>NC_140074.1:122575035-123775035 GCF_964194135.1 Talpa europaea
GGCAGCCGGGCTGCTCTATAAAAGGGGCGCCGAGGGCGGGGAGGCAGCAGTTGGAAGTTGGCAGGTGGAGAGGCAGGTTGGGAGGGGAGGTTGGGGAGGAGGCGGAAGAGACGCTGGCGGAGGGGGAGGAGGGAGGGACAGGAGGAGGCGGAGGAGAGCCGAGCCGAGCAGAGCATCGAGCCAAAGGGGAGATGAGTTTGTCTGTCCTCGGCAGAGGCTCCGGCCGGGCCTAAGGAACTGGGAGCTCGGGTTGGAGCGACACCCGTGGAAGTGGGAGGAGGTGGCTCTGGGACTTTAACCCCTTGTGGGCTCTGCGACAGGGGATTAACCCTTTGTGGATCCGGCCCCTCGGAGGCAGCGTCATCGGGTAGTTTTAACCCCTTCGGGGCTGGGCAGAACCCATTGGACTTCACTGCCTCATCTCCTTGCCCACCGGCTCCGCGGTCGTGGGGGGCGCTCTGCGGGGAGGCTCGCGGCCCCCTCCCTCGCACATTACGTGCTGCTCTGCTGCTGCACCCCCTGGACCCGCTAGCTGGCCGCGCTGTGGGCGCTTTAACCCTTTCCTGACTTGCGCGCCCCCAAGTTTGCAGCTGGAGTTTGCGGATAGACGGACTGGCCGAAGGCGTCTCTGCAGGGATTACAGACCGAAGAGGACTCCGCTGGACATTTTGTAAAAGAAAAACAAAAACAAAAACCTTTTTTTTTTTGCTTGAGGACTTTCAGCCAAAATTTTTCAAACTTCAAGAAGAGGATTCTGTTAGCCATGGCCGAGCCGCTCTTGTCAGAATGTCAGCACCAGCCTCAAACTAGCAACTGTTCAGGTGCTGCCGTCCACGACGAGCGGGACCCCGAGCGCCCCCCGGGCGCGGAGGAGCGGGCGCCCGACGAGGACAGTAGGTGGCAATCGAGAGCGTTCCCCCAGGCGGGGGGCCGTCCGGGGCCGGAGGGGGAGGGGGTCCCGGAGCCCCAGGAGCCCCAGGCGTCTCCCCTGCAGACCCGGGCCTGCGCGGGGCCGGAGGCGGGCGAGAAGGGCCAGAACGGGGACAGCGCGTCCACGGGTGGCGCCCCCTCGCCGGTGGCGGCAGCTGATCCGAGGCCCGAGGCCGAGCCGCCCGCACAGCCGTGCCAGGACTCCGACGCCAACAAGTTGGGGGCTGCTGCCGCCGGGAACGAGGAGGCGTGGGGACAGCAGCTGAGACAGCTGGGCAAGAAGAAACACAGGAGACGCCCCTCCAAGAAGAAGCGGCACTGGAAGCCGTACTACAAGCTGACCTGGGAGGAGAAGAAAAAGTTCGACGAGAAGCAGAGCCTGCGCGCCTCCCGGATTCGAGCCGAGATGTTCGCCAAGGGCCAGCCGGTCGCCCCCTACAACACCACGCAGTTCCTCATGGACGACCACGACCAGGAGGAGCCCGATCTGAAAACCGGCCTCTACCCCAGGCGGACCGCCGCCAAATCCGACGACACCAGCGAGGAGGACTTCATGGAAGAAGCGGGCGAGGAGGACGGGGGCAGCGACGGGATGGGCGGAGACGGCAGCGAGTTCTTGCAGCGGGACTTCTCGGAGACGTACGAGCGCTACCACGCGGAGAGCCTGCAGAACATGAGCAAGCAGGAGCTCATCAGGGAGTACCTGGAGCTGGAGAAGTGCCTCTCGCGCATGGAGGACGAGAACAACCGGCTGCGGCTGGAGAGCAAGCGGCTGGGCTGCGACGACGCGCGCGTGCGGGAGCTGGAGCTGGAGCTGGACCGGCTGCGCGCCGAGAACCTCCGGCTGCTGGCGGAGAACGAACTGCACCGGCAGCAGGAGCGGGCGCCGCTGTCCAAGTTCGGAGATTAGACCGAAACTTTTGGGGGGCGGGGGCACAGGGGACTTTTTACAGTGATGGAATGTAACATTATATACATGTGTATATAAGACAGTGGACCTTTTATGACACAAAATCAGAAGAAAACATCCCCCCAGCTTTGGTTGGTTTGGTAAATTGAGCTATGATGTAGTTTGCGTGCTTTCTCCTGTTCTTTAATTATGTGAAATTGAAGGGATGCTTGTTTGCCTTTTTAGAAGTTTTTTTTTTTTTAATGTGTAAGTAATTTGACCAAGTTAAAATGCTTTTTTCTGTTTAAAATCTTCAAACAGAGCTATAGGGTGGCTAAATCTGAGAACCATTAAATTCATTCTAGTTAAAATAAATTTAATATTTGTAAATGTAACAGCTTCAGTGTGATTTCTAGACCTATTTCAAAATAGTACTGATTTGATGTGATTGCATTGGGGGGGATAGATTGTTAAATTTATCAGTTTGCAAAAAAATCTTTAATGAGAGGATTTTTAATTTGCTAATTTTTTCCTTGAATGGGTTTTAATGTGCTACAATACACAGTTCAGGCAAAAGATAAAGACTTAATTATCTTCAGTACTTAAGTATGCTTGCTTTCTAGCGCCTTGGTTTTTCTTGATGGTGGAGAAAAAAAAAAAAACAGTATTAGGTGTTTGGGGAGTAGAAAGTAGCTACAACCAGAAGCTTAAAATTTAACTTCTATTTGGCAGCTTGTTAGGTTAGACAACTGAAGGTCCTGCAAATCGGTTTTTCAGTAACTCCCCTCCCCAATAAGGCTAGGAGTTCCTGGATGCTCTTGGTAAAACTTAGTGTAAACAACAGCTAAATAAACAAGGTGTTTAGAAGTAAGGGATGTGGCTGTTTGGGGCATTCTAAGGACTTATCCTAATTGTCCAATACTTAGGTATCCATAACACCCCTTCTGCCTGCCCCGTCCCCCCCCCCAAAAGGAATAGGAGCTGTCTATCCATGAGCATCAAACTAAAATTAGAAATGTCCCCTCACTGTAAATCCAATGTAAAGTTCCTGGCTAAGGAGCTAAAATTAAGTCCTCAGAGGGCAAGGCGGAACTCCTGCACATTCCCTAACAGCCCTATTCTGTTTCCTAAACTGCGCTGCCTGCTGCTTAGGTTCTTGGGTAGTTCTGCTCCTGAAAATGCAGGGAGGCCCTGGGAATTCATATCTGTTCGAAATCAAAACAGTAGGAAATTATAAATAAGATTTTCCCTCCTGTTACCATGGTTAACCCAGCCCATCTTCACCACAGTTTCCCCTAGGGCAATGATACTGCTAAGTCACTGGCATGGGGGTTAACTTGGAGCCTTAGAAACCATGGAGGGCCTTAGGTACCACGAACCCCTTGAAATTATATGTAGACTTGTGTTATATGTATACATTTTTCTGGAGAGAGGATGCAGGAGAATCATAAGATTGTCAAACTTCTTGAAGGTTAAGAACTGCAGGGAAAGGGTAAAAAAAACCTCCCCCATTTGGAAGCTGGCTTTTGCAGCTAAATGGAAATAGTGGAGGAGGTGGGAACTTCCGAGTGAAATGCACCTTATGATGTGTAAGATGCATATACAAATCAATGAATCAAGGGAAATGATGCCAGTCAAGCCTGACTCAGGGCCTTCAAAGCTGGAGGGGATGGTCCTGCTCAGACACATGGTCCACTGGAGATGATGTTTAATCGGTTTTTCCTTTGACCTAAAAAATTACATTAAAGGTCTATTTTGAAATAGTTTTTTTTTCGTGTTTTAATTTTCCTTCTGCTATGACATCATGCAGCAGCCCCAGGAACACTGCTGCTTGATGGAAAGGCAGCAACACTGCCCTCTGGCTTCACAGTGCAGAGCAGGAAGCCTCGGTCCAATGGCACCACAGGATGCAGTGATATATTCTGACATTAGAACTCTTCTTAATATGATGGATTTAACTATCGATCTTGTTTTCCCTACTATTTGTCTTGGAAAGACCCTACGAAAGCATTTATCATGAGGGAAAAAAGTATGTCTTATTCTTCGGATACATATTCGATCGTCTTTAAAAACACAAATAGTTTTTAATCCTAAGCATGGACTGAAGTATGCATGTTTGAATTGATTTTAAAGGCACTGACATATTACTATATTGGTTGCATTTATATTCTTAGAATCATTAGGTTTGTGTGAAAGTTCAGTTTTCTATGGACACTTTCTATGTTGAAACAATTAGTATATTGGTCTCAGGACAGAGAGAAAGACTCCGGATTACCTCTAGTAACAGGAAGCTGTGATGACAAATGATCACCAGCCTACTCTAGTCCTTCCCTGAAGTTCTCTGGCAAACATTTTTAACTCAGCTGCATTTACAAATTGACAGTTTCAGCTCATCTCCTTTCTCATACAGGGGCCTGTGTGCCCAATCAGGGTAAACCATTTCTCAAACTTTTGAGACAGCTAGCTAGACAACTTAATCCTTTCAGTAAGAAAAATGTGGGTTAGCCTGTCACAAAAAGCAGCCCTCAGAGGGTAGGGTCCTTTGGATTTCATTTTGCAGGGGAAAGCCAGGGATTCCTGGTCCGTTTAGTTCTAAACAATAGACTAGGTTATCTCTAACGAGATGAAACAATACAAATTAGAGAAGACTAAGAGCAAAAAACCAGGGCCCTAGTTACACCTTGAACGGACACTCGCAGTGCAACCCCGGACACATGGAAACTCTCTAAGCTTCATTCTGCATCAGCACAGTGGGGTCATGTGCACTTTACATAACAACTTGCTGTAGGGATTAAACAAGGTAGCATGAAATTAAGTTACACAAAAGCAAGGTAGGATTGGTATTACGAACAGGGCAGTTGCCGATTTGATCAGTATTTTAATTTTCACTTCAGAATAAAATAAAGATCCTTTGCCTGGGGAAATGTAAATAAATGTACTTTATCCAAGTAACTTCAAAAATTAGAGAAATCAGAGGGAATCCACAGAAAAGAAAAACAGTATCCACCACCGCATAATCAACTTTCAGGAGAATAAGGGCTGGCTATATTTAGTCAAATACTAGGTAATGCACCACAGATGTTCCCCTGGCCACTCACAACCCAACAGCTGGCAACAAATATTCACAATAGTGTGATGGAAAAGTTGGTACGGTTAAGTAGTAACTTGTACCAACTATACTTGGGTTTGTGGGGATTTAAGTTATTTTTCACAATTGACAAGATCATTGAAGCAAAATTCTACTTTATTATTTTTCTCATCTAAAGTGCAAATGGTTGATGCTAGAAATGAATAGCAATAGTGATCTGTAGAAAAGAAAATTCAGGCCCTGAACATAGTGGGATAAAAAAAATACAATCTAGGGGACGACGATTCAATCTATGGCCAAATTTTGCGTTTTCTTTGAGTAATGGAAAGGTTACAAACGCATTCTATTTCTGTTGGAAAGAAAACAAAGGCTGGGAGGCCTCCCTGGTGGCACAAGGGGTTAAGTATCAGCACTATGAAGCAATCTGCAGTCACTGCAGCAAGGGAACCCACATGGCACGGCAGACTTCTGTCTTGTCTGCTGCTCCCTTCAGCAGTGTATATGTATTTTTTTAAAGATTTATTTATTTATGCATACAAGAACTGGGGGTATAGGCCAGCGGTGTGGTGGGGTGAGAGGATTCACCAGAGACAGAGTGGGGAACAGAACAGGTGGATGCACTGAAATACACTGCTGAGGGGAGCAGCGGGTGAGACAGGAGAGGTCTGCTGTGCCATATGGGTCAAATCTCTGGCCGGGGATCCTCATGCTGCAGTGGCTGCTGGTAGCTTCATAGGCTGCATCTCAACCTCTTGCGTCACCAGGGAGGCCCAGCAGATTCATTTAATCTGACTGTTCTGCTCCCCACTCTGTCTCTGGTGAATCCTCTCACCACCACCCCTGGCCTGCACCGCAGCTCTTGTATGCATAAATAAATCTTGAAAAAAAAAGTCTGGGTTTAAAATGATCACTCATTTAGCACTCAATTCCTCCTGAATAAACTTTTTCCTGGGTTTTCTCAGAGATGGTTCAATGATGACAAACGACGTAACATGGGCAACAGCAGGAATCCCAATAGTTTGTCAATAATCCTCTACACACCAACAAAATTCAAATGGTTGAGTTACTACAGGAAACTGTTGGTAAATCTGTTGAAACAGCTGGTGTGATCTTTCAATACAATACCAAGAGCAGTTGTATTTGACTTTTTTTTTTCTTAAAGATTTATTTATTTATGCATACAAGAACTGGGGTACAGGCCAGAGGTGTGGGGGTGAGAGGATTCACCAGAGACAGAGTGAGCAGAAGAGGCAGACTGACTGAAATATACTGCTGAGGGGAGCAGTGAGCGACACAGGAGAGGTCTGCTGCGCCATGTGCCTAGCTACCTGGCTGGGGATTGAACTCGTGCTGCAGTGCCTGCAGGTAGCTTCACAGGTTGCCACCAGGGAGGCTCCCTGTATTTGACTTTAAGAGCAAAAATTTTAAAGGGAATTGTATCACATTAAGTCATATTCTACTGGATATACCCACTGACTTTTGTGAGAAGTATTCAAAATCCTGGGTCTGTGATGAGTCAAAATAATATTCCTGAAGGAAAATGTGGGTGCCTTAGTGCTCCATACACAAAAATTTGAGATAATGACAGCGTCACTGCTTTTGTAGGCTACTCAGTAGAACTTGTTCTCCCCTCCAGGGGGTCACAGAAGGAGACCGATCTCTGAAGCCTGCCTTCAATGAACGCCAGTACAACTTTGAGGCAAGGGTAAAAGTCCCTTGCCTGGAGGATGGAAGGGAATGCCTAAGAGGTTAATTCTAGTTTCCTCTCTAGTTATTACTAAAAGTATACTTCGTAAAACAGCAAAAAAGAAAAAAATGATAAAGAGTGATGGGGAGAGTTAAACACATACTAAAAACTTGACTAACTATGGAGATCCTTTCAGAAGCACCTTCATCTTCAAGAGGACTGCAGCGAAGCAAGCACTCCTATCTGTCAGTGAACCCTGCTCACACACAGCCAGCAGTCCCCAGGAGCAGGCCATCAGGCAGATGGAAATGTCCAGGAATTCATGCTTACAACTGCTCCGTACCAAGAAACTGACCCTGGCTCAGCCGCTTCGGTAAGGTAGGCCTCCCAACTGCCCCAAATAACCTTTGAAGCGTACGTTCTAAAGTTCCCCAATAATGAAGTTATAAACATTTACAGAACTAAGGCAGAGCAGTTAGTCCTCAAGGTATTTATGAGGGAAGCAGCACAAATACTATTTTCAAGTTAGGAAACTGAGGCACCTATGTGCGTTTGTAGAATTTGTCATAAACCACAAAGCAACCCAATGGAAAGGGGGGAGCTGAAGAGGAAGTTGAAGGTCTGGTTGAACAGTAGATGAACAATACCCTGAGCAACAAAATGACCAGTCTGGCCACATTTTCAGGATTTGGCCTCTAGCCAAGCCAATCAAGTCACTGGAAGCACAAAAAGAAGTAGCACTTGGAGTTCCTAACTTCCAGTCCTGGTTTGGCTCAGTAGATAACCAAGAGACCATTAATAAACTGATTTCATTCCCAACTTTTGCTACCAAGGAATGGAAAAGGTATGGGTCAACCTTCAAGATGATAAACTTCCATTTTTATAAATTAGCAAATGTCTATACCTGTATTCGAATTTCTGTGGAGCTCAGTATTCTCTACTTAGTAGCACCCAAAGGTTTAACTAGATGACTTCACAATAGAGGATAAATCATGGAACCTCCTCCATGAACTTCTTGGCAGAATCACAAAGATAATCTTTAAAGCCCCTTTTAGCTTCCTTTAAAAAAAAACAAAAAACATTTATTTATTTATACAAGCACTGGGGTACAGGCCACAGGTGTGGGCGGTGAGAGAAGTCACCAGAGACAGAATAGGTGGATTGACTGAAACACACTGCGAGAGCAGCGGGCAAGACAGGAGAGGTCTGCTGTGCCATGTGGGAATCTCCCTGGCTGGCCAGGAATTGAACCTGCGCTGCAGAGCCTGTGGATAGCTTCACAGTGCTGTGCTCAGCCCGCTGTGCCACCGGGAAGGCCCCCCCTCTTTCGGCTTCTATGATTGTTACCTCCTACCAAGTTAATGTCAGCTTTTCCTAACTTGCATCTGTTGATGCGAAGAACAGAAAAATGGACATGATGTAAACCAAAAGTCAATCTACAGCATGAATAAAGGAAACTGATGCTTCATGTAGAGTGGTTCAAATTTTAAATTAAACACAAGTCATTGGTGATCACATTTTTACAATCCAGTAGACTCTCTGAGAACATTTGAGGGGGGAAAGCAGGGAGAATAAAGCTACGGAATGCCATTCCTACAACTTAAATAAGTTTATTAATATTAGGAGCAAGAAGGGGCCTCCCTGGTGGCGCAAGGGGTTAAGCACCACACTATGAAGCAATCCACAGCATTGGCAGCACGAGTTCGATCCCTGGCCAGCCAGGGAGAAACCCACATGGTGAGGCAGACCTCTCCTGTCTCGCCCAAGGCTCCCCTCAGCAGTGTATTTTCAGTTAATCCGCCTATTCTGTTCCCCGCTCTGTCTGGGTGGATCCTCACACAGGGGGGCCCCCCCATCTCTGGCCTGTATCCCAGCTCTTGTACGCATAAATAAACAAATCTTTAAAAATATATATATATATATTAGGAGCAAGAATTCAGTTCTGCAGAATCTTTTAAAGTTCTTGCTATTAAGGCTAAAGGCTTAGGAATGATTTAACTATTCTAATTGGCAGTTGAGATTCATCACAAGGTGCCCTCAAAGAAGACACTCTTCTATTTTAGAATCTACCTAGACATAATTTTACCTGACATTTTAGCAGCAATTATTAAGATATCCATGAGCTATAAAGCTCTTTGAATTTAGATCTTCAGCAGTGGGTAACAAGATGGTTTAATCAACAATACAAGGAAAGAACTTCACATCAAGTTTCAATCTTTTAAGAAGCTGCTGCAGCTGTTAATACAATGTTGAGTGTTTATTTATTTTTTTTAAAACACCTTTCCCCCACCACCAAATGCCCCATATATAAAGTAGCTCAAAGCCACAAGTTCTAGTTTGGTAGCAGAAGTGACTTTCAATTACTTGGAATTTCAAAATAGAGGTTCTCTAGTAAGAATGCACTGGTGACAAAATACTCCGTTTTTGTTTTTTTGATTCATGGGAGAAAAGCTCTTTAAACTGGAAGGAATCTGTAGTCTTACAACGATTACACTGGAATTAGTTTGTTTTTCCTCTAGGAGGGCAGCCATTTCTCCAAAAGTTTTGGTAAGAGTATGGCTCAGATTTCAAAATGCAAACAGATGTTTCTGAAGCATCCCAAACGGGGTATTCTACTTTTATTCTCAGGGCCGTGGCGACTTTTTAGTGATTTGGTGCCCCAACCCTGTTAATGGACAGAACCCCTCTCTCTGGTGAACAGCTCTTTTGGCGAGGTCAGGTCGTTCTGAGAAATCAGGGCTGAAAAGAGCAATCTTGAGGGCAAGAGCGCTCAGATTTCCAAGCACTGGGCTCGGGAAGGTCTCCTCCTGCCCCACCTAGCTGGTCCCAGGGGGGCTTAACGGTTGCTAAGGTAGGAAGAGACTGTTCCTTTTCGCAGCCCGGGTCGCCGATGGCTTTGGTGTCGCGGGGAGAAGGGGGGTCTCTCCGCCTTCGGAGCCGCCAGCTGCCTGCCACGCCAGAGGGACGCGCGGCCAGAGAGCCGCGACCTGCGACCTCCACCCCCCCCCCCCCCGCGCGGCGCCATTTGGGATCTGGCGTCGCCCCCACCTCGCCTGCTGAAGTAGGGGTCCCACCACGCTGGGCCTCGCCGCCATACCCAGGGCGAATGGGGGTGGGGAAGAACTTGGCGGAGCGGGCCCTCAGGATTTGCGTCCCCAGTGCAAGGACGGCAGAGGGAAGTCGTTTCACCCGTTCTCTTCCCCAACTGGGGGGGGTCTCAGAAAACACGCGGTATCACCGGAGGACCCCACCCTCTGTCAAAGGCGAGGCTGCGGGGCTGCCAGGACGGTTTGAGGACCGGGCCCGGCCGGGGAGACGCCAACCTTCGCCCGCCCAGTCCCCGGTCCCACTCCCCGCCGTCTCCCGGCGCCGCCACTTCAGGCAGCCCACTTGGCCCGGCCTCTCCCCACGCCCGGACCACCCCCCATGGGGTGCTCTCACTGCGCAGCGAGTCCCTCCGCTGCCTCCTCCCAGCCCAAAATGGCGGCGGCGGCCACCGATCTTCTTGTCGCCTTCCTCTAAGGCCGAGGATCCCTCCGCGCCCAGGCCCCGCCCCCCAACCGGATCTATTTTGTGCCCTGTGAAGATTAACGCCATCAATGAACTCTTTTAATTGAGCTCGTGGAGGCGGGGCCTATTGTGCTTCCGCACAGCTAATCATTGACGAAAGTGGGAATATTGGCAGACAAGTTGACCAATCCAAGAATGCCTCGGTGAACGCGGGACGCAAGGGTGGACGGGTTTTGGAGTTCCCGGGTCGCCGTTGACGTGACAGGATCTTGGGCCTCCTTTTCAGGCTAGAAGAACTACAACCCCCAACAGGCACCGCGCTGCCAGGCTGTCCCCTCCCCCCAACCTTAGTGCCTGAGCGACTTGACCAGAGCTGCTGCAACTGCAGCAAGAGGTAGGGCTGAGGCGTTGGGAATTGCAGACAGGCGATCGCTCAGAAAGACACACAGATCTAGTCGTGTGCATAGCCCTTGACAGCAAATAGGTCAGTTCCGCTTTTGCAAAACCTCCTTCCTAGACCATATCCCCTCATCTAAGGAATCCATCCTTATCCCAGTTGGGTTTCCCTCACAGCTGCATGTAGTGTGAAGACTTCTCCCTTCCTCTTTCCTCAGGTTTCCCGTCCTGAGAGGAAGGAGGGAGGCAAGCCAGGTCCTGTAGATGAAAAAGCCATGGTCGTGTTTCTTGAGGCATTGTCCTCTGGAGCCCAGCCTGAGGGTGGGGGCTGTTGTCAAGGCTGGAGCTTCTGGAGGCAGTGGGAAAGGACCACTCCTAAGCTTGCTACATATTTTCTTGCGGGAGTCACCGACCACTCCCTGGTCTCCAGGTCTTTTCTGTATGTTGGTCTCCCCAGGCAGTCTCCTTTCTTCCTTTGGTTGGTGGGTGAACAAAGCGTTGGCCTAGCTTCTTAGCTGCCAGGCTGGGTCTCAGTGACTTTCAGAACACTATAGGATATAACCGCTGGCCTGGGGCCTGAGGAACAGGACTGGGAAGATGATCCCTTAATCCCCTTTTGGCCCCTTGCTGGCTGGAGGTGTGAAAATCAGAGAGTGTGGAGGCAACCTTCTGGGCTTTCATTTGAAAATGAGGGTGTGCAGGTCTGGTGCTACAAAATGGCTGCCAAAAAAAAAAAAAAAAATTCTGGGCAGTCAGAGCCTGCCTGAGAATTCCCCTTCAGGACTTAGGTTTCTGTTGTTATTTCAAGCAGGTGTCACTAGTAAAAGGCATCTGCTGAAAGATTTGGAACAGAAGAAGGTGGCCACTCCGAACTTGACCAACTGTAATACAGAGTCACCCGCAGCCCTGGAGGAGGCCAAGGTAAGCCCCATTCTCCCAACCACCTGAGTGCCCTGAACACAGATCCTGCCAATTGGGATCCTTACCTGTCTCAGATGTGTTGGTAGATTTGGAAAACCAGTATTTTAAACCAGTTCCTACTATGTACCTGGCAATGTGCCAGATGCTGAATCTGTGCTAAATCTCACGAGTTAGTCCCTCAAGGTAGGGATTATTATTTCCATTTCAAAGACACCAAGGCTTTGAAAGTTGAAGTACCTTTTCTAGAATCATGCAGCTGGCAAATAACAGGCCCAGATTTAAAGGTAGGGTCTTCTGACAACAGAACCCTGTCTTGAAGAACTTGGTTGAATATTTGCCCTTTGTTCAGGCTGAGAACCAAGTCCGAAGCTGGGAGAAGAGTTTGAGCAATTGGTTCAAAATTTGGAATAGGGGCAGGGAGTAGTATATTACCCAGAAGGGAGGGGAGAGACGGATTGTAGCAGGTGCTCAGAGAATGTGACTTTCTGATCTGCAACAAGACCCAAACCCTACCAGGCTGCCCATTCTTCTCTAGTCTATAACTCCCCAGAGGTAAGAAGGAACTCAGATTGTCTACTCATCTTACCTAGCCACTTCAAGTGCTTCCTGGATTTATTATGTTTGGAGTTCATGGCATTTTAGGACTAGAAGGTTCAGAGAGTGCAAATGACTCACCCAGCTCACACAGCTTATCTGCAGTAGTAATAACGGTGGTGGTGAGGGACAAGCCTTCAGGAGGAGACATGTTGGTGAGGGACAAGCCTTCAGGGACTAAGGGATAGGTTTGGCCTGGTCATGGGGAAAGAGCATTAGGGGACACTTGCTGAGAGCTGCGAGCAGGTGAATGATTGATTGTGTACACACAAACAAACAACCTTGCCAGGGGTCTTTGCCTCTTCTAGGTGGGGCAGAAGCTCTGTCTCAGTTCCCCCAAGCCACTGCTAGAGACAAGCCTGTCATTTTTTATTAAGAATTATTTATTTATGCATACAAGAACTGGGGTAGAGGCCAGAGGTGCGGGAGTGAGAGGATTCACCAGAGACAAAGCGAGGAACAGAACAGGCAGACTGACTGAAATACACTGCTGAGGGGAGCAGTGGGTGAGACAGGAGAAGTCTGCTGCACCATGTTGGTCAGCTCCCTGGCTGAGGATCGAACTTATGCTGCGGTGGTTGTAGATAGCTTCATAGTGCTGAGACTTAACCTCATGCACCATCGGGGAGGCCCCCAAACCTGTCATTCTTAATTAATGATCAAGTGTGGTAACAATACAACTGTCTCTCTCTCTCTCTTCCTCTCTCTCTCTCTCTCTCTCTCTCTCTCTCTCTCTCTCTGTCTCCAACACACCCCCCTCCCAAATATGAAGAGGACACAGAGTCTCCAAAACACACATAACACACTCCAGCTGGCACAGGGCTGCATACAACCCCTGACACACACTCCATGCATGTGTAGACCGGGCTCAGATGGCTCTGAATCATGTTGTACATTATAAAACAACCTATCAATGGGAGTGGTTATAATTAGAATTCCCCCAAACCACAAACTTAGAGCAACTCATTCATCATCCCCACACTCAGTACCCCCACCCTCCCCACAACAGAGATAAACAGATGTCCCAAACACACACTCTTTTGACAGAATCCTTTCCACCTCTTAGATGAGTTCTAGAATTCTCCTGACTACAGACTGGAAGCTGACCTTTCCTCTCCCTAATTAGGACCTCCTTCCTCATTAGGGAGAATTAGCAAATTATCACTCATGTAGAAGAATGATACCAGCTTCTGCCTGGACTCTGCTTTACCTTGGAATGACAGATAGGATGGTCTCTGTTCCATTATTTTTTGGATCTTCCTCTGTCTTGGGCTTTATGTTGTTCAACACGTATTTACTGACCACTTACCCTGGCCCGTGAACAGGGGCACATGGCGAACTGAACAGACCTGGCACATTCTCCCAGGAGGAAGACAGACGGTAAATGATAATGTGCTAAATGCTGCCCAGGACATTAAGTGTGTCATGAGATAGGGAGCCACTGGGAAGGGGAGACGGCCGGGAGGGAGGGTGACTTTAGATAGGGTGGTCAGGGAAGGCCTCTGAAGAGGTAACATTGGAACAAGGATGAAAAAAAGAGTCAGCTGTGGAAATAGCTGGAAGTGGGATGGGCTGTATAATTTGTGAGGCTCCGCGCAAAGGGCTCTTTGTGAAAGGTTACAAAGAAGTTCATGAATGATGGGAGCTGTGAGGCCTTTCTGAAGATGGGGTGTGTGTGACTGCACAGGTTGCTTGCCCATGAAACCAACTCTGGCTGAGAGGCAGGCTTTCTAGGAAGTGGGAAGAGCTGGTGCTTTTTGGGCTTCTGATCAAGCAGATGTATCAGGAGCCACGTTCCTCCGGGTTTCCCCTTCTACTTTACTCATTCAGTCTGCGGGGCCCACTCAGTGATGGGTACTGTTCTAGGCTTTGAAATGACAGTGCAGTACACAGGCGGGATTCTGTTGCTTGGGGGGGCGGGGGGTGAGGGACAGACAGTAGGCAGTAAATGGCTGCAGGAGGGCGGGAGGCTAGAGCCTGACCAGGTTAGTGGGTGTGGGAAGGTTGGTTTCAGGCTGGGTGGACAGGGAAGGATTCCACCACCAGGGACAGGCTTTCTGTGATCCATTCTCCCCTGCCCTCTCTCTTTAGACCCCTGGTGCTCCTGGGAGCCTCGAAACACCCCCTGAGCCTCATGAGCCTGGTAGTTCCCTACCCCTGACACCCAGGATGGAAAGTCAAAGTCACTCAGAGGAGGAAGATCCTGCTGGGGCTGGTGGTGCCCCGGGCCGGGACAGCAGGGGTCCCAGAACCCAGAGCTCAGAGGGCTGCTCAGTGGAGGCCGTGCTGGGTCGGAAGAAGCATCGCCGGCGGCCCTCCAAGCGCAAGCGGCACTGGCGGCCCTATCTGGAGCTGAGCTGGGCCGAGAAGCAACAGCGCGACGAGAGGCAGAGCCAGCGGGCCTCCAGGGTCCGCGAGGAGATGTTCGCCAAAGGCCAGCCGGTGGCACCCTACAACACCACCCAGTTCCTGATGAATGACCGAGACCCAGAGGAGCCCAACCTGGATGTGCCTCAGGGTGCCTCCCACCCAGGCTCCAGTGGGGACAGTGAGGTGGGGGACAGCGACGGGCCTGGCCAAGCCCACGGTGAGTTCCAGCAGAGGGATTTCTCTGAGGCCTACGAGCGCTACCACACCGAGAGCCTGCAGGGCCGCAGCAAGCAGGAGCTGGTGCAAGACTACCTGGATCTGGAGAGACGGCTGTTCCAGGCTGAGGAGGAGACGCGGAGGCTGCAGCAGCTGCAGGGCTGCGCCAGCCGGCAATCCTGTCGCCAGGTGGAGGAGCTGGCTGCCGAGGTAGAGAGGCTGCGGACAGAGAACCAGCGGCTCCGGCAAGAGAACCAGATGTGGAGCCGAGAGGGCAGCCGCCAGTGTGGGGAGCCGGGCACCTAGGGGACCCCCCAGCCGGGGTGACTCAAGGAGAAGGTTCCATTTCAGACACACTCAGGCCAGCTGGGTCTTAAGGAGGCAGGTGGCAGATGAACATCACTCAGCACCCCCGCACTCCCTGGGAACAGCTAAAATACGTCAGGCTTCCACCTTGTCATATTCCACAGTTGTCATCTTATTTTTCCACAAAGAAATTAAATGTTTTTGGTGAGATCAAATGGGAGTTGATTTCATGGATTGATTTCATGGCGGCTGCTCTGAGAATCAAAGCACATTCACCCCAGAGAGGTCTGGGACTTGGGGCCCTGGGCCCCTCAAGATGGGAGTACAGCAGGCGCCTGCATCAGGGCCCGTATCAAGGTCTCCAGGATGCCAGAGTCCTGCTCCAGGGGTGGTCTGACTGTGCTGAAGATTCTAGAGAAGGGCCTTATAAGGTGGGAAGAATATCACTCAGGAGCTACCAAGTTCAGCTGAAAGGGGCTTACAATGCCAGAGCACTGAGGAGCTGGGAACTTCCCCTGGAAGTCAAAGGACTGGGTCTCTTGGAGAAGACCCAAGTCCAGGGGTTCCTGCAAAGTTTTTTCCCCCAGGTTCCCTGTATCTCCCCTATAGTTTAGAGGGCCAAGCTAGATGAGGCCTTGTGTCCTTTGCCCTTAACAGTCCCCCTGCACTCACATCTCCCGCCCAAGGGCTGGCCAGAAAGTTAGCTGTCACCTCTTGGAAGGGCACCTCAAGGAAGTTTTCTCCTGACAGAAATAAGCCCAAGTGGCAGAGGCAACAACAAATGGGTCCTTGGTAATGCTCGGCTTTCCTAGTGCCCCCTTAGCTTAATTGTATGTGGTTAATTCCCTTTGAAACATGTGAGCCCCTCACTTCTCTGTATCATTGGAGCTGAGGCAACCCGGTTAATGGATAATGCAGATACCACCAACGTGCCAGAGCACTGGGCCCAGAAGGGAGCTTGCAAGGCCCTCACCCAGACCCTGGTCTCTCTTCCATCACCCTCCTGGCAGCCCTGGTGGCTGCTGCAGTTGGGGTGGGGTAGGGGTGTGTTAGTCAACCAAAGAGCCTGCGTATTGGCTCTTCCTCCATTCCAGGGGAGGGGTGGAGGCCTGGCCGGCCCAACCTAGCCTCTATTCCAGGAAGGCTCATCTTGACAGGCCACGTTGGGCAAGAGAAGGGCTTGGGCCTGGGAGCTGCTGGGATGGAAATGTTGACAAGCCCTATGTGTTGCCAGGATGGCTTTCATTTCTGCCCTGCCACACCCAGGCCTTGTCAGTGCTTTCTAGAAGCCTATAACCAAGCAAGGTGAGATTCTAGGAAGGAATGGGTTTCAAGAGAAAGCAAACTCCAGTTCTTGGACATCTGTCCCTGGCTGAGGGATTTAGTCCCCTTCCCTTGATCTCCAGTAGCTGTCTGGGAGAGCCAGAGGAATGATCGCCCCCACTTTGCAGATGGGCAGCCCAAGGCTCCAAGAGGAAATTGTTTTCCGGATTCCAGGAAAACTGGCCCAAGGCCTGCTGCTTTCCCTGTGGGGTGCTAGCCTGGGACCCAAAGGCCCCTGGGCCAGGGCAGGCTGTCTCACAGCTGCTGCATTCCTCAGCAAGAGGCCCTGAGGGAAAGGGGAGGCCCAGGAAGACAGGAGACTGAGGGTTGTTTACCCTGGAGGCCATCCCATATGTGTGTGTGTGTGTGTGTGTGTGTGTGTGTGTGTGTGTGTGTGTGTAACTAGGAAGGGTGAGAAGATTCCAGAGGAGGGCTGCTGGAGTGGAGGGGGAGGGGTGTGGGTGTGGTATGGAGGGAGAGGTGCTGAGAGGTGTGTCCAGAGGAAGGTGGCTTCAGCTAGCCTGTCCCTGAGTAGGCAAGACCTGCACAGGGGAGGAGACAGGTGAGGAACGCAGCAGCAGCAGCCCTTCTTGGCACTGGAGCTGTGGCACTTGGAGACAGGAAAGCAGCCAGCTGGCCTTCCCCACCCCCAACACACACATACACACACACACACATGCTGCAGGGCTCTTAGCCAGGGTCCACAGAGGAGTGTTAGTTTTCCCAATCCTGGTAGGGGGGACAGGATGGGACAAAAAGAAAACAAAGGAGAAGGGCTGGGCTGAGAAAGTGTCAGCAGGGCCTGAGAGGGATCAGTGAAGAGGAGTCAGTGTCACCCCTCCCCCCACCTGAGTCCTGGACCTGACCACCCCAAAGCCCTGGGTATCTAGGAGCTGGGGTATCCAGGGCTCAGCACCAGAGGGACAACTCAGCTATAAGTAGAGACCAGGCATGGGTTCTTTTTTCTTCCCTCCTTTTAATCTTAGGCTGCCTATTCCTGAGGCCTGGCTTCCCTCTACTCCACAGTGATAGAAGCTCCGACTTATAGACCTCCCCCCCACCCCAGACTTGGACTACTTCCCTCCTCTCCCAGGCTTTCCAGAGCAAATGTTCAGCAGTTTAGGTCCCACATGCACTTCTTGGCCACCTGGACCAGGGGAGGGAGGTCCAGAGAGGCAGATGTTTCACAGGTGTGACGGCTGTGGCTCTGCAACACCTGTGCACACTGGCCTGGGCCCCCACCCCACGTAGAAGATCCTGAGTCCAGTGGATAGAGCCTGCCTGGAATAGAAGGTAGAGCGGTAGGCAGAGGAACGGAGAGGGCAGGAGAAAGATGGCAAGAAGTAGACAAAGGGGACCTGAGGTGAAGTAATTCAGTGTGAAGGAAGAGGGCAGCAAGGTCCCATGGCCCCTGCTGGGTGCAGGGAAGGATGGCACTGGCCCTTTAAGTGGGGGTGCCAGTCAATGCCCTCCCCCAACCAACCTAATTCGTGGGTACACTGAGCATGTGCAGGAGCTGGGCAAGAGGGAGGGGAGGGAAGTGGGGTGATAGATTCCGGAGGGATCGTCTCACCCCATACTTCCTGTTGCTGCCCCCACTCTCCTTCCTGGGTCTGACAAAGGAGTTCATGGTGCTCATCCAGTCCCTTCCCCCCTCCCAGACCCTAGTGGGCACTGCCTTCTGGGGCCTCTGGGGCTTTCCAGGGGTGACATACAGGCCCTGTGAGGTCTGGGGCAGCCTCCCTGCAGCCTGGAGGTGGCAAACACCCCGCCCAGTGCCATCCTCACTTTACTTGTGTGGGCGGTGGGCAAATCTCCCAAGTGCTTAACATGTTCGATTTCATTCCATGGATGTCAGGGTTTTAAAAAGAACCATCTACCTGCAATGATGCTCTGTTTGGAAAATCATAAACAGCTAAAATGATGAGGCCCCTGCCCCCACCCCCAGGAGCTTCCAATCTGAAGTCTGAGAGGAAGCAAACAGCTCCTAGACTCCCTCTCCTGTTCTCTCTTTCTTCCTCTAAAGCACAGTGTCTCCCCCAAACTGCTTTCTCAACCAGCAGCAACCTCCAGGCCACCCTCCCCTGCAGTCTAGGAAGTCTTCCATCTCAACTTCCCTGTTTCAGCGAATTTCACCCCCCATACCTTAGTACCCCCTCGCACTTCCTTGCCTACACTAGATTCTTCCTTTCATTTTACTTACAGGGACCCTCATTTTTTACTTGTTAATTGTTTATTCACCAGGAATAAACAATTCGTGGTGAAAGTGTTCCTTAGCCCAGATATTCAGGTTTTGCTGATCAAGAACACAGGTCTGTGACAAACCTCCGTGGAAGTCGACCCAAGAAATTCTGAGGTTCCAAGATCACTTTGTGCTCTCAAAGATCCCAGCCTTCCTCATTTCCTCAAAATATTTCATGGGACCAGCATTTCTGTAGAAATCTGCAATATCTTCATTCTTGGTTTAGCCCAACAAACATCTAGAAAGCTGCCACCACCACCACCACCCCACCCCACCCCCGGGGTATGAACAATGGGCCAATAATATGAAATCGCAGACACTGGGCCAAGGGCTTCTCATCTGAGGCTTCTACCAAGCCCAGGACGGAAGCTATGACAGGTACCTCAACATGGAGTTCCTTCCTCAGGGTGGAAAGTGCACCCAGGGATCCTCGTTTTAATTAAAGTGAATTTATGTGACATAAAATTAGCCATTTTAAATGAACAACTTGGTGGCATTTACGACACACCTAGTGAGTGCAACTGCCACCTTAGCTCCAAAACTTGTCATCCCAAAAGGAAACCCCAAAACCATTAGACACTTCCTCCCCGATTCCCCCAGACCAGGCAACCTCCGATCTACTTTCTGCCTTCACCGATGTACTTATTCTGGTGGCACAGCCAAGGGGGTAAGATTGGCTACCTCTGGTCTACCTGGGGAAAGCACAGATTACCTGAAGGCCTGTTGTGGAGGGAGCACAGAACCAGCAGTCCTCAGATTTGAACTCTCCTGTACTGCTTCTAACTCAGGGGTCCCTCTCTGCCCTAGTTCAAGGGATGGGGGGCTTCAGGCCTGTATAGGAACCTGGGTCCTCCAGGGCCTATCCCAGACCAGGGGACTTCAGCATGGGCTCCTTTACCTGGTCTGAAAAATATACCTCCCCTTTGATCCTCTTGGCTCCTCCCTGCCAGGGCCAGGCCGTGAAGGTGGCCCCAGGGGACAGTGTGATTAATACTGTGGGGTTTGGGGTCAGACTCAGGAGATGAGGAAACTTCAGCTGAAGGAATTGAGAAACTTGCCCAGGGCCACACGACTCTCCTGCACTGAGTAGCAGCCCAGTACAGCCGGTTCTGTCTGTATTTGATCTCTTGACCACTGTGCTCCCCTGTCTTCAAAGAGATAAAGTGAGTTAAGGAAGGACTTAGGCAAGAACCAGCTGTGTGGGCGGTGCTCCCCAATGGAAGCACCATAAATTTTACTATTTGTGGGGCCTTGCCTAACTGGGAAGTAAATAGATCCATTCCAAAGTAGTTTTTGGGAGTCCCTCTCAGCCCCCCTCACCTCCCCTTATCTCTTGGAGAGGATTTCTTCCTTGCCCTCTCTACTGGCCCCTCTAGAGTGACAGCTTTTTTTTTTCCCCCAGTGTTTGTTTGGTTTTTTTTTTTTTTAGATTTTTTATTTATTTATACAAGAACTGGGATCCAGGTCAGAGGGGCGGGAGAGTGAGAATTCACCAGAGACAGAGCAGGGATCAGAACAGGCAGACGACTGAAGACACTGCTGAGGGGAGCAGCGGGTGAGACAGGAGAGGTCTGCTGCGCCATGTAGGAATCTCCCTGGCCAGTCAAGCTGGGAATCGAACCCACGCTGAACTCCTGCTGCGTCATGTGGGAATCGACCCCGCACTGGAGAGGCTACGGACAGCTTCACAGTGCAGGTGCTCAACCCTCTGTGCCACTGCCACCGGGGAGGCCCTAGAGTGACAGCTTTGTTGGGGAAGGGGGGTGCTGCTGGACTCTGGGTTCTGAGGGCAGGTGGGAGCGAGAATCTAGGCTTTTCTCTTTCCCAGAAGAGGTAGCGCTACTGCTGCCTTCACCTGGGGCTCAGCTCAGCCTTTTCTCCATGGCTGAAGGCCCACATCTGCCCCCCAAACAGAAAAGCCTTTGTGGACCCAGAGAAGGGAGGGGCCTACCCGGTCTTGCCTGGCAGGGGGACAGGACAAGCAGCTGGCTGCCAGTTGGCCACCTCGTCCTGGCTGCCTGTGGGCATGGACATTCCAGAGACCACTTGCCCCAGAGACCCTCACTGGACCCCATCCAAGATGGGGCACCCAGATTAGCCCTCGAGGCACCTGCTGTCTCCTCTTTTGGGACACCAGGATGGGTGTTAGGTCCTTGTGCCAGTGGCTCTGAGAAGACGCTCCTGAGGAGATGCAGACATGAGGAGGACATTGTGAACCACCTGGGCCTAAAGCACGGCCCTCTGTCACAGCCACTGTTCCTCAGAGAGGAAGGAAAAGGGGTCTCCTTGGGCCCTTACGTCTCCTGCTTCTTAATCCATCTAGCCCTTGGCTAGGGGGTTTCTCCTCAGACACACTACACCCATTCAGCTATTCAGACATCCCGTGAGGCCCCAGGGGAAGCTGTGGGCTCCCTTGCCATTGTGTTTGGAACCAAGCCCTACAGCTGTTTAGCTGCCCTCTCTTACCATTAGGTCCCAGACCTGGGCGGCTGCCTGCTCTGCTTCTCAGTCCCAGCTCAGTTCTTTTACTCTTGGGCCTTTGAAAAGGAGGATCTTTTTTTTCTGCGCCCCTGGTCCCACTGGCATCACTTTATTTGTGTTTATAGCTTAGGCATTGCCCCTCCCTGGCTCACCCCCTCCCTGGCTCACCCCACCCCAGGATGCCCCCAGAATAGCCCCAGGCTTCCTTGGGCTCCCTGACAATGCTCCCCACTGCCTCTTTGCTGGACTCCAGGTGCTCGAGGCTTTTTATTCCCTCCCCCAAATGGCTACACAAATGTGATCCTAACATGATTGAGAAATTCTTTTCACCACAATTTGATGTGGTCATGTTTGTTATAAACATACATACTTGCGAGTTTTCTATTCTACCAGTTCTCTATCCCATTTATTAATAAAGACATCACATTAAAAACATTTTTAGAGGGCCTCCCTGGTGGCGCAAGGGGTTAGGAAGCAACCTGTGACGCTGTCCGCAGCGCGAGTTCGATCCCCAGCCAGGGAGATACCCACATGGTGCAGCAGACCTCTCCTGACTCGCCTGCTGCTCCCCTCAGCAGTGTATTTCAGTCAGTCTGCCTGTTCTGTTCCCCACTCAGTCTCTGGTGAATCCTCTCACCCCCCACACCTCTGACCTGTACCCCAGTTGTTGTATGCATAAATAAACAAATCTTTAAAAGAAACATTTTTAGAGCTGTATAATGTGCTTTAAGATCTGATAGCTCTGTTCTCATTATTTATTCATTATTTAGTCCTTGTTTTACTAAGGACTCCTGGATACTCTTAGGCTTTTAAATTTTTCTAGTGTACATTTAAAAGAAGCTTACCCAGATTCTCCACCTCCGAACATGTCTTTATATATAACGATATAGATAGATGAATATGCAGATATAGAATAAATATATAGGTATCTTGGAAGGAGTCATGCAAGAGACTTCTAGACATTACCTAATATCCTATCTTTAGGCTGAATTGAATATCTGTGGCTCTCCTTCATGTTCTCTAACCACTTTTATGTGTTCATTTAGTCCATTCACATTGCAGCGCAACCATCACCACCCTCCATAACCAGAACTTTTTTTTATCTTCGCCGTCTGAGACTCCAGTCCCATTAAACAATAATCCTCCTCCGCCAGCCCCAGCACACCTGGGCCATTGCCATTCTTTTCTAGACGGGTTTGGTTTTTTTTAAAGATTTATTTACTTATGCGTACAAGAACTGGGATATAGGCCAGAGGTGCGGGCGGTGAGAGAATTCACCAGAGACAGAGCGGGGAACAGAACAGGCAGACTGACTGAAACACACTGCTGAGGCGAGCAGCGGGAAAGACAGAAAAGGTCTGCTGCGCCATGTGGGTAGCTCCCTGGGCAGCCTGGGATCAAACTTGTGCTGCAGAGGCTGCAGATATCTTCATCATGCTTTGCGTAACCCCTTGCGCCACCAAGGAGGCCCGAGCTTTTTTTTTTTTTTAAAGCTTTTTTATTTATTTTTACATAGAAGAACTGGGGTACAGGCCAGAGGTGTGGGGTGGGTGAGAGGATTTGTCAGAGACAGAGTGGGGAGCAGAACAGGCAGACTGACTGAAATACACTGCTGAGGGGAGCAGCGGGCAAGACAGGAGAGGTCTGCTGTGCCATGTGGGTTTCTCCCTGGCTGGCCGGGGATTGAACTTGTGCTGCAGAGGCTGCGGATTGCTTCATAGTGCGGTGCTTAACCCCTTGCGCCACCAGGGAGGCCCAGTCTTTCATATTTTTCACTTCTCTATCTTCCCTCTGTGTGTCTGTCTCTGTGTCCAAATTTCCTTTTGGATTAGAGCCCACAATAATAATTTCCATTTAACTAGGTTATTTCTATAAAGACCCCATTTCACAAAAGTTTCCTCTCTAGAGCATTGGTCACGATGTCAATATCTCTTTTTTGGGGGAACACAGCTCACTCTGTAACACTGGGTGTCCGTGCGTGCCAGGTGCTGGGGACATCACAGCGTGATGGCTGCCTCTGCCCTCACAGGGCTTACCCGCTCTTGTGGTTTCTGTACCTATAGCTTCTTATTTAATTCTAAGTCTTGTTTATGAGTCACTCTGGATTCACATGAGACCCCATTTCACAGATGGGGACATGGAGTTTTGGAGAATGGACATTACTTCTGGAGAGTCATTTCCTGATTATAAGTAATAACACATGAATTCAGCACTTTTTTTTTTTGCACGTAGAAGAGCAGGGGTACAGGTCAGAGGTGTTGGGGGTGAGAGGACTCACCAGAGACAGAGTGGGGAACAGAACAGGAGGATCTACTGAGACTGCTGAGGAGAGCCGAGGACGAGACTGGAGAGGTCTGCTGCCATGTGGGTTGCTCCCTGGCCGGGATCCAACTCAACCCTTAGCAGTGATAGCGCTGAGACTTAACCCCTAAGCCACCAGGGAGACAACCCCCCCACCCCAAGTATTTTTTAGGATAAGGGAATTGAAATAAGTGGTCCTGTGTTATGGGGCTAATAAGAGATTGCATTAGGACTTAAAGCCCAGACAGTTCAGTTCCAGCCTCCATGCTCTTAGCCACCCCACATGACTCATGCCAGGGAAACACAGCCTTGTGCTTCTTTTCCCTGCTCCGCTCTCCACCAGCAAGTCAAACCTGGCTATTCACTGTGTCCTCCCAGCCTGGCAGAGTCACCTCTTTGCTCTTCCTTATCCAACTTCTCTAAAACATCTTTCTTCTTCCTTCCTGTTCCTCTCACTCCAGACTGAGTTGCCTTTCAAATCTTTAGTTTATCCTATAATACTTTAGATAGAAAACAGCCACCCACGTACCCACCCCACAGTTGAAGAACCAGCGGCATCACCAGCACTGCTGGAGCCCCAATTGTGTTCCACATGCAAGAGGGAACCAGTATCCTTGCTTGGTGACAGTCACTTCCACGCATCCTTAGAAGCCCAAAGTCGCATTAACTGACAGTCAGGGACTGTGAACCTGATTCTTGACATGGAAACGCAACAGAAAGGGGGATCGATGTAGAGGTGAAGCTGGAACTGAATCTCTTTTGAAAACATGATGAAATATTTCAGACACAGAAAGGCATATGGAATAATAGAATGAACATCCTGCTTAGGAAATAAAGCATTAAAAATAGTCCCCAGGGTTTTCCTCCCTGATCGCATCCTCCCAGACGAACCACCCACCTGATTTTGAGGCTTATCATTCTGAGCTGGATCTTGGGGGAGGAGAAGGACTGTGTAGTCAGGTGGGAATGGGTGGGGAAGGGCATTGCCAACAAAAAGAAGAGCAGGACAGAGTCTCAGGAATAATTTGAGAAGTAGGTGTCGGGCATGGTTGGCAAACGGGGCACCTGTGGAGGAGGCCAACAGTTGGGTGGGTTTGGGGTGGATGAGCAGTCTCCTTCTCCCGGGACCTTGCCTCTGTGTTCCCCTCTACCACCGCCCTGATCACATGGAATCAGGATTATCTGTTAGTTTGTCTTTGAGATCTGAAGGCTAGAAACCCCCATAGTCATCTTTGTCACCCCAGCATCTAACACAGTAGCTGGCACAAATGGATTTTTATTAAATAGGAAATTGGTAAAGGAGTGAATGAATAACTGTTTAACTGAGTTCAGCCTGATGTGTGCATGTGTGTGTGTGCACGCATGTGTATTGGAGGGGGTGTGGCTGATGGCAAGAGGACAGTGTTTTATTTTTTCCAAAGATTTATTTATTATTTATGCATACAAGAACTGGGGTGTAGGCCAGAGGTGTGGAGAGGTGAGAGGATTCACCAGAGACAGAGTGGGGAACAGAACAGGCACATCTACTGAAATACACTGCTGAGGGGAGCAGCGGGCGAGACAGGAGAGGTCTGCTGCGCCATGTGGGTCACCTCCCTGGCCAGGGATCAAACTCATGCTGTAGCGGCCCTGCAGAAAGCTTCACAGTGCTGAGACTTAACCCCTGCGCCACCAGGGAGCCTCCAGAAGACAGTGTTTTAGAGGAACATCGATATTTGCTACCATGGAGCCTGGCCCACTGCTGCCTTCCCAGTGTCGCCAGGCTTTGCCTTAATCATCACAGTGTGAAAGCAGCTGTGCAGACAGGTGTGCAGTGATGCAATGGCTGACCAGATGGGCTTCCACAGCTTCAACCACCACAAGCATCTTTCACAACCCTTCAAACTATTATCTCTGATTGGGGGGAAGCAAATAATTGGCCTCCCGCAGAAGTAGGACCTATTTCTCTTCCTTAAAAACAATCTTCAGAGCCTACGAATGCCCTCCTGGTTCATGATGTGGTTAACTCTGCTTATTGTGCAGAAGTGGCCTGTCGTTTGCATTCCTAGAAGCCCCCTCAGGGCCGGGCATGCTTCGGTGGGTTTTGAGTGGTGAAAAGCTTTGTTCAGAGGCTGCATTCCACTTGGGGGCCTTACAAACAGATAAATGCGTCTGCAATTAGTGGCATCTCTTTGCATGCAAAGAATTAATGTGCATAAGGCGGGTTGTTTATTCTCTCGCACCAGCCAACTAGGCCCACCATCCAGCTTTGACCAAACCTTGGCTTAGAAAGCTCTTTTTCTGTTCCGTGGAGAGGACAAATGCATGAATCTAAAAAGGATAAATGAATTGAGCTCTGTGTATCATAGAGATAAATCTTAAAACGTTTGGATAAGGAACAAGTTATTAAAAGATTTTGGCAGTGTGATTTGTAGAAATTTAGGCCACCAGATTCTGAATTTGCAGAGTTCAGATTAATGAAGCTGTTTTGTTCTTTCTCTGTACCCTGTAATTGAGTAATTCAGTTCAGATACAGAGGGGGCTGAGTCAGCCTGGGGCCACCATTATTGCTGCTTCTCCCCAGCTACCCCCCTCCCCTTAGGGCAAGTGGGGGGCCGTGTGGCTGGGCGTGTTCTGGAATCAGATTGGGCATGGAAAGACCTGACATTGAAGCCTGGCTCTGATGCTTTACTGGTGGAGTGTCTTTCATTCACCAAACATCTGTTGAGGCCTGGGTTGGTGCTACAATGGCAAAGATAAATAAGATACAATTCCCCCTCTCCAATTTTTGTTTTTGCTTTTTCCCCCCCTCCAATAATGAGTTCTTTTAACCATGGAGTATGGCAGGCAATCATCAGAAAGCAAAAGTGAGGCCTTCTCGGTGGCGCAGCAGTTGAGTGCTGGGTTGCAAGGCTGCCCGCAGCCTCTGCAGCGCCGGTTCGATCCCCGGCTGCTCCCCGGCCACCAGAGGAGGGTCCCACATGGCACGCATACCTCTCCTGCCGCCCACTTGCTGCTCCCCTCAGCACTGTACTTCGGTTCTTCTGCCTGCTCTGCTACCCTCTCTGGCTCTGGTGAATTCTCTCACCCTCCCGTGCTTCTGACTGTACCCAGTGCTTGTATAAATAATAAATAAATAAATCTTAAAAAAAAATAAAAATTAAAAAAAAAAAAGAAAGAAAGCAAAAGTATATAGAATAGTAAAATGAACACACATACCCATGTTAGGAACCACACAGCTTATGAAAAAGCTAGAAAAACATCGAAGTCTTATGCATACATCAGTCCATCAGTCCCCTTTACCCCTAAAATGGAGCCCCTTCTGTATTTGGTGTCGATTATTCCCCTGCATGCCTGTTATTTATAGTACAAGGGTATGTAGTCTTAAATGATATAAAGCCTTAGGTACTTTTTAAATTTCTATGAATCACACAACCAAAATTATTGAATAACTTTCTCTTTACTCAGAACAGTAAAGCTTTATTTATGTGATACAACTAACAATTCATTTGTCTTTTTTTTTAGTGTAAACTTTTTATTGAAGTATAACATTTATACAAATGAGTGTATAAATTTTTATTTATTTATTTATTTATTTATTTATTTATACAAGCACTGGGTACAGACAGAAGCGCGGGAGGGTGAGAGAATTCACCAGAGCCAGAGCGGGGAGCAGAGCAGGCAGAAGGACCGAAGCACACTGCTGAGGGGAGCAGCGGGCGGCAGGAGAGGTCTGCACGCCATGTGGGACCCTCCTCTGGTGGCCGGAGAGCAGCCGGGGATCGAACCGGCGCTGCAGAGGCTGCGGGCAGCTTGGCAACCCAGCGCTCAACCGCTGCGCCACCTGGGAGGCCCTATACAAATGAGTGTATAAATTATGGGAACAGCTCTAAACTCATTGAGCTGTCAACACACTTGTGGAATTATCCACTAAGGAAACAGAATATTACTGATACCCCAAACTCCTTGAGTCTCACTTTGAATCATTTCTTTCCCCAAGTGTAACCTCTGTCCTGACCTGTAACACAGATTCCTTGGCTGTTTTGGACCTTTCCATGAAAATAAACATGCTAGATAGACCGCTTTTTTGCTTGGTTTATTTCCCTCTACATTATGTCTGTGAGATTTATCTACATTGTTCAGAGTAGTTGTAGTCAGTTTTCATTGCTGTATAGTATTCCTCTACATGAATATGTATACTAAAATGCATTAATTCATTCTGCTCCTGCTGGACATTTGGGTTGTTTCCAGTTTTGGTATGATTAATGCTACTGTGAAAATTATTTCATGTGTCTTTGGTGCACATGTGTGCATATTTCCTTTGGGTATTTACCTATTCCCTTTGGGGATATACTGATGGGTCATGCTGTGTGCAGATATTCTGCTAAGTGGGTTTCTACTTCTACCAGCTTAGTATGAGAATTCCCCTGCTTGGCCAGCAATTGGTGTCCCCCTTGTTCATTTTAGCCATTCTGGTAGGAATGGACTTCCCTCTTTTGAGTTAAATTTACTGCACTAAACGTTTTATGTGCATCTTATTATATCTCATCAACCCCATACAGAGGGGATTGCCAGCATCCTGGACTTACAGATGAGAAAATTGAATCTGAAGAAGTTAAGGAACTTCCTCGCAGTCACGTTGCGAGAGAGAGAGCAGGGCCCCCAGTCTTCATGTTCCCCAGTCACTGGGATCTGGAGCCCAGTCTGATCTGGACCCATGAAGACAAATCACTGGAATTTAATTTGCTGGTGGTGAGACGAACACAGCAACTGGGACATCAGGCAAGGTACAGTGGTAGTCCCTGTGTTGAACGAGTTCAGCCCCACAGTGTGTGTGTCAGGGGTATTCCAGAGAAGCACTGCGCTGAACAGTGTCTTCGGACAAAGGAGATCACCCAGGGTGCTAGTGAGGACTTAAGGGGCTCGGTGTTAGGTAAAAAACCCCGGGCCCTTCTACAGAAATGGTGCTCAGTGAAGGGTTGTTGAAGGCATTTGTGAACATACAGCATCAAATCTTCAACGGTGATGGTCCTTCTGGAGCCAGGGGATGGATGTCATAAAATGACCCCAATAACCTCTTTCACCCTGAGTCTGGGAGGGCCAGCAAAGAGCTGGAGTAAAGAGCCAGGCACCCCCACCTCCACCCCAGTCCACTCTGTTGCAGAGGGGCTTCTCGCCGGGATGGACTGCTTTTTCAGAGTTAAATCTACTGTGCCAAGCACCTTATATGAATCTTCTTATGTTACTCTTGAGTCAACCCCATAAGAAGAGTATTGCCAACTTCTTTCTACAGAGGAAGAAGTAATATCACAGGGCATCTACCCACCCCACCTTGGCAGGGTGCATTAGACAGGGACCCATTGGGATCCCTGGACCTCACAGACCTGGGAACTAGGAGGAGGCTGTTCGGGAGGAAGGCTGGCTGGCTGGGGATGGCAGGGAGATACTTGTTTTGAAAGTCTGGGGCAGCTCTAGGGGAGGAGGAGGGGGAGGAGCAGGGGAGGAAGGGAGGATAGGAGGGGGAGAGGGAAAAAGGGGGAAGGGAGGGGGGGAAGGGAGAGGAGAGGGAGGGAAGAGGGCAGGGAAAGGGGAGGGGCAGGAAGAGGGAGAGGCGGAGAGGGAGACAGGCCTGAGACACCGGGAGGGTTGCCACTGTGGCTGTGGGGCCTGGACTGAAGTCTCTTCCTCCCTGCCCCTCCCCTCCTCCAGCACGGTCTTCCAAAGGACTTGCCTGGGGCACTCCAGGGCGGGGAAGGGGTGCGGGGAAGCTGAGGCTATGGGAGTGGAAACTAGATGGGGTAGTGGGAACCCAAGGGTGCTTACAGACCCCTCCGGTCCGGCTTCTGGAGGATACTCCGGGGGCTGCCCATCTCCAGGTCTCGGCTCAGCCTCTGCCAGGTTCTGCCAGAGCTGGCTCAACAGCGGCACCTGCTGGCCAGGCCCTCCTCCCTGCGGGGCGGGGCTCCCCTCGCCCTGGGAGCCCAGCGGGTGAGTCACTGCAGGCCAGGCCGGGTCAGCCGCCTGCCCAGCTGTCAGATCAGAAAAAGTCGGGGGTGAGGAATGTTCTGAGAGGCGGGCTTCGGCCCTTCCGGTGGCCACCTGTGGCCCTAATTCTGTCCAGTGCACCCAGGACACTGACAGAGGGTCCACTCTGGGACAGGGCTCCTAACTCCAGGAGACTCTTGGCTGCGGAGAGTTCTTTGGTTTTTTTTTTTTTTTTTTAATTTTCTATTGGGAAATCGTTTCAAGCTTTACAGGAGAGTTGCAAAAACAATACAAAGATCCTGCATATACCCCTTACCCAGATCCACCAGTTGTTGAATTTGGCCCCATTTGTCTCTATCTCAGTGTCTGTCCCTTCCTCTCGCTCTGTCCGTCTGTCTTCCTATATATATTCACTTCTCTGGAAAAGAGAGCAAATGGCAACCCCCATGACTTGTAAACTCTTCAGCGTGTACTTCCTAAGAACAAGGGCATTCTCTTGCATCTTCACGCAAACTTTTCAATTTGGGGAATTTAACACTGAATGATACTTTTATCTACTCTACTGTCCGTATTTCAGTGTCGCAATTTATTGAGCCAGGGTCCTTAGCGTGGCCCTGTGTGGTGTCCAGTGACCCCCAGGGTCACACGTACTCAGTCGTCAGGTTCCTTGCATCTGTGCAGCTCCTTATCCTGTGCATCTCCCACAGCCTGTCTGGGAGGAGAGCTCTGTTTTTGTTTTAATCAAGTCATCTCATGTGGGGTTTGTCTGGTGCTGCCAGATAAAAGGTTTTGGTTACACAGAGTGGGAACATGACATGGTGACTTTGCATTCCCGGGGTGGGATCCTCCATTTTCAGGGGTTCACTGAGCTGTGGAACCTCTAAGGACTAACCTCCCTGAGTTATCTGTAAAAACTTTGATCAGATTTTCAACACAGGGTAAGAAGGGCACTGTTACTTCTGTGTGCTTTTTTATCTCTGCTGACCCGGCTTGGACTCTGCCCCCATCTCTTTCCTTCTCTCCCTCCTGCCACCAAACATGCCTTTGAAATTGAAATTGAAATTCAGTGACTCCTATTGACAGCATTCTTTTTTTGAGTGTAAAGATTTATTTCATTTATTTATGCATATAAGAAATTGGGTGTAGGCCAGAGGTGCAGGGTGGGATGGGGTGAGAGAATTCACCAGAGACAGAGTGGGGAGCAGAACAGGCAGAGCTATTGAAATTCACACTGAGGGGAGCAGTGGGCGAGACAGGCGAGGTCTGCTGCACCATGTGGATAGCTCCCTTGCTGGCTTGGGGATGGAACTCGTGCTGCAGAGGCTGTGGATAGCTTTATAGTGCTGTGCTTAACCCCTTGCGCCACCAGGGAGGCCCTATTTTCAGTTTTTAGGCAGGTCAGTGATGAGGGCCACCTCTGGGAGGCAGGGGAGCTGAGTGAGCCACCTGGGAATGCTGGGCCTTCCACCTCACTTCTGGAAATCTGGGAGGCCCCTGTAAGAGGAGGGCTTTTGTGTTTGAGGCAGACTTTACCAGGGCCTGGAAACAAGAGGAGCCTTAAGGACAGCTTTCCTGCTCAACCCTAATTCTCTCTTCCCTCCTTCCTGCTGTCAAAATGCAGCCCCATTTTCTTTCATTCAATATTTAAGTCCTGTAATGGGAATAAAGAAATGGAAAAGGCAGTCTCTGCCTTGGATAAAGAGAGAGATAGATCATCACCTGCTTTGACAAAGACTTTCAAAGAGGTTTCACTAAAGATCTGAAGACCTGTTAATGCCCTGTTAGTGAGGATGTGGGGAGACAGGTGATCTCATCCATGGCCGGAGGCTGCAAATTGGTCCAAACTTTTTAGAGGGCAATTCTGTGAGAAATCTATGCAAAATGTAAAAGTGTATAACCTCTGACCCAGCAATGTCATATTAATATTTGTCTTACAGATAGGCACATAACTGAAAACAAGTATACGTACCAGGAGATTTCCTGCAGGCAGCATTGTTTGTAGTGACAAAATAAATATCCACTAGGAGGGGGAGAGTGGAAGAAATTGTGCCACACCCATATGATGGTGTTCTGGAAGACTACACAAACCTTGCACAGGCAGTTATGTTATTAAGTGAAAATAACAAGGTGCCAGACAATGTGAAGAGTGTGGTATCCTTCCTAGCAACACACACACACACACACACACACACACACACACACACACAGAGTTTGTAATACCCAAAATATCATGGAAAAGATACATTAAAGCTGATGTTCAGCCTCTCTGGTGGTGCAAGTTTTAAGTCTCAGCACTACAAAGCTATTGGCAGCCACTGCAGAACGAGTTCCATCCCTGGCCAGGGAGCTACCCACATGGTGCAGCAGACCTCTCCTGTCTCTCCCGCTGCTCCTCTCAGCAGTGTATTTCGGTCAGTCTGCCTGTTCTGTTCTTCACTCTGTCTCTGGTGAATCCTCTCCCCCCCTGCACCTCTGGCCTACATGCCATTCTTATACGCATAAATAAATGAAAAAAAACTTAAAAAAAAAAAGGCAACAACTGAGTCATGGGGAGCAGAAGGGAGAGAGGACATTTCCAGGGAACGAATCACCTGAGCTCTGAGTGTCCTCGTGGACTGCATAACCCCTCCATTGGAGGTGGCAAGGTGACAATAGTCCAGAAATGTCACTGCCGCTGTGACTCTGTCTCCATCACTACTGGCCTCGTGCCCTGCCTTGGCTGTCATGCCGCCTGTGCCCAGCAGGGGGAAGCACAGACCCACCAAAGCATTGCTTCCAGGCCTCACCAAGCATCCCTTCTACGATTTCCTCCTCTGTGGACCCTGATGGGAAAGATATTTCCTGCTAAGTCAACCAAATTGATTAAGCAATAATTAAATCTTCTCCTTTTTGGGGGGTAACACACAGTTCTGATCTGAGAGACAAAGGCTTGTTGACCTGATCATTTTCCAGAGAAGAGGTGCTACTTAGCCCAGGCCTTGGGTGGAGGGTGATTGGCAGTGACATGCCCAGGGAGTGAGGGTGCAGGTTGGCAACTAGTGTATCAGGGGCTCCTCACCCTGCTTGGGTTGTCAGCTGCGGGGCTCAACTCCCCACCTCTCCTACCCCTCAAAGAAGCAGTTTCGGGGCACAAGAAAGCATGAACACCTGGCCCACTGGCTGCCGGGTAGCAGACACTCTCCAGATGTGTTGAGCGTCTGTGCTTGGCTAGGCGCTGAGCAGCTCAGGGCTGGGACACTTCTGTCTGCCACAGAATCTCTGGGAGTGGGCATGGTGTGGGCATGGTGTGGGCACACAGCTGTGCGAAGCTAAAGCTTGCTGGAAAGAGACTGTCCGTTGGGAGGTCAGGATTTACATTTCTAAAAAAAAAAGAAAAAACAGGAGTCCTAGCTAATCTCAAGGGCAAGAACCCAAGAGCAAGACTCCAGGCTGTCTAGGCTGGAAGCTAGTGCAGTGGGCAAGAATGGACCCCCTTCCCAGCGCGCCCAAGGCGGATCCTGCTTTGTCTTACTGAGGAGGGGTCCCCTACTGGGACATGAAACTAATGCATGAGATTAACACCCAACCTTGTGACCTTGGCAGAAGAAAGGCTTAAATCAGGTCATTCTGGGGAAGGGGCTGGCTCTTCCCAGGGCCTCCCTTAAGACAGGAGAATTACCTTCCCAGCTCCTGCTTAATCTCGTTTCAGTGGTTCTGATTTTGAGAGGGAGGATAGGAGGAAAAGGAGGCTATAAAGGAAGGGGACACGGATGACCTCTGGCCTGGCTTATGGAAAATCCAGGGCTCATCAATGGGTCCTCCTTCCTCAGTGCCTTGGTAGTGCAGGGAGGGGTCAATTGGGGGTCCTCACACATAAATGGGGAACAAGAGGAGCAACTGAAAGAAAAGGGCTTACATTTAGGCTGCAGAGTGTGGCCAGCCCTGGGGTTCTACACCTTCCTTCCCTGCCCCCCCCCCCCCCAGCGCTTACCCTCTGATCCAAGCAGGATAAGACCGTGGTGAGGGGCGAAGACAGCGGCTCTAAGCAGTGTAGATTTGGGAGGTGGACAGAGAAGCAGCCGTTTCTGCCACTAAATAGCTGTGTGTTGGTGGGCCAGTCACTAACCCGCCCAGCCTCCTTTTGCAGGTCCTGTGCATGAGGTTACAATACCTGCCTTACCTGCTCATGGTCAGGATGAATGACAGAGACCTCTGCGAGCATTTCTGCAATTGCCAGACAACAGGGACTGTTATTCTCCAAGGAGAGAGGCCACCCTAAGTCTCTGGAGGTGACAGCATCAAGAAGATTGTTCCCCTCCGCGGAGCCAGCTCCTTTCCAGCCTAAATGCCGGTTTTAATCCTCCCAGCCCACCCCCCCCTTCTCCTTGAGACCGCTCGAGCTTCCCAGCGCGGAGCCTGCCCTTTTCCTGGGGCTCCCACATCCTCCAACCACAGCGGAGTTGGTCCAGGGTGGGACAGGTCGCGGGTGTCTGCTGGCCTGGTTCTGCGCCCCCTACCCTGCTTTGGGGTTCGCCTTTGCAGATGGTTCTCTCTGGTCCTCAGCTCATCTCTGGGTTAAACACAAGAGGAGAGAAACAAGGGTTGGGGGACCTGGAAGGGGGTTTCCTCTTCTCGGTAGGAGACCAGAGAAGGGGACGCAGCCCTTGCGCCCCAACGCCACACGGTCCCGCGTCTCCAAGCCGGGTGCAAATTCTCCACCCGGAGGTTTGCCCCTCCCGTGCCCAGGCCGCGACCCTTTGCAGACCCCGCCAATCCCGGTCTCCCCGAGCGCCGGAGCCTGCGGTTCTAGGACCCGGAGGCGCCGCCGAGCGCGCGGCCGCCGTCTCTGCCTCGCCCGGGTCGCCTCCCGCTCGGGCAGGTGAGGCGGCGCGGGCCGCCCCCTCTGCGGCAGGTGAACCGGGCCGGCAGCCCCTCCCGCGGCGCCATGGCTGCGGCCGACCCCGGGCCGGCGCCCTGCGCCCGGGGCCCGCCCCCTCCCTCCAGCCCGCCCCCCCGGGGCCGGGTGCGCCGCGGCGGCTGCGAAATGCGGTTTGCGCGCACGGGGAGCGGCAGCAGAAGTTAGAGTCGCCGAGGGGGGAGCCCGCGCCGCAGCTTCCTGCCCCCGGCCCAGCCCTCCGGCCCCCGCGGCTGCAGCCTGACTTCCTCCCCCCGCGCCTGGCCGCCGCCGGCAGCTCCCCCGGCCGCCCCGATGGGACGCCGCGCCCCGGCCCCCGCGCGCCTCTGAGCCCAGCCCGCCGCCCGCGCCGCCCGCCTCGCCCCCCGGGCCGGAGCCTCGCCCCCGGCCCCCCGGAAAGCTGGATTTCCGAGGCTGGAGGCGCCTGACCGGCTGGGTGGGGACCACCATGGGCAACGCGGCCGGCAGCGCGGAGCAGCCCGCGGGCCCCACCGTGCCGTCCCCCAAGCAGCCCGCGACACCCAAGCAGCCCGCGGCACCCAAGCAGCCGATGCCCGCGGCCGGAGAGCTGGAGGAGAGGTTCAGCCGGGTGCTGGTGAGTGTGACCCGCCCCGCGCAGGGCGCGGGCGGGGGGCGGCGGGGGCTCGGCGCGCGTCCCCGCCCTCGGGGGCTCAGGTGCCGCTTGGAGATCCCCGGCCCGGTGACAGCCCCGCCATGGGTGGGAGTGACTGTGGCTTCTCTCACAGTGACTTAGCACTCTGCACCCCAAACTTTCTTCTGCAATCGCCCAGTTTTCCTCCCCAAGACACCCCCTCCCGCCGCGTTCCTGGGTCTAAAGGTCTGAAAAATGTCCTGTGAGGAAGTTGGGAGTGGAGCACGTGAGGGGGGTCCCGGCACCCCCTTCCTCACCGTTCCCAGGCGCGGCCACCCGGCGCCCGCAGGGTCTGGAGCATCCGCCTGCGTCTCGGGGTCAAAGATGGAAGGGGTTACATTTTGACCTCCTGGGAGCTGGAGACCCGCTGGAGGTGCTTGCTCCTGATTTGGTGGTGCCTGGGCTGCTGGGAGCTGCATGTCAGCGCGTGCAGAGGGGTGTCTGCGTTCTTCTACCCCCATCTGCCCCGAGAGATTCCTGGTGGGTCCTTATCTCCAGCATCCACTCCTACCCACTCAAGGGATTCAGGCTAGGAAGGGAGGCTGGGGGTGAGTCGGTCATGCTGGATTGGGGTGGGGTGGGAATCTGGAAGCTCCCTCCTCACTGTCTCCTCCTAGGAACTGGGGAGCCATCAGCTCAGGCTGAGTCTGGAGGCTGTCAGCATGTTTGGTGATGTGGGGACTCCAGATCAAAGCCAGGGCTCCCTAAGTCTTGGTGGCAGGCAGAAGTTGGGAGGGGAAGGGCCCCTTATTCTCACTTCCTTCTCCTACCTCAGTCTGTCCCAGGCTCCCTCTGTAAGTGATTGTCTGGCGGCCTGTCTGGGATCATCAGCCTTCCTTGCCGGACATGGGTGACAGGCAAACAAGGCTGTGCTTTTCCCCAGAGGCACTTCCCAGGCGGCCACTGCAGGTCCAAGGGTGGGGTCCGAGGGAGGCCAGGCAGCTGAGGGATGCTGGCTGCTGTCAGGCTCAATTCTTCCTCCCTCCACCTCCTTGACATCATTTCCCCTCCCCTGGCCAGTTCTTAGGCCACACTTGCCAGCTCCTCTGCGCGGCCCCTCCTAACAGTTCCTGCAAATCTTGGCTGCTGCCCCCTCCCAAGAGGAAGGCCAAGAGGGTTTTGGAGGCTGTATGGGCTGGGCTGCGCTGGGGTCCGGTGGAACCTCGTGAAGGCACCTTACTTGACCAGGAGACAAGGAGGGACTCTGAGGGATACTCCATACCAGGATGGGCCCTGAATCACCCCCTCTTTCCTCCTGTTCCTTGTTCCCCAAACCCAGGGACTGGCACAGCTGAACTAGTTGAGCAGATGGGGAAGAGGGGAGAATAAGGAGACACAGTCTTTGGGGGCCATCTGGGGAGCCTGGGTTGGTGGTGGATCCCTGGACCCCTGCCAACCTGATGGGGGGGATAGGTCTGTCCCCCCAGTGTGTGCCTGTGGAAGGGGGCGGGCAGCTTCTCAGAGTGAGGCCCAGGCCCTGGTGGATGCTCATTTACACCGCTGGTGGGGAAAAGCCGTGTGAATAATTCAGACCAGTGGAAAGTCCAAAAGTCAATCAGTGAGGCTCTGACGCCTGCATGGACTCAATTGCCCTTTTAGACGTCACTCTGGTTTGGGAGCTGGCCCACCCTCCCACTCGGAGCCCCTTAGCACCCGGTGCAGGGTGGAGGCCCAGAGCTGGGTCTTAGAGGGTGTTGCGGTGGAGAAAGGGGTGGTTAGAAATCTAGGGCAGCAGCTCTCCCTCCCCCTGCCCCCTAGAGGTTCATCGTGCACACCCCCCCCCCCCAGCCCCTAGGAGCCCCAGTGTGTTTACACTTCACCTTCTTCCTGGGGAGGGATCGGTCTGTTCCTTGTCCTATTGTAGGCAGAACACACCCAATTCAAGGGGCTTGGCTAGGAATGGCCTCTAGGAGTCCTGTCCTTAGTGAATGGCTAAGAGAAGAGCCTGCTGGGGTCCCTCAGGGTTCCCATTCTTGTTGGGAGAGGCTAGCCCTCCCTTGGGCCCCATCACATGGCCTCAGGGAGTCTCTTCATTTACTCAGTCTTTTCATCCTTTGTGGGCAGTAGGCTCCCCAAACCCTAAGCCACTCCTCTCCTGCCTCTGGGACCCCTCTTGTGGGTGAGGGGTTCCCTCCCCAAGGCTGGCAGCCAGACAGGAGACAGGAGCCAAACAGGGGATGGGCAGCCTTCTCCCATGCCAGGGGGGTAGGAGGATGGGGGCAACCTTTCCAAGGAGGCCATGAGAAAGAGGGGGTGCCCATACTTATAATGGGAGTGGGTGGGGAGGAAGAGCAGGTTGAGCCAGGGTTTTAGGCTGCTGCCTTAGCAACAGTGGAGGAGCAATGGCTGCCCTGGCGACACGTGCCCGCTGCGGTGGTGGGAGAACCCGCCAGCCTGACTGCGCATGCGGCCACGGGTGGGTGTTGCCTGGTCACTTCAGACCTTACCCTGTAGGTTAGGCTTGGGGACGGCAGTGCACACTTTCCAGGCCTCCCAGAAGGTCCATGCTTATGGCAGGGTGTAGGACACCCTTGATGTGACTGGGCAGGGCTGGGCAGAACCTGTAACCTTGGGGCACAGAGATCAAGGAAAAGGTGCCCATGATGTGCCTGAGGCTGAGAGTGATTCTGGCCTCCAAGAGGCCAATGGCTGAGCCAGTGGTTGAGCCATTTGGAGAGGGCTCAGTACCCTGGGATGTCCTTAGCGTGTGCACAAGGATGCGGGCACCTGGCCAGGCTACGTGGGGAGGTCAGTACGATTCCAAGAAAGGTGGGGAGTTCTGCTTTCAGCCAGACCCCTTCCCTTCTTAGACTGGTGGTGAAGGGACAGGGTGAGGAGAATGCCTCTCTCTGTCTGCCTGCAACCCTGGTACTGCTTCCTTGGCCTGCTCCCTCCTCTGGGGTAAGACGGAGGGAGTGTGGGGGCATGTATCTTGGGGTCACTCAGGCCCTGTGCTCCCATCTCTGGAATATCTTACTTGGCGGTTCCGAATGGATTATGGCCATGTGGTCAGGTGTAGGGCTGGGCCGAGTCTGTGGGGTGACATTCCCAGCCGGCAGGGCTGGCACGCACTGACCCTGGAGGCCGGGGATGTGGTGGGCATGATTCACAGTGACATCTGGGAGCAGTTGGCAAAGAGCAGGGTGAGATGGGCAGGAGCAGGTGGAGCTGCTTAGGGGCCACCTCTGCATTTTCCCTGGGAACTTGGAGCTCTGGAAGGTGGCCGTCCTGCCTCTGAGTAGGGCAGGAGTTACTTATGGGGTAGAGCAGCTTCCTGGGCCTGGTGGTCATGGAGTTTGGGGTTTGAGTATTGTCGTCGCCCTTTATTACCTGTGTGACCTTGAATGAATTGGCTCACGCCTCTGAGCATCAGTATCCTCCTGTGCCCAAGGAGAAGGATATTGGTGTGTGCCAGGCTCTGAGGACTGCTGAGGGCAGTGAATAGTGCTTAGCCCCGGCCCTGGCAGAGCAAGTGCTCCAGGAACACCCATGCTGGGAGGAGCAGTGATGTGGGGGTCATCTGGTCCTCGAAAGAGCCAGACCCTTCCTCTCCCCTCCCTCCCCTCCCTTACCCATACCAGCCAGGTTGCCCCGGAGCCCTCAGGCCAGGGTGCCTCCCTGCCATCATGCAGGTCCAGGTCGGCAGCAGCAGTGGGGCCTAGACTGAAAGCTGCCTGAGGCCGGAAACCACCAAAGGGAGGGCCCACCTCTTCTGAAGGGTGGGGCAGCGGTGTGCTAACGGTAGCTGTGTGCACATGGGGAGGGGGTGGGGAGGCCTCCACTTCCCTCTGAGAGAGGTTGTGCTGGTGGGGGGGGTTCCCCAGTGAGTAAGAGCGAAGTATGGGCAACAACAGGAAGTGCAGGGTGCTGGGTGGCAGGAAATGGGGTGGCTGTTCCTGGTTCCTCAGATGGGGGTCTGGGGCCAGGCTGACTGCTGACGTGTGGGGACCAGGACCCACATTTCTCATTTCTGTCTTTCCCCCTTTTCCCAAGAAAACTGAGTGTTCTTACCAGCTTGCCAGCTGGGTCCCCTTGGACATGCACTTGATCACTCTGTGCCTCAGTTTCTAGTTTGTGAATTGGGCTTTACCTTGAAGTCATGTTGTTGAGGCTCAAATAGGGGAACAGATGTAAAGCACTTAGGATGACGGGTGGGGGGTGCTGGTGGTGGTTATCGTCCTGGTTTGCTTTCCTCAGCCTGGATTCTGGGCGGTGCCTGCGCCGCGCTTCCCGTCCCACTTGTGCTTGTTTCTGCCCTGGGGAGCCTTAAACTCTGATGGAAGAGGCTGTTAGCTTTTTTGAGGTTCTCAGCACCTAAGTCTACAGCTGGGTTACCCTGCATCCCATCTTAAGCCTGGGATTGCTTATAAGAGCTCCAGAAAAATCTATATGCCGGAATTTTAAAAAGTGGATAAAATTGATTGTTTTTGGAGATGCGCTGAGAGTTCTAAAACCAAGGTTGAGGCATGTAGAGGGGGTGGGGGGAGATGGATGGGGAAGTGGGGAGTGGAGGACAGAGCTGGCATCTTGGCCCACGCGCTGTGAAACCCCTGTGGGGCTGGTCTGAGATTGGGGTTGATGTCCAAGTGCAAGGGCATCCTGCGGCTGGGGAGCCCCGCCTCAAGGGGGAGGGTGGGCAGGTGGGCAGGTGTGTTGGGACAGAGACTCTGCCAAACTGATAGTGAAACTAGGGGTGTGGCTGTGTCCGATCCCCGTGGGTCTCCAGGGGCATCTCCCCAGATGTCAGCATTAGGGGGTGGCCTCTAGCCTGGCTGAGGCTAGAGGCCCCTCTGGTACCCAGGAAGGTAGGATCAGGGAGGGAGGAGAATGATCTCCGCACATTCCAACAGGAAGAGTGGGGACCATCTCCTTTTTTGTGGGTACCCCTAAAAGACAAATCTCCCTCTTCCTCTGGCTCAAAGTGTTGAGGGCAGCGGGGAGAAGGTTTAAAGAGGCAATTCACTTTAGGTCAAGCCCTGGAGAGAGGCCTGTTTAATCTGGGTATTTTACACACTTCTGCTCGCCACGCCATCCCCCACCTTGGGGTCTGCAGTAGAGGCCTCCCTGCTCCTAATCTGTGAAATGCCTCTTTAGAGGTTACTAAAGAGTAATATTACGTCAAAACACAAAAGTGGGTGCTTGCAGGAGCTCTGTGAGGCAGGAGGAAGTCCACCCATTCTGTGGAGGAGGAAACAGGCTCACGGAGGCCAAGAAGCTGTAGACCCAGGAAGGCGCAGAGCCTGGGTCTTCTGATCTGGCTGTGGCTCCTCCACATCTCAGCTGCCCCTCCTCCGTCCCCTCACATGAGGCAGGTGTACCCCCACAAACACCCCTTGACTTCCCTGTCATGTCCTGTCCTACGGAGCCCCGAGCCCCGTCAGCCAACCTTCCACTTGCCATGCAGCCCAGCCTCATGGTGCCACCTCCTGGCTGAGGCTCTGGGTCTGGGGGTCTGTTCCCATTTTCCAGGACGGCCTCATCCCACCGTGAGTGAGTGGCATTGGCTGGCCCCTCTCCCACTCCCTAAGGTGCCCGTCTCCTCGGTGGGCACAGCCGAGGAGCAGCTGCTAATTAGCGCTCAGCGCTGTCAGAGCTATTTCTGATTTCCGAGCCTAAATTTAGCCCGTCTGGCAGGCTGGCATGTGTGCCCAGGGGGCCTGAGGGGGCCCAAGTGGAGAAGGGGCAAAGGGCGTCCTGCTCCCCACCACTATTGGGACAGGTGTGCTGACCCCCAGAGGGGTGTCCCCACCCACCCGGGAGCAGCCTGAACCCTCCTGCAGGGGTGGACCAGCGCGCTGGTTCTGGGAGCTCCTGGCTCCAAGCCAGCCAGCTCCCCTCTTACAGGATTCTTAACCTTGGGCAGGTCACTAAACTCATCTGAGCCTGCACCTGTGAGATGGGATAATAGGACACCAGTCATGGTGGCAGGATGGCAGCGGGCCCCTGTGTGTGGGCTCAGAACCACGCCCAGCATGGTGAGCAAAACTGGCTACCACTGCCAGGGGTCATTATTATGACTAGTGGCTGCTTCTAAATGTGCCACTGGGGCCATTCCAGGAGCCAACACAGGTCCCTGGGGTGGGCAGAGGCTCAGAAAGACCACCTATGAAGTGACTGGCCCCTCTTAGACTGAGGTGGGGGCTCAGCCACCACCCCACCCCTCTCCCTACTTCCCCTTTCCCCCTCAGCCCTACCCAGGCCTCTGTGGGGTGGCAAAGGATTAGGAAGAGACCAGGGAGAGAGAGAGGGGTGAGAGTGAGGCCCAACCCCAGAGTCCCTTCCTGGGAGACCCTGGCCTGGTGGGTGCTCTGGCTGTGGCAGGTTGGCCCAGACACCCCCCACCCCCGCAATAGGACCCTACTCCCACCATGAGACAGCAGCAGTTTCCTCATTCCAGGCTCACTTTCGCAAGGGCAGAGGAATGACGAATCTCCATCCCTGGCGGGCTTGAGCGGGGCCTGGTGGATGGTCAATTTCACCTCTCAAGCAGGCCAGCAGGAAAGCTTGGGCAACATGGGCCAAGAGCACCCAGCTTCCTGTTGTCTGTGGCTGACCTATGGCAGTGATTTTTGGGGTGAGGTCTGGTCAGAGCCCCAGAACTAGGCCCAGCACCCTAGAGAGGAAGCTGGCTGAGGAATCTGGGGTGGGTGTGGCTCCCTCTCTACTCCAGCTGTGACCTCAGGCCATGTGACTGGGGAGGTGTAGTCTGAGCCTCTAGCTGGAGCTGGGGCTGGTGACTGGGCCTCCTGGACTCCGGATTGGGGCTCTGTGGTACTCCCCTTCCCCAGGGGACACTTAGAGCTCTTTTAGGGTAAGAACTGATTATGAGGCCTGACACAGAGTAGACCCTCACTAAACCTAGGGTTCACTGAATTGGGGTGAGCTGGCATCATCTTTTGGCTCTAGGAGAGACATGCCAGATCCTGAGGGGTCCAGGGAGGCCCTAGTCTTGGAAGCTTATGGTGATTCCTCACCCCCAGGTGGGACCTCTATGCCTGCTCTGTGGGGGAGAATCTTGATAGAGACACCTCGACTTTTGCAGCCAGGGGAGGGGAACCAAGCAGAGCAAAACTGACTTTTCTCCACTCAGAGGGGAGTCCTGGCCAGGGCGTGGCACCACAACCCTGTGTTGACTGGGGTCCCTTGCTCCCCTGGTGGCTTGCCCTTCCCCAGGATGCCCTGGTGACACAGGAACTCCCTCCCCAGCTGGTCCCCACCCAAATGACCCCCTGATCGCAGATGGGAGAATGAGTCTAGAGGTGTCTGAAGTCCCCAGGAAGTTAGGCTGAGCACCCCCACGCCTGTGTCCATGCCAGGTCTGCCAGGAGGCTGTGAGGACAGAGCCCTGTCCCTGGAGTCAGACCCAGCATCCTATAATAATAATAAAAAAAAAAAAATAGGGGCCTCCCCGGTGGCGCAGCGGTTGAGCGCTGGGTTGCAAAGCTGCCTGCGGCCTCTGCGGCGCCGGTTCAATCCCTGGCTGCTCCCCGGCCACCAAAGGAGGGTCCCACATGGCGCGCAGACCTCTCCTGCCGCCCGCTGCTCCCCTCAGCAGTGTACTTCGGTCCTTCTGCCTGCTCTGCTCCCTGCTCTGGCTCTGGTGAATTCTCTCACCCTCCCGCGCTTCTGACTGTACCCAGTGCATGTATAAACCAAACAAACAAACAAATAAATAAAACATGCCTCTATAAAAAAATAATAATAAAAAAAATAAAAGAACAACACAAAAAAGAAAAAAAGCAACAACAAAAAAGAAAGATAAACACAAAACCAAGTCCCAGCATCCCTTCGGGAGAGCTGAGCGGTGGGGCCCGGGGAAAAGTGCACCCCCTCTGGGCCTGGGTTTCTCATTGGCTCAGGCTGCTCGTTGCTGGGGTGAGAGGGACTCGGTTCACGTGGGTGACAGACGTGCCAGGGGCCTGGCCTCCAGGCCTACCAGGGGCCTGGCTTGCTCAGCGGTGCCAGGCTCCCCTCCCCCTCATGGGGCCCGGACTCGGGGTTTTCACCTGTCATTCCTCTTCCCCAGAACTGCATGAACCTGCCCCCAGACAAGGTCCAGCTGCTGAGACAGTATGACAATGAGAAGAAGTGGGAGCTCATCTGTGACCAGGTGGGTACCAGGCCCTGCCTGCCATCATCAGGCCCCTCTGCCCCCTGGGGCTGGCAGGGGTGGGGCTCCGCCATGCTGCCCTTAGGACTAACACCCAGCCCAGACCGATGGGGAGGTGCTGGGTCATCTGCAGGACTCTGGAACCCCCTGTCTTGCACATGGCTGTCCTCAGGGACCTGAAGAGCTGGCAGGCGCTAGTCCAGGTGTAGCTGAGCATCCGGGAGCAGCCTCTGGTGACCCTCCAGCTCTGGACTGGACAAGAGCAGCACTTCTTCATTTGCCCCCAGGGGAAGAGGGGAGGATGGGGTGGGCATCCTTGTCCTCCTTTTACGGTGGGTCCAGAAGAGCTGTGGTTACCCAAGCAGCACCCCAAAGCCAACCAGTTCCCCAGTAGTGGAGTGGGAGCTAGAAGCCCTGCCTCCAGTGCCCAGCCTGGGTTTGCGGGTTCCATGGGCCTACTTGGCAGCGCAGCCCTTCCAGCTTCTAGGCTGCTGTCCATGGTAGCCGGGAAGCCCCCTCCACCTGCTGGGTGGGGCCTTGGCTGCCGCTGTGGTTTGGTGAGGGAGGGACGCCTATGGCTGTGGCGGCTGGGGGTGGGGCGTTGAGGAGCAGGGAGCCTCCCCTGGGAGTCAGGCCTAGGCCTTCTGCTCCTGCTAATGGAACAGGATGGGATGAGCTGGCTACACAGGAGTCTAGGGGGTAAGGACTGGGCTGTGGGGAGTGGGTGGGGAGCAGCCTCCACAGGCTTTGGGGTGGTGGTCAGGGGTCTTTGCCGCTTGGCCTGGCATCTCAGTTTGGGGACTCAAAAGCCTGGGGGAAGTGGAGCTGAAGGGGTTTGAGTTGGGAGGGATGGAGCTCCTTTGGTTAAGGGACTCTGATGTGTGATGTGGCCCCTGACTCTGCGAGTGGCTACTGGAGCCCTGACTGGGACTGGGGCTGAGGAGTTGCTTTAGTGAACACAGGAGGTGAGCACACAGCACCAACACTGGGAACTGGAGCCCTGGGGGGGCCTCATCCTGCAGAGGCACTAGGCCCCTTTAAGGCCCCTCCAGAGTGCTCTTCCTTCCTGTGCCCCCAGCTGTGGTCTGGGCTCTGGTCCATGGGGGACTGTAGCCAGCCTGTAGGAGTACCCCCAGCCCCCAGGCTAGGGCGCATGGCTGGACCGACCCCCCCCCCCAAACCACTCCTGGGCTATGCTAGGGCTGTGGTCAGTGAGGCCATAGTGAGGGGGGAGGCTGGGCCTGGGGTTGGTGTCTTTTAAAGCAGCCTGGTGGATTGTTTCTACCTTTGGCATTTCATGGGGGTCTTCAGACGGTCTGGGACCTCGGATCAGAGCTGAGAATGGGACACTGGGCTGAGAGGGCTGGTCATCACTTGCCCTGCGGTAGCTCTGGCTGGTTCCCTGCACACCTCTCTCCTTCCACCCAGGAGCGGTTTCAAGTGAAGAACCCCCCCACAGCATATATCCAGAAGCTGAGGAGCTATGTGGACACGGGTGGGGTCAGCCGGAAGGTAGCAGCTGATTGGATGTCCAACCTGGGGGTACACGTTTCCCTCCTTTTCCTCCGTCCTTTCCCCCTACACCTTCAGGGCAGCTGGAGGGACTGAGTACAAGCGTTTCTGCACGCTTCTGTGGCTGTGCGAATGAGTGTGTGTGGATTTATGAGGAAGGCCCGGGCACGCCCTTCTGCAGGCTCCTGTGCGTATCCCGGGTGTGCTTACACTGTCCACGTGTGTTATGAGTATAGTGGGTGTGTACCTGCTCCCATGCATCGATGCACAAGTGTGTGCCACGCATATACTTTTGCGTCTGTACATGCATATGTGTGCGTACCCTTGAGTCCGTGTGTGTCCTTGTATGGATGTGTGGGTACCTTATGTCTATGTATCTAGGGTGCTTGTGTATGGATGTGCGTGGTGAGGGTGTCCCTCCCGTCTGTGCATTGCGTGTGTGGCTCCCGCCTGTGCGAGGGCGTGCGTGTGCGCCCTGCCTGTCTGTGCACGGAGGAGTGCTCAAGACTGAGAATGCGTATGCTGCAGGGCAGGTGTGTGGAGGTGGTGGGGGAGGCTGACGTGAAAGGCCAGTTGTGGGGGGAAGGCAGGAGCTGCTGACTACAGCCTTGGGGCTCGGAGGGCCTGTGTGAGAATCGGGCTCCACCCACCAGACTCCCCTATTTTTGGCCCCCAGTTTAAGAGGCGAGTTCAGGAGTCCACACAGGTGCTGCGGGAGCTGGAGATCTCCCTGAGGACCAATCACATTGGGTGAGCCAGGGCTCAGGTCTCCCTCTGCGGGGGGTGGGGGGGTGGAGGGGTGGCGCCTAGGACAACTCTTCTCCAGGGAGTCCTGGGGCTTCCCCTTCTTACCCCTCCCTCTCTCCTTTCCTCCCTCCCTCCCTCCCCCAGAGCACCAGCTGTACCCGTGGGCCACTAGGGATTGGGTGTCCTGGACAGCTTCCCTGCCTCCTCCTCTGCCCACCCTCTGCCTGCCCCTTGAGGCATGGCTGGGAGATGGATCCTGCCTGTACCCACCCCTTGGCATCCCCGAGTATCACTGGGTCTTCTGAGGCTGGTGGATTTCTTCCTGGGGGAAGAGCGCCCCAAGGGCCCTTGCTGTGGTTGTGCTGTGCCCACTCTGGGCAGTTCCTTTTCCAAGCTGGAACTCAGGCCCCTGTGCCCTGCAGGTGGGTGCAGGAGTTCCTCAACGAGGAGAACCGTGGCCTGGATGTGCTCCTCGAGTATCTGGCCTTTGCTCAGTGCTCTGTCACGTAAGCCCCCCACATCTCTCCTGCTGTTCCTCTGGGTTTTGATCCCCCGCTGTGCCTCACTTCACCCCCCTCCTCTGGCCATTGCCAAGCCTGGAACCCTGTGCTTGGGCCTGAGGGCTGTGTCTTCCCGAAGGCTGCTTGCCGTGGTCAGGGAGGGTGTGGCCAGCTGGGCCCAGGAGGCTGCTCTTCTGTTCCACTGCTCCCCTCCCCCTCCTCTGCCCAGCACAGCACCAGGAACAAGCCTCCTCCGCCCCCTCATCTCTCCTGCAGATCTGCCTCTCCACATTGTGCCCCAACCCTCTCTGAGCGCCCCGCAACCTCCTCCTACCCCCCCCCCACTGCAGGTATGACATGGAGAGCACAGACAATGGGACCCCGGGCTCAGAGAAGAGCAAGCCCCTGGAGCAGTCGGTGGAGGACCTCAGCAGGAGCCCTCAGCCAGGACCAGCACAGCCCAAGAGTCGTCACCTGACCATCAAGTACGTGGGCCCCTAGGAGGTGATGAGTCCCTAGATCTGAGTCAGCCAGCACCCCCCCCCCACCGCCCAGCCCCTGGCATGGAGATCAGAATAAGGGCCTCAAACAGGGCTGGGAGGTGGGTGTGTTAAGAAGCCTTTGGGGTGGGCATCTAGAAGCGGGAATCTGGTTGGGTCTGGGATAAAGAGGGGGTTTCTGTGCCGGTGGGACCCCCCTTGTACCCATCTAACCCCCTCTTTTCTCCCGTGCGGCCTCCAGGTGCCCCCCTTCTCCCCGGTACGTAGCCACCTGCATGCATGTCTGGTCGGCTCCCGGGGTGGCGGTGGGGTTGGAAGAGGTGCTGAACTCACACCTGGGCTCAGCTGCTGGGGAGTGGGCAGCCCATCCTCATTTAGGGGGCCTGGGTTGTTGCCTCAGGGTCTTGATGCTGATGAGTCTTGAGGGGAAGCCCAGATTTCTTCTCCCACCTGGTCAGGTCCCCTAGACTTTCAAGTGGTGGGTACACCCCCCAAGTAGGGCCCTGCTGGGAGGTGGGGAGAAGAAAGAAGACAGCTCGGCGCCTTCTATAGAGCCCCGGCTTCCTTCTTGCCCACTTTGGGTCTAGGAGACCAACTTCATTTGAAGCCCCAAACTCTATGATTTTTTTGTTCATTCATTCAACAAACACTTTTTAGCATTTACTATGTGTCAGGCAAGTGGTAGATGCTCAGGAGACTGATTACCCTGCCCCTGGGAGCCCTCAGTAGAGGACAATGACAGGTTGTCACTGGAGGTGTGACTGGAGCTCTGAGAAGGGAGGTGGCCATGGCCTGAGGCATCAGGAAGGCCTCTCAGAAGAGATGGAGCTAGAACTATGTCTTGCAGATGGATATGGGCTCTTTAGGCAACCGGGAAGGGCATTCTAGGTAGAAGGAACAGCATGAGAAAAGACTTGTGGCTTTTTTGAGCAATGAAAAGAGAAGGGCGCTATGGCAGGTAGAAGGAGGTGCAGGGCCTCCAAGGGTTGGAAACAGGATAGAATTGTCGAGGAAGCTGACATGGAATCACGATTGGGGGTTCTGCAATAATAACAAAACCACATACTTTTGACTGAGATTTACCCAGCACTCTCATGGAAAACTTGCTATGTGCTCAGTTCAAGGGCCCAACAACCTTATCGGGAAGGTATTATCATAATTGTTCCTATTTTATAAATGAGGAAACTGAGGCACAGGCTATTAAGTAACTAGCCTACTGAGTGGTGAGCTGGGATTAGAACCCACATACTCGAAATTCAGGCCCCCTCTCACCATGGAGGAGAAGGTCCTGCAGCCATGAGCGCCACCTTGTGGACAGCACTTCCATGGCCATTTCCAAGCTAGGCCTGTCCTTTCTCTCTGTGGGCTGTGTACTCACATCCTCCGTTTTAGTGCCAAGTTGCGGATGAGGGTCTTTGCTTTCCTGATTCCCCTCTTTGCCTCCCCCCAGCATGCCAGGCCCTGGTCTACGGACTGAGGAAGCCTTCCAGCCCTCAACTGGCCTCTTTGGTTGGGTAGATGGGAAGCAGTGGCTAGAGGTTCCAGATGGGCCCCTGCTTGCTCCAGAGGTCATCTGGGTGGTACAGGGAACAGGAAGCTGGGTTTGGGACTCTGATCCCAGCTGCCTCCCCTCCACCCTGCCCAGGCTGACCCCGGCCCACAGCAGGAAGACCCTGCGGAATTCCCGCATCGTCAGCCAGAAGGACGATGTTCATGTCTGCATCATGTGCTTGCGGGCCATCATGAACTACCAGGTAGCCATGGGCACAGGGACACAGGGAGTCTGGGACCCCGGGGGGAGGGCCAGCAGCCTAAGCTGCTGAAGTTCTCAGACCAACTATCTTGGGCATCTTTGGGGACTGGGGTATTAGCTCAGGGTCTCGAGGTTGACAAGTCTTGAGAGAAGCCTGGATTTCTGTCTCCACCTGACTGAGTCCCCTAGGTACCCTGGGCATGGCTTACGTGTTGACGTAGGCACATCCACCAAGAAGGGCTGGATGCCAGGTGCACAGGTAGAGCAGCTCTGGGTTATTTCCTTTGGAGGGGTGATGATGAAACTAGTCCCCCCTCAGTCCTTTGAGGACTCTCTGTGTCCAAGGTGATGAGTCCTGACATAGATGACTGGATCAAGAAGATGTGGTGGATATATACACCATGGAATATTACTCAGCAATCTAAAAAGATAAACTCATGCCATTCATAGTAACACGGATGGAGCTGGAAGGGATTATGCTCAGTAAAATAAGACAGAAAGAAAAAGAAAAATATCGGATGGTTTCACTTATAGGAGGAATGTAGAGGAACCAAATAAGGGATCAGGGAAAAAAAGCAATTATAATAAATTAAAAATCAAAATCAACAGACAACTATATATCAGACATTCTGCAGAGGAGGAGGAGGGGGAAGGGAAGAGCACAAGGGACTGTTGTGAGGGTGCACGGGTGAATGGGTGGTGGGAATTTCACGGGGACTACGCCTGCGAGGAGAAAGCATACATTGTACAAAAATGAAAAATAATGTTAAATATATATTAAAAAAATAAAGAGGGGCACCAGGCTTTGGATATTGAGAACTGGTTGGGTATAAAGACCTTCCTAAGTCTGAGGACAGCTAGAGACCAGAATGGCTGGCACTAATGCTGGAGCAGCTGGGCTGGGAGGGTGCTGGCAGCCCTGGCAGCTGGCAGCTGACCTCTCCTGTCTTCCCAGTCTGGCTTCAGCCTTGTCATGAACCACCCAGCCTGTGTCAATGAGATTGCTTTGAGTCTCAACAACAAGAACCCCAGGTGAGATCTAGGCCTAATTCTCTCCATATCTAGCTGCTCCTCCTGCTTACCCCCTTTGCCTGCTCTGTCTCCAAGCTCTCCAGGCTGCACTGGCTCACTCCATCCCTGCCTTGAGATCCCCTTCTCATCAGCAGCTCCCTGTCCTCTCCCTATCAGGCCCATGTGCCCCTTTGCTGCAGGGTGTGCCTGTCCTTAAGAGAGTATGTCTTCTCTCTCTCCCCAGAACCAAGGCTCTGGTGCTGGAGCTGCTGGCAGCTGTGTGCCTGGTGCGGGGAGGACATGACATCATCCTTGCGGCCTTTGATCACTTCAAGGAGGTATCAGAGCCCCTTGCCCTCTGCTTGGAGCCCGGTTGCTGAAAATTGTGGCCTCTTTAGGAGGCAGCTGGGGACATCGAATGGACATCTGGGGAGCATCTGGGATGGGGAAGTTCTGAAGGGAAAGTGATACATCAATGGACAAGAGAAACAAGACAGGAGAGATAAACAATAAATAAACAAATTACATTGTTAGGAAATAACAGATGTGGAGGGGAAAAGAGCAGGGTGCTGTGGGGGAGGGGAGGGCTTGCAGGGGGGCCGGCAGCCTGGTTGAGAGGTGAGACTAGTAAAGCTGTTTGGGAAGCAGGGGCTTGGCCTGGGGGCTATTTTGTGGAAGAACAGACCAGGCTGATGGGATTGCAAGTGCAAAGGCCCTGAGGTGGGAATGAGTGGAATGGGAGAGGGGGAGCTATGAGAGATGAGCATCCCCTCCTACTTAGGTGTGTGGGGAGCAGCATCGCTTTGAAAAGCTGATGGAGTATTTCCGGAATGAGGACAGCAATATCGACTTCATGGTGAGCTCAGCCTGCACAGCGCCAGCCTCAGGTGCCAGAGCAGCCAGGGGCCTTGGAACTGGCTCCTCTTTGCTCCTGCTGTGCAACAGGACTGAGTGGTTGGTGGGGGAGGAGTGAATGTCAGAGGGGAGAGGTTGGAGGGAGGGGGCACAACTGAATTAGAGTGAGAAATGTGGAGGAAGGGCAACTTGGGATAAATGGGCTTGAAGGCATTGAGAATCCCCCACCCCCAGAGGATCACAGGCCTGCTCATGTCTCACACCCCTGCCCCAGGTGGCCTGTATGCAATTCATCAACATCGTGGTGCATTCGGTGGAGAACATGAACTTTCGTGTCTTCCTGCAATATGAGTTCACCCACCTGGGCCTGGACCTGTACTTGGAGGTGAGCCCTGCACTCCCCCCAGATTCAACTGTTGCCTCCTGCAGAGTGGGGCTCAATGGTGAGCAGCAGGAGCAGTGCTGGGGTCAGGTCCCCCTGGGTTCAAATCCTGGTTCTGCTACTTCCTAACCCCTGTGAACCTGAGTCTCAGTTTTCCCATCTATTAAATTGGAGAATCATAGAAGTCAGAATGATTCCCAATGCGTAGAGCAGTGCCTGCTGCATAATAGACACCTGGCCCCTGTTGCTGTTATTGCAGGAACTAGAATAGGCTGTAAGGCACCCTGGCTCTGGCTCTGCGAGCACAGCTTCAAGTAGGGGCTTGGACTTGAGCACATAATGGGGAGTGCAAGATATTGGGCCAAAGAGGGAGCTGGCTCATGCTGGTCATGGGGGTTCTTGCTGTGGGGAAGTAGGCAGAGGGGGCTTGGTGCTTCCTGGCCCAGCCTGAGCAGAGAAGCTTCAGCCTTCTTCCTGATTCCTTTGGGAGCCTTCCAGGAAGAGCAGGGCTTCTGGAGGATTTTTGAAAGTCAGCATTAACAAAAGGTAAAAAACAGGTTGGAGTGATTTATCCATACAATGGACTATTAGTTGGCCATCAAAAGGAAATCAGTACATGTACCTACATGAATGCACCTGAAAATCATTATGCTAAGTGGAAAAAACCTGACACAAAAGGCTACATATTGTATGATTCCTTATACGAAATGTCCAGCATAGGTAGATTCATAGATACAGAAACAGGTGGTTGCCAGAGGCTAGCTGAGTAGAGAATGGGGGAGTGACTATTTTTATGAGTAGAGATTTTCTTTTTGAGTAATGAGAATGGTCTGGAATTAGTAGTGATGGTTACACATCCTTGTGAATATACTAAAAGCTACTGAATTGTACACTTGATAATAGTGAGTTTTATGATATGTGAATTATATCTCAATAAAAAATAAAAAAAATGCAGGCTGGGGCTCAGGCCTCTTCCTCTGGACTCTGGTGGTGAATGGGGACATGTTGGAAAGCCCCCTCACGCAGGGCTTCACCCTTTTCCTTCCATCTGGGAGACAGAAGCTTCGGCTCACGGAGAGTGACAAGCTGCAGGTGCAGATTCAGGCGTACCTGGACAATGTGTTTGATGTGGGCACGCTGCTGGAGGAGACTGAGACCAAGAATGCTGTGCTGGAGCACATGGAGGAGTTGCAGGAGCAGGTGACCCTGGTGAGAGCAGCTCCTGAACTCAGCCCAGCACATAGTAGGCCCACAGGGATCCACACTGGCACCAAGCTCTGGACCTCAAACACTCATTTTAGGTGTGGATTGGGGGTGGCTATCTGTCTGGTCCCTGAATTGACCTGGATTCAAATCCTGACCTTTGGGGTCTTTCTCAATAAGTGTTGGACCAGCAAGGAGTTGGACCAGTGTGGAAGGCAGGCCCCTTCTTGTCCAGCTCAGACCCGGGGTCTCCCCCCGCCAATGTTTCCTCCTCACCTCTGGCCCTCCACTTCATCAGACCCGGGGTCTCCCCAGACCAATATTTCCCCCCCACCTCTGCCCCTCCACTTCATCAGTGGTTCTTTGCTGTCCCCTCCGGTGAGGGCTGCAGTGCTCTCTCCTTGCCTCACCTGCTGGGGTTCAAGAGCCAGGCTCGCCGCCCCCACCCCAGGCTAAGCAAACCCGGAAGCCTCCCCCACCCCTCCAGGCAGGCAAGCCTGATGCCGCCCCCTCACCGGCGGTACCAGTGCCCGGCTGCGGGTGGGAGCTCACCATGTGCCGGTGCCACAGCTGACAGAGAAGCTTCGGGACGCGGAGAACGACTCCATGGCCAAGATCGCGGAGCTGGAAAAGCAGCTAAGCCATGCCCGGAAGGAGCTGGAGACCCTGCGGGTGAGGCTGGGGCGCGGGCCGGGCCCGGGGGAGCGTGGGGTCCCAAGAACAGAGCAGCGGGGGCTTCTAGGCTTGTCACCTCCCTCCACCGCGGCGAGAGGATGGGGGTTCTGTGCCCGCGAGTGGACAGTGACTCGCCCCCTAACCCCACCCGCCCCGGGCTTGCAGGAGCGCTACTGCGAGTCCGCCCTCGCGCTGACCTCCAGGCGTCCCCCCGAGCCCGAGAAAGTGCCTGCCGCGGCGCGGCCCTCCGCCCTGGAGCTCAAGGTGGAGGAGCTGGAGGAGAAGGGGTTAATCCGCATCCTGCGGGGGCCCGGGGACGCCGTCTCCATTGAGATCCTTCCGGTCGCTGTGGCAACTCCCAGCAGCGATGCCCCGACTCCGGGGGTGTCCACCGGCTCCCCCAGCCCAGGTGCGCAGCGCGTCACGCTCGGCGGGGGGGGGGGGGTCGGGACGCCGCGAGGGCGAGCCGGGGACGTGCCCGCGGGGGCGCGGGGACCGGTGGGGCGGTGGGCTCGGGCCGGGGCGTGGCGCGCGCAGGTGAGGGAGCGGGGCGTGGGCCCCGGGCGCAGGCTCGGGGCGGGGAGCGCGACGCGGTCACCTAATCAGAGAAGCTGACCGCGCCCTGCCCTTCCCGGTTCTCTCTCGTCGGGCTCAGATCTCCCACCAGCAGCGGAACCAGTTCCCGGAGCAGCACCCCCACCGCCGCCCCCTCTGCCCGGCCTCCCCCCGCAGCAGGAAGCCCCGCCCCTGGCCCCGCCCCCGGCCCCGCCCCTCCCGGGCACCGCGGAGCCCCCGCCCCCACCGCCGCCGCCTGGAGACCAGCCGCCCCCACCCCCGCCGCCACCCCCGCCGCTTGGCACCGAGGGGCCGGTGCCTCCGCCGCCCCCACCTCCTCCAGGAGGTGCCTCTGATGCCCTTGGGGGGGCCGGCCCAGAAATGGGTTCAGGTGAGTGGCCCGCCTAGCGCGGGAGGGCGCCTCCAGCCCCGGGGGTCCAGGGTCCGGTCAGGGCACCTCCCGCCTGCACTGTCAGGCCTCGCTGAGCCTGGGCCCCACCAGATACCCCGCCCCCTGTCACCCCAGTGCTCACGACTCCCTCCCTGTCCCAGGAGTGAAGGCCAAGAAACCCATCCAGACCAAGTTCAGAATGCCTCTCTTAAACTGGGTGGCCCTGAAGCCCAGCCAGATCACAGGCACCGTCTTCACGGAGCTCAATGATGAGAAGGTGCTGCAGGTGAGTGGCCCTGTCTTGCTCCTGGCAGGTGCCAGAGGAGGAGGAGACACACCTGGATGGGGCTGGGCTCTGCGGTGGTGGTCGTCTCCACTGCATTTTACAGATGACCTGGAGGCGGAGGGGTGGGTGTTAAGCCAGACTGGGTTAGTGCATGGAGTAGGCAGAATATCCTGACCACCCTGGAGCCTTCCCCCTCCATCCCTGCGGAGGAGCACATCCCTTCCAAAGTTTGGCCTCTCCTTTCAGTCCCCTTCCCACTTGCCTACAGACAGCCAGGGCCTCAGCTCTTCTAATTCCACTTCTGTTTTTCTAAAAGGGTTGTGTTCTCTGGCCACCAGGCCATTGGACATGCTCTTCCCTTCTGTACTCAGGTGATAATGGCTTGAAGCCTGGGTTCCCTCAGTTGGGTACTGCTCCTCTTCCACCTCAATGCCCCTGCGTGTCTTCCCTGTGTCCCCCGTCAGGGTCCGTGGTCAAGCCGGGTTACTGGTTTGTTTCTCCTGGTCATGGCTGGATGGGTGGCTCTAGCACCAGCACAGCCCTCAGCCAGGAGAGTACCAGAGCCACCTCCTCTCCCTGTGCCCTTAGGAGCTGGACATGAGTGACTTTGAGGAACAGTTCAAGACTAAGTCCCAAGGTCCCAGCCTGGACCTCAGTTCTCTCAAGGTGAAGGCAGCCCAGAAGGCCCCCAGCCAGGCCACACTCATTGAGGCCAACCGGGCCAAGAACCTGGCCATCACTCTACGCAAGGGCAACCTGGGCGCTGACCGCATCTGCCAGGCCATCGAGACGTGAGTATCCCCTCCCTGAGCTGGGGGCAGCCCAGGTCCTTGGCCCGACCAGGGTCATCAGGTCTAGTGAGAGTCCAATGATAGGACAGAGTCCACCAGTTTCATACCAAGCCTAGCCAGGGAATAGGTGGGGAAGCGTGTTCCCTTTCAAGCCGGGAAAATTGAGGCCACACTGTGAGCCCATGCCCGGACTCAGACGTTCCCATTCCTTCCTTGCCTGCTTGCCCAGCTATGGGCACTCAGACCCAGGAGTTGGCAGTGGGGATCCACCACTGATACATGATGGGGACCCTGGGCTTCCCAGCTCCCAACTTCCTTTGACTCTTACCTCTTGTTCCCTGAAGTTGTTGGCAAATAGAGAATGCTGAAGTCCCTTTATTCAGTCAAGGAGGGGAGTGGGTAGTCCTGCTCTCAAGAAATGGGGAGTGTGGAGTGATGCCTGACCCCCTTCATGCCCACCAGGTATGACCTTCAAGTCCTTGGCGTGGACTTCCTGGAGCTGCTCACGCGCTTCCTGCCCACTGAGTATGAGCGCAGCCTCATCGCCCGCTTTGAGCGGGAGCAGCGGCCTCTGGAGGAGCTGTCAGAGGAGGACCGCTTCATGCTGCGCTTCAGTCGCATCCCGCGCCTGTCCGAGCGCATGGCCACGCTCACCTTTCTGGGCAACTTCCCGGACACCGTCCAGCTGCTCATGCCGGTGGGCAAGGCTGATGGGATAAGTGGCCTGGGGTGGGGCCTGAGTCTGGAGGCTGCTCCAGATTGGACTCTAAGAGGGCATTTGGGGGTACCTGAGCTTGCAGTGGGGAATCTGGGGCTGAGCCTGCTATGGGCTCGCCCTCCACTATGCCCCAATTTACCTTGCCTCCTGCATCCCATCCTTAGCAACTGAATGCCATCATTGCAGCCTCCATGTCCATCAAGTCCTCTGACAAACTCCGTCAGATCCTGGAGGTAAGTGCTTAGGGCCAGGGTCTGGGAACAGGGGCCCATCCAAGATTCCTTGCCTGTTCTGGGTTCTGAGGCGGTGGCCCAGGCTCCACCCCATACACCTAGGATGCAACAAATGTGTCCCCACAGCTCATATACATGTGCAGAAGGACAAAGTGGGCTTGGGGGCCATGTCACCCCCCTCTGGGGACTGCTGTGTGATTAGCAGAGTGCCACACCTGTGGCGTCTAGGGGACCACTGGAAATGGCTGTTAGAAACGGTGACCCCACAGCCTAGGAGATGGAAATGGATAAGGTCAGATGTGCTGCTGTGTTAGCTGTGCACGTCACACACACAGGCGTGAACACGCGCCATGGACCCGAGGGGGCCGAGCAAGAGTGCTGTGTGTGGGACTTGCTCTTTGCTACCTTTTCTCCTTGTGCCATTTGTACCTTAGGGGGTTTGCTCAGCCCTGGCATCCTGCTGAGAGCCCCCCTTCTCCCCACCCCCAGATTGTCCTGGCCTTTGGCAACTACATGAATAGCAGCAAGCGTGGAGCAGCCTATGGCTTCCGGCTCCAGAGTCTGGATGTGGTGAGGGGGATAAGAGGAGTCCCTGACCTGGGGGATGGGGGTGGCTGGTGGCCTGTGACTGACACTAGGTTCTGTGCAGCTGCTGGAGATGAAGTCGACGGACCGCAAGCAGACCCTGCTGCACTACCTGGTGAAGGTCATTGCTGAGAAGTACCCACAGCTCACAGGCTTCCACAGTGACCTGCACTTCCTGGACAAGGCAGGCTCAGGTATGGGTGGGGGCGCCCAGTCCTTGGGTGCAGGGAGGGACTCACCTTGGGGATGTGGATATGGGTTGAGAGAAAGCAAGAGGCCCCAAGGACATAATTGGATGGAATGCTGCCACTCTGATCCCCTGCCTTTCCCCCCCAGTGTCCCTGGACAGCGTCCTAGGGGACGTGCGGTCCCTGCAGCGAGGCCTGGAGTTGACACAGCGGGAGTTTGTGCGACAGGACGACTGTGTGGTGCTCAAGGAATTCCTGAGGACCAACTCGCCTACCATGGATAAGATGCTGGCAGACAGCAAGACGGCTCAGGTGGGCTGGGATTGGCCTGTTCTGGAGGTGGGAAGGCTGCGATGGGGGGTGAAGGACTATCTATTTGGGGTTGTATATATAGTCAAAGCCTGGAGGGGCTTGGCCGTAACAGGGAGACCTTGGAGGATGGAATAGGAGTGAGGGGCCACCTGCCTGGAGCAGCAGAGATGTAGTGACCAGTATTGAGGGTGTCCAGAACAGCGGTTGGACTCCGGGGCGGAGGGGGTGGTGGTCTGTGCTGGGGGCTGATAAGCTGTGCCTGCAGGAGGCCTACGAGTCTGTGGTGGAGTACTTCGGAGAGAACCCCAAGACCACGTCTCCCTCCATGTTCTTTTCCCTCTTTAGCCGCTTCGTCAAGGCCTACAAGGTATGTGTGCCTGGTGGGCAAGCTGGGGCCCCTGCAAGGCATTGCAGCCCCTGCATGTGGGCAGTGGGAGGAGTGTGGGTTTTTCTGTCTAGGGGGTGGGATGGGGATGGGAAGGCTCCCCTCTCATGGAGACCCACCTTGACCCCCTCAGAAAGCTGAGCAGGAGGTGGAACAGTGGAAAAAAGAAGCAGCTGCCCAGGAAGCAGGTGCTGACACCCCAGGCAGAGGGGAACCTTCAGCACCCAAGGTAGGTATCTGTCTCTGAGCTTGGCACTGGGTTGCAGGGATGCTTGGTATCCTCATCCCTAAGACCTGGCCCTTTTCCACATGCTCATTTTTATGGACAAGCCCGGCATGAGGCAAGAATGGTGTCCTAGCAGCCTGGGATGGCAATGGGTTCCTCTTGCTTAAGCTAGTTGCTCTTTCAGTGGGGGACCAGGCAGGTGTTCTAGGGTGTGGTGGCATGGGGATGGGGGTTCTGGAACTGGAGCTGTAAACCCTCATCCCTCCTAGTCCCCGCCTAAGGCCCGGCGGCAACAGATGGACCTCATCTCTGAACTGAAACGGAGGCAGCAGAAGGAGCCACTCATTTATGAGAGTGATAGGGATGGGGCCATTGAAGACATCATCACAGGTGAGGGCTTGACCAGGCCTGGCCTGTCCACAGTCTGTCCTGCTACTCTGTCTTCCATCCACACCCCCACTTTGAGGGTCTGGCTGCCTCACTGCCTCTTGCTACTTTTGCTCTCTTTTTCTCCTTTCTCTACCTCCTCCTCCTGCCCCACCCCCCAGTGCTCAAGACAGTGCCCTTCACTGCCCGCACCGGCAAGAGGACGTCCAGGCTCCTCTGTGAGGCCAGCCTGGGAGAGGAGATCCCTCTGTAGCCCCCCAGGTACCTGGATGGCCTGGCCTCTGATCCCAGTGGCTGCCCGCAGCCCTGAAGGAGAGTCATGCTGTGCTCCCCTGGTCCATGCATGAATGGGATGTGCTTGAGGGGGTTGTGGGTAAATCTAAGTAGTCCCCCCTCCCACATGCATACAACTTGGGGTCTCTAGGAGGGTGAGCTCGTGCCCTGGAGTGGTGGTCCCAGCCCCGGCAGACTCCTGAAGGGTAAACGTGTCTCCTCTTTACTGCCAGATCTGCGGAACCAGCCCTATATCCGAGCAGATACAGGTCGACGAAGCGCTCGCAGGCGCACCCCAGGACCCCCCCTACAGGTCACCTCCGACCTCTCGCTGTAACAGCTGTTGGCACAGATGGACTCTGTGGGGTGGGGGAGAGGAAGTCAAGGCTCAAAAGTGGTCTTCAGGTAGCATGTGCAGTGTAGCCCTCTCCAGACCCAGGGGTACACTTCACTTCACACCTCCATTTTGCCACTGGGGGGCAGCATTGCTGGCCCCTCCCGACAAGTGTTGCTTGCAGCACTCCTCTCCCCCAGTAGCCATACTTAGCCTCAGGGGGAGCCTGACCTGTAACTTATAAAGTGCATCCTCGAGTCCCCCTCCTCCATGCCCCCCCCCCCCCGCGCCATCCACGGAATATCCAGGGATCGTATTTTTTTACAATATTAATAAAGATGTTTCCAAAAGATCTGACTGCTCAGTGCCCGCCCCCACCACGAGCTCTGTTTCGCTCAGCAAACACTTTACTTGTCCAAGTTCTTCATAGAAGGTGCAAACTGGCTGGCGAAGGGGAGAAGGGCAGCTTCTGCACTAGAGTTGGCAGGGGGGGGGGAGCCAGCTTCGAGGGGCGCATACTCTAGCGACTGGCCCACAAAGCCTGCGGGAAAGCGAGCAGGTGTGCGGAGGGTCAGGTGGGCAGCTCGGGCGAGGGACGCTGGATGAGCACGGGTCTGCCTTTCTGCCACCCCGCCCCACTTCCAGGCGCCCCCCCCCACCCGGGTTCGCGTGGCGCCCTCCCCTAACTCACGTCCCCAGTGATGTCACACGACGTCTCTGCCTGTTCCTCCACAGTCCCTGCCTGCCCGACACATTTGTTGGAGTCCAGCTCCCACCCTTTGCCAGCCCCATCCTTCTACCCCATCAAGTTTGCCCCGCCCCGCTCCATCTGCCCCGCCCCTACCCTCCCGGCCCCGCCCACTCTCGCAGCCCCGCCCACACCCGCGACCCCGCCCACCCCACAGCCCCGCCCACCCTCGCAGCCCCGCCCTCTATCTGCGCGACCCGGGAGGACCCTGCTTGGTCGCCGCGCCCGCGTTCACCTAGGCGGCTCTTGGCACCCCGAGCTTGGGGCCGCTAGGCTGGTATTGTAACAGGGGGGTCCCCAGGAAAGGGGAGGTTCCAGGTTCCCTGCCCCACCCAAATGGAGGGTGGAGCTGAGCAGGGAGAGAAGCTGCTGCAGAGGAGACTGGGGAAGGAAGCAGGATGGAGCCAGGAGGAGCCCTGGAGGAGGCGCGTGGAGCCTAGAGACACGTGAAGAAACTGCGCTTGCCTTTTGGTCGTGGACTGGGTGACACAGATGTGGGTGAGGCCCGTGGGGAGGTGACAATGGCAGCTTTTATCTTGATTTTGATTTTGCTCTTTTCCTTCCGGGCTTGTCTGGTTGTTTCTGACCCTTTTCTGTGGGTCCCCACTGGAAGGTGCTTTAGTCTTGGGGCAGGCTTTGGGGCCTTGCTCTGGGCCAATCCCATTTGGATGGACTTTTACCCACGAGGGGACGGGTCACTTTGGGTGCTTGATTTAGAAACTAGATTCTTGCCTTCCCTGTATTGTTTCCTAATTGTACTAAAGTTCCTTCCCACTAAAGTCTCATGTTTTGTGTTAATGCGGCGGATGGCAGAACCCTATATAGAATAGGCAGGTTTGCGGGGTTTGGGCTGCCCCTCTCCCTGCCCTGTAACAGTAGGACTTGGGAAATCTGACTTCTGGGTGCGGCATTTGGTTTCTTGTCCTGTGCTCTGGCCACATCTTCTCAGCCAGGATAGGTATCTGAGAGTAGGGGCTGCGCGCGCCTGCAGTGGGGAAGCGCGCAGGAGGGAAAGGCAAGGCCAGGGCTGAGAGAGCCCGAGGTGAAGGTGGGGGTACCCCTCCTGCGGGCCCCCTCAGCCCCTGGCGCACTGGTTTTGTACAGGTGGTGCAGCGAGCGCACCAGGTTGGCGTTGGAGAGGCCACTGAGGCGCGTGGCCTGGCAGAGGAGGGTGAGGCCCGCTTGAGTGTGCTTGGTGCGCTGTGACTTCAGGCCTGGCTGCTGCCTCTTGGAGTAGTAGCTTGAAGAAGTGGGGCAGTGACCTCAGACACCCCCACCCCCACCCTGTCCTCTCCATATCACGCCTGAGGAAACCAATGCAGGACAGGAAGTCACATGTCTCTGACATGGGGCCAGTTGGGGCTCAGGTAACTGACTCAGAATTCAAGGCTCCCTCCCTGGGGCAGGAACATCATGGGACCCCACAGGGGGCAGGGTTGCTGCCCATATCCTGGGTCCTGAAACTGGGTAGGACTATGCTCATTTCATCACCTCATTCACAGACTTGGAAGGCAGAAAGCCCTGGCTCATCAGCTTGAACAGCATCTCTAAGAACAGGGTCTGCAGACCCTGGGGGTCACTCTCCTTGCTAGTCCTCACCTGACCTGGGGACAGAGAATGTGGGGGATGGTAAGGAGAAGCCCTTCCCTCAGCCCACTCCTGCCTCACCATCCTTGCCTCTCACCCAGGCACAGAGCCAGGTGGTGGCTGTCAGTGAGGACACCCAGGAAGTCTTTGAAGCTTACGATTCCATCGCCTGTGAAGAGAAAGAGTGGGTGATGTGGGAGCCTGCCCCTGCATACAGACAATATTTGGAGTTGGCCAGCAGGTCTAGCCATTAGAGATCCCAGTCTGCTCTTAGCCAAATGTCCACCCTGGGGGAGAAAGATCTCTTGTCCTGGGGGATCCCCAAATCAGGATGGGGATTAAACAGCAGAAAGTTAGGGGTAGGCATGTTGATCAGGCCAGGCTTCATGGAAAGGGAATTTTAAAATAGAATCAGGCCAGGCTTTTGTGGGCAGGAGAGACATTCTTTGGAACTAGATGTGGGACAGGATGAGAGCAGGGATGGGGGCACCCACCATCCAAGTCTGCCAGCTGCAGAGCCTCACACATCTTCTGCAGGCTTAGCTGGACACCCACGTTCTGCAGGACTGCTTTCATGCTGCACATGTCCACAGTGCCTGTTGGGCCCGAGCTGAACAGTTTGAAGACATCCTGGAACACTGCGGGCGGGGAGGGGGCCAGGCAGAAAGGTGGAGCACGCTCCAGGGAATGCTGAGATCTGCCCCTAGCTCAGATGGGGCTGAGGCCTTGGGTCACTCCAACCCCCCGGGCATTTTAACTTTGAATGTAAAGAACAATGGCTGCTTGTTAAGAGCCATGCGGTTCTCATGTCCAGTGCTCATGTTTGAACGTGTTTGTATGAAAAACATTCGTAACTCATGTCCAAGGCCACACCACCAGGGGGGGCTATGCTGGCTTTGGACAAGAGCAGGCTGGCCCCAGGGCTGTGGTGCTCTGTAGTGCTGCCATCTAGCAGGCACTGAAAATTATCAATAGAATGATTCTGCTTTGAAAGACCCTTGCCAGTATCAGGGCATGGTCCTTGAGGGGCTTTGGGGACCCCTAAATGTAGTAGTTCCTTCTATTCCTACCCTTATGGCCCCAGAACCTGAGCATGGGGAGTTCATTCTTTCTTATGCCCTTTGCTCTTACTCCTCCTGCCATCTATCCATCCATTCACCACCCAAATACCTTCCCACCCACCAATCCATCCTTCCCTACACACACACACACACACACACACACACACACCAGTTAGCTCTGGGGTTGTGGAGATGAGTAATTCAGACTGGCATGGAGGGGAGGTTACAATAATGTAATCACTGGCTTCTTGCAGTGACCCCAGCCTCTCAGCTAATAGTTCTGCTCCCACACCCCCTAATTTTCCTCTCTGTTCCCAGCCCTTGGGTCCTTACCTACCCATGCCAGGTTGTCAGAGATAGCAGGTTCTCATCTGCAAAGCTGCCTGAGGGGTAGAGGGAAGAGGTTGGGAAGGCCTTTTTTTTTTTTTTTTTTAAAGAGGCATGCATTTTATTTGTTTGTTTCTTTATACAAGCACTGGTACAGCCAGAAGTGCGGGAGGGTGAGAGAATTCACCAGAGCCAGAGCGGGGAGCAGAGCAGGCAGAAGGACCGAGGTACACTGCTGAGGGGAGCAGCGGGCGGCAGGAGAGGTCTGCGCGCCATGTGGGACCCTCCTCCGGTGGCCGGGGAGCAGCCGGGGATCGAACCGGCGCCACAGAGGCTGCGGGCGGCTTCGCAACCCAGCGCTCAACCGCTGCGCCACCGGGGAGGCCCTGGAAAGGCCTTTGTACCTGTTGCTGAGACATACCAGGGCCAAGTTGACCTTATCCTAAACCCAGCACCTCAGGCCTGGCCCTCACCTTTGAGACTTAGCACCTGGATCTGGCTGTACTGAACAAGGAACCGCAAGGCTCTTGGACTCCCTTGCTCTTTGGAAGGTCTGCTTAGCCTTTGTGGCTGTGGCCGCTGCTGGCCCCATCTGGGTTAGAGCAGTGTGCTGCTGCAGCCTTGTCTTCCTCGTCCTGTTTGCCTGAGCGTCTGCTGGGTCTCTCAGGAGCAGTCTTTGAGGCTTCTGTGGAGGTCTTGAAGGAGGGAAGAGTTTGCCCTCGACCCAGCACATTCAAGTGCCCAGACCCCAGGGACCTGGGACCAGGCCTTGGGCTGCACAGTTCTACTTCCTCCCAGGATCCCCCACCCAGCCTGCACTCATAGTCCTCTTCCAGAGAGTTCTGTGGCAGTAGCGGTGGGCCCACCCCAACCTGGTCACCTGGACATTCTCTGTGCTGATGGGGATCTCCTGGTCTTCTTCTCCCTGCTGCCTGAAAGGCAGAGTCACAGGCTCTGGGGCCGATCATGGGCAGGTGTGCTGTGCACTTGTGTGTGTGGCACCTGAGGCACCTGCTTCCTCTGTGTGCATGTTGTGCAGGTCATCTGATGGCATCTGCGTGCACGTGTGCACATGTGCGTGTGTGTGTACATGTGCCAGTGCGCCATCACACATGGCTTTCCCCTAGTCTGGAGGTACCTCTGATTCAAGGCTGTGGGCCCCAGTGGGCCAGTCCTTGGCTTCATCCTCCCCCACTTCCGGTCCCCCAGGCATCCCTTCCTGGGGCCAGACCTTCCTGAGAGAAGCAGGAAGAACTCCCTTCAGACTTGCAACTCACCTGCCCGGCCCCTCCCCTCACCCAGCTGACTTCTCCTGTGAAGACCCCAGCACATCCTGGCTTCAGGCCCATTTCACCATGTAAGGAACTGCAGCCTGGGCAGGCACTGAGGCTCCCCCAGATTAGTCATGAGTCTTTGCCACTGGCTTAGAGGTGAGGATAGGTGTGAGTGAAATGAAACCACCCTGGGAGTGCACAGGGGCAAAACGGGTGGCAGAGGCCTCCAGGGGAAAGGGGGGACTGAGGCAGCTACAAAATGGGGGTGCCAGCCCTAAAAAATGGAAACCAGGACGCTGCAGCCAGGTGAGCTCGCTGGTCCAAGAGTGCACAAAAAGTCTGAGCCGGGGGCCAGCACTGGAGGTTTACTGTTTTTTTCTAGTCATTTCTTTGGGGGGTGGTGGGGGATGACATCTTAAAGTGGATTTTCAGCAATAATGGACTCTCTTTCTTGGTTCTCGGCACCGAGCTGCAATGCAAAAAGAAAGAGTGTCACTTTGGGGCCCTTGGGGTGGTCTGGGGGGAGGGTGAGCTCAGACGCCTCTCTGAGGGGGGGTCTGGGGTAAGAAGACCTTTGACAGGCAGCTGACATTTGTGGTGTCCATCTCCAGGAAGCAAGGGTTCTGGGGAACCCTACCCCCCTCACAGCTTCCCAGCAGGGCAGACACTGGCCTGAGCAGTTCCCAGGAGGGTGAGGCCAGTTGCCCTCTGGGTAAGGAGCTTCCTAAGCCTCGGATGACCCTTCTCACTTTGCACCGAGGCCCTCATTTGCGAGTGCTCACCCTCCATGGTGCCCAGGCCTCCTCCGGCCCTGGCCTCGGCACTGCACCTCAGTCCACTGGAACCTTTTTTCCAGCTGCCTTTATGAGGTCACTGAAGTGGAGACATCACAGGCCACCCCATCCCCTACCCAGACTTTTACCCCACTGTTCCCTACCCCCACTGTGCTCCATGAGGGGTGGGCCCACCATGCATCCTAGCCTAGCCAGCCCCACCCGGGGAGCTGTGAGCCGACCTGACTTACTCTGGCTTGGTTTCTTGTGGCGGAGGGAACATGGCTGGTGACTGCACAAGCTTCACTTTCCCCTCAAAGGTGGTCCTCATGCCCCCTGGCTTGTTGAAGTCAAAGTAAGGGTAAAGGAAGTTCTTGTTCTCCTGCTTCCATGCTTTCTGCTGCATTCTGTCTTCTAGCGGTTTCTCTAGCAGCGCTTGAGTGAGCTTTTCCGCCATCTGGTCTGCGGCGGGCTGGGCGGCGCCGTCCCCCGTGGGCTCTGTAGCGGGCTTCTTGGCCTTCTTGGATGGGTCTTGCATCCTGAGCTCCATGTTGGGCAAGTGCTTCTTGTTGGAGGAGGCCATGGCCAGGGAAGTTGCCAGGTTGACTAACTCTGTCAGGCCAATGGCTGGTGACAGCTCAGGGGATAGGGGACGGCTTCGTGGCTCCCGGGGCTTTGTGGCTGGAACCACTGACTGGGGGCTCGGGGCCTGGAGCTGCTTCTGGGAAGACACGGTGTCTTCGGGGACCCATGACCGGTGGGAGCACCTGGAGGCCTTATCTAGGCTTTTCTTGTCAAAGTGCATGCTGATGGCCCTTTCCACGCTCTCCTGGGAAGCCTGGATGAGCTTGTCTGCCCAGAAGAGGTGCTTGGAGGTCTGTACATGGATGGAATGGTGGTTGGCCGGCATCCGGGCCACCTCTGTGGCGCTCAGGTAGGTGGAATTTGACTTCTCACTGCATGGTCTGAAGGCCTGCTGCCCCAGCTCCTCCATGGAGGGGTGGAGCGACTCCCTCCTGTCGACCTGCGGCTCAGGCTCCGCGGGGCAGCACTCCACCGAGGACCCCGTGTCCAAGGACTCCGTGTCCAGCCCGGGCTGAGGCTGAGGCCCGGGTGTCATTTCCATCTCCGGCTCTGAGTCGAGGTCCAGGCTTGATTTGGAAGTGTGGGCCAGCGCTAGCAATTCTGTCTCCAGCTGAAAAGTTTCAAACTGAAAGCTGAGGAGGCGGACCCCAGCCCCTGAGGTGGTCTCTGGCACCAGTTCCCTGCCCGCCTCTGCCGCTGTGGCTCGCTTCCTCCCTCACACTTGCCCCCTGTCTGGGGGCCAGGACATGGTGTGGCAGGTGGTGGGCGAATGGTGTGGGCAGCCGACACTAGCCTGGTAGCAGGGCCCGGGGGAGTCCAGGGGAGCTGCGCCTCTGAGAACCTTCCCCTTGCCCACCCCTGCGCCCTTGGCTGTTACCTCCATCTCTTCTTCATCTTGTGACAGGTACTGGCTTAAGTCACACCTAACGCAGAAGGAGACCGAGTGGGTGACAGGGCTCCATGGGGGGAGGGGCTGTCTTCAGGAGGGAGGGAGCCCCTGCGGCCTCCAAGGTCACTTGCCTTATGCAAGGCCCCCAGCTCACTCCCTCTCTTGGATGTCCCCATCCCACCAACAATTCCTGAGTATGATTCTCCAGCTGTGGGCTTTAGGAAGCGTGTGGAGAGCTTGCTGAGTTGCCCCCTCCCCCAAAGCACAATCTAGATTGGAGGTGGTGGGGTTCAGGAAGCTTCATTTTTATCAAGGTGAGGTGATGGCAGCTCAGTGGAAATAGTCCCCACAGAAGGGGAAACCCAGAGCAATGCCCTCCCCTCACCCCTTCCCAAGCCCAGCCCGGCAGATCTGAGAGGTGGACGGAACAGTGGAGGGGGTGCTGCCACTTCCACCTTTGCCCTCAGGGCTCAGCCGTGGTGACTCGCTCTCTTTCCCCAGCACTTGCCCTGTTCCGCGGGGACAGTGCTGTCCTCAGAGCATACATCTCTGGGGGTCAGGTCCCATCCACGTCCCTGGGTGTGCCCACCACCCCTCAGTCCTCACCAAGGTCAGGGGCTGGAAGCAGAGTCAGGAGGTCTGGATGAGACCCTTGGCGGGGTGTTTGGAGATGGGCAAGATGGAGGGAGATCCTGGGTTGGGGGGTACATGAAACCTTGGCAGAGGTGGCAGGGGATAAGGGTTGGTGGCCCTGGGGAGGGAGGGGGGCTATGATGATGGGGCAGGTTCTTACTGTGTCTCCACAACGTTCACGGACTTCTTGCCACAGCAGGGAAACATTGGCACCTGGAAGGGAGGAGGAGGTAAGGGCAGAGCTGCAGGCAGAACAGTTCTCCGGGGTTCTGCACCAGCCACCTCCTCCCTCCCTCCCCGCCCCCCACCTCAGCCCCTTTACGACCATCTTCCCATCCTGTCTCTCCTGTCCTCCCTCTCCTGCCGGTGTCACCTCCCCCACCCTCTACAACATGCTTTTTCTCATTGATTCAACACAGAAATTGAGATGCGGTTCGTTTGCCTGAGGCTGCTCCATGGGTCGTTGCTGAGGATTTGAATGCACTTTGACTCCAGAAACTTACTCCCCTGTTCTGCGTTGCTGTCCTGGCCAGGAGCCTTGTTACTATGTGGGGTCCTCACAGCACACCCCAGCTGAGCCTTCCTCAGCTCCCTCCATTCCTGCTCCTCTCCTCCTTTCTCCACTCTCTCTGGCCAGGCTGCAGATTCTCCACACACTCTAACCCTGGCCTCTCCTACCCTGAAATCCCTTCTCTCTCCTTCAGGCTTTTCATCCCATCACAGCTGGGGTCATCCATCCCCAACTCCAGGCCAAGGTTCTCACCCCAGGGCTGGATCTGAGCTGATGCTAACCCCCATCTGGTAGTTGTGATCACCCTCTGCAGAGGAGACCGAGTGACTCCCTGGGTGAGGGGTCCCCAAGTCCCTCCCTGGAGGCTGCTGTCATTTACTGCAGAAGCTTCTTTTTTGTCTTCTGGGCAGTGGGAGGAGGGATCAACCTGACTCATTCTCTATGCTCCCCAGGTAGTGGATAGGGATGGATGATGGAACCACCACAATAACGGGCAGGCTGGGTGCCCCTGAGCCTCGAGAATGGCAGGAAGTGACAGTCTTGACTGAGAACTGCTCCCAGAGTTGTTTCAAGGATCAGGATGTGCTGTGGCCTCTTCTGGGCAATGTGGAGGCTGGGGAGGCGTGCTTGCTTGGCTTTGGGACTGGTTTGGCCTGACCTGGGGGTCTTGGATCAGGTGGGCAGCTGCCACCTGTTCCCTTGGTTTCCTGTCCCCACTGCTCTCCCTGTCCCAGCTCTGCTGTCCCTGGGCTTCTGACCTCACAGCTGTTTGCTTTGCAGAGTTTCCCTGGGAAATTGAATCAACACCTTGGCAGTCTTTTTTTTTTTTTTTTTTTAAAGATTTTATTATTTTTTATTTATTTATACAAGGACTGGGTACAGTCAGAAGCGTGGGAGGGTGAGAGAATTCACCAGAGCCAGAGTGGGGAGCAGAGCAGGCAGAAGGACTGAAGTACACTGCTGAGGGGAGCAGCGGGCGGCAGGAGAGGCCTGCGCGCCATGTGGGACCCTCCTCCAGTGGCCGGGGAGCAGCCGGGGATCGAACCGGCGCTGCAGAGGTGCGGGCAGCTTCGCAACCCAGTGCTCAACCACTGCGCCACCGGGGAGGCCCAACACCTTGGCAGTCTTGACCTCTCCTTGAACAGCAACTGGGTGTGGGTAGGAGAGTGTTCTGTGTGAATCTCATAGCAGTATGGTGGACTGGGAACAAAAATCTGAGGTTGACCTCCATGCCCAACTTGGGAGTGTTCTATTAGGGACTCAAGTGATGTTCTGTAGTGTGTGGAATGTCAATTTCCAATTTCTGGTTGCCAGCATGTAGAAATGAATTAATCTTGTATCCTGTAACCATCTTAAAATCTGATTAGTTCTAGTAGCTTTTAAAAACAGATTCCCTAGGATTTTCTACATAAACAATAGTGTGTGTGACTCAAGACAGTTCTACTTCTTTCCCAATCTGGATGTCTTTTGCTTCCTTTTCTTGCCATACTGCATTGAAAACAATCTCTAGTACAATGTTGAATAAAATTGAGAGTGAATCTCTTTGTTTTTGAACTTAGGGGGAAAGCATTCAGTATTTCATCATTACATGACATTGCCTGTGGTTTTTCTCATAGTTTTATTGAGAGGAGGAAGTTCCCCCCCCCAAGTCCTAGTTTACTTAGTTTTTAATCAGGAAGGGATGTTGGATTTTGTCTGGTGCTTTTTCTACATTTATTGAAATGATCATATGGTTTCTCTTTTATATTGTTAATATGTATATTACACCAACATATATGGATGTTATATATCATTCTGTTAATAATGTTTATATTATGGTAAAATCTCACATTCCTAGATAAACTTCATTTGGTCAGAGTATATTTTATATATTATGTTTTATTTTATATATATATTATATTATGTTTTATATGTTATTGAATTTGATTTGCTCAATTAAAACAAAATTTTTAAAAAGATTTATGCATATAAGAGCTGGGGTACAGGCCAGAGGTGTGGGGGTGAGAGGATGCACCAGAGACAGAGTGGGGAGCAGAACAGGCAGATCTACTGAAATACACTGCTGAGGGGAGCAGCGGGCAAGACAGGAGAGGTCTGCTGCGCCATGTGTGGTGTCACCTCCCTGGATGGGGATTGAACTCATGCTGCAATGGCTGGTGATAGCTTGATTGCTCTGAGACTTTAACCCCTGTGCCACCAGGGAGGCCCCTGTTAACTTTTTTAGAACTTGCACATATCAGATATATTGCTATATAACTTTCTTGTAATGTTTTCTTTGTCACATTTTGATATTAGGTAATTCTGGCCTCACAAAATGAGTTGAGATAGTCTCTCCATGATTTCCTGAAAGAATATGTATAAAATTAATACCATTTTTCCTTTCTTCTTGGTAGAATTCATAAGTGGTGCTTGTCAACCTGGGCCTGGAGTTGCCTTGCAGGAAAGTTGTTAATTACAAATTAAACTTAAAACAAACAAACAGATATGGGGGTATTTAACCTATTTAGTTCTTATTTTTCTATTGTGGTAAAGTACACATAAAATTGTCCATTTTGACCATTTTAAAATATATAGTTCAGCAGCATTAAGTTCCTTCATGTGGTCATGCACCCACCACTATTCACCTGTGGGATATCCCTTTCTTTTTGAGTGAACTTTTGGAGTTCATATTTTTCAAAGGAATTTGCGCATTTTATCTAAGTTGTCAAATTTATTGACTAATTAGCTAATAATATCCCCTTATTATCTGTTTCACGTCTGTAAACCCTGCATGATATCACCCCTTCCGTTCCTCATATTTTTTTGTCTTCTTTGTTCCTTGTTCAGTTTAGCTAGGGATTTTTATCAGTTTTGTTGCACTTCTTGAACCAGTCAGAGATATGTCTGAGTCCTTCCTGCTCACCCTGGGATGGCATCTGCCAGGGAATAGTTCTGCAATCACAGGCTCCTAATCAGTTTTTTTTTTTTTAAGATTTATTTTATACAAGAACCGGGGTACAGGTCAGATGCGTGGGAGGGTGAGAGGATTCACCAGAGACAGAGCGGGGAACAGAACAGGCAGACTGACGAAATACACTGCTGAAGGGAGTAGCGGGCAAGACAGGAGAGGTCTGCCACGCCATGTGGGACCCTTGCCTGCCAGCCGGCAGGGATCAAACCAATGCTGCAGAGGCTGCTGACAGCTTCACAGCGTGGCATTCAACTGCCTGCACCACCAGGGGAGGCCCTCCTAATCAGTTTTTTATGATTTTACCCTTAAACACATAGAGCCAATCATCACCAGACATTTATGGACATTGTCAGCATTTAAGTGACAGATCAGGGCCTCCCTGGTGGCGCAGCGGTTGAGCGCTGGGTTGCAAAGCTGCCCGCGGCCTCTGTGGTGCCGGTTCGATCCCCGGCTGCTCCCCGGCCACCGGAGGAGGGTCCCACAGACCTCTACTGCCGCCCGCTGCTCCCCTCAGCAGTGTGCTTCGGTCCTTCTGCCTGCTCTGCTCCCCGCTCTGGCTCTGGTGAATTCTCTCACCCTCCTGCGCTTCTGACTGTACCCAGTGCATGTACAAACAAACAGATAAATAAATAAATAAATAAATAAAAATACATGCCTCTTAAAAAAAATGCATACATTGTACAAAGATGAAAAATGATGTAAGAATTATATAAAAAAATAAAATATTTAAGTGACAGATCAAAAGAAGAGGGGCCTCCCTAGTGGCATAAGGGGTTAAGTCTCAGCACTATGAAGCTCTCTGCAGCCATTATAGCATGAGGTCCATCCCTGGCTGGGGAGCTAACCCACATATGGCGCTGCAGACCTCTCCTGTCTCGCCCGTTGCTCCCCTCAGCAGTGTATTTCAGTAGATCTGCCTTTTCTTCACCCCACTCTGTCTCTGGTGAATCCTCTCACCCCTGCACCTCTGGCCTGTACCCCAGTTCTTGTATATATAAATAAATCTTTAAAAACAGCAACAAAAGAAGAGATGACTCCAGAGTACCAGAGGTAATTTGGAAAACAGGGAGCTTAAAGAAACACTCTTACAGATAATGCTTTTATGGATGTAATATAGATATTGCACCCAAAACACAAGAATAGGATGCAATTTAATATTTAAAAAGAGTGAGAGAAAAGAAGAACATTTTGGCAAATGAAATAGGAAAATGTAACACAGAATCATCCAAGAAAATAGAAGTAAAATATCAAGACAATAGAAGAGAAAAGGATCAATAAGAAAACCAGTTGAGGGATAGGAGAGTCAAAAAGAATAGAAACATAGAGAAGAAAAGCAAACTCACAATTTCCTTGAGCTCAAGGATCTAACATTGGCTTAAAGGGGTTCACTGAATGTCCAGCACTCTAAATGGCAAAAGATCTTTGCTATGAATATTCATTGCATCAGGAACAAAGAACATAAATTCTTCTAAAGTGAAAAACCAGTCACCTATGAGAAGAGCATCATATTGGTAGCAGAGTTAGCAACAATGGGTGCCTTTCAAATGAACCCAGAATTTTATATCCAGCCAAACTATCATTTCAGGCATGGAAAGATTCAGAAAATTTAACTTTGCTTTCTCTGGAAATTATTTGAGGATGTGCTAAGCAAAATATAGGTGTAAAACAAGAGAAATGGGAGTGGGGAATAGTAGTAGTGGAGCCACAGAAAAATCCCAGTATGTTAACTATATGGAGGCCAACCCCAGTACACACCTGTTAAGAGGATGGAGGGTCCTTGGCAGCAGATCTCTGAAACAGAGAAAACTTGACAGAATAATTGACTGGATGTAGAGGTTGAAGAAGATGAAGACTATGATAAAATCAAAAAGTACAAGCAAAAGGCAACTGGAAGTCCAGGAAAAATATGAGAAAGAGAAAGCAGTAGTGGCCCCTTTCCTGTCTCTGTAGTGAACAGTACTGTGTAGTTACCATAATGTAAGTCCTGTTTATTAACTTGCAACCTTCAGAATCAATATATAGATAAAATATGGAAAGCAAAATTGTGGTGAGGGGAAAGAAATTATATTTAACAAGTGAAAGCACAGGTTAGAGTCATAGGAGGAAGGCAAAGAAGAAAGTTGAAGGGAAAGGTAGGTGCTTCAAAATGCTCATCTATGTAGGATATAAAAAGATACTGTCTAATGTTGAGAAAAAGCTGTATATTAAATTTACAAATGTATCAGCAGATCTAAAAGTCATTTTGGGAGGATGGGGGAAGGTGGGGCCATTAGAGCAGGAAGGTGGTGATGTCTAGAACTGATAAACCAAGAGTCTGTAGAGAGAGAAAAAGGAAACTAGGCAGAAAAAAAACAATTCAAATGAAACAAACGTGGTTGCTCTGAGGAGCGAGACTGGAGTTGCGGTGTAGAGAAGTCTTGCTTTAACTGCTGAATAAGCACCTCAAGTTCTATTTAACCACATGCATATATTTCTTGGATGTTACAGAAAATGTTGAGCCCCAGCTGTGAGCCAGCCACAGTGCTAGGGGCTGAGGACACAGTGATGAACAAACCCTGCTGCTGGAAGCTGAAAACAGAGATCTTTAACCCCTATGTCTTTCTTTTTTTTTTTTTTATATTTTTATTTTATTTTATTTTTTTTTATAATGAATTTTATTGTTATATTCCCCATACAATTGCAGCCCCCCCATTCTGACCCCAATCCCTCCCCTCCCACCCCCGCCCCCCTAAAAGTGTCTCTGGTTCATAGTTTTTTGTTGATTTTGATTTTCACTTTCTTATAGTTATTCATTTTCCTGGTCCCTTATTTAAGTTTTCTAGATTCCTGCTATGAGTGAGACCATCCGGTATTTTTCTTTTTCTTTTTGGCTTATTTCGCTGAGCATGATCCCTTCCAGCGCCATCCATGTTGCTGCAAATTGCATGTGTTTATCTTTTTTGAATGCTGAGTAATATTCCATGGTATATATGGACCACATCTTCTTGATCCAGTCATCTATTTTTGGGCATTTGTAACCCCTATGTCTTTCAAAGGTGATTATTTTTCAGTTTTTTTTTTAACTGAAGTAACATGGGATTATAACATTATATAGATTTCAGGTGTGCATCTTCATAAATCAGCATCTGTATTTGATACATTATGCTCACCACTCAAGGTCTAATTTCATCTCCCAACATACATTTGACCCCATTTGTCTGATTCCACCCCGCCCCGCCCCCCGCCAATCTCTTTCTTACTTTCACTTCTGAGCTTTGACTTAAGAGTCCAGTCAGTGATTGCACAGTCTCCCTCAGGGGCAACCTCATCTTCACCTTGCCCCAAATACTACAACTCCTTTGTCATGGCTGAGCCATCTCCTCTCTCTCTGGAATGTGCCTTGTTTTCTGTTGTGATGATGCTCAGGGCTTACCTCTCTCTAGACACCTCTGGACTCCAACTCTTGGACCTCTGTCCTCCTCCTACCCTGCAACTGCAGACTCTGGGTGCACAACCTCTTGTTGACCCGCAATTAGAGGTGGGCAGGTGTGTGGCTGCTTACTTCGAATCTCTCATCCCCTGCACAGAATGTCTGGCACCCGTGGATGCTCAGCAAACGTCAGTACAAAGAAGTGAGTCCCTTACCCCTCTCACTTGCCAACCCTGCAGTTTACCCTCCATTTCTCACCTCAGATTCACACCCTGCATGACCAGATTCCAGGTGGCAACCACAGCCTGCCTGTCTGCCTTGTCTGTCTTTTCAATCTCGTATCTCTTTGACCCGTCATCTTATCACAGAAATGGAAACCTCGGTCATTTGTCATCCACTTAGTCATGAAGGTTCTGACTTTCCTACTTGGGCACTGATCTTGTGTGGATCCCTTTCTGCACCCCCATTGCCTCTGTCCTCATCTCCCAGCACCAAAGTCAGCACAAACCATGGACCTACTCCCCACTGGCGCTTTCTGCACAGGCAGCTAGGAGGACTCTCCTTTCATGCACAAGGAAATTTGCACATGGTCACACAGCTATGAAGATCAGAGCCATGATCTGAACAGGTCCAATGGGCTCTCAACTCCATCATGTTAACTTCCAATAGGAAGTCTCTTTAGGCCTCTAACTGGACCACTGCAACCATACCCCTTTCCAAGCTGGGCTTCTCAGTGATGCCAGAGTGAATCCACTGAATCACATTGCTTCTGGTCATGTCCAGACACCAGGTGACCTCAAAGATCCTTCATGATCTCTGCCTTCTTTTTACATCTCTTGGTATCCTGGTTCCCTGCCTTTCCTCAAGCCCATGCCACCCATGGAGCATGGCACAGCCTTTTGTGCCTCGGTGCCTTTGCACAGGTTATTTCTAACACCCAGAAAATCTCTTTTGGCAAAATTCTACTCAAGCCTGACAGTCTCACTCAAATCTCCAGTGTTACCCTCTCTGTGACATACCAAGCTGTCTAACCTACCTTGTCATTTTTAGTCAATCATCCAACTCAGGACCTAGCACTACGGCAAACTCAGAAAGGGATGTGTGTGCTGTAAATGTTGAGGGGGTGATTTAAGGCATCTTCATAAACTTGTTACTCCATGGATTTGGGAAAAGGGATAAACTGCTCTCTGGTTGTTAATTCTTGGCACAATTTTTAATACTGTTGCATGTCCTCCTGGGAGAGAGGTAGGGAGACAACCCCATTTTAGTGGGGATCTGAGCGCCCATTGTTAGAAACCTTGGAGACCCAGTACCCTGAGGGGCAAACAGATGTGCTTACTGATACAGCACAAAGGAGGTGCTCAGTAAATGTTTGTTGAAGCAGACTCTCCCCCTATCCCCCCAAGCTCCAAGCAGTGACCCGGGACAGCTGGTTGTGACTTTTGGAGTTATCTAACTTGGGGTAATTCACCAGTCTTCCTGGGCACAAGGCGGCTTCTCTTTCTGTGTGTCCAGAAGCCCTGCAAGAACTCCCCGAATCTGCAGAAGCGCGCAGCAGGTCCCACCTGGGCGCGCAATCAGGGTCCATGCACCCCTCACTCCCGCTGGAATGGTCGGGCCTTGGTCGAAGTGAACTTTCAGGGCACCCCCCTCCACACCCCCAACTCTGCCCCCGGGCTTTGGAGGCAGTGGGAGGGGCCGGGTCCTCCCACCCCCTTCCGAAGCCCAATCCCTCGCTGTCACTTTCCTGCACCGCACGCGTTCCCGCCCCGCTGCGCGCCTGCGCACTCCCACCTGTCACCCCCATGCAGACCGAGGCTCCGTCGGGCGGGCTGGGAGAGGTCTGGTGGCTGCTGCCCCTCGGTTTCCAGTGCGCTCTTTGGTGGGGAACCCGGCGGGCGGGGGATATCGGGGGGCTGCTGGCGCCTGTGATGTCGCCGCCTCTGTGACGTCCTGGCCGGCCCTGCCGCGGCCCCCCGCGGGCAGGAAACAGCGCTCTGGGTGGGGCGGTTGTTGGGGCGCCCCTGAAACGGTCCTATCCCACTTCCCAGCGGAGACCCCCTGCCAGGACCCCGCCCTCTGCTCTTGCCCACCAGACCCTGAGGGCCTAGGACGAGGGCAGCCCCTTAAGCCTGAAATCCTCTGCTGGACCAGCCTTTGCTCCTGCCCTGGGTACTCTGGCACAAGGTCGCTGCCCCTTCTGTGTGCCCAGGACTCCTCCAAGAACCGGGAGAATCCGTAGTCTCTACCCCAAGATGTGCACGTGATTTCATGCATACACACTTGTGCACAGCTTCAGGGAACGTGTCGCCAGATGAGACAGGGCGCTCTGTGTGCCGGGGCCCCATTCTCAGGTGGGCCTTGGCCGAGGAACCCACTCCTGAGAAGTCAGCTTGACCGGGGCAGGCCTCAGGGAGGAGGTGGCCGGAGGGTCAGGGTGCAGGCTTGGGCAGTGCCCAGACCTCCTCCTCCCCCGGGGCAGTGCTTCCCTGCGGCTGCCCGTGGGGCATCTTGCTTAATTGCTCTGATCCGCTAGTCCACAGGGGGGGCTGGGTGCCTGGGGAGGAGTGATGGGAGAGCATCCCCACTCCAGGGCTGAAAACAGTTCTTGCCTGAAATAAGAGGCCGACTCAAGTTCCTGCCGAGAAGGCCAATGGAGGCAGCTGTTAGGGGTTCAGCAAGCCTGGGGAGAGAGGAGACAGCCCAGACCAAGAAACACTTATCACCCCAAACTTTATTGCTCACAAAGAGTTTTCTACAACGAGCTTTGCAGTACCAAGGCCGCAGTTCCTCACTTGCTGGGGGGGGGGGGGCGTAGGGTGTCTCCCTGGGGAGCAGTATGAACAGCCGGACAGAGGCCATGTGGGGACCAGCTTCTCCTAAGGAGTAATCTCAGTGGATACTTTCTCACCCCCAGGACTTGAGGCCAGCCAACCTGCAATGATTCACAGTTAATTTAATGCTACATGAGTTCTGATCAGCTCTTCCCAAAGGGGAGGCTCGACCAGGGTAATGGTGAGGGGTTGGGTTGGGAGAATTATACCTGGAGGTTTGTGGGGGTCACGTGTGGAGATAGGTCAAAACAAGTCTGTCGCTTAATGGTCTGCTTGTGATCAGGCAGAGCCACCGACCGGCCCTCCTGGAGGGCGGCCATGAAAGTGCTTTGAGGTCATCAGAGTGCAAAGTGCAGCTGGCAGTGCCCCTGAGACCAGGGCAGGGTGGGGCAGCGTGTGACCCTGACAGTGTCTCGGGCAGCTGGCATGGCCTGACGGGGAAGCCGTGGGCAATCCTAGCACCTCTGTCTGCTGCTTTATGTCTATCAGGGCCCCTCCTCAGGTGGCTCCTGTAGGGTCAGCCTCATGCCACCCCTCATCTTTTCAGATGAAGGTGCTGAGAGCCAGCCAGTTGTGCGGTGGTGGGCCTGCTGCTCTGGGGAAAGGGGCCAGCCACCAATGGGCACGTGCTGGGGGGCTGAGAACCGTTCCACTTGAACAGCCTCCATGGGCTTTGGCTGAAGCCAAATTCAGGTGCTGTCACCACCTGAGAAGTGTGGTGTGCGCTCCCATGGAGACGTCCCTATGTTGATCATCCTTCCCCCTGACATTGTCTGAAGTGTTCCAGATCTCAAGGAGGGAGTTCAGTGCTAGGCACAGGGGTCAGAGGCCCCCCCCCACACACACTGACTGAAGGGTAGGACTCCTGTACTGGACCTGGGTGTGGGTCCTCTGACAACAACACCCTCACAACTGCCTGGAGGCCCAGGGGCTCGTCATATCCTTGTGACTGGGCCAGAGGCTGCTGCCAGCAAGCAGTCAGGCCATCTTGTCTGGACCAGAGCAGAGAAGGCCCCCTGGGTTTCCCATGGGGAGAGGCCTCCTGCCTCTCCGCTCCTCCTCATGTAGGCACAGGGTATTCTTGGTGGGGTTAGGCAGGACCCAGGTGGGAAAGCCTGGCAAGTGACTTGCTAGCCCCCACTTTGCTGGTGGTAGCCCTGGTCCTTGCGCCGAGGTGGGGGCAGCAGATCCCTGGCAGCAGCCGAGCCTGTGTCTGAGCGGCAGCACGGAACACTGAGAAGGAAGTCTCTTCTGGCAGAGTGGAGCCGGTGGTGGAGCTGGGTTAGGGCCTGTTCTCTAGCTGGCCGTGCTTGACCCTCCAGTTCCAGGAGAAGCTGCCGTCAGGGGCCAGGGTGCACTGCAGGTCGATGCCCGAGTCTGGCACTTCCATGTCATAGCATACAGGCTGCCCATCCTTGGTCACCAGGCTGAAGGCTGCGGCTGGGATCTGGGGACAGAGCCAACCAGTGGACTGAGACAGCAGCGTGGGGCTCAGAAGCTGCCTCAGGGGTAAAGCTGATGGTCTTTCCTGCCAAGCTGGAGGTACCTCCCTTCAGCCAAATAGGCAGTCAGGGGTCATCTATCTGCCTTTGATTCTGCGGGACTTGGAGAGTCTCACTTGGCTCAAGCATGGGTGCTGAGGACCCCTCACCCACCACTGCCTTGAGATCCCGGGGGACATGGAGGCCAACTTTCTTCCCTAGGTTGCCATCTCTACTTTTTCAAAATCTTCCCCCTGGAAGGCTGGGCCACTGCCTTCTGGGACTCAGCCTGAGGTACGTCCTTGTCCCCTTACCTGGCTGCTGATGCCAGTTGCGATGTCTCCCACCTTGACCCGGTGGAACTCCCGGATGTGCAGGTGCTCACCATTGAGAGACTGTATTTGGACCTTCACACCTAGAAGTCAGGGAAGGTGCCCGTCAGGACAGCACTGTGGCTCTCTGTGGAGCCCTGGGAAGGGGGTAAGGAAGCTGGCTGTGAGGAAGCTGAGAGATGACCTTCGGGAGGGAGTGGCCCTGGTGTCACACACCCTCTCCCCAGCTCTTCCATGCCCGGAATTTCACCTGCACACTGCAAAAAGCTATAGCTGGCTTCTAGGGGAAGTAGTGTTCTAACTTGCACACACAGCAGGAAGGGGCTGGACACAGACTCTTAAATGAGACTGTGGGCATTGCAGATGTGACGTCCCCTGAGCGAGAGTGATCCCGCACTGTGCCCATCACCAGTCTGCCATAGACCCATCTGGCAACAGAACCCGCATAACAGTGCTGGAAACTCAGCTCTCCCCTTGTTGTCTTTCTCCAATTCTGATCTTGACTCCCACGAAGGAGCCAGCACACCAGCTGCTGAGTTGGTGACTGACATGCTCCTGAAGGCCCGTTTCTGTTTCTCCTCAGAGAACATTCAGCTTCTGACTCCAGGCCAGGAGAGACCGGGCCTCTGGGACCTCATCAGCAGCCCCGAGGTCTTCATTGCCGCACCAGGAAGGGCTCCTGGGTGGCCTGAGCCTTTGCTCTACGCTGACTTACATTCTGGGCACCAGGGGCCTTTTGTCCCTCCCCTGTGCCAGGGGAAGGGGGCCATAAACCTCTCAGACTCCCTAGTTCTAGGTGGACTGGGTGCTGTGGGGGCTCCGAGCAGGCGAGTGCTGGACTTTACCATTGAAGTAGCTTGGGGTGTCGGTGGGCCGCCCCCGGGCCAGCACCATGTTCCAGCTGGAGCTTCGAGCCTCCGCCTGGCTGTTCCAGGAGTGCACACCGGAACTTAGGGTGTCCCTTGAGCTCTGAGAGGCCTTTGAGGGATTCTGAAACACAGGGTGGCAGACTCAGGCCCCTGGGCTCAGGGTATCGTCTCAGGCCTGGGCCTCATTTGGGACAGAGAGGCCGGGGGCGCTCCCCTGGGCCTAGGCTGGAGCACAGTGCCACTGGGCTCATGAGGGATAAGTTCATGAGGGGTCCCTGGGCTGGAGGAGGGTGAAGGGTAATTCTAGGGGACTAAAGCCCAAACCTCCTTCTCCCCCACTATCCCTAAAAGCCAAACCATTCCCGAATCCCAAGCCTGCTGAAGATGGATTTCTCACACTGCCCGGGTGAGGACCCCTCCGGGGGAAAGGAGTGGCCACACCACCCTCTCTTCACCCAGGACTTGAACACAGCCCATCCCCCTGCTGGCCTGGACGGAGCCCCCTGCTCTGAGTCCTGGAGCCAGGCCCGGCTGACTCACCTTCTCACTGTCGTCTGACAGGGACAAGCTGTCAATGCTGAGGCAAGAGAGAATCTGCTCCTGTTCCTCCAGAGAAAAAGGCTGGGACAGGCTGTTCAGAAATAATTCTGTAGAGAAGAGAAGGTGATGGTGAGAGACGGGGAGGGGTCCGGTTGTGCTGTCAGGGTTCTCCCCGCACACACGGGAGCTGAGCCCTGAGGGAGGGGCTGGGGGAAAACCCTCGCTGGTGGGAAGAGGACAGAGCACAGGCCTTGGCCGGGGCCAGGGGCCGCAGCACGGTGGTCCGTACCTATTTCCAGTTGCTGTAGTTCCTGCTCGGGGAGGGTGGCTCTCCGCTCCAGTGAGCTGGGGTTTTTGGCGGCGGCCGGGTCCAGGGAGAAGAGTGGCAAGGGTTCCCAAGTTCCAGACTCCTCCTTGCCCCAGTTCAGGCTCGGAGACTTGTTCCGCTCTGGGGGCTTTGGGGGTAGAGGAGGTTGGAGCTGAGGGGCCCCGCCTCTTGTGTCTTCAGCTGGCTGGGGCCTCGGGGCCCCTGTGGAGAGCTCCCTCGGCTGGGCACGCAGGGTCTGGTGACAGAGGACTTGGCTTGGTGGTGCCCGGACTTGCTGAGGTGGTGGATGTCTTGGTTCTTTGTATTCTCCCCTCCAAGGGCTCCTCAGGCCTCCCACTGCAAAGCAGACGGCACACGTGATGAGCAGGAGCAGAGCAGCACAGACACTAGGCCGAGCCAGGTGACCCTGCCTGCGCAGAGGAGGCTAGGAGCGCGCTGTGGGGGTGAGGGCGGGCTCACCCCAGGGGCCTGTTTAGGAGGACAGTGTGTGAGCTGGGCCTCTTCTATGAGATGGCCTCCTGTGATGGGGATTGCACAGCATTTCTTTTATTCCATTTTCCTTCTGAGTAACAGCAGCAAATTAGAAATTACACAATTGGCTTCAGAGAGGGACTTTGCTCATAGTAAAGAGAAGGTTTAAAAACAGTGGGCCTCCCTGGTGGCTCAAGGGTTAAGACGCAACCTATGAGGCTGTCCGCAGTCTCTGCAGCACGAGTTCGATTCCCGACTGGCCAGGGAGCAACCCACATGGTGCAGCAGACCTCTCCTGACTCGCCCGCTGCTCCCCTCAGCAGTGTATTTCAGTCAGTCTGCCTGTTCTGTTCCCTGCTCTGTCTCTGGTGAATCCTCTCCCCCACCCCCACCTCTAGCCTTACCCCAACCCTTGTGTGCATAAATAAAGAAATCTTTAAAAACAAAAAACAAACAAAAAAAAACTAGTTCTGGGGGTGCCAACTCGGGGCTCCTGGCTAACCTGGCCTTCCTGACCTTTCTAACCCCTCCTCCCTTCCCCAGTCAGTGCTTCCCCAGGGCTTCCTTTCCTCTGGAGTGGGGTATAGTTCCACCTGGGGCCATCCTTATAACTACAACTTTTGGGGTGGAGGAGCTGTGCAAGGGCTCATCCTGTTTTTATTCCTTTTTCACTTCCATAACCATGGCCTTTCCCCTGACCAGCCCAGGGTGACATTCCATTGTGTGTGATGTGTTACTTTGGGTTTGGCGGAGTTCTGGCGAAGTACGTGTTATTTTTATCAGTTTTTCGGTTACAAAGAGCCATTGTGTTGCAGGCCTCGCACTGGGGTCACACTATGGTCTGAGACCCAGCTGGCTGTGCCTCTGTGAACATGGAGTTGCTTAAACTTCTGTGGGGTGCTCCATGGGGATCCCTGCCTTTGGCTGCTCCACTCTCCCGGGTTCGGGCACCTGAGTGCACCCAACTCCCCCCCCAAACGCCACCGCAGTGCGAGTTCTCAGGTGTGTCCCCTGTGGCTGTGGCCAGGGTGCTGTCAGCAGTGTGCCCTCAGTGGCCTGGGCCCCAGGTCCTACATGTCTACCCCAGTGCTGCCAGGTACCCGCTCTCAGTGCCCCGAGGCCACTGCCCACATCCCCAACACTTGGCATTACCAACTTTCTGGTTTTTCCCACTCAACAACTGTAAAGTGTTGCTGGCTTCACCCCAAATTCTCTGATTATAGCAAGTTTGAGCCCCTCTGTATCACATACTGTAGCCCACCCCCTTCCTCACCTAGATATTCCCGATGGGCCTGATGTTGGAGTCACCCCCATGCTCTGATGGGGAAACTAAGGCACCATCAGGCCAGAGAGGCCAGAGATCTTGTCCCCTGTCTATGCTCCTTAAGGGGCTGAGCTGGGCTCTCACCATGCTGCAGTGCCAGGCTGACCGTCCCCCCCAGCTCCAGCGCCGACGCTCGCAGGGCAGGCTCCTTCCGCAGTCCCTCCTGGATGGCCTGGGCTGTGAGAGGTGCACAGGAGGGGGGGATCTCCTGCACAGGTGGAGGCTCGCTGGCAATCTGGGGGTCAAAAGGCAACATGTAAGGCCTGCCTCCCCCTTGTTGCTCCTCCCCACTCTCCTCTATACCCGTTACGCAGCCAAAATGGGAAGGTCCTCAAGGGCTGGAGTAGCCTGAGGTAGAGTGAGGGCTAGGTCTTTTCTAATAAAAGGGAAGAAGGGGCTAGGTCGGTGCTCCTGACCTCCAGGCCCAGCCTGTCAGGAGGTGGATGGAGGCGGCCCTGGGTGCAGACAGAGAGCACTGACCTGCCAGGAACTCAGGGAGATCCTCCCCAGGGAGATCCCCTTGGGCCCTGGGGCTTGGATGCAAGTATGTCCGTCAGGGCCCCACAATTGCAGCCAGGCCTTCTCCCCTGCTTCTTGCTCCCATGAGCCATGTAGGAGCAGCCACAAGGGAGGCCGCCTTGAGCCCATGGCCTGTGCCCCTGGCCCTGCTGGCGCCCGGGCACTGTCCTGACCTTGAGGCAGAGCGGCCCTCGGAAGTACTGGGTCCATGGGTGGCAGCCATTGAGCATGTGCAGCATCATGCAGCAGCTGCTCCACACGTCCACCTTGGCGTCGCAGGGCTTGCCCATCACCACCTCTGGTGCCATGTGGGTCTCTGTGCCCGGGATGTAGTCCCCTGAGGAGGCAAAGGCAACGCAGAGGAGTCAGCCCCGAACTCTCCCGGGCAGGAGCTACAGCGACCACCCCGGTCACGTCCTGCCACACCTCAGGCTTGTCTCTGTTAAAGGACTTTAAAGAAAGAGAAAGCCTTCAAACCCTTAGGCCAAACCCTTAAATAACTTCTGGAAAATGGGGATGGGTCTGGTCATTGAAAATGGCAGGAGACTAATTCATGGTATGATGCTCCTGAAACTTTAGTAAGTGGGGAAAAAAGCCTAATGATTGAAAACTTATAAGAATAAAAGCCTGGAAGGATTGATGCCAGATGCTAGCAGTATTTTTTTCTAGTGATTTGTAGTTTTTATTTTTATTTGGCTCTACTTTTGCGCAAAAAACTATTGGAACAGAAAAAATACTTTTTTAATAGAAAACCCCACAAAAATTATTTAAAAATGGAGGTGGGTGCTTATGTTCAATTTACAATTTATCAGTACAATTTAGTGAAAAACATGACACATTTCTAAAGGTTTATTTTCCCTTTGGTCAAAATGAAATCATTTTGTGCTTACTGTTATCAATGAAAGAAAGCAGGCCATAAAAGTGTGTGATAATGGTGTAGGATAAGTGAATTGGTCAGGCTTTTTAAGCCACTAGCCGCTGCGGCCATCACTTGGCCCTCGATCGTGTTAACAGAGGGTGCTTGGGAGCGTGGGTGAGGGGCACGCGTACCTGATTGTGGACCTGGAGAATGGGTGTGTGAGCATGCCTAAGTGTGCACACCTGAGCTTAGAGGCAGGGGCTATAAGGGCAGAGTTACTCAGACGGCTCTAGAAGAGGCGAGACCACGAGAGGATGCCACAGAGAGCCCGGAGAAAGAGTAAAGGTTCCTGGGGCTTCCCAGCTCTGCTGCCTGGCCAGAGCCTGCCTCTTTGCATGCCAGCCTCCCTGCCTGGTATACCTCTGAACCTGGTTTCCTGAGAGAGCATTAAAGCCTGAAAGATCCATTGAGGGCTCCAGGATTCTCCTCCGTCTGCCCGAACAGACAGTGAAGCTGCCTGTACTTGCTGGTACAGATGGTCTTTGCGCAGAAAAAAAAAAAAAACCACCTGGAAGGAATTACCTAGATTTTCACAATTACCTCTCCTTTTACATCAGCTAACCCTTCAGCTTTTCCTTCCCCTTCCGTACCAGTTAACTTTGTAGTTGCCAATTATTTTGTAATAGGCATGGATATTTTAATAACCAGAGAACTATAAGTTAAAAGAAACATTTCTCAAGCTCCAGAGCCCTGGCCCCTTGGTCAGCTTTCCCATCTGCTTCCAGACACTGCTCTCAGAGGCAAGGGAGAGTTGAGGTCATGGTGGGCCAGGAGCACAGCTGCCATGAGAGGGCCAGATGAGAGGGATGGAGCTGTGGGGGCTCTAAGACAGGAGACCTGGGACCTAGGGCGAGGCGCCCAGCCTTTTCTGTCCTGTCTTTATATAACAGGAACATCAGGAACCAGCACCTGTCAGGCGCTACTGTATTAGCATAACAAAACTTTATAATCTGCTTGTAGGGTAAGGTAAAAAAGTATCAGGCTTTTCTGCCCTCCAGCCATCAGGATGGATCCCTGCGGTCCTGAATGCAAGCCTGATGGTGGGCACCTGGAATAGGGTATGGGCATGCGTAGATGGGATTCACCTGGGCTGAGACTGGGCTTATAATAAGGGCAGCGACACGGGGACGCCAGTATAAACTGAGAACGAAGCCGAACCATGAAAGCAGCAGAGACCACCAGAGAACGCTGGAGAGCCCAGACAGAGTGAAGACTTGCTGGGGCTGGGGAGGCCTGCCAGCCTCCTGGCCCCCAGCCCCCCTGCCTGCCGTGTACCTGGTAAATCCCAATAAAAGCCTGAAAAGCCACTGAGGCCTCTCTAGGAACTTTCCTCCTTCCCCCCCCTGCTCGGATCATAGAGATCCTGCTCCGTGTCCTGTCCTGCCGCTACAATGCTGTAATCCACAGGGATTGCTGTGGCTGAAATCCATGGTGGCCATAAAGGACTCCCCCCCACCCCTCACTGGCATCTAGGAAATCGGGAAATTGCAGGAGGAGGCTTACAGCTAGTGCCTAGTAAAGGCTGCTGGCTGCCGCCATCTTGGAGGAACCGTGGGGCTTACCTGTGAGTAAGGACTTCCCCAGGCCGTCCGGTTGAAGGCACATAGCATGGCCAAAGTCACAGAGGGCTGCACGGCTGCCGTCGCTGGACAGGAGCACATTGTCAGCTGCCAGGCCGCCCCCGGGGAAGAAGAGGAACAGGTGAGTCACAGCCATAGTCCAACCTGGACCTTCAACGAGGTAATATTTTGGCTGACCCTACATGGTGGCTGATGTTTCATTAGTCATGGAAGGAGGAGGAGGTTATCATTTCAGACAAGGGGCAGGCAGCAGGCAGGATCTCTGCGGGTGAGGGGACAGGGGCAAGTTTACACCTGGGGACACTGCCACTCAGTTCTGCTGCCACCCTCCCCCAGCGGTCCCACCCACCGGAAACAACAGGGCCTGGCTGAGGACTTGGAGAACACATGTTCCCTTTCCACTGGCACAGCCATGCCAGCCGGATGTAGGCCCTGCTGCTGGCGATGACCACAGGCCCAGAAGATAAAGGAGAATATCAGGCAGAGGGGCTGAGGAAGGAGCTGCTGGAGTCAGGGCAGAGGGGGCCTGAGCCTCACCTTTGACGTCTCCGTGCAGAATCCTCTGGGTGTGAAGGTATTCCAGCCCTTCCAGGGCCTGGCCCAGGTAGTACAGGGCCCGGTCCTCCGGCAGACAGCCCTTTTGCTTTATGAGCTGGCCCAGTGAGCCACCTAGGAGACCAATGGCCAGTCTTTACAAGGAGCCTTCAAGCAAATCAGGGGCAAGGGCTTTTGAAGGACAGGTGGTAAAAAGCAGACATTTCCTTCTGATGTTACAGGGTTGAGAGGTTACAAATGAATTGACTGGGGACCAAGGTCAACCTGGGCAAGACTCAGTGAAACCCTTGGCTCTGCATTCTGAGGGAGGTGGGGCCTGGCTCCTTACCTTCTAGCAGTTCCATGAAGATGTTGACCCAAGGGCCCTCCCTCACAGCACCATACAAAGGGACGATTCTGGGCGACTTCAGTCCCACACATGCCACTAGCTCCTCTGCCCGAAACACATCCACTCGCACCTGCAAAAGCCCAGAGGCAGCAGCGGATCAGGAGGAGGCCCAGGGAGGTTCGGCATCTTGCATAGAGACTAGACTGCTGCTGTTCCCAGTGATGATTCTGAGGCCAGGCAGTGCACCCCCCGTGTGCCTCACTAGACCCTCAGAGACCAAGCTGTGTGCTGCATGCCCTCAGGATGAGGGGCAAGCCCAGTACTTAAATCCTAACAATGCCATCAGTGCAAGTGGAAAGAAACATAAAGGAAGTAGATGCCTGAATAACTCGTTTTGTTCAATAAGGGCCAGAACTTTTTTTTTTTTTCCTCATCGGTTCTAAGGAAAAGATGTTGAATGAAATGACATTATCTGGGGCCTGCTGTGCTTGATTAAAGTTCTGCAGTGCTGACATGGGAAAACAGAATCCCATCAAAACTAGAATCTTATCAGACTCGGGCAAACTGCCCACCCTCAAATCTGCCAAACAGACTAACACCCCCCCCCCCCCCCCGCCTGGGCCCAAGTTCCACGCAACTTCTAGACATGGCCCTCTTGGTTATCAGCATCCACGTCCACTCTTCAGATGCTGGGTTCTGAGAAGCCTGGTGCTGCCAGGGCTCTGGCCCCTCCGCACCTCCTCAGCACTCCCTAACCTCTTAGAGTGATCGGCCTTCCCTCCAAGGACCGAAATAGCCATTCAGGTGAGGCAGTGCTTGTTTTATTCTGTCTGCAGCTGTTTCCCCAGCATCTGGCCAGAGGCTTCTGGGGAGGTGTTTGGCCAAGACCTCTCCTGCTGTGGACTGCTTGGCTTTCTGCAGGGATCAGTACGGCATGGTGGGAAGAAATAGACCTTAGATGGAAACCGCTTGGCCACTTCCAAAGCTGTGTTTTCCATATGTGCATGGTAAGGCCAGTGGTGTCTGATCCCGGTGGAGTGAAGATTTAGAGGGATGAGAACCAGCACTAGGCCCAGCCACCAGTGGGTGCTCAGGAAATGCTAGCTCCCCACCTCCTGAAGTTCAAATCAGAGCAGTTTATTAAATACTTGAGTGTCCTAAGAGACTTGTACCCCCTTTCTGGTTGCTAAGGGTTCTCCAGGTAGCCCCGAGGCATCACCAGGGGGCGCCAGCGGCACCAGAACCCACAGGGAAGAAAGGAGTAGGGACCCACAGCTTGAGGACCCACTGACTTGGCAAATAGGAGCTCTGAGCCTGTGGGGCTTTGGGATTTCTGCCAGCTGGTGGAAATGTCTCTTCTGGTATTTAAATAAGATCTGCTTTGCTTAATCAACTCACAGGAATCTCAGTTGGAACTCGTTCACCAATAGGACTTGTATGAGCCAGTGTCTTTAACCCACTGCACCCCAAGTGTGAGCGGAGGCCCCTGGGGCACTCAGGGTATCAGGTGACAGTGATGACATCTGCAGGACACCCTGCAGCTGAGCTCCAGAGGGTCAGTGTCAACATTAGAGTGTGTTCCTTTCCACGCCTGACGAAACGAAGCTAGGGTGTTTGGAGGTTGCTGTGACAGTCCTTGGGGGCGGGGAGGGAGGGTGGCAGGATGTGGAGCAGGAAATGAAAGTTATGGTGTCCAATCTGATGTTAACCTTTGAGAAGTTGGGTGCTGCACCCCCACCCACCGCCGCAGGCATATACCCTATTCCTCCTCATGACTGGAAGCAAAGAGGAGGAAGTTTTTTTTCCCACTTAAGTGGTTATTCAAATGGCTACTGAGTTGTTAGAATAAAGATGTGTCCTTTGACCTAAATGCTTAGTGAATGGAGCTGTTAGGGTACTTGTTCTTAGCCTGGGACACCGGGAGAAAAAAATGACTGAGACTCTAAGGGCCGTGAACCAAGAAAGTCTGGGTACCTCTGCTTTAACTTTTAGGAAATCTGTCAGTTCTCTAGAGTGTAAAAGTATTTCCAACCACCCAGACTAAAGGGATGGAGACACTTCAGAAGGTGCTTTAGAAGTTGGGGGGAATGAGTTGAAAGGGTGGTCCTGGGGGAGCCAGAGGCTGTCTGGTCTAGGTGGCTGTGGCCTCGCCGGCCTTTCGTCTCTGGACGACAGGGTCCATCTGGAAGGGGCTGGGCTGTGATGAGAACGGTCACGAGAACTAATTTTAATATCCGCTTCCCACATGGCAGGCACTGCTCAGTTCTTTAGACCCTTTTGTTATTCACATCTCACAACAGCCTCTGAGGTGTATTCTCGTTGCCCCCACCTTACAAATAAGAAGTTGAAGCCTGGGCAAGCCGCTTGCACCAGGTCACTGGGTCTAAAGTTCCCGAGCTGGGATTCTGGTTGGGGGAACCTGACCTCAGGGCTGCCAGCTACCCCGGCTTGCCGAAGGTCTTTCCAGACTAACTAGTTCTTATATCCCAAATGTTTTTTTCCAGACATTCAGGAGCGGGCACACCCAGGTAGCCGCGTGCTCAGCAGCCATCTGACTGCCAAATCCACAGGCCACTTCCCTCTGTCAATTGACTGCACAATTGACACGGGGAAGCGGGGGAAGCAGTTTTTCCCTCATGAAACTTTCCCCTCTTATTTACTGAGGTATTGTATCCATTTTACTCCATCAGCGAAAACGGGGGTAACAGCAATTCTAGACATTCTTTTAAAGACCTCAGGAACACGAAGTATGTGAGAGTGAGACACAGCCCTGGCTCATGTACCCCAACCACTCTTAGAGGTCCCTCTTATTTCCTCATCACTGTCCAGATATTCTGCCCCCAGTCCTAGCTCCGTTTTCCTTCTAAACACTTGTTCAAGCTGACCTCACCATGTCCCCGGCTGATGGCTGCTTTTGCCGCCTCTGTGCCCATAAACATCCATTCCCCATGACCAGCTGTGCGACTTCAGGTGCGGTCATGGTTGACTTGACCTGGCCAAGGCCATGCTTCCCAGGTCAATGGCAGAGTCAAAGGAGGCTCTTGAACTCCATGTTCCAGCCAGATGTTGAATGGATGGTTTTTAATCCTCCTTGGGCCACAGACCCCTTTTGAAAATCTGATGACATGGACCCATTGCCATAAGAACGTAACGCATACACGCGCGCACACACACACACACACTCACTGTAACACCCAAGTCGCAGGAGTCAGAGCCCTGGATTCACCCACTGGCTGGAAGAACTTCCACACTAGCTGTTACAAAGTGCTAGAGGGCTGTGTATGCACTGACAAGGGAGTCGGGCTGGCCCATGGCATAGAATTAGTGAGGACTTGGTAGAGAATACCTCTAGAACACAAGCTTGTTTTTAGAAAAGAAACAATGACTTATCTGTAATTGTCAAACAAGTTTAAAGAGATCTCAAAGGGTACTAGGAATGGGGGGCCTTGCTGTCTTGGCTATCATTTGAATTCTTCTCTAATGAGCCTGTATTTGCCAGTAAGAGATCAAACAAAACCTTTAAAAACAAAAAGCAAAAACCCTATTATAAACTACTGGATCTGGGCAAATCAGCATTTGATCTGGGGCCATGGATGTTCTAGAAGGAGGAGTGCTGATGTCATCACATACTAGCTGTCTTGGCTCCTCCCCAGGGGGCATCGGAGGATGCAAGGACTTGCTCTGACCCTCTGGCAGCCTGACCGCTGACCCCTGGCCCAGCCTTTCCAGTCTCTACCCCCTGACGGACCCGTTTCTCAGCTATTCCAGCTGAAAATCCTAAAGGATACCACTGGCACCGATCCTATGCCCTCGAGTGAGAGAAAGGCCGTCTGCCCAACACTGGCAGACGTGTGGGCTGCCAACACGCAGATAACCCCTGAGCTCGTGGAGGGAGGAGCCAGCCCCGGTGGGCTTGGACCACAGCTCTGGCGCTGGGAAGTGCTCCCCTGATGTTTGGAGCTTTTCAACGGTCTTGGGGAGGTGAGAAATGGAGTATTTGTTGTCTTCTACTATATTGGGGTTGTTTACCTTGTTGCCTGGGACTCTCCTCAGCAGGGGAACAGCTGAGCAGCCCAGTGACTAAGCACCCCAGCACTGGGTGTTCATCTCCAGGACACTTCACACTCTCTCGCCCTCCTCCCACCACCTCTCAGGAGGGACAGCTGGGCCTTCTCCGGTGGCCCGGGAGGGAGCTGCAGCTGAGGAGGTCAGGCACGTGGCCTTGGCATCCGAGTGGAAGATGACCCAGGCTGGCGAGAACTCAGCAGTGTTTTGGTCAGTGGGGGGTGGTGGGGTGGAGCTTGTTTATCTGACACAGTATATCTGGAGTTTGGGGTAATACCTGCGGATAGTCCCCTCTCTCATCCCCTCACCCCGAGGCCCAAACTCTAGGACTCTAATCCCCTGGCTCACTCCAAGCCAGGGGGGCCAGGCCTATTCGCATCACAGTTTTTCTCCTCTCCCTCTGAAGACACAGGACCCCAGGACAAGGCTGGTAGTGTCCGTTCTCCACCGGCCCGAGCATGCTGGGCCTGTCTGGTCTGGCTGTTTGGTCGCTTTCCTTTTGGGGATTAGCATGTCCTTGACATAAGCCACTTGAAAACAGTGCATCTTTTAGTTAGCTTCCTTCCCCCTGCGACAGGCCAAAGAATTGGCCTGTGGAGATGCTTCTGATTTCTGGCTTTCAAGGTCTGGGTGCGAGCGCTAAGGCAAGTTTGGGCCCAGGACGAACGAGGTGAGCGGAGTCGGTGAGAACAGATGACTGAAGGAGAGCTCTCGCAAGGCCTGTGGCCCGGCTGCTAGGCCTGGCTAGCGCGACTGGATGGGAGGTTTAGTTCCAGGTCCAACTATGTGGCTCTGGGCAAGACGCACACCCTCTCTGGTCTCCAGTGGCACATCAGGGAGATACAGGAGTGGGAGAGATGACTCATGCCTCTGCCTCTAGGCAGAATCCCGGGATCTCGCCCCCCACCCCCCCTTCCTGAAAGTGGTGCAAAGCCAAAATCTAGCCGAGTCAGACCAGCCTGGCCTTCTGCTAAGTCTCATCTCCTCTCAATGTCTGTCTCCCAGGACCTATTAACTTGGCTGACAAGAGGCAGACCCCAAGCTCAAGCCAGATCTGTCTGACTCCCAAAGCGGCCCCACCATGTGGTGTGGGGGCTCCAGCTCAATGTGAATTTCCACCTTCCAGGTTTTGTCTTGCTCCCAAGGGCCCTGGCATCAGGAGTGGCCCAGGCTGCGGGCACTCACGCTCCCTCTCCTGTACACGCATACCAAGCGTGGCTGGCAGGCCAGGGCATGTGATGGAGACGGCTTCCTTCCAGTCCCTGCTGATCCGGGTGGGTACCGACAGCCAGGCCTGTTAGCAAGTCAGACCATGGGTGCCTGGTGACCACCCTTGAGGAAAGCAGAGGGAATGCCACAGACCATCTGCCTGGCTTCCCTCTCCAGCCCCTGGAGCCCAGCATAGCTTTTCCTGCTTCTCAGTTTGGTGTACCTTCTTCACAGCACACTGGAAGCCGGTCTGCTTGTCCTCCATCCTGTGCACCTCTCCAAAAGAGCCGCTGCCCAGGCAGGGCTGGCGCGTGGCCCAGTGGACCTCCTCCCGGTACTCATAATCCACAGGCTTGAGTTTCTGGGGTTGGGAGCAGAGACAGCAGTTTCAGAGCCAGGGCAGTGGCGGGAGGAAGGGTTTCAGCGAGGCAGGCTCTCCTGCTGGTGGGCCCTGCCAGGCTGCTGGGCTGAGCCCTCACCAGCAAAGACCCCTGCGCTCCTCCAGCTGTGAGGCCAGGCTCTGGGCAGCAGGGCCACAGAGGGGATTGACTATAGGAAAAGAGGGGGGTAGAGCTTCCTACGGGCTGTGAGGCCCGCTGATCCTCGTGTTGGAAACCCCCCTCCCCAGGTTCGAGGTTGTGGGACAGAAACACAGTCAACAACCTCGACAACGACAAATAGAACTCAGGAGCTAAGAGAGCGGGAAAGGCCACTGATAAAGGGGCGGGGTAAAGGGATACGTAAGGTCCAAGGTGGACGGAACGTGACCCAGAAGTCTGCCTCTGGGAAAGCCACTGACTGCCTGAGTTCTCTGGCAAGAGCACAAGTGTGGGGGGTAAAAAGGGGGCGCCCTGGGGACCTGGGGGCCCAAGGTAACACCTGCAGAGGTGTTCGCTTATTCCTGTTCTCAGCACATCTATTATTCATAGAGGACACACAAACCATTCAGCGATAACAGGGCTGCTACCCAGAAGAATTAAAGGTAGAAACGGCCAAGAAGAATGGAGAGTGAGCCCAGAGGGAGTGGGAGACCCTGCTTTTCATCAGCGAGAAGCACCCTTCTACTCTTACTTGTAATCACAGCACGATAACTTGATAGATACACCCTCCCCCACTGTTGGGGACATGGGCCTCTTCCCCCCAGCAGGTCCTGCTGCTCTCCCCTGGCAGCAGAGGCGACATGTACGCGTGTCTGGGGGGACTACTTACCTCGGTAAGCAGGACTCCCTCGCTCTCCTCAGTTTTGGGGCTGGGATCCTGGGGTCTAGAGCCCCCTGCCGACCAGGTCTTGGCGAGGCTGGCCAGGCTGCGGGCCTGGCCTGAGCTCACGCTGCCTTGCAGGGCGTGCACGAGGTATTCCTCCACAGAGAACGTCTCACACTTGCCGCGAGGGGGGCTGCTGGGCTTGAGGTGTGGGCCAGGCTGGGGCTGGTGCTGGCTGTCTACACAGGCCAGTTTGCTCAGGTGTGGGCCGGGCTGGGGCTGCTGGCTGTCTACACAGGCTAGTTTGCCCAGGAAGAGGGACTCCAGGGGATGCGGTTTCCAGGGCTGCAGAGGGTGGAATGGGAAGGGGTGGGGCAGCCGGCTGTAGGGGAAGGGGTGCGCGGGCTGGGGCAGAGGGCCTGTGTACTGCGGGTGGTGGAGCTTCCACACGTGGTTCAGACATTGCAGGGGGCTGATCAGTTTGTGGAGTTCCGATCGAGGCAGGGCTGGCTTCAGGCCCTCCCCAAGTTTCTTAAAACAGAGTTGGCTGAGGTCTGGCTCCTTCAGAGGCTTGGTGAACTGGGGGTTGTTTCTAACATACGGGGTGCTTAGCGGAGACTCGTCCTCCTGTGGGGAAAAAGAGCTTATTAGGATGCGGGCCAGGGTCCAGTCAGCGTGGTGTCTCCAGACGCTGGGAGCGCAGGGAGCACCGGGCGGGGCCGTACCTGCACGGGGACGGTGCAGCTTTCCTGCTCCGGGGTTCTGGGCAGGGGCTTGGCCACGGCCACTCCCGCCTGAGCCAGGGACTTGGAGCTCCTCTTCTTGCGTTTCTTCCGGGCTTTGCTGCGCCGTTTTCCCTTCCAACACACGCGGGCCATCTTGCCTTCGGTTGCGTGCGCCACATTGTTGGGGATCTGATCGAGACTCTCCGACTGGCTGTCAATAGGGGACAGATAATCTGAGAGTGAGGAGGCAAGAAGCTGAAAAGGTGCAGGTAATTGCTGTAGAGTCAGACACACCCAAGGCGGAACCCCAACTGTTAGTCTTTGTGTGAATGCAGGAAAGTCTCTAAACTCCAACAAGCCTCAGTTTCCTTGTTTCTAAAATGGATTTATTTATGCATACAAGAGCTGGGGTGTAGGCCAAAGGTGCGGGGGGTGAGAGGATTCAGCAGAGACAGAGTGGGGAGCAGAACAGGCAGATTGACTGGAATACACTGCTAAGGGGAGCAATGGGCGAGGCAGGAGAGGTCTGCTGCACCAGGTGGGTTGCTCCCTGGCCAGCTGGGGAATTGAACTCGTGCTGCAGAGGCTGCGGACAGTTTCATAGGTTGCATCTTAACCCCTTTGCCGGGAGGACCTTTATTTATTTACTTTTGCAATCTTTATTTACTTGTAAAGCAGGGTCAGTATTCTGTTGCGGTTTAAATGAGGTTTAAACCAGACGCCTAGCCAAGGGGCATCTTTCGAGGAGTGGCCATTATCACTAAGGCAAGAGACACCCTCTGCTCTTTTGAGGGTGCAGCAGACACACAGTCCCCTCACTGCTTTCCCAAAAACGGCCCCTGGAGCTCCCAGGAGAGGCACAAGTGGGAAGGCCACACCCTGCGCAGGCCTTCTCAGTGCTCGGAGCTTGTTTCTGCTGCCTTGGGAAGGAGGGACAGTTGGGTTTGGTCCCCTCAGTTGGTTCTTGGGGAGACCTGGTTGCTGTGGGGATGTGAGGAGCCACGGAAACACAGACACCCAGGCAGGGCTGGTACCAGGGATCTAAGTTGGCTCTTGCCCCTGCCAGGTATTCAAGGCACTGGCAACAGAAGTTTCTGAAACAGCCGCTGCCAAGTAGCTGTGGAGCAGACTCAGCCTCAGCCCTGTCCCATGGGCTCATCCTCTGGCCCCCACAAAGGAGGCAGACTCACCTCAGTTCTGGAGGGTGGTTAGGGGCTTCTCTCAGGCAGCTGAAAGAAGTGGATGCATCAGAAACCCCCGGGCCTGGGCTAAAAGGCATCAGGGCAGGTACGGAATCTGACTAACCCCAGCACATCTAGGCTCAAGTGCAGCAGCCGGCCCTCAACCTATTGATCCCGAGCAGGGTCCGTATTCCAGGGCTACAAGGCTGCCTGGTGGGAGAGGGAGGAACTGTTTCCTGCTTCAACTTTTAGTGGCCAAAAATCTTAGGGGACCAGAAGTCTGGGAACAGTCTGAGTCGCCTCTGGCTTCCTTTCTGTGACTTCCATCTGTGGAGACTCCCCCAGCTGTGGAGCTTCTGCCTGCCCGTTTCCAAAGCCTTTTCCCTCGGGCGTGTCTCACAGGAGAAAAGACACAGCAGGCCTCTCCCGGAGTGGCCCTCTGGTCTCACACCAGTGGGAAAGTGACTCCCATTCCCAGCACCCTCCCTACTGATGGGAAGCCAGGGGGAGCAGCAGGGACTCTGAGAATAAAAATAAAACGTCAAGCAGATGTGGCCAGGAGGCAGTCATCCACAGGCCATGAAAAGCTTTTGAAAAGCTTCTCTGGCTGAGAGAGCAGCTCAGCCAGGAAAGTCTGGGCAGGTTCCAAGAGCTGAACCACAGGTGCTGGAGGAGGGAGCCAGGGTCACTTGGGAACAGTCTGGCCAGGGGCGGGGCGAGGGACCCGATTCAGTTCCTGGCCACCCGCTCTAGCTGCCTCCTTACCTGTACTGTTTTGACCCAGCAATGAAAATCCGTTCAGAGAAGGTGGGGCTGAACTCTTGGCTATTCTCACCTTTTAAGTAAAGGAAAAGGGGTTTGATAAAGGAGGAGAGAAACAACAGCACTTAGGAATTCAGCACTTAGGAGAGAGACATCTGACAGGAACCCTAGAGGGCCATGCCCCCTCCTTCTGCCCAGAGGGTGGCCCACCACCCTCCAAGGGCAGCTTCTTTGCAGTGTCCGGTCCCACCTGCCCCTCTGGAGGGTCAAGGGCAGAAGGCATGCCTGCACTGTGGGGCTGTAAGGCCGCCCACCTCACCTCACTTACTGTGAGGCTGAAGTCAGATGGTCTCTGCAAGACCCTCAGCTGGTGCCTGGCACACAGAACAGCTCACTAGAAATACGCTGCTGTGTGTTTACAGGTGAGCATATGTGCCTGTGTGTGTTACTACCATTACGTCACTCACGCTATCTAAATTTTGATTCTCTCATCTCTCCCCAAAAGCCAGCCAGAAGGGGAAGATGAGTAAATGTGGGGAAGGGCTATCAGGGGCTGTCGGTCTTGCTAGGCTCTTCCCTGGGGAACCTCCTGGGTGGAGGGTGAGTGTGGGCAGAGGACTCTGGGCTCCACCCAGCCTCCTGGGATTCCTCAGCCTCTGGTGGTGGCCACTATGCCGACTCATTTTGACGTATCGTGAGTAGAATCAGAAAAGACCAGAACAAGTCTTGCCCTGCGGTCCCTCCACTGGCTCTGTCAGCTCAAGAGCAGGTGTTCATTCTTTGGGGTGGGGCCACCTCAAGGTGGAAGGGGGTGAAGGGCCTACTGGCCTCACAGGGACTTTCCAGGAGACCTGGCCTTTCCTGTCCTGGGCCTTTCAAGAACAGCTCAGGCTGCTTAAGGCCATAGCAGAACATTGAGAGCTTTGCTACCTCTGCAGAGTGCCTCAGACCCACACATTCCTGCCCCCCAGCCCAGCTCTCCCCTGCTGCTCTGGTCATGATGGGCCAAAGCATCTCTCTGCGTTCCATGCCCCAGTTCCCATCACAGCTCCCCCTCCACACTGACTTGCACTTTACCTCGCTGTATCTTGGGAGAATCGCTCTCATGGCCACCCTGACCTCCCTCTTACATAGGGGGACCCCTCACCTGGGTTCCTCTGCCTAGCCCCCTCTGGGCCCACCCAGCTGCCCTCTCCGCCAACGCCCCCACGTGGTGCCTTACATTCGGCCTGGGCGATGATGGAGATGTTGGCCAGCCCTCCCTCGGAGCCTTCCTTGGCTGTGCCTTTGGTAATCACGTCGTTCAGGATCTCCCACTTCCCGCAGAACACGGGGCTCTTCTCCACGGCCTCCAGCTGGTTGACGGCGCTTTCCTTCTTCCCCACGGCCTGCGTATTCTCCTTGGCTTTGCTGAGCTCCTTCTGCTGCCCAACCGCCGAGCCAGGGGCGCCTGGGCAGGCCATTTCCATCACTGCCATCTCCCAGGCTCACACTCTCCCTGAGAGAGACCAAACCCAGAGCGGGTCACTCCCAGACCCTGAAGAGGCCCAGGAGGGAGGGGAAAGGCAGGGGGTAACATCTCTGCCGCCTTACACCACACCCATTCTCCCAAACTCCTCATGGCAAGAGTCGACCCCTTCCCAGCTCTCCTCGCTCCATGGGGCGAGCCCCAGTTGGACAGCACACCACCATCAACAGACCCTCTCGCCGCGCCCCCTCCGTCCTCCGGGACAGCCTGGCACAAACATCTGGGTTGGTTCTTTCTTGCCTCTAGGAATGATGGCTGTATCTTTTCCTGTTGTGTGTGTGTTGTTTTTTTTTTAAAGAGGCATGTATTATTTGTTTGTTTGTTTATTTATGCAAGCACTGGGTACAGTCAGAAGTGCGGGAGGGTGAGAGAATTCACCAGAGCCAGAGCGGGGAGCAGAGCAGGCAGAAGGACCGAAGTACACTGCTGAGGGGAGCAGCGGGTGTGGCAGGAGAGGTCTGCGCGCCATATAGGACCCTCCTCCGGTGGCCGGGGAGCAGCCGGGGATCGAACCGGCGCCGCAGAGGCCACGGGCAGCCTCACAACCCAGCGCTCAATCGCTGTGCTACCGGGGAGGCCCTCCTGTTGTGTGTTTTATGGTGAACTTTGCTTCCCAAGAACAGGATGGTGGGTCCAAGCCCCCAAACCATTAGTCTCCTCGTTGATGCTGCACAAACCTCGCCTTCTTAGAGGGGTACACTGGCCAGAAGGTTTTTCTCCAAGTCGGGAGGGTGAAGGTATTTTGTTCCCTAGCAGGAGGTAAATAGGTGTGTGTATAGATACAAACATAAATGTATATACTGCTAAATTTGTGAGAGAGTGTGTGTATATTTGTATAAAATTTTACGAAGTCTAACAATCAGCACACAAATGGCAGTGCTGGCGCTTGGCTGTTTTCCCAAGATGCATCTGTCTGTGGCTCTCCAGATGGAACTGACAGGCTTCCTTCTCTAAAATCCAAATTGTTGAACATGTCTCCCCGGTGTCATTTTTCTTCCAGACAACATTAGTGGCAGGGTTGACATTAGAGCCCCCCACAGCAACCTCCGCCTCTGGAAACATGGACAAAGCACGAGGAGTCACCTCAGGGCGGGCCGGTCTGTGCAAACAGCATGGGGCCTGGGGTTGGCATGCAGGAGAACGGCACCCCTCTGAGGTTGTTCTGGGTTGGGAACCTTCCTAAAGATGGGGGCTATGAATTCCCAAAGGGCAGGCCCTTCTCAGGTGCGACCTGCTTCAGACTGAGGAGGCACCCAACGAGACAGGTTTCTCCTCAGTCGCTCATGGCTGGTCTTAGGCGGTTACTGGCAGATGTGGTCTCCCGCTGGACTCCATACACCCGGCCCAGGATCACGCCTCAGTCTGCTGCTGGGGCAGAAAGGCGGATCACGGGAAGCCAAACCTCTAGCTCTCTGGCCTTTTGCCCTATCCAGCTGGAAGCAGTGGGAAGCTGGGAAACACCAGTTCTGACTAGCCTGCCTCCCCAGGAATGCCACGGGAGACGGTGCTAGCGGCAGGGGGCAGGGTAAGGTAGGCTGGCCTTGTGGGTCACCACTGATTTGATCCTTACAGCTCCACCTGCCAGGACCTCCTGGCTTTGAACTCTGACAGCTCCAGCTTTAAGCAGGGGTGCCCAGATTTGGTTCTGCACACTGGGTGCTGAGGGGGCTGGGGGGGCAGTCTCATGTCACCTGATGATGTGAAGTCTAGGGGGCCGCTAACTTCAACCAGGTGACAGTCCTCCAAGCCAGGCTATGTTAACTGTCCTTTCATCCTACCTGCACCTGCTCAACCCCTTCCACCTCCAAGAAGGAATCCATCTGGGGCCTAGGGTAGCTTCGACCTCTCTCAGCCTTGGTACCAGGGGAGCTTGAGATCTTAAAAATCTAAGATCTTCCAAACCTAAAAGCATTAGAGATATGTGAAGAGACCTCAACCTTACTTTTTAACCTCCTCATTTTCAACTTGGAGAAACAGACGCCTGACTGGGCGGAGGCTGCCTGAGGTCTTCCAGCCTGCACGTGGCACACAGGGCCAGGCCCCAGACCCCAGGCTGCGCTGCATACTCCCCAAGGGGACTGCGCTCCAGGCAAACACAGGGGCAAAAAACGTGGTCCTCCCTGGTCAGAGGGCTCCAGTGGGCAAAGGTGGCCACTGTGGGGGGAGCACAACGGCGCACAGATAAGACCACTGGTGCTGTCTGAATGAGGGAAGCAAAGGTCAACATCCAGAGACACAAGGACCCTGAGCACCGATGGGGTCCCATCTGATGAGCAGGACATGAGGTCAAGTGCTCAGAGGTTGTTCCAAGGGCACCCAGATGTTCAGATGTAGCTTCTCGGGTCACACAGTCTATCTGGGCCTGACATGGCTCATCCTGAGCAAGCGCTCCCCTGGAGAGCCTGCAGGGCACTCCCTCATTCCCGAAGCTATCCTTCCATCTTGACGGTTAGGCGGCCTGCTGCCAGAGGCCCAGTCCCCCCTCCCTGAGCTGGCCAGACTCCCTGGCCTTGGAGGAGGAGGTGAGGTCGCGGTGTGGACCTTCTCTGCAGCTCTCTGATGACTCACCTAACAGCCTGGCGGACAGAGGGGAACAAGGAGGCTGCTGAGGACCTAATGGGCAGCTGGCATCTGAGCTTGTGAAGGACATAAGGAACACGGCTATCCTCACCTCCCAGGGAGAGCCGCCTCTCCCATGACCTCTCCCATGCCTGGCTGTCCTGGGCCATGTGACCATGACTCAGACCCTCGCCCACAGTTCCAGAGGCTCTTCGTGGGATACTCTGGCCCGACAGCAGCTCTCCTCCACAGCGCACGCTTGCTCTCTCCTTTCTAGAGGAGTCCTTTTCATCTGAAAGACGGGGCTCTACAGGGAGCCTGAGACTACTGCCAGTGGCTTTCCCAGCCCTGGGATTTGGTCCTGGGCCTGTCACCCCAGCTCACAGCCCATTGCTCTGCTCCTTCTTTCACCTGTAGCTCGTGGGGAGTGAGGACCAAGTGGGTGTCAGCTGTGTCCGTACCCTTGAAGGCAAGTCTAGACCCTGCTCCGTTACTCAGGCTGGACTCTCCCCAGCTCCACTGAGATCTGCATGCCCTGCGCCCCTCTGTTCTCTGGGTCAGATCTGCTTGGGCAGAGTGGCGATAGCCAAATCCACTCAGCTCAACTACAAGGCCATGAAAACATGAAGGGAAGAAAGTGAGTTCGTGCAATGCTCTTTTTAGAGCCTGCTGCATGTCCACGGCCTGTTCTCTCCTCTGTGCTGTCCTGATGACCCCCGGAGAAGTCTGGAGGTACGGATGACTGCGATGGTACCAGATGAGCCTTGGGCATTATCTGCAAGGCATGCCTGCCATGGACGAGACTCCTGGGCTCTGAACTTAAAACTCAGTTCTGTGAACCCCAGAAACATTTTCATTATTCTGGAGAAGAGGGCCATAGCTTTCATCACCTTCTCCAAAGGTCTCACTTCACCCAGAAGTTCGTGGTAGTCTCCTCAGGAGGTCCAGGCCAGGGCTGAATTAGGCTTCTCTCTTCCCATCGAGGAAGAGCTGGTTAACACAGGACATTCCAACTTGATAGCAAGTTAGAATAACCGGAGGAGTTCTTAAAATGCACTCACTCCAGACCTACTGAGTCAGTCACTGGGCGGCAGGCCCAGAATCCACTTCCAACAAGTTCTCCGGCTGATTCCACAGCCAAAGGGCCAGGGACCGCCGTTTGACCCCTCTCCCAACTGTAAGTCCAATATGGCAGACACTGGCCACATGGGGCTATTGACATTCAAATCAACTCAAATACAAATTTAAAATCAGTTCCTTAGTTACACTAACAACCACACTGCACAGTACAGAGCGAACATTTCCATTATTACTTCAGAAAGTTCTATGGGATGGCTCTGGTCTAAGGATGTGACAGCAATGTTTTCTCCCACTGTGAAATTTCTGTTCCCGAGATTCTGGGACGGGAGTGGGGTTAACTGGACAGTACAAAAACAATGTTTTATATTTTGATCTTTAGTGATGATAACCTTTTAAAAGTGTATCTTATTTCAGTTTTTGTAAGTACAGTAAAAACACAGACTAGGAGCCAGAATATAGGGGTTCTAGCCTCGGCGATGTATTTTTTTAAAGCAGCAGGACCATTTTTGTGAAATGTAATCATACCTCATTTCTTAACATATGAAAGAGCTCGAAGCATGCAACTGACATGCAATTCTCACTAGAAAACAGCTGCTTGGCTAAGGAAGCTGTGCAAGGGCCTGACAGGCTGAGCTTCCCTTTATCCAGTGCGGCTCTCTGGAATGCTAGGTCTCTGAGGAAGGGAGTAGGAAAACCAGTGGCCTGGGAAATCTATGGAGGATCCTTCTAGTTTCCAAAACACACCTGACTTGTCAGGATTACTCGAGGGCTAGGTGACTCCAATTCAGAATGACACTTGTCATTATTGACTAAGCATCTACCATTATTAATTTCATTTCCAGGGGTGAAGACTAGACTCAGAGGTCAGGGTTGGGTGCAAACCCACGCTGCTGCCCCCCAAGCCTGTGTGCCACACTTTGAGGCCCCCAAGTTGTTCTGGGGACTGGATGAGGCAGAACCCGTGAAACACGCATCAGTTTGCCTGACCAACAGGAGATGCTGAATGAAGTTCATTCCCTGGCCCTTCACCTGGCTCACCCATGCCACCCCCGGGACAAGGGGCTTTACCCAAGGCACTCAACCCTGAACTGGGTTCTCTGGACATAAAAGGGAAAGAAAAATCTCTGTCTTAGAGGCTTATCTTGAAAATGTCCACTGAGGATTAGGGCAGACAAAGGCAAACCCCTCTCCTTACTGTTTCATTTGGAAGTAGGAAATTATCCTCTGAATGCCCATGGAGGGACACATAGCAGAAGTAGAATGACTCAACTTCCTTAATATTAGTTGAGAATCAATCTTATTCTGAAGCTTCCTCTTTCCAGCCTACACCGAGGAAGTGGACAGTCCCTTGAGGAGCTTACATTCTACTGGAGGAAAGAGGCCAGTCGCCAGAAAATGACAACACAACACAGTTGTGCAATGCTAGAGGCAGACACACAGCAGATGTGATGGAGACAGTGGGGGGGACCTAGCCCAGCCTGATGGGTGTCAGGAAAAGCTTCTGAAAGGCTTCAGAGGCTCTGCAGACCTCTCCCGTCTCGCCCGCTGCTCCCCTCAGCAATGTATTTCAGTCAGTCTGCCTCTTCTGCTCCCCCCTCTGTCTCTGGTAAGTCCTCTCACTGCCCCCCTCTCACACCTCTGGTCTGTACCCCAGCTCTTGTATGCATAAATAAATAACTCTTTAAAAAAAAAAGAAAAGGGCCTCCCTGGTGGCGCAAGGGGTTAAGCACTGCACTATGAAGCAATCCACAGCCTCTGCAGCACGAATTCCATCCCTGGCTGGCCAGGGAGCTACCCACATGGCAAGGCAGACCTCTTCTGTCTTGCCTGCTGCTCCCCTCAGCAGTGTATTTCAGTCGATATGCCTTTTCTGCTCCCCACTCTGTCTCTGGTGAATCCTCTCAGCCCCGCCCCCAGCACCTCTGGCCTGTACCCCAGCTCTTATATGCATAAACAAGTCTGTGAAAAAAAAATAGGGTAAAGGTGAGCAGAGCAGGAACTGCCCAAGAACAGAGAGAGGGAATTCCAGGTGGGTAGTGGCAAATGTTTAGCACAGCGGTGAGCCCACACTGGACCCACAAGGGGTCTCAGCTGCCAAGGGGCAAAGCTTACTTTGGGGAGCTGCAGGAGATAAGCCTACAGATAGCAGAGATGTGTGTGGTTCGCCCTGATACACCCGCATGGGTTAAACTCTTAGAGGGTAGAAATCGGGTAGAATTGCAGATAGAGGAACCTATATGGCTGGGCAGATGGTGGCTGCTGGGCATTTAATGAAAACCCTCCTGGCCTGGGCTTCATTCTTTCCCTCAGGCCGAGAGACCGTGCAGGCAACGGGCCCTAGAGTGAGGCATCTGAGGGAGAGGGTGCATTCTAAGTGAAACTCAGCTGTGAGACCCCCAAAACCCGCCTCAATGGCCTGCTTGAGATCTGCTTCCCAGGAGAGCAATTTCTGTGGAAACATTTCCCATTAAGGAGGCCATGAAATGTGAAAGCCCATGAAGCATTAAAATCTTACAGATCAATTATCAAAAAGAAACCTGCCATGCCCACAAAAACTCAGCGTCGCCACCAATTCCATGGATCAAACTGCTGGGTAAATAATAAAATGGATGGACTAAAATTTATGATGGCCCACAATCCCCACCGTGTGCCTGTCAAGGTTGGTGAGCCCCACACAGACAGGAATGCTGCTGTCTACAGGCCCCTTTGGAGATTCAAGGCAATTTACATCACATCTCTTCTATGAGCCTGGGTCTTGCCTACTTCAGCTTTGCCCTGAACCCCACCCATCCCACAGTGATGCTGAGCTAATCTTATAATAGCGTGTCTTCAAGTTCAAAGACATCTGTTGGCTACTCACAGCTTACGGGCCCAGACCCAACTCTGTGGTCCACGCTGTCTGACCACTGTTTCCCTAAACACAGGGTTTTGACTCTGGCCAGAGTGATTGCGCTGTGCTCCGCCAGTTCCGCAGACCTGCAGGTCGCTGTGTGCTTGTCCCTGTGAGGCCCCAGAACACAGGCTTCTCCCCCAACTCCAGGAGTACCCCTCCTGCCCCCAGCTCCAGTGCCCAGAACTGCCAGCCTCCTCCGACTACACAGCACCTGGCCTCCTCAGTGGCCTCACCCTCCTCAACTGGCCTCCATGTCCCTTTAGCTATCAAACAATTAATAAATGACATAGATGGAAGAACTCTGCAAACAAGAACGCCTTCTGCCAAGAGAATACGGCCATTTCTTGTGGCCCCACTCCGAACTGCGCTCTAGATACGGAGCGAAGAGAGAGACAGAAAAAGATGCAAAAATAAAGGTGTTCGGGGTAATTTTACAATAGTGAAAAACTGGAATAAAGAAAAAGTCTCACTGTAGGAGGAGGAAAATTATGAAATCAATCATGGAACATCCATTGAGAATGTTGACAAATAATTTTCAACCAAATGGAAAAGTGGTTATGGGATCCAATGTTCACAGGAAAAGGACAGAGACCTGTGCCTGAGGGACTGTCCACCCGCAGGCCTCAGGCCTCCAGTCACGCAGCGGGGCTTCTCTTGGTATCATTTTAACATTCTTTCTACTTTTTTCCTTTTTCCATAACTTTTATTTCCAGTGAGCAAGCATACCTTTTCTCAGTTTTCATTAACAGGTAGTGTTTCCAAGTGGTTAAAAAATAAAAAAACACTGAGAAAACATACAGTGAAAAGTGTAAGTCCTTCCCACCCTGCCCCCACTCCTCTGAGGGGATCCCCGCAACCAGTTTCTCATGCACCTCCGAGGAGTATGACTTCTAGGGTGAAAACAAGCTCTCACTAAGAAGGCGTGTTTGTGCGTGGGGTTTAACAAATGTGTGTCAGCTGCCCCCACCCCCACCTCCCTGACGCCGCCCAGGACGTCTGCGCCTGGTCAGTGAGTTCGGGCAGCAAGGCCGCTAAAACTGAAGGCCGGAGTGGGGCAAGCTCGGCCCTCCTGGTTTTGGTTTTTATTTCAGTCCCTTTCTTGTTCTCCCCTGGGGACTGTGGTTTTTATCAGCAGTGACTCAAGTGGTAGGAAGGTGCTCAGAGATGACTGTCGCTGTCCTCAACGCGGTGGCCACTGCTTCCCTGCTTTTGCGTGTGATCATCCAGTGACAGGGATGCAGCGGCCCCAGCCAGCGCTGGGGTCAGCACGCTGTGGGCACAGCGGCGGGGAGAGAGTGTGAGGCACAGCAGAACAGGGCCTGGGAGCAAACCGCTGGCCCCTCCTTCGCCGCCTATGTCAGGGGGTGGGATCTGAGCTGCTCCCAGTCCGGGAAACCTAAACCAGGCAAGTTTTTCTGGCTAAGCTCCCCTACTTTATGTAATATCTCGTCCTGCCTTTCTTTTTTTCGGGGCGGGGGTGGTGGTGGTGGTGGTGGTAATCTTTATTTTGTTTTCAAATGCAAAAGTAATACTTTGTTCATTGTAAACATTTAGACAGCACAAAAGTATGTAAAGAAAAAAAGATAATCCCCAGGCCACGCTTAACTTCCCACAACCTAAGACACATTTGAGGTGTTGCTGCGGAGCAGGCTACACAAGTTGGTGTAATTCCTTCTTCCATTGCAGAGTTGGGGATTATTTAAAAAATAAGCCTGGAATTCTACCTACACGAAATTCTATAAATAAGGCTAGAAGGTAAATTCCTGGAATTGGAACTTCTGGGCACTCTTTCCCTCGTGTGCTCTCTTCTCTCCTGTTTCTGTGTGTCACGGAAGCAGGCAGCATCCGTCAGTCCAGGACAGGTGATTCCCAAACACTCTATTAGTTATTTACTAGAAAGATCACACCCTTGCTCTCAAGGCACTAAGTATCTAGGAGGAGAACGGGTTGCTCACAATGGCAAAGGGACCACAAAGTCATCTTGGACCAGAAGGGCCCGCTGGGTCATTTATGCCTACAGATCACTTCATGATCCTGAGGGACGACGGTCAGATCACATAACCTTGGTGTCAAAGAATGGCCTTGGGGTCAAAGAATGGCCTTGGGGTCAAAGTTTGAATCATAGTCTTCAACGCTCTGGTGAGTGACCATGGAGACTTGGAGGTGTGCCACCCACAAAACAAGGACTCTCAAACATCCACCCCAGGATTTTGCAGGACAATTAAAGGCAAGAAAGAATGTTTAAATGCCCATGACACTGCCTGGCAAGTGGGGAGGGGGGTGCTCTGTTAGCAGAACTTCCAGAGTGATGGAAACCATTCCAAGCTGCTAAGGTGCACAGTCCTTCCTATGACTGCAAGTGCCAGTCTTTTGAAAGTCCTCTCCTTTGCAGAGCTGAACTGCACCTGCCATAGCTGCCAGCCAGCAGCCCTGACAGCAGAAGGAAGATTGGGAACAAGGTGAGGGGCAAGGAAAAAAAAAAAATCCCAAGAGCAGAGGGGCAGAGTGGGGAGCAAGAAAAGGATGACCCAGGAGGGAGGGTGTCCTTTGAAGGATATTCTGCACATGCCATCTAGCTCCTCTCCGCTGCCAGCTCTGAGTGGATGCGGAATGACCTGTGGTGCCTGGTGAAGTTGAAAGGAATTGCCCTGTGGCCATCTCTGGGTTGCTTTGCATAGTGACACATAGTTACATGCTGGCTGTCCATGGAATAAAAGTAATAATGGCAGCTATTACTGTTTATTTATTAGGCAGTATAGGCATTCCTTCTTTTTAACATTCCTTAAAATTAATTTTTTTATTGCAGTAACATTGTCTTCGAACATTGTATGAGTTTTAGGTGTACACAGTTGAGAATTTAAATGTGTGATTTTTTTTTAAAGATTATTTATGCATATAAGAGCTGGGGTACAGGCCAGAGGTGCTGGGGGCAGAGGTGAGGGGATTCACCAGAGACAGAGCAGGGAGCAGGACAGGCAGACTGACTGAAATACACTGCTGAGGGGAGCAGTGGGCGAGGCAGGAGAGGTCTGCCTCACCATGTGGATTGCTCCCTGGCTGGCCGGGGATCGAACTCGTGCTGCAGAGGCTGCGGATTGCTTCATAGTGCGGTGCTTAACCCCTTGCGCCACCAGGGAGGCCCTAAATGTGTGGTGTTTTATCTGTTATGCAATGGACCTCATCCTAAGCCATGCGAGCCTGGCGAGCCTCGAACCTTCACAGGGATATGGCTAAATTTTGACCAATGTGCAAACTGTTCAGCTTCATATGGGGGTTCAGAAAAATTACTGTGGTGTCTTATAGATGAACTGTAGGGAGGGCTACAACCTGCAAAGTTGATGCTAGAGAAAGACCCCGCAGATGTATACAAGTCCTCACAATAACAGCGAACAAGGCGCTAGTATTTCCTTTACACGGAGGAAGAAACAAGACTCAGCAGGTCAAGTAATTTCCCAAGGTCACACTGCAAGGGAGTGGCGAGGCAGGATTTGCAGATGGGACTCTTTTATGTCAAAGCCCATACTCTTGACCATCACACTATATCCACTTTCAAATGATCTAAGGTTTAAAAATTGGGACCCAAAGTCAGAAGCTGCACAAGCCAAAGATTTGTTAGTGAGAAGCCCAAGGGCTGACCCAGGAGGAAGCACCTCAGTTAGGAATTATGAACACAATCAGTCTATATTCTGGAAGAAGCAACTGTGAAATGGTACCCGGGAGCTGAGACTCTAAGAGGGATGTATGCCAGATCTGTTTTCCGTAGCCCACCTGTGCTCAGCAGAGCTGGTCTCATGCCAGGGACTGACTCTACCACAAGTTAAAACTCGTCATTCATTTTACAAAGCCTGGCCCCAGGCTCGTTGGGCCTATTTCACTTTTTTTTTTTTTTAGTTTTTAAAGATTTGTTTTTATTTATTTATGCATACAGGAACTGGGGGGTAAGCCAGAGGTGCGGGGGTAGGGTGGTGAGAGGATTCACCAGAGATAGAGTGGGGAACAGAGCAGACAGACTGAAATTGCTGAGGGGAGCAGCAGGCGAGACAGGAGAGGTCTGCTGCGCCATGTGGGTAGCTCCCTGGCTGGGGATCGAACGCATACCACAGTGGCTGGTGATAGCTTGATAGTGCTGAGACTTTAACTGCTGGGCCACCAGGAAGGCCCTTTTAGTTTTTATATAGTAAAATCTTAAACATCAGCTGCTATCTTCACAAATATGGTCAGTACTATGTCTCCAGGCTCCTGATACTTAGGGCTGTATTAGCTTTAAAAGTGCTATAATGGGGCCTACCCAGTGGCACAGCAGGTTGAGCACCATGCTGTGAAGTTGTCCACAGCCTCTGCAGTGCGGGTTTGATTCCCAGCTGGCCAGGGAGCAACCCACATGCCACGGCAGACCTCTCCTGCCTCGCAGGCTGCTCCCCTCAGCAGTGTCTTTGGTCCGCCTGCCTGTTCTGCTTCCCACTCTGTCTCTGGTGAATTCTCTCACCCTCCTGCTCCTTTGACTGTACCCCAGTTCTTATATAAATAAATAAATCTTTAAAAAAAACCCCACAAAACTACAAAAAAAAATCTTTAAAAGTGCTATAATGGCGTTTTTACAAAAATATTTATGCATACAAGAGCTGGGGTACAGGCCAGAGGTGTGGGAGATGAGAGGATTCACCAGAGACAGAGTGGGGAACAGAACAGGCAGATTGAACAAAATACAATTCTGAGGGGAGCAGCGGGCGAGTCAGGAGAGGTCTGCGGCACCATGTGGGCAGCTCCCTGGCCGGCCGGGGATTGCACTCATGCTGCAGAGGCTGCAGTTAGCTTCATAAGTGACATCTTAACCCCTGCGCCACCAGGGATGCCCCTATAATAGCATTTTCAATACGACCTTTGGATCTCGTACATGAAGGGAGCAAACAAAAGAGATGCTACCTATTATTGACCCCCAGAGACCAGCATGGGGTCTCTATGCAGGAGAACAAGGAGGGATGCAGTACTGATGAAAAAGTCCAACCTGGTGCATGCTTCATTTTATCCAGCGAGCAGTCAAGAATTTTTAATGTATGTTATGTAAAAAATGTCAAGTGTCACTGAAACCTGTAGGTTGGGATACTTTGAGTAACTGAATATTCTGATTAAGTGGGAGTGGCAATGTATACAGCTCAATAATAACCCATTTCCAGAGATTACAGTGCCAGAAACTGCCCTTGACACTAAACTCATGTCAAACACAACCAGCTTTCTTTGATGAGTCAAAGTGCACTTCTGGATCTTGCCAAGCCTTGAAGTCATCATTACAAGCCATGTTTGCTTACAAAATCCAGTTTTCCTTATTTAACCTTTTGGACTGGATTCTGAGCAAGGAGTAGGTCCCCAGGTGATGGGTGAATCGCTGAAATACAACCACATCCCTTCTCTCACTGCGAGGGACTTGGGTTTCCACAAGGAGGCACCTGCGTCAAGCAAGGTCTACCTGTATTCAGACGCTGCTTCCCTGTGAGGGAGGAGGCTTGAAGTTCATTGCATTCACTGGTGACTGGCTCTGAAATTGAGGAACTAGTTTGAGGAACTTCAGAATAAACAAGAAACCCAAACAACCTGGCTTTCCACAGAAGGCTTCCAACGTGTGGGGGTAGGTGAACGGAAGCACGTGGTACCTTCCCCTCCATGGCAGTGGAGGCCTGACTGTGGCCTCCTTTCAGTGCTGCCCTACACACCCTTGACTGACTGGCCCGAGCGACCAGCTTGAAGACATGAGCAGTGGGGGAGGAGGGGCATTTATGTTACAGGCCACACTCTGGAGCTCCCCAGCAGAGTGGCCGTGTGACAGGTATATGTGGAGGACCTCAGCCCTATTCCTCACTAAGAGTGGGAAGCCATGCCACAGCCAGTGGCTCCGTCATCCTCTCTCAGGCCAGTAGGGCCTGAAAAGAGGAGTGAGGAGTCTAGTCAAAACTTTCACTCAACAACCACTCAGGCAGTGGCCGCCAGCTCCAGTGCTGGTGAGAATGGATGCCACCATGACCAGGACAGACCAGGTCCTCTCTGGTGAAGCTTTCGCCCGCGCAGCCCTTCCTGGAATGTGGAGAAGCACTGTCAGGGTCAGGCCTCGGGCCACCCGCCTGATTCTGCCTCAGAGCAGCTCCAAGCCCGAGGGATGTGCAGCCGCTGACCTCTCTATCCAGGCTGCAAGGCCAGGATCGGTTGAGCACGTCTTTAGCAGCCGGCTACGCATCCTCTGCTTCTGCTCTCTACTATATTTGCTCACATTTCCACTGACAGTACCCACACCCCGAAAAAACACTTCTTTCCTCTTGAGTGCAGAAGTTTCCAGATTGTTCCCAAGTGGCACAAAGTTCCCAACTAAGTACAATGCTGAGGATGTTGCCCCCGAGACCCCAGCAGCAAGGCGGGTGAGGCTCCTCCCCTCCAGCAGCTCTGTCAGCGATGGTTCAGGGTCAAGCCGGAAAAACAGGGCCCCTGGGTCGGGGGTCTTCTCGGCCCTCTCCAGCTCCCACGGTCGTGCCTCACCACGCAGCACGTGCCACGCGTCTGCTTCTAGGCCCATCTGGCCCTGCCACGGTGAGCTCCTCCAGACCAGTCCCTTGGCTGTGCCTATTTCTATGTCCCAGCACCTAGCGGCACCTAACACATCTGGTGGGCCTGGCGAGCGCCACTGAGTGAAAGAATGACTGACACAGTCCTGAGGAATTCAGGAGCCCTGCGGGCACCCAGAGCCTGGCTGGCTGGGATGAGTGTCCAGACTGCCCAGTCACCGGGGAGTGGCTGGGACCAGCCAGCTCCCTGCACGAGGGGTCACAGCACGGTGGCTGTCTTCTGACTGGACTCCAGCAAGAAGGGGACATGCAAGCTGGCTACTGAGCCACCCTGTCAGCCCCTTTCTTAAATGCTGACCTAGAGACCCAATTCTTTCTAATTTTTCTGAAGGTGCCTTTCTGAACTGGGCTGAGATCTGCCTCAGAATACACCTGGGCTGAGATCTGCCTGCACTTGCTAGGTGGGAGGGGGCACACACCTTCTCACATCCGTCCTAGGCTCTTCCTGGCTGTCAAGGTGCAGCATCCTCCCCTTCCGCCCCACTAACTTCCTGAGCCAAAGGAGTCCATTTCCAATCTTCATTGGCAACAGCATCACATTGGAGCAAAGTTCCCCCCATTCCTTCTAATCCTTCCAGCAATCTCTGGTCTCAGGCAGTACAAGGAAGGGCCGTGCTAGCAGAAGGTGGCGGTGGGTCTCGGATACAGCAGCTCTTTACCTGTGCAGGGGCCACTGTCCAGCAATGACTGTGCCCACAAGGAAGAGCCTCTGCACTGAGAGGCGCTGACGGATCCAGCTGGGAGGACGCTGTCTACACTGGCTCTCTGGCTACCCGCGTGCCACGGGCACCACGCCTCCCCTTCACAGGAAAAAGGGGCAAAAAGTGTCCCGGTGGCCCGTGGGTCGGTACCCTCACAGTCAATCGTGAGTCGTCACTGAACGCCCACTCTGGGTGAGATAATGCTTGGTGAGGTAGGAAAGTGCCCTAAAGGTACAGGTGACCTTCGAGACTCCCAGGTAAGCCTGCCCAAACTGTCTTATCAACCTTGATCTCCTTTGGGTTACATGAACCTCATAGTACAAGACAGTGTCAGCTAGTTTTCTGTATTCTTTCTCTCGGCCCCAGAGCAGCTGCTGGGCTAGCTTCACCCTTCCACAGGAAGGCTGAGGGTGCCGGGGTTGGGGTGTAAATTGAAGAGGGTGCCGGGGTTGGGGTGTGAATTGAAAAACACAGTACCTGTTCCAGGAGCAGTTTCTTTGTTCTGAGGCAGCACAGCTCAGTGAAAAGAGTCTGGACCTTACTTTAGCCATGTGGCCTCGGACAATTCGCTCGGCTTTTCTGAAGCCCATTTTCTCTTTTTTAAAATAAGGGGTATGCGCAAATGGCAGTGACTATTTCCAGTCTATAACTCTAGGGGTTCATTCTCAACAGAATGGTGAAGGTCTGAGGTCCCTGCGCCGTGCCTGCCAGAAGCGACTGCCGTCTGGGCTGGATTAACGGGGTGTGGACAGGCGCTGGGTAACTAGTCACTAGTCGCTGGTATTACGAGGTAGTACCAGTTCTCCCCCTGCAGCTTCAAAAGGGTGAAGCCCACCTTGCGGGCGATCCTGAACAATGCTTCCGCGTCCCTGGCCCACAGCCCTGGTTGAGAGCGGGGTCTGAACAAACTTGCCTTGACGGACACCTGCTCACGGCTTCAGTGGTGACAGGGTCAGCAGAAGCCGTAGCAACCAGGCCGGGAGGACCGGCCCTCGGCCGCTTTGTTTTAAGCCCCAACACTGGCCCTCGAAGGGTGGGTGATGGGAGGTGGTGGCAGGCTCAGATTCCAGAGTTTTCGGAAATCTGGGTTTAATGTAGCCTTCCCATCCCTGGAGTCTTCACAGCCTCCAACTCAGGTGGTGAGAGGGAAGGCGGGGAGAAAAGCTTCCCCATAAGGTCGTGCACACCAAAGTACAGCCTGGAGCTCTCTGCTCTTTGCCAAGGGATTTCCCAGCTCCGCGGGTCAGAGCTCCCCTCTGCTTCTTTGCTGACTGTCACTGGAAGCGGGCCATTTTCCACCTCAAGGCGGCTGGACTCTGGAGCCCGGGACACTGCTGATCTGGGCGCTGTGCCTGTTCATACGAGACCCTCCTCACCCGGGGCTCCATCTCTTGTCAGCTTCTCATCCGCTTCCTCAGCCCTGCCTCCCAAGGCCTTGGGCCGAAGTGAAACGAGAGAGGCCTTGGCAGAAGGCTTCTCCATAAGGTCTCAAGATTTCCTCTGCGACTGAGCTGGGGAATAAATGTCCTGTCACCTACACCCCTGCATGGTGACTCACCTTCCAGAGAAAGTGCCCTGCTCACCTAAGCAAAGCTGCCTGGAAAATGACTAAGGCACCTATCAAATGCAGTCTGTGGGGCCAAGTGGTTACTGAGCCGGGTCCAGACGCACTGCTCTCACCTCCAGCCTAAAGTCAAGTGTGGAGCTGCCACTCCGGGCCTGCTGGTTTCATTTTCATCTGAACATGAGGCTTGACATCCGGTGATCTATTTTTTCTAAAAACTAGGTTCACTTTAGAAATGACTCTTTGGCCATTAGGACAGCTTCCCCAAGAGAAAACAGAATGTTATTTAAAGGGAACGTCAGCCTGGTGGGAGCCTGTATTATTGTTTTGTATGAAGAAGGGGAAAACAAGAATTTAAAATCTAATATGAAACTGCTTTTTTTTCTTGTGTGATTTAAAGGGAAACCTGCGCGTCCCTGACTGCTGCTGGGCCCCCCGCCGTGGCCTTGTGCTGGTGAGGGGCTGACAGAGACATATGCAGAAGAGGGAGGGCACGTGGTGGCGAGAAGCTCACCCCACAGAACCAGACTTCCCCTCCTAGGCCCCCCAAAAGAACAAGTCCTTGTTGACCTACATGCTACACAGTATTTTCCTTTTTTTTCACCATCAGGGTTAAGGCTGGGACCCAGCTGACTCATGGGAGGCAAGAGGGAGCCTAGAAGGGCCTGGCTCAGAGTCCAGGAGGGCCAAGGGTGCCCATAGCTTAGGGTTGCCAACTCTGACCCTCTGGGCGGAGCCTGGGCCTTTTAGGCTCACGAGTGTGGGGAGAGCAGTATTTAGTGTAAGAGAAGGCAAATGTGCCGCTTCAAACCTCCAGACAGTAGGAAATGCCCTTACTGGGCGGCCCACTAAGACAATGACTCTGCCCAGCAGGCAGTCTGGCCCTTCCTAACAGCATCTTACAGAAGACAGGTCTGGTCAGCGTGGTCACTGGCAATATAGCACAACTGCTGTCACCAGCACCGGCATCAGCACGGACAACCCGATGACGACATTTGCAGCCACATCTGCTCTGTGGCTTATTCTGTGCCAGGCAGAGCTCAGCCCTTTACCTGCAGTCTCTCACTTTCTACTCAAAAGAACCCCATGAAATTTCTGATCCCATTTACACATCACAAGGTAGACAGTGGCAGACGTGGACCTGATCCAGGGCTGTCTGCCTTGGCAATCAAAGCCCCTCCATGGCCTTGCTCTACTGTGTTGGGCAAGTCACTCGCCCAGTCTGCCTTAATTTCTGCATCTTCTGTATGATGGGGATGAGCAGACTGACCAGAGGCTTGCATCCAGAGGCTATGCAAGTCAAGTCATCTTTCAACTCTTTAGGAAGAATTATGAGTAATCAATACCAATCATTCATTGTTCATAACACTTATTCGAATGAATTAATAATTAACATGAATAGATAAAGCAGCTACCCTGGTTTAGTTACACTCAAAATCGACATGTTTTGGAAAAAAAGACCCAACTTATCCTTTCATGAGTAGGTTAGAACAAGCCGTGGGCTGGATGTCAAGGAACGTGGGTTTAGATTCTGGGCATAACACTGATTCCCCGAGTAATCTCGTCCACTTTATTTCTCCTTAACAGTTTTACTTTCCTGATCTTTTCCTGTCTTTAATGAATATTGTGAGAAAATACAAAAGAAACCATAATAAGGCTATAAAGTGCCATCACTCAATGCAATTTCAAGGGATCGATCAGGAGGATGGGGTTAAAGGAGGCAAAACAGCAAGAAGGAAAGAGGATCTTTTAAACTGGATGCAAAGCAGGGCTCACAGGCCACTCTGGTAAAAGGACTTTACTCTGCATTGTTACTCAGGGTCTAGACAAACTCAGAACTAAAGACCTCCACAGCCAACATGCTTCAAAGAATCACTCACCCCAACTGAAATGTTCTACCACACAATCTGCCCCATGTTTGGCCTTCTATTTCAATCTGGTTTCAACATTTCAGTCAGCAACACCAAGGACACGCAAAGTCTTTGCACGTGCCTCATACATGCTCACCCGGCCCCTGGAAGGTGCTCCCCCCACTCCTTTCCCTTCCTGGGGCCCTCAGTGTGCACAGCCCAGAGGGCTGGCTTATCCCTCCAGCGGCTCAAATCCACTGACATGGAATTTTCCCCCTTCCCGCCAATTTCACACTGGTATCATCAAAAGTGCCCCCAGGGCTCAGATATTTCCAGTTTAACTGAAATACTAAAATGGGGCAAACAGGAAGCATCAGACACAACTGCGGTAGTGACTTATTAATCACGAAAGCAGAATTTTAGTTGCATTTTAACCTTTTGCCAGGAAAAAAAAAAAAAAGTGCAGCCTTGCGATGATGGAAGCCCTTGGTGGCGGCATGCTGCTCTATGTGGTGAACTCACTTATACTTTTGATTTAGGACTGAATTAGGTTTTCAGAATTCTCAACTAGCCTCCCAGAAAGAACTCCAGTCAAGCCCACCAATGTGAATCTGTCAGATTTTCATGGAGGCGAGGCGCGCAGGCCTGTTGGGCCTGTCCACTGAGACAGGAAAAAAAATAGGAAATGAAAAATGACTCCATAGGTCAAAGTGGCAGGACACTTTCAAGAGGGTTCCAAATCAGAGAAAACAACCCTGGATGAAGCTTTTACCTTGTTCACATCTCTACAGATCTCTCATCACACCCCGGCCAGGGACAAACGGTTATCATGGACCAAAAAAATCACAACAGTTGCCTAGAGCTGGACAGCCAATCAGGGCAAGGCTACCTCTCACCATTAAATGATTTACAAACACTCCAAGCAGATCACAAAGGAGTCAGTGTTCAGCAGGAGAACTAAAATGAGGAACCAAACCTCCATCTGTTGAGGCGAAACAGCCAACCAGACATTTTTTTGTTTAATAGATGAAGGCTCAGTTGGCAGGGTCTCTGTCTGCGGTGCCGCTCCCACAAACCCTAACAGACAATACCAGGGGCAAAAAAACCCCTTCAGAACGGCTCCTTGTAACCTGAAAATAGTCAGAAGATGATCTAAAGGATAACAGACTGCTCACAGCGGTCTGATTTCACAAGAGTGCTGGAACACACACCTGGCTACTTACTGCTAACATTCAAGTCCAAGATTATTCCTTTTATTTTGAAATCTTTGAGAAGTTCACCACATCCTTCAAAATAAATGAGGATGCCCTGAAGGTGTCTGAAGAACTCTGAGGTCTGACATCACTGCACCAAAGGAACTGATTTTGACATGACTTTCAGACGCATCCTGGGTACATCCAAACACATCCTAAGCAAGACAAACACTTGTCTTCTTTCATTAGGAGTGCAAATGCCACACCAAACACTTTCCCCTCCTTCCAGCATCTAAGTCGCAGAGTGTGGTCCAGAGTAAGACGCATGAAGAAAATTCCCCACCCTGAATCCTAGCATGAGGACTCCCCACCAACCCCCACGCCGCAGGTGCTTCAGCTATAAAACTGGAAAGTACGATCTATCTTACCACACCGACATGTGAAGGAAAAAGGTTACAGGTATGAAGATACCAAGTAAAAAACACATCACTAATGTTAAGATACTATCTCCCTCTAATCTTTCAGAAAGACTGTTTGCAGTCAAGGGGTTTTCAACATTTTTCCTGGAATAAACTTGAGGCTGTTATTCTGTACTAAGCCCTCCCTTTCACCATTTCACCATTTAATTTCACTTGCTTTTAAAGTCTTTCACCGAGTCACTGATGTTCATGGTCTCCATTAAACACAAATAATCTTGTCTCTAGATCACAGATTTCTGTACCTTTCCTCCCTTCCCCACACATTCCCCAGCCCACCCTTTAGGACTGAGAGCAACATTTAAACCTCAATTAGGAAAGAAAACTTTTCCTGCAGTTATCCATCGCCAAGGAGGCTCCTGGGCAGGTGGGACTCTGTCCTGTCCAAGTGTTCTTTCTGCTCGGTGCCCGGTGGCTGCGGGATGCCGGAGCCACCATGGGCTTCCAAGGTGGGAGGCATATCTAAGCCGGCAGATATTGTCCTGAGTGGAGGGACAGAATGACAGGGGACAGAATGGCAGGGGAAGCAGGAGGATGCTGTGAATGGCCAGCTCTGCCCGCTGGGTGTCGAGGGCAGGCTCCTTCTCCCCATGTCGGGGAGCGTGACCCGAAAACTTCCCAGGGAAGGCTAAAAGGTTCCCCTGTCAGGACAGATGGGAGGGCGAAGGGACGGGGCGCGCTGGTGCAGAGGCACCTTGCGCCCCGGGCGCGCCCGCCTCCTGGGGGGCACTCGGGGAGCGGGGGAGGCGGGGCAGGCCCGGCGGAGGAGCGGCTGAGCGCAGCGGAATGGGGTACTGGGGAAGGGGAAGCAGGAGCCCTTGCGCGCGCTCCGGGCGCGCGTGTGGCCTGCAGGGGTGCGGGGCGAAAACAGCACGCGACGGCGGCCCCGGCCGCGCACGCGGGGGCGTCCCCGCCGCCAGCCCCCCCGGCCCCGGGCCCGCGCGCGAGCGGGTCCGACCAGCCCCGCCGCCGACCCCCGCCATTCCGGGGCGCCCGCCAGGCCGCAGCCCCACGCCGGGCTGAGGGGCGATCCCGCCTCGCTGCCCCCTCAGCGACCTGTTCCGGGCCCCGGGGTGCGCCCCGTCACCTACCGGCCGAGCGCCGATCTCCCCAAGAAGCGAGTGCGGCGCTCCCCTCGCCCTCGATCTCCCGCTGCCGGTGGCCGACCGCGGCTCTCGGGACTCACGGTCGCCCCGCCTCGGCCTCGGCCCGCCCCGCCCCCCCGGGCCCGCCCCGCCCCGCCCCGCCCCGCCCCGGGCCCGCCCCCTCGCCGGCCGCCCGCCGCCCCCGGGGCCACGCCTCCCCCCGCGGCTGCAACTTTGTCTCGCTTCGCGCCTCCTTGCCTTGGCCGCACCTCGACCCTGGGCCCCGCCCCCCTCCGGGCTGACCAATGAGGCGGCGCGCCGCGGCGTCCCGCCTCCAGCCGCGATTGGCTAACGAGACCCGGTTTCCAGAAATGGGCACTATTTCCGGGCAATGTTTATAGAGAAGAGATTGCTGGGCGGACTCTGTGACCGAAGGCGGAGGCGGCACGGGCGCTGATGTAACCGCACATGCGCACTGGGCTTCTGGCCGTCTTTTTACGGGTTGCGTGCTTGTTGGGGTTACGGGAAGGAAGGGCGAGTGTGCGCATGCGTGGGCCCTTAGCCTCGGACCTCGGTTACCTTGGCGACGGCAGGGCGCTCTCCCTCCTGGGTCTGCGTCTGCTTCCTCCCCACTCCAGGCCTTTGCTGCGGAGACAGGCGCGGGGATGAGCGGGGAGACGAGGAGAGCAGTTAGAAACCCTCTTATAACCCCTTGCCGAGTGCCCAGCGCGGCAGAGTCCCCGAGGACGAGTAAGGCAGGTTCTAGTGCCTGCCCTCCAGAAACTTGGGGAGCCAAGGGGCTACGGGGATCTAGCCTGAGTGTTGAAACCAAGGTCTGATGAGAGGTTGCTCATGGCTGCAGCCCCCGAGAAGCAAGGTGGTGCGAGAGCAGCGCAAACATCTCCTTGCTGGGTTTACAGGTTGCAGAGCCAGAAAGAAGACAGCTTTCCCTGTGCGGCCGAGCACCCTGGGTCTCCGCGTGCACCATGGTGTCAGCAGTGCTTGTTTTTGAAGGGGTGTTCAGGGGAGGGATGGATATGTTTTCTAATTTTGCTTATTTGTATTTTGCTTATTTGTGTTTCCACAGTGAGCTTAAATTTTATTTGTAATCAAGGGAAAAAAACCCAAACATCTTTTAAAGTTTGCAAGATAAAAGATATGCCCCTTTTGGGGGACCCCACCACCATCTGGCAGGTGTGGTAACTTGTGCTAGTGGAGGGGGTCGGCAAGCCTCCTCCAAGGTTGTCTTGAACAAAGGCCCGGCCACCATCTGCTCAGAACAACTTTTCAGAGGGTTCTTGGTAGCCCAAATCCTATTTCTGGAAAATGACACCCTACAGACATCTCTATTTTGGAGGCATAGGGAACTCCATTTACTAGGGGTGAGGGGGAGTTGTCTCCAATTCAACACTCAAGGGCCTCACCCACTCACTTAGGTTGTAGATCTGTTTTGTTTGGCTGACCCAATGGTTTTATAAATTTGAATCTGAATACCCTACAGCAGAGCTGGCAGGTCTTCACAGCCCCCTGTTGTCTTATACCTGACAGTTTAACCTTATGTCATCTGTCTGGCCCCTGAAGCATTTGACATTATGGCCCCTGCCCTGATAAAACCTGAGCTTTGGAACTGGACAAGCATTGGCGCATAAACTGGTGCTGCCACTGGCTGGCATGGGAGATAGTGGGCAAAAGAGAAGTACCCCCTAAAGCTCCTTCCACCCCAAGGCTTTTCGTTCAGTGACTCATGCAGAGGCGGGGCTTGGCTAGCTGTTGGGTTACAGGTCAGTATCAGTAAGCCTGAATACACTTCTTGCTTCTCCTACCACCTGTTTGCCTCTGGGCACACCACTTCTCAGGAAAGATGTGGGCACAAGCCCAGAGTCTGCAGGCGCTCCCTGGCTTGTCTTCGCCTTCTGCCTCTTTCACCATTTCCTTCTTCAGCACACCCAGTGCCCACATAATTTACCCAGCTTCTCTTGACATTACCCTGGTCCTGGTTCTCAGGACCTGGCTCTCTCTACAAGATGATTTCTTTAAGTCTATCCACTAACACTATTGTGTATTCATGGGAGAGAGTTACCTGTGTTGACCCAAAGCTGTGACTCTCCCGGAAGAATTTCACACTAGGTTGCAGGGGAGGAACAAACCACTTAAGATTAGTGAGGAAGGTATAGGGGCCTAGACGTTTTTAGCTAATTTTCTCACACTTTTCCAGCCCTACAGTGTGTGGGGTGAGGTGTGAACACAATGCCCTCTCTGTGAGCACAGTGGGGTCTGAGCCTTGAAATGCTTCACCTTCCACCTTCCGGAGGAGGGCTTCAGGGCAAAATTACTTCCTCTTGGCCCAGCCAGCTAAGTCACAGCAACCTGGGAAGGCTTTTAGCCCTGAGTCACTTGTGCAGCCACACTTCTGCTTTAAATAAAATAAGTCGACATTTACAGTGTGACTCACAACTAGAGCACCCAAGCATTTCCATATCCCAGGTTCTCAGCTCCCAAGCATTTCTATATCCCACCTTAACGGTTCAAGTGTGGACATCAAAGAGTAGGTCTGTGCTTTTCCAAAGAGATTTTGAGAGCTTACAAAAAATAAACTAGACACCTGTGTGTTTTGTGTGTATAACCTCACTGACCATCCCAGAATTTCTCAACAGAGCCATGGGCAATTGGGTTGGATAATTCTTTGTTGTGGTGGGGAGGGGGCTGTCATATGCATTGAGAACCCTTGCAGTGTAATCCCACAGAATAGGAATGATTATTATTATCCCATTACACAGATGAGCCAACTGAGTTAGGTTATCCCCTCCTAACTCACTCCTGCTTCTCACTGCCACTCAGCCAACTGAGGGGTGGCTCAGAGAGAAGTCATTTAGCCAAGGGCACTTTGTTCTAAGAGAAGACCTGGGATTCAAACCAGGTGTGACCCCAGAGCCCCTGCCCTCCTGCATGCAGCACTCTGCAAAAACATTTTGGGTGTCAGTTCTGCAGAAGAGTGATGAAGAACGGGTGAATTTTGTGCAGCAGTGAGAGGATGCTATTTTTGGATCATTTTTCCTTTCCTATTTGCTTTGAATGAAAGGAAATGGTATTCTGGTTTTTATTGCTTTAGTCAGCACAGTTCATGGCATCCAACTTTGTCTAGTGAATCATCTGTTGTCTGTGGATCTCAACCCCCAAATTCCTTTGTGACCCTGAAGTTACACTTGAGAACTCAGATGTGAGGCTGAGATAGAGATGACTGGTGACTGGCTGGTGGACATTCCTGGAAGAGAGCCAACTTTACTTTCTCTGTGGGTCCTGTCGGAAGCTGCAGCTCTAGTACAGTCACCGGCCCCCAGCTAGGACCTGCTTCTCACTGCCACTCAGCCCAGAGGCTTTTGGAGGGGCGGTGGAGATAGGAGAGGGAGTGTGATGCAGGCAGTTGTGTGATAGAGCTAGCGTCCTTCTCTGCGATCATTGACCTCATGCTGGGCATGATGGGAGTATTGACACCAAGGAAACTGACACGCAATGTAAGTCAGAGCTGCCCACTGTCAAGCTTGTTAAATAACTATCAGCTCACCATTTCAGGCTGGTTCTAAACTCTGCTTCCCCCACCAATACTGAGCCCCTTGAGGAGACAGGAGGGGCATGGCACAGCACAGAGTTATTAGGGAAGAGGAGGAAGAGGAGATGTCTTGGTGTGGGTCCAGAAAATAGGTGCCGATCTCTACAGAGGATGGAGCTCTCTGGTGGGCAGGGGGTCTTTGTGCAAAATGGTCTTACCAAGGGCAGGTTCTGGACACAGGTCCTTTTTGAGACTTCCGGTGACTTTGGAACCATCTTGGGGAACACTGCATTGAGACTTGACTCAAATTCTTCTCACTTCCTGATTGGTTATCCCCTCCTAACTCACTCCTGCCTGCAGTCTCCCCTCATTCCATCCTCTAGTGGGTTTAAGCTGCCAAAGAGATCACTTAGGTCATCTGTTCTACTCTCAACATCCCAGCCTCTCCTGCTTTTCAGTTCCACCCCTTTAGCTTCTTCCTCTCAGCTTCCAAACATGATCAAGTCTCCCCAACCTAAGACCAGACATATTAACAACAATAACCACAACAAAACACAAGACCTCCCTGTGCTAGCTTTCCCCCCACACGGCTGGCTCAACCATCTTTGCCCTTTCCACTCCCAGACTTCTCGACACTCCCGGTGTCTGCTTCATCTCCTGTATATCCCCTGACACTGCCCACCACCCTTTCTCTCCAGGGACAGCTATTAGTTGCCTCCTACTCAGATGACCTCACTTGGGCTCATCTGTGATGCTCTGAGCACCTGCAGTGTCAGGCCCTGGGGAGGCAGCATGGAACCTCAGAGAAGTCCCTGCCCTTAGGGAGCTTCCAATCCAGGGAATGGGCAGACCTTGAACAAGCACTGACAGCTGAGGACCTCCACCGGGGATGAGAGTGACGAGAGGGGAGTGTTCTGTATCAGACAGGGCCCCACCGGGGAAGCAGAACTCGCTCTGAGTCTTTAAGCATGGAATTGAAGGCAAGGAACCAGTTCCAGAGAGGATGGAAGAGCTGAGAAGCCCAGCAGGAGATGGCGAGGTAGCCAAGAATGACCATAGGGAAAGCAGAGTAAGCAGTGGGCGGAGCCAGGGTCACTGGGGAAAAATCCAGCCTGCAGAGCAAACATAACCACTTTCACCGGCACCACTGAGGCCCGAGAGGAATGGGGATTCTCCTTCCACCTTCCACCTTCCACCCTCTAGTCTCCTGCCAGCACCTCTCCACCTAGGAGCCTGCAGGGGTGAGACATCTGCATACAGAGCCCAGCAGAGAGGATGAGGACCAGATGGGAGAGCCCAGGGCCCAGGGCCCAGGGCCGGCACAGGTGTGGGGCGGGAGAGCCAAAATGGAGACTAACTTAGCAGAAGGGGCTCAGAGAAAGCTTTCCTGAAGAACTAAGCTGAGACCTAAAAGGTCTAAAGGGCAGTTAGAGGGGGAAATGTTCCCAGAAATCACTGGCATTATGAAAAGACATTTTATTTAGAGCAAGATAGAATCACGATTGCCTCCCCCTTTATGAAGATCCTTCACCCAATTGTTCCAGGTGATCAGCGTGCATGATGATGGCACATCAGAATCACCCCATTACATTGTGTTAGGGTTTAATCCTAGTGTTGTGCACTCTGTTAGAGTATCTTACAGAGTATTTTCACTGCTCTCAAAATCCTCTGTGCTTTGCCTATTCATTCCTTCCTTCCCCACCAACTCCTGGCAACCACTGATCTTTTTACTGTCTCCATAGTAATAAATAAATAAATTGTGATACATCCAAACAGCAAACTATTATTCAGCACCAAAAAGAAATGAGTTAGCAAGCCATGAAAAGATATGGGGAAAATCAAACACAGGTCACTAAGTGAAAAAAATCAATCTGAAATGCCTCCATACTGTATGATTCCAGATATACAACATTCTGGAAAAGGCAAAACTTTGGAGACAGTGAAAATATCACTGGCATTTTTGGCCAATTTTCTTTCTGAGACTTTGGAGATACTGTGCTTTCCATGTTTGCTTCCTTCTCCGGTTCTTAAAGATTGAGGCACTCCCCAAATTTTATCCCTAAGCTCCCCACTTCTCTATACTTTCTCCCTTGGACTTCTCATCCACTCTTTTTTTTTTTTTTTCCTTCTCTTTTTTTTTTCCCCTCATCCACTCTTGACTTCATTTAATCATTCAACAAACATTAATTGTGTGCCAGGCACTTGACTAGGCCCTGGTGAGAGAGAAAAATGCGTCATGAGGCCTGGCTCAAGTAGGAGACACAGACCGGGTTGCATTACAACATGGAGGGTAGAAGGAAGCCCTGGAGAGCTGAGGACACATAGAAGACATCAAAGAAGGTTTCCTGGGAGAGGGGATATTTAAACCAATTACTGCCAGTACACTAGCAGTAAGTAAGGTCAATTAGATAGGAAGAACATTCTGGCAGAAGGAATAACATGTGCAAAGAAATGGAGGAAGGGAACATGACAATACTCTTTTGGGGAACTGGGTATAGGTGAGAAGAGAGAGATGCAGCTGGCCCTGCAGGCTGTGAGTGGATTGTGCAGAGCCATATAGGCCATACCTAGTAGGCAGGGCCTGGGAGAAGACCAATAACATTTCTAGAATGGAATTCTAGAGACCTTACTCTCTCTCCAGTGTGAAAGGGTTGGGGGTAGGGTGTATGCTACAATTGGGGGCCTTGCAGTCAACCAGGTAAGAGATTATAGGGACTGGTGTAGGACATTGTAGGGAGGTGGGAAGCCAGGATAGATGAGCAAAATACAGAGAGATTCTTTCCTGAGAAACTGAGTGGGATAATGGGGTGTGGAAGGAGGGTGGAAGGGGTGATCTGGAACAAGGCTGCTGAGGTCAGGAGTCCTAGGGAGAAAGAGGGCCTGGGAAGAAGAGGAATGTCAACTTCGGACATAGTGCAGACCTAGGTATGCCTGAACTCCTTGACTGTTGCTTCTAAAGTAACCACTTTAGCTCTGACCTTGATCTTGAGCTCCAAACCAGAATTGCCAGGATCCCAGAGAGCATTTTCATCTGCTAGTCGCCTAGCATCTCCAGCTCTACCTAGCCCCCGAACCCTGTCCTGGCCCACCGCTCCCTGCGGATGACACCACCACCAGCCCCATCACATCCTCTTGCTCTCTCCCCCAAGGACGTTGTCTTTCTCTGTGGCACCTTTTGTGTCTGCCCCCCTCTGCCTCCCCTTTCTTCTGTAGCCCTTGTGATGGCTCACTGGTTCTCTTGCTTCCTTTCCTTCCCAACTTTTCCTACTCTCTGTTCTGACTCCCTTGCTCGAAACATTCAGTGGCTCCCCATTGCCTGCTGGTAAAGGGCCAGCTTGCTGTCTGCCTCTAAGTGTCCTCACAGTCCAGCGCCCACTTGCCTTTTTTCCACTATCTTTTCATAGCTTCCCTGCGGATACCCTACTTCATAATTCGCCTTTGCCTCAAACCACCCTATGTGTTGGGCATCTAGTCCAAGGACTGTCCTGAAATGCACCCCTCTGATTATCAGGCCAAGAACCTGATTTGGCTCCCTATTGTCAACCACTTCAGAAGCCTGTTCCCAGTGGCTTCTCAGGTGCTGTCTTAGATGCCTAAACTTACTCCCCCACTGTTCCCCCAAATATGTCTCATGTTCAACTTCAACTCTAGGCTAGAAATGTGAAAGATAGAAAAATACATTATCTTATCCCTGTGTTCCCTTATCTGCTGGGGTTGATAAGCTGTGCTCACTAAGAGCTAACAATGCGGCTGAGCGCTGCGCTGTGAAGCTGTCCGCAGCCTCTGCAGCACCGGTTTGATCCCAACCGGCTGGCGAGGGTCCCACATGGCGCTGCAGACCTCTCCTGTCTCTCCCGCTGCTCCCCTCAGTGGTGTATTTTGTCGGTCTGCCTGTTCTGCTCCCTGCTCTGTCTCTGGTGAATCCTCTCACCCTCCCGCGCCTCTGGCCTGTACCCCGGTTCTTGTATAAATAAATTTTTTAAAAAATCTTTTTTTTAAAAAAAAGATAAAAAAACCCATATTTTTAGCTCATGGGTTAGCCTGTCTATTTGTGTTTATAATCAGAATTCTAATTCCTCTGTTTGAAATGTGTTCCCAGGCTCCCTTGCAGCCAGGGTGGTCATGTGACCATATTCTGGCTGGTCCATGGATGTCTCTGGGTGAGGCTTCTGTGGAAACTTGCTAAAGAGGGCAACCCAGCTGGCACAAGCCCTTTTATCTTTTGCCCTTTACCTTATCATCCTCTCTAGTCTGGAATGCCGACATACTGCCAGGAGGTGAGGCAGCCAGCATATGAGCATAAGAATGAGAAACTCGTTCCCTGCTGGCAGAGCAGAAAGTGACATGAGCTCAGTCCCGAAGGAAGCATCACAACCAGGCGCTTCTCACCTTCAGCTTCTGGCCTCACAACTGAGCCATTGTTTGGGGGCTAAGAATTATCTGCAGTTCCTACTGGTAGAGTGAGATATGTAAAATGGATCTATCTTGAGAATTCCCAACTGGGAAAAATTGCCTGGGATTGAAATCACACAGTATCAAAAGCTTCCATATGTATTAAGCTGATGCTTATTAGGGATTGTGTAACACCTGAGATGGTAAAGAAAGACGGGTCTGTAGCCCAGGTCAGTTGAGGGAACCACTCCTGTTTTCTAAGAAAGGGAACCTCGCCTGGGAAAATCTATGGATGGAGGTGAGTTATTTCATGGGCTGGAGAGAATGCAGGAAATGTTAGTCAAGGACTACGTGACTACAGAACCGATGGGCCGATCAGGACCAAGATATGTTTTACCCAATTAAGATAAAGATGCTCAATTTAGGTGGAGGGAAAACCCAGGTGTTAAGATCCAGAGATAGAGCAGACTTCAGTCTGTGCAGGGAGTGCTTTCAGAGAGGCTGCTCTGGCATCCAGTGTGGAGGGGGTGGTCCCTGTGGTAGACCCCAGAAGGGCCGCAGTCCCCACGCCCAGGGACACTGGGTCTCCTGCCGGGAAGCTGGTTCTCTAAGTTGAAAAGAACTAGAAAGAGAACCAGCTTCCCTGCAGGAGATCCAGTGTCCCTTCTTGAAGAGTTGATGAATGCACTTTGTACGCATTTCAAGAGTGTGTTTTTTCCATCTCTTGTCCTGGTCCCCCTCTTTGGAAGCAGCCACTTGCACCAGTTTCTTATATATTTTATGCATCTGCAGGCACATGCACCTATACAGCCTTTTTTAGAAGACTTAGTGGAAGCACGCTACACACAACTGTTTGGCACCTTGCTTATTTCGTGTTACTTATTAATGAGTTCCATGTGGGACATACCAAGCTACCTCATTCTTAAACACTGCACCCTACTCCACAGTACGACTGGCGCGTAATTTACCTGCTTCCTTATTTAGGGACTTACCTGTCTCCAGCCATTTTCTATTGACATAAGAATTGTTGCACTAAGTATGCTTGTACTACCTATTTCACTTTGCATGTGAATGAACCTGTGCATTCAACAAATACTTACTGAGCACCAGGTTAGTGCCAGACAGTGGGGGTGGGGCCGTGGGCACAGCAGACAGTCCTTGTGACATGGAACTGGCAGTCTCTAGTGGACAGTGGCCACAGCATAAGCCCCTAGAAATTGGTCACACTTTCTGTCCATCCTAGGTAAGAAGAGAGTCTCAGTTTGGTGAGAAAGTCTCCTTTATTCCCAATACATCCTTACCCCCTCTCTCTAACATTTATTAATCTCTTTATGTCAGAGAATGTAAGTGTGGATGAGAGTATTTGGCAGGCCACAGAGCCTCGCTAGAGTTGAATAATGAATGTTTGAATAAGACTAATGTTTGGCTGGATTTGTTTTTACACAGCAGATGATACCGATGGTCCATTTACAGTCAAAGTGTGAAAGTTCCTATCAAAATATGAAAGTTCCTCTCAAAATAAGTTGCAGAAGAAGGTGAGTCCATTTAGAGAAGAATGTTAAGTAAATAATAACAAAGGTGGAATTCAGATGTGAAAAAAACCCACGAAGGTGATATTCAAATCACTGAGGTTAGGAAATCACTGATGTAAACAAAGCAGAGAAAAGGCGAGGCTCCTTCTCACTGCATTTGATGTTTATTTTTGTATCCTCATTCATCTTTGGTGATGAAATGGTCTCGCCTCCGTGTCTCTTTCTAGGGGCCTTATTTACTTATCACATATTATTTGCTTGGTCATTTTTCTACTTAGATTTTACAAAGTGTCTGGTCATGAAGTTTTTTTGACTTTTTTTTTTTTTAATGAACTCATCGATTTGTGTTTGCTCAGAAAAATCTTTTTCACTTGAATTCCCCGGATGCCCAGGCCTCTTTGTCATTCTTGGCTCCGGCGCTACGTGGAGACGCCCCGGCCAGCGGCATTCGTGCAGCTCCCTTAGTCAGATTTTCAGATACTGGCTGAGGCTTGCTCAGTAATTCTCTTAAAATATCAGATGATGAAACAACCAAATCCAAGCAGGCAAGGAGTTTCCTCGGGCAGATCTGAAAGCCAGAACCTTCTGAACAATACCCACAACCACCAGTGGGCCTGTAATCACCCACAGCTCGTTAGCTAAAGACACAAACAATTAGCTTGGTGGTTGCAAATATAAACAAGCGGGAGATTCACAGATGTGCTCTTTATGCCAAGTAGGTGGTGGTGGATCTCTAGCAGCTTCGGGCAGCTTTCCCTGTGGTCGAGGGAGGGTGGTGCCTCAAGGCGACAGGATCCTTTGTGGTGGGAGGTATGAGGGGCCAAGGTCGAATGGAGGGGTGAGGGGTGAGGTGAGGGCCCGCAGAAGGAGCAGTGGGAAGCTTGGAAGAGGAGAAGCAACGAAAAGTAAAGACATACATTAGTGGTTAAATCCTTGAGCTGTGAAATGTGGTGGCATTACCACTGATATTTTTTTTTTCAAAGATTTACTTATTTATGTATACAAGAACTGGGGTACAGGCCAGAGGGGCAGGGAGGGTGAGGATTCACCAGAGACAGAGTGGGGAGCAGAACAGGCAGACTGACTGAAAGACACTGCTGAGGGGAGCAGTGGGGGAGGCAGGAGAGGTCTGCCGAGCCATGTGGGTAGCTCCCTGGCTGGGGATTGAACTCGTGTTGCAGTGGCTGTGGGTAGCTTCATAGTGCTGAGACTTAACCCCTGCACCACCAGGGAGGGCCTACCATGTATTAGGCACTGGGTTCATCCTGTCCTAAGTACTAGCTCAGAGGTTTTCAAACTTTTTGGCTCACTCTCGCACATTTTTGAGGACTGGGGAAGAGCAGTTGTTTCTGTGGATTGTCTCTACTGGGGTGATGGTAAGTGTTTAACAACTGGTTCTCTGGGGAAATCCCAATTGGTAGTATTTGCCAATTTCCACCCTGCAAATACTTCCACTGTGGCCAGTTTCCAGATCCCACGACATAACTGAATGTAAGGTGGGCAGAGGTGTGCTTAGCCACACTCCCAAGCCTGTGGTGGCTGCCTCCGGTGCACAGCTGGAATATTTATCAATATTTAGGGTGTTGGATGTTAAAACTGAGTTTTAAAAATATCATTCACCACCTATCATCATCTCCCAGGCCGGGCTAGACACCCCATGCTCCCTCACAGCCAGGGTTCACTGAGTCTTACAGATGGCCCCCTCCTCTGTGCTTCCTCACATTCTCTCTTTCATCTGCCCACACAGCACTTTATCCATGGTGTGGTGACGTCTTTAATTGTCCCCTCTGGACTGTGCTCTGTGTGGGCGGAAGCCACATCTACCTTGATTACAGCTGTCTCTTCAGTATCTGGAGCCAGTGCTGGAAAACCTTTGCTGGAGAAAGCATGCATAGATAAATGCGTAGACATTTCGCATGTTGACAGGATGCGGTCCTCCCTACCTTGGGGTTCTCTCCTGCTTCGGGCGTGGGACGGGTGGGGGAGGGGAGGGCTAGGTGCATTTGTACCTACTTGCCCAAGTCTGTTGCAGCATCACAATCACAGGGCAGATCACACTGAATAAAAAAGCCCCCTTTGAAATTCTCCAGGGCAGTTCAGATCACTGCCCTTTCGCCTGGAATCCCTTCTACTCAATCTTCCCAGCCCTTGGCACTCAGACTCTCAGCTTAGCCTTCTCTCCAGATAGTCTTCATCTAGAAAATTCAGCACGCCCCTCCTGTGCTGCTGGGGGTGGGATGGGGGAATGCTCTGACTTTTCCCTTCATCCCCTGGGCTTTGGATGTTACCAGCAAGTAACCCACTTATGTTTTTCTAGAACAGTTAAAAGCTTTTCGTCTCATCACCTACAAAAAGGCTCACAAGACGAAGTTGTTCTTGTTCCAGTGGCCACTTGATGCCTCATTAATGGCTGCACTTCCGGAGCCTGGTGACCAGGAGACGCAGCCTGGCAGTTGGGAACAGTGAGATTGAGGCGCGTCCCTGCACTGGAGCCCAGCAGCTTCCTCTTTCGCTCTCTCCACGGTCCTTTCCAGCAGTGACATTCTAGGATTCTCAGAAGCTGCTGAGGGAGAAGTGTAATGATGGGGGAGGCAGGGGGCCTCTGCAGAGACAATGAAGCAGGATTCTGCCTGGAAGGTCATAGGGTCCCGAGCTCCAGCACCAGAGACCTTTAAGAAAAATTGAAAAGGAACTGAGAACACCACCAGGAGTCTGCTCAGCCTGGAGTTCCTGGAATCCTGCTTTGTGTGTGAGCTTCCCGCGGCAGCCACGGCCTCTTCTGACTAACAGGAGATGATAATAGGAAGTCGGAGGGCACGTGGAGAGCTCCCCTGGGCACGGCCTGCTCTGCAACTGGCTCCGGGTTTCCTCCGGAGCCAACCTGGCTTTCCCGAGAATCTGGCCCACGAGGGCGGATGCCTGCCTGCCTGCTGGGCCAGAGCCTGAGCAGGTCTGCAGTCAGCCTCTCTTCCCACCCCCCACCTTGCTCTCTGCCCACCTGGTCTGGAACAGGTAGTCAGACTGAGGCTGTGGTCTAGAAAGGAACCTCTGACCCTAGAGCCATTTTGCAGTAGCTGTCATCTTGGAAAGCGCTGTGCGTGGCCTGAGCCCTAGACTGATGCATTTCTGTAGCGGGAGGAGGGCACCAGAGCAGCAGTGGGGGCGGCATGAGGTGGCTTCCCAGATCCAGCTGAGATCTGAGCCATTCCAGGTTGCAGGCAACCCCAAAGATCCCTTTTCCTCCCTCCACTCAACCCCCGTGCAGGCAAACGCTTGCTGAAATAAAAACTGAGGGGGATCTGGGGCACTCGCTCTTCACTCTGTACCACAGTGGTCATTCACACACCTGTCAGCCCCTCTCCCTGCTGGGCAACGCTCACCTCTGTTGCCCAGAATCCTTCCACTAGGAAGGACTCAAAGGTTTTGCACGAACACATGAATGAATGAATGAGCATGAACTATCATGGGGGGTGTCATGGGGTGAGGCAGATACACCAAGAAGAGCTTTGTAAAACCAAAGGCAGATGGGGTGCTGGATGCACTGTCTTGTTGCTGCTTATGGTATCTTAGGGGTTCTGAGCCACTTCCTCCTTCTCTCCCCTCCCCTCCTCACTACTCTGGTCTCTAAATGCTACTCTGGTCTCTAAATGCTCAGATAGGAAGTTTATTCATCCATTCAACAAATAGTTATTGAGTGCCTGCTGTGACAAGCCCAGGGCTTGGCATGATCTGAAGGTGACACACACTATCCCTGCCCCCTGGCGTTGCCAGCTTCATGTCATAAATAAGCAATTACCAAGAGCTGTGGCAAGTTCTGTGGCCAAGTAGGTCTCAGAGCTAGCGTGACCGTCTTATTTATCAGCCTCATTGGGATGCTTTTGACAGTAAAAATGATGGTTGCATCTGAGTTCCCCAGAAAGCACTTTCTCACATGGGGATTAGCCTTCAGAAACTTTATTGGGAGAAACTTTACTGGGGATGCCGTGGGGATCAACACCCTGGAAAGGAAGGGTCACATCAGGCACAGGGAGAAGCCAAGGTGGGAGGCAGTCTCAAAGGAGGCCTCAGCCATCCCCAGGAGGAGCCCAGTGTTAAGGGGGTGTCATCTCTAGGGGGCCAGGGGCCAGTCATCAGTGATTGGATACTGGCTGACTTGGGAGGGAGGGGTGACCTGGGTGCGGCTTTTTCTTCAGGTAAGGACATCTCTCAAGGGGGATGACCGCTGGAGGCATCTTCTAGCAATTCCCAACAACTGGGGATATGGGTGGCGCCTCGTAGCTTCTGCCTCGGGGGCCCAGACAATAGCTGCAAACCAGAATGTCTCAGGTGCTGGGGTGTCCCCGGGAGCCCCATGTCCATGCAGGAGGCCATGAGCTCATGGGCTGAAAGACATGGGGCCTCTTCAGTGTGTTGCTGCTTCCTGCGCTCTGCTCCTTTCTCTCACCTGCTCCCTTACTTCTTAGGCCCCTTCATGGCCCTGGCAAGCCTATTTCACACGCATCCTCTCATTCACTCCCTACATATCAGGTCTTTTCATTTGCCATGAAGTGGGTATGATTATTCTCCCCCCACACCCAAACTGTCAGGAAGCCCTTGACTGTTCCTCCACCTCAGAGCCCTGACCGCTCACTCGCTCCATCCTTGCCACCTCCACCCCAGGCGGACCACCCCCACCTTGCTCCCAGCTGCTGACGTGCTTATTTTGCTCTGGAACTAAGGTGGTCAGCGGCTTGGAGCCACCTAAGAGATGGGCCACGTGAACACCACCAAGGAAACAGCACAACGGAAAGAGCCGCTGGTGAGCACCCGCCCTCAGAAACTTCCAGGAAGTCGAAGCCAGGATATCTGATCTGAAAAGTCAGCACTTGACCTGAAAGTCGAGGCTGTTCCCCGTTGAGAAGGCGCTGTTATTATTGACCCCTTAACACCAGCCCCACCGGGCTGATGGCCGCAGGGGTGCCTGCAAGGTCTTCTCTGCTCCCATCTCAGCAGGACTTGGGTCCTCTTGGCAGGTGGGCCGGTGCCACAGGGCCCCCCACTTTTCACAGATGAGTAGATTGAAGCCCAGGACGTCAGAGAGGACAAGGTGGCCTGGTGGAGGTCTGTGGGGGCTTTCTGGGGAGACAGGGGACCTCTGGGCAGGGGGGAAGGGTACTGGGTGCCCAGTGAGGCCTGCTGCCCGCCCCTCCTCCCGCAGCCCCCGAGCTCATCAGCGCTGCCGGATCTGTTGGCCCATAACTGATCCTCGTGGTTCTTGCCAGCAGTGGCCTGACCTCGTCCACTTGGAGAAAAACAGGAAGCTGGACTCTGCCAGGAATCAGAACACACCCTTCCTCGGCCCTGCGCTGTGAGGACACTATCCTGGTGGGGGGCCGGGGGCAGGACGCTGGACAGGTAGGGGCTCCGCAGGCCAAGCCAGGGCCAAGGGGACACTGGGCAGGGCAAGTCAGGGGGCGGAACTCCTGGCCGTCCTCTCCCATGTGGGGGCAGAATTAGGGCTACCAGGCCACTGGGCCTTCAAGGGCGCCCTCCCCTCTAGAATACCACAAAGGATGTGTTCGTATAAAGATGAACGTCATCCAAGCTGGATCCAGGATCATATAGTCATTAGTATTTGATTCCACTTATCTTTGGTTTCTGAAAAAAAATGAAAACATTTTCTCGGACCCCTGCAGGTATCGTGGGCCCTGTGCCTCAAGGAGTGGTCGGTCATGTGGGGAGCGGACTGCCTGGCCGGGGCTGGAACAGGAGCCTCCCAGCCTCAGCTTCCTCGTCTGTGGAATGGGGGCAATGAGAGCCTCCTGACGCTCTTTCAAGAAGATTCTGTGAAGTGTCTGGTCCAGGGCCTGCCTGAGGGAGCCCTGCTGTTTTCACAGTGTGCGCGAGCCTCTGAGCCTGGGGAGAACAGGTAGCTGCCAGGTGCCTTGCCTGGGGTGGAGGGATATTCCCAGGGATCCCACATCTTGGCTCCCTCTCCTCCCGTCTGTTCCTCCTGGATCCCTGCTTTGGAGTCAGACCCAGGGCCCTCCTCACTGACCGCCTGCACCCCGCATCTCACCAGTCCTTACCACCACCCCACAGAGAGTGTGCTGGAGTACACGTGTGTACTGGAGAGTGTACATGGAGAGGACACTGGCCTTCAGCGAGGTGAGGCACCTTGTTCAAGGTCACATAGCTGGCAGGGACAGAGGGGATAAGACGAAATCTGTCAGACGGAATCTGTCAAACTGCCCTCATTTGTTCCTGTTAAATATGAGACCCCAAGGTGTTCACACCAACCAGTGTGTGTGTGTATGGCTGTTGTGACAAGGCAGGTGGCGTGGATTGATGTGGAAGGGCTTAGGACCTTGCTGGGATGTGTTGACAGGGGGTGTGGATAGAGCAGGTTGAATCCCCCACAGGGGTCCCTCGAGTTCTTGCCCTGCACTGGACAATTCCTCGATGCTCTTGATCCAGATGCCCCCACCCGCCTCCCCATGTGCTTACTGACAGCACAGGCCAGCTGCCTGCTGGGTGTGGAGCAGAGAAGAGTGTGCCTTGAGAGCATGGACGCTGTTTCACACTAGAGATTAGCAGCATCTTAAATTCTTGTTACTGGAAACTAATTTATCATCTGCAAATATACAGAATTTCATAGGTAGAAAGTAGCGAGAAGCTGATACTCAGGTTCAATTTCATAAAGCGGATGGAGGCCGAGGTGAGCCGCTCCCGTGACAGCTATTGAAGCACAAAGCTGTCGCCAGCGCCGTGCGCAGAGAATTCTTTTCAAAAACCTTGAAGGAGAGTCTGAATTTCCAGCCGGCTGGGATGGTTTAGGTTAGGGTTTCCTTTTCTATGATGTTTCTGATTCAAATCTCCCAGATCCTCTGACTGGGTTGGCCACTTTGGTCTCGCTATTTCCTAAGAATCTGAGCGGGGGACGGATGACAAAAGTGCAAGTGAGGTCCTCGGTCCTCAGCCATGGACTCTGTGGGCGCTCTCCTGGCCAGAGGGAGATGAGAATGGGGTCACCCAGCTGGGAGGTGCTGCTGACCTGACAATGTGATTCCACGGCTTGGGGGTGATCTCTTAATGACCCAAATCTGATTCTGTCACTGCTTTGCTTGAAGCCCTCGGGGCCTTCTCTGGCTTCTGCCAGAGTTGGGGGGCTGGGCAGCTCCCTGCCCACTAGAGGCAGGCTGGCTTCTTCCCCAGGTTTCTCTTCCCCCAACTGTGGCTAAGCAGGTCCGGGTCACTCCTCGTGCCAGTTCCCCCTGGCCTCCTGCACTGACATCCAGAAACGGGTCCTTTCTGTGGACCAGGAATGGAGACGAGTCTTTGAATCTAGTCTGTCCGACCCCTGGGTTGTAAGCTCTGGGCAGGTGGGGCCCGGTCTTGTCCTGCTCCCCTTGTTACACCCAGCACCCAGGAAATATTTGTTGAAACCGCTATTGTATTTAACCACACAGTATTAACCCACCCAGTAATAACTTCAACAAACATTTATTGGGAGGCAGGTTTAGGAATCCCACCCACCTAGGTTTCAAGTTCACCTTGGCGAGTCTCTCCACCTGTCTCAGATTTGTCACCTTCAAAGTTGGGGTGATAGGGGTCTCCCTGGTGGCACAAGGGGTTAAGCTCTGCACTATGAAGCAATCCGCAGCCTCTGCAGCATGAGTTCGATTCCCGGCCAGGGAGCAACACACGTGGCGCAGCAGACCTCTCCTGTCTAGCCCGCTGCTCCCCTCAGCAGTGTGTTTTAGTCAGTCTGCCTGTTATGTTTCCCACTCTGTCTCTGGTGAGTCATCTCACACACACCCCAGCTCTGGTATGCATAAATAAATCTTAAAAAAAAAAAGGAACATTTCACTAGAAAGCTGCTTAATAGGAAGGTCTTCCAGAAGCCACCTGCACAATTTTCTACCTAACCAGGAAATACTTCCCTCATGTTGGTGCATTGTGTTGGGGTTGACAATGATTCATAAACATCTGACAAAAATAAAAAAGTAAAAATGCAAAAACTGGGATGGTTGAAACGGGTAAACAGTACAAACAGGGTCAAACAGTACAAACTTCTAGTTATAAGATAAATAGTTAAGGGGATGTAATGAATGGCCAGCTTGGTGACTATAGTTAATAATAGGGTGTTGCATATGTGAAAGTTACTAACAAGACCTTAAACGTCCTTATCACAAGAAAAAAAATGTTTTGTGGCTTTGCCTGGTAGCAGAGAGCAGCTAGATTTACTGTGATCATTTGTAACATATGCAAATAGCAGGTCATTATGTTGCACATCTGAAACTAATATGTTATTTGACAATTATGCCTCAATAAAAAAATACAAAAACTGTGCATTCCAAGAAATGAGAAGATACTATGTAATCATGAGGTATTGCAAAGAAAATATAATTATATACTCTAAAATAATAGAATAATGGTCATAGCTCAAAGTTACTGGGTGTTTTTTAGGTGCTGGACATGGTCCAAAGCCTGACAAGTATTGTCTCATTCAAGCCTTAAACTAACCCCATGAGGTAGGTTATAAAATTATCTTCCCTTTATAGAGGAGGAAACAGAGACCCCAAGTGACTCGCCCAAGACCACACAGCTTTATCTACAGAAACGGTGAACATTCATCGCCACCCCAGCTCTCCCACCCGTTCTGACTGCAAGTGATTTAGAATGGTTTTATTGCCATGGTTCCCAAATTTGACTGTTGAAATTAAAGGGGAATTTGAAAAAAACCCGAGTGCCTTTATTTGACTGTTCAGATGTATTTCATCATACAATTCTCTTAACTTTTTAATGTGATTTGAAAATGTTTATAATAAAAGACAAAAATATGTGAATGAAAAAAGTCTGAATGCCCATGTTCCACGTGGGCATTCTGAAGTAACTGATCTGCGGCGTGGCCTTTAAAATGGCCCTAGTGATTCTTCTGTTCTGCAAGAGTGAGGAGGCCGCCTTGTTCCAGGTCTGCCCTCAGGGACCTCCTATCTTCTCACCACTTTCTTCTCACCCCTCCCCCAGTCTGGGTCTCAGTTTCCCCCCTGTGAAAAGACATTCCTTTGAAAGGCAGCATCCTGCAGTGAGGGCCAACACTATGTCCCTAAGAACTGGGCTTCCAGTAATCCCAAAGCCTGCAGATCTATGCAGATTCCCTGGACTCCAGCTTCCCAGCTTTCTGAAGTTTATCTGTTTAACACAATCGAGTTATTATAAGGCTTAATTCCCAGAAGACATCACTGAAGTTATGAAGCAACTCTTGGTAAACTTATGAGGTGTTGACAAGCAGAGGTCATGGGGGGCCAGCTTTTTATTGCATGGGCTAGAATCTTCTATAATCAGCTGGAGGCTTATCTGTAGCTAGATGTTGCCTAAGAGAGTGAAAATGTTTCCTCTCTTGAGCAGGTCAATGTGGAGTCAGCATAAATTTTATACACAAGTTATTTAAAGGGAAGCCTATTCTTATTCTCGTGGTCACCGATTAATTGAAGAGGTTTTATAGTTCTTGGAATAAAGAAGAAATGGAAATTCTAAAGAAGAGATTAAAAAAAAACTTATAAAACTATTTAAATGAGACACAGAAGTGAGTAGGTGGAAGTAGGGGAATGTTCTGGGACCGGCCTGAAGGGTGGGCCCAGAAACGTATGCCTGGACAATCTTGGCCTCCAGAGTTTTTTTCCATGTCAGGGCCCAATCAGGTCATGATGATCACATGAATCAAAACCATTTAGTGCCAGCCCAATCAGGCTCAAGCCCAATTTGTTTCAATGTTAGAACTTGCACATTTGAGGTCAAGTTCTGTTGGACAGAGAGAGGAAGGGTATTCGGGAAAGGACAGACTTTTTCCAGAAACTCTCTGGCACCCGGCCCCCTCCCTTCCCCCATTCAGATTTGGGAGCACATCCAAAGTGAGGCTCCATCATGAGGACAATTCAGATGCCCTGGGGAAGTTTTCTAGATGAAGTCCATTCAATCACCTCAAAATGTACATTGGCTGAGTCTCCTTGTACTTAGCACTGGGTTAGAGGCTCAAGTAGGAGTTGAGAGATAAGTAAACTTGGCATTATCACTGTGCTTTCCCCGTGAGAGAGTCCAACAATCCTATTCAGGTTGGAAGTTCAGAAATGAGGAAGACCTTCCCTTAAGCTGGAGGGCCTTCACAGTTCATGGGGCTGGGACCGGGGGTGGGGGCAGTCTTAACTACCCTGCTGCCCCAGGGCTGGATCCCACTGGACACACCCTGATTCATGGCCCTGCTCACAGTGACCATTCAGCTCCCTCCATATTACTATATCCCTCTAATCCTCCCCACTTTCCAGTGGACTCTCTCATCACCCCAGCCTCCAAGTAACAATTTACCTTGATGACTGATTTTGCTCTGGAAGCAAGTGCCTAATTCATCTCAGGGAGGCCCTAATGAATTCTGCCCAAGAGAATTAAAATCACGCAAAAACTTGTTTGTGAGTGTTCATAGCAATATTATTCACGATAGCCAAAAAGTGGAAACAACCCAAATGTCTATAGACTGATGAATGGTTAAATAAACTATGGTATGTCCATACAATGAAATAGAATTCAACAATAAAAAGGAATGAAAACTTTGTAGATAGTCGCTGCAGTTTCCTGCTTCCACTGAGCTTGGGCCGAACCCAGAACCAGGTCCCCCTCCCCGGCTGTTAGCTCAGAGTCAGGCCATTGCCAGCTGTTCACAGTACGTGGGATAGACCCTTGAAGTTGCTCCAGCGCCACTGCTGCCACCACACATCCCTTGCAGGTGCACCAGAACTACTGCCAGGACTCGGAGGCCGCCATCAACTGCCAGATCAACCTGGAGCTCCGTATCTCCTATGTCTACTTGTCCATGTCTTATTCCTTTGACCATGACAATGTGGCTTTGAAGAACTTGGCCATAATTTGCTGGGCATAAAAAGTAGTAAATAGCTAGAATTAAAAGGAATGAAGTACTGATACAACATGGATGAATTCTGTAAGCAGATGCTAAGTGACTGGAGCCACTAAATAAATATTTTTATTTAGTTAATTTTTATTTAAAAAGTCACCTATCGTATCGCTCCACTGCGATGAAATCTTCAGGATAAATGAATCTGTAGAGACAGAAAGTAGGTTAGTGGTTGCTTAGGGCTGGGGTGAGGGTAGAGGGATAGGGAACAACTACTAAAGGGCACAGGGTTTCTTTTTGAGGTGTTGAAGAGGTTCTAAAACTGCTTGTGGTGATGATTGCACAAGTCTGTGAATAGACTAAAAACCATTGAATTGTCCACTTCAAATGGGCAAATGGCATGGTATGCAAATCACATCTCAATAAAGCTGTTCCAGAAAGAAAAGAAACTTAGACGTGGGACTGCAGTTGCTGCCTCTGACCGGCAAAGCTTAGCTACCCAGACACAAACAGAACGAAACCCAACTCCAGTCATTACTTACAGCCTCTCACTTCCTCTTTCTTCCTCAGTTTGTTTTCCCTGCGGGGCCCATCCCACGCATGACCAAGCTGTTTGATGGAGCAGAGGTGCCCTGGCTGCAGACCCCAGGCTGCTGCCCGCCAGGCCCTCCGTTTTCTATGTTGATGCCACTGGTTCATTTTCAAGATGGCGTTTACCCCAAGAAACATTTACTTAGGAGCTATATTCCGTGAAGCACTTGGAAGAAAAGTAAGATAGTCATTATCCTCAGGTTACTTACATCCGGGAAGGAGAAGATTTGCTTATTTAGGAATCACTGCGAATATAAGAGAAAAACAGAAAATACCAATGGCTTCAACAACGTAGAACTTAATTTCTTTCACATGGAGACCGGCTGTCCGGGGCTCGTACTATCGTTCTTTGAGGCCAGTGGAAACCCATGCTCTTTAGGTCTCTCTGCTTTGTTCCAGCCCTTGATTCCCCATCCCAGGCCTCACTTCCTGGACCAAGATGGCCGCCGACGCTGGATGAAGGATGGATGGGAATTGAGGCAGAGTGCAGAGAAGTGGCGTAGCAGGGGCTGTGCGAGTAGAATCCACAGAGGAATGTGAGAAGATGGGGAGAGGCGAAGCGAGTGAAATGATCTGACTCAGAAGGAGAAATCGGTAGTGAAGGAGGGAGGAGAACACCGCTGGAGTCAGCTTCTCGAGAAGGCGAGAGAAGATGGCGTCGGCAGTGAGTGTGGAGCAAACGGCCTTGGAAAGCAGCGGGGACACTGTCACAAGGAGAACACGTAGGTAAGGGCACCCCTGAGAGATCGCGCCTGTTTTGTAATTTTGAACTCCTCTCCTTCCTCCTTTCTTTCGACCAGCCTTTATCGGGCATCTTCCACGCACCACGGCACTTTCTAGGGGCTGAGGTGACAGCAGTGAACACACAGACTCAAAGATCTCCCCTGAAGGGGCCTACGTTCTCCAGGGTGGGGAGAGTTCCTGGGGAAAAAAAAAAAAAAGAATCAAGAAGTTTTATTGCTGTTAGGTGGTGAATGCCATGGGAAGGAAGGGAGGACGGGCCTGTGAGGGGCTGTGGAGGAAGAGGGTGACCGCGTCGGAGATGTCCACAATGTTGGTGCTGGAAGGAAGAACTGAAGGGTGATGTCTGAGTGTGGGAGGCCTGGAAGCAAGACGTTAGAGGCGAGACAAGATCTAGAATGTGCTGTGAGGGGTGGGACGCTGAGCGCTGAGTTGGTGTGGAGGAAAAGGCCTTTGGAGGTAAGGAGGTCCTGTAACTGAGAGGCCAGGGATTGAAGGGTCATCCATATGGACAGTATCCCAGAATGTTGACAGGTGTGGAGTGGAGGAGAGACTGTGCCTGGAACTAAAGTTGACAGGTTAGGAGACAGATGGATGCACTGGAGAGGGCATGGTGTGGTTTAGCCAGTTGGTGTGAACTTCAAAGGAACTAGTTTTTGAGGAAGGAAGAGAAATAATTTGGAAGAAGCAACGGGGAGCAAGGAAAACACCTTCCCACCCCTACCTCCTGACTCTGAGCTACTTGGAATATGAGAGAAAAAATAGCTTCCTCTTGAGCAGGAGATGTCCCAGAGGGTAGTTTAGTTTCCAGTGGACCAAGGAGATGGGGAGAAATTTCCAGAAGAGCAGGAGATAGGGTGGAGTGGGAGTTCCAGAGAGCCTGGAGGAGGGTCAGAAGGGTGAGGGGAGGGGATGGGCAGCTTGGGATGCGCGTTGGATCACTAGTGACTTCCTTGCGTGGATGAAGGGAGCGAGGATGTGGGGCTGATGGATTAGTCACAACGATCCCTTGGGGGTGGTGGGATGGTGCAGACTGCTGATAAAGATTTATTTATTTTGTTTGTTTTTCTAAAACATTTTTAATGATAATTTTCAAACACACAGAAAATGTATAAGAATTGTACATAACACTCATATATCTACCATCTAGATTTTAAAGTTAACATTTTGCTATTTGCTAAATCATTTATCTGTGCATCTCTCTCCATCCATCCACCCACCCATTCATCCATTGACCTACACATTCAACCATCCATCCTTCGAGCCATCCACCCATCCACTCACCTATCCACCTCTCTTTCATCTTTTTATTTTCTTTGAATCATTTCAAAAGAAGTTGCAGACATCAGTCTATTTTACCCTTAAACACTTTAGGGTGTATGTAATAAAATAATCAAATTGTTTATCTTTTTAAGATAAAATTTATATACGAGAAATGCACAGATTTATTGCTACATTAGGCAACTTTTGACAAATGCCAGAACCTATACAACCCAGCCCCCTTCAAGATATAGCACATTACCATCACCCCAGAATGTCCCCCATGATCCTTCCCAGGTAAGTAGTGATTTTTTTTTAAATAAATCTTTTTAAATTTTTATTTATTTATTTTAGATTTATTTATTTACTTATACAAGCACTGGGTACAGTCAGAAGCGCGGGAGGGTGAGAGAATTCACCAGAGCCAGAGTGGGGAGCAGAGCAGGCAGAAGGACCGAAGTACACTGCTGAGGGGAGCAGCGGGCGGCAGGAGTGGTCTGCGCGCCATGTGGGACCCTCCTCCAGTGGCTGGGGAGCAGCCGGGGATCGAACCAGTGCCGCAGAGGCCACGGACAGCCTAGCAACCCAGCGCTCAACCGCTGCGCCACCAGCGAGGCCCAGGTAAGTAGTGATTTTTTTCATCATAGATTAGTTTTACCTGTTCTGGAACTTCATACAAATGAAGTCATGTTGCATGTACACTGATATGTCTAGCTTCTTTCTCTCAATACAATGGGAGAGTCATTTGTGAATTTGCATGTATTTGTAGATAGTTCATTTCTATTGCTAACCTCCCATTATGTGATTATACCAGGAAATTACTGGTTATTCTTTGATAACCTGGAGCTGTTTCTAGTGATTGAATAAAGTGGCTGTTGACACTCTTGTGGGATCTTTGTGGCCATCTCCTTTCAATTCTCTTAGGTAAAAGCCTAAAAGAGGAATTACTGCATCAGGGGTAGACGTTGCATTTTAAAACTACCATCTTTATCCAAAGTGATTCTGTGTTCTTACTAACAGTGTGTGAGAACTCTAATTGTACCACATCCTTGCCAACATTTGATGTCGTCAGTCTTTAATTTTAGCTGTTCCTGTAGGTGTGTGTTGGCATCTCGTTGTGGTTTAATTTTGTGTGTTTCTAATGACTAATGATGTTAAGCACTTTTTCATGTATTTCTTGCCATCTACTCATCTTCTTTTGTGATGTTTTTATTCAAATCCTTTGTCTAGTGAAAAAAAGTAGATTTTTAATCTTTTTTATTTATTGAGTTCTTTATATGTACAGCATGTGAGTTTAAAAAATATATTTAAAAAATATATATTTTAAAGATTTGTTTTTATTTATGCATACAAGAACTGGAGTGTACGCCAGAGGTGCAGGGGGCCAGGTGAGAGGATTCATCAGAGACAGAGCGGGGAGCGGAACAGGGGATTGACTGAAATATACTGCTGAAGGGAGCAGTGAGCGAGACAGGAGAGGTCTGCTGTGCCATATGTGGGTTGGCTCCCTGGCCAGGGATCGAACTCATGTCTCAGTGGCTGGTGATACTTGATAGTGTTATAGAGCAGCCCCGATATTAAACGGGTTCCTGGCTGTGGGTCCTCACCCGCGCGCTTTAAAGAGACTTATGAATACTCTACTACAGACACACACAAAAGGGTTAATAAAAGGTTTATTTACAAGAGAAAAAGAAAATAAGGAAAAGGTACAACTCAGGGAGAAAATAGGGAAATAAAGTCTTTAATGCGTCCTACCCGATCCGACGACCTGGAAACCCAAAGTCACTCTCAGAGCTGACCGGACGCTGCAAGCTGGCCGAGAGCCCAAAATGGAGAGAGCCCCCCAAAGCCCACGTGTCTGCCTTTTGTATCCACCTGGCTGCTTAACCCCACCCTCAGGTCCCAGCCACCTTCCCTTTGGTGGTGATGGGATTTGGAGTTCCCAGTGTCTTTGGCTTTGACCTGGGGTGGGGGTGGAGTCCACAAAGCCTATATGGAATTTGCTTTGGGACATCCTTTTCCCCCTAACAATAGTGCTGAAACTTTAAGCCCTGGGCTACCAGGGAGGCCCTTGGTCAGGTATATTTTGCATCAGTCTGAGACTGTCATGTTCTTTTTTTTTTTTTTTTATAGAGGCATGCTTTATTTATCTGTTTGCTGGTTTGTTTGTTTGTTTTGTCTATACATGCACTGGGTACAGTCAGAAGCGCGGGAGGGTGAGAGAATTCACCAGAGCCAGAGCGGGGAGCAGAGCAGGCAGAAGGACCGAAGCACACTGCTGAGGGGAGCAGCGGGCGGCAGGAGAGGTCTGCACACCACGTGGGACCCTCCTCCGGTGGCCGGGGAGCAGCCGGGGATCGAACCGGCGCCGCAGAGGCCGAGCGCAGTTTCGCAACCCAGCGCTCAACCGCTGCGCCACCGGGGAGGCCCTATAGCTTTAGTTTTTGATTGAGGTCTGTGATCCAGCTCAATAACTTTTTCTGAATGGTGTAAAGAGAAGTTGACGTTTATTTCAATATGAATATTCAGTTGTTCTAGCACCATTTGTTGTAAAGACTTTCCTTTCCCCCTTGGGTTGCTTTGGTGATTTTATTTAAATCATTTCTGGGAACTCTATTCTATTCTATTGATCTGTTTGTCCTCATGATCGTGCCTCAGTGTCTCCATTATCGTCAGTCTTATAGTCAGTCATGGAGTCAGATGGGGTAAATTTTCCCTCTAGGTGGAGGCTAAAACACCTGGGATTGACCCTGCTCGAAAAAATACCACAGCTCCTGGGCTAGCCTCCTGCCCTTTCCCTGTGACGGGGCAGCCTTCATGACTTCTCTAGTCCCATTGCCTCACGTTGCCCCACCCAGTCAGACAGCCAGCTGCCCACACTTCTCCAAGGGCCAAAACTTCCAACTCATGCGCTGAGGAAAGATTGTCAAGAAGCAGAAAACTGGACAAGCCAAGACACCACCAGTCTGGGCCCTGTCCCTGTTTCATCGGGAAGGGTGTGTGAGGGCAAGAAGTCATAGGACTTGCCCTGTTGCTTGGCAAAAGGGCTATTGGGAACGGGTGGAGTGGCACTGGCAATGCCAGGGTGGGGGCTGTCACCCCTCTGTGCCCTCCCCCACAAAGCCCCTTTAAAAAAAGGTGAACTTCCCACATGTTAGGACAGTGCTAGTCGCTGTGACATGTGAGCCCCAGGCAGATGGTGTTTCCTTCTCACGTGCCAACTCAGAGCAGCTGCTCCAGCTTTGCAGGTGACTCTCGTCCATGCAGGGACGACGGGACAAGGCTTTTGGCCCCCCGAGGCCCTCCATCCCTGGCCCAACCGTCCTCCTTGGTACCCATGTGATGGGAGGCAGATGGAGCACATTCCATTGGCAAGAGCTGGTCTCGGGGCCGCACTGAGGCGCAAGGGAGCAAGTTGCTCAGCAACTGTGTCCTAGTGACAGCCCGACATGGCGAAAGAGCTTGGATCTTGCCGCTACTGCCTCGGAGCCTCACTTGGTTTTAACAGCCTCGTGATCTTTTCAAACTGTAGAGGACTGTGCCAGGGTTGTTCCCCCAGCCCTGCCCACCCTGGCTTCCCATGGCTTCCTCTGGCTCTGAAGACTCTCCCTCATGCACCAAGTCCCCTTCCTTCCCCACACTTCCCTAAATCTGCCTCCTTCTAGCTTTTCAGGCACCTCAATATACACACAGGCATCTCCCATTCCCTGGCCACCCAGTTTGCCATAAGCATGAGTGGGAGCAACATTTGGGGGCATATCTCCCCTCTCTCACCTCTCACCTGCTTGTAAGGCTGGGGATTCCTTCACTTGAGGCCCTGGAACGCCTCCCCCACCAGCACCGAGGTTTCAGGACACGTGCCCGGAGAGAGGGCAGAATTCCCCCCTCTCCGGTCCTCCTAGAAGAGGGGGAAGGAGACCAGCTGTAGAAGGGGGGGACTCTGGATCTGACACCAGCTTTGCCTTTATAATCGTATGTTGAGCATTTTTTAGTGCTTTCTAAACAAACTAAGACTAACCCATGGAGCCCACCTATCAGTGCGTGCCACGTGCCTGGCACAGCTAAGCACTTTAAAAAAAAAAAAAATTATTTATTTATTTATACAAGCACTGGGTACAGTCAGAAGCGCAGGAGGGTGAGAGAATTCACCAGAGCCAGAGCGGGGAACAGAACAGGCAGAAGGACTGAACTACACTGCTGAGGGGAGCAGCGGGCGGCAGGAGAGGTCTGCGCGCCATGTGGGACCCTCGCTGGCGGCCGGGGATCGAACCGGTGCTGCAGAGGCTGCCGGCAGCTTTGCAATCCAGCGCTCAACCGCTGTGCCACCGGGGAGGCCCGCTAAGCACTTTTTATGAGCATCATCTAATTAATCTTCCCAACCATCTAATGAGGCAGAGACTTTTCTTTTACCCCCATGTTGCAGATGAGGAAATCCAGGCCCAGAGACACGAACTCTCCTTGGCTCACGGGTAGAAGAGCTTGGGTTTGGCCCCAGGATTCAACTACAGTCTGCTCTTTCCTCCGTGCTCTCGCTCTTCTTCCCCGGGGTACCCAGTGTGGATTGCTCACTGAATAGCCCTGTTCTCCCCCGCGCTCCCCAGCCCCTGCAGCCAGGTGGGGACCATAGGACTAACGTTGATCATTGGGCTGTGAATAGAAGGGACTGTGTTGTTTTTGGGCCAACGCATTTGTGTGCTGGGTCGACCCTTCCGTTCTCTTTAGTGGTGACTTTGGAGGCCCTGGCTTGACCTGGCGCTGCTGGAAGGAAGCAGCCTGGATGACCGGTCATGGCACAATGTACAACTGACCCGCAGAGTTGCCCCTCCTGACCAGCTTTGTGTGAACACGAAATACACCTTCGTGGTATAAAGCCACTGAAGCTTGGACATTAGTTTTTTCTTTTTTTTTTAATTTTTAAAAGATTTATTTATTTATGCATACAAGAACTGGGGTGTAAGCCAGAGGTGTGGGGTGTGTGTGAGAGGATTCAGAAGTGCATGGGGGTGAGAGGATTCACCAGAGCCAGAGTGGGGAACAGAACAGGCAGATCCACTGAAACACACTGCTGAGGGGAGCAGTGGGTGAGACAGGAGAGGTCTGCTGTGCCATGTGGGTAGCTCCCTGGCCAACCAGGGATTGAACTCATGCTGCAGTGGCTGGCGTAGCTTGATAGCATTGTCTTTAACACCTGTGCCATCAGGGAGGCCTCTCAGACATTAATTTGTTACCTCAGCATACCGCTGCCTCTCCTGACAGATTCACCAGAACAGGACACCAAATACCACCATTCCACCCAGCTGGCTACGGGCCACAGCCCTTAGATGCTTTGCTTTGTGAATGGCCTAGAGCCCCGAGTGAGCACAAACTGAGGTTCTGCCCAAGACAGCGGCCAGAAGCAGGCAGCAGAATATGGAGGGACCTCCTGAGCCCCTGGGATGTCCAGGTCTGGCTTCTTGCTCGCTTTCCTTCTCCACGGGCAGCAGGCTTCTCCCTGCTGCTGGCTCCAAGCTGCTCACCTCTGGCACACCCTCTGCCTCCACACCTGGTAGACAGCTGCAGAAGCGGAGCCCTGGTGCCCCCAGCTCCTTCCAGATGCCCACGAGGTGCAGAGTCTTTCAGCTTCAGGACCAACTGGATCCAGGTCCTTAAACTTGCTGCGTGAAAGTTCCCTGCCTCTGTGTCTCTCTCTTTTGGCTTCATTCTTTTTTTTTTTTTTTTAAAGATTTATTTATTTGTTTATACATGCACTGGGTACAGTCAGAAGCGCGGGAGGGTGAAAGAATTCACCAGTGCCAGGGCGGGGAGCAGAGCAGGCAGAAGGACCGAAGTACACTGCTGAGGGGAGCAGCGGGCGGCAGGAGAGGTCTGCGCGCCATGTGGGACCCTCGCTGGTGGCCGGGGATCGAACCGGCGCTGCAGAGGCTGCGGGCAGCTTCGCAACCCAGCGCTCAACCGCTGCGCCACCGGGGAGGCCCTCTTTTGGCTTCATTCTTACAGACGTTCATACTCCTAGGACTGGAGCTTGTTCTTACCAGCACCCTCTGAAGGAAAGGGCCCATCTCCTGGGCACACTAGAAAGGACCTGATTTAACTACTTTGACTGGGTCACAGTCCCCTCCCCAACAACCTCTGTAATGTTTGGGGTGACAGTGGGGGTGGTTGGTGGAAGACGTGATGCTCTGACTGCTAGGCCTCCGTCATGCCCTTCTCTAGATCCTGGCCAAAGGCAGAGTCTGAGTACCTTGGCCTCCCCACCTCTGGGTTCAGCCTCCTCCTCCCCAGTCGTCAGCTGAGATGAGGGATGGGCAGTGGAGCCCACTGTGTGGGACCCTCAGCTTCCACAGTGTCCATTTCCTGCCCGTTCTCCTGTCCTGCCTTGAATTCGATTTGCTCTGCTGCTGTCCTGGCTCCAGGCAAAGGGGCACCCTTAATTCCCCTAAATGCGTCCCTTGCCCTGGAGGCTCCCCCCCAACGTGTGTCACCAGGAAGCATTTTCAAGAACTCAGAGGAAAACCAGCTGAAGGCCGAGTGTGTACAGGTTCTCAGCCTCCCAAGTGCGAGGTCACAGACAAGTCAAAGGGGTGACTACAGAGTTAGTCACACCTGCATTTGAATTCGCGGGAGAGCCGCCTCCTCTTCTGCATCACGGAGTGGAGGGGCTCCACTTCACAGGGCTGCTGGGAGGACTAAGTGGGGCCCCGTATGTCATACACGGGCCCAGGAGCATCTGCAATCAGTGGTGACGGTGATGATGAAGACGATGCAGGAGATGAAACAGCCAGGAGGGAGGCAGTGAGCAGCAGGCTTACCTGTTGGCCTGCTCTGAGCTTACCTGTGTGTATGGCCGTGTGCTCAGGCTGGGCAGGTGCTGGGAGGCCAGACAGAGCGCAGGGGCCGAGGCTGCACAGTCCCAAACCTCGCTCCTGGATGCTGAGCTCGCCTGGCGCTGCTGGACTCAGGGAACCGCCACAGCAACTCACCATGTCCTCCATCGTGGAGCGACCTGGAGTTAGGGGACCACAGACACCAGGACATGCCCGAGGGTGCCGGGGAGTCAGATTGCCCACACTGCCCCTAGGGGGCCCCCTCTGAGCCTCAGTTTCTCCCATAAGTTAGGGAGTCCTGGTGGAGTTCTTTGGGAGCCAGGGGCTGTCAAAGAAACAGGATTTTAACAGATTTATACAAACTCAGGTGGTTAGGGCCTCCCTGATGGGTTAAAGTCTCAGCATTATCACCATGATGGTCCACCTCGAGGGCTTGAGTTCCATCCCTGACCAGGGAGGTGGCCCACATGGCGCAGCAGACCTCTCCTGTCTCGCCCACTGCTCCCCTCAGCAGTGTGTTTCAGTCGATCTGCCTGTTCTGCTCCCTACTCTGCCTCTGGTGAATCCTCTCTCACCCCTTGCACCTCTGGCCTGTACCCCAGATCTTGAATGCATAAATAAATAAAAATAAAATCTTAAAAAAACCCCAAAACTGTAAATGACGCGAAGGAACTTCTAGGGTAATGGAAGTGCTCTAAAAGTTGGTGGTCGAAGTTGTACAACTCTATACCTCTACTAAGAATCACTGGGCGGTACACGTCTAGTGGATGTATTGTATCTCAGTTATATCTCAATAAAGCTGTTTTTAAATAAACAAAGCAAGGACGCTAAGCACTGTTTACAGAAAGGCCTCCGAGATGCTTTGCTGAATGGAATGAACAACACATGGTGTCTGCTGCTGTTTGGATTTTTTTAAAGAGGCATGTGTCTGTGTACTTTCATACGTGTATTTACACATCTATATGTATATGTGTACACATGGATTTGCTTGTACACGCCTGAACTCTCTGGAAGGACACACAGCACTAGGTGAAGTTAGGAGTTTGGGGTGAAGGAATTGGGTGCCTGTTGGACAGGAGAGGCTGACTTCCCTGCCTTTACGTTCTTTATTTTCTTTTTAATTGTGGTAAAATGCACCTAAGTGCCCATCTTCACCTATTTCATGTGAGCAGTAATGTTGAATACATTGTTGGACAACCATCACCGCCGTCCATCTCGGGAACTCATTTCATCGTCCCGAGTTCAAATTCTATACTCATCACCAATGGGTTCTCCATCTCCTCTTCCCCCAGTCCCGGCAACCACCTTCTCCTTTCTGTGTGAATCCCACTGTTCCAGGTACCTCGAGTGTGTGAGTGGAGTCACACATTTACTTTTTTTGTCACTGACTTCTTTCACTTAGTGAAATGTCCTCAAGGGTCACTACGTTGTAGCATTTTCTGGCAGTTCCTTCCTTTTTCAAGGCTGAGTAATATTCCAGTGTATGTATGTTTTCCCACTCATCTCTCCATGGACAACTTTGCTTTCCAATTATGAATAATGTTGCATGAATATGGGTACACCAGTATCTCCTGGAGATCCTTATACCTTTTATACTTTTATTTATTGTTATTTATTTATTTATTTTAAAGATGTATTTATTTATGCATACAAAAACTGGGGTGTAAGTCAGAGGTGTCGGGGGGTGAGAAGATTCATCAGAGAGAGTAGGGAACAGAACAGGCAGAGCTACTGAAGTACACTACTGAGGGGAGCAGCGGGCGAGGCGGGAGAGGTCCGTTGCACCATGTGGGTAGCTCCCTGGCCTCCCGGGGATCAGAACTTGCACTGGAGATAGTTTGATAGCCCTGTCTTTAACCCCTGCGCCACCAGGGAGGCCCTATCTTCATACTTTTAAATGATGTATTTTAAAGCATATACTTGAAAAGATTCAATTAAAATTTAAAAGGATGAAATACAAATAAATAGAAGTGGAAATTGTACTATTCTTGCCACATCCTCTTCAGAGGCCCCTCTACAGCACTTGAGTCTCCAAAGGATGTTTGTCCCCAGGTCAGAGCAGGGGACAAAAGTGTCATGTTCCCTCATCTCTCCCTCTCTCCCCACCTTGCTCAGTGGTGGTCAGATCTGGGGGCCCAGCAGGGGCCGAGCAGGGAGGGTCTTGCTTAGTCACAGGCAAAGGCTCAGCGCCTCCATGCCCTTGCCTGCCCGCTGCCACCCACCTCCTGCAGGGCGATTGGCCAGGCCACATTCCTGCTGCCGGCTGGGGGTGACTCACAACCCAGGCAGCCTGGGAACGCCCGCCCAGCCTGATCCAGGGGCCTTGCACCCGCTGGGCTTCCTATTTGGAAACTCCATAGACACCTCGCTTCCACTTCAATCAGCCCATCTTCTCCCTGGCTCCCAGGAGGGCGGGAGTGGAGAGTGTGCCCGCTTGGGACACGCACCCTCTCGGTACAGGGCTTTACAGATGCAGATGCAGAGAACAGATGCAGGTGTCCTGCTCTCCCCCAATTCCTAAAAGCCTAAAATCCTAACATATAGAATGGCAAAACCTGGCTTGAATCAATAGGAGACAAGTTGTAGTTTTTATCCTGCTGAATGTTGTGCCGGTGAGCTTAGCTGCAGAAATGCACGTGTCTGGGGACAGGATGCTGTTCCAGGCCCCCTGCAGGTGCAGTCTGTCACAGAGTCCCAGCACTGAGCCTCCTTTCCAAAACTATGGGTCTGGGCCTCCCTGGTGGCACAAGGGCTTGGGATGTGGCCTATGAGGCTGTCCCACTGCAGCATGGCCAGGGAGCTGCCCACATGGCACAGCAGACCTCTCCTGACTCGCCTGCTGCTCCCCTCAGCAGTGTATTCCAGTCAGTCTGCCTGTTCTGTTCCCCACTCTGTCTCTGGTGAATCCTCTCACCCCTACTCCCACACCTCTGGCCTGTGCCCCAGCTCTTGTATGCATGGATAAATAAATCAAAAAAAAAAAAAAAGCATAGAGAGAACTCTACTATTAAAAAAAATAAAGAAACTATGGGTCTAAGTTATGACCATTTTTTGGACAGAATCAAGGGTCTGGGGGATCAGCCGCAGCTGGAATAGGCCTAAGACTGGAATGGTTCTAAGACTAAGTTGGTCTCTCTTGTTCATCTGCCAACCATAAAACTCTCCACCCACTGTCCCAGCCCCTCTCATCCCTCCTCTGGGGCACTGTCCTTATCCACCCCAGTCAAACCTATTGTCCTTCTTGCGAATGACCTTTCCCTCTTGGGTGCCTGAGCCCAGTCCAGGGCCTGTCACTACGGCGGCTCCTGTTGGGAGGCCAGAGGCACAGTGGCCGAGCGGGCTGACAACGGGCTTCCGACTGCTCGGGCCCCAGCCTCGGTTTGGCCACTTTGAGCTGTGTGGCCTCAGGCAGCCTGCTGACCCGCTGTGCCTCAGCCCCTCCTCCGGGGAGAGGGTGTAATGATGGTGTGAGGATTGGAGAGTGTGGCCTGCAGAGGGCTGCCAGATAAAATGAGGAACGCCCGTACTGTTGGGAGATACTTATGCTAAAAATTGTTATTTACCTGACATTCTAGTTTAACTGGGTGTCCTGTGTTTTAATCTGCTAAGTCTGGCAACTTCAGCCCGGCACAGACCAGTGTATGTGAACTGGCATATTAGTAATAAATGTTGAGTGACCTGGAAGGCTTTTCATTACAGTATTTGCTTGTGCCTAATCTAGCCCACTTGATAAAAAGCTCTCCTATCTTCGTTCGCTCTTTCCTTCCTTCCGTTAGCTGTTTCCTGGTCACCTCCTATACGCAAGTCCCAGTTCCCAACCTTGGGGATAGAGCAGTGAACCAGACCTGGCCCTGCCCTCACAGAGCTTCCAGGCTGGCAAGGAAGATGGAGATTCAACACCAGGTGCCCCAAATAATTAACAGCTGCTGTGACCAGGAGGGAGGCGAAGGCCTGACTGCAGGGATCAGCTACGAGGGCGCCTGGCCTGTCTGGGGTGGCCGGTCTCAGCCTCATTCTCTCCCACCGCCTCCCTCACACTTGCCCTCAGCAGGGCCGCTGTGTCCAGCGGTGTTCCCACAGCGGTGCCGGCCCACCCGCAGCCCCTCACACTCTCCCCATCCTCCCTGAGGGCGAGCGGGTAGCGGGGTGGGGAGCCCAGCAGAGGGGAGACAGCCTGACAGTGAGGTGGGCAGCTCTTGTCTTAGGGACCTCGCCTTCCTGTGTGCTTATCCCACCAGCAGACTTGGGGTGAGGAGCAGAGAGAGGGGGTGTGGGGTGGATGATCTTTCGAGGCCGGGCCATCAGCGGGTAGTGTGCGGGGAGGAGAGGACCTTATGGATCAGCTGACCTGACATTTGCTGGATGAGGAAACTGAGTACAAGAGGGAAGTGACTTCTGAAGGTCACACAGATCTTTCTTGGTGCCACCGAAACGCAAGCTGACTCCCAGGCCCAGGCCCGAGTCCCTGCCCCACCCCTCCCCCACCGCTGGCGTGGCTTAAAGGAGAAGGGCCTGTGAGTTCACCGCCCTTCCCCCACTGGGAATCCCCACAGGGGGTCACCTGGGAGCCCACATCTCTCCATCTCCCACATCCCCCAGGCAAGTTTCAGGCCCTGGCAGGGGGCCCAGGCCCAGAGCAGGGGAGTCACTCAGAGTCAATCTTAACAACAAATGATAAAGTTAGCCTTGAAAAAGTTTCACTTCCCAAGTTTCATTGTGGCAGCTACAATCCGGGCAGCAGGATCTGACACCCCTAAGGCTCCCTCAGCAGCTCCTTGCAAAAACCCTGAAGGTTGGCCGGTGGCCTGCTCATGCTCACCGAGCAGGGCCTCGTCCTCCTTCCTCCCCTGCCTTCCGTACTGATTCAGGCCCCGGCCCTGGAGGAGGGACCCCCTGAGCTCACATGCCCCCAGCCCTCAGAACCACTCACCCGGCCTGGCGGTCCCCGGCCATCTGAGTCACCAGGCCGGGCTGGACATCCCTGAGGGGCAGGGTGCGGCTTTCACTCCTCACTGTCCCCTTCCATGTCCACAGTGACTACTCTGGTGAGGAACCCCCCCTTGCTTTCCAGGTGCCCTGACACCTCACACGGGATGTGGCCTAGTGTAGACCAGCCACGAGAAAGCTCGAGCTCACCCCTGACGCCCCCGCTCTCAGCCGTGTGGGCAGTTCTTGTGTCCATACGTTCTCCCGCACCCAGCCCGTCGGGTCTATCTCTGTCTTCTCTCGCTAAAGCTGAGCCACCCTTGTAGAGTATGGTGACTGCAGGGTGTGATGGACGTCGTGTGATAGGACTTCCAAGGCTGGGTCTTCGGGGTAATTCAGCTTCCTTCACGTTCTCCAGGACACTTGCCTTTGGAGCCTGAGCTGCCGTGTAAACTGGCCGCCATGTTATGAGGAAGCCCAGCGCACGTGTGGGGGTCTGGCCGCCGTCCCAGCCCAGGCCGGTGCTGACGACCAACATCAGCTGCAGGCAGTGAGGAGAGTTGCGCTGGGGATGGATGGGCTGAGGTGCCTGCCGGGGTGCTGGGAGCATCTCAGTCTGGACCCACCAACAGGTGGAACCTAGACTGACCCCAGATCTGGCTCACAGGTCCAGAAACTCTGTGTCAAGTTCTCCACAGATGAATGGGTCCAGGGTGCCAGGCCCCTGCCCCATGTGGGCTCACAATAATGAGGGAACCTGGCTCTGGGGTTCAGCATGCACCTTCCCTGGGGGTTCCAGCCTGGGCTGAGTGCTCGCAGTGGCAGTGGCTGCCAGGGCTGCGATCTAGCTCTCCCCAGTGGCATGGGGGCTCCATGAAGGCAGGGGCTCACAGGAGTTTGTCTGTGGTGCAGTCCGCGGCGCCCAGCACTTAGAACAATGCCTGACTCACGGCAGGTGCTCGATAAGCGGTCAAGTGGATGGATGGATGGATGGATGGGCCCTGCTCCCTCTGTGGAATGGGCGCCATGACACCACTCATCAGGGGTGTGGGTAGGTGACTTGAGAAGCTGGGCTGGTGCTTACACCCCTTGCGTTAGTGACGCTCGAGGGGCTCACTGGGGTCGTTACCATTGTCAGTTGCCAGGGCCACGCGGTTGGAGTCCCTCTCCCACCACGGGCCTTCTTCCGTATGCCCTTGGTTTAGGTGCCAAGTCCAATCCTTATTTGGGTTTCTTATTCTCCAAGCAGAGGCGGCGCCCCATTGAAGCTCCCATAGCTCCCCATGAGTACCCCCATCCCAGCACTGGCACATTGAGCGCTTAAGGGTCTGTGAAATCCCAGGGGTGGGAGACTGGGCCTCACCCCTGTATCCCGGCTCTAGCCCCAGCCCCACAAGTGCTGGGGAAGGCTAATGAGGGCGCTGAGCCGGTCAGAGCTTCCCTAAGACACCTGGAATCTTCCACTCGTCAGACTTTGGCCTGAAACACCGCAGCCTCCTTCCGTCACCCAGAGATTACTGTTCTGTAGCAATCAAGATGGTGGATCCCAGGGCCAGCTCCTTCTCCTTTCCCTCCCAGAGGGGGAGCCCCGTGAGAGCCCATCAGGACGGAGGCTGTGGTTGAGCCAGAGGGCCCAGGTCCCACCTGCTCGCCAGGGTAAGGGCGCCGTGGCCCTGGGGGAGGCACCTGCTTTCTCCACAGCAAACACAGCAGGGAGCCCGTGGGGGGCCTGGTGACCAATCCAGGGGCCCCCCAGGCTCCCCACCAACCCTCCTCGTGGTTGAAGAGCGTTTCTGTGCCGTTAGGCAGCGCCTCTCTGGTGCCCACGGAGGTTATCTGCAAAGGAGCAGGGGTAAGGAGACGGCCTGCCCGCCTGTGTCAGATACTTCAGATAGTTGCACCTGGGTTTGCTTAGCTTGGAGGCCTCAGGCTGGGCCTGGACCCTCCCCATCCCCTCTTCCCCCCTCGTCCCCCAGTGAGGGGAGGAGGGAAGGGACTCGGGGAGCCTGTGCTGTTGGCTTGGAAGGAGAGCAGGGCTGGGAGACTCGTGGTGGCTGGGTGGGGGTTTGAGGCAGTTCTCCAAAAGCTGGTTAACACCTCATTCTCCTTGGGATCCTCCCTCCATAGTGCCTTGTGCCCCCACAGCCCAAGGCCTCCACTCCCTTCTCTACTCGCCCTTTCCTGCCCGGGGCCCTTCTACCACAGCTCCATGGCGGGGCGGCCAGTGTGGCCTCGGCCTAGCCACCTCCCTGTCCAGGGGGTTCTCTCTCTCTCTTCCTTGACAGCTCTTTCTGGGGGCCTTGGGGTTCTCAGAGTGTCCCCCTATGTCCTGGCCCTGCTGGAGACTTCCCAGCAGACCTTTCCAGAGGAAGCTCCTTAGAGGCAGGAGGTGGAGGTGGGTGCCCCCTCTTCTCCCTGTGAACTTCCAACCATCCCACCCCTTCCTCCTCACCCCCTGGCTCCTTTGAACACACCCCCACTGGCTCCACCACCCAGGCCCTGCCAGTGCAGGCCTCCTCCCCTCTCGGCCTGCTGTTGGGGCCCCCCTCCTGACACCCCCAGCATCTTCACTGAGCCGACACCCTGACCTCCAGGCCTCCTGACCTCTCTCCACTCTGCCCAGCTGCCCACTCGCGGGGGCCACCCCCTCGATCTGGGCCTCATTGCTGACCACACTACCCCCCCATTTCCACCCTGACAGCCCCTCTTATCCTGCCAGCTTACCTTCTTTCAGGCAGGTGCCTTCTCTTACGCCCAGCCGGGCCTCTTCCACTTCCTCCCCGGCCACCGCCCTGTGCCTTTCCCTTCTCCTTCCCGCCTCGGTCCACCGTTTGATTAGTCTCGGAAAACAGCCCCTTCTCTGCGCCCTGCTGCCCTGGTCACTCTTGCCCGCAGAGCCTCCCTGAGCTGAAGCTGGTGCTCCACCTTCCCCGCCAGCCCCCCCCCGCGGCAGGGGCCACCCCACTGCGGGTCCTGCCCGGGGCGCCTCGAGGGCCGCGGGCCCTGGGCCAGCCTGGGAAGGGTTCCATTGCCCTGGTGACCATGGACAGAACTGATTAGGGGTGGGGGGTGCCAAAAAGAAAGGATACAGAAGGACTTAGAAATTTCTGCCTGGAGCAGTAGGGCCTGCAGGGGGCTTGTTTTCTGGGGTGGGGAAAGATGGGGAGAAACAGGTTTGGAAGGAAAGCAAGGCCTCCTGGAGCCGACGCTGAGTTTTACTCCCCACCGATGTTAAATGATGCAGCTCTTCCACCTCTGCTGCCTCGGGGGCCCTTCCTCCTCTGCTGCTTTGGGGGCCGTGTGAAAACACCAACCAGAATGCATCAGCTTATTCCTTAAAACTTCGCTGCAGCCCTGTCTCCCTGTAGAATTACTTCCAATCTCTGGAAGCCCTTGACAACCTGGCTGCAGGCTGCTGCTTCTGACGGTCCCTTCTGTTCTCCACTTAGCCCCATGGAACATTCCAGACACGGGGGACGCTGTCTTCTGCTCCTCTAATGTCCCGAGTGCTGCCCACCCCAGGGCCTTGGCACCTGCTGTGCATGGCCTGCGGGCTCTGTCCCTGTAGAGCCCTCTCGGACATGTGGGTCCCAGAGCCTTCCTGGGTCAGAATCCGGGGCAGCCCCACCAGTTGGCCCAGGTCACTCCTGTCCCATCTCCTGTTTGGCCTTTCACTGAACTTGTCAAATTCTCAGATGACTGGGTTGTTGGTTCATGTATTTGTCCTTCCCCACCTGCCCGATGAGGGGCCTTGTCTGTCTCATTCTCGTACATTCCTGGCACCTGGCCCCTACTAAGCTCTCGATAGGTATTTGTTAAAGGTGTGAGCAGATGGATGGATGGAGGGGTTCCTTCCTTCTGGGGTTGCTGTGAGCGCGCGTTGTGACGTGGGTGGGAAGTCACTCTGGACACAGACCCAGGGAGCACACAGTGGCTGTTCGGCCCCAGCAGCACACCCGGCGCGTGCTGGGGCCTCCGTCTGCGCTGGTGAATGAAGTCACGAAGCTCCGGGAAGGGGTAGGTTGTGAAGGAGGTGGAGACAGTGAGTAGTGGGACCCCATAGAAGGGAGGGGTCTCTGCTGCCTGCCCTGTCTGCCTCTCCCGCCACGTCCCTGTCCCTCGCCAGTCCCTGCTGTCCCAGCTGCATCTCACACCCTGTTTCCCATCCCAGCCCTTTGCTCACAAATACCTTCTAGAAGGTCTCCAGAAAGGCCAGCTTCACTCGCCCCACAGTGTAGTTCAGCTATTACCCGATGCCTTCATGGGTGGTGACTGAACACTCGTTCTATGCCCATCACTGTCCCAGACACACAGGCCTTAGAGAAACCAAAGAGAAGGCATGGGTGCCCTGCCCTTGCGGAGCTTACACTCCAGTCGGGGGGACAGAGAACAAACTGGTCCAACATCCAAACAGCCTCCTCCAGGAAGTCCTCCCTGACCTCCCCAGCCCATGTGCGGCGCCTCGGGCTCCCCTCAGACCCTGCAAAGGTGAGGCTGGCAGGACCACGCTGCTGTGTCAGTGCCTGCGTACCGGGGAAAGCTTGGGGTGCAGAGTTGGGGTGAGTTGGCATGCCAGTGGGGGCCAGATCTTGGAGGGCTGTGCAGGTTCCAATGGGGTTCTGTAACGCTTGTCTTGCTGAGGGATCTGTCCTGATTTTCCAAACCATGAAGGGGACCACGGACTCGGTCACATATGGAGTCACCTCTACCTCCATTAACCTCCTCTGCCCCTGCCCTGCTGATGACTTGTGGGTATTTAAAGCCAAGTGTCCCTGTCCCACCCCCAGGCGCTTGCAGGAGCCTGCTGAGCTACTAAGAGGTTAAGTAGAAGTTGGAGGCGCTTTCATGGGTGACCTATCCATATAGGGTGGAGAAGGGAACTGGGATGACTTGGGGACATCCCTAACCTTTGAGGCTGACGTCATGGTGATAACCACTCACCCACAACGCATCTCGTGGTGCCGGTTCTCTGTCGAGGTGGATGAGGTCCCTGAGGCAGGCCTGCGTTCCTGGCCTCAGGAGCGGGCGAAAGGAACCTGCTGCCAGGAGACTGCGCCGTAGCTGCATCAACTGTGGTGGCTTTGCCAAGGACACATTGGGGCTCTTCCTAGAGGCGGGTGCCCACCGCTAGGGGAACAGCGAACCATGTAAACCTGTGTTCATGAGGGGGATGGTGCCGAGGGGAGGAGGCCCCTGAGCAGGCAGAGAAGCAAAGGCAGATGGACGGGCATTCCTGGGGAACAGTGTGCGCAGACACCTGGGGTGCCAAAGGGTGTCAAATAGTGGGGCTTGTGGAGGGGGCAGCAGGAGGCAGGGTGGGCCCCCTTTGGGTTCCCAGCTCACCCATGTGCCCAGAGTTGAACCACATCTTTCCACCCATCAAGCCCACAACCCCCAGGGTGAGAGGCAGACGAAGCTCAGGGAGGCTCATTAGCTTACCCAAAGGCCACCGTCAGTGGTGGAGCTCCGGGTCAAACTCAGGTTCCTCAGATCCCCAAACCTGCGCCCCTCACCACCCTGAGCTGCCTCAGCACGTGACGCAGGCCCCAAGGAGCCAGGGGTGCCAAGTGGACTTGGCACAAGAGTGCAAAGTTCACCTATTTTCCCATATAGGGCGAGCCGGGAGCCTGCCAGCTGCGCTTCACCTTCAGGAGGACCGTCGTGCCCTCAGACTTTCATTTTCTTAATGCTTGTCTTTAAACATTTCACTTTTAAAAACTTGAAGTTGGGCCTTCCCGGTGGCGCAGTGGGTTGAGCACAGCGCTGTGAAGCTGTCCACAGGCTCCGTGGCGCCGGTTCGATTCCCACCCGGCCCGGGGAGATTCCCACATGGCGCGACAGATCTCTCTTGTCTCACCCGCTGCTCCCCTCAGCAGTGTATTTCGGTCCTTCTGCCTGTTCTGCTACCCGCTCTGTCTCTGGTGGATTCTCTCACCCTCCCGCGCCTCTGGCCTGTACCCCAGTGCTTGAATAAATAAATAAATCTTAAAAAAAAAATAAAAACTTGAAGTCATTCTTGATGTACAACACGCAGATGAAGGAGCACACACATCAGCTAACGTCCATGCGTGTAAAACCCAGCCATTTTCTACCCAGATCGAAAGCAGAATATTAAATGTCCTCAGGGTAGCCACTCCCTGAGTTGGCACAGATGAGCTTTATAGGAAGAGCCATAAGCCTGTTCTTTTCTGTGTCTGGCTCAACCTTTGTCTAGTTTGATTCATTCATTCTCATTTTTTGACACTGTTCCAGGACGTGAGCCTACCAGTGTGTTTCTCTGTTCTACTCCTGACGTATAGAGAGTTTTCAGCCTTTGGCTGCCCTGGCTGGGGCTGCCGTGAGCATTCTGTGCGTGACTCTGGCTGAATGCATGTGCTCGTTTCTGTTGGAATCACACCCAGGAGTCAAATTCCTGGGCTGGAGGGGGGTGTGGGTTGGCCCAGCAGATATGGCCTGTTTCCCAAAGTAGTTGTTACAATCTACTTCCTCCCCACTGGCCAAGGAGAGCCCCGATGGCTCCTGCTCTTTGCCAACATTCGATACTGAAAGTCTTTTTTCATTTTTGTCCTGGTGGGTGTACTGGGCTATCAAATGATGGCTTTAATTCACATCTCTCTGATGACTCACGCAGCTGAGTGCTTTTCCTGTGTTTATCAGCCACATATATACGCTCCTCTGATGAAGCATTGACGCCTCACCCATTTTCCATTTGATTTCTTATTTCTACTGATTTCTCTTATGGATAAGGGTGAGTTCTTTATATACTCTGAGTGTTCGTCCTTTGAGAGCTGTGTGATCTGCACCATCTTTTCCCAAGGATATGTATTTTATAGATCGTTATTAGTGTCACTAAAAAACTCTATCAGCGACCCAAAGAGTGGGTCACCAGGACAAAACTAACATTAAAGGAAGACGATGTTATTACGGCATAGCTAGATCGCTTGTGACTCGCAGTGGGGCTGGGGTCCCCAAAAACAAAAGTTAAAGACATTCTCGAGCCATGTGGAGGCGCTCCTCAGTGTCTTCAGAAGGCTGGAAAGAAGCAACTCCAGAGAGGGTGGAGAGAAACGACTTTCTCCTTCAGCGAGTCCATGTGATTTATCCCCGCTGCTCCCTTGAACCTCCTTTAACTAGGTCATCTGCTGCCTGCTGTGTGAGGTCTACACTGTGGGAAACACCACTGGAGGGGATGTGGATGCGATGAGGGTTTGAAGTAGCAAAATTGTTGGGGTGGCAACATGGGTAAAGGCAAGAATAGAGGGGAGAGGCCCGAGTTAGGAGTGGCTGAGGAGGCCAGGCGGTGTCACGGATCTAAATTAGGGGTGTGCCAGGGCTTGGGGTGGGTGTGGCTATTGGGGAGATAAGAGGTAGAATTTGGGCAGTGTGGAGATGCGGGAGCCTAAGGACCTGCCTGGGTGACGGGGAGGGGAGAGCGAGCGGAGACCAGAGACCAGCGCGGAAGGGAGGAGGCGGCCTCAAACGGACCGCGTTCCCAGGGCCTCTGCCCTAGGGAGACTCTCCCACCCATTCATCCATCTCACAAATATTTACAGAGCGAGCCCAGGTGCCAGGGTGCAGCCTCAGTCGGACAGACGGGGTTCTTGCGCCCAAAGAACTTCATGTTTGTAGGGAAGAAAGACCATGGGGAGGAGAGATAAGGACGGGCGGGGCGCGAGGGGCTCAGGGCTCTGGGCTGCGGGGCCTGGCGAGGTGAGCTTGCCTAGGGAGGGGCAGAGTGGGGGGGGTGAAGGGGGAGGTGGAAGGCCAGGATTAGAGGCAACAGGGGAAGGAGCACCCACAGAAAAAGCCTGCAAGGAGGGGTCAGGAGGGCGGAAGTGGGTCATAGAAACAGGGTTTCAAAGATGTGTCAACTGATGAGCCCATTCATTTACTCTAATATGCTTGACCCCCTTCCTCCCCAGTGCCAGTTCTGGGGAGTCAGAGGTAAAGTCGACATTTTGGGGGGAGGCAGGTGTGTAAACTACAAATCACTAGGCAGGGCTGCCTGAGGAAGAGCTTGTTACGGAAGCACACATGACGTATGTTGGAAGGGAACGCATACGTCCCTCTATGTGAGGCAGCAGGGAAGGCTTCCTGGAGGAGGGGGCATGGAGCTAAAGGATGGGGGCAAAGGCCAGTGGCAGAGAGGAAATGGAAGAAATGGCGTGAGCCCGAGTGTGGAGGTGGGGAGCTGCTTGTCGCATTTTGGTAGCCTGGTGTCCGCAAGCCCTGGGGGGTGGCGCAAGCAGAGGGCCTGATGAGCCTGGGTGGGCCGAGATCACGCAAGAGCGCCAGCTGGACTCAGAAGGCGACTGTCCCGGCGTGGGTTTGGGGGAGAGCGCCTGCAGGCAGCAGCCGGGCCTGGGGCTCTGGCAGGAGCTTCCTCTCCCGGCTCCCAGAGGCTAGCGGGGCCGCACACAGTGAAGTGTCCACTGCGGGCCCTGAGCGCGGGTGGCCAGGGGCCCGAGGCTCTTGCGGGGAGCACTGGGAGAGGGAGCTGGAGCCGGGGCAGAAGGGCGAGCACATGCGCTAGGCTCTAAGGAGAAGGGGGCAGGGAACCCGGGGCAGTTGTCGGGGAAGGGTGGACAGGGCAGTGGTGTCCTGGGCCCAGAGGGCAGCCGTGGGGGCAGAGGAGCAGACCCCTTGCCCTCCCCGCACGCCGGCCTGCTCTCTCTGGGCCAGGCCACCCCTTTCTCCTCACCCGCTACCTGTCGTCAGCCTCCTCCCCCCGCTGGACTGAACTTGCGGGCTGGGTACTGGAGGGGGAAACCCAAGGTTCTTCTGGTCACGCATGCCGAGTCCCAGAGTGCCCTGGAGCCCCTGCCAAGGGGTCACTGTTGAGGCCCGCCCTTTGGGCAAAAGACCTCTGGTGCCCCCTACTGGCACCTCTGCTTCAGTGATCCCAATCCTCCTCTGTTGCCCTCTGGGACCCACTGGGCCTCAAGGCCCTCCAGGGCCAGTTTCCGGGACAGGAAGGGGGTGCAGCGCTCCCCAGGATGTGGATCTGGCTTGCGATATTTACCTGGCCGCCAGCGCCTCCTGACTGGCCTCCGTCCTCCAGAGGACCCTTTGGAAACCCGTGGAATGCTACTCCGCAGTGAGAGGTCCCACCACCCACACTCCCGAGCATGCGCCTCCGGGGCGCTCTTCTGAGTGCAAAAGCCAGCCTGGCAGTGACATCCTCTGTGAGTCCATGTATGTAACCGTCTCTGCAGGATACAATTTTAGAGACAGGGAGCAGGCCAGGGTGCTGGGCGACAGGAGCGGGGAGGGAGGAGCCACACTGGAGATTTCTTTGAAGAGGATGAACTGCGCCTGGGTGACGGCGGCGGCTCCCTCCGTGAGTCTGTGCGTCTGGCCGCACGGCGTGGAGCTGTCCGCAGACACAGAGAGAGGAGCGCGTGCAGAAGCCGGTGGCGCTGGGTGAGGTCTGTAGTGTGGACAGCGGGTAGGAGCTTCCCTCTGCTGGGGGGCGCCAGGTGATGGGCACAGGGGAGCTCTCGCTACTACTTACGTGACTTCTGTGAGTCCAGAAGTCCCGCCAAATAAAACACTCATGGAAAGAAACGCAAGCACCCCTGTCGTGTCACCTGCGAGGTCATCTCCACCTGCTGGCACCCGGGGGCAGGGGAGGATGAAGGAAAGGAAATCTGCCACCCCTGTGAGGCTGGCAATAGACTGTCCCCACTTGGAGGGCACAGGGTGGACCTCCCAGCCCCAGTTCTTGTTAATCCCAATGGGAACCTCCCGTGTGGACTGGAAGGGGCCCTGTTCCGCCTCTGGCCCCAGATGGACAAGGTACGCAGCCCTTAGCGCTGCTCAGACTCAGTCTTGAAAAGAGGCTGCTCTGGACCTCGGGGAACAAAGGGGTCATGGCCCCAGTGCAGTCCTACTACGTGTTCTGCCACCGGGGGGCTTCTTCCAAGATGCGTCTGGGTCTGCTCCTGCCGGCCCCACCCCAGGTGGCAGCTCACTGCAGGACCAGCTCTGAGGCATGAATGAAGGCAAGGATGTTCCGCAGCAGGGGCTGGGCCACCGTGTTGCCCGCCTCTCCTGTTACAATCTCAAGAAGCCTCTGGTGTGAGCACGCTCTCTTTAGGACAAGTGCGCTGAGGGGAACAACTTGCTCAAAGTCACGGGACAGGAAATGGCAGCGCTGGCCTTGGAACGCCACCTCCTGTCTTTAAGCGCTGGCTCACCAAGAAGTATTTACTGTGCCCCTTTATGTTAGATGCCGGGCACTGTGCTAGACGCTGGCATACAAAGGTGAGCAAGAATAGCCTCCTCTCCCTTCTGGAAACTGTAGTATCGTGGGGTGGGGAGCGGGCAGCAATAAATGATCATGGTATATGGCTGTAAAACGACAAGCTGAGATAGAGGTGTCTGGGTCTCTGATGTCACGCAACAAAGTTGACCTTGCCAGGCATACAGAGGCGCTGCCTGGGGAAGGGTTACCTGAGCAGAATGCTCAGAGATGACTAAGCAAAGGGAAATGAGAATTGCCGGCAGGGACCGCACATGCAAAGGTCCTGCGGCAGAAGGGAACATGGCACATTTGCGAAACTGGTGGTGGTGGGGGGGTGGTCAGTGTAACCACAGTGCAGAAATGAAACAGCAACTAAGGCAGAGACCCACCACGTATTTGCCGAATGTTTACTCTGGCTGGACTCTGTTCTCAGAAGCTCAGAAGCATCATTTCGTGTAATATTCACAGCTACTCTGTCAAGGGTAGTTTCCAGCTGAGGAACCTGGGACACAGAGGAAGGAATCAGTTACCCAGACACACCTGGCAGGGAGGTAGACTTTGGATCCAGGAGCCTGGCTCCAGGGCCTTTGCTCCGAATCACTGAGCTGTGTGCTTCATGTGGGAAGCTGAGGGGTGGTCAGACGCGGAGTCAGACAGCCCTGGAGGCCATGTTAAAGCTGGTGGTCTCTTCCTTCGATGAGTGGAAAGGCTTTTAAGCAGGGTGATCGTATAATCAGGGTTGTGTTTCAAAATGACAACAGAGCGGGCCTCCCCGGTGGCGCAGCGATTGAGCGCTGGGTTGCGAAGCTGCCTGCAGCCTCTGCAGCGCTGGTTCGATACCCGGCTGCTCCCCGGCCACTGGGCGAGGGTCCCACATGGCGCGCAGACCTCTCCTGCCGCCCGCTGCTCCCCTCAGCAGTGTACTTCGGTCCTTCTGCCTGCTCTGCTCCCCGCTCTGGCTCTGGTGAATTCTCTCACCCTCCCGCGCTTCTGACTGTACCCAGCGCTTGTATCAATCAATAAATAAATCTTAAAAAAAAAACAAAAACAAAATGACAACAGATGGGGCGGGGGCAAAGAGGATTCAGGAAGGAGGGGCCTGGGAGGCTGCTGCGTGCTCCAGGCAGGAGGTGTTAGACCGGTGGGATCCTGGTGATAGAGAAGAGAGTAAACAGGACTTGGACATAGATGGGGTAGAAGGGTGGAGAGAGATGGGGAGCTGCAGGGAGAGGGTCCCCCTGCCCCCACTTTCCAGCTTGCCCAGCTGGAGGACTGATGGAGCCATTTTCTGGGAGGGGGAAAATCCTGCCTGAGGACCAGGTTTGAGGACAGTCAGGAACACAGTTTTGGGTCCAGGACTGTCCAGGCAGATGTCGGGTTGTCAGGGGACACAGGGGAGCAGCCAGGCCTGGTGACTTCCATGAGTGACGGGTGCTGTTTGGGAGGCCCGGCACAGAGTGCGGGGTGGGGGGGGGGCACCCCAGACCCTAGGTAGGTGACGTGGCTGGAAGGGCTGGAGGTCACACACTGAGCTAACTGGGCCAGATGCTGCAGGGTGGAGGGGGGCGTGGGAGGAGGGGAGCCCGTTCAGAGGGGAACCTGAGGGCGTGGGAGAGGGGTGCAGGCAGGCTGCACCCGCACAGGGGGGGCATTTGCACTTGGAATGGGGGAGCGTGAGCCCGCCTTAGCAGTAGTTCGAACAGCGAGTCTCCAGCAGGTCGGCAGGGGCTTCCTGTGCCCACCCACTCGCGGACGGGCAGCTGGCCGCTGACCTGGCAGCCAGCCACTGGCAGCCTTTCGCAGGGCAGCTCCAGGGCACGGGCCAGCTGTGGGGGGACCCGGGGCAGCTGCTGAGGACAGGCCTGGGGAGAGGGTGCCCCTGTCAACTGGGCTGCTGAAGCAGGAGGTTTCCCAAGCCTGCTGCTGGGGGGAGGCTGCTGCTCAGACCCTGCGGCTGGCTGGCAGGGGGAGCCCTGGCTCCCGTGACCCCGCTCCGGGACAACAAAGAATGCTCATGGATGGTGGATGGGGTAGCACGTTTCCCCACCCCACCTGAATGAAACCTTGCTGCTCTTACCCTTGGGTGCTCAGCCCTCGGGGAGCGAGCCCCTGAGCCCGCGGGGGTGACAGTGGACGCTCCTCCCGCCCCTCCGAGCGCGCGGATCTCTCGGGGAAGTTGCCGAGACACGGCTGTCCCTTGCTTTTAGGTCTGTCATCCAGCCAGATGACAGGCAGGCGCGGTTTCTCTCCACCTTGGTGTCACCAGACAAAGCCTGCTCCCTTCCAAGTCTGCGGGAACTCGGAGCGGGCTGGGTTTGGAGGCCGCGTGGCCAAGCTCAAGCTTCCGGGGGCACCTGGGTGAACAGGCGCAGACAGTGCGAAGGAAACTCTGCGTCAGGTTCCAACCTGCGCGTGCCCTCAGGTGAGCTGCGACGTTCTCTCTCCAGGAGGGCCCTCACTGGCAGCAGTAAGTCACCTGAGGTCACGTGGCTTGACTTAGGAGGCTCCTCTGGCGATAAGACCCGTGATGCTTTGCTCTGCCTGCCGCCATGTTCTCTGCCCACCGACATCTTGGCAAACAGCCTGGGGTGGGGGTGGGGGTCAGGCAGGGACAGCTCCCCGAGACGCGTTGGCCTGCGCACTGTGGAGGATCCACCTGCTGTGGTCACAAGCTCCCGCTGTCAACCCCTCCAGCACCACCCTGTGCCACAGCCACTGCTTTCTCGGCTCAGTCAGATGGTCTTAGTTTTGGTTTCTCCTACAAGCCTTCCTGTCTCAGAGCCTTTGCACATGCTGTTCCCTTCAACTAAATGCTCTTCCCTTAATTCCTCTCCTTGTTGGTTCCTCCTCATTCTTTTGTGGTTGGCTCAGATGTGGCTTCTGCAGAGGCCTCTCAGTCCCCAGGAAACAGCCATTCCCCAGTGACTCCATAAGAGCAGCCTGCGCTTCTTCCAAGCTCTCGTGCAAATACAGTCACCAAGTCATCAGGTGTCTGACAACTGTCCTGCCCCCCCCCAGACCTGGAGGACGGGGTCTTGTCCTGAGGGGGCCCCCTACTTTAGCAGGTTCTAGTCTGGCCCTTCTCTGCGCCTCTCCTTTCTGGACAAGGAATCTGTGGGGAGATCCAGCCTTTCCTTTAGGCCTTGCTGCTGATACGCATGACCCCATATTGCCTCGCCCATGTCACCCCAGCCTGTTCTCTCAGGGGTGAGGGCAGAGCACACCCATCTTCCTCAGTGTCCACAAGGAGGTGTGCGTGAACCTCCTGGGGACAGGGTGGTTCTGAGGGTGGAAGGAGCTGGGGGGGTGCACCCTGGGAGCAGAGCTGGCTCTTCGGAAGCACAGAATTTGGAAGAGTCAAAGAAGTCAAAATAGAACCTGGCCCTCGAGGCAGTTTTGAAAGCACATTTGTCAAAGTAGGAGAATAGAATATTTTATTTAACAGTTGTTAGCTTGATTTATAATTTTAAATATTTAGGTGGTTGGTATGAGGCCTCCATTTGTACTCTCACCCCAGCCCCCCCGCATTAGAGGGCCGCCTGGCCTCACCCGCCGCACATAAGCTCCACCAGGGCAGGCAGTATGGGCAGTGCCCCCGCCCCAGGGCACAGAGCCTGGCACAGATCAGCAGATAATAAATACTGGCTGTGAGAAACAAATGAGATAATCCAAGTAAAATGCTTGACATGATGCAAATGTCCAATAAATATTAGCTATTATTGTTTGTTGAATAAATGAACAGATGGGTGGGGACCGAGACCCATAACCTGAGGTGGTTTGTGTACCAGGAGGAAAGGGTGCGGCAGACCCCAGGTGCACACTTCCCTGCCTGGACCTGTGTCCCCCTCCCCACCTGTCTTCCTCTCTTCAAGGCAAGGTGGGCACCAGGTGGGCATCCCTGACAGCCAGGGCGCCAGGAGGGGTGGGGGCTCTTGCTGGCGGTAGCCCCCACCCCCAGAGATGAACACCTGGGGCAGCCTCACCTTTGCCTTCAGGGCCCTCCCCAGACCCAGGCAGAGGCCACCGGCTGAGTTTCTTTTGCTTTACCTACTTTCCCATGCTGGGTTTGGGGGGCAGTAGCTGAAAGGATTGATTTCAGCTCAGGTCATCCACCTGAGCAATTCACTTTGAGCCTGCAAGCCTGTTTCCCCATCTGCAAAATGGGCTTGTGTGTGCAGTGGGAGAGCCGAGTGGCAGGGTGTGGGCACACATGTAGTAAACGGGAGAATCTGTGCACGGAACGTAACTGCATCAGGGAGTGCAGAGGCCTGGAACCCCGAATAGGAAAGCAGGCAAAATGTCAACAGCCAGCCAGGGAGCTGCGTGTCACACCCCTGCCGCCCGCGCTGAAGGCCTCGGTCAGTCCTGTTTGGCCACAAGGAAGCTGTCAGTTCCTGCCTGGAGACAGCGCAGCGCCAGGCCCTGATGGCTGGTGAAGACCCGAAGCCTTCACCCCAGATTCCTCCTCCCGGCAAGCCGGTCCCAGAACACAGCTCCTGCCCGCATTCTAGCGCCTGCACAGCAGGTGGCGCTGTAATACAGAACCCTCCCCGCCAGCCCCAACCCCGACGGCAGGGAAAAATCACATTTTGCTAATTGCCCCACCAGGGGTCACCATACCCTTGGAGCCGCTGGTGCAGCATTCACAGCGCCCGCAGGCGGGGGGGGGGGAGGCGGTGGGAGGCGGTGGGAGGCGGGGGGCCTCAGAGACCAGAGTCCAGGGTGGCCTCGGCTGCCCAGTTCCAGGGGTCGGCCCCGTCCCAAGTCCGCAGCGCCGGCCGAGGCGGGCGGTGGTCAGTGAGGGTGGAAGATGTCAGCGCACTGCTGCAGGATGAGCTCCACCACCTGGTTCTGGAACACCATGGTCATGGGCATGCTGGCCTCCTCCGTCTCGGGCCGCAGCAGCGTGGGCCCGAACACGATGGCGACGCTCTGCACCGACATGCGGTTCTCCTCGCCGTGCTCGATCACCCTGCGGCGGGCGCGGGGGGTGGCATCAGGGTCCAGATCTGGGGGGAGGCCAGGGGCGCCTGCTAGCACCCCCTCCCCATTCCCCACGCCCGCAAGGGCCGCCCCCTCACCGGCACAGGTGCTGGAAGAGCAGCCGGAGCGTGTCGTGGTTGGGGGCCGGCAGCGAGCGCACCAGGTCACGCACACAGCGGCTGCGCTGGGCCTGGTCCTGCAGCTCTGGGGACGGGGCGCAGAGAGGGGGGGTCGTCACGCAAGGGGAATGGAGGGGGCTGGCCCCAGCGTGTGTGTTAATGGGGGTGTCTGGGCCAAGGGGGCCTCCAAGGCAGGCCAGCCCCACCGCCCGCCGCTCCCCGCGCCGGCTCCCGCGCGCTCACTGATGGCGGCCATGAACTGGCGGAAGTGCGAGAAGGGGAACAAAGGCTCCGGCAGCTCTCGAAAGAAGAGCTTCAGGGCACCGGTGATAACGTGGACGTCCTCCCAGCGCCCGTCGTCCAGGTCAAGGCGCTCATCTGCGGCAGGTGGGGAGGAGGGGTGACGGGGGGTCAGCAGCCCTTTGGGCCCTGGGTCCCCGGGGCAGGGTTGGGGCCGGGCCTCACCGTGGTTCACCCTATAGCGCAGCTTCTGGATGGTGGCCAAGTTCCCGCTGATGCGGTACAGTCCGTCGATGTCCAGTCCTGGGGCAGAGGGAGGCGCTGACCCCGGGTTTGTAGGGGTGGGGTGAAGCCCTGCTGTGAGTCCTACTCAAGGACTCCTGTTTTCCCCCTTGACACTGCGCCCACCCGGGGGTCCGTCATGGGGTGCCGGATACCCAGCCCAGCCCTGAAGCACCTACCCCGGGCCTCGACGGTGCGGATGCACTGCTGCACGAAGCGCGGCACCGAGCTCCTCTCGCGCTCACACAGCTCCTCCAGCGGGCAGCCGAACACCTGATCTGGGGGAGAGGCTGGTCAGTGGACGCGCCTGGGAGCCACTGCGCCCCTCTCCAGGCCCCTTGGGTACCTCTGATGTAGCCCTTTTCCCGCAGCGACTGCATCGTGGGCCGCCTCTGCAGGAACTTGCGGAGCTTGTGCCGGACCTTGCTCAAGTCGCTCTCCAGGCCCCCAGGGCCCAGGGCCAGCGCAGCTGCCACAGGGAGACGGATGACCCAGTCAGCTGATGGTGCAGGGGTTACCCCTGCTGTCACCAGCCCCCAAAAGATGCATCCTCCCCAAATCCATATCCACACACCTGCACTAGACCGCAGGTCATCTTCCTTATCCTGCCAGCTTTCCAGGCGCTCCCTGGGCCCCAAGTCCACACCTGTGTTTTCGCTTTCCTCCTCTGGGGGCATGTCTGCAGACTGGGATCACGAAGAGAGGCAGAGCCTGAGGATGGCTGAGGGTCCTTTTGGGGTGGGATGCAGGAGCCCAAGTGCCCTCCCAGCAAGCCTGGTGACCCCAGGCAGGGAATTCACTCTCTACCCTTAAGCAGGTCAACTGCCTTCTCCACCAGGGGGCCTCAGAGCACTCCCCTGCCTCTTGCATGGAGCCCCTTCAGGTGCTGGAGGCAGTTATCCTGTTCTCTCCCACCACCACCCACGCCCTGCCCACACCCCGCTTTATCCCAGCCACTCTAGCCACCTCCTAGTTCCTGGTGCCTTTCCTCTATATTTTCCTCAGCTCCTCTATACACACTGTACTAGGTCAGCATTCCTCAAATTAAGTGCATTCCTATTCTGAGCTTGCAGTTCTAGGCACGGTTGCCAACAACCATACCAATATCATCTCCTTGGATCTAGATTCCTACCTCTATTAATACAGCCAAATGCTGCACCCAATGTTGGCTTACAGGGAATTAAGGGTCAAAAAGTCCCAGGTTGTTCACAGATGAATCACTGTCAGAGGGGGCCTGCCCCATCTCTACTTATGCAATTGATATTTGAACCTGAAAAATAGCAGACTCTTCAGTTTTTTATCCTGTCATTCCACCCTGAGGCTGTTTCTCAGATAATTAGTTTTCCTCCTGTCTCTTGAAATGGAACATTCCTCCAGGATGTGCCCCTCCACCCCCTCCCCTCACCCCCTCCACAGGGGCTGGATTCAAACACTTAAGAAAGGCTATTTCACTGGCAGCCCATCTGCCATCCAGCCATAAGGGGGGACTCCTCTGCAAGGAGGGGTACTAACCCACGGGTACTGGGGAGCCCCTGGTGCCTGAGTGGAAGGCCTCACCAACAGTGGGCACAGCTGCCCTGCATAACGGCTGGCCATCCCCTCCCCACCAACCCTGGAGGCCCCCAGGCTCTGCCTACCAGCTCCTTGATGCCCTGGCTGATAGCCTTGTGCCAGTTACTGATGATGGCCTCCGAGTCGTGCTGAATCAGGTACTCTGAGCCATCTCGACTTCGCAGCTGGAGGAAAACAAGTCACTCAGTGATCTCTGGGCTCAGGCCCCAGGGGGATTACAGAGATGGGGCTGATCTGTTCCTATCCCCAGGGATTCAGAGCCTAAAGGTGCAGGTCAGGCATTCCGCCTCACCAGAATCAGCAGGTGACCACATCCCTGGGTTACAGATGGGCAAACAGGAGTTTCCGCAACTGCCTCTGGGACACACAGCAGTGAGGGGCGGAGCGCGGGTCTGAATGTCACAGTTGCCCGGCTCCCTGTCCAGGACACTGTCCCCAGCCCCAGCCTGCCTCCCCGAGAGCCACAGAGCACGGCGGGCCTCCGCCACAGCCCTGGCCAGCAAAAAAGTCCCTGTGTGAGACTCCTGGCAGCAGTGGAGGAAATGCGGGGGAGCAGGTTTTGAGAGCACGTCACAGTCAACCTGGAGAAAACAAGTGTCCCCCACACATACTGAGGACTTGGGAGTGTTGCCCCCCCCCCCACTTTTGTAGTCTCCAGTCTTCACCCTCTCCCATACTCCAGCCTGGGCAAGGCGCCCTCTAACAGCGCACTGCACCAAGAAATGTAAATTAAACAAAATGCCAGAAGGAAATTTCTGCTGCTTTTTGACTCCTGGAAGCGCTTCTTGACAGCAGGTTTTCCGACTGTTCACTCTGAGGAAGATCAACGAGCTGGAGGAAGCACTGCCTGACCGTCTGCTGCTGGACGCTCCCTCCCGGCCACAGCTACCTTCTTCCTTAGGGTGCCCCGAAATCTGCATTTCCAAAGCCTCTATTTTATACCACGGAGGAGCAAGCACAGGCGGTCTTTAAGCGACTGCTGGGGGGTCCTCACTCTCTAACAGCAGGTCTCCCAAGAGCTCGGTCAGGCGGTTGGCAAAGTGTACTTCTCCGTCCCTGGCCCCCAGGACCAAGCCCTCATGTTCATGTGAATGCTGGGCGGGGAAGCTCACACCAACACTGCCCATTGGGGCCAGTGAGAGTCAAGAGTCAACAGAAACTACCCCAAATAACAGAACAACTTCCAGAATCAGAGCGGGCTAGCTTGGGCTGCCTACCTTTTCAACTTAGGCTCGAATACTATTTAAAGGGCTTTTTCAAACCGAAAAAAACAAAAACAAAAACAACGACCTGCACAGTCTAGCAGGTCTGGAGCCTTCTGGAGAATTCCAGAGCCTTCTCCAGGCTGGCACGGTTTAGTGCAATGCAGTGTCAGCCGTCAGAGTCTGATCAAGGGGGCAAACAGATCCCGGCAAAGACTAGAGGCCCTTCCGAGAGCAGACAGCACAGCCTCACTCTAATCTAAGATGGCGAGGACTCTGCCTCTGTTATTCTGGAAAGCAGCCTCAAAACTCTTCTAAAACAGACCATTTGTGGCAGCTCCTTCAAACATAGTCAGTGTGTGCTTGCAAGTTTCATGCAGAAAGCAAGGTTGTACAGTCACACATGTTCTTCAGAAAGCATTCACCCTGTGGAACGCACAGGCTAGTGACAACCCCACACCAGCCGTTCTCAGGAGCTGTTGCCCAAGTTTTCTGTGGTTCTAGGGTGACCAGGAACACATGCTGAGGAAATTTCCCAGACCCAACCAATCTGGTCATCCTGGATGATACAGAATTTAGAGCTGTGTCTCAAAAAAAATCCCAGTTGCCAATGGACTGTCCCTGAGTGGAGCAAGCCAGGGCTCCTAGTCTTCATTAAAGACGCAGCTCTCCTTCTGGCTTGAGCAGCTTCTGCGCCACCTGCCTTCCAGTCCTTGCAAGAAAAGGCAAGGCAGAGGTGTCTATTCTGAAACCTGCACCAAAGGCCCGGCCAGAAAACTGAAGCGTATCTTTCCATGTCAGAAGAGGTACAGGCTGGCAAACCTGATGCCCTCCTCGATCAGACTCTGCACTCTACCCCACCAGGCCTGGAGCAGGCTCTGGAATTCTCCTCCAGAAGGCTCCAGACTTACTGATCAGAGTGGCTCATGAGAGCAAACGGGTTTTCCAAACCTGCTCAGTGGATACTATGGTTCTAGAGCTGAGGGAAGCATGAATCATCAGAAAAACCACTGAATGAAACGTGAATCACCAGGAAACCATCAAACTCCTGGGAGAGCTGCTTTTCTGAACTGCAACATGAGGTCACCTAGAAGCACCCCGAGAGTTCCTTGTACATTGGAGCTCTCTGGCGGGGCAGGGGCCTCATTCTTCTGGACTCCATGTTCACTGGAAACTTCTTCAAGTGCTATGGATCAGGAAATGGTCTTGATTTCCCTCAAAATCTGTGACTCTTTCCAACAGTAAGAGTCACATAACTGAGTACGCTCCCTTTTCACTTTGGCTTCCAGGAAACCCGCAGTTATTATTTTTTTTTCCAGCAACAACTTCAGCACCTGTACCTCATCTGCCCCTAATTTCTCTTTACATGGACCCTTCTTCTCACTTGTCTGGCCCTGGCTTTTCAGTGGATTTTACCAGCTCACCTCGTGTGTTTGTGTGTGAGTTGACGCAAAACTTTGGGGGCCAAGGTGGGGATAATAACATCTTGAAAACAAGACAATGCCCAGTGGGCAGTGACAGCTCTGCCACTTGCCTGGGCCTCACAGGCCTCTCTCTCCCTGCTGGGCAAGCCAGAGAAACATGTCCATGGACCTGTTTATTCTCTGGGGACCCTGTCCAGTTGGAAGCTGGGCTCTGACCAGTCAGAGAAGGTACCATCCTCCTCCCTGCCCAGTCTACAGAATAAGGAGCCAGGGATGGGGCAGCTGGGATGCGGCAGCCCAGAGCCTCCTAAGCCTCCCCACCCTGGGAGGCCAAGTTCCTGGAGCAGGAACTGCACAATCCAGGATGCCAGAAACACTGTGAACAAGCCCTGAGGTCGGGGTGCCTTTGCCCCTGAAACCTGAGAATGCAGCCCCAACCCTTCCCAGACCCCCATTCTTCGAGTTTGCCAAGTGAGGGTCCCAAGCCAGTGGTCAGCCCTATTCCTCCCTCAGCCCCTCACCTCCAGTACATTCTTCTTGCTGGATTTGTCTTTGGGGGCCCAGGTGAGCGAGGCCCCCCTCAGTTCCACTGTGTACTCAGGAGTAGAGAGCTTGGAAGGCTGCCTCTGTGGGAGAGGGAAGAAAGTGGGGGGACACAGTTACAGAGAGCACTCCGCTCAGAGGGCCTGCCACAGCACCTGGCTCCTATCCACCAGGACCCCTGGGTTCCAGGGACAGGGGTCACAGCTTTGGGGGAAGGGGACTCAAGGGTTTCTGGAACCCGGAGATCCTGGCACTTTGTAACCATACAGTTGCAGGATGGCTGGTCCTCTGTTTGCTGCTTGGCACCCAGGAGAGGAAAGGAGAAAGAAGGGCAGCCCCATGGAGCAGGGGTGTCCAGTCCCCAACCTCCTGCCCACGTGGCTGGAGTGGTCCACCCTCAAGGGAGGCTGGAAGTGCTTGTCCTGGGGTGAATCAGCTGCCATCACCTCCCAGCAAGGCCCAGCTCCCTTGATACTCCTGAGCCTCTGCCTCAGGGCTGGACTTCCACAGCCAGACAGACCAGGTAAAGGCCCGCGGGAGTCAGGAGCAGGTGGGTGGCCCCAACCCCGGGGGCTGGGGACTCACCAGACCAGCTGCCACTGAGCTCTTGGAGTCCTTGAAGAATGTCAGGACGCCACCCTCCAGCACTGTCCAGGAGGCGCTCCAGTTTTTCTTCCTGGGTAAAGGTGTGTGTGGGGGTGGGTGGGTGTCAGGGCTGGAATTTGGCTCTGGCTGAGGCTGCCCTTCCCTCCAGGAGCAGCAAGGCAAGGAGTTTCAGAACTCTTTGGGGCACCCCAATCACAAGGGGTGGACTCTCAGGTCTAACACCCTAGCCAAGGGACATTGGGCAAGTCTCTATCTCTGCGCTGCAGAGTCCTCACCAGGCCCCCGACGGCGCACGGATGGTGCGCAGTGAAGGTGGTCACTGAGGCCCTCCCTGCCCTGGTCCGGGTACACCCGGGTTCTCACCGGAGTCTCTTCCCCTTGTCCACTGTCTTCGTGCGGTGCAGCACACCTGCCTTGTCCAGCGTCTTGATCTTAAAGAGAAAAGGCGAAGAGGAGGGAGCTGAGGAAGTCAGCCTGCCCTCAGCCAGCAGCTCCCCGTAGGTTGGGCCCGAGTCTCCGCTGAACCCTCTTCACTGCTGGGCTGGGGGGTACCACTTCCACAGCAACAGCAGCAGGACTTTCCTCCCAGCTCCCCCCAGCTCTGGCCTGGGATGACCCAGACCCCGGATTCGTTCAGCCCAAGTGAATGCTGAGGCCTATGGAGGAGACTTGCCCAGCCTCAGGCCTCCAGTCCTCCAACCTCCACTTCTTCTATGGGGGTCCTGCCAGGGCCTGGTGCCCACTCCCTTACCTTCTCCTCTGGTGGGCTGGCCTGTGCTGGCATCTCACTTTCCTGGCTAGGTTTTCGGATGCTTCGAGGGGCAGGGACAGGGACCTGGGGAGAAAGATACTGTCAAGTACAGTCCTCTCTCCCCCAGCACCCCCTTCCCCAGCACCCCCGGGTTACCTGGGGCAGCTCCCACTGCACGGAGGCATCACTGGGGTTGTAGAAGTAAGGCTTCCCGTGGTCCTCCAGCCTCACCCACTGTGGGGAGAGGGAAGGGTCAGGGCGCCCGCCCACCTCGTGGCAGGACGGAGAGGTTCCCGCCAACCAGAGCCCCACAGGGAGCCCCCGAGTCCGGAGGGGCGGTGCAGGGTGCAGTCTTGGGCTGACTCGCGTTCTCCGGGAGGGGGAGCTTGGAGAGTGAAGGGAAGCGACCAGTGAGGACGAGTTGGGGAGCAGCCGGGACTGCCTGGGCCCACACCCCACCTGCTCTTGGGTGTAGTGATTGGTGTAGATCGTCTGTCCTTCAGCGTCGACGTGACAGGCCCAGCCAGGGGGCGTGGCGAAGGGCGCACTGGGGTCGGGCTCGCTTAGGGAGCCCTCGGGAGAATAGTCCTCCTCGGGGTAGGACGCGGGCAACTCGGGGTAGTCCGTCTCAGGAGTGGGGGGCTGCCGGGAGCGCAAGGCGGAGTCAGAGGCTTTCAGAGGCAGTACTGACGCCGGGCCGTGCTCTTTCGGATCAGGCCTCATCCCGCCACCTCTGCTCCCGGGGTCCGCAGGGAGCCGGAGACGCGGCCAGCGGCCCCCAGAGCGAGCCCTGACCCGACCGGCTCGGCCCCGCCCCCCGCCTCGGCCCCGCCCCGCCCCGCCAGGCCCCGCCCCCGCCCCGCCAGGCCCCGCCCAGCCTTCAGTTTCCCCAACCCGGGTGCAGGGGCGGGGCCACGGCTCCTCGCCCCGCCCCGCCCCGCCCCGCCCCGCCCCGCCCCGCCCCGCCCCTCACCCGCTCGTCCCGGGGGCTGCGGAGCCCCTCGCCGGGCTGCATGTCCAGCTCGTCCCCGGGCTCGTCCTCGGCCTCGTCCTCCCGCTCGTCCTCCCAGGCCGTCTCGCCCGTCAGCGCGTTGTAGAAGAACACCCGGTGGCTCTCCTCATCCCAGTACTGGCCCCACTCGGCGTCGAGGCTCTCGCGGCTGCCCACCGAGGCCGGGGAGGTGGCCGGGCTGGCGGCTCCCTCGGCGGCCTCGGCCTCGAAGGGCGACTCCCAGGTGGTCACGCCCGTGTCGGGGTTGTAGTAGTAGGGGCGCCCGCTGTCCGCGTCCGTGTGCGTCTCCCACGCGGGGCCGGCGCGCGGGGCAGCGGCGGCGTCGGGGGAGGCGGCCCGCGGCTGCCGCTCGAGGTTGGCGTACACCGGCTCCGGCTCGGGCTCCGGCTCCGGGGGGGCGGCCACCTGCTGGGGGGAGGCGTGACCTTCAGCAGCCCCGGGGTCACAGGCCGCTTGCCAACTGCGTGACCTTCAGTAAGTCACGGTGCCTCTGCCTCAGCTTCCCGGGCTGCAGAATGTCGGCCCAGTTCTGGAAAGTGCGGTAACGGCACCAGGAAATGTTCTTCAAAGTGCTCAGTAAAGTGTGAAGTGCCCCAGATGCGTGGAGCGATGTCATTAATTATTTATTAGCAATGATAAAATATTGGTTACTGCGTTCTTCCAGCTGTGCCAATCAAAGGGACCAATCAAAGGTTGGGCAGGAACAGAGAACTGGCCTGGACCTGTGCCTTCTGGACCCCACTCTGGTCACAGAGGGCAGGCCCTGCTCCGTATTCCCGTCCTCACCAAGACACCCTCCCCCTTCCCCAGCTCTGGACTGCAATGGGCACTGCCTCTGCACAGGGGAAGGGAGCTTCCTAGGTGTGTGACCTCAGAATCACAGGCCTCAGAATCAGTTCCAGGCTAGAGGAGAGCCAGTTGGGAGAGAAGGCGGAGCAAAGAAAGGGGAACCCCCTACCCAACTCCAAAACAAAGTGAGGTGGACTCAGTCACAAAGAATGTAAGTGTTAACACCCTCAAGGCCCCAGCTACCTGCAGGGCAAAGTCTAAACCTTTAACCAGGCACCAGGGCCATCCATCAGCACCTGTCTTCCAGCCTATTTCCGGCCAGGCCACTCCTTGCTCCCGGCTTTGAACTTTAAGCTCTAGGAGCAACACTAGGGGAGGGCCATCACTGCCAGGTCCCAGCCCCACCTCTCTCACCTGGCTGACTCCTCTTTCTTCTTTAGGACTCAGCTCAAGTGTCAGGTTCAAGACCTTTCCTGAGATTTCTTCCTTGTGCCCACCACACCCAGCCCTCAGCCCACTGGAGGGATAGAAAACTAAGCCATCAAACCCCAGAAGGCACAGCACTCGGGGATTAACACTGTTTTCGAAGAACACATAATGCTACAAGGGGGGAACAAAGTTCAAGATGGTAAACTCAGCATAATTCCAGTTCTGTTGTTCTAGAAATCCTCCAACAGGCTAACAGAAGTGTAGTTATACAGATTGGATTTGGTCGTGTTTGTTTTCTTTAAACATGTTTGCTGCCTCAACATTTTGAATAAACCTTTTTTTTTTTTTAACATCCCAGACGTCCCCCTGTAGCTCTAACACCCCCCACCTCAAAGCCGTAAATCCTCAGAGGGGCCTCGCCTGGGTCCTCAAGCACCTAGGAAAACACTCATGTGTCCAGCAAAGTGTCACCTGCTCTGGGCAAGCTTTGTTAAAGGCACCGGGAATGCAGCAGGGAGCAAATGGATTCAAGTCCTTGCTCTGGCAATGCTGATACACCAGCGTGGGTGTGTAAATGGGGGGAGGGACCCCAAGTGAGGAGTAAAATGCGCAGCCTGCCAATAAAACACTGTGGGGGGGGGCACTGCCCTTCAGCAGGTGGCTGTCCCAGGCAGGTAGGAGAAACCAGGTAGAGCAGTCCTGTAGTTCCTCACCCGCTGCCTCCCCCACGCCACACGCGCCCCTGTGGCTGAGCCCGCCCCTCCACTTGTCTTTTCTCTCTACCCACTCCTGCCCCCTATGCATCCGGTTATTCCAACCACAGCAGCCCGCTGGCCCTCCCCAGAACACCAGGGGCATCCCCTTCCCCCTTCACCCCCCCACCCCACCCCTCAGCCTAGACTCCCGCTCTCATGCTCTCATTCCCTGCTCCTCCTGCGCGCTCCCCTTCCCTCTGGAGAGACGCCTAGCCATGGGCACTCTGCTGCTCCTCCTGTGAGGGTCCCACGGCACTCTGCCTTGGGGTCAGTTGTCTGCCCATCTGCCCCCCAAGGGTAGGAGTTTCTTGAGAGCAAGACCAGGATGATGTAACCCACCCCCGTGGGCACGAAGCAGGTGCCCCGCTGTTCTGAAGCCCACGGCAGACCCACCCAAAGCACCTGCTGCCTGAATATAGAAGCCAGCTCTGTGCAGACTTCAGCAGCAGGTACGCACGCCCCGGCGGGAGAGCGGGCGAGCTGTGAGCCAGGCCTTCCAGAGTAACGGCTCCGTGGAGAATGCAGGCAGTGGGTGAGGGAGGTGGATGACTGGACACGCTTACCACCTACCCCGGCTGCACCCATGACCGCGCCCATGCCTGGGACAGGGCTGGAAGGATGTACAGGGTAGAGGGCGTCAGGGAGGCAGAAGAGCCAGAGAGGAGCGGGGCTCTTTGGAGCAGGGATTTCCATCTGGTCAGGCTGCTGGCTTTGGCTCAGAGCCTCAGGGAGTCCCAGGCTGCTGGGGCTAATGGGGAACTCACACTCAGGAACACCCCAGCAGCAACAGAGATTGGGCAGGTAGAAGTTTAGGTTCCTCACGTGACAGGCAGTCACGAGGAGGGGAAGAGGCAGGATAGGGCAGCAGGGCTCCCGAGTGCATCAGAGGCCAGATGGGGGCAGGGCAGTGCCCCTTTGATCGAAGCACATTCCAAGGACTGGTGCAGCCCAGGATGCAGCTACCTCACGAGGCAGTGGAGCTGGCGGCAGAGGTGGCCACGTAGAGTCCAACTCACTATTAGGGACGCTGCAGCCCCAAGGCCCTTTCACCCTCTAGAACTCTCTGTGGAGCCCCACAGAGCTAAGACAGAGGTGCTTTGCTCTCCTGGCAGAGCCCCAGCCAGGAGCAGAGTCCCCAGAAGCCAGTTCTGCCATGGCCTCCGACCTGAGCTCACCCAGGTTAGAGTGGGGTCAGCCGCCCTGCCCCCAGCTCCCAGAGGCCCAGGCAAGACCCAGCCCACTGACACCAAGTCTTGGGGTCCAGGCTCCAATCATGCGGGGTCACCAAGTGGAAAAGAGGAAGTGGTCTGCACCTCAGGCCAGAGGAAGGAGCCAAGAGGGGCCTGACTCCCACCATTGTCTGCTGCCCGGCCCCCGGCGCTGCGCTGTTTTCCAGTTCCCTGCCTTTTCCCACAGGCATGTGGCAGATCTGTCTCTTCCCCACGCCGATGACCATCTCTCAGATCCCTTTGCCGCCCCCTCACTGAGGCAGGGCCTCAGGAAAGGAAAGAGGAAAGAAGGGGGGAGTTCCGAACCTCCGGGAGATACCTGCTCTGAACCCCAGTTCACTCGGCTCCTCACAGCACCAGCGGTGGTCCCTGGCCCCCAGAAGCCTCCCCGCCAGCCCCGTCAGAGGCTGAGCTCGACCCCCAATGCCAGGGGCCCCTACCTGTCCCCGCAGGGCCCGACTGTACCTCCTGGTCAGCTTGGCAATCCTGTCCACCATCCTTTCCCTTCTGAGCTTCTGGGATGGAGCCCTGGGAAGGTTTTGGGGGTGGAGCCAAGGGGCACAAGCCCAGGGCTGGCACAAGGCAATGGGGAAACAAGAAGTTGCCTTGAAATGGGGGGAGGCTGAGCCTCGGCCCGTTTCCTGTCAGGGCTGCGGAAGTGCACTCTAAGAGAAGCTGCGTGAGCCGGGTGGGGGTGGCGGCTGCAGGTCAGGGCTATTTTTATCGGCCAGGGGCAATCTCTTCCCCCCAGCGCCCCTGATTGCTGACGCGCTCTGAATCCCAGGCCCAGGCCCAGTAACACAGCAGGTTCCAGAGGACGGCGCAGAAGCCCCTGCCGGGAGGGTGGGCCCTGCAGATGGGGGCAGACAGAGGCGGCCGCAGAACACTGGGGTCTGGGCTAGCATAGGCTGGACGGCGAGTGGCCGTCAGCTCCTCCCAGGCCCAGGGAGGATGTGATGAAAAAGAGGAAGACTGAGTCCAGGGTGGGGGGTTGGGGGGAGGGTTTTCAAAGAGGAAGGGGTCTGGGCAGATGTGGTATCCCAGGGAGGTGGTGTCTGCACCCTCTCGCCACAGGGAGGACAGGAGGGGCTCTGACCACACCACGCCACCTGCCTGACCACCTGGGCCTGTGGCCTCCAGCCTCAGTCACCCAGATGCCCAAGTGCCCTACTTGTGTGTCCCCCCACTTTCAAGGACCCAGAGAAGGGGACAGGAACCAGCACCCCCACTCTACCCTAAGAGCATCCCCTGGCCCTGGTCTTTCACCCTCTCTCCAGGTGGGTGTTCAGACCCTGGCCAGCGGACACGGCACGTCACCCCAGTGAGGGCCGCAGGCCTCCTCCACGCCCTTGGGGACCATCTTGTCTTCAGCTCTCAGAGGGGCTTCCTTCCAGCTCTCAGCGGCAGGCAGTGTCCTGCTCACCCGCCCGCCACCTGAAGGATCTCCTGCAGGGGCTGCCGAGCTCGCAGTTCAGGCTGGGCCCCTCGCCTCTGCCCTTCCCGTGCAGCAGTCCTGCCCCAGCTCTGGCCTCCTTTCTCCTCTGCCTTGGCCCCCAGGCCTCTCCTCCCCTGAATCCACTGTGAGCTCAGGGAATGGATTTGGGGTATGGGACCCTGGGGATGGGTCCAGAGCAAGTCTGGGCCTATGCCCTACTCTGTCCTCAAAAGCTGTAGTGCCACTCCCTGACTCCATCCCCTGTGGCCCAGAACACTAGAGGCAGACTAATCCTCCAGAAAAGTCTCCCCCGCTACCCCGGGCCCTGGGAGCCAGGCCAGGGAGCTGGGACTGGACTCTGTAAACTCCAGAGCAGCTAGAAGCTCTGAGCCACTAGGAAGGGGCTGTGCTAGGGGATGCGTGAGAGGGCAGGACAGGACACCAGGCCCTCCACACTGCCTGCAGGTGGAATTGGGGCCTAGGGTCTCCCTGTGTTGGGGAACGGGAATCTCAGAAAAGACAACTTGCTTCTGTTTCGCAGCAAGACCACTGGCCCAGGCCTGGGATCTCCCAGCAGGCACTGGCCCCAGGCTCCAGAGACTCAGCTCAGCTCTGGGCTGCTCTTCTTGGTCAGAGTTAGCTCCTCGGGCCTTGTCTGGGCTTCCCCTCCCCCACTGAGAGGAGGTGGTGACCACAGTGGCTTCCCAGTGGGGTACGCCTCTCTCAACCGCACCCTCATGCACCCTCATGCCTGGAGAGGTTCGTGGTGGGGGAGGGGGCAGAACAAGGCAGGTGTATGTCGCCTCCTCTGCAAACCCCCTTCTAGGAGCAGGTGCACCAGGAAAACCCCATCAGCTCTCCAGCCAGAGGCAAAAGTAAAGTCTGCAAACTGGGTCTCAGGGGCTGGGGAGAGGCAGGAGCTCCTGAGCAGACCTACAGCTGCCCTGTGCGCCCCTGCCCCGGGGCTGAGGGGAGGCCAAGTGGGAGTGTCTGTGATCTCAGGGTAAGCTGGTGTCTGGCTCCGCTGTTTGCCTTCTCCAGGATGGGCTTATGGGCCTTGCTCAGTACCCACCCCAGCCCCCACTGACCCTTCTACTGTGTGCATCCGGGAGGCTAGGGGGTGACCCTATAATAGGCCCTTGAGCCTCAGAAGCCCAGGGGCGCTGTGCCTGGGCTGTTATCTGCTCTCTCAGGGTAGCTGTGTCTGTTATCCTCTACTGCCCCTCCGCGTCTGCGAGCCTGGTTTGGGCTGGGGCCTGGGGTGAAGCCTGTGGTGAGGGCCCCCCTGAGGCTCCATGTAATCTTATCACAGGCAATAGATTCCAAACCCAATGGCCTAAGGTGAGGCGTTGCTGGTTTTTTTGGGTTTGAGGCAGGCCTCCTCTTCCCCCCACCACTCCCCAAGAAAAGCTTGGCTTCTGTGAAACAGTGGCACAGCCCCCTGCCGGCCCACCCTTGGGAGCAGGCTGCACCTCGGCTTCTTGACCTCTGGGTCTCCAGAGCCATGGGCACTGGACTCTGCCCCAGGCCTCTGGGTGAGCTCCTAGGTCTGCCTGCCAGGCCTGTTCCTCCAGGGTGGGTGGGGCCTGGAGTGGAGTCCCTTCCCTGACACGGCCCTGCCTGCTCAGTCAGGATGGCTGCACCCAGGAGGTCACCGGGGAGGAATTGGAAATGTTCTGTCAAGGAACTTGCTGGCCAGCAAAGGCTGAGGTTCTGAGCCAACGCTGCCGGGCAGCTGTGACGGCAGTTTGACCCCCTCTCCTCAAACGAACCTGCCCCGGCAGCTCCTATTCCTCCTCGGCCCCCCCAGGAGGCGCAGATCCCTCCTCTCCAGCCCACCTCCTGCACCGGGGTTCACCATTGCCTCTTACCTGCTCTTACTCAGAAGATGCCTCACCCCAAGTCTCCAGCCCTTTCCACCTGACTGCCTTTGCCCCTGTGGCATTTTGACAAACTCAAGGTCTCTTTATCTTAAAGAGAAATGCTGCCCCCCTGGCCCCAGCTCTCCCTTTCTTCTCTTCAGCACCAACTTCTCGAAGGAGTGTGGGGCGGTTTCGTCACCCACTCGCTCTGCACCCACTGCTCCGGTCTCCCACAGCGTCCTTGATGTCAAGTTCCCCCTGGTCTGACCTGGCTCCTCTCCAGCAAGTCTTTCTTGCCACCCTGACCCTCCCAGGCCCTCCCAGCCTGGGGTGGGGCTCCGGCTCTGCCTCCTCTTCGTCAGCTGCTTGCCCCAGCTAGCCTGAGTGCCTGTGCAGCCTCTGCCCAGCTCCGCGGGTGCCGGCCGGCTCCTCCCCGCTCCTCCCCGCTCCTCCCGGCCCCTGGCCCAGCCACCCGGGACCAGCTCCGGCCGCCTGCCTAGGCGCGAGCTCACTCACCACAGCCCTCCCAGGCACACAGATCAGCTGCCCAGCTGGACGTCCTGGTCCCCTCCAAAGCTGCATGCCCTGAACCCAGCCACCCCCCTGCCCCGGAGACCATCAATCTTCTCATCTCAGCACCGCCTGCCGCTCAGGTGCAGACCCGCCGTCACCCCTGAAGCCTGCTTTCCTGGAATCATCTGCCGCCGAGCACGGTGACAGGCCGGTCCCAGGAAACACAGGGTCAGAGGGACGCGGGACACCACCCGCGCGAGCAAACCGCACGGAACGACACACACATGCGACGGGCAACGGCCCGGGTTGCGAGCCGGGGCCCTCTCAGGGCAGAAGGAACGGAGAGGCTCTCGGCAGAGATGGGCTACGAGGGTGGGGTCCCGCGCAAGCCACTGTGAGAGGCTTGTTGGGGGGAAACTCACCCTGGCCTGGGTCTTAGATGCATTTAAGGAATTCACGCTAATTTTGTTAGATCTAATGATGGCATCACGGTTGTGGAAGAAAACACATTTTTAACAGCTGCATGCTAAAGTTCTCAGGGCTGAAATATGCCAAACTCTGGAATGTATAATTTTTTTGGAGAAAAAGAACCAACACAGCAAACAGTAATGGCTAAATCTAGGTAACAGGTATAGTTCAATTCATTTTATATTGTTTTTGCTGTTTGGAAAAAATCATCATAAAAAGAAAAGCTCCTTCTAATCTTTTTACTCGTCTGCATCCTCAGTGGGGCCACTCTAGAGGTGCTCATTATTTCTTCTCTGGAAAAAGCCAGTCCTTGTGGCTCTCCCCCGATATGTCAAAGACAAAGTAATTTCTCTCCCTTTAAGATGAGACTTGAGCTGGGGATTCTGGAGATATGGCAGCTCAGCCATGTCTTGCTTCTGCCTCTTCTGTTGTCCTCTACTGCCAAGCCAAGGGGGGTGGTGGGCAGGCCTGGCTGGCACAGGGCAGTGCCTGGCATCCAGGCTAGAAGGGGCAGACTGGGCCATTAATGAGCCCCTAGGGGGAAGGTGGGGGAAGGGAGGGGGCACCTCCTGCCTCTAGGAGCTGATGGGAGCTGCGGTCTAAGCACTCTTGGGGAGCAGAATTTCTGCAGGCGACTTAGAGGCAGGGGCTGGCACAGCACCTGTTTCTTCTCTCTCTAGGATCCTCCGCCAAGTGGGTTACTCCAAAAACTCACCCCAGCCCTGCTGAGCAAAGACGTCCTCTGTCAACCTAGTAGCCAGGAGGGCGGGGACGCGGGACGCACTAAAGACGGAGGGAGGAGGAATTTATCAGTGAAAGGTGATGGGACAATTACACGGTCATTCAAGAAAATAAAGGCGGGGCTGTAGCTCACTCTGTCCACCCGCATATACCCCCCAAAGGTCAAAGATTCAGGTGTAAAATAATGAAGCCATAAAAATACTCAAAGGAGAAAACAGGCCTCTCCCCGGAAAGAGAAATGCAAATGCCAGCTACCTCAAGTGATATATTTCACTGTCAGGTTGGCAGGGAACTAAATTTGGACGACACTCCCTTGGCGATGCTACAGGGAAATAGATTCTCTGACTTGTGTCAGTGGAAAAGCAAATCGATATAAATCAACAGAAAGTTGGCCATATCTAGCAAATGCCCGTCCTGTACCCGGGGACCCAGAAGCCCCGCTTCTGAGGTTTCTCCTCACCTTACCCACACGTGTGTGAAAGATGACTTATCACAGCATTATCTGTGAGGGCAAAAGGTGGGAGCCACCAGGCCCATGACAGCAGACTGGTTAAAGGGTGTCACTGGTCCCGACATGGGCCCTACAATGGGAAATCAGGTCGCTCTGAGGAAGGAGACCAGCACTGTCTGTGCACAATGTCTAAGATACATTGTCCTAGGACGGAACTGCCAAGAAGAAACAAGATGTCTCCAGGATATGTTGTTCTATTAAAAAGTCCCCTCCCCCCCCCAAAAAAATCACTAAATAAACAAGATGCGGGACTGGTATAACGGTGTAAGAGAGAGAAAAAGCAAGCAGTCAACTATACAGTCACACTAATCTGTATTTGTATAAGGAAATTCTGGAAGAAAAGAGAAAGAATAAAAGTGCTGACTTTGAGGCAAGGGAAGCCAGAGGGGGGTGAGTTGCTTTCACTAGATACTTTTAAATATTGTTTTGCTTTTTGAAGCGTAGTATATTATAATCTGAGCAAGACAGGCTGAAGAACACAATGACAAGTTGAACAGCAGTAGAGGAACTACGGAAGATTCCAATACAGTTTAAAAGAAAAGAAAAACAAGAACGGCTTTAGAACTTAAAATACATCCTTGCACTAAGTGAAGGAGAAATCACTTTTGAGATTCAAATTTGCGATCTGGAAGATCAAGGAGAAGGTCCCAAACCTCAGTGCAGAGCACGCAGAAGGAAGAAGGTGCAGACCCGGGAGCCCAGCCTCAGGGCTGACATGCAAATGCAAGAAGCAAGAGAAATATGAAAGAAGCAGCAGGAGAAACCGGAACATATCGACTCGATTTCCCTAAGCGCTTCTAGATGACAGGGTTCTGCGAGTTCCAGATGGGGTGCTGAGAGAGTCACCCCCATATCCTACAGGACTGGTTTGATGAGGAACGCCTGGGAGAAACAAGCCTAACGAAAAGGATAACAGGTTCACACAGGGGAAAACAGAAATCAATAGCAACCAAATTGAAGGGGGAAAGAAATGTACATAGAACTGCAAGCAAACTAGCGGTGGCAAGACCAGGTTTGGGCATCGGTTGTAAAAAGAAATGTGAACAGGTTGAAATGTCCCACAAGAGTCAGCTTGGGCTTAACCTTCAGTGATGTGATGTGTACAAAAAATACACCTTTTAAAAAAGCAATAATGTTTGAATGAAAAGAAAAAATAAAAGGGGCAAAAAATAAAATGAGCTAAAAAATGAGTGGCCATATTAATAACAGAAAGGCAAAATTTAGGTTTAAAAGCATTAAACAGGGCCTCCCTGGTGGCGCAAGGGGTTAAGCACAGCGCTGTGAAGCTGTCTGCAGCCTCTGCAGCATGAGTTTGATCCACGGCTGGCCAGGGAGCTACCCACATGGCGCAGCAGACCTCTCCTGTCTCGCCCGCTGCTCCCCTCAGCAGTGTATTTCAGTCAATCCGCCTGTTCTGCTCCCCGCTGTCTCTGGCGAAGCCTCTCACCCTCCCGAGCTTCTGGCCTGTACCCCGGTTCTTGTATAAATAAATAAATCTTTCAAAAAAAAAAAAAAGAAAATAGACAGTTTTTCTGTGTCTATGAAGAAGAGAGAATTTACTTGGCCACAAAGAAATCAATAATAAAAATTAAATGGGGAGATTTTACAAATCTAGAGACAACGTTTTCCTCGGAAAACAGGAAATGCCAAATTCACAGCAAACTGGAGGAAAACTGCAGCTGAAAACACACCAGGTCCACAGGCCGGGCTGACGAACCTTCAAGATTCCCCTCTGACACGGCCCGAGCCAGGCCCAGGAGGGCTGGCTGCTCATCTCGGGACAGGCAGCCACCCGGGGCCAGGGCCCGCGCCTTCCTTTTCAAGGCCTCCCAGGCAGTGCCCAGTACAGCGTCGGCCACGTATGGAATCAGTGAAGAAACGACAGCATTATCAGCCAGCTTTGATGCCACCCCTCTGTAAAACTCCCCCAACACACACGCCAAGGAAAGCAGAACAGATGGAAAGAAAGAAAAAAATGCTCATAATCGTTAGATCACCCAAATGTCTGTAATGGGGTTAAACTATTTTTTCAGGGGATTAGCCATTCGCAACATCCAGCAAAATACTCCGGCTGTGTAGATGCGGAAGGACTCTGGCCCCTTCGGCTCCCCCTCTCTTGCGGCCCAAGTCGGCCCAGGCCCCAGAAGTCCTAGAGAGGGGCCCCTGCTCACCTGCAGGCCTCAGCTGCACCTCCAGCTTGGGGGGAGGCGGTGCTGGCATGCTTAGGAACCCAGACTGGGGCTGGACAGGTCATCCGGCCTAGGCAGCTGCCCTGGACACCAGAATCCCCTTCCTTTGCAAACAGTCTCCCCCTGGGTCCCAGCCCTGGCAGCGCGTTCCCCACCTCCACACCCACCACCGTCAGCTGTCACCTCCTCCCCCTTTAGATCCAGTTCCCGATCTCCCCAGCATCCTGGTGGACCACGTTCCTAATCCCCACTACCTGCTCATGACCACAGGCGTCTCTGGGTCAGGACCTGGCACTGACCAGCAGTCGGGCGGTGCTCAGTCCCGCTGCCCGGTCCCGCCCACCCCTGACACAGCTCCAGGAAGGACGAGAGAGCAGGTCTAGGGGGAGGCCAACTGCTGGGGCTCAGGAAGGAAGTGGGGAGGCAGGTGGGCTTGTCGGGGGCAGTCTCAGGAGGCCCGCGGGCTGCAGGGAAGGAGAGACTGCAGGTGAAATGAGCCCGGGCGCCGGGGCTGCAGGAAGGTTGCTCCTTCCCGCCTGGGGAGCACGGTGGGGAGGGGGCTCAGGGGCTCGGGGGCCAGAAACGCTCCAGATGAGGATGGGCGCTCCAGAGAACCCGCTCTTCCACAGGCCGGGTCAGAGGCTGGGCCCAAGGCTCCTGGGTCAGCCCGGGGCTGCAGGTGAGTCATGGGGAGGGACAGGTCAGGCCAGGTATGTAGGAACCTGCCGGGCCACCCCAGGGTGCTGCCCTCCCTGACGGGTGGGGAGAGTGGTTGGGAGAAGGGCGACTGGACAAGGGGACTCCCTGGACCTCAGCTCTGCTGCTCTTACCCAAAGGCCAAAGGCCCCCAGAGAGGATCCGGTGGGCCTGTCCCAGGCCAGCTCCTTTCTCTCACTCACAGCTACCGGGGCTGCGCCTGGAGTGTGTTTCAAGTGGGTGCCAGGCCTGGGACCCAGACAGGGGGGCGGGGCCGGGGACCCTGTGGGTTCTGGGATGAGTACAGGGAAAGACAGGTGGGGTGTCCAGAAGGAGAGGAGAGAGTGCAAACTACCTTGGCCGGCCCCTCCCCGGGTCCCAAGCCATAGGCGGCCAAGGGTCACTCACACTTCCCTGAAGAGAAGCAGGCCCCGGGGCCCCTCGGTCCAGCCTCCAGCCGCCTGCCTGCTCAGGTGAGCCGCCTCCTGGCTGGGCTGTTTGCATAAGAGGCCAAGGAGGCCTGGTCTGTAACTCTTTCCTCCCTGCGGCCAATCCCGGGCAGCCGGGGCGGCTCCAGTCCAGGTCCTGGCCTTTCCCCTCCCGACTTCCAGGCCTTGGGGCGGGGATGGTGACCACACCCTGAAATCCCCGCATCAGGACGGGCCCCTGGCCCAGGGGGAGGAGTCTCCGAGGCCCAGCGTTCCCTGGAAGGGAGCGAGGGATAGAGGCTGTCACCGTCCCTCTCCTGCCCTCTCCTGGGGAGACCGCGGCGAGGGTCTGGCGTCCAGGCCCCCTTCCCGGCCACCCCGCAGGGCGGGCGCACACCTTCTGCTTTCCGCGTGGACTGTCCTTGCTGAGGGGCGCGGGGCGGCCAGGCCTGACGCCGCCTGGCTGAGAGGACGGAGCCGATGGCCCAGGGAGGGGCTGGGGTCAGGCGGTCCTGGACCAACAGGCGCTGGGCCACCCCCTGGCTTTGTGACCTCCGGACAGTCACGAAACCTCTCTGAACCGGTTTGTACTCGGGGCAGATGGGTAAACAGGGCTTCTCGGGCCTCCCTCCCGAGCTCGAGGGGCGAGCCTTTGAATGGAGCCCACAGGGCCGTCAGCCCGAGCGGGATGGCACCGGCCATGTCTCCCTGCCATGCGCCAGGAGTCTCTCTGTGAGGCTGAGTGGGTGGGGACTGACCGGGCTATAAAATGCTCCTCTCTTCTGGGGGGTTCCCCACTTCTGCCAACTGTCCTGTCTGCCACGGCCCCCTCTCTTCTTGTACTGCGGTTCAACTGGATCCTCCCCAGCTCCCCACACTCCCGACGCCCCTCTGTCAGGGAGCAGGTCCCTCCCCTCTGTATTGGGCCCCCTTCACCCCTTTTCCCGGGACCCCACATCATCTGGGACCTCCTGTGACCCCCAGAGCCCCCCCTCTCCCAGAGGCAGTCCAGTCACGTGGACTCAGGGGGTTCACCCTCCACCTGCATCCCTCTCTGGCCGCACAGTCTCATCCTTCCCAGCCAAGCTTCTGAGAGTTGTCTGCATCAGGCCCTCTGGATCCTGCCCCAGCCTCGCACCTGCCACCCTCGCCTTCTGCCCCCCCCTTACCCTCCCCCGCCCCCTGCCAGCTCCTTAGAAGTGGCCACTTCTTAGGAAGTGGTCTTTAAGTGTCCTTTCTTCTGGACACTTCTCCCGGCCTTCTGGGCCAGCATCCTGCTTTTCCTCTAGTTCCTGCTTTGTCTTTCCTCTCCGGCTCCTCTCTCCTCCCTACGTCTGTCACTCAAAAGCCGCAGCCCCAGGGCTGAATCACGGCTCTGGTTCCACGGCCACACTTTCTCTGTACCCACAGCTCTGCCACAAGGTACCGAGGCCTGCTCCTGGGTGGCACACCTTGCCCCCGTGTCCTGACCCAGCTCAGCCAAGGCTGCATGGCACTTTCCCACAGGGGCAGGAGCTCAACCTTGTGCATCCTCTTGTCCCCACAGCGCCCACTTCCAAGACTCCATCTCACCCCATGTCCGGGAGCTCACAAGGCTCCTCAGTCATTCTGGAAGTCACAGGGGTCTTTCCTCAACTCCCCTTCTTCTTTGCTGAGAACTTTCAGGGGCTGCAGGTGTCCAAATTCCTGACAAGACCCTATGAGGTCCCCACGGGTCAGGCACCACCAGCTTCTGACCCTGACAGCTCACTCCTGAACCCCTGCTGCACCGGGTGGGGGTGGGGCTGCAGGGCCCCAAAGGTACCATGTCTGAGGCCTGCACCTCTGCCGGTGCGCCGCAGCACCCTAGGGATACTCAATCACAGGCCGGACTGTGGCTCTGTCCCCTTGTGCCAGGTTCCTGTCCAGACAGAGCCCCCGGGGCTGGGCGGGGCCTCAGTCACCTTTAGATCCAAAGCTCAGCTGGAACTTGGCAGGGGTGCAGTCATGCTTAGACTGAGTGCACGGAGGCAAGGGTAGGGGAAAACAAGCAGGCTCACCTTTCAGGAAATCCCTCTAAAGGCTGCTTGGACAACTAAGAGCAGGGTGGGGCTTCCTCCCAGGAAAGAATAAATTCCCATCCCCAGAGTTTATAGGGAACGGGGTGTCAGGAAGACCCACAGCTGACCCTTGAGTAAAGCACTGTCACCAGGGCACACAGGACCAGAGGGGGTAAGCCACCTGTTCAGGTCACAGGGTGACTCAAGGCCAGAAGTGGGGCCAGGCAGAGCCAACCCCCTGGTCTCAGGGGCGTGGGACAGGGGGCTCCGGTCCTCATCCCTGGTCAACACACACTTGGGGCCAGGCCCAGTGCCAGGCTGGGCTTTCAGAGGGCAAGACCTGCCCCCCACCTGGAGGGGCAAGGAATGCACCTGCGTGAAGCAGAGACAGAATAGAGCATGGGGGGAGGCTGGGAGTGGGGCACCTAGGAAGCGGTGGCTTGTGAGGGGGGGAATACCACTGGCATCTATCCTCTATCCCAGAGAAGCTGTCGGGTCCCCAGAGAGGGGCGCCAAGCTCTAGGTCCTGCTCAAGCTGGGGTACAGCTCCCAGTTCCCACCGACCCGGTGATGTTCTCCACTCTGGCCACAAGGGGGCGGGTCTTCCCTTGTAGAAGCCGGAGCGAAGGGGGTGCAGACCTGGAGGAAAGGACACAGCGGTTCTTGGTGGAACCCCTACTTCCACCTCATGGGAGGATCACAACAACTGCAATCCTTAGGTGTTGTCCTGTGTTTATACGCAAGCACCCGGGACTGGGAGGATTAAGTGGCTGGCCTGCAGCTGGCTGGTGACCCAGCAGTCAAATTCGAGTCTCTGTGGCTCAAACCCTCACTCTCGGGCCTCCCTGGCGGTGCAGCAAGTTGAGCGCCGCGTTGTGAAGCTGTCCGCAGCCTCTGCAGCGCGGGTTCGATTCCCGGCCGGCCAGGGAGAAATCCACATGGCGCGCAGACCTCTCCTGCCGCCCGCTGCTCCCCTCAGCAGTGTACCTCGGCCCTTCTGCCTGCTCTGCTCCCCGCTCTGGCTCCGGCGAATTCTCTCACCCTCCCGCGCCTGTGACCTGTACTCCAGCTCTTGTATAAACAAAAAATAAAACAACAACAACAAATCCTCACTCTCTTCACCATAAAGCGGGGGTGGGGTGGGGTGTGGGGCCCAGGATCTAGCAGACAGGATGGTGGCCCTGCCTCTGGGCACCTCAGACCCTGATCCGTCCGGGGCCATGGCGGCACCGATGGCTGCTGTGATCACACTAAGTACAAAGAAGATCCCAGGCGGACAGCCGGAGTCCACCCTCTCCGCCCCCTTTGGGTTCAACGACAAACACAGACTCTGCGGAAAGGAATGAAGGGCCCATCACACACAGTTGGTGGCAGATGTCAGAAGGGGGGTGCTCACTGCCCCCCCTCTCTGGGCGCCCCCTCCCCCTACACATACACGGCTTCTCCCCGAAAAATGTCTCAGGTTCAAGATGCCAGGACTGCCACAGGGCTCGGAGGGTGCAAGAGAGTTTTTAAAAGTGCTGCATTTCCGACTTCCCAAGTTAACAGCTGGATTCTAAAGCAAAAACAAACAAAAAACCAAAAAAAAAAAAAAAACCCAAAACAACAAAACCTCACCAAAAAAAACAAAGCAAACAAACAACCCCGCCCCCCCCAATAAAACTGGATTTCTTTATGAAACAAACCCATCAAAAGTTATAAAACAAACGAACAAACAAAAAAGAACCGAAACGCTGGAGGCGGCCAGAAAGGGAAGCAGACCTGGTTTCACATCCACCGTCTCCTCCGCCCCCCGGTGCTGTGAGAACGGCCGCGCCAGGCCCGCGGCCCCTCGCTCCACACCCGGGGCGCTCCGAGGGCTCGGGGAGGGCCCGCGCGGCACACCTGCCGGGCCGCTCCCCGCGAGGCTTGGGGCAGCGCCCCGTAACCGCGTTTACTAGCATTGCTGCCGTCACAAGCAGCAACTCACGTCGGTTCGAGTCCAGCTCCGCCACGAGTGACGAGCGCCCTCCGGGCCCCCGGGTTTGCAGGCCCTTTGGCTGCGGGCCCGCGCGCTCTTGCTCCGCGGCCGAGGAACGCGCGGCCCCGCGCGCAGGGGCGCGTCCCAGGTCTGCGGGCTCCGCGGGGCGCGCGGCCCAGCGGGTCTCCCGGCGGGCCCCCCCCCCCCGCTCCCCGCGGCGTACCTGCTCGGGGCGCTCCTCCCGCGGCTCGCGCACGTCCTGGATGGCCTCGTAGACACTGTCCGAGTCGCTGCGCGCCAGGGGCCGCGGGCACACCCAGGAGCCCGCCACGCTGCAGGCCTTGAAGCCGCCGGCGCTGCCCAGGAGGCCGGCGGAGGGCGCGGCGGGGCGCGCCAGGTCGTCCAGGGACTGCGCGGGCCGCACGCGCGCCGCGGGCCGCGTGTACAGGCAGGCGGGCAGGCCGGGCGCCAGGCTGCGGCGCTGGGTGGCGGCGCCGCGCCGCGCAGGGACGCACAGGGAGCCCTGGCGGCCCCGGGGCTCGGCGGGCGCGCTCACGAAGCGGTAGTCGTAGGCCAGCGGCTCGGGGGCCGCGGGGCGCGGGAGGGGCGCGGGCGGCGGCGGCCCGGGGGCCGGGTCCCCCAGCGCGGGCAGCTCGCGCACGTACTGCGCCGGCAGGTAGAAGGGGCGGCCGTCGGGCTCGCGCCGCACGTGCCACCAGTGCTCGGTGCTGCGGCGCAGCAGGCGGTAGCGCTCGTTGGGCTGGATGGCCACCCGGCGTCCGTCCTTGCCGGTGTACTCGAAGGGGTGCTCCACCAGCACATACACGTCCCCCTCGACGTCCGCCGCCATCGCGGCCGCGGCGACTCTCTGTGGGCGCGAGAAGGGGCGCGGGGTGAGGCTGCGGGCTCGGGGCGACGCCAGACCTCGCCGCCCTCCCCGCGCTGCGCTCGCGGTGCGCGCTCGCCTGCCCAGGGACAGGCACCTCCAAGGCGCCGGTTCTCCCGCTCAGCGATGGAATTTCGGCAACCCTTCCGTTCTGTGCTGTGGGTGAAGAGATTTGAGCCCGGCTCCCACCCCTGGATGGGCATTTTGCGGGCGCGACAACGGCACAGCCCGGGAAGCCTCGGATCAAAGAGATGCGGCGATCGCCTGCGATGAAAGACGCTCGTCTAAAAGCTGCCAGGGCCTCAGTTTCCTCCATTCCCCCCGTCCACCCCACCTCCCGGCCCGACGCCTGAGCCCCCGGGGGATGGGCGTGCGCAGCGCCACCTCCCTCCAGGCCTGGGGTCCCTGGTCCTCTGGGTCGGGGTGGGGGACGCGCCCTGGGGACCGCCGCCCGCGCCTCTTGGTCCAAGGGCCTTGGCATACCCGGCCGCGATTGCCAAGGCTGGGGAACCGGTTCTCTCGGTTTCTCTTTCCTTCCACTGTGGCCTCGCCTCAGACGTGAACCCAGAGCCGAGCGAGCCCGCCCAGACCGGCCGCACCAACCCCTGCTCCCCAGCTCCCACCTCTCCCTGGACTGGACAGCCCTAGCCCTCTGGCCTGCCACCTGCCCTGAGGTATCTACCCCGCCCCAAGAGGGAAACCCCAGAGAACACACTTCCTGATGGTAACACATGTGTCCCCAGGGTCCCCCAAAGCTCTCCTGGAGTGACCCACCCCACACCCCCGCTACGCAGGCTCAGCCTAAGTGTGCCCGTGCCCTCCCTTCAATGCCAGGAGCCGGTCACCGGCTGCAGGGTGTCTGGTGCCTCCTGTCCTTACCCTGGACACCCTTCCTGCCCCGCACAGGTGTGCCGGGGCCAGCAGCTGGGCGCTGCGGCTTGCGGCCGGCGAGGAGACCAAGCAACAGGGCCCAGCAGGCCCGGGAGACGCATAGCACTCTGCTTTCATAACCTTTCCTGGGGGTAAACTGAGTCACCAAGCCTGCTGGGCCTCGGAGGCGGGGTCAGCAACTGCCCAGGGACCGGAAAAACAACCCCCAGGGCGGAGGACGCCTCCTCCTGGCCACCTGCCCCCACCCTCGCCCCTCACTCACCTTGGCTGGGCGGGCCTCGGGGAGCCCATGGGCGGGATGGGCGGAACCGCGCTGGGGCAGCTTAGGCCCCGGCCATCTCCCCGGGCGGGGCTTCCAAGGGCTGGGCTGGAGGGTCCTCCGGGAGCAGGAGCTGTCAAGGGGAGCAAAGAGGTAGTGGGGCGCCGAGGAAGCTGCACCCCATTCCCAAAGCGGCGGTGTCTGGGAGAGCCGAGGAAACGGCGGAACGACTCTGGCCCGGCCGCCCGGGCGGGGGCATTGAGGGCGGGGCCCGAACCCCAGGAAGCTAGAGGGAGGGGCAGGGGTTGGGGGCTGCGACGGAAGAAGGGGCGCTGGCGGGTCGCGAGGGGAGCCCCGGGAAGGGCGCGTCCCGCCCCTGCCCCGCCCCCTCCCACGCGGGACGTTCTGCCGCGAGCCTCGGCGCGGCTGCTCTGGGACCCCGGCTCCCCGCCTGCGCGAGGCCTTGTGCGCCCAGAATTACTCCCCAGGAGCCCTTTCCGGCCGGACTGCTGACCCCACCCGCTCCGGGGTCACCTCCACCCTCCCCGGCCCCTTCCAGGCGCAGCTCGGCGAGGCCTGGAGAGACTCGGAGGTGCCCGCGGCGGGGAAGGCCCCCGCGCTGGTCCCGGGCTGGGCTGGGGGGGACCTGGATCCGGGCTCTTTGCCCATCCTGGGGGGGAGCGAGGAGAGGGGCGACGGCGGGAGCTGGGGGGATCCCCGGAGCTCGAGCACGGACCGGCAGCCAGGAGGGTCCCGTGTCCACCGCCCGGGCGACGCGGTCCCAAGCGGCCTGGCGCGGTGCTGGGGGGGCTGCCCGGCCCCTCCCGCCCCGGGGGGCCAGTCCTTGGCTTCCTCCGTCCCGCGCGGGAGCATCGGGCGGCGCGGCGCCCTCCCCGGCGCTGTCCGCCGCGGAGCGGGCGCGCGGGGGTCCCCGGGGACGGCCCGACACCTGCGGCGCCCACCCCCGCCCCGGGCTCCGCGCCGCTCGCGCCCCGCCCGGGCCCGCACCTGGGGGTGACGCTCGCGGCCTCCCTCCGCCGGCCCGGCGGGCGCGCGTGGGTTCGGCGTCCGGCGCCCGCTCCTCGACCGCCCCGCGCCGCGCTGCCCTGTTTCCTGCTCAACAATATAGCGAGGGAGGCTCCGGCGCAGTGTGCGCTCGACTTCCTCCGGCTGGGGCTGGGCTGCGCCTGCGAGAGACAATCCCCGGTGTCCGGGCTTCCTGTCCCCTCTGGGCCGGGCCGGCGCCCCAGGAGCAGAGACGCCACCCCCTCCCCCCGCACCTCCCGGGATCCCGGGCCACACCTCGCTGTCTTCCGGGGGTGGAGGCGGCAGGGCCGGGAGGGTAGGATGGGATGCGGGTGGGGGGAGCAGGGGCCTCTTCGTCCCAATTTTGACCAGATCTCCCTCCCACCCCTCGAATCTTCTACCCCCACCCCACGACCCCTGCCGGCGAGGGGGCCGCCCTCCCAGGGGCTCACAGGCTGAGCCATCTCCTGGGGCTGGAGTCAGGACCTTGGGGTTACCTCTGCACCTCAGTTTTCTTTTCAGGAAACAGGACAGAAGCGCCCACTTTACAGGACTGTTGAGAAGATTTAAGTAGATGCAGAGAGCACAGTATTTTGTTATCACGTTACTGTAAGTACACGCAATATATTCATGATTATCACCACTTTTATTAGATGAGTCTTCCTCCTCCTTGGACGGGGCTGGGAACTCGGAAACCGCGTCCTCTGGGCAGCAGGGAGCAAGGGAACTAGCGCCCTGGGAGGCACTTTGCGGAGGACAGAGGCACTTGGGCCAACAGCAGGCGGCACCCGGGTCGCGCCCCGCCCTCAAACCTGCTTCATCTTGTCTTCTCTAAGCCCAGCACCGACTGTCCCTGAGGGAAGAGGGACCCTTGAGGGGAGCTGGGGCGCCTGGGGTGGGTAGACGCTGCTCCCTGGTAGGCTGAAAGGACAGGAAACCGCAGACCTGAATGTCTGTTTCAGTCCCGTTTTCCTGCAGCCTAATTTCCCTGGGAATTGGTCTGTTTCCTTCTTCTGTCCTTACAATGGGCAGTGGTGGCTTCCCCTTGCAGGGGCCCCCAGGGCTTCTGGAACTACAAAGGAAGGTCAGCAGCTAAAAAAGGCCACTTTATGTACTAAAACTAGCCCCCCCCCCCAACCAATGGCTCAAACCTAGCCCCTTCTCTCCTTGACAACTCTGAGCAAGTCTGGAGGTTGCCGTGTGGGTCTGGAATTGCAGGCATCCGCGTGGTGGCTGTGTAGGAAATGCATGTACAGACCTCCCCAAAGGCCCTGAAATCCCCGCCCCGCAGGGGCCTCAGTTCCAGCAATCGTAGTGGTGGGGGACAGCCGACAGCCTTCCCCCTCTCCCTCGCCCACTCAGGCCCGCCTGTGGGGCGCCTGCTTACTCCCAGCCCTTCCCCCAAGCGCCCCCTGTGCCTAGGGACTGGCTAAAGGGAGGGGCCTTTTCAGATGGCGATGGAGACTCGGGGTTCCCCCACCCAATCAGCTGCATTAGGATTCAGAAGAAGAGACCAGAGATTGCAAAGATCATATCTTTACTGTAAAATCTTTCAAAACTCACACGCAGCAGTTCCTCAGTACGTTGCAAAGCACTTCTCAGGGCCGGGCCCCTCACTAGAAATGGCTTATTGCATAAAATGACATTTAAAAATAGTGTGCGCCCTACTGAGGTTCCCATCAGCTTTCCATTGGAGGTGACAGGGGTAAAAATCAGCTCCTCTGAAAGCATCAGCAGCTTTTTGGTTTGGGAGAGGATCATCTCTAATGCTAATAAACCCCGGAGGGGCGGGAGACCCCACCCACAGACGGCAGCTCCTCCTCGGCACTTTCTGAAACAGACTCCCAGGCCGAGGAAACACAGCTGGGCCCAGGCGGCCTGTCCTGGGCCGGACTCCTGCCCACTCGGGGTCTGGGGCACTTCTGGCCCAGCCAGGCTGCAGGGGAGCACTACTCCGGCCATGGTAGGGGGAGGACAGGCAGGGTAAGGATCCACTCTCTGGTTTAGGAGGCTTTGGTGTGCTGCGCACAGGTGTGCGCTGATTCCCCACGGGGCCAGAAGCTGTGGCGCCCCCTCCCCGCCCACCTCCGCTATTCTATTGCACAATTTACCCGGTGCCACAGGGCTGGGCAGGTGACTCAGCAGCCCAATCACCCAAGGGAGAAGTGGGAGCAGGTTCGTCTGCTGACAGTGATGGGCGGTCTCCACCTGAGGGCCCCCAATCCCGGCTGAGTGCAGAAAGAAGACCCGAGGCCTGAGAGCCTGTTGGGCCCGGAAAGGCAGGGGAAGGCAGCAATTATGCCCAGGTTTCCCCTGAAGGGAGGCCCCAAGGGTCTCAACATCACTTTGAAAACTACTCCAGGCTCCCACCTCATCCCCAAAACCCCCATGCGTCCATGACATTTCCAGTGTCCCGCAGCACTCCTGACGGCAGCTCTGGGAACTCAGGCTTTGGGAACTGAGGCTCCACAGCCTACTGGGCAGCTCCTGCCGCATGTCCTTGTGATCTTGGCAGCAGGTCCCTTTACCAAGGGCAGCATCACTGCTCCCCGTGGTGAGGCCAGACACTCACGGGCGGGGGGGGGGGGGGGGGTGTGTCTGGCCTGGCCTTCCTTCTTCCGGGCAGGTCAGTCAGGCAGCAGTACCCGCCCATCTGGATGCTCCTCTGTGGCAGAAGCCAGGAGAGCCCGGGCTGAGGGCAAGATGGTTGCCCTTTCCTGGACCAAGGAGGCTCCACATGCCTACAGAGCTGCTCTGAGTCCCCCCTTGTCCTTGCAGGGACCGGGTTCCAGGGGGGACTGTGGTACAGAGTGAGGTGGTGGGTTTCTCAGGAGCAGACGGGCAGGAGAGAGGTGGAGAGGAGAGGTGGTCAGCGGAGGCCCCCCTGGCCCCCGGGTTTGGCACTGGGTGGCACCAAGCGCACGGGGAGTGCGGGCGGCCCGCCAGGGAGAGCAACGGGCACCAGCGTGGTGGCCACTGTCCCGGCGGGCACTGTCCCGGCACTGGCCAGCCTGCAGGTCAGGGCTTGGCTATTGCCTCACTTTGCTAAGGGTGAGAATGCCTGGACTTCTGGGGAGACTTGTGCAGGGTCGAGAATAAAAAAATATTTTCTGTTGAAATATGAAGGGAAAAACCCACTTTAAAAAACTAGACATTTATCAGGAATGTGGAATTGAAAATGCGCCCAAGTCTTGTTTCCACAGTGTTTGAACAGCCCTAATGCAGGTATAGGCGAGGTGAGCAGGGCCTGACTAGCGCCCCCGCTCCCCCCCGCCCCCGCAGCAGATGGGGTACAGGCATCATCCAGGGCCTCCTCCAGGGCTCTGGCTCTGGCTCTGGCCACACCGGGAGTCTTCCTGACAAGGGGGGACAGCTGGGACACCTCAGAGAGTAGCCCGGCCTGATGGCCAGCCCAGCTGGGTGGCCGCGCTGAAACTGTGCCCCACTTCGGGGGGACAGGAGACCGGGGTTAGGTGAGAATGTTCTGTTCCTGGTATTTGCGCCGGCGGGCACAGCGGGGGCAGCCTTTCTTCACCACGGCCTGGCAGCTCTGGTGGAAGACGGTCTTGCATTCGCTACACCTGGGGAGAGGAGAGCTCTGCTGTGCCCTGGCGGGAGGTGCCTGGTCCAGCCAGCACCCACGGCGAGGCAACCCGGGGCTCCAGGCCCCTCCTCTCCGCTCCAAACGAGATTCTCGTGACACCGCACCCCTAAGTCACAGAGCAGAGGCTGGTGCTCTCTATCCTATTTGCTTTCTTATAAATGCTGCTGGAGACTCACTGAACTGCTGCCTATGCTGAGAACACTCAGCCCGAGGTCTGCCTGGGGGCTGAATCCGGGCCCGGAGACACCTCCTGAAAAGCAATGAGTGTGCCCAGCAGCTCAGTCTTCTGCTCCCATGTGGGTGGGAACGGAGGGTTGGTGGGTGAAAGTTTCCATTTAGAGGCTCCTCATCATGAGTGATAATAGGGAAAAGAAGGCTCAGACAGTAGCTTAGGCAGAGGCAGGCCCCACCCAAGGTGCCCACCTTGTGCCAGGCCTAGCGCCAGCAGCCCAGGACAGTAACAGCCTGTCCTTCCTCACCCCATTCTTAGATGACTATTGAGGCCCCAAGGCCCCACTCAGAGCTGGCAGCCTCCTCTGATCCGGGCAGGCAGATGGCTCAAGGAGGCAGGGGAGTCTTGGGGCTCACCTTGCCCTGAGATGGTCCCAGCTGCCAGGACCACCTTGCCACCCCATGCCACTGGCACAGAGAGGACATGCAGTATGTTCCCCCACGATGCCTCTGGGGCTGCCCCCCTGGAATGCTGGGGCCAGCTGGCCAGGGCCCCTCATACCTGACCGTGGTGTCAAACTCAAAGGGGAAGATGATGTCGTGATGGTGGCAGATCTGGCAGATGAAGCCGCGCTGGGTGCACAGGTCGCAATGGTAGACGTGCTGGGAGGCGAATTCGATCAGGGCCTTGAGGAATCCCTCATACGCCCCCTCTGCGATCTGTTGGGGCAAGCGCAGGTGCCAGGGGCCTTTAGGCAGCTGTGGGAGGCCGAGGCCGCCACTGCTGCTCATGGCACCCTCCCCCAAGAAGTCCTAGAGAAGTTTCTTCCCACTTGGGCAGGAAAATGTCCCCGAATCCGGCTGAGCAACGCAGGTGCCCAGACCTTGTGCATGGAGGGTGCTGGGTTGTGGGCTCTGGATACCAACATCCGCTGCCCCTCCCTTGAAGATTGTCCCAAACTCTCATGCTGGGGGGCCTTTCCTCCCTCTGCCCTCCTGGCACGGGATGGGTCCAGGCGCGGGGAAGGGGCCAAGGAGGCCCTGAGGAGCATGGGCTTATTCCAGAGGGGTGGGGGCAGCGGGACAGCGGTCTGAGGTGCTGAAAAGCTGAAGACTGCAGAACCCCCTTCCCAAGTTGACCACCTCCCTCCCTCCTGATTTTTCTAGGAATGAGGTCCTTCTAGAGGCGTGGGGTTGACATTCTCACCTGCTGGAGGTCAGCCACACTGTACTTGTGGGGCGATTCCAAGAGGTAGTTCCTGTGCTTGAGCCTTCACAGAAAACACAAGAGCTTCCTTAGAAGGGTTTCCAGGGCAGGGGCCAACCCTGGCTTGTTTTCACTCCCTCAGCCCAGCTAACCAGACACGAGCTGCTCGGGGGTCAGGGCGGGCCCAGAGCAGCCAGTGCCTGGGCAGGGCCTGGTCTTCCTGGCGACCAGCTGCAGGGACCTTGGGCAAGTTACTCTCAGGACGGCAGGTTTCCTCACCTGAGAAATGGAGCTGTTTCGAAGAATGAGTCATTTATTTAAAGCATTTGGCACAGAGCCCACTTAGCACACTGTAAACAATGAATAATTAGCGACTGTTGTTGCTAACACTGTATTATATGTTTGAATTTATTGAAAGTAGAACTTGAATGTTAATGTTCTTGCCAAAAAAATCTAAGAGATGAATGAATGAATGGATGAGGGTGGTGGGTGTGTTAATTAAGCAGCTGGGAGGAATCCTTTTCCATGTACACAGCCATTAAATTATCACGATGATGGACACTTTAGATATCTTCCAATTTTGTCAATGATAAAAGCTCAATAAAGCTGAAGAAAATTAAAGTTATGAAAAAAATAAGTGTATATAAATAGTGATAAAGAGGAGGTTTAAAGTTAATACTTGGTACCAGGACTGGGCCAAGACCTTCACATATATTAACTTATTTTATCTTCATAATAATCCCGTGAGGTTGGTCCTCTTATAATCCCCATTTTGGAGAGGAAATGGAGGCACAGAGAAGTCAAGTAACTTGCCTGTGGTCACACAGTAAGGGGCAGAGCTGACATTTGAAAGGAGGGGCCTGGTACCAGATCCCAAGTCCTTATCCACCCCGTGAAGGCCTACTGGCTGTTTAACTATTGCCACCATGACACCCCAGGGACAGTGCTGGAGACAGAAACACACAGGATGTGGCCTCTGCCTGAGTCCCTGGTCTAAAGCAGCTGGTTTCATTGCTACGTGAGAGGAACCGAGAGGCGTCCAAAGCATGCAGATCCCATTTCAGGGGGGAAGAGGGGAGGCAGGACAAGGACTGAACCGCCAACCCCGCTCTAGTTTCCCTTTCACCAAAGGCACCCCAAGGGTTATTTAGTGGGGGATGGAAAGGAAACACCTGCAGAAATTCCCCTGGTAGATACATCTGCCTGGCCTGCTGTGTCTGTGTGGAAACTGGGAGTGGGGGAAGTTTATTCCAAGTCTCAGGAGGCTTGCAAACCTGCCCAGACATCTGGGGGGGGGGGCAGGTTGGTGCCAGGCCCTGGGGCATATGGAATGGGAGTTTGGCTATGCCCCACCCTGTGGTCTCAGTTGTGGTCCAGGGAGAGCCCAATTCTGGGCAAAGATGGCAAGTCCCACCAAGTAGCCAGGCAGGCCACGTGAGGTGAGGACGCTGCTGACTGGTCACTCAGTCCACCAAACTGCTTTCCCCAGTAAACTTCCAGGTTTCAGGAAGTCACCATTTATCACCAGGAAAACACGTGTGTACGCGTGTGCGCAGACCGGCCCTGAGTTGGCAGGAAGGGTGGGGCTGATATGGATGGAGAGTCATCTCTGTCATTTGCTCTCTGTCCAGTCATGGAAGCCCTTGGGCCAGCCCAGCGCAGGGCCTTCCCTGCAAGTCACTGTACCCTGGGCCTGTCACACTCTCAGTCAGGCCTTATAGCTGGTTTTTCCACATTTAGTTGAGGCCAGAGTGGAGAGGCTACTTCTCATCCTAGCCTCCAGGGGTGGAACCCACACCCCAGGCCTACTTTGGGCCTGCACAATGAGGAGACCCTCTCTGGCCTCTTCTAGCGTGAGGCTGAAGGAAGGCGGAGGAAGGGCCCAGAGGAACAGTAGGGCTCTCTGGAGGAGGGTGAAAGGTGAGGGGAGAGGCTGCCTCTAAATCTCTGTAACCAGTGAAGAGATGGGCAGACAGGGCACTGGTGGGGGCTGGAGGATGTGGGTGCCAGCCCCATCCTGCGTGGGTATCTCTTCTGCCCCCTTCCCAGGCTGGCGGGAGAAGCACCTGAGGTGCAGTGGGCAGACCCTCCTGTGGGGTTACGGGAAGGCTCCACAAAGACCTGAGAGGACACCCTTGGCCTTGTCTGGCCCTTGGAGGTGTGTCCAGGCCTCCAGTCCCCCTTCTCGCAGAGGACTTGGCCAGGGGCTGCCACTAGCGAAGGGAACTTCACTTCTCCTCCCACATTCAAGATCCGTCCACTCCTCTCAGCCTTCCTCACCTACCCTGTGGTGGACTCTGTCCCAGCCTCCACGCCTCCCCAGACAGATCACTACACCCTGCAGTGGATTACTACGCCCACTGCCGCCAATTCATCTCTCTAAACACTCCCCCGACCCCACCGAATCAGAACGTTCCAGTCCCACATGCAAAACTTTCAGTGGCTCCCACTGCTGGCAGAATAAGATCCAAATGTCTCGCTGTGCCTCACAGCACCTTCCAGGGCAGGCCCTGCACCCACATTTCAGCTGCGCTGAGCCCCCCAAGGGTCCTGGCCAGCCCTGCTCCTGCCGGACATCACAAATCCCCTGAGCCACCCATGCCAGGCCTCCCTTCTCTTCTCTTCAGTTATGTACTAAACCCCAGCTAACTGCGCACGTGATGCCACCACACTGACCGGGGATGAGAATCCAAACTCTCTACTTCCTTCCCTTTTATACTGACTGTTGTCTATCTTTGTAAAGAAGAAGAGCTTATTATTTTTTAATGAAGAAAAGAAAACTCCTGGGCTCAGCTCAGATGCCACATCCTCCGGGAGCTTCCCTGGCCTCTGGGCCCTCCCTCTCGGCACATGCCATGCTGACTGGGGCCTTGTAGCTGTCTGAGCCTCTCACGCATCCCTTAACTCAAGGCCACTTGAACGCAGGCATGATTGACCCAGTTATAGACAAGCTGAGGCCCAAGGAAGTGAAGCAACTTCCCCGAGTCACACAGAGGCCTGGGTGCTGGCAGATTTGCTCCCAGCCACAGCCCTGATCCCTCAGAGCAGGTATGCAGCGCTGCCCCCCAAGGATGGGACAGTGGATGACCAAACAATCTCAGCCAGACGGGGTGCGACCAGCATGGGACCCGCCCTGCAGGTACCTGTTCAACTCAGGTCTGCAGAGACCCTGGGCTGGCGGGGTGATGAGGTTCCACCTGACCCCAGACCCCAGTGACCTGGCTCCGGGAATCTCAGGAAGGATGGTGTGAGTGAAGACCAGGCGCCCAGCTGACGATCCAGGGGAGCAGAGTCTCCCAGGAGCAGTCTTCGAAGCTCCCGCAGTGAGCCAGAGGGTCACTGTCTGAATGTTGTCTATCTTTGCAAAGAAGTTGTTCCTGCAGGCCCCTCAGAGGAGACCAAGGCTCGCATGGCTGCTGTGGGAGACCACGAGGAGCCAGCCTTTGCCCTTGACTGGAGAGAGCTCCGACAGCAGCCCCTGCCTTCTGAGCCCCAGGGGGACCCGCTCAGGGCATGCCCTTGTCCCTCCCCACCAGTCATGCCCCTGGGAGAAGGTAGCCAGGCCTGAGGAGGTGCAGCCTTTCAGACAGGAGGCCCCTGCACCAGCCTGGGGAGAGGAGTGGCAGCTGAAGGTCGGAGAGCACAGCCCCACAGCAGGTGTTACCCCCTCCGCCCCCTCCACTGCTGAGCACTGAAGGCCCTGAGGACATGGGTGCAGGGAAGCTTTAAGGGCATTCTGAGGGCCCCATACCACTCTCACGCTCCTGGAGGATTTGGGGAGAGAAGCTGCATGGACACTGCCGAGCAGCCTGGACAGAGGACTGGCTGGGGCGTAGGCCGGGCCCTGCAGCACCCGGTGGTCAGCTTGGCCTCCCAACCTTCCTCTCCCACTACCCCTCCCCACCTCCTCCTGCTGCAGCCAAAGTTTCCCAGGTGCCTTGTGTCCCTGCCATGTGCATCACTTTCTTTCTGGAACACTCTTCCCTGCTTCTCCTGTCTACCACCTACTCATTCTTCGCTCTCACCTTAGATGTCAGCTCCTCTAGGCAGTCTCCTGCCCCACCCGTGCTCCAACCTGGGTCAGACCACCCACCTCTGTCATCGAGGGCTCCCTGTGCTCTCACCCCTGGTCTAGCTGCTGGCTCTTATCTGCCTCCCCTTCAAGAGGGCACGGCTCAGGGTCCACCTTGCTAGGCCTTGTATTTCACAACCTAGCTGGGTGCTGAGCACTTGGTATGTTCTCAGCCCATATTGAGAATGAATGAATGAACAAATGAATACATAAATAAAGACACGTCACTCCCAAAGCATGTGACAATTCCCCAGGACTGCTGGGAAGGCGATCTCTGCCCAGTCTCGCGTCTCTCCCAAGAGGATGCCTGTGTGAGCAATAGGCGTGCGTGTGCCTGCATCCCGGGTGCTCACCTCTTGCTTAGCTCCTTCAGGGCTCCACTGCGGCACAGGCCCAGGTAGTCACCCAGGAGCTTCAGCTGCTCCCGGCTCCTTTCAATGTGATGCATCCGCTCCACGTGCTCGTACAGAGACGCGTTCACCAGCTGCAGGTTGATGAGGGGCTGTGCCCGGATCTGCGTCAGAAACTTCAGGGCCTGGCGGCAAATCTGGGGACACCAGCAGGCGTTGGAGGTGGGAGAGGACCACCACTTGGCCAGTGCTCCTGGGCCAGGCACTGTATACCTACTCCCGGCCCCCTTCCCCTGGCAACCACCCTCCACGGGAGGTAGTGCTGTCTCCACTTTACAGATAAGGAAACTGAGGTTCTAAGAGATGAAGTGACTTGGCCAAGGTCCACAGCTCATAAAAGTCAAAACTTGAGCTGCTATTTTTGACGCCCAAACCTCTGCTCTGCCTCCATGGCACCAGCTGCTGGTCCTCCCGGACCATGCCTGGACTCCACAGGAGCAGAGGAGGGGATGCTCTGGTCAATGCCCCTCGACCCCCAGGCCTCCCAGGCCCTTCCCACCATTTCCTGTCCTCCCAGCCTCCACAGTCCAGCCCACAGGAAATAAGCGCTGCCCCCTGGGCCCACTCAGGAACCAGGTGACTGGTCTGAGTCAGGTTCCCAGCACAGGAAGCCACAGATCAGACATGGCTTAACTCGAGATTTCCCAAGCTCCGCAGGTTTTGCCAGCAGTACCAGCTGGGGTTCCCCCAAGTCTCTGTGTGGAGGTGAGTGATCAGTCTCAGCCCCTCTCAATTGATAGGGCACTGGAGGTTCTACCCTTGACCCTTACCTAACGCCAAATCCAATTATGAGCGCCTCCTGTTGCCAGGTGCTGGGCTGAGGACCTCAACTACATCCTTTCTTCATCCTCCTATAAACTCAATGGGGAGTGTCCCATTTTATAGCTGAGGAAACTGAGGCCTAGAAAAGCTAATGTGGCTTATCCAACCCACCTGGAGAAAGCAGAGCCCAGGCCTAACTGAATGCTGTCTCCGAGCAGGCGGCTGCCATACCAATCCAGAAGCCCCTCTCCTGCAGTCTCCTTGTCTGACAAGGACGGACTAGCTGATGTTCTCCACTGGCCACTGCTGTGCAGTGGTCAGGGGTTGGGCTTTGGAGTCAGAACTGGATTTGAATCCTGGCTCCACCACTTCCTCACAGTGTGATCTTGTGACACTTACCCTCTTTGTGACTAGGTTCCCTTATCTGTGGTAGGGGAAATAAAAGCACCTACCTCATGGGATATTTTGAGTTTAGATAAATACACATGTAAGCTTCCGGCACGTAGTGGGCCCACTATTAAGTGGAGGCTGCCATCAGACTCCGTGCATGCCTGCTGGGCTCCACCGTCCCCTGGAGGGCCAGGGAATGTAACAGGGTCCTCAGGAGACTGTCACCTGGAGGCTGTGGAGGCCTCTGGCCTGTCTCCCAGATCCACCAGGAGGAGGACTCCTGTTCCCACCTACCAGAGTACCGAGGTGCCAGCCCCAGCTGTGGGGGGCCCAGTGGCAAAGCCTGTCTGACTCGGGTCAAATTGCCCTTCCCCAGACTCAGCTTGAGGCCTAGAGTGAGGTGCATGGGAAAGGGCACAGAGGAATGGGCTGGAGACTGCCAAGCACTGCAGATGGGCAGGGGCTCCGTGCTCCACAGGGACTGTTTCTGTCCCATGCGCGTGGAGACAAAGAAAGAAGTCCTGTCCTGGGCTGACATCCTGCCGGGTGGCAGGCAGGCCTGGCATAAGCAGGTCCACCAGGGTGGTGACAGTGAACAACAGGGCCCCAAACCTGACAGCTGACCACTTTCTAGCTTGATTTTTTCTTTCTCAGAGAGCTGGATTGTTTCCTGAGCTCAGATATGCTTAGGGAAGTGTTGTCATTTTCTAGTTGGAAAAAGGAAGTGGCACAAGGATTACAGCTAGGAACGAGGAGACATCCCTCAGATGAGTCTGGATCTTGTAAATACTGAGTGTATTTTATAGCCATAGGGTTCTTTGCATTTGTGGTGATTTTGAGGTTTAATTTTCTCTGTGTAGTAAAATACTTAACACCGAGGGCAGGGGTGAGGATGAGGTAATCGACCAAAAAGCCAAAGTGAAGCTGACACCTTTGGGGGTTCCTGAGAGGGGTGGGGTTGAGAATCTGCTCCCTGTGCTGGGAGGGGGAGGACACACCCCCATGTTAAGAGTACGAGGAGGCTAGCAGGCCCTGCGTCTTGAGAGAAGCAAGCAGCTTCTTCTTTGGGTTTCTGCGCCTCAGCAGAGGTCTTTGCTTTCGAGAGAAAGCCAAGTTTGTGTGCCTTGAGGCAAACCCTGACCAAGCGGGTTGGGGGCAGAAGGTGTGACAGGTCTTGAGAGAGGGAAAGGGAATAATATAAAGCACTGGGTGGTCAGTGGCTACTGTCTTGTTTAGTCCTCATGCGACCCTGAGACAGATGCTATGAATCCCCCTTTACAGACAAGGAGGCCAAAGTCAGATAATTTGCTTGTGGTAACACAATTAGATACGTGGCTAAGCTCAACTGGGGAAGAAGAAAAAGATCTTAAAATACATCTTAATCAAAAGCATTTGGTGAACATAAAAAAGTATCTGATGTCTATATAAGTGAACGAAGCATGTTATAAAGCACTACGAGTTCAGGATAATTCCAGCTTTCCAAAAATTAGACGTGTAAGTAAATAAAGGCACAGAAAGGGGTAATACTCCACCGGAAGTGCAGTCAGCTGGTGAGCCTGCCCAGCCACCACATCCATCCACCCCCCGCCAGCCATCCCCCACCCTCTGTGCCGCTACCCACTCACCTGCATCCATTCAGCCACTCATCCATCTACTCATCCATCCTGTATCCAGTTATCCTTCCTATCATACTATCATACCTCTCTAGTTGCTGATGCCCTCAACAATTTTGTCTGAGGCCACAGGGAATTAGAGAGAATCTGCTGTAGATTCCCACCTGAGGTCTAAGGCAGGTATTGACAGAGCTCTGTCCAGGGCCTCGTTTTCCTCCTGGTCTGCACCACGGGGCCCGAACCAGTGACACTGGCTTTCCTGGAGCCAAACTCCTCCAAACAGGTGGCCAGAGGCAGCAGAGCTGTGGCCACCCTGTCACTCAGGAGCCCGCCATGACGCGACAGGCTGCACGTGAGACTTACTGGGCGCTTGGTGAGGTCCCAGTTGTGGATGATCCTGGCTGGAATCACTGAGGCATCGTCTTGGTGGCAGATGTCACAGTAATAGAGGCCAGAGAAGGCACAGAGCTTAGGGCGTACAAATGAAAAGCCGATCTGCCGGGAGCAGCCTGGGGAGCAGAAGGGGGAGAGTCAGCAACTCGGGGCCAGTCAGCTCCTACTTAACGCAGAGGCCAGAGTGGCACAAAGGGGCCAGCTATTTCAGGAAAGTATAAAGAGTACAAAGATAAAAACAACCATCGCTCATATTTCCAACACTCAGAATCAATCCTATTAATTAATCTTTACAACAAGAGCTATAAAAATTATTGCCATTTTACAGCTGATGAAATTGTAGCAGAGTGGTCAGGAAAGCGGCCAAGTCATACAGCGATTAAATGGCACAGCTGGGATTCAGATCTGGGCTGGGCTGGTTCTAGAGGCTGGGTTCTCTCCTCGCTAGCTGCCCTTGGTCAGTGCTCGCTGCCTGCTCACTGATGCCAGCCTCCTCTAGGTCCACTCCTCCACTGGGGCCCAGAAATGGAAGCAACTCAGGGCCTCGGCAAGCAGAGGCGGGGGCATGGACAGCTACTGGGGCCAGGGGTAATCAGGTGGTAACCAATGTCCAGGCAGTCTGGACATTGCCTGGTGCCAGCTTGAAGACAGAGCTGCCTGATACCTCTGGACAGTGGTGCAGGGTCTAGCTCCAGTCCTCTGCTGGACCTCCCTCCATGGTGACAGACAGTGGGAGTGGGGTGTGCCCACAGCAGAGCAAAGGGCTGGCTCAAATTCTGTGCACACACCCTGCCTCCCACAGGGCCAGGGGAAAGAGTCCCTTGGGCCTCGAAGGGCTGGTTCTTCTGCCTACCAGGCTCATCCTGACCTTCACTGAACTTTTCCAAAGTTCCATTCTGGCATCTGTAAACTTCAGCAATTACTTGCTATGCTGTGGGTTTATTACAAGCTTTAATGCTACAAGATTTGAAAGTGCCCTGTAAACTATGACATACAAATGGTGTCTGCTGTGTGCCTGGCTGCTGAGCTGCGCTTGCAGGTGGAGAGAGCTCCCTCCCTCATTTCACAGCCTTCCTGGCAGACAGGCGGGTAGCTGGCATGGGGAGAGTTGTCCCCCCAGCATTCACACACCCAAGGCCTGTGATCCTGGCCTCCTGCCTGAGCCTGGCACCCATAGGCTGGCTGTGAATGTTAGGGGCTGGCATGAGTAGTGGCCTGAAGATGTTTTCTGCAGGAAGTTCTGCTCTGCCCAGCTTCTCCTGTGCTCCAGGGGCACTACCGCAGACCACTTCCTTTCAGACGATGAAGCATGCTTTCCCCTCTCGTCCCACAGCTCCACCCCGAGAGACTAGCTCCTAAGCCATGGCTCAGCCTGCAGCTTGCTTGGCACTCTGCAGCAGGGTGACCTCTTCACAGTTCAACCTGATGGCTCGAGGGGTTGTTAAGGGGGTCAGGTTTGGGGAGAAGAGCTAAAAATGGAAGGTGAACAGTGGGGTATCATGCAGCCCTGAAAAATGAGTGTGTGGACAGGCTAATGGGGACTGGGCTACCATAGCTTCTTGGGTTTGCCCATTAAGATCCTTGTGCTGGCTCTGTTGTGAACCTGGGAAAAGGTACTTTACCAGCCCGAGACTCAGTTTTCTCAGCGACCAATAGAGGTAATCGTATAGGACTCTTGTGAAGACTGACTCAAACAATCCAAATAAAGCCTCTGGCACAGTGCCCGGTGTAGAAGAATTAGATCTGATGATGATCATGAAATGATCAGCAGATGTCCTAACTTGGAATAATAGCTGCAATGTATCATTAAGTAGAAAAAACCATGTCACGGAGCAATGTACCCATTTAAACACGCTAAATTTAAATAAAATCGAAAACTCAGCTCCTTAGTTATACTGGCCACATTTTAAATATCTGTAACCACACGCTCTTTGCAGCTATGTGTCAGCACAAATCTGTAAGGTTTTCATGACCACAGAAAGTTCTATTGGACATTTACCAAGTATGGGACCATTTCTGTAGTTTCAAAAAACTGTGTGCACTTGCAAAGACATGCAAAAATACCTGGAAGGGCACTGTGCCCCTGCTCCCAGAGAATATATGGTCAACAACAGCAAAGGGGTGATGGCCTGAGCTTCCTGAGCAGAGGCAGCAGGCAACTGCGCTGCCACCCACGGGTGCCCCCTCAGCAGGGGCCAGCAGGAGGGGGCAGGGCGGGGGGTCCCACAAGCAGGGGTGCTGGCCCCAGTCGGTGCTGGGGAGAAGCAGAGCCTCATTTGCTGTACTACCACCTGGAGTGGGACAGGGGCACTCCTGGAGAGGCAGGAAGGGATGGAGAGCCAAAACCAGGGCCCCCCTGGAGGCCGAGTGTGGCCGGCAGGCCAAATGGCAGGACAGCAAGTCCGCACCTGCGCAGAAGCAGCCCTGGGAGTCGAGGCCTTTCTCTATGGGGATGGCCACCAGGTACTGCAGCAGGAAGCCGTTCTCCCGTGTGGCAAACTTCAGCACCTCCTGACAGTTCTCATCCAGACTCCCACCGAGTGTCACGGCCTCCTCGGCCGCCTCCAAGTAGGACGCCAGGACCGTGCGCACCAGGTCCCTCCACAGGGCGGCCTCCTCAGCACTCCTGGCCTGCAGCTTGAGGGTGGCCTTGGCTGTGATGATCTTGAAGAAGGAAGGGCCCCCGAGGCTCGAGTCTGGCAGGATATCTCGGATGGTCTCAATTCCATGGCTGTCACTTAACAGCTTCTCATTGTTTCTCACGCGGAAGCATTTCAGGGACTCCAAGGACAGGGAAAAGATATAGGGCACCCAGGTCCTATCTGTGTACAGGTACAGAAGGGACTCCTTAATAGCATCTGGCTCGGGAACGTGGGCAGAGGACCAATCGAATGTTGGGCCCGGTACGGTCTCTGGCTCTGACAGCAGGTCTGAGTGGGAGGGAGGGCCACCCTGGGGGGCTTCTGAGAGCTCCTCAGGCTGGTCTGGGTACTGGATGTTCACCCACTCGTCGTCCTGCTGGGGCCGGCACTTCTGCAGGGCCTCCCGCACCCGGTCCAGCCAGTCCTCCGCTTCGTCCTGGGAGGAGGCACGCAGCATCAGCTTCTTGCCCGAGAAGACCAGCTCGAAGCGGCCGTCACTGTGGGCCGGCCCCACAGACTCACAGCGCAGCAGGGAGCAGTTCTCCACACAGGTGCGCTCCTCGTTGCTCAGGTAGAGGCGGAACTCCAGTGGAGACAGCTCGCAGAAGAGTTCCTTCCAGATGCCCACTGGGCCTCGCCGCTCTACTGTGCCCAGCTTCATGAGACCCCGGAAGGGGTTGGACAGCCCTGGAGGCAGAAGGAGGCAATTTAGACAATGGGCCTGCCCCTTCACCAGCCAAGAAAACCCCCAGAGGCTGAGGTCCGGTAGTGGGTGTGGACAAAGTGACTGCTACCCCAACACAGACCGGGCGTGGGGCCGGGTGGGAATGTCCCTGCCTCACCCTGAGCTGTTGACCTTCCTCCTGAATACCTCTGAGAAAACTAAAGCTCTCAAAAGACTACCTCCACATGCCCCTCACCGCACCTCGCCTTTCCAGCATCTGTACCCACACTCAGAACCCCTGCTGTCAGCAGGGATGAACACACCTCCCCCACCCGCCTACTCCGGGACAAGGGTGCCTCCCCAGCCTTTCTCCCTCCTTCTACCAGTCCCTGCTTTCTCCCTGCTTTACTGGCTCACTCCCAGCAGCACACAAACTCACAGTTATATTGCCTATCTTTAAAAACACCTCTGGACTCCATCACACCTCTAACTGCTGCCTTGTTTCTCTGTTCCCTTTCCAGAGAGAGACACCCCTGGGGGCACGGGGGACCAGAAATGTCTCTAGCTGCCCTGCTCCCATCCATTCTTGAACCTGCTCCGATCAGGCCTTGTCTCCTTGTGCCACTGAAACAGTGTCTGGGAAGGGCCTCCTGGTCTCTAAACCTCAGGCCATCAGCATCACTGGCCTGAGCTGAGCCTTCCTTCCCTGGCTCCCCACCTTGCCTTCCCCACCCCCACTGGCCACTCTGTCTCTGGGGCACTCGCCTCCTCCCTCACTGACTTCTCACTGGTGCGCCCAGGGCGCAGTCCGGGGACTTCTCCATCCACACCCACTTCCCAGCTGATCTTACCTGCACTTGAGGCTTGATGCCAATAACTCTCAAATTTCTACCTGCAGCCTTGAACTTCAGATTCAGATCACTACCTGCTCCATTACATCTCACACACTCCTCAAAGGTAAAAAATGGGTTCCCGATTCTCCCATTCCCAATTCTCCCACTCGTCTCCCAATGTGCCTCATCTCATAAAATGGCAAACTGCATCCATCCAGCTGCTTGGGTCACCATCCTGGGAGCCCCCCTTCTTTCACACCCCTATCTAATCACCAGCACATTCTGTTGGCATCCCCAGACTCTCACCACCACCTCACATTCCAATCTACCATCAGCCCTGGCCAGATTATGGCAACCTCCTAAAGGAACCCTCTGCCCCTGGGCCAGAACGACCCACTTAAAAGAAGGCAGATCACGTCTCTGCTCAAACCTGCAGTGGCTGCTGGCTCCCTCGCAGTAAAAGCCAAAGTCCCCTGTTGGCCCAGTAGGCCTCCATCACTCTGACCTCATCCCTCACCACCCCCATCTCAATCGCCTCTGCTCCAGCCTCTACTGTTCCCTACATACGTCAAGTATGTTCCTGTTACAGGGAAAGAATGTACACCCTGTCTGATTCTTGCTCCCCACGGCAGTTACTACCACCACCCACACTAGACATTCACTTGTTTCTCGTTTTCTGCCCCCTGCACTAGAGTATAAATCCCATGAAGACATGGACATGCAGTTTGCAGCACCGAGAAATGCCTGGCATGCCACAGGTGCTCAGGACATGTTTGCTGAGTAGTACGTGCATGTGTATACACGCTGCTTGATACTGCCATGAGTCCAAAAGACACACGATTGTCTTCTCCACGCCAGGACCAGCCCGGGAGACATCAAGCCCTTGTTACAGTGTCTCCCTACCCTCCAGGAACCTGCTGGCCTAGGTACAAAGTGCCCCTTCCCTGGCCTGGTACAGCCATCATGCGGCCGCGGGAACAGCCTAAGAGAAAGCAGCATGGAGACCAGGGCTCTACCCACATTCCCCACGCCAGGCCCCCAGGGACCTGGTCAAATTCTTTGCTGCGTCACTGCAATCAGCAGAGGAGAGCCACTCGAGGGCATGCTTTTTTTGTTTGTTTGTTCATCTGTTTTTGAAGGTTACAGAAAATTGAGGTGATGGTTCCTGAATTTCACTGGGTGTGGAGACAAGGCTGGCCTCACTGTGAACAGCACACAGAGGACGCTGAGCAGAGCAGACCTGGTAGGCCCCACAGAGGTGTTACATAAACCACCTGAGATAAAGGCCTTGGGAAGGAGCTGCAGAAAGACCTGGGGCTGGGAGGCACAGTTTGCGCTGGGCTACAGACAGAAACGAGAGTTCTGCATAATCACAGGAATCAGAGGATCATTTCAGGGAAAATAGCTTCCACTTCAATATGTGCACGGTATTTTTGTACTCTGTAGGCAGTCTTGAGTATGATTTAATTAAGATTTTATGAGCGTTCCTGAAACGCTCTCCTGTATTTCTCAGGAAAAGTGTTCCTATTTTACATATTGGAATGAGGTTTTTCTTGAGGGAAGATACCTCTGGGCTGGGAATGGAGAACAGGGTCTTGCAGCTGCTTTCTCCAGAGCCACGTCCCAGCCCAGAGAAGCCACCCAGGCCCACAGAGGCACCTACCCATCTGCCTGCGGTGCACCACCCAGAAGTTCTTATGTTCCTGGGCCGTGGCAGTGGCCTGGCTTTTCCTGGGTCCCGGGGAAGGCATGCAAGCTTTGTCTAAGGCCCCCATGGAGTAGCTTTTTCTTGGTCCTTGAGAAAAATGCCTGCGGAGACCGGGCCTTGTCTCTGGGGTCCCTCTGGAGGAATCTAGAGAGTTATCTGGAGGACTTTCCACTGGCTGCTCTTGGGGAGGCCGATAGAAGTCATCTTCTGAGATCCAGCTCTTGCTTTTCTATTGCAAAAAAAGTAAAGACGCAGATTGTTTTTTTCCAAACCCCTTTGTGGAGAGTCACATACCATAAAGTTAACCCATTTAAAGTGTACAATTCAGTAGTTTGTATATTCAGAGTGGAACAACCATCCCATCATCACTCCAAAAAGAAACACACCCACTAGCGGTCACTCCCTACTTCCCCCCAGTCATTCCAGTTTTAGGCAACCAACAATCTGCTGCTTCAAGGCAATGCCTGTGTTGGATATTTTGTATAAACGAATCTTACCCTGCCACACAGACTTTGTAACCAGCTTCTTTTCCTCAGCATAGTTTTCAAGGTAGGTTCACCTGCGTTGTGGTTTGCATCTGTACTTTGTTCCTTTTTATTACTAAGTAATGTTTCCATGTATATGAATATGTCCGATGTCCTGATAGGTGATTGCTCGTCTTGGCTATTATGAATAGTGCTGCTGTGAACACTCATGTACACAGTTTTGTGTGAACTTGTTTTGTATTCTCTTGGGTACATGGCTAGGAGTGGAATTGATGGATCATGTGGTAATTATGTCTAACTCTCTGAGGAAGTCCCAAACTGTTTTTCTAAGTGGCTGTATCATTTTATATTTCCACCAGCCACACATGGGGGGTTGCAATGTCTCCCAAATTCAATCTTTATTATTACAGTTGGCCCTCCAAATCCATGAGTTCTGCAAAAGCAGATTCAACCAACCATGGATTGAAAATAGGCCCATGATGGTTGTGTCTATACTAAACACAGACTTTCTTCCTTGTCATTAATCCCTAAACAACACAGCACAACAATTATTTATGTAGTACATAGACTGTGTTCGGTGTGATAAGTAATCTACAGATGATTTAAAGTGCATGGGAGGGGTGTGCTATAGCTTACAGGTAAACACTAAACCATTTTAGATGTGGGACTTGAACACCCTTGGATTTTGGTATTTAGGGGGGTCCTGGAACCAACCCCCAACGCATGCCAAGGAACAGCTGTATGTGGACAATTTTTGTCCATTACAGATGTTTCTGGTGGGTCTGAAGCACTCTTGTGAGTTTGACATGCATCTCCCCAATGTCTAATGCACTGAGTACTTTTCCATATTTTCTTTGGAGAAATGCCTATTTCAGTCCTTTACCCATTTTGGAATTGGCTCCCTTATTCTGTTTGTTCTCATGTTGTGTTATGGGTTGAATTGCATCCCCCAAAAGGTATAGTGATGTTCTAACTCCCAGCACCTCAGAGTGTGACTATTTGTTGCATATTAATTAGTCAATGTGGGATCACAGTGGGGTAGGGCAGCCACTTCATCCAAAATGGCTGATGTCCTTACCAGGAAGGAGAAGACATGTATAGAGGGAGACAGACACACAAAGGGAGGAGACCCATGAGGATGGAGCAACAGATGGATGCACGTGTATGCCCAGATGCCAAGGGCAGTTAGCAATGTCAGAAGCTAAGCGAGGCACAGAACAGATTCCTCCTCAGAATCTGCCAAAGGAATGGACCCTGCCAACATCTGGATTTTGGAGTTAGCCTTCATAATGAGTAGGAACTACATCTCTGTTGTTTTAAGTCATCCAATTAACAGTACTTTCTTACAGAAGCCCCAGGAAACTGATTCAGCTTGTTAGGGTCCTTTACATATTCCAGACAGTACTTACCAGGTACCTGAGCTGCAAAGAGTTTTTCCAATTCTGTGGGCTGTCTTTGATGGGCTCTTTGGAAGCACAGCCATTTTAAATTTTGATGAAGTTCAACTTTTCTATTTTTTCTTTTGTCTCTGTGCTATTGGTGAAGTAGATCTAAGAAACCATTACCTTAGCCAAAGTAAAAAATACTTAATCCTCTCAGCTCTTACATTGTAAGTTTATGACCTATTTTGAGTTAAGGGGCCGTCTTTATTCTTCTGCAGGTGGATTTCTAGTTGTCTCAGCACCACTTGTGAAAGGGATGTAGGGTGCTCTGGCCCTGCTTGTAGGGTTTGAGGGAGGCATGGACGCGCAGGACCCAGAGCTCCCGGGGAGCCTGGCCTGCTCCTCCCCTTCTGTTGCCGTCTGAGTCTGCAATTGCTCACTGGCTGGGGGATGTGGGGCTTGTGGGAATGGATTCTAGCTCCTTTACCCTACTATTTCAAGCCCTCCCTGCTTTTCTGTGTTTAAATGTGGAAGAGCAGAGGCAAGGAAACTGGCTGGGCCACCCCAGTGGCTGTCTACACAGAGGAAATGAGTCACGTAAGGGCTGGGAACAGCACAGCTGTTCGGTTAAGTGCCACTAACCTCACCCTCATGTTGCTGTTTCCAACCCCTACATCAAGACTGCCCTCCCAGCTCCCATAGTTGGGGAAGGGGGGCAGGGCTGGGGCTGGCCCAGATGGAGTGGTTAAGTTCTGAGTCAGGCATTGGGGAGCCTCACAGTGTTGGTACTTGACAGCTTCCTCTGAAGGGCCCTCGGAATTGGCAGGTGCCTCCTCTGGCCAGTGACAGGACAATGTGTCAGTCAGGGTGGCTATTGATCACCACTTACATCACTCCATTCTGAACAAGGCCTTCTGAGGTCATGGAGACCCAGGGGAATTCCCAAGAAAAATGGGCCTGAGGAGCAAGTCCCCAGCAACTGTGAGGCTGTCCATGCAGTCTCGCGGGGGCCTGGCACATACCTGGAACATCCCGTGACCTCCCAGCCCTGGTAATAGCCCTGAGACTCAGCTTTTGTCATTCACCCCCACCTTCCATCCCTCCCACCCCCAGTGGGGCAGGCACCCTCCCAGGCTCCGTGGCCTTCTGTGCTTACCCCCATCCTAGAACCTGCAAAGCTGGTTAGATGGTTATTTTCCTTTGTGCCTGGCAGAGTTACAGAAGATGAGGGAATAAATCTTGATTATCCAAATGTCTTTAACATAAAGTAACAAGGGTAGAGTGAGGGAACTGCAATGAAGGAGACAAATGTGAATCCTGTGAAGACGTGTGTTTACCGGTGAGGACACCGCTCTGCCTGGAGAAGAGGGGTTACGAGAGAAGCCCCGATGCAGCCACTGGGAAACAGACTCTAGGAAAACCTTTTGTTCTCTTAAGCAATAGAGAAAAACAGAGGGAACACCAGGCCCTTGGGGCTTCTGCACACAGGCCTGTTCAGAGCCCTGTGCTCTGCCCCCCACCAGGGATAAAGGGGAGAGGGAGCACACTGTCTCCCTCTTACTCCTTTCCAACACCTGCTCACACCAGGTACCACATCTGGCCTGTGTCCTGCTCCTTTAACAGTGGCACTGTTAAAACCACTACTGGCCAGGGCTCTAAGCCACAGCAACACCTGCCACCAGGGACCCAAGACAGAGAAGTGCTACCTTGAGTTGTGAAAGGTGTCAGGTCACCGTACACAGCTAAACCTCAGGGAGGAGTACGCTGAGGAGTGAGACATGAGGTTTGTGCACCACTTTCAAAAGAGCACATTCTGTCTAGTCTGTCCTCACCATGTCAAGCACGGGGACTGCCTGGGAAATCCCTCTACCTGGGAGGGGAACCACATGCCATCCACTGGGAGTTAAACTGAAACCCCACTCACAACCACCCAGATGCCACAAATATGAAGTCACTCCAGAAACTTTTCCTTCCCAGCACTTACTACAAGTGTAATTATGATGAGGACAAATATTTTCCTAAAGAGCAGAGGCCTTGCCTGCCCTGTTCCACTGCGGAATCAGAGATGGGCATATTCACAGCAGCTGTCTTCACAACAGCCAAAACCTGGAGATAACACAAATGGCCATAAACAGAAGAATGGATAGACACATTGTGATGTTTTCTTATAATGGAGTACTAGAGAAGAGTGAGAAAGAACTACAGCCTCACACCATATATGGAGATAGAGATGGAGATAGAGATATAGAGATGAAGCTCATGGTCACAGCATTCAGTGACAGACGCCAGACGTAAAAGAACACAAACTGGATACGACCCTGAGTGTTCCTGAGCGGCTGCCCTCCCTCCCACCATGGCGGGGGCAGACATCACACACAGACCTTCCCTACCAACCCTCAAGAAAAGTCAGTAACTTTGGGAAATGCCAAGCGCTGCATAAGAACAAATGTGTCAAGGCCCAAGAGCTTGCTTCATGGCTTGACTACAGCATCCCTGAGCCAAGAGTCCTGGCTCCCTCCAGGAGTTTCCCAGGGCTGACGACCCCTGCCCCCTGCGTTATCAACAGACTGGACTGGTTTATTCCAGAACAGCGCTGTCCAACAGAAACATATTATGAGGCACATATGTCATTTTAAAATGTCCTAGTAGCCATGTTTTTAAAACATCAAAAGAAACGTGAAATTAATTTTAGTCATATATTTTCTGTAGCTCAACATATCTAAAATATTACCACTTTCCTCTTAATAGGTGAACAATCAAAAAGTGATTAGTGAACATATCATCTCCTGACATTTAGGAAAGAGCAGTTTAATATTAACCCGTGCTAAGAGGGAAATCAAGACTCAGTGAGGTAAGTGCTTTGCCCAAGTCTTCTGCTAGAAAGTGGGAGTGGTTAGGAGTTGAGAGTCCGTGATCAGATGAGACTTAGCTTCTCCAACAGGGTCAATGTGAAGTTGACAGGCCCATGGGAAGTGATTAGCACAGTGGCTGATCCTATCCACTCCTTACACACCAAGTAACATTTGTCCCATTGCCATGATGCTACGAATACCAACACCATGTAGAAGAGGGGCGCTAATGGGAAGATGGTAATAGAGACCACTTGAGGTCATTAGCTGGGGAAACTGCACCAGCTCCAGGACATTTCACCAAGACCTCTCCCCAAACAGCTCGCATGACTCACCGCACTTGTGGGTGATGGAACCCCAAGGCTCTGGCCAGCTCTGTCGTCCTCCAGGGGCTTCTGCTGGCTACTTCTCTGGGCAACTGCTCTGGAGGTCTCTCTCACAGGACTAGGAGGCTGCTGGCCTGAAGTGCTCCTGGAAGGAAGAGTTAGGGCCGTGCCCAGTGGCTTCGAGCCCAGGGTGCTAAGTGCCTGGAAGAGTGGCTCCTGCTTGGGGCCACCATCTGGAGTCCCAGTGGAGGCCTGGGCAGGGAGGGGCTCTGCAGGCACATCAAAGTGCAGGCATGTGCTGGTGTCCTCGTGGCGGGGGAAGAGCGAGACCTGCAGGGTGGGAGTCTCCACTTCTCGGCTCAGTCCGTTGGTTGGCACAGAGTTTACCTGGGCTTTGCTGAATTCCGACAACACCCTAGAAGTTTTTAAACAAAGAAACCTGTGAGACAGGTTGGGCTTTTCGCTAGAATGCCTCAGGGTACTGGGGCAGTGTTAAGAATGGAAGACTGTTTTGTGATTTTTAAGAAACAAAACAAACACCATGCTCGTAATCACCCACGGCACTCCACAGCTCCCACACAGCTCTCCTCCTTCAACGCTCCCCACCAAGGACTCTCTCCAGTCCAGACTTGGGCAGACTGGCTGGGCAGGTGAGTCGTGGAGGCCAGGATCTTAGGTGAAAAAGCTCATAAAAAAGAGAAAAGGGACTTAGTGCGAACAGGAACTCCACCTTTTACCTTCTTCTAAACAGGCTAACTGTGGATCTGGAGTTTGTTCAATCACACAAATAGTTGTGTGGGCAATCATCTCCCCAGGCCGGCTGCAGCAGAGTCCTGGTGAACTGGGCTGGGCTCCGCATCAGCTCAAGCAGCTCAGGCACCAAGACTCTGTACCCTGCAACATGGGACATGTTTAGCTGACATGAGGTCCTACTTTGTTCTTCAACAGTAACTGAGCAGAGGGTTCGGGTGGGGTGCAAGGTCTGATCTACTCCAGAGCTTGACTGGGTGTCAAAGATGCTTCTTGTTCGCAGAAATTGCTGCTGGAGGTCAGTGTACACAAAATGGACAAGTGTGTACACAAGTATGGGGGGGGGCTAGGGTGCCCCTGCTCACTCCTCCCAAGGGGCCTCACACTTCCTATATTTCAGTGGTGCTTCTGGGGCCACAGGGAATCAATGTTACTGACTGTGTACATACACACGCACACACTCAAGCACAAAAACATACTTCTAGGCCTTCTGGAATGTGCACTAGCCAGTGGTTGCTCCTCCCTCTCCTGAGGCTTCATGAGACTCCACATTCTGTTTCTGAAGTAAAGCTATTTGCTGTCTCCGCCTATGTTTATGAACCCAATGGAGCAGGTCACAGAAAAATGGAGGTTCAGAAGGCAACAAAGCTATCTGGAGTGCAAAGGTTGCACACCACTGCCCTAGTGGCTGAGACTGGATCCAGAAGACACATCAAACCCCCCTCAATGTAGGCTTAGGGACAGGAGGATTCTGGGATTCCAGTTTTATCTGACTGTCTTCCAGCTGAGCTCTGCTCTTACATTCTAAGACATTTTCGTGAAGAGTAGGCTACCAACCCATACATTCATGAGGAAAGAATAATCTTTTTAACAAATGACACAGGGATAAATGAGAAGTCCCATGTAAAAGAATGAAGTTGGACCCTATCTCACACCATATACAAGTTAGTCCAAAAATGGATCAAAGACCTAAATGTAAGAGCTAAAACTATAAAACACTTAAAAGAAAACAGGTGTAAATCTCCTAACCTTTGGATTAGGTGATGATTTCTCAAATATGACATTTTAGGCATAATCAAACAATAAATTGAATAAATTAAAAATTTTTATGCTTGAAGAGAATACTGTCAAGAAAGTGAAAAGACGGATTAAGAAAATATTTGCATATTTCATTATTTTGTATATCTTACATGCAAATATTATATAGCTGATAAAGTTATAATATCTAGAAAATATAAAGAGCTTACAGGTCAATAGTAAAAAGGCAAATATCCCAATTTTAAAATGGGCAGAGGATTTGAACAGACATTACTTCAAAGACACACAAATAGCTGATAACCACATGAAAAGATGCTCAACATCATTAGCAGTTGTGAATGCAAATCAAAACCACAAAAGAGGGCCTCCCCTGGTGGCACAGCCTTTGAGTGCTGGGCTGTGAGCTGCCGGTACCCTCTGCAGCACCGGTTAGATCGCCGGCCCCCGGCAGGGGTTCCACATAGTGTGGCAGACCTCTCCTGCCATGCCCACTGCTCCCCTCAGCAGTGTATTTCATCAGTCTGCCTGTTCTGTTCCCCGCTCTGGCTCTGGTGAATTCTCTCACCCTCCTGCACTTTTTTTTTTTTAAAGATTTTTATTTATTTATTTATTTATTTATTTATATAAGCACTGGGTACAGTCAGAAGCGCGGGAGGGTGAGAGAATTCACCAGAGCCAGAGCGGGAAGAGAAGCAGGCAGAAGGACCGAAGTACACTGCTGAGGGGAGCAGTGGGCGGCAGGAGAGGTCTGCGTGCCATGTGGGACCCTCCTCCGGTGGCCGGGGAGCAGCAAGGATCGAACCGGCGCTGCAAAGGCTGCGGGCAGCTTCGCAACCCAGTGCTCAACCACTGCGCCACCGGGGAGGCCCACCCTCCTGCACTTCTGACTGTACCCAGTGCTTGTATAAATAAATAAATAAATCTTTAAAAAAAAACCCACAAAAGAGACACTACTTTACACCAACAAGAATGACTACAATAAGACAGGCAGAGAGTAACAACATTGGCAAAGACAGAGAAATTAGAATTCTCATATGCTGTTGGTGAAAATGTTAAGTGGTGTAGCCTTTGTGGAAAACCTTGGCTGTTCCTCAAAAAGTGAAACAGAGTTATCATATGACTCAGCAATTCTGCTCTTTAGGTATATGCCCAAAAAAAGAATTGAAAATTTTACAAAAATGGAAGGAAGAGTCAGGACCGTGCCCAATGTCATCCATAATAGCTCAAAAGTATTAACTTTTTTTTTTTTTAAGATTCATTCATTTATTTATACAAGCACTAGGTACAGTCAGAAGCGCGGAGGGTGAGAGAATTCACCAGAGCCAGAGGGGAGAGCAGAGCAACGAAGTACACTGCTAAGGGGAGCAGCGGGCGGCAGGAGAGGTCTGCGCGCCATGTGGGACCCTTGCCAGGCGGCAGGGGATCGAACCGGCATGGCAGAGGCTGCGGGCAGCTTCACAACCCAGCGCTCAACCGCTGTGCCACCGGGGCGGCCCAAAAGTATTAACTTTTGAGTGGATAACAAATGTCGCACTAACTGATGAATGGACAAAGTATGGTACAGCCATCTGATGGCATTACTCAGCCATGATACAAGTTATAACATGGATGAGCCTCCAAAACATACAAAATGAAGGAAGTCAGTCACAAAAGGCTACATATTATAAGATTCCCTGTATATTAACTATCCACAATAGCTAATGGGTAAGGGCTTTCCTTACAGGGTAATGAAAATGTCCTTGAATTAGACAGTAGTGATTACACTAAAAAACAGTGAATCTTCTATTTTAAAATGGTGGGTTTTGGGCCTCCCTGGTGGTGCAGGGGGTTAAGACACAGCACTATGTAGCTATCCACTGCCACTGCAGCATGAGTTTGATCCCTGGCCGGCCAGCATTATCATCTTTCTTCCTTTACATTGTTGCATTTGTGTACAAGGAGGCTTTACCAGCATTACCAAAGCAGTTATCAATTGTAAGTGACCCCTAATCTGTAAGAAGGATCTGAGTGACAGGGCAGACTGAGTGGACTGACACCAGCAGAAACACCCCCAAACAAGCAAGAAGCTTGGGTGATAAGTTAGAGTCAAAGCCAAGGTCGACAAGGTGAGACTAAGTTCATGGGCCTTCACCAAATCATTACTGGTCTTCGGGATTCAAAGAGACTAAGAGAAATATGCATTCCAACTGGAAAAAAGTTCTAGAGATAGATAAGATTTTGAAGGAAAGAAAAATTTCAAAACTCTGAAGGAAATGAAACAGTGAAACAGTTTCCATTTCCAGGCTTCCTATTTCTGTGTGGCTCAGGGCAGCATTTTCTAAAATCTTTGTATTCAAAAATTTTAAGACTTACTGTTTTCATTTAGAAAACTATTGGATGGGGGCCTCCCTGGTGGCGCAAGGGGTTAAGCACCGCACTATGAAGCAATCCACAGCCTCTGCAGCATGAGTTCGATCCCTGGCCGGCCAGGGAGCAACCCACATGGTGTAGCAGATCTCTCCTGTCTCACCCGCTGCTCCCCTCAGCAATGTATTTCAGTCAGTCTGCCTGTTTTGCTCCCCACTCTGTCTCTGATGAATCCTCTCACCCCCCAACCCCTGCATCTCTGGCCTGTTCCCCAGCTCTTGTATGCATAAATAAATAAAATCTTTAAAAAAAAAAAACCTATCTGATAAAAGTAAATATGCTCTGTACATGTGTGTATACATACACACATGCAGTGTGTACATATGAAATAAGTGTGATGCATGGGGCCTTCCATGGTGGCGCAGGCGGTTGAGAACCGTGCTATGAAGCTATCCTCAGCCTGTGCAGCGCCGTTTCGATCCCAGCCGGCTGGTGAGGTTCCCACATGTCGCGGCAGACCTCTCCTGTCGCCCCCACTGCTCCCCTCAGCAGTGTATTTCATCATTCTGCCTGTTCTGTTCCCCGCTCTGTCTCTGGTGAATCCTCTCACCCTCCCGCGCATCTGGCCTGTACCCCGGTTCTTGTATAAATAAATAAATCTTTAAAAAAAAAACACCAAAAAAACAAAAAACAGTAAATGTGATGCACAACCTGCAGAACCTGGATGGCAGTCTCCCTGCAGAGTGGTTTTATGTATTATGTATAATGTCGTGGTGGTACATGGTGCTCTCTGGCAGCCCAGAGCCACTGACAAAAAGCAGAGGGCTAGAACCACTTCCCCCAAGGGATGGCTTTTTGAGAATGAGGTCTGACAAATATTACTAACCAAGGTCTTGTGGCTGTGCAGACAGACACAAGCAGAGGGAGAGCTGATGTCAGGGCCCCCAGCAGTGACACGACAACACCACCTACTGAGCACTTGGCATGTGTCAGGTACTGCTCTGACACTTCACATTTCTCAACTCACTTCGTCTTCCCAGCAACCCCCACTTCACAGAGGACACCAAGGTCAGCAAGGCTGAGTAACTCACTCAAGGTCACAAGGCTGGTTAAGGTATGACTCAGGCACCTGGGCTCCAGAGTCTGAAGCGTAACCACCAGACAGGACCTGAACTGGGCTCCTTGGGGATAATTATAACTCAGACTCCACAAACACAAAAGAGTCTACTGATCACAAGGCAAACGGTGATTTGGTTTCTGTAAAACATTAAATGAATAAATTTCATTTTGAATGCTATGTGGGTTGTACTTTCATATTCAACTTATGTTTGAATTTTTTAAGTTGGAAGTCATAAACACAAGGTACTTACGTTTTTAAGTTACCTTAAAATTAAGTATGTTTAAATGATTTTAAATACAAAATTAAACTGCATTTGAATGATTTTAAGTTACAGTTAAGTCACATAATAAAAGTAACTTAAGTTTGACAGTGAGAATCTTTACTCTTAAAACATACACTCAAGGGAATGCTGGTCTCTATGGAAGCTCAAGGACTAACTTCAAGGTCAGCTCTCAGAAAGGTGGTGCTAGATATGTGCACCTGGCAGGGTCGTGTTCACCAGTCCCTCACATCACTGTCCACTGCTGCCCTGTCCTTCCTGACCCTCTTCCCTTGAACTCCCCCTAATCCCCAGGACAGCACTTTCCACACAAGGAGGTGGCTGGTCACTGATTCAATGACCTTAAGCTGGAATTTTCCAATCACACGACTCATCAAAGATAAACCTAAGACACATGACGGAGAGAAGGCTGGCTGGTCTCTAGGAGGAAGGAGAGGCCAGGAAGGACTAGACTAGACTAGTGGATGAGCCAAAGTCACGCTGGGGCCCAGCCATCACCGGCACGGGGCTGTGCCTTCCCAAATCGTTGCTGAAATCTTCCCTTTGATATGTGAAATTCTATCTAATGTGCTCGTGTGCTCAGAAGCTATTTCTGGGGCCTACCTATAAGACATTCTGATGTACACAACTAAGCAGTAGGCCTCTGACTTAATTCTCAGACAGGCCTATGAGGGAATCTCTATTTAAAAAATGGAAAAACACAACTGCAAAATCGTAAGCAATCTGCCTAACATTATTGGACTTGCCACTGGTGGAACCAGGACTGAAACCAATTCTGCTCCAAGGCAATCCCCAACACCACCCAGTCCTGGTGCTATTTCCATACCAGGTGGGAAACCTGGTCTGAAACACAGGTTGCTGGAACATGGATCTGAGTGAAATGCTTAATAAAAGGTTACCATTTTTGACCTGTCAGATGAACAAACATCCAAAGGTGTGATAACACCTTCTGTGGACAGGCTGAGAGAAAACAGGTCCATCATGATGGGTTATAAATAGGCAGTGTCTATGAAAATTACCAATTAATTTATCCTTTGGTCCAGCAATTTTGCTTCTGGAAATTTACAGAACAGAGATACCTGCACAGAACCAAAAGACCAGACACATGGGTATATATTGAAACTCGGAACTCCAATGTCCATTAAATACAGGGCTGATACAACCAACTGAAAGACATTCATACAATGGAAAAAATTTCAATAAAAAAAGAGAAAGAATGCTGATATGAAAAACTCCCCACCAGGGCTCCTCTGTGGTGCAGCGGTTGAACACTGGGCTGCCCGAAGCCTCTGCAGTGCCGGTTCAATCCTGGCTGACAGGCGAGAGTCCCACATGGTGCGTAGACCTCTCCTGCCGCGCCCGCTGCTCCCCTCAGCAGTTGTGTTTCGTTGGTCTGCCTGTTCTGTTCCCCGCTCTGGCTCTGGTGAGTTCTCTCACCCTCCCTCGCTTCTGACTGTACCCAGTGCTTGTATAAATAAATAAATTAATAAATCTTTTAAAAAAGAAAAGAAAAACTCCCCACTAGAAGGTGTAGAATAGTGTATTTATACTAGCTTTTGTGGGAAAGGGAAAGGGATCAGAAATGAGAAACTTAAAAAAATCTGCGTATTTGTTATTTGTCATAGATACATTTAGAAGCATTGAAAGAACATGTGAGACAGCAATAATTATGGCTACAGGGGTGGAAGAGACCTCACTGTATACTTAAAATTTGTTTTTTAACCAAAAATTAATGTTAAAAAATCTGCATGCAGGGCCTCCACTGGTGGCGCAGTGGTTGAGCGCTGGGCTGCAAAGCTGCCCGCAGCCTCTGCAGCGCCGGTTCAATCCCTGGCTGCTCCCCGGCCACCGGGCAAGGTTCCCACATGGCGCGCAGACCTCTCCTGCCGCCTGCTGCTCCCCTCAGCAGTGTACTTCGATCCTTCTGCCTGTTCTGCTCCCTGCTCTGGCTCTGGTGAATTCTCTCACCCTCCTGTGCTTCTGACTGTACCCAGTGCATGTATAAATAAATAAATAAATAAATAAATAAATAAATAAATAAATAAATAAAATCTTTAAAAAATAAAATAAAATAAAGCAGTTTAAAAAAAAAAATCTGCATGCAAAAGGCTCTGCCCAGGCTCCCTTCTCTAGTGGAGCTCATCTCCTCTGCATCCCTCCTCCACACACCTGCTGCGCCCCCTTGTTGACCACCCCCTGTAGGTACCATTCATGCTGTGTGTCCTCCAGGAGGTCACAGGAGGTCACCCAAATGCATTAGGTTCCACTATATTTTTGGGAAGTTGGAAATATAGCTCTGAACTATTAGTTTCCTTTCCTCTAGATGAAGAAGCCAATTTCTTTCACAGAGTCTCAGAGATTAAAAAACTTGTGAAAGGTCACACAGTGGGCAGAGCTGGAGCCTGAACCAGTTCTGTCTGAGTCCTGTATAAACCCATTCCCCTCCAGTTACAGCCCCTGCAACTCCAGGCCCTGAGGAAGTAAGATGGTGCCACTTAGTCTTTTTTTTATACCCTAATAAGAGTTCAGTGATCAGGGTTCAGTGCTTAGTGACAATCCCGTTAGAGAAAGGGAGGAAGGGAGGGAGAGAAAGAAGGAGGAAGGACCAGAGAGAGGGAAGGAGCGGGGGAGGGGTACTCACTCTTGCAGGGATGGGTCTGAATCATCTGCATTTGCTGTCCCCAGGTCTGAGTCGTAGGACATGGGCTCCTCAGAACGGTCTGGACTCTTGGACCCATTCTCTTGGAGCAGGCAGCTATCAGAGTTTAGGCTGCAAGACAGCTGGGATGAACTTGCTGTGTCCAGGCTGAGGGAGGAGGCAGTGAGCTTCCTGTTCCGGCGGATCTTATGGCCTGAGTGCTGGACTTCGATGTCCTCTGATCCTGAGGAATGGGAAATTGAATCCAGAGACTCCTTCCGCTGTAGTTCTGTGCCAGAGGTAGTGAGAGGGTCAAGTTCAGAGAGTGGGCAAAGCCCAGAAAGGGCCAGTGGAGTAAGCGTCCACTCATTCAAGATGGCGGACTTGTAGGAGAGGTCAAAGGATAAGGATGTTAGTCCCTGCAGGAAGCTGAGGAGGAACTCGCCCTCCTCAGCATCTCGAAGCAGGGCTGTGGGCTGATAGTACTCGCACAGCTGGGCGTGCTCCTGGAGGAGCAGCTTCAGGTAGCATTCCATCAGGCCATCATTGAGGGCCAGCCGCAGCCAGGCCCGGCAGCGGCCCACATCCGTGCTGACAAAGATCAGGTGCTCCAATTCCGAGATGATGTGTCTGGGAATAGGGAGAACAACTTTTTTCAAGAAACGATTTCAAATCACTGAGATATCATTTTCTTCGCCAACTAGCAAAAACCAGCATTGCAAGAATGCAAATATATACAGGCATGAAAAACTCTTGGACAACAGAGTTTTGAGGGCATTTTAGGAATATTAAACTCTGACCCCCAGTTGAGGTTGATGTCACAAAGGACATTTTCATTACAACCAGCTTATGGGCCCTGACATCATCTGCTCATCCAAAACATGAGTGCTGAGCCCCCTAAGTTCAAGGTTCTTGGAGCTGTGAGGACCCAGGTGAGGACATGCCCTGCCCTCAGTCCAGGGAGCTGCCTTTCAAGAGCACACAGAGGTGAGCACCATTGTTAGCACAGCTGGGGAAGGGGCCAGGCAATCATGCCCAGGCTGCAGTGAGGAAAATGCCATGGACAGGGCAGTTGAGAGATTTTAAGAGGTAAAGATGGAAGGAGACTTCTAGGCACAGGGACTGACAGAAGAGAGGCTTAAAGGACAGGAAAGCAAGAGGCCTGTAATAGTAGTGATGAGTACTCCGATTACCACTTGGGGAGGAGAGTGGGTGATTTGGTTGCAAAACCAGGTAATGCAGGATCTTGAGTATCAAACTGGTGAGACAAAGTGGGCTGATGGCCCTCACAACCTGCCGGACATCTGAATCAGCAGGGGACATTGTTCGGGATACAGCTTCTAGGACCCTAACCTAGTCTAGGACCCTAACCTAGTAAGTCAGTCTCCAGGGAAGCATTTGGGTGCTTGTAGGCTACGGGTTTTGCACAGGAAAGCGACTTGATCACAGCTATGTGGACTTCCGGGTGGGTTCCTCTGGCACAGGCCAGACCCCATGTGTACCACACCTAGTCTGACTGCCTCTGTCTGACGTAGAGGTCCCTGCTCTGAGCCACTACAGTCCCCGTGGCAGGGCTCCTCTGCAGGAGTGGACCACGCGCTACAGGACTCAGCGACAGAACCGTTAGCTGAAGCTCAGTAAATGTGCATCAGCTAACTAGCCTACGGAAAGGCAGAATGAGATAAGGGGGACAATTAGAAAGCTATCATCACCCTGGAGTGAGGCAAGAAATTCAGACAAGGCCATGGCAGCAGGCAAGGAGGGAAGATGAGAGACTGATAAGGTGCCTTGGGGCCAAAGGTAGCATTAACAGCCCCCAGAGGCCTTAGTGCAGGCTTGAAAGCCCAGTTGGGAACATGGCCAAAAAGTCACATGTCTCAGGGAGAATACTAAGATGCTCTATCGGGATTCCACTCTTCTTTTATTTATTTATTTAAAGATTTATTTATTTATGCATACAATAGCTGAGGTGCAGGCCAGAGGCACGGGAGGTTGAGAGGATTCACCAGAGACAGAGTGGGGCGCAGAACAGGCAGATCCACTGAAATATACTACTGAGAGGATCTGCAGCTGAGACAGGATCTGCTGCACCATGTGGGTAGCTCCGTGGCCGGGGATCGAACTCATGCTGCAGTGGCCGCTTGTGCCACCAAGGAGGCCACTCTTGTTTTTTTTTTAAATCTCATAACTTGCTATGAGTATCATATTTAGCACCCAGATGTTTGAACATTAACAGGCAGGGTAAGCAAACCTCTTCTGTAAAGGGCCAGGTAGTCAAGTGTTCCGGCTTTGCAGGCCACACAACCTCTGTGACAACTACCTAACTGCCTCAGTGAGGTAAAGGGCTGCTCCTGAGGGGTTCAAAGCAGCCCAGGCCACTGCCTGAGGGGTGAGGGACTGGCTGTCTATAGGCACTGTGGCTGGGAGGCTTGGTTTAATGATAACCCCCACCTCACCCACCTGTTCTATAACATAAAACTCTCTGTTGGTTTCTTCCTCTTGGGGAGGAAGAGCTGGGTGTCCCACACTCTGAATCCCACCCTAAACCTCCTCACTCCTCTCACTTGTGGGTGACGGCCTTCAGGAGGGGCCAGAAGACAGGCTGAGGCAGAGGCTTCTGGTGGGCACTTTTCTTCCTTTTTCCTCCAGCCTCAGCCCGGATGTGCTTGGCATGCAGGCCGTGGATGAACACAGCCTCCAAGGCACTGCACATGGTGTTAGCATCTCCATCTTCGCTGGTGACCACCGCGTCCGAGGACACGTACTGCTTCTGCAATGCCTTCACGGATCCCACAAGCTTCTTCTTGATAACCTGGACAGTGGCAAACATGACATAGGCTTGCTTTTAGCAGATCCCAAGGCAACTTCTGGAATGTAACTCTGCCTGTCACCAAATGCATGCATGCCCACATGTGCACACACTGATTTATGTAACCATACATTCTTTCAGCAAAGCTAGCACATGCTGATCACAGAAAACAAGGCATAGAGAAGCACAGGGAAATTATACACACTACCCAGAGATAAAGTTAATAGTTTTTTTGCAAAGATATTTGTGTGGTTTTTGTTTCTTAAACCAAACTTACATTCACTGATAGTCTCATGTTTAAACACTAGCCCCATCTTATGTTTAAACACTAGCCCCATCACAGTTACGGCTGTGGGAACTTGGGTTTCTACTTACAGCAGGGGTGAGGCTTTGCATGGCCAACATTCCAGAGAGTCAATAAGCTAAGAGGCAAAAAAGTGCCACTAGAGAACCAGAAAACAGGATTCTGGTTTAGATCCTAGACCCGGCAGTGAGAGGCCTAGGTTTAGCCCTGGCTCTGTAAGTCACCAGCTGGGCGACTTCAGAAATTTCACTTAACTTCTCTGAGCCTTGATTTCCTTTTCTGTTCAATGGAAATGATACTTCCTGGTCTATAGCAATCAGAGGATTACTCTTGAGGACTTGTTTTCTGTTTATTTATTAAATTGAGGAGACACTTGTTTACAAAACTGTATATGATTTAGGCTCACACCTTTCACCCACCACCAAGTCACCCATAATCCTCCACCATAGTCCACTGTGTCCCCTTCCCACTCTGCTCCCCTCTCTCTCCCTCTGATAGCCTTTATTTTGTCATATTCTAAGGGTTGTTATTCATTTGGTTTTATCTGACCCTTTGTTTTTTTCTCTATATTCCACATATAAGAGAAACCACCTAGTATTTGTTTTCCTCCTTCTGACTTGTTTCAAAATTATCCACCCCTCTCCAGTTCCATCCACGTTGTCATAAATGGCAAGAGTTTATCTTTTATATAGTTGAGTAGTATTCCACTGTGCATATATACCACACCTACTTGATCCAGTCATCTATTCTGAGTACTTGGGCTGTCTCCCTAACTTGGTTATATTGTAAAAAAGGCTGCAACGAACATAGGAATGCTTCCATGCCTTCAAGTTAGTGTTTGCGCATTCTTCAGTAAATATTTAGGAGTGAAATTGCTGGATCATATGGTAGATCTATTTTTAATATTATGAGATAGCGCCATACTGTTTTCCACAGGGGCTGGACCAGTCAGCACTTCTACCAACAGTGTATGAAGGTGGCAGGAATAGTTTTTTAATCATGCTGTGTCCTCACACTTGGCAGAGTTTCTGGCACATTTAAGAACTCAATAAATATTTGTTAAAAGTAAAAATCAGGGCCTCCCCTGGTAGCGCAGCAGTTGAGCGCTGGGCTGCGAAGCTGCCTGCAGCCTCTGCAGCGTCGGTTCAATCCCTGGCCACTGGGCAAGGGTCCCACATGTGCTGGTTTGATCCCCGGCCACCGGGTGAGGGTCCCACATAGCGCGTAGACCTCTCCTGCCGCCTGCTGCTCCTCTCAGCAGTGTATTTTGTCAGTCTGCCTGTTCTGTTCCCTGCTCTGGCTCTGGTGAATTCGCTCACCCTTCCGCGCTTCTGACTGTACCCAGTGCTTGTACAAATAAATAAATAAATCTTTTTTTAAAAAAAGTAAAAATCAAAATCAACAAGCAACTATAAACCAGAGACACACTAGGGTGGGGGGGCAGGAAGAGGAAGGATTAGCGTCAAAATAAGTGGGGGTGCAATTGTATGGGGAATATAACCAAAATGAAAATGCATACATTGTGCAAAAATTAAAAATGATGTAAGAATTATATAAAATAAAATATTAAAATAAATAAATATTTGTTAAAAGTATAAATTATAAAATGTACAGAAAGCCCTACCGAAATATAAAGATAGCTCTATCATAACATAAGTATGTCAAATTTCCAAAGTGTAGGGAAAAGGACTGGAAGGGACTGCAGAAAAACTGGCTTGAATGGTTAGGTAATCAACTGGATGATGGAAAGTTTTTTACTGTTTTGTCCTGATTTTTTTAAAGATTTATTTATTTATTTATGCATACAAGAACTGGGGTGTAGGCTAGAGATGTGAAGGGGTAAGAGGATTCACCAGAAACAGAGTGGGGAGCAGAACGGGCAGATTTACTGAAATTCACTGCTGAGAGGAGCAGCAGGTGAGACAGGAGAGGTCTGCTGCGCCATGTGGGTCAGCTCCTTGGTCAGGGATCGAACAATAGCTTTATGGTGCTGAGACTTAACCCCTTGCGCCACCAGGGAGGCCCTGTTTTGTTCTGATTTTTGCCAGAACAGTTCATGTTCATCAAAAAGTTAAATGTTCTTCTTTTTATAACAGCTTTGATGAGACATAATTTATACAGCATAAAATTCACTCCATTTAAGTATATAGTTCAATGGTTTGTAGTATATTCACAGACCCGTGCAACCATCACCATCTAATTTTAGAACATTTGCATCACCCCAAAAAAGAAACACTGTGCCCATTAGCAGTTACTCCCTATTCCCCTCTCCCCTGGTAACCCCCTAATCTACTTTCTGTCTCTATGGATTTGCCTATTTCGGATATTTCATAAAAATGGTATCCTGAGACCCTCTGTGCCTGGCTTCTTCCACTCACCATATTTTCAAGGTTCGTCTATGCTGTGGCTTACATCAGCACTTCATCCTTTTTACTGCCAGATAATAGGCCATTGCATGGAGATACCACAGTTTATTTACTCATTCATCAATAAGACATTTGGTTGTTCTCACTTTTTGGCTACAATGCTGCAATAAACACTGCTGCACAAGTTTTTGTATAGACACATTTCTGATTCCATGAATCTACACTTGGTAGCGGAATTGCTAGATGGTGGGTAACTCTGTGTTTCACTTTTTGAGGAAATGCAAAACTGTTTTCCACAGTGGCTGCACCATTGCCTATCCTCACCAGCAACGTAGGAGGGTTCAATTTCTCCACATCCTCACCAAAACTTCTCTTTGTCTGCCATTTTGATTGCAGACATCTTAGTAAGTGTGAAGAAGTATTGCATGCTTTTGATTCACATTTCTCTAATGGCCATGCTTATACCTTCTCTAGAGAAATGGCTCTTCAAATCTTCTGCCACTTTTTAATTGGGTTATTTATCTTTTTTATTGTTGCACTGTAAGAGCTCTTTATATATTCTGGATAATAGACCCTTTAAAGTACAAAATTATTAATTTTGAATGTTCTTTTTTTTAGATGTAAAGCTATTATTAGTACAGTATGTAAAAGTACAAACACTTCCTTCCACTGAAAGCCTACAAGCTAGGGTATGCAGAGATAAATAAAGCATACCCTGAAGAAATTCTTACACCCCAGGAGTGGGTCCATATGGTCTGTGTCAGGAGTTTGAGCTTTCTATGGCTCTGCCCCAACTCTGGAGGACTCTGGGGAAAAGGGTCAAATTACCATTTGGGAAAAGGGCCTTTGCAGGAAACCTGCGGTATTGCCAAGTGGGGTCAGACACTACAGTGGAGAGCAGGGGGAATGTGCATCTGAGGCCCACAGATTCCTTTCAAAAAGAAAGTTCTCTGAATTGTGGCATAACAGTAAAGAGGGAAAGGAAGGCCTCCCTGGTGGCACAAGGGGTTGAGCACACCACTGTGAAGCTAGCCGCAGTTCCATCCCTGGCCAGGGAGCTACCCACATGGCACAGCAGACCTCTCCTGTCTCGCCTGCTGCTCCCTGAGCAGTGTATTTCAGTCAGTCTGCCTTTCCTGCTCCCCACTCTCTCTGGTGAATCCTCTCACCCTCCGTACCTCTGGTCTGTACCCCAGTTCTCGTATGCAGAAATCAATCAATCTTTATTTAAAAAAAGGAGGGAAAGGAAGCCCTGGCTTCTTAGGATTATGCTGAGAGACCAGCTCAAAAGCTGACTCCACTTCCTGCCTCTCCAAGGGTCACAGAGACAGGCCAGAGCCCAGTAGTACACAAAGGGCTTTCCAAGGGAGAGAGGAGGAAGGAGTTCTGGTGAACTGGTCACAAACAACTGTGGATGAAAAAGCCTGGAAAATGGTAAATATTCAAAGATGTAGTAGACTACCAAGTTACTCCCCCTGCTCTAAAAGAAACCAGTGCCTGGGAATATCTGTTTCTGGCCAATTCAGTGCAAGGCCAAACGGTAACCAAATCAGGCCCAAGAGCACTCACAGGACTGAAGGTCTGAGTGGAAATCCTTCAAGTAACTGATCTTAACTCCCCACTGTTTTTCATAAATTCTCCCTGGGTCACCAAAATGATGATCTAGAAAGGGCAGATCTCCTCAAACCCTGCTTCTGCTATAACTTTTTCTCAGTTGGAGGCCTCTCTTCCCAGACAGTGCACATTCATTTCAAAGTGAGAGAAGGGACCGAGATGGCAGTCCTGTCATCTCTCCCCCTTCCTTGACCCTCCCGTGCCACCTACCGGGATGGCAGCCCGGGGATCCAGTCCATTCTCCACCACAGAGAGCATCTCCACTCACGCAGCAACGCCCATGGAGCATCACATGACACCTGCAGAGAGAGATGGCTGGCAGGTGAGCAAGGGCCCAACTCACCCCAGGGGCAGGTCAGCCATTGTACTCAAAACTGCAACTGAAAGGCCTCTGAACAAAAAGTAAAAACTGAAAGTGTGGACCTCCCCTGGTGGCGCAGAGGTTGAGCACTGGGCTGTGAGGCTGCCCGCAGCCTCTGCAGCACCTGTTTGTTCCCCGGCTGCCGGCGAGGGTCCCACACACACAAAAAAAACAAAAACCGAAAAACAAAAAACTGAAAGTGGATGTCAAGGAAGGAAGAGAGGAAGGGGAAAAAGTCTGAGGGTTTAGATCTTGGGAGATGAGGGGCTCTGGGAGCCATAGGTGGGTCTGCCCCAAGGAGTAGGTGGTAAGGGCACTGTGTCACACCAAACGGGGAAGGTGCCACCACCTACAGGTACCAGGGACTCACATTCTGGGTCTGGGCCTGCAACTACCTACCCCCGACTTATGTGCCAGTCCAGTGCCTGCGAGCTCAGCAGTGAAAAAGCACAACTGGCATAGTTTCAAAGGGGAGCGCGCTTGCACAGTAAGCTTCTCCTATGGGCTTCGGGGGTATAGCTGGAACAACACAGGGGGATGTCTAGGGGAGATCACCAGTTCCAACCCTGACTTGCCACTAACCAGCTAGGCATGCTGGGACACCCTATCAGAACTGTCAGATGAAGACAGTGGAAAATACCCAACATGGGGCCTGATAGGTATATGTGCAAATGCTATCTGCAACGCCAAATCTAACAAAGGTGCTAAGTGCCTAAATGAGCAGCAGTACAAAGAATGTACTGCCCAAGTCAGTACATAGTCAGATCTCTCAGGGCAGCTGGCTTCCTCCTGGGATGGGGGGAAAGGCCTCTGCCTGAGCCAGAGAGGGCTGCTGGCTGGCCTCACCCCACCTCAGCAACTTGGACAGACCAGGACTTGGCAGGCACAGTCACATCTAGACAGGTCTCTAGTGACCACAGAGCTAGAACACCAAGAAAGATTCCTGCTCTCAGAAAAATCAAGGCCCAAAGAAGCTAATAAAACCAAGTCATGCTAAATGGGTTTTGTAACCCTTACATATATTGCTTCACTCCTTCCTCATGACCCCTCTATAAGTGATACTTTATTATCTTCATGTGACAGTTAAGAAACAGAAGCAGGCCCAGGCCAGGGAATTGCCCAAGAGCCCAGGGTGGATTTATGGCTCTGCCACCTGCCCCCCAGGATGATTCCAACCCCAGTTCGAGGGAAACCACCTGCTCCTGATCATGAACATCACCTCTTCCCCCAGGAGAGCAGTGGAGCCTGAGGTTGCAAAGGAGAGAAGTGGGGTGGCCCCAAATGGTAGAAGATGCTATCATTCAACTCCTGGAGTTGGCAGAGGGTAAACAGGACCCAGAGCCCATCTCCCCATGTAAGGACACGCAGCGGGAGGTGTGTGTGAGGATGCCCTCCGCAGAGCCTTCTAGGTTCAGAGTGAGGCAGACCCCTCCCTGGCCACAGCCCCCGTCTCACTGCCTCACCCCTCACCACACCCTCCTCACCCACCAGCCACCACCCAGAATTCTCAGGGCCCTCTTCTGGAGACCAGCTCTACACCCCACCCACCAGGGGATCAGGAAAAGGGGTGTGTCCTTCTGGAAAAGTCCCTGACCCTAGAGGTTGGGTTCTTCGGAGCTATCCCGTGCAGGCCAGGGTCCAAGTCCAGGATCTCCCCCTTCTTGCCACAGTCCTCAAGCGCCAAAGTGTCCCACCCTCAGTCAGCCACAAGGCCAGGTATTCAGGTCTTGACAGTCTGAATAACAGCAGCCTGGGTCCATTAAGGCCTCATTAACTAATTAAAGGAGAATAATAAGAGTATTTATTGGAGGAAGGAGGAACTATCAATAAGTGCTCAGCCAGTAATGTTCTGCTAAAAAAACAAAACAAAAACAGTAAACTGCTGAGGTCAGAGGGAGCGCAGCTAGACAAGAGCAAATAACAGTCTCCCCAAACTGTGTCACAAAAGCCACAAAACGACGGACAAGAGCCCAGAAGAATTCAGACCACCACCTGACAATTGACCAAATAGGCCTAAGACTTCGGCCACATTTCAGGACACACCTTCTGTCCAGGAAGCTAAAACCTAACCTGCACATGTCTGTACCATAATGCCTCGGGCAGGCAGGACTGACAGAATAGGACAAAAGTACTCCCAGGAGGAAGCAGAACAGGAACCAGAAGGAGAGACTGCTGGGCGAGTACTCTATCACCCTTGGGGTAACCTAGACCCCAAATCTACCATTCGATGGGGCCAGTTTCACTTCCTTACAACACTCTTTATTGACACCAAGAACCAAACCAGAGAAGTGTGTTTTCAAAGAGACGTAGGCTGAAGGGCATGAAGAGAGACTCAGGCAATACTGCGACAGGACTCTGACTGCTCGCTGTGGTGGTTTAGCAGGAAAAGGTGCCTCCGCTGAGCACTGACTCACCCCTACACAGCCCTCCGAGCTTCTTGATCCATGTCATTCTGACAACTGTCCTGTGAGAGAAAGATGATCATTCCTGCTTTAGAGAGGAGAAAACTGAGGCTCAGTAGAAAGGGGTTCAGGGAAGGGGCAGAATTCTTTGGTTTCCTCATTCCAAACCCTACACCCTTCGCCAGCTCAGAGTGTCTCAGGTCTCTGCTTCAAAGTGTTTCAGGCAAACATACTACTTATGGGCTCTTCGGCACCCAGATCCTCCATTTTATTAAATAAGGCCTAAAATTAACCAGACGGGCCTCCCCGGTGGCGCAGCGGTTGAGCGCTGGGTTGCGAAGCTGCCCTCAGCCTCTGCAGCGCCGGTTCGATCCCCAGCTGCTCCCTGGCCACCAGAGGAGGGTCCCACGTGGCACGCAGACCTCTCCTGCCGCCCGCTGCTCCCCTCAGCAGTGTACTTGGGTCCTTCTGCCTGCTCTGCTCCCCGCTCTGGCTCTGGTGAATTCTCTCACCCTCCCGCGCTTCTGACTGTACCCAGTGCTTGTATAAATAAATAAATAAATCTTTAAAAAAATAAAATAAAATTAACCAGAAACAATGTTGTGGATCAGATCTGTAATGCCAATCCACTGAGCCCAGGACTGCCCCTGGTACCTAGGTTTCAGCTGCCTTCTCTGAAACGTTCTGTTGTCCTGGCAGCTTTTCTGCATGACACTGCCCAGCCTTCTACATACTGTACGTCCAATTTCACTTCCTCCACAGATCAAGGAAGAAAGAAAAGAGAATAGCTTAGATGAGACTTACACTAAAAGAAGAAATGGATGAGGCAGCTTTACTTCTTTCAAAACACTTCAGGCACGAGTAAACAGCAACATCCTCTCCCTAGAGACTTCCCAGCCATTTTTCAACAGTCTCCTGCTTACCGCCTGGATCCAATCCTGTGCCTGGCTACTCAAAACAAAGCCTGATGTTTAAGCCATCCAGCTGCTATACCCATTGATGAATCATGTTTTTCATTTGGAAAAGAATGACAAAGTTATCGGTTGGAAAAGAATGACAAAGTCCCCTTCTGATTCAGACAGGCAGCTGATCTTTGAGCCATGGGAATTCGAAAAGAGTAAAAAACACCTTCATCCACCTGAACAAAGTGGGATTTCTGAACAAGTGTCCTGTGAGGGAAGGGTTGGTGGTGTGTGTGGTGAGAGAAGTAGGCCTTTGAGCAAATACCAACCGAGGATGAGAAACTTCTAGCTTATGATCCCTCAGACCAAGTGAGTGAAGGCAGGAATATGAGGCTGGGGAACTCTGGGTTCCTTTCTTTCCACCTTCCTCTCATCCCTTCCTCTTATATTCTCATTCCATATGTCTTAGGATTCTAGCGAAGACCAAACTCTGAATGAGTGAAAATAGGAACTCTGCCCAAGTCTACCATCACCGCATTCCTAGTGCCTACAACAGTGCATGGCACACAGTGGGACACAAGGAATACTTGAGTGCTGAGCAAGCATACTCAAGAAATACTTGCTAAATGCACTGATAAAAATAAGACACAAGGCAGTTATCTCCACTTCACAGACTGAGAAACTGAGACAGACCACTCTGCAGTGGGGCGTGAGGGATTTCCTGCGGAACGCCTTCTATTAAATCAAGCTGCCAACAGGCTGAAACTGATCAGATATATCACACCACAAAGGGGGGGGGGGGCCACTGAAGGCAGAGGGGTACTGAGTTGTCAAAGGAATGAGACCATACAAGGCAAGCAAAGACAATGGGTCCTCTTGCTGCCAAATGTCCTACCCTTTGAAGCCTGGCTACCAAAATTTGGTACACCCAAAAATGTGCAAAGGAGATAGATTATAAATGCTGAGGATGAGGCCTGGGTGTCAGGGATGTCCCCCTGCCTCCTTACTCTGAGATAAGTCAGTTCCCTGCGTTCAGGGGTAACCACAATGGCCACATCAGTGATCCAGCACCTGTGAAGAGAGACAGCAATTCAACTGCCTCTGTACCTACCTAGACCTCAGTCTCCCCAGGACCCACTCACTTTTCTCTTCACAACACGTAACATCACCTTTGGCACCCATTGTGTTCCCTGTGTTCTGTGTTGGGACTGATGGGCAATCAGTTCTGGCTGGGACCACTGGGTAGGGGTCCTCTAACAAGTGTCAGGACAGCACACAAGACATGGTGCTGTGACCTCAGCCAACGGTGCACAGCAGCACTCCCTGCTTCTCTGGCCCAGGACACCGCAGCACTCCCTGCTTCTCTGGCCCAGGACGCCAGCCAAAAGGAAGTGATGGCTTCCAGTGCCCCAGCCTGAGTGAGCTGGTAAGTAGGCATCCCTCACCTTCCAAGTATTTGGATGATACCTTCCATACCAGCAGCCGGCACAACTAATTTAATATGAGTGTTAGAAACAATTCCGGAGGGTAGGTACAGGGGATCAGATACCCAGGAAAAACCCTTGTGCCAAGGTGGGGGTTAGGGGTGGGAATCGACCCCTCTACACTTACCATTCAAGCTGCTTGGTCTCTGTCAGGCTCTGAGCAAGCACCTGGATTTGGCTGTTCAGGGTGGGTTGTGGGGTTGGCAGGAGATTCTGTACTGTCTCAGATTGAATGGGGGTTGGGTCAAGGAGGAATGGATGTACAGTTGGGGTGAAGAGTAAAGATGGGACAGAAGAGGCGAAAGTTCATGGAGACCTTGTTTTTAATGAGATTGGGTGAGGGTGATAGGAACTGGGGTAGCAAGAGGAAGGTGCAGTTTATCAAAGTCTTAGGGAAGAGGGTGTCTTGGGGATGGCTGGGGAGGGAAAGGAAGTATAGGGTGGCCTTGAAGTCAGGGGTTGAATCTGTTGAAGACACAATCCACATAAATCTTGGCAAAGGGCTGAGATCAGTTATCAAGAAAGGGATGAGCTCGCGGGGCCTCTCCTTGGGTGGTGGTCTTCCATGGAAGTGGGACAGAGGGCCGGGGGTGGGGGGTGTTGTTTAGGATGAGAAGACTTTGGGGAGCTGACCAGGGGGTGTGTGGGAGCCTGGGATTAAGAAGCTGAAGCGGAAGAGAGGAAACCTGAACGGCGGGTCTCCAGGTTTGCGGGGAGTCTTAGGATCGCCAGAGAGGTAGAGGGTGAGAATGAAATGTGTTGGGGGAGGCGGAGGGAAGTGGCCGACACCCGGGCTGGACATGGGCTGCAGAGGGGTCAAGGATGAGGCTGCATTTAGACGAGACCAGCGGTGAGGGGCGGCCGTGGGTGGGCTGCGGGGCGGCGGCCGCGGCAGCGCGGGGGTCCAAGCGGGGCTCGGGCCGGGAGGGCGAGGGCGAGGGCTCCGAAGCAGGACACCCCGGGACCCAAGGGTTAGGGATCACGGCGGGCTGCGGCCCCTCGCCCGTTGGCGCCTCGGCCCCGCCGCCCTCTGCAGCCCGCCTCGCCCGGGACCCCTAACTCACCACAGGGAGCGGAGGAGGCGCGGGGACACTTGCCGGGGCCGCAGCCCCTCAGCCGCTGACCAGACGAAGCGACCTCGCAGCCACTGACAACAGGAAGTAGCGACCGCGGGACCTGACGCCATCACGTCGGCGCACTGTTTGGCCCCGCCCCCGGCACGCGGAGCCAATCGCAGGGCCTAGGGGAGGCGAGGGGCGGGGCCAGCGCGCTCGCAGCCTGCGGGCTCCCCGCCTCGGGTGGGGCGTGGCCTGTCCGGACAGCCCAGGGCTGCGTAACCCGGCCCCGCGCCGAGGCCCGGACGCCCCTGCTAGACGCCCCGCGTCCTTCTCGGCCGCCCAGCACGGGGCTGCGTCAGGTTAGGTCCCGGCTTCGGGCCTCGCCTGGGCTCAGCACTTTCTCGTGACGTTGGGCGGTCACCGGGCCGCCCTCGGCGAGGGCTGCGCACCTGGCAATGGAGCAGCGCCCGCCTTGTTTTTGCCTCCCCGAAGCCATCAGAGACCGAGCCCGAACTGGAACCTCCTGCCTGGAGGCTCTCAGGAAAAACAAACATGTTTTCATTGCACCTTTTATCGAGGGAGCAGCTCTTGGTCCCCGCGGGCGTTCTGGAACCCGCCCATCAGCCCGGCGAGCGAGCACAGCCCGCTGCAGCACGCGGGGCGCAGGGGGCGCTTATCTCGCCTAACCTGGGCTGTGGAAGACACTGCCACCCTGACAGTACTTTTCGTAGGCCCCTTGAGATAGCATTGAAGACAGAAACTTCTAGACAGAGTTTTACTGATGTTCAAAAAAGAGAAGTAAGTCCCAGTACCCTGAAGGGTGAAAGAGTGAAATGCACGCACATGGTGTGCATTTCCACAGATTTTGTACACGGCCCTGAGTCCATCAGCTAGAGGAAATAATCTCAGATCACCGTGTGATTTCATGATAACCTGCAAAGTGCTTTGGGGCTAGAGAAGAGTCCTGAAAATTATTCTGGAGGTGACTTGGGATTTGAGCCTTTCAGGTGGCTGGAGGGGGATTGCCAGGGAAGGGGCTGGCAGGGAAGTCTCTGGGGGCAGGGGATGCAGGCTGAGCCCAGGGGTGGAAGGCTGCACCAGGAATTCACAAGGAAACTAGGAAGAAAAGGAAAGGGGCCGTGCCCCCCCCCCACACACACACACAAGTTGGAGGCCAGTGCAGGAAAGGCTCAAGACGTTTGCAAAGCCAGTTCACATCCCACTGGTCTGTCAGCTTAGATTTCAAGCACTATCCAGAGTTACTCAGAGCTAGACAGGGGAACTGTTGTAGAGTAACCCCGATACAAAACGGGGTGCCTGACTGTGGGTCCTCACCCGTGCGCTTAAAAGGACTTATCAATGCTCTACTGCAGGCACACGCGAAAGGTTCATAAAAGGTTTATTTACAAGGGAAGGGGAAATGAGGAAATGGACAGCTCAGGGAGAAAAGTGAGAGACAAAGTTTTAAATGAGTCCTACCGGATCCTCCGATCAGGAATCCCAAAATGGCGCTCTCAGAGTTGGCCGCCAGCCAGGAGCCGTGAAGCCAGGAGGCCAGCGATCGCAAGCCAGAGAGACCCCAAGGCCCACGTGTTTGGTTTTTATATCCAACCTGGCTGCCCAACTCCACCCTCAGGTCCCAGCCACCCTCCCTTTGGTGGTGATGGGATTTGTCTTTCCCAATGTCTTGATGGCTTTAGTCTGGAGTGGGGGTGGGGTCCACAAAGCCTGTATGGGATTAACTCAGGACATCATTTCCCCTAACAACACGACTAATAAATGGTTGAAGCAGAAATCTCACCCAGCTCTTTCTGATTCTAGCACAATTGAGTGGCTGAGAAGTGGATTTTGGAGCTTAGGTTTGAATCCCACCTTCCCCCCCCCCCCCCCCCCGTATTGTTTGTTACATTTTTCCTAAACTGAGCAGGGCCAGGGCAACCCAACAAGTATGTGACTATCTGAGAGAGCCGCTCTAGTGTCAGTATTTTTCACAGTCCCCAATTTAGAAACTTCTAAATTGAATGTTATAGGAAAAGAGAAGTAAGTCACAATACCCGATGGCTTCTCAGGGTCAGGCTGAGGAGCCAGAGAGTATGATCTCAGAGGAGTTTCAAAAACTCTGACCTTGGTTCCTCATCTGTAAATTGGGGAAATATCAATTGATATGAGGATTAAATATGATAATATCCTTAGGATATTTTGTGGTCTGTTATAAGCATTTCAAGATGACTAGCTGTTTATTACTATTACAGTTTTCAGTAATTCTCAACCTCCCAATGGGTCAGCTCCCTGCCTTTAAATGTTCTGGAGCGAGACCCTCTCTTGTTTGAGCCTCAGGTACAGCCTGACTTGGCATCTGATTGCAATCATCAAACCAGTATTAATACAACCATCTCTCAACACTGGACTAGCTAGTGTTCTCCTTGGTTCTGCTGTAGGAAGTTGGTTCATCCCACTTTCTTTTTAAAAATGGATTAAACAATTTTTTATTTGTCAATTTTACCTCAATAAAGTAGGACAAAATAAAGATCACAAAATAACCCAAAAGTCTTGTTACACATATCGTTTACAGTTCACATAGTATTAGAGAAAATCAAAGGCTGATGAAACATAGTGACCCATGGCAGTTCTTTGCCTCCACCAACCCCCCACCCTCCTGAGCCCAGCCCATCACCCAGGCCTCACTGGGCCTGGGTGCTCTGGGGGTAGGAAAGGCTCACTTTTAGCTGAATCTTCTGGGACTTATCTCTGTTGCACTTCTACTTGATTAAACCATTTTATTACCTGTCCATTGACTTCCTAGGACCCTCCCCAAAGGGTTAGTTCTTTCATATCCCCAACTCCCAGTCCATTCTTGAGGTTAGGACACTGTTTTCAGTTAATTAACAGCGTTTACAGAATCATGGCTATTGTAAATATTGTTCACCACAGAGCTTAATAATGTGCTCTGATTACATCTTTTCCCCCACCCCCAAGCATTTAATTTCTCTGTCTTTCAGTGCTGCCTGCCATTACCCCATTTCACCTGTGCTCCAGTAGGTAGTGCCCGCAGCAGTTCCCCGCAGGGCCTCTCTGCTATGTGTTCTAGTTACCCCCTGGGCGCATGACACAGCTGTCCCGCTGGAGCTCCCTTGGCTTCCTGGTTTGGGACTTCATTTCCTGGCTCCCTTCTCATTTTGCTGTCTTGGCTGAAGCATATCCTCACTTAAGAATCCCTTTCTAGGGCCTCCCTGGTGGCGCAGCGGTTGAGCGCTGGGTTGCGAAGCTGCCCGCAGCCTCTGCAGCGTCGGTTCAATCCCCGGCTACCGGGCGAGGGTCCTGCAGACCTCTCCTGCTGCCCGCTGCTCCCCTCAGCAGTGTATTTCGTCAGTCCGCCTGTTCTATTCCCCGCTCTGGCTCTGGTGAATTCTCTCACCCTCCCGTGCTTCTGACTGTACCCAGTGCTTGTATAAATAAATCTTTAAAAAAAAAAAGAATCCCTTTCTAGTGTTCAAAGCCAGAATGGTCTCTGGACCTCTTCATGACAGTAGTTAGTTATACCTTTAGTAGCTATTAAATGGAGAAAAATCACCATGAAGCACTGCTTTTAAATGAATGTGTGTTTTATTTAACACAGCGGCATCTATGAACATGTGAAAACCTGTCAAGAGTTTAGGCTTTCGAGTTAGTTCCAGCTAGCTTCAGTCTATGATCTGCCACTCCTCCTGACCTAGCTCCCTTTTTTCTGGTACCGGGACCCTCTCCTAACTTGAGTTGAGCCTCCTCCCTGTGATTCAGTGTGCGTGACCATGGCTGGCCAATCAGTGTCCTCCCTGACACATGGTAGGAACAGGCCAATCAGAGAGATTTTGAGGCTTTGTTCTGAGATGCTTGCTGGCAGGCTTGTTGGGGTTACTAATGATCATCTTTGCAGTCATGGTGTAACAGGGTGGTCCCCAGGAAAGGGGGAGGTTCCAGTTTCCCTCCCTTGGGTGGATCTGAGCAGGGAGAGAAGAAGCTGCAGAGGAGACTTAAGAAGAAAGGAAGCAGGATGGAGAGGCAGAAGGAGACCTGGAGGAGGCACATAGAGCTGAGAGACATGTGAAGAAACTGCGCTTGCCTTTTGGTCATGGACTGGATGACACAGATGTGGGTGAGAGACCCGTGGGGAGAGGACAGTGGCGGTTTTTGTCTTGATTTCGATTTTGCTCTTTTCCTCCCAGACTTGTCTGGTTGTTTCTGATCCTTTTCTGTGGGTCCCCGCTGGGAGGTGCTTTAGACTTGTGGCAGGCTTTGGGGCCTTGCTCTGGGCCAATCCTGCTTGGGTGAACTTTAACCCACGATGGGACGGGTAACTTTGGGTGCTTGATTTAGAAACTGTATTCTTTTCCTTTCCTGTATTATTTTCTAACTGTATTAAAGTTCCTTCCCATTAAAGTCTCATGTTTTGTGTTGGTGCGGTGGATGGCAGAACCCATTCAGAGCAGGCAGGTTTGTGGGGTCTGGGCTGCCCCTCTCCCTGCCCTGTAACAATGGGACATGAGTCCTCCCCACGCTGATCACAAGGCAGAGCAGAATAAAAGAGCCGCTACAGGCACTCATTGCTACCTATGCTGAGGATATCTGAGGATATGATAATGGCAGATAGCACTGAAATAGAAGGACAGGAAATTAAAGGCTGGGGTGGGTGTTGTTGGAGCCCCAGATGCAGGTAGCTTTAAGCCCGTGGGCTCCCCTCTTATGTGAGCCCGTGTACTGTAAGACACTTTTGGGTTAAGCCTATTTTAGTTGGACCTCTTTCATTTGGAACATAACAATCGGTGAGTACTCATTATCTTTGTGAACTTGGGCAAGTTATTTAGCCCACTCCTCCCTACCCCACCAAAAATCTGTTTCCTCATCTATTAATTGAGAATAAGCTCTACCCCAAAGGTAGATGAAAGACATCAGTAACATGCATACATTTTCATCATCTGATCTCTGTTAGCGATATAATAGTTGTAGTTGGTTCATCATTGATTATAATAACTTAAGTTACCTACTGACAGGTGATTGGATAAAGATGTGCATATATACAAATGGAACAATATTCCTATAAGGAAAGACGAAATACTGCCCACTTGCAGTAACATGGAAGGACCTTGAGGGGATTAGGTAAAGTGAACTTAGCCAGAAATATAAACACCAATATCGGAGATTTCCATATGTAGGGGATATAAGGAAACTAAATGAGCTGAGAAAGCAAAATGAAAATAAACTAGTGGACATTGACAACCAAACTGAGGTTACTAGAGGCGAAGAGGGTAGGGGGTGGGAGAAAGGATGAAGGAGGTATAAGGGGTGGCAGTGAGTATTTTGTTTTGCTTTCTCCCCTTTCTGTTTTTGTTTTTGGGGCTTTTTCTTCAAAGAAATTTAAAAAACAAAGTTCAAAATGCCTTCCCAGTTGCCTACAAGACCATATTGGAATACTTGAGAACACAAAAGCAAAACAGTGCTTGGTGCACACGTGCACAAGAAGCCCCGGCCACCTGGCCTCCTGTGGCCACGGCTTAGAAACAACCCCTCCAGGGGTATCTTCTGCTGTTCGCTTTCCACCTGAAAGCACCATTTGGTGGTATAGGGCGCCCCTACACCTACTGCCACCTGAACTGGCCCAGATGCAGGTTACAAGCAGCATCCCGAGCCCCAGTTACACCACTTCTCAAACTTGCTCAGGATGAGGCGCAGGGTGTTTGTGTTCTGCAGAGCTGCAACAGAACTAGGAGTCCCCTCTCCAGTGAGACCCGTGGCTGCGGTTTACTCATGTGGATTAACATAGTCGGTGACACACATTTCACAGGAACAAAGCTGCCAACCAGGACTTGGGAGCAGCTGAGTTTTCCCTTTACCACCCTTTGCTACTACTGATTTCCCTCTGTCGCCTGTGAGCTCGCAGGAGCACAGAGGTGGAGCCTGGAAGGAGCTAAAAGTTTAAGTTGTGGGGGGAAAAGAGTGAAGTCACTATATTTTATTTTGCATAGATTGCAAAATAATTTCCTGGGAACCATTGTCCTGGTACAGGGCCCTATTTGGAGAGTTCTAATTCCCAGTTTAAAAAAAAAAAATTGTCTTTTAAACACCTCCACAAACACACGATGTAACTTTCAAAATGAACAAAGTAGGATGCGGTGCTGCAGCTTCCCAGTTTCCTTCCCCAAGGGCAGCCACCATTTTCAGTTTCTCGTGTGTCCTTCTAGACATTCTATACCAGCATCATCCAGCAGCGTTGCGTCTGTGCTGTCCAGTATAGCTCATTGGCTGCATGTGCCTGCTAAGCATTGACATGTGACTAGTGTGACTTTGGAGAAGACTTTTAAAGTTGATTGAATTTAATTGAATTTAGGTTTAAGTGGCATTTGGACACATTTACGTGTAGGTAGCTGTGTTGGGCAGTGCAAAGCATAGAGAAGCACACCGGATACACTGTACACATCTTGTTCACTCAGCAAGGTAATCCCTAACCCAACCCAGAGAGCTGTGGGCCACCCCTTTTCAAATAAGCTCTAGAGTCTTCTGTATATACGATAACAACCACACCTCTCAACAACTTGAGGTTCCACTTTTATCAGCCTAAGCCTGAGATTGCTTGGAGAGTCCCTTTTAGGGACTGAGGGAAACAACTTACCATGAGTCACTGCCCTAAAGTATGCTCTCCTCCCATATGCCCGTGCATGGGATTCGTTGGTGATGGTGACATTCTTCAGGGTTAGTCATGGCTATCAGTGGTTCCCCTTGGAGTACTAAGTCTGCTGGGAAAAGCAAGCATCTGGGGTGGTTTTTGCTTTTGTCCTGGTGAGAGAGGCCAAAGAGATAAGAGGGGCTAAAGGGCTCTCCACTGAGGGCTTTGTGGAGCTGAGGGAATTTGGTGGGGCTACATTTTCTCTGACATTGCACTGCCTACAGCCCATCCAACTTTCATTCCAGCAAGAACATTCCTAACACCAAAGGATCAACTCCAAGAGTTTCTCTAGTCACCTCTGAGGATGACTGCGTCATCAGCACCCAGTACCTCACCAGCTGCTCAGCTAAAATGACAATACCTTTTCTGGTCTCTGGCTTAGATGGCACTCTACCATGTGACTCCATGTAGACACCCCCACCCCCTCTCACAAAGCCTTGAACATCCGCAAGGCGACAGAAAAAGGAGTAGGGTGCCAGGATCCCACCAAGTATGGAGGGCTTTCTCACTCTACCTGTGTATGAGGTAGGCTGATAGTGCTGGAAGCCCAGCAACCACATTTCACAGATTCCCTGGCCAGCAGGGTTCTGCCAATAAGATGTTCTCATGGAAATGTGAAAAAGAGGCGGAAGTCATTCTGTCCCCTCTGCAGTAGCAGACATGCGGGCTGCATTGGATTCCACATGCCCACACCAGTTGGCAGCCTTGGGGGTGTGGGGCTGCAGTGACCTCAGCAGTGGTTTCCTGAAGTTCCCTTACTTTCGAGTGGCATCAGCAACTCAGGGTCTAAGGAAACTAGGCATGGTAAAGTAAGCCGAGGGGTAGTGGTGCAATCCTGCCACCCCCAACTGTCATTACCAGACTGCTACCACCTCTCCAATCATAAGCACCAGGCTCTTGTATAAAATCTTTATTTTTGCTTGAAATACCCAGAGTGGTTCCTATTTTCCTGTGTTTTAAAATATCTGTAAATTCTTTTATTCTTTCTTCAAAAGGCAATTCTAGTCCCCTAATTATGTGTTATTAAAACCCTTCTCACTACAGAGTTCGAGCTGGCATGGGGTGTTTCTGTCCTTGTGGCCTAACAGTGTGACTTCAGGGCCTTGTACCATACATGATCCACAACGGGGGAAGCAAAAGTGGCCGCCACTAGCCCCATCCTCAGTATTGTTTTCGGCTCTTTGATGGCAACAAGGGCCTGTGCTTCCCTGTAGGCCCACGTTGTGCAGCAGGGCAGTGTAAGAGCAGGCTGTGGAGGCCAATAGTCCTGAGTTAAAACCCTGCCTCACAGCTTTGCTTGTGTGGCGTTGGGTGCTTGCGCAGGGTGCCCACCTTCTTTGAGGCCTGTTTCCTTGTCAGTCAGATGAGAATCATAAAATATCTTCCCCAATTGTTAGGCCAAATAAGACTATCAATGCCTAACTCAGCCTTGGCACCAAGCCAGCAGGCAATCTGTGTGAGCTGCTGCTGCTTCCTGTCACTACTACTGCTTAGTCTTGTGTTTCGAGTATAGTAAATATCTGTTGGCTCACCAGTTGCCACATAAGGAGAAACTTTGGAAGGTCACTTGGTTGGGTACCAGGAGGATACTTGGCCCCGGCCTCGCGTAGACAGACACCAGATAAGCCACTGACAGCTGTTGATCCAGTCGAGATCACTGGGCAGCATGACGTGCCTCCAGAGCTGTGCGCTATTGTCCCATGGTCAGGACACTCTTCACTGCATATTACCAAACCACTGGCAGTTATCTGTGCCCATTTAGGTAAATTATCAAATCTCGCACATTTACAATGTCTTTTACACACTAATGCATTTAATTGGCTTACTAAATGTGATTAAAGTTTCTTTCCAGAAGGAGTAGGGGAAGCTGCATGATCTGCAGATTGTGCTTACATTATCCCTTGGAATCATGCAGCCTTGGATCTGTGCTGGGTGAGGAAGGAAGTGGGTAGGTCTGGTGCTGGGGGAGCTGAGCAGCACATGTCTGAGACTCAGAGGGATCAAGACAGGCTGGGGTGCCGTACATGCGGAAGGAGAAGTGGCTCCACCAATATGTTTTCTGAGACAAAGGCCCAGGAGGGCAAAGTTGGGCAGTTACTGCTCTCACATTCTTCTTTACCCCATCCCTAGCTTGATAGGATGGAGAACTCCCTTACTGAGACAGAGCACACATTTGTGCTTGAGTTTGTGAGTCTGGGAAAAAGACAGGTCTTAGTCCCGCAATGGGGAAGGCTCCATGATCCAATGTTCTGGCAACTCCAAAGACCCTATAAGAGGGACCAGAAGTGGATGATCTTCTTTGGGTCAGAGCTCAAGTATGTTGTGAATACCTGATACTTGGTGAACCAAGGGGGAGAGAATAGATTGTTATTTACTAGTCTACACCACTCAAGGATTAGTTTTCTCATTCCTAGGCATGGATATATTGGGAAACAAGGGAAAAACACTCCTGTCCATTCCTTTTTGCCCAGATTACCTCTTGTGGAAGGACTGGCTGCCAGGAGGATTCTAGCTCCAGTTCAGCTTTCCTTCCCTGTGGCCCTTGTTATCTGTATGTAAATGTTCAACTATTTACATTTTAATTCCTTGCCACATGGCTCGAATTGGTTTTGAATTTATATATTTTAATATGATAAAATAAGTATTTTATAAGCAATGCTGTGAAGCCAGTATCTGAAAATAAAATTTGCAGGTGGCCCAAGGCAGGATGGGATTCACTCTGTGGTGGTCTCCTGAGCTGCCTCACTTTCCTCACCTGCCTCTTCAGTAGATTCTTCGGTCTTCTCTGTTGGAGTGTCACGGATCTCCCTGGAATGAGAAGAATAATGCCAAGAGTTAAACTTCTCATTGCTTCTCATTTTATTTTATTTTATTATTATTTTTTTAAAAAATTTTTTTAAGGTTTATTTATTTATTTATACAAGCACTGGGTACAGCCAGAAGCGCGGGAGGGTGAGAGAATTCACCAGAGCCAGAGCAAGGAGCAGAGCAGGCAGAAGGACCCAAGGACACTGCTGAGGGGAGCAGTGGGCAGCAGGAGAGCTCTGCGCGCCATGTGGGACCCTCCTCCAGTGGCGGGGGAGCAGCCGGGGATTGAACCTGTGTTGCAGAGGCTGCGGGCAGCTTCGCAACCCAGCGCTCAACCGCTACGCCACCGGGGAGGCCCTACTTTTCATTTTAGATAAGCATTTTAAACTGCCCCAATCATTCACCTTGTTTCCTTTTTGAAGATCTCATCCTCATCAGAAGAGTCCTTGTCATGTAGCTTCTGTGCCATGTTTTTCTTGCGTGTGGCATTAAGGGGTCTATACATGTCCCTAAGCCAAAGTGGCCGCCTTTTCCAGAAAAAGCCCTCCTAGGAAATAGAAAGGAAAATATTAATTTTGCATTTTCCCTGCTTTCTTCAGCTAACAGTACTTTATCTCCTCAAAGCTACCTGATTCTCATTTTCCGATAAACATCTCCTTTGCAGCAGAAATCCAAAGAAGCCCCTTGGAAAAGAACACACACAATTAGTGATTCATGCCACTTTCCATGTTTCCCACGTGTGTACGTCTGGTCTGACGAGGATGAGTGGGTTCCTCAGTCCATAATTACAATGAGCAAAATCTCTACAAACCTGGGATCTTGAAAATAATTCCATGCATGCTGGACTTCCAGTGTTTCTGGGGGAAACACTGTCTTCATGGGAGATAGTGGGGGAGACTTTATGTATGGCTGGCATGCAGTAGAGGCAGAATTTTTAGTCCCACTCATCTTCTTGGCCTTTGGCCAAGTGTGCTCTTGTAGCGAACAAACTGCATTTACCGCACTGGTCTAAAGTACTAGAGTTTCTCCAGTGGAATTTTTTATCAGTCCCCTTTGGGCTTTGTCTCACAGGCATTTCTGGGAGAAGGGGACGAGGTGTTTCCATTTTCCTAGCTGCTTTATCTTACAAGTTGAATCACACCAGGTAAATTCCTGGGTCCAACTAGCAAAGTCATCTAGCTCACTAGCTTTCACACCGCAGGCTGTCACTGAGTCGTGAAATCAGGTTAAAGGTCCTGACCACAATCAAACACAAAATATTCTTTTTGAATATGAACAGAGGAGAAAAAAAAATCAGTGTGTATTATAAGTTTGTTTTAGAAACTAACTATGCCTATAAAGTATGTATGTCCTGAATTGAGACTTAAAATGTAGTTCACAGTCTATTACCAGCAGGGACAGGTAAAAACCAAAGCTTCTCCCTGCTTGTCCTCTCTTGTGAAAGCAGTGGGGCAGCAGGTGCTTCTGTGAGTCCCACCCTAACTCTGCCTTGGCTGGGAGCTAATCTTGCTGAATCTGGCCAAAGCATTAGGATAGCTAAGTATCCTTCCTGCCTTTGGTGGTTTTCTCACTGTGAAATAAGGCTGAAACAGGTAAATTTTAATCTCTAGTTCCAGAATTCTACTTTAAAAATTGCCAGACTAGTATTTACCTTGATCTTCCTTCTTTATCTTCTCTCTCTGATGCTGTTCTATGAGAATAAACCTGTTTTGGAAGAAAACATGATCATGATTATCTATCACCATTATCCCCAAAATCATTATTTATTCCTTTCTCGGTCTTATGACAACTATTTTGAGAACAGGGGAATTTTTTCCTGTGATTCTTCCACAGTACCTAACTTAGGATCATGCATGCAGCTAGTAAATACATTTTATTCTTTGTTACAACATTCAATAAATAGTTCCAAATAAGCGGGAAAAGAATAAAACTACATCTAAAACATAAACAGCAGCATTATTTTTAAAGTCAAGAACTAAAGTAGGATGTCTGTTGTTACTGCTATTTGTCACTGTTGGGGAAATATAATTAATGCAATAAGAAAACAAAGTATTAGAAAGGAAGAAACAACATATTTACATATGAAATAATGGAGAACTTAAAAAGACCAAGAGAATCAACTAAAATTCTACTGGAAGTAATAGGAAAATTCAGTAAGATAACTAAATACAAAATCAAGAAATCAATATACAAACTCCAGTAGCTTTTCTACATATGTTATGAAAAACTAATTAAAAAATAGAAATATTCCATTTGCAATATCAATAAAATATGCACAAAGTACCTAGGAATGAATGTAACAAAATGTGTAAGAACTTATTAAACATTTAAAATTTTCATTTTTAATATTAATGTAATTTTTAATGTAACATGAAAACTCTTGTGAAAGACAAAATAAATGAGCCTTGAGGAAAGACAAATGTTTCTATTTACATCAAAAATGGGAAAAGTTCAAGGGAATTATGGACAGTAAAGCAAGTCAGAATGATAAAGACGACAATTAGACTTTACAAAGTGGACAATTTGACAAAGCAAAACACTTGTAAGAACTAGGAGACGCTGATCGATGAAGCCAGGCTTCTGAGATTAAGAGGGAGGGAAAAGAGAAGTGGTTAAGGGGGTATATGGAACGGGAAAAAAAACAAACCTGCAAATTTGATGCAATACTAGTCAAATCCCAAGATAAGGATTTTTGCTTTGTTTTGTTCGTAAAAATTCATCAACTCACATTTGGTAGTGAAAATATGCAAGAACAGCCATGAAATGTATGGAAAAGAAGATCAAAGAGCAATAGCTTCCCCTAGTAAAGTATGTCATAAAGCATCCGTAATTTAGTAGTATGATGCTGGTGCTGGTAACAGGGAAAGATGACTGCATCAACAGAACAGAGTCCAGATACAGATAGTAGTTTACATTAGTGAGGAAAGAATGAATCACGCACAATAAAAATATTTTAAAACAATTGGATGGATGTTTGTGCGTGTGTGTGTCTGGGGGTGGGGGTGGATGAGATCCCTTACCTCATTTATATGAGAAAGCAAAACAAATTCCGGAGGGACTAAAAATATGAACAAATGTTGTAAATGTACTAGAAGAAAAGATCAGACTATTTTTATACCATGAGGTAACAAAGGCCTGGCTAACAACACCCACACTTCATAAACCAGAGGATTGGCAGATAAGGTGACAGACTCTCAACACACTCCTCCTCTTCATAGTTCTTGCCACTTCCCCCCCTACCATGTTTGTCTTCTTTTTTGATTTATAAAATTCTCTTTATTAAATATGTCAATCCTTTCTGTGGTTTTCATCAGATTTCAATGTTTCAAATATTTCTGAGTGTTTTTGTCTTTAAGGAGACAAAGAGCAGTAGAACAAGGAGCACAGGCTTTATGGTCAGGAGAAAGTGTTCTGCTTCTGTTTTTGCCACTGGGACTTAAGTTGATCTCCACATATAGAAAAGGGCTGATAACACTCTCCTCACAGAGTTGTGGGGATTACATCAGACAATATATGGGCCGATATATGTTTCCCAATATATGGAAGACTGTCCTATACTTGGTATAAATCAGTGCTAAGTTTGCTAATGGTGTCAATTCTATCAAAGGTTTCTGTGGGTGTCAGGCACAGTTAAAACACTGGGAAATACATTTTTGGAAATACATTAAGGTGAGGAATAGGTAACTGTTCAAATAGTTAGGCAGCTGTTCTATTACTATTTATCCATTTTCTTCAACATGAATGATTAGGACGTTAAAAGGTGACATTTCAAAGTCTTAAGAATACATGGATCTGTCTGCTACTGATCTTGTATGCTACTTCAAATAATATTAGGTTGCATTATTCCTCACTGTGGAATTGACATAATGCCTCAACTCTTCCTTTGGATACTATTATTGCCTACTACAGTCATCTTTCCCTGTCACTACACTCTTGTTGTCTACTACACATGGTCCCTGTCCACAAAAAGTTTATCATCTAAATGGCATGAGGAAATAATGAGCATAGAGACACAAATGCAAGGTTAAATTACAAAGGAAGCAGTATAGGAGTTTATGGAAATTCCAGAAAAGTGATTTGCCACCTGGAGATGCTGACGGTACTCTGCTCAATGGCCAATGACTGACTTCCCAGAGGTCTTGGCTAAACTGACCCATGCTAGTACCCAGACTCTTAAACTCAGAAATCACTGTCCTCACCATGAGAGAACTCATTTCCCCCTATGGGGGCAGTCTCACATTATCAATATCATAGGCTTAACCAAAAATCAGAATGCCAGGACATCTGTTCTACACAAGCAGGAACTACTTTCTGCAGAGACAAGCCTCCATGACACCCAATCAGAAGGCTACTTTGGTGAAACAGAGTAAGAACAAAAGGTATCAGCTGAATCCAGAATTTAACGGAAAGGCCTGAGGTAGCTGGATCCCTCCCTCTCCCCCACAGGAATATCCTGGCTAGTGGATCCAACTCTCTACATCTGCTTCTTGAGATGCTATCTCTATTCTTGGGCAATGCTAGGATGGGCACTGCCCATGTTAATCTCTTCCTCATCTTTTCTATGCTTTTAGACATGTTTCTATGCAAATAGACATGTTTCCCTTTAGCCATTAATACATCCAGTCAGGTTTCCTCAAGTCCCATAGAGCAGGTTGCCATTTGGTCATTACATATCTCTGCTCTGCTCTGTGGTTGTGTTAATCTTGGTATTTTTCTTGGAGAGCTACATTTTAAAAATACATTTACAACATTTTTAAGTTCTCAGGGGAGGTGCTAACTCATATTAGCCCCTATGAAATGCAAAAAGAACAGAAGGATTAGGACTAGAAAGGCTGGAAATCCAGGGAAAGCTTTATGAAGAAAGACAAACTTGGGTTGGCTGTGAAGAGACTCACAGGACTTCCATGGGCAGAGAGAAACAGGGAATTTTAGACAAAGGCAGAGTCAAAAGTGGGGCTGGGCATGGTGTGACTATGGCATGGTGAGGAGCCTCTGGTGGGAATGGAGGGCTGCCATGAGACCAGAAAAGATAAGGAAAATCAGGTTGGGTTGGTAGAGTCAGGACTGCCAGCTTACGAAAGCGCTCTTTTAATGGTAGCATCTGCCTGCTGGGAAAAGCAACGACCATTATGTAATAGAATGAAAGATAAACAGACAAGCTCCAGGAGGCTACCATAAATATGACATACTTTAAAGCATCTGGATGTAAAATTGTAGCTGCTGTACCTTAACGGAAGGTTATTTACACAACCGCTTACACGCTGGAGAAGAAAGCTGCTAAGTAAATGGACATGACAGCACTTCTCTTTTAGCCATACCCGTTCTCCCAGACAGACTTACAGCTCCATGGGGGTGGATATTATTTCTCTTTCATCACTTCAGTCAAAGGAAAGAAAGCAGTGGTGGAATGATAGCACTGAGTGGTGATTACAAGTTCCTGACATACTTTTGAATTTAAGAAATTTTATTATTATGTCAACCCTGGCCTTCTTAAACTCAACTTTTCAAAATAGTGCAATGGCTTGTTATCTTGGCTTCAATTCCAGAGACCTCCTGCATTGAGGTTCCTTAAAAATAATCCTGGGTGCATATATTTTGCAATAAAAAGAACAAAACATAACTCAGAACTTATGACTGAAAATATCAGGTAATAGTAGGAAAGTGGTTTTGTTTGTGAGTTATGATTCTACTAAAAAACAGACTGTATTTGGGAAAGCTGAATTAATTGTTCTTACCTCGATGAGACAGAAGATTATGATCAAAATCATTACCACTGTAGTCACAGATATTGCCAAGATGAGTTTGTTGTTATAGCCATATCCTGGGACTTCTTTTGTGAGCTAGGAAAAAAAATTTTTTTAAAACAAAGAGATGGAATGAATGAAAGCTAGTTGTATTTTTAAAGCTATTCTCAAGAACATCTAACTATCCTTGAACTGCTCTAAAGCCCCATCCTTCCAGGTGAGTAGCTTATGTTCTTAGAGAACACAGCGCGTCTAATGTGTTACGTAATCTCACCATTAGCATTTTCTTCTACAATTCATTTAGTTTGTGTGTTCGGTCCACTTCTTGTCTAAACTGAGGCGGGATCACTGTCTGCCAAAGTGACATGGCCAAGACGAGGTACAGACTAGGAGCCCTGGTCTTCCTTCTTGGATGCCTTAATGGCATGACCCAAACTGACGAAGAGCCCAAACGGTTTTTGGAGTTTTGGGAGTTGTCCTCACCTCACTTGACTTCTGCTCTTTCTGTTCGCTCTGGACTTCTGTGCTCTCGTTGATGTAGTTCTCAGTTTTCCATTGGTCTGTATCCCATTCGGCCTTGGACACCTTTACTTCTTGCTGCTCACTGAGAAGCTTCATCAGGAGACCTGTTCTGGAGATGAGCTTGGCACAGGCCAGTTGCACTTGGGTCTCAGAACAGTCCATTTTCAAAGTCCGGATAACATGAGAAATGAGCCTTCTCACGTCATTGTTGGGGATGAGGGACCGTAACTGCTGGTTTAGTTGAATTTCAAATTGATCACCTGGTGAGGAAAACGGCAAAAACGTGGAGCTTGTGGGCCTGCCAGGTAAGTCAGTGCCCATGTCGTGGTATTCCCATTGTGTTTCATTAGTTTGTTTAACAGTTGGCATAAAGTTGTCTGCAGTCACAGCAGAAAGTGAAGAGGAAAAATTCTTATCAGCATTGATTTCAGGGCTAGTTTCTTTTGGCATAGTAGTGTTTTCTGTAGGAATATTTTCTTCAAAAACATTTTCTGTACTTTTTTCTACAGTACTGTTTTCTATGGAAAATTCTGGAAGAGCATATAAATCTGGGAAAAGATTTTCCTGAGAATTCATTTCTCCTGAGGATGAAAAATCTTCCCGGGAGGGGGAATTTATGAGGCGCCTCACTGCAGAGAATGGAGGCTTGTTTGCAAGCATCAGTCTATTGTTTGAAGTTTCCTTTTTGAATTTTGGACTCACTTTAGCCTTGGGTGTTCTGTGGGCTACATGAGAGCGAAGTTTATGAGAGAGGTATATTTTTCTGGAACGTGATGGTTCAGAAGTCTTCATATTTCTAACTCTAGCCTTTGCATTTTCTAAAACAAAAATAGTGTAGCTTAAGTCTTTTGACTTATTTTTAGCTTCAGGTAAGGGTTTGAGAGTAGTGGAGCCTGAAGATCTCCTCATGGAGTTTTTCAGAAAAGAAGAGACAGCTGCTTTATGTTCCTTTATGAACGAAGGCTTAGTGTTGAAGGCATTTCCCACTAATTTCCTGGGCCTCCGCACCATGTGCAGCTTTTCCAGTTTCCTTGGGGCTGGTCTTTGGAGTTGTCTTCCTTTGGCAACATTCTCTGCAGATGACAGGGCATTTTGTTTCCTCTTGATGCTCTTATCTCTCACTTCTTTGAAGTATCTTTTCTGTATGCCCCTTGGGCCCTTAAGGACCTTGTTGACTCTCAGCAGCCTTTTCTTTACACCCTGAGTCTTTTTCTGTGGTCGGGCAGTTTCTAATTTCTTTGGAAAGATTTGGCGTTTAAATTTGGGACCTAAAAGATTAGAACGTACAAGCATAGCAGTTTTTTCTTTCTTTTTAACCTCATCGATTTTTTCTTGAATTTCTGCATCTAACAAATTTTCCAGAAAATAGAGTTTCTGCAATTTATTTTTGTAAGTTGAATTGTTAGACTCAGTTTTAATAGACGGGTTCCCTGTGCTGTTTTTCAAATGACCCAGAGGCTTATCTCCATACTGTACATTTGAAAAAAGAAGTTTAATGAATGGTAATAATGTTGATTCTACATCTTCTAGATTTCCCTCCGAGAAATAAGGCAGTATGTAATTTAGTGCACTAATAACATCACTTTCATCATTAAAGTCTAGCTGCTCATTCATGAAGGCTGAAAAATTAATGCCGTTTATGTCTGAGGATGGCTTTTCTGGCTCAATAGTCAGCTCAGTGCTGGTGCTCTTCTTTCGAGCTTGTAATACCCTCATGAATGATCCTTCGGTATTCCCTATGGACGCTTCTTCATCTGTCAAAAAAGAAGAGATTGCCTTTGAAAATGAAAGACGGGGGTGGGGGGACAGCATTTTGTTGATCCACAGTGGTACATCCCAGTTGAATAAATAGGAATTAGCAAACATTTCAGTGCCAATTTAGAGGACAAAAATAAACACAAACTTAAACTGACTATTGGCAATAACCAAAGGAGAAGATATCTTTTGAAAAAGTGGAAATCTACTCAGAACACTACATAAATGAAATATAGTAACTATATTTAGGATTTTCCATTGATCCCCAAGAGACAAGCTCCCAGTATTCAAGAAAAGCCAAGGCTAGAAGACAAATATTCCCCAGTTCAGTTAGATTCTCGTTTGATCTACTACTATGTCACACTCATAGAGCCCAATCCTGTCCTGCCTCAGATGCAGAGGCATCTGAGATGAGACATCACCCTCCACCTCTACAGTATGCTCATGTTCTTGGTATGATCACAGGGGGCCATGACAATACCCACTAGCAGGCCTTCATCCAGATATGCCCTTTTCCACCTACCCACTGATTTCTTTGCCTGGGCCCCAGTCCCATATATTCCAGGCTCTATAATAGTGCTACACAGGGTGGGGGGGGGGAACCCACTATGTTCACCCTGTCTTTAATTAAATCTGGGCAGGTATCTAGGTATAGGTTAAGGGATTTACCAGGTTGGATGCCTATGTGGAATATTTATTAAATCGATGAAATAATACTTGAGGTCCTAAGATGCAGAAGGGAAAAAGCAACTTGTGTCAGATGCTTGCTTTGCTCTCATTTCATTTGTTTTCTGATATTTTCATCTTTACTTGGGGAACCATTCAGAATTTCTGACTGCAGCTGGGTCTTCTTTCCAGAAGAATTAAAAGGACTTTTGGTGGTGGTGAGGGTCAGAAGAGGAGGTAAGGTTAGCGAGAAGGGAGGAGCATGGAGATTTCTTAAGAAAATAAAATTGGAAATTGCTGGAAATGATCCAGCAGTATCTCTGATAGTATTTGCCCAAGGAATATGAAAACTCTAATATGAAAGAGACATATGCATGCCTATGTTTATAGAAGCACTGCCCCAACATTTGCTAAATCATAGACCCAACTTAAGCGTCCATTGATAAACAGCTGGATAAAGAAACTGTGGTATGTATACTCAATGGAACACTATTTAGATGTTTAAAATATAAAATAGTGCTTTTCGTATTAATGGAATAACCATGGGGTGATATCTAAGTGAAATAAGTTAGAAAAATGAAAGATACCGATTTCACTTATCTGTGGAATACAAATAACCAAAAAATATATACTGGTAAAATATGGCAAAAACAAATCTTAGACTTAGTGAAAAAAAGTTACTGGTTACCAAAGGGAACAGCGGGAGGAGAGAAGGGATAGTGGGGAGAAGGGGGTAGGGCAGTGGCAAGGGAGTTCTGGGCAGGAGGCGGGGTGTGAGGGAAGCACATGCATATATGGAGGAGTAAACATGTAACCCTAAAGTTATATATACAAGTAAGTGACTGGCAAATTTTTAAAAATTCTCAATAAAAAAGCAGCAGCGCTTAAATTCTTTTATAAAATTGCAAAAACCAACACAATAAATGAAAATTTATCTATATCTCTCCTATAAGGCAAGGGCACTTGAGACCTAATATACATATAAAACAAGTTTATAAACTATGATGCACTATACATGAATAAGTTCCCATCTGAGGGCAAAGTACCAAGCAGGAAGCGTGGTGAATGTTATATGACCATTTATGTTAATCCCTTCCTCTCCATCTTAATATAACAGAGACTGACTTTTAACAAGGGAGTAGTTCTTAGAAATTTAGGAAGTTGAACTCTGAATGAATAAAAATAATACAACTATATTATTAGTAAGAAAATGTATCATCATTGATTAAAAATTTAAACAAGTAAAATAAAAATTGATCATCAGGCAATACAGACTCACCACAACGTGTGGTGTTTGTCAGACATTCATTATCACAATGCAGCTTGACTGTCTTGCAGACAACCTCAATAGTATTTTTGAATCGACAGAGACAGCAGGCCAGATGACTAGGTAAAATTCTATAAATGGAAACATAGAGAATCAAATTAGTGGTAAAGAAATTACTTATGAATTTTGGAAAGGCAGGTGAAGGCCACGACGGGGCTATATCAAAAGAAGTTCTTGGGGCATATAACCCAAATAGTTGGGTCAGGACCACCTGACAAATTGTTGCTTTTAAATAGTGTAAATATATAGAGGACAAAGGTGGCCAATAGAAGAATAAGGGTGGCAGTGGGTATAAAGAATGCCTAAAATAAAGGCAATAGGAATTAGAATTGGATGATATTGATCTGTAGTTTGATTCAGAAGTGTCTCCTCCCAACCTAAAAGTCTCACTTGGGTTGAAAGTACACAGGGAGACAGTAGACTTGAAGAGTAACTAAGTCCCCAGTGTCTAGTGTTCGCTTCTCAATTCCTAGTTGTGAGTGGTAAATATACTAGGAATTATTCTAGGAATAAAAAACAGCTTGGTTTAACCCACATCATGTAGCTAAGCAATAACAGGTCACATTGGTGAAAACTGGACAATTAGAAAAAAAAATTCAAAAGAGTAACAATTAAAAATGGATTTGAATACACTTAATTAAAAAAGATATTGCAGAAATGAATAGACACTAAGCATTGCCAACTACTAGAGAAGTACAAATTAAAACCATAATAAGCTACACCTACCCAACTACTAACAAGGCTAAAAATGTTTTTTACAAACAAATAAAAGGAGCGGGTAAAGACATGGAGCAAGCACAGCTCCACATACTGCTGCTGGGAATGCAGACACTTTCGAAAACAGTTTAGTAGTTTATTAAAAAGCTAAATATGTACTTAGTATATGATGCAGCAAGCTCACCTTTAGGTATTTACCCCAAAGAAATGAAAACATGTTCACACAAAGATGTGCATTTCAGTGTTTTTAGCAGCTTTATTCATAGTAGCCCCCAAACTAGAAGCAACTCAAATGTTCATTAACTGATGAGCGTAGAAACAAATTGGTATAGTAACATAACTAGAATACTACTTAGCGATAAAAAGGAATGGACCGCAGACAGGGGCAACAGGGTTGACAAATCTCAAAAGGATTATGCTAAACCAAACACAAAGAGGTATACACTATACTAATTCATTCATGAGACATTCTAGGAAAGGCAAAACTATAAGGACAAAAATCAGTTCGGTGGTTACCAGGGGCTGTTGATATGAGGACCATGCTGATTATAAAGGGTCATGAAGAGGTCTTTTTGGGGTGATAGAAGTGTCCTATATCTCAAAGTTGTGTAGTTACTTAAATATATGTTTCTCAGAACTCACTTAACTGTCACACTTAAAAAGAGTGAACTTTATTACCTCGATAAACCTAAGAAAATAATGAAAGAAACCTAAATAACAATTAAGCTAAAATAAATGTAAGGAAAGTCAACTTACAGTTTTTCCAAGTCAAGGGTCATCATGAAGATGCTCTCAATTGTCCCAAGTGATACGTGTGTTGTTCCCATATCTCTGAGGAACAAAGTCAGACATGCATGATATGAACCCAAGTACTAAAATTCTCTGCTTAAAGAGATACTTAATAACATGATTAATTCTATTCCAGCTTCTCTATAAAGCCAGATTTGCAAGAGTTTATTTGCCATAGGTAATAATTCCAGAGAGCTCTTATTGAAAAAATAGTTCTTTTCATCAGATTGAACTTCATCAAATTTTCTTTGTATTGGTCAGAACAATCTTTTTTTTTTTTTTAACCTTTATCCTACTTCTCATTCTCAATTGTATCTGCTTCTTCTGTTTTCTTTGAAAAATAACATAACCTTTTCCTCTTTCTTTCTGGGGAAAATGATATTTCTAAATGCATTTGTATGTTTCATATCTGTATGAGTTCTTCAACACTGCTCTCTTCCTTTCCTGGCTGTCATACCCATATACATTCTTTTAGTTTAGTTTTTTATTTTTATTTTTTGCCAGTAATTCTTATTTCAGTAACCCAACTAAAATTAAAGACTTTTTTATTCTAAGTGCAAATATTTAATCTTTGACAAAAGTATAAAAGAGAAGAAATCATCTCATGAGACATGAGATTGTTACAATACTTACAAATATTTTAATGCTGGCAATTTAAAAAGAAATGAATCTTCAACAGTTGTCAGAGGATTACGACTGAGGATTCTAAAAAATACAATGAAATTAAATTTATTCGCATTTTCAATAATTACTATGAAAGTTTATATATTTATTTATTTATTTTGGTATGGCTCTTGAAGGTAAAAAAAAATTATTTTCTATGTTAACCTATAAGTCGCCCTTAGAATCTGTAAAGCACTCTTCCTTTGGAAATTATTCAGATTTCTAGATGATAAAGTGGAGAAAGAAAAAAATAGGAAAAAAGTGGATAGCACAGGGGCCTCCCTGGTGGCACAGCAGTTGAGTGCTGGGTTGCGAATCTGCCTGCAGCCTCTGCAGTGCCAGTTCGATCCCCGGCTGCTCCCCGGCCCTGGAGGAGGGTCCCGCATGGCCCGCAGAACTCTCCTGCTGCCCGCTGCTCCCCTCAGCAGTGTACTTCGGTCCTTCCGCCTGCTCTGCTCACCGCTCTGGCTCTGGTGAATTCTCTTACTTTCCTGCGCTTCTGACTGTACCCAGTGCTTGTATAAATAAATAAATAAATAAATAAATAAATAAATAGAATAAATCTTAAAAAAAAAAAGTGGATAGCACAGAAGATATATGCCAAAACCTTTTTTAAGTTGAAAATCCTAGAAGTGACTATGCTAGTAGGATGTCCTTACTCTGTAGGAAATATTATTTCTAGTATTTTCCATAACTCAAAGTGCTTTTGTTTGATCTCTTAAGATTTTAAACAACTTTGAACTTTAATCTACCCAAGTAGATGAAATATAGCACAATTTCCTGGTTTTGGAGTCACAGGAGGGATGAATCTAAGTGGAAGTGGTGAAGCCATCCCCTCTCACACACTCGCCTGTACACACTTGTATGACAGCCTTTCTTACAGTAATGTAATCTCCTGTCTACTGGCCAGTCTTCTGGACTATCAGTTCCTGGAGGGCAGGAACCATATTTTATTGTCATCCTGTCTGACATAATACCTGATATTTACTAGATATTTAAGAAATGTTTGTTGAACAAACAAATGACATTGTTTACATAACAATTAAATGAACAAATTCATTTTTGACACAAATTTTTATTCAAAAATGCTGGAAAAGATGTTCTTCTTAACTCTTTAAAACAAATAAGAAAAAACAAATCCCCAAAAGAAATAGAAAGAGGGCCTCCCCTGGTGGTGCAGCAGTTGAGCACTGGGCTGTGAAGCTGCCCGCAGCCTCTGCAGCACCAGTTCGATCCTGGCCACCGGTGAGGGTCCCACATGGCACACAGACCTCTCCTGTTGCGCCCACTGCTCCCCTCAGCAGTGTATTTCATCACTCTGCCTGTTCTGTTCCCCGCTCTGGCTCTGGTGAATCCTCTCACCCTCCCATGCTTCTGACTGTACCCAATGCTTATATAAATAAATAAATCTTTAAAAAAATAAATAAATCTTAAAAAAAAAAAAACAGAAAGAAAGAAAAGAAATGTGTTTAGGTTAAGTCAAGAATCATGAAGTACATATGGAATCACCAAAAACCCCGAATAGTCAAAGCTCTCCTGAAAAAAAAAAAAGAAGGGAATGGAGGCATCACACTCCCAGACTTCAAACTATACTTCAAAGCCATAATCATCAAAACTGCATGGTATTGGAACAAGAACAGACACACAGACCAATGGAATTGAATAGAAAATCCAGAAATAAACCCACAGATTTATGGTCAACTAATCTTTGACAAAAGAGCAAAGAATATGCACTGGAGCAAAGAAAGCCTGTTCAATAAATGGTGCTGGGAAAACTGGGTCACTACATGCAAAAGAATGAAGCTTGACTACTACCGAACACCATGCACAAAAACCAAATCAAAATGGATTAAAGAACTAGACATAAGACCTGAAACCATAAAATACATAGAAGGAAATATAGGCGAAACACTACATGATATGCACATCAAAGACATCTCTACAGACACATTACCCAAAGCAGTGATAGTGAAGGCAAAGATAAACAGCTGGGACTACATCAAATTAAAGAGCTTCTGCACAGCAAAAGAGACAATAACAAAACCAAAGAGAAACCCCACCGACTGGGAGAACATTTTTGCACATAACACTAATGATAAAGGACTGATCACAAAAATCTGCAAAGAGCTGATGAGACTCAACAACAAAGAAAATAATCCAGTCAAAAAATGGGCAGAAGAGCTAAAAAGAAATTTCTCTGAAGAGGAAATGAAAATGGCCAACAGGCATATGAAAAAATGTTCAACATCACTTGTAATCAGGGAAATGCAAATCAAAACTACCATGAGATACCATCTTACACCAGTGCGAATGGCACATATTAAAAAAACTAGCAACAACAAATGTTGGCGAGGGTGTGGAGAAAAAGGAACTCTCCTGCACTGCTGGTGGGAGTGCAAACTGGTCCAACCACTATGGAGAGCTGTGTGGAGATTTCTGGACCTACTAAACATAGAGCTTCCATATGATCCAGCAATTCCACTACTAGGTATTTACCCAAAGGACACAGAAACATCAATTCCAAAGAACACCTGCACCCCTATGTTTATAGCAGCACTATTTACAATAGCTAAGCTTTGGAAACAGCCCAAATGCCCAAAAACAGATGACTGGATCAAGAAGATGTGGTACATATACACCATGGAATATTACTCAGCATTCAAAAAAGATAAACACATGCAATTTGAAGCAACATGGATGGAGCTGGAAGGGATCATGCTCAGTGAAATAAGTCAGAAAGAAAAAGAAAAATACCGGATGGTCTCACTCATAGCAGGAATCTAAGAAAACTTAAATAAGGGACCAGGAAAAAGAATAACTATAAGAAAGAAAATATCAAAATCAACAAACAACTATGAACCAGAGACACTCTATGGGAGGTGGGGGGCGGGGAAAGGAGGGATTGGGGTCAAAATAAGGGGGTTGTAATTGTATGGGGAATATAAAAATAAAATTTAAATAAAAAATTAAATTAAATTAAATTAAAAAAAGAATCATGAAGTATACTTTTGCAGAATATTATAAAGATAATTATCACAATGGCTATTGGGTTGCCAGGAATCTGTGATTAGCATTTCACATCTAATCTGCACAATAACCTTTTGTGGTAGATATTATTAACACCCCATTTTACAACTTAGGAAACTGAGGCACAGAGAGATTATATAACTTGTCCTAGGTCATCAAATTAGTAAGAAGCTGAGCTGGATTTAAATTCAGTTAGGACTCCAAAGCCAGAATGAATTAAAGGGGTTTAAAAGAACTGTTACTTTAATCTTAATATCTGAGAGCACTAAATCAATACCTTTTCAAAGGTCATCTATGCATTCTGAGAGAATCTCTAAGAATTACATTTTCTCTTGTATTCCTTTTCCCTAATCATTTCCCATGATCAAGTATTTAATTAGCCTCTATTGTCACTGAGATGGGAAACTTAAAACAATGTTGTAGATGAATTAATAAAAATGGCGGAATAAGGACATCTGAAAATTCAGCTCCCTATAAAAGCAACAACAACAAACTACTGGCAAAAATTATCATGATCAACTATTTCAGAACTCTGGAAATTTAACCAATGGCTTGCAGCAAACTTGGTAATTTTAAGAACAGTGAGATTTGTCTTTAATTTATCCAATGTCATTATTCTCTATCCCAGAGGTGGACTGAAAAAAACAAAAAACAATAATGGGTAGATGTTTTAATATGGCAGCTGCATGGATAACAACTTGGACAAAAAAACAGCCTAGCCAAAAAGCTTAAAAGTAAAAGTTGAGGAATGTCCATAGAGGCTCAGGTTCTCTGTGATCAAAGAGTGTGGTCATTGTCAAGACTGAGGGCCATGCAATTTGTTCTTGCCTTGGGACCTTCTAGATTTTTTAGTACCATTAACTTGTCTCATTTGTAACAGTAGTCAATAGTAAGATAAGGTTATGAAGAGAAAGGTTGTGATTGTCACATGTATGTTTCTTTAAGTGCAGTTCCTCAAACCTTGAGGCTCTGAATGTCATTTGCTTTGAAAAACATTTTTTTTTTTTGGCATTAAAATGCTGCGTGCAGGGCCTCCTTGGTGGCGCAAGGGGTAAAGCACTGCACTATGAAGCAATCCACAGCCTCTGCAGCACGAGTTCGATCCCCGGCCGGCCAGGGAGCTACCCACATGGTGCAGCAACCTCTCCTGTCTCGCCCGCTGTTGCCCTCAGCAGTGTATTTCAGTCAGTCTGCCTGTTCTGTTCCTCGCTCTGTCTCTGGTGAATCCTCTTGCCCCCCTCACCACCCCTGCATCTCTGGCCTGTACACCAGATTTTGTATGCATAAATAAATCTTTAATAAAATAAAATAATAAAATAAAATAAAATAAAATGCTGTGTGTAAACAACTGCTTCCATCGTGGCATCTCCCCCTCCTCAACTTCCCAGTCATTAAGAATGACTACAAAGCAACATGTAGCAAAAACAATTTAGCAAAGTTTGTTTTCCTCCAAAAATTTCTCAGCTCACCAACCCTTGACCCATGGAAGTGTACCCAGTGTTTCCTCTTAATCAGGCAGCCCTTCTCCAACTGAGATTAATGTCCTTGCATTTAACCCCAGTGAAATCAAATATTGGGCCAACCTAAATTATCCTATTTCCTCCTCCTGTTTTTAGTGCAATCTTTCCTCACTAAGGTTGGACCTGGGCAAAGCAGAGAGTGAGAAAGAAATGATTCATCAGCTCGTATTTGGGGACCTATGAAGCAACTCTTCCCCATAAACCACAACACGAACAGTTTTAGATTCACAGTGGACACTGCACTGCAGATCACTTCCATTTTGGTTTAATTCCCTTATTTTATAGACAAAAGTTCTGTTAACTCCTAATCCATTGCCTTTTGACATTCATAGGCTTATATTTGGGGAGTAAAAAGACTCTCAAAGTGTAAGAAGTATTGTTCAAAATCACTTTTAAAAAACATATCATATTTGGGGCCTCCCTGGTGGCGCAGGGGTTAAGGACAGCTCTATCAAGCTATCGCCAGCCACTGCAGCACAAGTTCTATCTCCAGCCCACCAGGGAGCAACCCACATGGCATAGCAGACTTCTATCTCATCCGCCTGCTGCTTCCCTCAGCAGTGTGTTTCAGTGGATCTGCCTATTCTGCAACCCACTCTGTCTCTGGTGAATCCTCTCAACCTCTGCACCTCTGGCTTACACCCCAGTTCTTGTATGTATAAATAAATAAAACTTTAAAAAATATACCATATTTGAAGGAGAAAACTCAATTTTTGCATAAGACATATGATAGAACAATGAGACAGATTAAAGGTAGCTTGCAAAACAAGGGAACATCTCTTACCTGCTATTTTTTTTTCTCCAAATTCTTCTACACAGGTCCAGACAGATGGACTATGTTTCCTTTCTATTAACTGAAGAGACAGAGAAGAATTGAGGACTGAAACATGTCATCACTGTCCTGAATGTACTGAAATCCTAACAGCTTTAGCTGAAAAAATGTCCAAAGCAGGCAGGGAAAATTAAAATAGGACAAATTCCAAAACTGTCTATGCCAGAATCTCAAGGCAGGTAGGGAAAACTGGTTCCTTGGAGGAAGGTAGTCAAAGAAACAAGCAAAGTGACCTAGACCCTGTTCCAGCAGGTTCGAAGTACTTGGGGATGGAGTAACCCCTTTCCTTTATTCATCTACATAGGTCCATGAGCCATGAGGGCATGACTCCCCACGTGAAGCTCCTCAATACAAGACCTCTAATTGCATCACGTAAATCCTTTCTCAGGGGGCAAAAATCTTAAAGGATCTAAAATTGTGAGTCTATATTTTAATCAAAATTCTGAGAACAACCTTAAAGTAGAGTCCCTGCAGTGAAGAACAGCAGAAGAAGCAAAGGATGAGGCAGGCCTGGGTTTGAACTGTGGTCATCACTTTCTGGTGAAGTGACCTGTGTAATGAACATCTCTGAGTCTTAGCAGCAGCTGCCTCAGAAGGCAGTTTGAAGATTAAATGAAAGAGCGTGTGCAAAGCACCGAGCATAAAGCTGGGCTTAGAGTAGGTGCTTGGCAGTGTTGATGTCATATCTGCACCAGCCAGGGAGCAGAAACCCTGGAGATGCCCACCCTGGGGATGGCCAGGAGTGTGGAAGTAGTAGAGGGAAAAGGAGTTCTCAGCCTTAAAGGTCCTATTCAAATTAGAAAACAATTTCAAGAAACAACACATGAAAAGTCAAAGGGTCTTCATTTAGCGCCCATTACAAGGGAATGCAGAGCTGCATAGAAAATTACATGCAGAGCTCTTAAGGAGTTATGCCACTTAGTAGCAATATGGAACTAGATAAGTTATCCAGTGTTTCTGAGCTTCGATTTCCTCATCCCCAAATGGGGATAATAATATCTACATCACAAGAGTTGCTAGGGAAATGAAAATGAGATAGTGTGAGGTAACATGTATGAAGCCATTCACCATGTGCCAAGAAAGAAGAGCTTTAGACATGCTATCTTATTCGTATAGTAAGCAAAAGTACTTAGTATAATGCCTGGAAGATAATAAGTACCTAATAACTGTAGGTATTAAGCAAATGTTACTGGGCCGAGGAAGAATTACTAAATTTCTAAGAAAGAAGACACCTTATACAGATGGGAAGAATAAGATGCATTTGGGAGGAGAAAAGTTTAGTAGTTGCTGGATGTGACAATGTGAAAACTTCTGAACTATTACAACTAAAAGTCACCCTAAATCACTCCCAGAAGATAGCCCTGAGTTGTTATTTTCATCCTTAATGTTCATGCCTTTCTGAATCTGAGAAGAAGCTGCCAGGATTCCAGTACATATCAAAAAGTGATGACAATACACTGAAGTGTGTGAACTTGTATGTGTGCACACCTATCTACAGGAAACTGATGCTAGTTGCCTGGGGAAACATTATGGTTTCTCTCTGACCTCAGCTCAGTCTGCCGTCATAGTAGATGGTCTTCTACCGAGTGGCGACGCCACACTCAACAGTGGGGAGGGAGTTAGGTTTCCTTTTATTCTCTCTTTGTGCTTTTTCTTGGCACCACATTGATGTAGCGCAGAGAAGCCAGCGTGTGAATGTGCGCTGTCTGGATAAGGTACAGCCTTTCTACATTGCACAGTCCTCAGTCTCTAAAACCATGGAGCTTGTATTGTTAGAAACAATGAAGTGACTGAAAGAACTTTTAAAAATAAGCCATCAATCTGGACCTGTGTAGGTGAATGAAGGAGAAGCACTTTTAAGTTGGGAAAAAAGTATACTTAACATTTGGGATTATTAACCATTGCTGATTTCCATAATATATTTCATCTGAAAGAAATATGATTATTACTACCATTCAAAAATTGTATTTATTAATAAGCTCTTGGCCTATCTCTGAGGTGGATTTCAGATTCAAAATAGACTCTTTACCACACTGCTAACTTGTTTCCTCAGTGTTTGTCAATAATATACAAGCTTCATTCAAGAAACTTCCTGTGTTATAACTACCTGGAACCCAGGGATTAATCAAGGTTTGCGGGGCCTGGATTTCAGGGCCTGGGTTTCCCATCTACTTTGGGAAATCCTGCATAATGAAAACATGCAAAATTACGAATGAAAAATTGCTAGGACCCCTCCCAAGACCTTGGAAGGGGCCTATATAAGCAACAAGCCTTCCAGCCTAAACTTCATTCAACTCGTGATAAATCCACTTCAGCTGGTTTTTTTTTTTTTTTAAAACAAACATATTTAATGCTGGGAATATATTGTTTCAACTCATAAATCCCAACAAGGTAACAGGTAATAAAATGATTTAACTTGAGGGGTGGGGGTGACATCTCCTTTTGACAACTTGCCTTTGGGAAGAGATGCAATGAAGTTTGTATTTCACCACAGCAAATGTTACTTGGAGCAAATTAACTTTGTCTATTAAAAGAATTTGGCTCAAAGCAAAGGAGCCCAGCCCCCAGGGAATACTTCATGCATTGTGACAATCTTTTGAAAGTAACTGTGAATTAAGTTTTAGGAGCACAATTCTATTCAAGTCACATGACATGAATATTAATTTATTTCCAACACCACTTAGCTCTGCTTCTTTTATTACCTTTTTCTGTCATTTGAAATGAACACAGAAACTCAAGATAAACAAGTTGGTGCCTCCTCCATTTTGTCTTCTAACCGACTGCCCATTCCCTACTACGCCACACCCGACCTGTCACCCTCCAGCTGAGCTGCTAGCGCAGCCCTGGTATGTTATCCATCTTCTTCCTTACAGTAAGAGTTTCTTGGAGACAAAATCCCTGTTCAAGTCTTCTTTGTATCAACACTTTGTACAAGTGCTGATACACAGGGGCATGTTACTCAGCAAGAATTTTTGAATGGGGGGCCTCCCTGGTGGCGCAGCGGGTTGAGCACCGCGCTGTGAAGCTGTCTGCAGCCTCTGCAGCGCAGGTTAGATTCCCCACCGGCCAGAGAGAAACCCAGATGGCACGGCAGACCTCTCCTGCCTTGCCTGCTGCTCCCTTCCGCAGTGTCTTCGGTCTGTCTGCCTGTTCTGCTCCCCGCTCTGTCTCTGGTGAATTCTCTCACCCTCCCACGACTCTGACTGTACCCCAGTTCTTGTATTAAAAAAATTTAAAAAAAAAGAATTTTTGAATGAATTCATTAATTTTTTTTTGAATTCATTAATTTTTACCAATAGTGTTTCCACAATTTTTTTTGGCAACTTTTTTCTTATGTTGCCTACACAGTTACACTGAAACATAACTTCTTATAAAAGACTCTTGGTGTCATAAAATGCTTAATAAAGATAATGAAATTAAGATAGCACATTGATGTTACTAAAATTTCTTGGTGGAGGAAGCTAATATGTCCTTGGGGAAGGAAAACTGATTGTCAGTATTCTTTTTCCAAAGTAGGCATCAGCAAATTAGTGAGTGGAAAGGGGAGGCATCAGATGGGCTTCTGCAGAAACTGTTAGTCCAGCTTCCAGAGACACCCTAAACACCTTCATGTAATCTTTAGTGAACTGTGAAAACTGGATATCTGAACCACAGGACAGTAAGACCGTCTTTTCCATTGTCAGGTCTAAAGTAGATCCTCACATTTGGACTAAAGTCCTTGTCAAGCCAAATCACTGAACATACCCACAATGATTTGCTTGTGTCAGAAAAATCACAGAATTTTTTAGTATGTGGGATTAAGCTACAGCAATGTATTTTCTTTATGAATATTTCATACCACAAATGCTTCTATTGCTCAGAGATAATTCATTTTTTGAAAAAAATGTTCTTGGTGATTTGGGAGAAAAGGGTCCTGTGGCAGGTTTTCAGGAATTCTTTCTGCTTTGCCATGTCAAAGAAACTGATGGCAAAGGAAGGATCCATACCTGTTCCTTGGAGAGTTTTAGGCTAAACTTAATTCTTTGTAGCTCTATGTTGCATACATATAAGAACTTTACACATGAGTAGGAATCAAAGTTAAATTAAAAATGGAATTTCCAGGACCATACACATATTACAGTAGCCATCGCTCGGATTCCCATGTCAGTGCCACTCTGGTGCCTTTTGTTGATCATGCCCAGAGCAGCATGAGGGAAAGCAAAGCATGCCATATACAAGCCAATCCCTTGGCCTCTTTGAACCTTAGTTTCCTCATTTGAAAAAAATGAATGAATCTTAAGACATAATTTTCAGAATTCACATTGTATTTACACTCAGATAACCATCAGTGGTATGACGTTTCTACACATAGTTTTTCACATGTATTCAGTGTCTACTTCACTTACAGCTTATGTAAAAACTGCATTCCATGCCAGGCCTGAAACGTTCCAAAGCTCAGTTCTGTGAGTAAGTTGCAACCAAGATTTCTACAAAAAAAAAAAAAAAAAGAGGAAAAAAATTGATATTCTTTCAAAACATGTATTCTTTGGCAGTAATTCTAAGTTATATGTGATGAAGTATAACCTCAATGCTTTCTCCATGCACTAAAGAAATCTCATGGTGGAAGATATTTGCTTATGACTTATACTTTCATGTTTATACATTGGTGCAGTAGATACAAGATAGTAAATGCTCAATAATACTTTGTTAAGTGATCTTTATTTCTCTAGAACAGTTTCACGACTTCAGCACTGTTGATATTTTGGCCTGGGTAATCCCTTGTTATGGGACAGCTGTCTTGTGCACTCTAGGATGTTTTGCAGCATCTCTGCCTTCTGCCCACTAGGTGCCAGTATCATTATCTACAGTTCTGATAAGACATTGCCAAATGTCACCTGGGAACTAAGTCACCCTGCTTGAAAACTATTGTTCTAGAATGATTCACCCTGACCTGTGTAATAATTTTCACACCAATCTTTGTTAGAGACAAAAAAAATTGCTACATAATTTTAGTAGCTGTCTATTAATAAAATTTTAATATTTAAAAATGAATAACAATGTTTATAATTAACTTTTATAAACATCCCAGATATAACGAAGTTATATTTATAACTTACACAAACTGCAAGAAAGGTAGTGGTTCAAATGTACGCCTTTCAATAGACTGTATTTTATTGCAGGATAAATCTCTAGGAAAAGTAAAAGGAAAGTATTGCCTCAATTAGCTACTAGATATCTAATTAGTAGGAATAACTAGAAGAGGTCAGAATGATAATATTGAATGAGTAACTTTTCTCTAAACTCTAAACCTTAGGAACTAAAATTTAAAACTTCCAGAGCCCTGAACCCTGTCTCACTGTCCCACTTTCATAGTCTTCATAAATAAAATATATAACTATAGATATTGATAAATTTTGGAGGTCATCTTTCCTGATAGTAGAAGAATTGATTAGATGATCTTTTATGTTCCCATCAAATTCTATAAGCTCAAAGTTTTTATCTCTATATATAATTATTATTTCTAATATTAAAGGGAAAATTCTCACATTTATACACCTTCCTCGTTTAGTGATATTTTTCTAAGGTCATTTCAATACCAGAAGGAAAAAAAAGATAACCTTTCACATAACTTGAAACCCCTCTAATTTACACATAACTTTGAACTAATTCAGAATTATACTTTCTATTATATTAATAGAAATTCATGTTTTGGTTTTGCATTGCCTTAATAGCACATGAACTTCATTGTTTCCGTTGCACAGTAGTAGAACAACAGAAAACAACAGGTACTAGATTTCTATTTTAAACATCTATTACCTTTGACTATAGTTGACTCTCGTATTTCTATTGAGTCCAGCTTAGTCCCTCACTTTTCACCTAGATGGGTGTCATCTCTAGACTCTTCCTTTCTAATCCATGCTTACACATTCACCAGATTAACTCTCCGGAAGCAGTTCTCAAATACCAGCATCATTTGGGAACTTAGTGAAGATGCATATTCTTAGCCCTCCTGTGAAATGACTGAATCAGTCATGGTAGGGGTGGGCTTTGTACTCAGCCCGGGAATCTGTAGTTGCGGGTAGAGTCTGTCCTAGAACACCTTTGTGATGACATGGTAGTCAGGCTATAAACATTTCTAACTATACCAGTTAAGCATCTATATAAACATTACTTTTAATACTAGCATGACAATTCCTGCATTAAAATTCTTAACACCAGTCTGCTCACTTAGTAACTTAATATGTTCTTAATAGTACCATTTATATGACACATCTGCTTAGTCAAATATTTAATATTTGTTAATTTAAATTGATAAATTCTGGCATTCAAATTAAGGTGTTCTATATTTTCTGGTCCCATAGGTAACAATTTGAGGTTAACTTTAATTCTTCTCATTTTACTAGGCAAATATTTTTTTTTCCAAATCTTTTCTGTAATGGACAGATAGTAAATATTTCAGGCTTTGCAGGTTATACATGATCTCAGTTGTATAGTCTCTGTTTATTTTCACTTACAGACTTTTAAAAATATAAAAACCATTCTTATGAGCAATATAAAAACGAACCATGGACTGGATTTGACCCATGGGTCAAATATGAACATAAATATAAGCAGATAGTTTATAAACAGTTACATAACAAGGTTCATATGGCTGTCTCTAGTTGCTCAGATTTCAACACTGTTTTCCCTCTATAACTGAAGCTTTTTTTCTATCAATATCTTGTCTATATAATTAAAAAACCGAAAATGCATAGGAATTATTTAATGCTAGAGATCGGCTAAGACCCTACACAGACTGACACAATTGTAGAATTTTATTACTGGGAGAAAGTGTAAAGATTATCTAATTTGAATCCCTTAATTATTTTATAAATATAACTAAAAACTCATAAATAAAGATGATTAACTAACTTACAAATACTGGAGGGATAGCAGGCCTTCAAATGAATCCTTGTGTAATTCTGTCAAATGATTTTCACTGATAATTCTGAAAAATGAAAAGATTATTTCTGGATCCAAATAAAAATTCACTACACAGGATTAATTACTACACAGGATTAATTACTACATGTACCTTTCCTTATCATCTGTCAGCCATAAACAACATAGTTTAGTTTTGCTTCTTCTTGAACTTCATATAAATGAAATCATGTATGTGTTGTTTTCTATGCTGCTTTCATCAGCATTTTGCAAATTAATTATACTGTTGCATTAGCTAAGGTTGGTTCATTTCACTGCCTACTATTGCATGTTTAGCTACATGTAGCTACTGAGTATCTTTAAAGTCACCAGTGTGACTGGAAAGCTGAATTTCTTAATTTACTTTATTTAAAATAGTTAATTTAAAAATGGAAACTTGATGCAGTTATTAGAAATATTTAAGTGTATTTGCAACAATTTGGGTAGGTGATGCTACTTTTTCAACTGTAAATGTTATGAAATCTAAATACAGATCAATTATTTTTGACAAAAAATTAAGTAACCATATTGAAATTTCAATTAGTATGGAAAAAAATGTAAACTCATTAGCATTTTTCCTTCATAATGTAATAATATATTATTAATGCATATAAAATTACATATTGAAATATTTTGGATATAAGGATTAAATAAAATATATTAACATTTTTCCATCTGTTTATTACTTACTTTCATTTTTTAAGAGGCTACCAGAAAATTTAAGATTTTTATGTAGCTTGTATTATGTTTCTAGTGAGTAGTATCCACTGTACTCATTCTATTGTTGATGGATTGCAAGATTCTTTCAGGTTTTTGTTACTACAACATGTTGCTAGGAACATTCTTGCACTTGTAGCCCGGTACATATTTGCCTGAGTTTCTCTAGGATGTAACAGGGGGATGAAACTCTTTTCCTAAGAAGCTGTGCTGTCAAGTTACAGACTGAAACATGCCAAGTCTCTCCCTTTCCCACCTCCACCAAAAATCCCTAAGAATGATAAAAAAAAATATAATAAAAACATCTTTAGCTCAAAGCATGGGAACATCTCAAACAATTGCTTTCTTACCAGAAATGACCTGGAGTTAACTACGGGGTGACTGGCTGGGATAGTGTAGTAGGAACCCTAGTGGGCAGCACATCAACCCCATATGCTTCCTTCTTGGATGAGACAGCAAAAGATGTCTTCCCCCAGGTAGGAGCAATTGGTGTTAGAAAGGAATAGGGTATGTGCTCCCTGATTAGCCACCAAAAGCACCTCCCACCTCTTCCTTATTTTCAGGGAAATCGACCAGGAATAGAAGCTCCAGGAGCTCATTTCATGCCTTTTCTTGAGCAGGGAAACAGAAACAGAATTTCACCTACAAAGATGAATCACACATAGGAATGAAACAACTCAAGATTATTTGTAAACTCTTGAGAGATGGGATCTTGGTCATTTTGTTCTTGGGTCTATATCCCTAACACAGAGAACAGCTCTTGGCACCTAGTAGGTATTCCATAAATATGTGTTGAATGATCTCAGAAAGTTACAGATCATCAATTTTCAGATATACTGCTCTCATTTAAAACAAATCACTTATTATCACTCAGGAAGATAAGTAGAGATTTAGAGGACAAGAAATGTCTTTCTTCTCTCCTACATTTGTGACTCAATCTTTTGAGACAATAACCCTATAAGAATTTCATAAAAGGGGCCTCCCCGGTGGCGCAGCGGTTGAGCGCTGGGTTGCGAAGCTGCCCGCGGCATCTGCGGCGCTGGTTCGATCCCCGGCTGCTCCCCGGCCACCGGAGGAGAATCCCACATGGCGCGCAGACCTCTCCTGCCGCCCGCTGCTCCCCTCAGCAGTGTACCTCGGTCCTGCCTGCTCTGCTCCCCGCTCTGGCTCTGGTGAATTCTCTCACCCTCCCACGCTTCTGACTGTACCCAGTGCATGTACAAACAAACAAACAAATAAATAAATACATAAACATGCCTCTATTAAAAAAAAAAAAAGATAAAAAAAAAAAGAATTTCATAAAAGCTATGGGCCCTTTCCTAGAAAACTGCACTTTCTTGAATACATGCAAAGATGTGTGTCCAATTTCCATTTGTGGGTCATCCTTTTAGGTGAGCATCCATAGAATTCAGGGCACCAAACTTAGATGGGAAATAAAATTAAATCACTATTTTCACAACTTCAAACATACTTCCTTCCATCGTGAATATAGGCCACAGTAGATTAGCAGTACAGTTCATCTGGTTTCCAATAGAAATCACATATTTTCATATGTTTGTTGCAGGTATCACAAACTCTCATTTATTCTCATCCCAACTTTAAAGTTACAAGGTGGTTCATATTTTATATAGACCTACCACTGTATCTTGTCACTGTGTTAAGAGAAGATTTACTACTGTATTTTTTACTTATCACAGTATTTAAAAATATATTTTGAAAACTATATTTCAATATATTTAGTTTCCTATATACATTTTAAGTTATTATGCATTTAAATGCATTATCCCAAGAATATAAGCTTCTAGGGATCACCAAAAAGATCTATAGTATGGGAAAAATAAAAGTTAAACCCTGCTCTGGGGAACTATGGCACCCTAATTTAGGAACCTCTGTCATACAGGTATAAATAAATTTCAAACCTAGGAATCTTTTTATTTTTTTAAAGATTTATTTATTTATTTATACAAGCACTGGGTACAGTCAGAAGCGTGAGAGGTGAGAGAATTCACCAGAGCCAGAGCAGGGAGCAGAACAGGCAGAAGGACTGAAGTACACTGCTGAGGGGAGCAGTGGGCGGCAGGAGAGGTCTGCTGTGCCATGTGGGACACTTGCCCGGCTGCTGGGGATCGAACCGGCACTGCAGAGGCTGCGGGCAGCTTCACAGCCCAGCGCTCAACCACTGCGCCACCAGGGGAGGCCCCAAACCTAGAAATCTTGAAACTTCACCAGGCTCATGTTATAGGTATAAACTCCCAAATATATGTTTTGTAAACATTAACTTTAAAACTTCAATTTCTATTTTTTAATGAATTTTATATATTCATATGGCTCAAGATTCCAAATGTATGTAGCACACAATCTAAAGTTTTTCCTCTACCCTGTTCCTCAGCCTACCCACCCCTCACCACTCCTAATGACTTTCATTTTTCTTATAAATTTGGAAAATAAAATCTCTAAGTTAGATACCAGATGGGAAATATAAATGATACACAATTTTTAAGAAAGTCACAAGTCACAAAAAACAATGGCCCAATTCTCATTTTTTCCCTTGCCAATAAGTTAACAGACCAACGTAATTTTTTTCCCCCAAATTACTCATGTGTCTAAACTGACTTTTTCTACAATTAAAAGGACAATACAGAAAAACGGGCAAAGGACAAACAATCCAGAGAAGGGGCCTCCCTGGTGGCACAGTGGGTTGAGCACTACACTATGAAGCTGTCCACAGACTCTGCAGCGCCGGTTCGGTTCCCGGCTGTCCAGGGAGATTCCCACATGGCGTGGCAGACCTCTCCTGTCTCACCTGCTGCTCCCCTCAGCAGTGTATTTTGGTCCTTCTGCCTGTTCTACTCCCCGCTCTACTCGCCCTCCAGCGCCTGTGGCCTGTATCCCAGGGCTTGTATAAATAAATAAATCTTTTAAAAAAATCCAATTTAAAAAAATAGAAGTACAAATGTTCAGTGACCATATAAAGATATTTAAATTCACAAGTAATCAGAAAAATTCAAATTCAGATGGGATCCCCTTTATTCACTCAACAGATCAATCAAAAAATAGGGAACGTTCAGTGACGAAAGTGTCAGGGCATGTTGACAGGAGTGTAAATTGGCACAATTTATTTGAGAGCAATTAAGATTTTATAAGTACATAGCTTTCAATCCAACAATTCCATTTCTAGGCATCTAGTCCACAGACATACCTACCTGTGCTCACAAAGATGCATGTACAAAGCTGCGTGTTGCAGCATGTAATAAGAAAAGTGGACATAATCTAAACATCCATCATTAGAGAAATTATTTTTTTTTAATTTTTTTTTTTTATAGAGGCATGCTTTATTTATTTATTTGTTTGTTTGTCTGTTTTGTTTATACAAGCACTGGGTACAGTCAGAAGCGCGGGAGGGTGAGAGAATTCACCAGAGCCAGAGCGGGGAGCAGAGCAGGCAGAAGGACCGAAGTACACTGCTGAGGGGAGCAGCGGGCGGCAGGAGAGGTCTGCGTGCCACGTGGGACCCTCCTCCGGTGGCCAGGGAGCAGCTGGGGATCGAACCGGCGCTGCAGAGGCTGAGGGCAGCTTCGCAACCCAGCGCTCAACCGCTGCGCCACCGGGGAGGCCCCCCATTAGAGAAATTATTAAACTGCGATATATCCACGCTATAGAGTATTATATAGAAGTTTAAATGGATGAGGTAACCCTTTTTTGTACAGGGAATGAAAGAAATCTAAGACATACGATGAAGTGAAATAATTAAATTGCAGGAGGTTACCATTTATGTTTTTAAAAAAGATAAGAAAATCACAGCAAGCCTATTTTTCTATCTATAGATACATATGCAAATGTAATGAGAAAGGTCTGGAAGGATATGTACTAAACCCAAGGATAGCAGGAATGGGGCAATGGGGTAGAAAGTTTTCACTATAAATGTTATTTCCTTGTCATTTTCATTGAGACTATAACCATGTATTACTCTTATAATGGAAAATAAGTTGGCTTATTCTGAAGAGAGTACACAAAATTTAATTTTTAAAATAAACAGAATTATAATCAATAGAGGCTGATTTTAGATATGGAGGGGTAAACATCTTTTCTCAGAGGTACTCAAAATTCTGGGCGAAGGATTTTACAATGCAGTTAGTTTTTTTGTATTCATAATTGGAGAGAATATACTCACAGTTTCTCAGCCCAACGGTATGAGTTCCATATATTTTCATCAATGTAAGAAATAGAGTTTCCTTGGAAATTTCTGTAGAAGAAACAGAGTTCATATCCTTCAATAGGCAGGAAAAGAATGGACAGAATGAATCATCTTTCACAGAGTGAAAAAATCATGGCAACCTTGGGAGGAATGTTCAAACGCTGAAAACCTCAGCTTTCTAATTCCACAGCTATCAGTTTCTCAGTTTGCACAGTTAATGCAGACATGATGTGGGGCCACTGGCACAACAAGGCCTCTCTTCAGAAGCTGAACTTCCCTATCTGTCCAATTTCTTGCGTACACAAGATAATGCCAGTAAATTTGAATGTTATCCCCCCAAATTACCTATGAGTTTAAAATAACTCTTGCTATAAAACAATGAGAAAATGATAAACAATTTGACAGAAAAATGGCAAAAATTTATCATTATGAGCAAATAAAGAAACCCTATGCCATGTAACGCCAATGCTTTGGCTCAGTGCCAGCTGTTGAAGTCTCTCCAGGTGATAGGAGGATAAGGGCAATTAAAAATCAGAGGGACTAATGTGGAAATATCTTGACATTGCATAATGAAAAGGACAAATCACTGAGTAAGGAGCCAAGTATTGTCTTGATGGGAAAAAATACAAAGGAAAGAGACTGCAAGGAAGGACACACATTCCGAAACGCTAAGAGGAATGATCTTATGGGGGTTAGTAGGGAGGGGTGGAATTTTCACATTTTACCTTGTATACTTCTGTGATATTTTGCAACACTGAGAAATGGCCCCTTAAATTACATGTTTAAAAGCAGTTGTCAGCGCTGGAAGGGATCATGCTCAGCGAAATAAGCCAGAAAGAAAAAGAAAAATACCGGATGGTCTCACTCATAGCAGGAATCTAGAAAACTTAAATAAGGGACCAGGAAAATGAATAACTATAAGAAAGTGAAAATCAAAATCAACAAAAAACTATGAACCAGAGACACTTTTAGGGGGGCGGGGGCGGGAGGGGAGGGATTGGGGTCAGAATGGGGGGGCTGCAATTGTATGGGGAATATAACAATAAAATTTATTATTTTAAAAAAAAAAGCAGTTGTCAAATGTCTGAAGTTGGCTTCAACCGCTAAGTGGGAAGATGACTTTCAATCTTCAGCTTTGTGTTCTCTTTCCTCAGCAACAGTTTACCTATTCAGTTTATGTACATATTTTTCAGAGGGTCCAAAAATAAACCAGAATGGATACCTGTCTGCCCATGTGCTCAGTAGACATTTCTACTCAACCAGAAGTCTTCTGGCTGCTTTACACTCACCAACAGAAATGCCTAAAACTCAATTCATCTTTGAACAGGCTGTTTTTCCCAATTGCTGTATTTCCACTATTTACACCACCAACACTGTCATCATCCAGAATAGGAACCTTTGAGTCATGTGATTTTTCTTTCCTTTTCCCTGACTCTAGTCAGTTACTAACTCCTTTTGGCTCTCCCCGTGTAATACTTTCGGGATTTCCTGTCCATTCCTATCACAACCACTCTGACTCAGCCTTTTCTCACTTTACTCCTAGATTTTGCCAGAGCATTCTACTGGTTTCCTTGATTCAAGCTTTCTTTTCTAGATCACACTACTAATAAATTCTTAAAAAATCCCCCCTTTTTGTTTTAATTTATTGAGGTAATGTTGGTTTATATCACTGTTTGCATTTGAGAAATATAGGATCCGCCACTCCCTTGTTTTCATCTTTTGTCTTACTTGAAAACTTTCAATGGTTCTCCATGTCTCATAATGTAACTTTCAAACCCCTGTAGATGATACTCAAGATTTTTCATAATCATTTTTCATTACTTCATAACCTACTTCCTTACAACTTAATTGGTTTATTAAATCCTGATCATTCCTACAGCTTTGCTTTTGATTTAACAAATCACAGTTATTCTGTAAGTCCCAGCTAAAGTTTTAGTTCCTCTATGCAGCTTCCCTGATCTCCGCACTCCACTGATTACAGACTCTAGTGAATTAACGACACCCACGGTCTTTATCTCTTCTAGCACTTCCTTTATGGACATAGTCCCTTCTTCTGACCTATCACTGTCAAGTTTTGGAGACAATATCATACCTGTTGCTCCCACAGTACTTAGCCTTGGGTTGGGCATAAAATAGGTGCCACATATAGAAGTCAGGGAACAAAGATGAATTCTGAATATAATTGAGGGGGTCACATAATAATAATAGCTAATACATATATAAGGTATATACATATTTTTTCTTATGTAAGGCATTGACATAAGTGATTTACAGGTATTAATGAGCTCATTCAAATCCCACAAAGATCCTATAAGCTGATAGTTATCATAATCTCCATTTTACAGATGAGCCATAAGCTAATAAATGACAGATCTGGGTTCAGACCCATGCAGTCTGGCTCCAGACTCTCTACTCTTAACCACTTGGCTGTATTGCCCCCAATAAAATGGGGAGAGGGGAATCTTGGTATAAAGAGGAAGGAGCAAAAATGGGAGGAAAGTAAAAGTTAAGGAATGAAATGATGGGGCTAAAAAATGGGTGAGGAAATACGAGTAAGAGCAATTACAAATAAAAGACTGCAGAAGGGAGAATAATAATGAGGAGAATAAAGAATAGCTAAAAACAGTCAGTCAATGTGGGTTGGGGAAAGTAGGAAGGCCCAGAAAGAGCTTAAGGAAAGGTTGCCAAGTCAGCAGGAAGGAGGAAAACAAATGAGAGGGGATCCTTACAAGGTGGTGAAGGTGCCGTTGTAGGTGTGTAGCTCTGGCACAGGCACTCTGCGGAGTCTCTGCTTTGGGCTGAGACCAGCACATGAAAGTGTCTCATCTTTGCAGGTACAGAGTTCACATATGTTGATGTGTGTGGTGGCATTCCGTCCTGGTTGATTAGTAAAATTCATGTGTCCCTTTCCTTGATCATATAAATCCAGAGCTGTTGCAAGGGAAAGAACTGTCTCAGCTGATGCTTGTTGCTGAGTTACCATGTCCACAGGTAGAAATGTGCCTTGGTTTGATTGTTGACTCTGAGGAGTTATAATATTCTTTAGGACAGTAGAATGTTCAGCTTTGATAGTATGCTCTGGAGTTACAGTGAGCCCCAGGTTCAAATGATTATCTGTGGCATGGTGTGAAGTAGAATGCTGACCTTGATCTTTACTTGAAGTTGAAATGGTCACTTCCTGAGTGAATGGCTGCTCAACCACAACTTCTTTAGGTGGCTCTGGAGAGTGAGCTGAAGTCTCTTGCATGATTGGAGAAGATTCAACCTCTACATTGGATCCTGCAGTTGTGGTAATTTCCAGATTAGTTGGTTGAACTGTTGTATGCTGACTCTGAACCTGCTCTGGTTGTGGAAGTGTCACATCAGGTTGCTTTGGAGGAGCTGTAGTCTGTTGCAGGACTATAGAGGGTTCAGCCTCTGTAGTATGTTCTGGAGTTATGGGGAGTCCCAGGTCCAAAGGATGATCTGTGATATGGTATGAAGTAGAATGCTGACCTTGATCTTGACCTGAAGTTGGAACTGTCATCTCCTGAAGGAATGTCTGCTCAACTACTTCTTTAGAAGGCTCTGGAGGGTGAAATGTCACCTCCTGAAGGAATGGCTGCTCAACTACTTCTTTAGAAGGCTCTGGAGGGCGAAATGTCACCTCCTGAAGGAATGGCTGCTCAACTACTTCTTTAGAAGGCTCTGGAAGGTAAGCTGATGTTTCCTGCATAATTGGAGAAGGTTCAACCTCTGCATTGGATCCTATAGTTGTGGTAATTTCCAGATTCGTAGGTTGAACTGTTGTATGCTGACTCTGGACCTGCTCTGGTTGTCGTAGTGTCACGTCAGGTTGCTTTGGAGGAGCTGTAGTCTGTTGCAGGACTATAGAGTGTTCAGCCTCTGTAGTATGTTCTGGAGTTATGGGGAGCCCCAGATCCAAAGGTTGAACTGTGACATTGGGTGACAATGGATGCTGAACTTGATCCTGATTTGGTGTTGGAACTGTTGCCTCCTGGTATACTGGAGACTGAGATACAATAACATCCTTAAGTGGCTCTGGAGGCTGACTGGGGATTTCCTGCACAGGTGGAGAAAGTTCAATTTCCTTACTGGGTTCTGGAGTTATGGTAAATTCCAGGTCTACAGGTTGAACAGTGACTTCACTCAAGATTGGATGCTGAGCCTGAATATGGCCTAGATGTGGAAGTGTCACCTCAGGGTTCTCTGGAGAAGTTGTCGTCTTCTGTGGGGTTGTAGAATATTCAGTCTTCGTAGGATGTTCTAGAGTTATGGTAAATGGCTTGTTCAAAGGAGAAAGTGTGACATTGTGCAACATTGAATTCTGAGCTTGATCCTGTTCTGGAGATGGAACTGCTTCACTATGGACGGGAGATTGTGAATCTGGAAATTGAGTTGTAGTCTCCTCCATGGCTGGAGAAATTTCAACCTCCTTATTGGGTTCTGAGGTTATGCTAAGTTCCAAGTCTGAAGGATGTACTGTGACTTCACTCAAGGTTAGATTCTGAGCCTGGACCTGCTCTGCATATGGAAGTGTCACTTTAGGGTATATGGGAGGTATATTCTGCTGGAGGATTGTAGAATGTTCTGCCTCCATAGTAGGTCCTAGGGTTATGCTAAGCTCTAGGTTAAAAGGTTTAACAGTGACTGGGGGCTCTAGGTTAAAAGGTTTAACAGTGACTGGGGGCAAGTTTGAATGCTGAGTTTGATCCAGTCCTGAAAGTGGAATTGCAACCTCATCATGGACTGGTTGAACTGGGGCCTGCTGAGCTAGAGGAGTTTCTACCTCATTAGCAGGCTCTGGAGGAGTTGGAAACTCCAGAGCTTCCATCTCTGTATTGGGCTCTGAAGACAGAGTAGAAGAATCTTGCAGATCTGGAGAGAATTCTACATTTTTAGGGGTCTCTGGAAGCTGAACTGAGGGCCCTTGGGGAGCTGGAGAGTCTTCTGCCTCATTATGTGGCTGAGATTGAGCTGGAGCTTCCTTCTGGACTAGAGATGGTTCGACATTCTCAGGGAGCTGAGATAGGCCCTGCAGTTGAGTTAGAGAAGATTCTACTTTCTTGGGAGGTTCTGGAAGCTGATATGGGGTTTCTTGCTGGGATAGAGACTTATCAGGAGGTTCAGAAGATACAGCTGGGTTTGCCTGGGGGACTGGAGGTTGAGATGGGGCCTCCTGCTCGGTTGAAAGTTTGACCTCTGCAGTGGGCTTTGGAGGATGAACTGACCCTTCCTGCTCAGCTGTAGATAGTTCAATCTGTGTAGGGGGCTCTGATGGCTCATCTGGGGGCTCCTGTTGGACAGAAAATTCTCCTGTGTTTTGAGGGGAATTTAGAGTCTGAGCTATGGCCTCTTGTTGGCCTGGGGAAGACTCAACGTTTTCAGAGGACTCTGGAGATTGGGAAAGGGGTTGAGATTGTTCAGGGGGAGATAGAGGTTTAGCAGGATCATCCTGATGTGGTGGTGAATTGTTAGCTTCCTTAGTGGGCTCTGAAGTTGCAGGAACCATCAGAACCATGGGTTTGACTATGAATTTAGGAAACGCTGGATGCTGAGCTTCACTTCTAGGTTGAGCTACAATATTCATAAGGGACTCTACAGGTGGGCCTTGGAGGTCTGGAGATCTGGCCCCCTCACTGGGCTCTGGATGTTGAGTTGGGCCCTCCTGCTGAACTGGAGAAAGTTCTACACCTACTTGAGGCAGAGCTGAGTCATCCTGTTGGCTTGAATAAGGTTCAACTGTTTCAGAGAGGCCTGGACGCTGACGTGGCACTTCTTGTTGGACTGACAAAGGTTCCAACTGTTCAGAGGACATTTCAAGCTTATCTGGGGCCTCTTGTTGGGGTGGAGTTTCAACCTCATAAGGGAGATCTGGAGTTATGGTAAGTACCAAAGACACAGGCTTGACAGTGACACTGGGCAATGTTGGAAGCTGAGCTTGATCCTGACTTGTAGAAACTGCTTTCACATGCTTTGGGGCATGAACTACAATTTCATTAGCGAGTTCTGATGTCTGAACTGGGGTCTCCTGTTGAGTTGGAGAAGGTTTAACCTTCTCAGGGGTCTGTGGAAGCTGGGCTGGGGCCCCTTGTTGGGATGAAGTTTCCATATAATTAAGTGGCACTGAAGGCTGAGCCTCATGCTGAATTGGAGAAGGTCCTACCTCTGTAGTGGGTTCCACTGTTATAGTAACCCGAACTTTTGGAGGTTTGACAGTGGCATTGGTTAAGTTTGAATGCTGACCATGATGGTAACCTGGTGAAGCTACCTCATGATCCTGCTGGATTGGAGAAGGTTCAACTTCCCCAGAAGGCTCATAAGTTTGATCTTGGTGCTCCTGCTCACTTAAAGGCTTAACCTCCCCAGGAGATTCTGGTGGCTTAGCTGAGGCATTCTGCTGGGACAGAGAAGGTTCTGTCTCCTCAAGGTGCTCAGGAGGCTGAGGTGGGGCCTCCTGCTGGGCTGCATTTTTACTAGGTTCTGACAATACAGTAAGTGTAATAGTGGGCAAGTTTGAATGAGTTTGACGCCGAGTTATATTTTGAGTTAACTCCTTATTTCTTGCTGGCATTTGAGTTAATTCGTTGGTATACTGTGGAAACTCAGTTGGAACCTCTTGCTGGACTGGAGGTTCCACCTTTTCAGAGGGTTGTGCAGGTTGAGCTGGGGCCTCTTCATGGGCTGGAAAAGTTTCAACCTCCCTAGTGACTTCTGGAGTTATGGTAACAGTCACAACCATGGGCTTAACGGTGACATTGGGCAAGTTTGAGGGATGAGCTTCTTTTTCACTTGGAGATGGAACATTTCCCTCATCAGGTGCTGATGGTTGAACTCCAACCTCTGTAGATGCTTCTGGAGGCTGAGCCGGGGCCTCCTGAGGGTTTGGAGCAGGTTCCGCTTCCTCAGGAGCCTCTACGGGCTGAGCTGGAGCTTCCTGCTGAACTGGGGGAGGTTCGACCACCCCAGGGCTTCTTGGAGGCTGGGCCTGTGTTTCCTGCTGGGTTGGTGCAACCTCACTAGTGACCTCTGGAGTTATGGCAAAAGTTACAACCATGGGCTTAATGGTGACATTGGGCAAGTTTGAGGATTGAGCTTCTTTTTCACTTGGAGATGAAACTTTTCCCTCATCAGATGCTGATGGTTGAACTCCAACCTCTATAGATGCTCCCAGAGGCTGAGCTGGGGCCTCCTGAGGGTTTGGAGCAGGTCCCACCTCCTCAGAAGCCTCTACAGGCTGAGCTGAAGCTTCCTGCTGGACTGGGGAAGGTTCGACCACCCCAGGGCTTTCTGGAGGCTGAGCCTGTGCCTCCTGCTGGGTTGGTGCAACCTCACTAGTGACCCCTGGAGTTATGTAAACAGTCACAACCATGGGCTTAACAGTGACATTGGACAAGTTTGAGGACTGAGCTTCATTCTGAGTTGGAGATGGAACATTTCCCTCATCAGGTGCTGATGGTTGCACTCCAACCTCTGTAGATGCTTCTGGAGGCTGAGCCAGGGCCTCCTGAGAGTTCTGAGCAGGTTCCACTTCCTTAGGAGCCTCCACAGGCTGAGCTGGAGCTTCCTGCTGGATTGGGGAAAGTTTGACCTCCTCAGGGCTTTCTGGAGGCTGAGCCTGTGCCTCCTGCTGGGCTGGTGCAACCTCACTAGTGACCTCTGGAGCTACAGTAACAGTCACAACCAGGGGCTTACTGGTGACATTGGGCCAGTTTGAGGGCTGAGCTTCATTTTCACTTGGAGATGGAACATTTCCCTCATCAGGTGATGGTTGAACTCCAACCTCTGTAGATGCTTCCAGAGGCTGAGCCAGGGCTTCCTGAGGGTTTGGAGCAGGTTCCACTTCCTCAGGAACCTCTACAGGCTGAGCTGGAACTTCCTGCTGGACTGGGGAAGGTTCGACCTCCTCAGGGCTTGCTGGAGGCTGAGCCTGTGCCTCCTGCTGGGTTGGTGCAACCTCACTAGTGACCCCTGGAGTTATGTAAACAGTCACAACCACAGGCTTAACGGTGTCATTGGGCAAATGTGAGGGTTGAGCTTCATTCTGAGTTGGAGATGGACCATTTTCCTCTTGATGTGCTGATGGCTGAGCTCCAACCTCTGTAGATGATTCTGGAGACTGGGCAGGGGTCTCCTGAGGATTTGGAGCAGGTCCCACTTCCCCAGGAGCCTCTGCAGGCTGAGCTGGAGCTTCCTGCTGGATTGGGGAAGGTTCAACCTCCTCAGGACTTTCTGGAGGCTGAGCCTGTGCCTCCTGCTGGGCTGGTGCATCCTCATTAGTGACCTCTGGAGCTACAGTAACAGTCACAACCATAGGCTTAATGGTGACATTGGGCAAGTTTGGGGGCTGAGCTTCATTTTCACTTGGAGATGAAACATCTTCCTCATTGGGTGCTAATGGTTGATCTCCTACCTCTGTAGATGATTCCAGAGGCTGAGCCAGGTCCTCCTGAGGGTTTGGAGGAGGCTCCACCTCCTCGGGAGCCTCTACAGGCTTAGATGGAGCTTCCTGCTGCTCTGGGGCTTCCTCCTGGTCTGGGGAAGTTTCAACTCCCTCAGGGCTTTCTGGAAGCTGAGCCTGTGCTTCCTGCTCAGTTGGTACAACCTCATCAGTGACTTCTGGAGTTATGGTAACAGCCACAGGTTTAACAGTGACACCGGGTAAGTGTAAGGGTTGAGCTTCATTCTGACTTGGAGATGGAACATTTTCTTCATCAGGTGATAATGGTTGAGCTTCAACCTCTGTAGATGGCCCCGGAGGCTGAATAGTGGCTTCCTGAGTGGTTGGAGAAGATTCTACTTCCTCAGGGTCCTCAGTAGGTTGAGCTAGAGCATCCTGCTGGTCTGATAAAAGTTCATCCTCTTCAGGGGAATCTGAAGGCTCATCTGGGGCACCCTCTTCAACTGAAGATAGTTCCAATTCCTCAGAAGACTCTGGAGGTGCAGCTGGGGCATGCTGTGTGGTTGCAGAATTTGAAAATAGCTTAACAACCTTGGGAGATGATGAGTCCTGCTGAAGTGATTCTACCTCATCAGAGGACTCTGGATGTTGAGCCTGGGGTGAAAAAGATTCATCCTCCTCAGGAGTCTGTGATTGCTCAACAGGGGCCTCTTGCTGGGATGAAAGTTCAACATCCTGAGGCTCTGGACGTGGTTCTGGGTCTCCCCTTACATCTACAGGTTGGTTATCCTCAGGATACATGATGTCCATACTAGAATCTAGATAATCATCCTGCAACCTTTGAGGCACATGATGAGGTGTTTTTGGAAGCTGGCCTGGAGTTCTAACAACTTTGTTAAATCTTGGATGCTCAGCTACATCTCTCTTCAGAATTGTAGGTGAGAAAATATATCTTGTTGGTTTTGAACTCTGACTATCTAGAGATGGAACAGGTATTTCATATGAATGGTGATCTTTTGGCTGATCTAGAGCTACAGTCAGAATCTTACTTTTGAGTCGAGGCGACAGAGTGAGGGCCAGATTCTGATCCCAACCTGACACTGGAATCACTTCTGGGGCCCTTTGATTATTCACCTCCTGATGTGTAACAGCAAACTGCTTTGGTCCTGGCGACGGCTCTCCGACTGAATCTGTGACCAGGAATGGAACTAAAGTCCCAGTCAACTCCTGAGGAGGGGCCAACATCTGGGCTGGAGCGGTGGATTCCGGGTAATTAAAGCCCCCTGGCTCTGCCGGGGGTGTAAGCGCTTGTGGAGATTCAGGTGGGAGATCAGAGGAGTGCGAAGACCAGGGCTTGATAGGCCCTGGGGGGTCGGAGGTCAGCTGGACTGGGTCCAGGGCCAACTCCGGAGCTGCCTGCAACAGCAGCCACAACGGTTGCCACGTGAGGAGGAGCCGTGGAGCCCAGAGGCGCAGCCGGGACATGACATGCGGAGGCTACGGGGCGCAGCGACCCAGGCCAGTGGGGCGCCGGCGCCCTGAGCGGGAGCCCAACCGTTAAGGCAGCCCCGTGATGCCAGCGCACTTAGCAAGCGCGCGCCCCTCCCCCCCCCCACGCCCCACCCTTTGTTTATGACACCTTTATTTACGCTGCCTTTATTAGGCTCGGGCCAAGATAAGTTCTGCACCATCAGAGCGAGCCCTTTCTCCAGAATCACCAAAGCACAAGCCTTCCTTCCCCCTGCAAAGACGACACCTACTTACAGCACGGCTCCCTCTCCCCTTCATAGAGAGGCAGGACTTGGACTGCATACGTGGGGGGCCCCCGGCACTAACAACAGCCCACCGGCTGGTGGATGGGGAGATTAAAGGACATGCGAGTGTGAGATGGGGGCACAGAGCTCCCCGAGGGAGCCATACAGTCTGGTATCCTGGGAAATTCAAAAGTGTTGGTCCAGTTTAGGCACTCTGAACTCTTCCCCTTCGAAGCTGAAATCTGAAAGACATTCTTCCTCTCCTGGGCCATGTCCCTTCCAAGAGAAGTAGTTGACCTGAAAAATGAGCATGAGTTAGGGTGGGGTGGGCAGGGTGGGGCAGGGGAGATATTTTCCAGTTACTCTGAAATGTTTCCATTTCTTCTAAACACTCAGCATCAATATCTGATCATTTATTCACTATTAGATAAGGGTTACCACTGAGACAGTGAGGACTCCACAATTTCTGTAGGAGGGTTTTTTGGGAAGTGAGCAATTCACTCTGGAAGAGAGCATATGAGATCTAGTGACTAGCCCTTTTACACTGGCATGGGGAAACTTGCCCCATCTCATCCTGGCTCAACTCAGCAATTTAGAAGTAAAAATGCCACTTTTCAGAAGTCTGCCCTGCATGGACACATGAGGACACTCAGGATATTAAAGTCAGCATATTAAATCATTTTCTTGAAATACTGTAATTAGCATCCAGTTTACTTCCTTCACAGCCCTTTTATAATTATTTTAGTCTTGCTTATTGGCTGACATACCAATGAATGCAAACTCCAAGAGTAAAGGGGCTTCATCTATTCCCAGCGTGTGGCACATAGTAATGGCTTTTCTTTTCTTTTTAAAGATTTATTCATTTATGCATACAAGAACTGGGGTACCGGCCAGAGATGTGGGGGGTGAGAGAATTCACCAGAGACAGAGTGGGGAACAGAACAGGCAGATTAACTGAAATACACTGCTGAGGGGAGCAGCGGGCGTGGCAGGAAGGGTCTGCTGTGCCATGTGGGTAGCTCCCTGGCCGGGGAGCGAACTCCTGCTGCAGTGGCTGTGGATAGCTTCATAAGTTGCAGCTTAACCCCTTGTGCCACCAGGGAGGCCCAGTAATGGCTTTTAAATGGAATTGATTCAAAGACTGGCCTCGTTTTCAGATGATCATTGTTATAATCAGGTTTTTGAAATCTTTAGCATTAGTACTGTATCCCTTCCTCTGACATTTCATAGTAAGTTAGCATTCTTAGAACCTAAGTTTGGATAAGTCTGAAGTTTCCTTGAGTGCTTTAAGTTGAATTAAAACATTATTTTGCACATACACACAAAATCCTTTTTCAGAATGTAACCACCTTCTCTTCCTTTACTTTCTTCCTTTCAAAGCAAACTTTGCAACATTGGGGTGAGCTAAATAATAAAAAGTGTAGCCTCAATCTCTCAATAACATGAAATACATTTTTTTGCTCCCCCCCTTTAAATATCCCATATGTAACAAACTAATATTTTCTTTTAGAAATTACTTTGACAATTTAATCCCTAATTCAGGACATTCATTTAATTTATTTCCTTCAGCAAAAGTTTTCATACAAGATATATACACACACACACACACACACACACATATATATGTATATATATGATGTCAGGATGTGTATATTATACCTTATTTAAAAGTACAATCATTTTCGAATGCTATAGCACAATCACACTTAAGGCCATAGTTCCTTTCTTCCCAGATTTCTGGGATCTTGTTTGAGAAGAGTTCATAAGGGTGTGCTTCTACAGTCTCCTACAACTATAGGAGTACTCTGAGGGTTCTTAGTTCTCTCCAAATAAGGGGTCAGAGCCAAGGGCCAGAACTTCAGGAAAAGTCTTAGAAATTATCTGCACTCAAAAGCAGTTTCAGAGTTTCACATTTTCATGTAGATAATAGCACTAACTACATGCCAAAGATCTCTAAATCCTGATTGCTTTGAATTATGGCTATACTGACTATGAAATCCCCAAGCTTTTGTCTCCACGTACTTCAATTAAATCCTGTAGTAGTTCTTCTTCAACTCTGACATCTCTGATGGCTTCACAGGGTCTGTACTCAACAGCTATTTTACCACTTTCTGAAATAAAGTTTACAAGGACCAGTTCAGAATCTTTCTCTTTTTAAAACTTCCTGTATACAATAGTAATTATACAACAATACTGGGTTTTAGTTTCTGTATACACCTAATAATTACACATTCCTTTGATTTAGGAGGAATTTTCGTAGAAGTTTCCTCATCTCCTACTTCAGTTTTTATTTTAAATATTTGTGGGAAAATATATATACAGTACCAGCTGTATTTAGTTTTTTTTTTTTTTTTAAAGATTTATTTATTTATTTATACAAGCACTGGGTGCAATCAGAAGCGCAGGAGGGTGAGAGAATTCACCAGAGCCAGAGCGGGGAACAGAACAGGCAGACTGACGAAACACACTGCTGAGGGGAGCAGCAGGCAGCAGGAGATGTCTGCGCGCCATGTGGGACCCTCGCCACGTGGCCGGGGATCAAACTGGCGCTGCAGAGGCTGTGGGCAGCTTCGCAGCCCAATGCTCAACTGCTGTGCCACCAAGAAGGCCCTGTATTTCGTTTAAAAAATAACTTTGATATTACAGATAGGAACTAAGAAATAATAACAAAAAGTTAAAATTGTAGAAATAAAAATGTTTAATCAATAATATGATTAAATATATATTTTTAAAGATTCATCTATCCATACAAGAACTGGGGTACAGGTCAGAGATGTTGGGGGGGGTGTATGTGAGAGGGTTCACCAGAGCCAGAGTGGGGAACAGAACAGGCAGACTGACTGAAATACACTGCTGAGGGGAGCAGTGGGTGAGACAGGAAAGGTCTGCCGCGCTATGTGGGCTGCTTCCTGGCCAGCCCGGGATTGAACTCCTGTTGCGAGGCTGTGGACTGCTTCACAGCGTGGTGCCCAACCCCTTGTGCCACCAGGGAGGCCCTATAATATGACTAAATATTGTAGTAAGATATTACGTTGGGGCTAATGTGTGCTCAAACATGGGCCAGAGGCCACTGGAATATATGATATACTTCATATTAGAAGCAAGTCAAGTGTCTATTCACTGAGAGCCAAAGTTCCACCAATTGTTCATTCCACTGAATAAAGCTTTATGGGGGGTGGGAAGGGATGTGATGGAGTAGGGGTGGGGACACATGAGCAAAAGCACAAAAAATGTGATCATTTTATTGGCAGAAACTGGTCCATGTACCTTATAGACAATAGAGTCCAGTTGTCCATTCTGGAAGGCTGAGACCAATCCAGGGTCACCTCTTATAAGCAAATAAGGTCTTTGACAACTTAACTAGAATTTCTGTCTTTAAGAGTGCAGGGATGTGAGCAAGGGAGAAATTCTCTTCAGATATTCTCTACTTGTCAACATTTCCTTTGGGTACAGCCCTTGCAGAATTCCACAATCAGCACTATTCAGCAGCATGCCTACTTTCAAGGCTCACAAAAACATAGCTGACTCTTACATAAAAATCATATTCACCCAATATGTCAGTGTCAGAAATAAAAACGAATGGATCGCTTCTCGGCCTTTTGGCTAAGATCAAGTGTAGAAATAAAAACGAATGGAATTGATTCCAAAAACATGATCTAATAAACGCTCACTTCAGCAAAGAACAATAGCAGAAATAGCTAGCATATTTTGTCTGCTTGTAACAGGGTAATCCATAGCTGCCTCACGCTACAGAAGGGTGGAGCTGAGCAGGAGGTGAAGGTAGAGGAGACCGAGAGAACGACTGGGAGAGGGAGGAGATCTGGCTGAGGAGACGTGGAGAGAGACGAAGCAGAGAGACATGTGAAGAAACTGTGCTTGCTACTTGGCTGTGCGCCTGTACCAGGAACTTGGGGGACATGGAAGGAGATACTTCAAGGAGACAGAGATGAGGGTGAGAGATAAGGGCTGCTGATAATGGCAGCCTTTATCTTGACTTGGGTTTTGATTTTGCTGTTTTCCATCCAGACTTGCCTGACCCCTTCTGCCCCTTTCCTATAGGTCCCCACCAAAAGGTACCATTTGCATAGCAAGTTTTTGGGTCTCAGCAGTCCTGCTTTGGGCTAACCCTGTTTGGCTGGGTGTTTACTCATAAAGGGATGAGTAATTTGGGTGTTTAATTGAAAACTATTTTAACTATATTCTTTCTTTTCTATTTATTGCACACTGATTGTATTAAAGTTATTTTCTATTGAAGGTCTTATGCACTGGAGTATGTTTTGTCTTGATGTGGTGGATGGCAGAACCTATTCGGAGAAGATAGGTTTGGGGGTCCTGGGGTGCTCCTCATCCTGCCCCATAACATGCTTACTAGGGCCCAAGCATAGTTCTAAGCTTTTTACATTCATTATCTCATTTACACTTACAGTATCCCCATGAAGTAAGCTGAAATTATTAACTTTATTTTGTAGGTAAAGAAACTGAAGCTTATAGTTATTAAATACCTTCAAATCTCCCTGGGTATAAAGCCTAACATTGCATAACAAAATCTAAGAGACAGGACTCAAACACAGGTATTCAAAGCTTATAATAACTATACTATTTTGTATAGACAGGCAAGCAACTGAGAAAGAACTGCATCAAACACTTTCTGGATGAATAGAGGCAAGTCATTCTACAGTTACACATGGGGGACAATAATATTTACTGTCATTTTTCTCATAATGTCACAAAGAGCAAATTTGAGATCGCTGTTGTGAAAACGTGTTGTGAATGAAGGAAAACAGAATGCTTGAGATAGTCATTATTTTCATACAATTAACTTTTCAAAAATGAGTTTTTTTGCTTATTGAGACTGAGATATTTCAAAGACAATCAAGAAAGTCTTACCTAAAACCACAATCAACAGTTTTTGAAATGCATCTGACACAGCTTTCTGAACAGCAAGCTTCTGGATTGTCTTTCTTTTCATAAGTAATGATAATGGCCCTACATTCAACCAAAACAAACAGATTTAAAATGCCTCTCTGAATAATTGACTTTCATCTTATATGTTAAAAATAATGCATCCATCTTTGTAAAATCATTGTCTAAGTAATCCAAGGATATAACTGAGTGGCTCTTCTGCAGGTATGTCCTGGCAGGGTACATTTTTACTGCCTGATCTATTCTGGAAGTTCCTAAAGTACTAAAATGGAGACACAAACCAATAACATGGCATAAATCTCACAGTACTCACAGATTTCAAATGGATAAATTGAAGTTACACTCCTAGACCCTGCTCTCCTGTGCTTCAAAGACTGGAATCACACAATGAGAAAAGTTTAAAGGTGGTGTGGAAGATCTGGCTTTTCCCCAAGCATCACCAACCAGAACCCGCTCCACTCCTTTCACTAATAGTTCTGCTTTCTGGAAGGCAGCTACACTTATGGCTATGCCACCAATACTAGCTCTGCCCCTCAACACTCTATGCCTGAGTAGCATGGATTCTAGGGAAAAACTCAGTATCAATAGGAAGACCCTTTCTAGGTATCTATATTTGACTTGTCCACTCAAGGCATTCTATAGGAAGTAAAGGACTGAGCATTTACACAAGTTTATTTAATCTTTAGATGGTGGTTTTACCGAACATTATAATCAATCTAAATTTGAAGGGCTATTTTAGCACAAAATATAGTCTTAATCAAAAACAGGAAAAATATTATTTACCTCTGCCTATGTTTCTTGGCAGGAAGTTGGCTTTAAAATTTTTAAGTTAAAGGATTTTTAAAAACTACATGGTAAGGCAGAAAAAACACTGCCCAGGTTTTTAGTAGCTTAGCAAGGGGAGGGTCTGATGATACATCTGAAAAGATGAGTTTTGGAAAAAAGGCAAATTCTTAACTTTCCCCCATGTCTCCTCCACGCCCCCAACTCCACCCACTGGAAACATACCTTCCTCCACGGTGTCCAAAGACTCCTCAGCTATACCAACTCCAGGACTCCTGCACTCATAGGATGGTAACACCACCTCTAAAGCACAGAAGAATTTCAGGCATTGCTTTTGAGGTGGTGCCACAATATCTTCATTTTCGCTTTCTTCAAGGTCAGAAAGATCCTGAAGCTGTTAAGATTTTGAATATAAGGTTCTTCTGACGATTTCAATGTAGACTTCAAAATGTTTTGTTATTAGAAATAAAAACCAGGGGCCTCCCTGGTGGTGCAAGGGGTTAAGCACCACACCATAAAGCAAGCTGCAGCCTCTGCAGCATAAGTTCGATCCCCGGCCAGCCAGGGAGCTACCCACATGGCGCGGCAGACCTCTCCTGTCTCGCCCGCTGCTCCCCTCAGCAGTGTGTTTCAGTCAGTCTGCCTGTTCTGTTCCCCACTCTGTCTGTGGTGAATCCTCTCACCCCCTGCATCTCTGGTCTATACCCCAGCTCTTATGCATACCCCAGTATGCATAAATAAATAAATCTTAAAAAAGAAAGAAAGAAAGAAAAAACAAACTCCAGAAATCTCATCTAACAGGTGACATGTCAAGTAAGACTTGCAAATGAATTACTACTAGATATAGATAACTACATATATATAATATGAATATTTGAGAAAATTACTGTCACCATTACCCAAGGAAGTAGTCCAATACTCAAATACTTTTTTTTGTAAAGATTTATTTAGTTATAGAAGTATATATAGGGTGTAGGCCAGAGATGTGGGGGTGGGGGATGGTAAGAATACTCACCAGAGACAGAGTGGGGAATAGAATAGGCGGATCTACTGAAATATTCTGCTAAGGGGAGCAGCAGGTGAGAAAGGAATGCTCTGCTGTGCCATGTGGGTCAGCTCCCTTGCTGGGGATGGAACTCAGGTTGTCATGGTGATAGCGAGCTGAGACTTAACCCCAGGTCACCAGGGAGGCCCAATGCTCAGACACTTTTCTGCTTAGAGACCGCTCACATTTCCTCCCCACAACTCACATCTAGTCTTCTTTCTAAAGTATGACATTTCAATGTTGAAAGGAGTCTGGTTAGTCAAAGAAAATCTATAGTTTACCTTGATGATCCTTTTTGACCATCCATTGAAACCAAAGTAGTAATTTGCCAATGCTTGGCATTGGGAGCTGTTTAAGGCAAGAGTCTGATGTTGAACTGCCTTATGTCTGGTGCTGAGATGAACCTAAAGAGATAGAGACAGACCTAGAGATATCACAGCCTGTCACAGAGACTTATTTTGGACATACCTCAAGATTTATCAATACAAGTTTCACAGGGTGTTTACAAAGATAAAATAGGATAAACATTTTCAGCATAGTAAGCCCTAACTAAATGTTATTTTTCAAGTCACAGAACTTTTTGGCATGATTTCCAGGGTACCTGGTTAATTGGAAAGTTTCCCTGACCTCTGATGATAAAAGTGATGATGAAATGAACTAAGGAGGGCCTCTCCGGGTGCGCAGCGGTTGAGCGCTGGGTTGTGAAGCTGCCCGCAGCCTCTGCAGCACTGGTTTGATCCCCGGCTGCTCCCCGGCCACCGGAGGAGGGTCCCACATGGCGCGCAGACCTCTCCTGCCGCCCGCTGCTCCCCTCAGCAGTGTACTTCGGTCCTTCTGCCTGCTCTGCTCCCCACTCTGGCTCTGGTGAATTCTCTCACCCTCCGGCGCTTCTGACTGTACCCAGCGCTTGTATAAATAAATATTTTTTTTAAAGATAAATAAATAAATAAAAAGAAATCAACTAAGGAAACCCTGGAGAAACAAATTATAGAGTTGTGGGTAAACAAAGCATGTAAATTATTTAAATTGTTTCATTCCGTAGGTCCTGTTTGGGGCTATGGCCTGAAGAGCAGATAAGAAGGATAAGTATCCTGCCACTAAGGTAGGACCTTAATCTGCTGCATCCTCTCCCCAAGTTACTAATATACATGTCTAAATCTTATAAGCAGCTAAAATAGTTTCATCTGCATTAACAAGGCTCTTTGAGAATGCAAATATTTCCAATGCTACCTATCTAGGTAACTTATACATTACCATGGATTTCTTACATCATGCATTCTTTAAATGTCTATTTCGGGACCTCCCTGGTGGTGCAAGGGGTTAAGATGCAACCTATGAAGCTATCTGCAGCCACTGCAGCACTAGTTCAATCCCCGGCCAAGGAGCTACACATGTGGCACAGCAGACCTCTCCTGACTCACCTGCTGCTCCCCTCGGCAGTGTATTTCAGTCAATGTGCCTGTTCTGTTCCCTACTTTGTCTCTGGTGAATCCTCTCACCCCCCACACCTCTGGCCTGTACCCTAGTTTTTGTATGCATAAATAAATAAATCTTTTTAAAAAGTCTATTTCAATTTTAAACTGTGTAGTATATGAATATACTCCTAAAACTTAAATAAGAGCCAAAGCAACATTAATTCTTTATTAATTTGTTTGTGTAGTTTTCTCTAATACTAGTTTATAAGCTTTTTAAGTGCTTAAAGGAACCATCTCTTATTCTTTTCTCATTTCCAGAACCAAGCACAGATCTTGGCATATAATAGGGGCATGGGCTATTGAGTGAATGAATGAATGAGTAAATAAGAAAATGCACTTACTTTCCCCAACTGATGCTGCCTGTTGGGAAAGAGAAATGAAAGGGAAATGTCGAGTGTTGCAGAGGTGGCTAGCCTGTGTGGTGAGTTCCAGAGGAGCAGCTCTGGACAAGTAGGAGGTTTCAGAGGGGCTAAGTTCCTGGATTGCGACTGCCGGCAAGAATTCCACATAGGGCAGCAGACCTCTACTGTCTCGCCCACTGCTCCCCTCAGCAGTGTATTTCGTCAGTCTGCCTGTTCTGTTCCCTGCTCTGTCTCTGGTGAATCCTCTCACCCTCCCGCACATCTGGCCTGTACCTCGGTTCTTGTATAAATAATAAATCTTTAAAAAAAAAAAAGTCTGTCAAACTCGGGCATTTTAAACCCACCTAAAAATAAGTATAAGCAAAACTTCTGTGCAGATTTCTTGGATGAAGGAGCAGCATAACATAACATGAACATCACTAAGTTTGGATTTGAATTCTAGCTTCTACAGTTTCTTTCATGAATCTTTTTCTGCATAGAATGACTGGGATGTAGGGGGTGAGAGGATGCACCAGAGACAGAGTGGGGAGCAGAACAGGCAGACTGACCAAAGTACACTGCTGAGGGGAGCAGCTAGCTGGGAGTCAGGAGAGGTCTGCTGCGCCATGTGGGTTGGCTCCCTGGCCAGAGATTGAATTCAGGCCAGAGGTGATAGTGCTGAGACCTGACCCCTAGGCCACCAGGGAGTCCCCTTTTTCGTGAATCTTAAGTAAGTCACTTAATCATGCCGAGTTCTTCAACCAATAAGCCAAGAGAACAGGAGGTGGGCGCAGCATTGCCTCTGAAAGCAGCCTGTAAGCCGGAGAGCGTACACAGCTAGCCTGCTATTAGGGGTCCAGCACCTCACTCCCGCGGATCTAGGAATTCCACATTTGGACCCACCTTCACTGGAGATGTCTGAAAAAGCGGCATCTGGTCACATGCTTTTTGGGCTCTGCGGGCGTCCCTCGCTGAATAAAACTTGACGATGGCATAGAAACCAGATTGGGCCACCGTGGCGTTGGGGAAGACTCGGACTGAATACAGAAGGCCGAACTGGGAGAAGACTGTGAACAGAGAACGCTGTGGGGTGGACCCCACCAATTAAGTGCCTGACATTTCCCGCCCAGGACAGGAAACCGCCCCTTCCAAGTCCTTCTCCACAGGCGGCTGAGGGGAGGCTGCAACGCGAAACGCTTCCCATGCCGTGAGGTTTTCGTGGGCGGTCACGACTCGAGAAGCTTTAGAAGGCCAAGTGTGCTGAGAGCTCACAGTTACCTCTCCGGGGGCTACTGACCCCCCAGGCCCGGGCCAGGCCTCAGACCCCTCTCGGCGGGGACACAGCGCCGGGCGGGGCGCTAGGGCGGGACTCCCCGACTCCCAGTCCCCGGGGTCGGGGCGGCTTTCTCCATCCCTCCCTCCACCTTGGCCCAGCTCACATGCAAAGCCTCGGCCGTGGGTCCGGGGCTCAGCTCCCACACCAGCAAGGTTTTGTCACACCCTGTGGGGACCGCAAAAGGCACCAGCTCCGCCATTCTACCGTCCCTGCGCGCGGTGACGGCTCCAGCGCCACTGCGCCTGCGCAAGGCCGCCCGCGCTTTTTTAAATGGGACGAGGGCGTGGGGCGGGGCCATCTCGTCGGGGCGGGGCCATCTCGTCGGGGGCGGGGCGAGGGCAGCGCTTGGCCCGCCCCGTTCGCCCCGCCCACTCCTCTGGGGTGTCGGAGCAGGTTTTCGGTCTCGGGCACCACCTGATCCAAATCACAGTTTCCTGCGCGTTTAGGGTAGAGTCCAAACAGTGGTCCGCTGAAGGGCCGGACCGGATTACAGCAGCGGGTTCCAACCTCCTCGAAGTTAGAGCACTAGGTGGCTAGCACTACCTTCTGAACTTTAATTAACTAGGCCTCCCTGGCGGCGCAAGGGGTTAAGACTCAGCCTATGAAGCTACCCGCAGCCTCTGCAGCATGAGTTCGATCCCCTGGCCAGGGAGCTACCCACATGGCACAGCAGACCATGCTGCTCCCCTCAGCAGTACATTTCGGTTAATCCACCTGTTCTGTTTCTGGTGAATTCTCTCACTCCCCACACTTCTGGCCTGTACCTCAGTTCTTGTATGCATAAATAAATAAATCTTTAAAAAAGTAAATAAATAATTAACTTGCCGGCTGTGTGTGGGAAATGGCCGTGAAAGATGCAGTCATTTGACTTAGTATTTGCAAGGTTTTAAAAACGCAAATCAAGCTATAACTCAAGTCAGTAACACTCTAATCTGAGATCCTTAAAAAGAACTCCTTTATTTTCCTACCTAGTGTAGTGAATTGTGTACGTGTACTTGTGGGGGTGGGTTGATGTGGGATGATGAGGGAGACTGAGAAGGAAAAATAAATTTGGAGTAATCAGAGTTGGTGCAAGTGGGCAACAACATTAGAACTCATGGTGCCTGAGAGTGGAGGTTCTAGGCGCCTGATAGCTGTTTGGCGGAGTAACTTACGGAGAAGGAAAATTAGGTCCTAAAGATCCCTTAAAAATATATATTTATGCATACAAAGCACTGGGCTGTAGCCCAGAGGTGTGGGAGTGACAGGAGAGGTCTGCTGCCATGTGGGTCAGTTCCCTGGCCAGAGATCAGCTAATGTTGCAGTGGGTGGCCATAGCTTGATAACTCTGAGACTTTAGCCCCTGTGCCACCAGGGAGGCCCTAAAGGTCCTTTTTTAAGATTTATTTATTTATTTATATAAGCACTGGGTACAGTCAGAAGCACGGGAGGGTGAGAGAATTCACCAGAGCCAGAGCGGGGAACAGAACACTAAAGGTCCTTTTTTAAATCCTAGCATGTCAGACAGACCAGGTCTTACAAAACAGGTCTCTTGAATTTTCTAAATAATGATCTTTAGACCATACTGGTCCGAGATGAAGTTTTCAGCAGTTCTTGAGAAAAGGGTAATACAATCAGTATCTCAAACATTTTAAACAAAATTTCAGTTTATCACCATGTAACTAGAACCTCCCTACAATTTTGATGCTAAAAGTTATCTCATGAAGACATGCAGATAGAGGATATGTATTTTGATTAATACTCTTGGGCATTAAAATAAATTGGAAAGCTTAACTTTTTTTTTTTTTTTTGGCATTTTACTGATCTATAAAGTCCAAAAGTCTGGGAACCATTGAATAGTCAAATCTCTCGTTTTATAGCTGGAACAATTAAGGCTCAGAAGTAGGGACGAGAGTGACCTAAGATAACACCCGGTTTAGTCAGGAGTGGTTCTTCCAGCAGCTCCTTTTCTGTCCTTGTGTTGTCCTCAGGTAGGCTCTCCCCGACATCAGCACCTTCCAAGCAAATTAGATGCTATCCAGAGATGCCTTTATCATCTAGATTCTAGCCCATTCTCCCAAAGCATCCCAAAATCATTGGCACCTGACACCATTTCTTGCCCCATGGCCAGTTTCCCCACCTTAATACCAGACCCTGAGCTCCACCCATTACCTACTGAGTTTTCTCTTTACTTCAAAAAGGGGAATTTGAGGGGAATTACTCCGCTCCTGATACTGTTTCAAACCAATAATGGTAGATTTTATTACCTGTCCATATCCATTGTCATTTTTCATATATTTCTCTGCTTCACCTACATCACAAACACCTCAAGAACAATAGCTAGGTTTTTTTCTTATGCTAGTACTTAGCATGCTCCTGCTATATTAGGCACTGAAATGTATATGAAACAAATAATGAACAATTAACAATTATTTGCACAAGGAACATTTTAATAGTTCCCAAACCATACAAACTTCTTCACTGTGGTCCTCTTGGTTAGCAAGTGGCAGTCAGGAATGAGGGACCTGGGCCTGAATGGGAACAAGAAGGAAGCCCTAGAAAACCCCTTATTCCTGGTGCTCTGGTCAGTCTGATTTGTAAATGGGAAGGGAAGAAAACAACATTGGAGTGAGGCAAGAGGGAGAAATGAAGATTTCCCTGGTGAGGAAAGGAGTTCAGGAATGACTCCACAGCAGGCCTGCACCCTGTCTCATCCCAGGTGGCACCCTGTCATCCAGTAGGAAAGTGGCCGACCTGCACAGTGCAACCTCCATTCTACCCTGTGGAGAGAAAAGAGGTTGGTTCTTGCTTCCCATGCAGTAGCTGCTTCTCCACAAACAAGATGGACTCTTCGAGAGTCTCTTATGCAGAGGCACGACCAGAGTCCCTTTCATGCCTAGCTCTGTGGTCTGTCCTGCCCTGACCCTTCTGATTCTTCCTTTACATTCCCCTAATCCAAGGCGTTTGCCCTTTTCCCCCTTCAGGATGCCTTCACATTCTCTCAAGTCCTCATCTTCCTCTGAAGGGAGCGCATGTTATTTTATTACAGGGCTGAGAGTTGCTGGGGAAAAAAATGCCAGGTGCAAGCTCTACTCTCCTGCAGAAAAGGTCAGTCCTAGTGGTCAACATGTTCCTGCTTTGCATGGTGTTGTTAGAGAAGGCGAGAGGCACTCAATTCCTTCCATTGTCACTTGGAGAAGAAACCATTTGCATTATTTATTTATTCAGCTTGGAAAGGTGACATGGTGGTGACCACCACCACCACTTTTGGGGGTGTCTGGCCAATAAGACACACACTTATTATAGAAAATGTTGCTGTCAATTACATAAAGAAGGCCTCTTGGCCTCCATGATTGCATGACGTAATTGCCCTTGCGCCTACAGCTGATGAAACAAGGGGGGCGCCCCACAGGGTCTAAGCTGAACCCATCAGATTTCTATCTCAGGCACTTGAACTGAAACTGAGCCTAGCCAGTCCCTACGGTTGCTTCAAACACTAGCCCCTAAACTTGGGGTGGCTGTAGTCTGTCTCGTTGACTGGGGAGTCAAGCAAACTCATCTGCAGAGAACACAGTGACGCCTATACCCCCGGAGAGGCAGAAACTTGGTGGAAAGTTTGCTGGCATTTTCCCGCCCTGTTTCCATTCTCTTCCAGAGACCCAGCTGAACCCTTGTGTGGACTCAGCAAGATACCTGGTTGTCTCAGAATAAAATCCACCTTAGCGAGTTTAAGTTCTGTTACTGCAGCTGAATGAGTTTTGTTGTTTGTGATAGGAGAGAAAGAACCAGGTCCCAGGCCTTCTGAGTCTGAATTCTAAGCCCCACCATGGTCCTGCGCTTCTCTCGACTTTGCAAAGGAGTCCTTGCCACCACCCCTTTCTCTGTCACTGCATCCTGCTTGGGGCTTTGCCCACTAACTTAGTCCTACAGTGTCGTCCTCACCAGTTCTTCATCCCTCCTGTTTTAGACACAATCTTTTTTGCACAGTTGATGGATGGGAGCAGAGTGGGGCTCAGCATATCTGAAAGGGAGAAAGAGAAGATGGGTGAGAACATACAGGGCAGCCCCCCCAAACAGGCTCGCCCCGCCCAGAGCTGAGCACTTCCAGATTAGTCAAGGGCTCCCTCCCAGAGGCCCTTTTAGACACCCCTATAATGACTGCTGGAGGCTGGGGGTGGCCAGGGGTGGGGGCGAAGGGAACAGAAGAACTGCTTTGGGCCTATTTGTGTCATAGCAGATATTGGTTCACCCAAAGTTTGGGGGTTTCTAGGGAAAGGAAATGTCAAAACAGGCAGCAGAGAGACTAAGGTAAGACCCCACCTACTGAGGAGGGTCCTCAGCAAGGAGCCCCAGGACACTGATCAGAGCCTGGAGCCTCCTAGATTCACCCCCAGGTAGGAAATTTGCTCTTGGCTTCTGATCAGTCCCTTAGCCAAAGACAGTACCTCTTAGTGGGGAGAGCTGAGCCGCCAGGGCCTCTAGTATGGCCCTGAATAATAGTAACATGTGAATAATTCTATGGGCCTCAGTTTATTCCTCTGTGAAGTGGGGATCACACTAGTTTCTACTGTGGGGAAGTTGGATGAAGTGAGCTCTGTATGTCAAGGGCTTGGCACATAGTATGTGCTTAATAAACGTTGACTATTGCCCCACCCTGCTCGTACTGGTCGGGCAGGGCCTTTCTGGACCCTGCTCACTGCAGTCTCCTAACGGGACAGCATGGAGGCCATTCAACGGGCCCTCTGCTTAGGAAGGGGAGTCCCTGGCTCCCTGAACCATCCCTCTAGAGGCCTTCCCAGGCTGTAAAAGGGAAGCAACATCCTGGGCATAGCTTCTGGTCCTCTCTCACCTCTCCCACCCTGGGGCCCTGGCCAGACCTTCACAGTCCATGTGACAAATGTTTTCTGAGTGACTCCGGAAGTCGTTGCACCAGTAGTGGCTGTTGATCTGGAAGATGCCATAGTCAAAGCTGCCGTCTGCATTTTCATTTACCTTTGATAGGTTGAAGTTGCTTTCCACCGAAGCCAGGCAGAGCCCTGAGGACAGGGAGGAGAGGGTTTTTAGAGGCCATGCTGAGGGAGAAGAGAGATGGAGGAGAACGGGAGATAAGGAATCAGAAGAAGGGAACCAGGCCTCGGACGTCTGATGGGGCTAGAAGTCCCCAAGAGCTTCGCTCATCCTCTCCCCATCTCCCCCCCTTCAGTACAACCACTCATCTGTCCATCCATGCTTTCTACATCTAACCGCCACCTTAGGTGTGCCAGGAGCTGTGCAAAGCCCAGTGAGAGACATTTACAGGTGAGGGTCAAATACAGGTGCTTGCTTCAAGGGGTGTATAGTCCGAGAATGACTATAAGTACCAAAATAAACCAAAAAGCAAGATGAAAGGAGAAGATATGAGACAGGTATGCACAAATTCTGGCCACTACCTTGACTTACTACCACTACCTTGGAGCAGGATGGAGGCGTGTGTACTGGCTGTTCCCCCTCTGCCTGGAGTGCTCTTCCCCCAAGCATTTAGGTGACCAGGAACTTTGTTTTATTTAGCTCAATGTCACCTCCTCAGGGAGGCCCTTCTGGACTTCCCCTTCTACAACAGTGTTGCCCATTATTCCCCCCAACCCCCGCTTTATTTTTCTGTACACCATTTATCACTCCCAGGAAGTATTTCTCATGCATATGTGTTTGTTTATGGTTTGTCTCTTCTCCTAGGACGTGACTACCATGAGGGAGGGGGCTCTGTTGATATCCCCAGCACCTACAGTAGTTCCTAGTACGAATAAGTGCTCAATTAGTGTAACTGTTGAGTGACTATGGGAAACTGAGAAAGACCTGTTGAGGACAGCTGTTCTTGAACTTGGCTTTGAAAGAGGAATCTGAGAAACAGAAAGATAGTGACACAGGGCTTGGCCAGGAGGGGAGAAGGAGGTGGGGGGCACTCACAGTCGCTCAGGGTGTAGCCCTCAAGTCCTTCTACCTCCTCCTCATGCAGCACCTTGGCCAAGTCACAGCGCTTGATGAAGATGGCCTGGTTTGTGGTGGCGAGATAGCTGACCAGGCAGATGAGCAGCGCCCTCATCATCCTTCATGGGGAGAAGGTGCAGTTGATCCTGTGTTTATCAGGGTGTCTTAGCAGACTTCTTGCTGGTCTTTTCTGAGAGCCTGAGGAATCTGGAGGGAGCAACAAAGTATCTTCTCTCACTCAGGGCTGCCCACCTAGCTGTTTGCCCACCATTCCCAGCAGGTTACAATTTCAGAGAAGTAACAAGTAATTTCTTAGCCTTAGTGTGTCTCATGCAGTCCTACCCATCCTGACTGGGTAAGTTCCTTCCCAAACCCGCAGTGCTGAGCCGCAGAAAGCAGGGAGCTCCATCTCTTCCCATGATGTGCCCTCTTGGGGTTCCTTTGGTGCAGACAGGGGTTCTGGCAGGTGCATTCCCACGTCCCCTCCTGAAGCTTACCTTTCTCCTATCCCTCTCTGACTTCAGGTCCCAGCCAGTCCAGGGTTTTATATGAGAATCTGTAGAACAAAGCCCTTTGGAGCAGGAGCCTCTACTTCCTCATAAACTATATACTCAAGCCCTGCCCCATTCACAGCTCCTCATGTTCTAAAGAAGGTGCCTTCTGGAACCCTGGTTCTGTGACATCACCACCCTCTTGGAAAAACCTGTGTCTTAACCATGTAAATTGGCTCGGCCTTGAGGCCTATGCGAGCTCTAGGCAGAAAAGGCCGATGGGCCTGGAAGGATAGGGAGAGTGGTGACAAGCACCACAGGGTGGAACGGGGAAGTGCTCTGGCTGTTCTGTCTGCCTTCCTTCCTTCCCTGCTGGGCACAGGACGGCTTTATTGGGGTTGCCACAAGGCTCTACCCCCCAGGTGACAGGGTGTGCCAGTGCCCCAACCTGGATATTTTGAATTAAAACCAAGTGGGGCAGCTTAGCTTCTCACAGGAAACCTGAGTGTGGGGCCAGAGGGTGACCACTTTAGAATCCTGTGGGCGTGAGGTGGAGTGGAGTGGAGTGCAGGCAGGATTCCAGTCCCAAAGTCCACCCTTCCTGAGACCTAACCACACACTTCTCTTTACCACTGTCCTGTGATTCAATAAATGTCCTTTCCTGAATAGACAAATTTGAGCTGAGTTTTGGTTCCTTGCAAACCAAGGAGACCTGTCTGTCAGTGAGTGGACATCTGTGAAACAATGACCTGCTGAATAATTATTGGGTCAAAATAAAATCTGGAATAACAGGCTTATAAAACAATGAAAATGACAGGTACTTATCAAGATTCTGAAATTTACCACAAGCTGTATTTAGAGGTAAATTCATACCCTTAACTGCTTTCAGTCAATTAGATGAAAGCAAATGAACTGAGCATTCAGTTCAACAGGTTAGGAATATACCAGAGACACATTTCCAAGGAAAACAGGAAGAACCAAAGTATAAGAATGATAAGCATAACATACTCAGTTGGCTGAATTCTGGGGGAAATATTAGGGTGTCATGTTAAATATGGAGTTAAGAAACACAGGCTAGGGCCTCCCCTGGTGGTGCAGTGGTTGAGCGCTGGGCTGCGAAGCTGCCCGCAGCCTCTGCAGCACCAGTTCGATCCCCGGATGCTGGACGAGGGTCCCACATGGTGCGCAGACCTCTCCTGACGCGCCTGCTTCTCCCCTCAGCAGTGTACTTCGTCAGTCTGCCTGTTCTGCTCCCTGCTCTGGCTCTGGTGAATCCTCTCACCCTCCTGTGCTTCTGACTGTACCCAGTGCCTGTATACATAAATAAATCTTAAAAAAAAAAAAAAGGAAGAAAGAAAACACAGGCTACAGAACCTAAATATTATATGACCTCCCACACTTGCCATGCACTTCAGATTCTTCTCTGTAGCACCAGGGTTGGGTAACTAAATTCTTCAAAGTTCCTGGAATGAGTTCCTTGCTAGGACAGGCCACTTTAAAGCCAAGGGTTACCACAGACAACAGGAGCTTTTAATAATAAGTCAGCTGGTAGTTCATCCAAGGAGGTAAATATAACTGAAGGTCATACTATTAGTAAAAGTTTCTAAAGCCTTTGTTGCCTTAAAGGCATCGCTAACACTTCCCAAAAATTATACTCCGCCCTGAGCAAGACAGAGAAGTGCCAGTGCTGCCCCCTAGTATACAGGGTAAGAAAGAAGTCTATGTATTTGCTTTAGCAAAGTGTCTATGGTTGTGCTGTGAAATGCTAGACAAGTGAAATACAAACGTACCTTGGAAAAACCAAAGTGGTCCTTAGTGAAAGAGTCAGGGTAATTGATAGACTGGCAAAATTCCACGGTGGTTCAGTCCAAAAACACCATTCATGTAACATAGAAAGAAACAAAAAGACAAGAAACAAGCACTGATGAGGTTTTAGAGGAAAAGGAACATTTTCCCACTGTGTTGTATAAATTGGTGCAGCTGCTACAAAAACAACAGTATGAAAGTTCCTCAAAAAATTAAAATTAGAACTATCATGTGATCCATTAATTTCACTTCTAGGTATCTATCTGAAGACTATGGGCCTCACTGGTGGCGCAGATGGTTGAGCGCAGCACTGTGAAGCTGTCCGCAGCCTCTGCAGTGCCATTTCGATCCCCGTCGGCCTTGGAGCAACCCACATGGTGGGGCAGACCTCTCCTGTCTTGCCCACTGCTCCCCTCAGCTGTGTATTTCAGTGGATCTGCCTGTTCTCCCTACTCTCTATGGTGAATCCTCTCACCCCCCTCAACCTGGTTTATACCCCAGTTCTGGTATACATAAATAAATCTTTTAAACAAAATTTAAAAAAAAAGATAGGTGAAGCCCCCGATGACATCACCATATGCCCAGTGTCATCACTGAGCACTTACATGGAACTTACCTCTTGTTTGGTTACTTTCCTTTAGTTTCTCTTACCTATTATTGTTAAGACATTATATTGAGTTAAAACTTTGCTATCATTTTGAATGGATAAACAAATCTTGGTACATTCATATGGAATATTACTCAGGCAAAAAGGAGGACATTCTATTTACAAAAAGTTCTAGAAAATGTAAACTCATCTATAACAACTCATAGCAAATTAGTAGTTGCTTGAAGATGGGGTGAGCTGGAAGGGGTGGAGGGAGAGATTACAAAGGGGTGCAAGGAGAGTTTGAGGGATGATGGAGAGGTCTCTCCCTTGATTGTGAGGATGGTTTATTTCATGGGTGGACACATATGTCAAAAATGATCCAATTGAACCTACAAATATGTGTCACTTATATGTCCATGACTCAATAAAGCTGCTTAAAATCTTCAAAATTACTATCAACACACAAAACGTATTTTATGAAAAGGGAGTGTCAGCCTGTGCTGGTTGAGAGCTCAGCTTCAGGTCGAATCCAAAGTGGGGAAAATTTCTCCCATAGGCCAACCCTTTGTGCGATATGTCCTATGGCCACTAGAGGCCAGTAGTGGCTCACATTGGTTGCAGAGCACCAACACAAGAATTCCTTCCTGGGAATTCTAGCCTAGGAGATGGGCATTAATACACCCTAACGGAGCTAACCCCAACCTTTGGGCTGTAGTCTCTGACTTCAGATTCCACCCTGTTAGTCTCTCAACACTAACACACCTCCCTGTGCCACCTACCAAGGGGTGGAAGGGGTGTCCTGTCTCTGGTGGGGCAGCAGCCACAGCAGGTGTGTATCATTCACAGGGCTGATTTGGAGTAGACAGAAAGGGCACCAAAGGGTTATGATCCTCCAGTGCCTTTGGAAGACCTCCAAGGCTCAGGGTACCCTCTGGATTGGCCCTCCACCTTGCCTGAACCCCACTATTATAAAACAGGGCAGGTTTCCATTATCAGATGTTACAACTTCACAGGCTTAGCCAACAAGAATGAAGCCAAGAAGATAATTTCTCTAAGGGAGTGGGGGAGGAGAGGAGGTTTGATGAAGGACAGGTGGAGCACCTGTGGGATGCTACGATGGGTCTCTCCCAATAAAAACACTTGCTAGCACCTATTGTTGAGTCTTCCCAGTGTGTGAGGATGGATGCTAAACAGTGCACACAGAGATTCATTTCATCCTTACAGCACTCTTGCAAAATTACTTGTAAGGAGGTGAAGTCACTCACCTCAAGTCACAGAGCTAGCAGGAGGTTGAGCAAAGATTCGAATCCAGATTTGACACCAACATAGCAGCCTATGAGTCCATAGTTGTCATTTTAATGAATTGACTTTCTTGCTCCTTGGGGCTGGGCCATTAACTAACTCATGTGTTAAAATGGTTGGTGTTGGTAGCAGGTGGTGGGTATTTTAGTTTTCCTTCTGGAAAGAAAGCTCCTGATGTTCAAGAGAATTCTAAATACTTGTGATGGTTCAGAAGGGAAGTTCTCCCCAGTTATTTGTTGAGCATTTATAGAAAAGCGTGAAGTTCTGTGCTGGAGGTTGAAACATTCATGGTCACGGTGTTTGGAGGCCATGTGGGGGAGGACAGCAAGGAACTGAGGGGCAGGCGACCTACAGAAACCCAGTGGCATTGTTCATTTGTACCCACAGGCAGCAGTACCTCATCCCTAGTGGAGTCCTGAGCAGGATGCAGGCCCAGGAACTCAGCACAAGTTCATGGCCAAAGATAGCCAAAGCATCCTGCTGAGCAGATAATTCGTGTCTGAGGTCCATGGGTGAGCGGAATCCTCCAGCAGTTTCTCTTCAGAATATCCTTTCCCTTGGGTCTGAACGGTCGCACCTGGGACCATGAAGCTGGATTCTCCAGGGGAGGCACCAAGGGGCGGTACCCTTCTGTGGTGCCCCGCAGAGCTGAAGCTAAGAGGTAGATGTCAGTCCAGGCACAAGTAGGGCCTCCATGTGTGACCGCCACTTCTTATAAAAGCGAGCAGTCCTGGCGAGCAGTTCTAGGGAGACAGAAAGCTCGTCTTCATGCAGATGGGCCCATTCTGGGGAGCGTCCATACCACTGTGTTGTTAGCAGGTCAACACGTTGTGTGAAGCCAGGGTCTCCTAGGCTGCACGGGTGAATGTGGGGCCAGCAGCGATTCCAAGCCAAAGCCATGAGTGGTAGCTGCCCACCATCATGGCTGCAACAGCTCCAAGCACCTGCAGCTGTGGGTGAACTTGGGCCGCAGGTTCTGACTCTGAGAGCAGCTCTGGAGAAAGAAGTGAACTTCGTGGGCCACCAACGTTGTGCCAAACTCTGTGCACTCACACCTGTGACCCTGTGAGTCGGGCACACTCATCACGCCTTCATTTAATGCCAGAGGAGCCAGAGGCTTCAAGGATGGGGCGCCTCTCTGACTCCCAGAGCCTGGTCTCTTCACGAGGCTGGGACTTGCCTATGTTGGGTGCTACGGCAGCACCCCAGGGTATGCTGCATACACAAATGACCCGGGGCCATTTGATTAGATGCTCATGTCTGTATTTTTTCCCCAAGTTAAAAATATACAGCTTCTAAAAGCTGACTCCTTTATCTTTCTTTGTACTTTTATTTTTTTTGAACATATGGAAAATACAGATAATCCAAAAGAAAAAAAATTAAATCTCTCCCAGTCCATCCAACAGAGATGACCACTGTCAATGTTTTTCGACATCTATTGTTCATAGATGTGAATCTGGTGGAAATTTACCAAATTTACCCAAGAGGAGTTACGTAGCACCTTGCTGTTAATCTACTTTTCTTCACTTGACAATAGAGAGTGGTCATATTTCTATGTCATCGAGTAGTTTTCTACAACAGTAATTCTGCATTAGAACACCCCACCCAGGGTAACAACAATTATTGATGTTATATTGAATTTGTCTGGTATGGGCTCAGGCTACGGGAGTTTTAAAGACTCCCCAGGTGGTTCCGAGCTTGAGAGGCTCTGTGTGACTATCATTTTTCAGTGGTGGCCTTGCATTTGCTTTGCTGAAGGAACACGCTATAATTTGATTAATTCCCTTTTCTTGGACATTTAGTTGGTGTCCAATTTTTCATCATTATAAATCTTTTCTCTGAAGAGCAAGATAACAGGGACTCTAGCCTTTGCAGATCATAAGGGCTCTGTTGCAATTATTTAGTTCTGCCATTGTAGCACAAAAGCAGTCACAGACAATGCATCAGTGAATGCATATCACTGTGTTCCGATAAAACTCTCTGCAAAATCAGGGCCTCCCCGGGGGCGCAGCGGTTGAGCGCTGGGTTGCCAAGCTGCCCAAAGCCTCTGTGACACCAGTTCGATCCCCGGCTGCTCCCCGGCCACCAGAGGAGGGTCCCACATGGTGCGCAGACCTCTCCTGCCGCCCGCTGCTCCCCTCAGCAGTGTACTTCGGTCCTTCTGCCTGCTCTGCTCCCCGCTCTGGCTCTGGTGAATTCTCTCACCCTCCCGCGCTTCTGACTGTACCCAGTGCTTGTATAAATAAATAAATAAATCTTAAAAAAAAAAAAAAAAGAGAGAGAGAGACAAAAAAAAACCAACTATCTGCAAAATCAGGTTGTGGCCACATTTAGCCAGTGTGCCATGATTTACAAACAGTGATTTAGTGAGGCTCCTTAAAGCTCAACTTTCTAGTTTGAAATCATCATTTTCTTGGGACGGTGATTTTATACAGTTTACTTGTAGAAGGAAGAAAGCTGGAGCTCATATAAGCAACAGGTTAGAGGGACATTTTAACCAAATGTATTTTATAAATGCAAATGTACATTTCATTGTTAGAAAGTCAGTTAGGGATTTAGATGATGGTTGCAGTTTTTTTCCCCTTTCTTTTAATCTGCCTCAGTGCCTATGGCATTCAAATGAAAGTTTTGCAGAGCTCACAAAACATCTCTGTGGAACCCAACTGTTCCACAAGGAACACAGTTTGGAAACCAGTGCAATAAGCTACATTCCTGGATTTATTATTGAAGCAAGTGGGGCCTGAGCCTTTTAAAATCAGCTTATCTATGCTGTTAAACTGCCCTGTATGAAGGGAGAGAGAGAAAAAGGTATTTCTAACATTCAAGTGAATGTAAACATCCTCCTGTGGCATACTTGGCCTGTCCCCCAGCATGTCACGCAGACCTAAAAGTGGCCAGGATCAGGGGCCCAGCACAGTAGGCAAGGGCAGCCTACCCACGCAGGATGCTGTGGTTTCTGCTTGACCCTGACCCAGCGCAGCTCCTACCTCTGACCTCCCCACCTCTCAGATCTCCCCTCCATGTCTAATCTAAATGGGGAAGCTCTAATTCCCCCAGGCTTGTCATCAGGCATTGGGGGCCTGCTGCATTCCCCTGTTGTGACTGGCAGTGAGGCTGGTGCACACATGGGCAACCCAGAGGATCTTTCTTTTCCTCTTTCCTTCCTCCAGGCTTGTTCTTTCGACTGGGGAAGCCAGATGCTTTAGAGTTTAATTACAGGCTGCAGTTGGAAGCACAGAATGTCAGCGCTGGAAAGGAAGGACCTTATTATAAATAATAGCTACCAGCATTTATTGAACATTTACTCTGTGCCAGGCACTGTGCCAAGCCCGTTTCTAGGCATTACCTTATTTAACCTTCCCAACAATTCTAGAAGGCAGGTACCCTCATTATATCTTTTCTAACGGGAGGGAAACTGAGGCTTTAGGGAGGTTACAGGGCATTTCCCGAACTGGGCTGAGTGGTGTAGAGTGGCAACATAAAATGTGGGTTAGTAAAAAACAAAACAAAGCAAAAAGAGCTTCCCCCCAAGAAATTCACAAGACCCGCGGAATCGTGGAGTAAAGAAACCTTGTGTAGGCCAGCGTCGCTTCTGCTGCAGACCTTCCAGAACTCTGATCCCGAGAGCAGTTTGGAGGCGCAGATGTTAACCATTTTATAGATGGGGTAATGGAGGCAGGGTCTTAGGGATGGGCCAGGCACAAATCCTGGCCCCAGGCTTTCTACACCCCAGAGGATCAGAGCAGAAGAAAGCACACGTCCTGTTTTCATAAACAAAGTTTGATTGACAGTCATCTCTCCTGGCTCCCTTGATTGACAAATCAGCCAGTGTAGACCAGAGAGGATGACTTACCCCAGGCTACACAGCCAGTGAGGGACAGAGGCAGAAATAAACCCCAGATCTCCAAAATACAGATGACTTCCAAAACACAAGTCAGACAGGTGGCAGCGGAGGGGGCGTCGGTTTTGAAGTTCCACGCGACCTGTAGTACCTGTGCCAGGCCTCCAATGGGTGCTGCTTACACAGGCCCCAGCCCCCGCCCCCACTGTCCATACACTGACAGCATTTCTCCTGCCACTCCGGGTCCACTTTGGCCTGCTCTACCCTGGGACTGTGTCCGCTCGCCCCCTTGTGTGGGTGACCTGAGCAGGGAGCAGGCACGAACCCCAGAGTCTCGTAAGGGACAAAGGCTGAACAGGGCCATCTGTGTTTATTTTAATTCTGTACCAGAGGCAGTAAAACATTATTAACTTCCCCTCTGCCAGTGTGAAACGTGAGATCACTTGGACAGGAACCGGGCAGAAGGCAACCTTTGCCCACTCTGGGAAGACTTTGCCAAACAAATGAATGGAGTTAACAGGATCCCGGGGGAGCTGTTCAAAACCACTTCAGAAAATAAATGATGGTGAAGGGCTCTCGGGCCTCCCTGAAGTACATCGTTGTACCGTGGTCATTTATTTACACTGTGTGTGTGTGTGTGTGTGTATGTACTGTTGAGTGTGCAAATAAAATCATTTTTATCTTTGTGAAAATTGCACAAAGCACTTTATTAGCCTTGTTAACAATTTAAAATAGCTATAGATTTAAACAGTTCAGCTAGGCCCACCCAGCAAGTGATACTAATGAGGGAGGTTTAATTAATCTCCAAATCTTGGTGGGGAGGTGTCTTATGACCCAGGATGGCCAAGGCATTCCAGAGAGCTGCAGGTCCTTCTGGGAACAGCTGCAGAGAGAGTAGGGCATAAACGGTGGCCTTGGGTGGAGGCCCTTCCAGACTGCCCAGATGGCCTTTCCAGAGCCAGGAGACGCAGACTTGTCACCGAGGTGGAGGGTAAAAATAGTCCTGTGTGGGCGGCAGCTGGGCCCAGAGGCACCAGCTTCCTTGTCTCTAGGACAGGAGGAGGCAAGCCTGTGACTGGCACCTTCCTAGGCTCCTGGGGTGCCCCTCTTCCCCAAGCCCTGGGGACTGGGGTGGGGGGAGACTTTCCCTAATAAGGAAGCACCTCCCTACACCCCACCCACACACACAGTACTGGGAAGAGCTTGGGCTAGATTATAAAGCAGCAAAGGGCTTAAATTCTGGTCATGCCAGCTACCAGCGCTGTTTGACTTCTGGCAGGATTTTTCTCTCTGAGCCTCCATTTTCTCATCTGTCAAATGGGGCCTAGTGATTTATACCTCTTGCTCACCTTCCAGCACGTTCTTTAAGAGTAGCCCTGGGTCTCCCTGGTGGCACAGGGGTTAAACACACAGTGCTATCAAGCTGTCCCTAGCCACTGCAGCACAAGTTCAATCCCCAGCCAGGGAACTGACCCATATGGTGCAGCAGACCTCTCCTGTCTCGCCCGCTGCTCCCATCAGCAGTGTATTTCAGTTAGTCAGTCTGCCTGTTTCTGCTCCCCACTCTGTCTCTGGTGAATCCTCTCACCACCACCCCCCCCCCCGACGCCTCTGATCTACACCCCGGTTCTTGTATGCATAAATAAATAAATCATATGAAAAAAGAGTGGCCCCTGAGACAACCCAGCCATGTCATGAGGACACTCAAGCAGCCTCAAAAAAGGTCCACAGGCCAAGGACAGAGGCCTCAGGACAGCAGCTGTTTCAGGGGGTCATCTGGGATGCCTTTCCTCCACCCCCAGTTAAGCCTCCAGGTGACCACAGCCCTGGGCAGCTCCTTGGGTACACCCTCATGAGAAACCCTGAGCCAGAACCACCCAGCTCAGCTGGCCCTCAGAAACTGTGAGATAATTAATATTTGCCAAATTGGGGGACAAATGATGTAGCAATTAATAACAAATACACTTCCTTTTCAGGGTTATTATAAGAATTAAGAGAGAACGTAGGCCAAGCAACAACCAGATTTGCTGGGACCAGGGGATCCAGAAGAGCAGGAGGAGGGCTTACTGGACAGGGAGTGACCGGCCAGGTTCAGGCCACGTGCGCCCCCAACTACTGAACTCTGGGGAGGAGTCTGAGAGACTTAAAGTGCAGATAGTGGCCAGACCATAGATCAGAATAGAACTTTGAGATCTGTGGCAACATCCCAAAGCCAACCACAGCCCAGTAGTGATCTGCCCCCAATGGGCTTGATCAATAACACAGCTTCCAACTTTTGGCCCCACTTCCAATGGAGGACAGACAGAACATAAGATATGCTTCCCTAACCAATCACAGAGGATACCTGGATTCTGGCCGGCCCACCTACACTTTCCCAGCCTCCTAGCAGGCTGTGCCTGAAGCTGTCCCTTCTTTTCACTATAAAGCTCACCCACTCCTCTGCCTGCCTTTGAGTCTCTGCCAAAGTCAATTAATGGTGGCTGCCACCCTCGCTGCAGCAAGCTCTGAATAAACAGCCTTTGCTTGTTCTCACGTGGGTGGTCTTTGTTTACTTTCACAAGCCCAAGTTCTCTCTCCCTTCCTACTCTCAGATCATAGACTACTTCTTCCTCTCCCTCCCAAGTATCCGGAGAAACCTGCTCAGAGATGATAGAAGAGAGAGAGACAGGGATAATGCCAAGCATTACTTTGAAACAGGGCAGATCTGGTTCAAACCTGGCCCTGATGCTTAATAGCTGTGCATCCTGGGGAAGTCAGTGAAGTATCTGAGCTTCTGCTGGCTCCTGTCAAGGGGAAGTGGAACCCAAGGACTATGGTAAGTGAGAATGTATTTAACATACTCAGCATACAATAGGTGGTTAATAGAGGAAGCCTCTTGGTGGAGGGGCGCCTCCCTTAACATTGCCACTGTCTCTCCCCTGCCCCCTCATTTGGACCACAGTCTTCGTGCAGCGAACAACCTGACCTTAGCTTGTTGGAGCCCAAGGTGTCTGGACTCAAGTCCAGGGTCTTTCGGAGGTTAAGGGCTGGTCTTAGGAGGAAGATGGACAAAGGCCACAACAGAGCAGTTCTCTCAAGAAATCCCAGCTGGTAAGAGCAAAGTCAAGATGTCCAGGTCAGAGTTATACCATCCTCCTGTGTTCTGGCACTGAGGGTGACCAGAACTGGCAGGGAGGTTCCTGTCCAGAAAACTGAATGTCCTCGGCTAGGTCACTTTCCCAGGCCTGAGGAGGCTGACCAGGTCTTTTCTCGATCTTTCCTCTGTGTGTGTGCATCAGTTTCTTCATCTCTGAAAGAACTGTAATAGCCTCCCAGGCCTGCCCCCCAGACCCCCGCCTTATAGAAATGAATTCTAACATTTTACCCAGGCAGAGGAAGAACAAGCAGTACTTCAGGAATGGTGAGGTCAAGAGAAGCTTTATTACTTATGCATGAGGTCCCAGACCTGGGTAGCCCCGTAAGGTCTGAGCACAGGTTTAAAGACCAAGGGTTCCTTTATACACAACTATCTCCATACCTGTTACATGGATAGCATCATTTTTCAGCAGGCACAACCGTTTGTGGCAAAGTCCCCATACAAGGGGGCAAGGCAAGGGGGGAAAGATGCAGGCATTCGGGGATGGCCTTGGAGAGACAGACCAGCTGGTTGGCCACCCCACCAGTGCTGAGGCCCTGGCCATGAATCTTGACAGGGAAGGAGCTGTTAAGTAAGCAAACTTGTTGATGATGCCTGCATTGGAGTGTTCATTGCACCTGGGCTGGAAGTTCTGCTGGAATCTTTATTATTTCATTTGCTCAATAATTTATTTTCGCTTCACCCCCATGAATCAGTGTTTTGCTAATGGGGTGTGTGTGTGTGGGGGGGTGATTTTTAGATGTTCACATGTTGGGGGCATCCTGTACCCCTCACTCCAGTTCACCGGGCCCTTTCCATCCACTGTCACCCCTGGACTCCAAGCTTCCTGACAGCGTCCTGGACTTTTACAAAGATCTCTCCATGCTTGCTTCCTTCCTTCCCCACAACAAAGAATGCAAAGGAACACAAGGATGCTAAACCATCTCCCACCCCATAAACTCAGGCAAATGTGTTGAAAAAAAATGATAACAACCAAGATGGGGGGCCCCTCCCCCCAGGACTGGAGTCTAAGCTGGTACATTTCTGGAGGACAATTTGGTAGGATGAATTTTTGTATTCTGCAGGTCCTTTTTCAAATAAAATCTAAGTTAAAAATTACACTGTCTGCACAATGACTGTGTTTCAAAGCTCTTTATGGTAATATAGTCTCTGATGCCAAAAAAAAAAAAAAAAAAGAAAGAAAGAAAGAAAGGAAGCAACTCAAATATCTTAAAATAAAGACCTTGGTTAAGTAAACTGTAGCCTGTACCTGTGAACACCATTTCTTTACCACAGAGGTTGTGGTAGATCAGTAGTTCTTAAAGTTCAGCTCCCCAAGAACAGGGTGAAGTCATTTTGCGGGGGCTCCTCCCCAGACCTGATTCAGAAACTCTGGGCTGGGCCCAGGAATCCGGGTTTTAACAAGTCTTCCAAGCAATTCAAAACCACAGTTGTAGATGAATATTCATCACTACCAAGTGATACACTGTTAAATGACAAAAGGTTACAAAACAGCACGTACAAAGCAGTAGGCACCAAGAGCGCGCCCCTAGTCTGGCTGCACTGGCACAGAGAGAGGCGCACAGGAAAAGTCCAGAAGATTCTGCACCAAGGGGGTGACATCGACCCCCGGCGTGGTAAGAGTATACAGAAGGTTTTCCTTTATTCCCATTTTGCTAAGCCTATTTTCTGACTAGTCTGCAATAATATCCTTTGAAAAAAGGAAAGGAAAACGAATCCAATGTGTTATTTTTGAATGGAGAAAAGAAAATCGAGTGGGATGGGGCGAGGGCGCGCGCGGGCGGCAGAGCGCGGTCCTCACCCGCGCGGCTCCTGGCTGGGGAGAGCGAAGCTGCGGCCGCCGGGGCCCTGCAGCCCCAGGCTCGGCGCCAGGGGAAGGGGAGGCAGCCTGCGGCTCGGGGCTGCTCCTCTGGCGTCTAAGGGGACTTAGTCGCACTTAAATTAAGAGGCCAGGAGAGATGTAGCAGCAGGCTTTGGGAAGAATTTCACTAAGAACACCGACTCCCGAGATGGGTGCCTCAGGGGGACGGATTTTCCAGCCAGAACATTCCGTGGTCGCCCCGAGGGCGCCAGGCACGTCCGGCCCGAGGGCGGAGCTGCCGGGATCCCCGAGCCCTTCCAGCCTCGAGGCTCTGGGGGGGGACAGCGCTCGCCGCGGGGTGCCAGGGGGCGACGCGGGGCCCGGCGGGGAGGAGTTGGCAGCGGGGCGGGCGGGGCGGGGCCGTTGCTAGGGGAGGGGCGGCGGGGCCCGCAGCCGGCTGAGCCGGCACCCGCCGCGCGCTGCTCCCCGCTCCCAGCTCCCGCGCCGCCTGTTGCTCGCGGCTCCAGCCCGCAGCTTCCCGCCGGGCGCCCAGACTAGCGGCCCGAGGGGGTGCCGGCGCGGGGGAGCCTCCTGCCTTGCTCTTCTCCCCACTGACAGGTAGACTGAGCGTCCCCGAGAGCTCCGGCGCCCGAGCCTCCTGTGCGCCCCGGACCGCGCGCGCCGACCCCCGCGCACCCCGCCGGCATGAACGCGACCTTCCTGAACCACAGCGGCCTGGAGGCGGCGGGCGGCCTGGGCAGCGGCGGCGGGGCCGCCCTGGGGAACCGCAGCCACGGACTGGGCACGTGGCTGGGCTGCTGCCCGGGGGGCGCGCCGCTGGCCGCCAGCGACGGGGTCCCCGCGGGGCTGACGCCCGACGAGCGCAGCCTGTGGGTGTCGCGCGTGGCGCAGATCGCGGTGCTCTGCGTGCTCTCGCTCACCGTGGTCTTCGGCGTCTTCTTCCTGGGCTGCAACCTGCTCATCAAGTCGGAGAGCATGATCAACTTTCTGATGCAGGAGCGTCGGCCCTCCAAGGACGTGGGAGCCGCCATCCTGGGGCTGTACTGAGCGCCGCCGGCCGCCCTCACCAGCCCGACTGGAAGGAGACGCAGCAGGGACCAGGACCCTCGTCCCATCCCCGGGTCCTGCCACCCCCTCAAGGTGGGCAGCGCAAGCGGCAACGAAGTACCTGGGGCGCCGGGATCTGGGGACACTGCGGGGCGCTGCGGCCGCGCCAGAAGGGACTTCCTCGCCGGCTCTGCTCGGTGTGCGCTGGGGCGCTGCGGGGTGCTGGGAGGGGAGAGGATGGACTTCCCAATTTTTTTAAAAAAAAGAAGTTCGGGGCAGGGAGGGAGTGGTTGTGGGATGTACCTTGGGACTGAGGTCACTCGCAAGGGAGTTGTGTGTGTGTGTCTGTAGGTGGGGTTGGGGCGAGTAACAAGGTGTGTTGGGGGGCGTTGCTGAAGAACCCGCTTGTTGACCCGATTTTACCTTTGGAAAGAAATCTTGTAATAAAACTGCAGCCGTCGGTGTTCTGGCGACTTCTCGCCCTGGCTCTCTGATGGGGGTGTGTGTGGTGGGGGGCCAAGGAGGACGTCTGCGTGTGTCCTGGCAGCGAGCGCTTTGATCCCCTGGCCGCGCTGGAACCCCGTTGGGCCAGTTCGTGGGCTCCCGAGGACGCGCTCCAGTGCCGCATGTGGCCCCAAAGGGGAAAGGAACCTTTTTCTTTGTCCTGCCAGGCAGTTGAGAGATTAATTAAATCACGGTGACATTTGAATTTTTTTCTCTGGGATGAAACAAAAACCAGTGACTTGAGTCCAAAAGGGAGAAAATAGTGAAATTAAAACAGTGAACAAATAAGATTTAATTGCGGGGGGGGGGGCGGTGAAGACAGACTCGATCTAGTTACAATTAGTTCTAGGGCAGAAAGCCTGAAGCGCTTGTTTTGACCCTACTTTTCCGGAGGGCTGGTAAGGAGCGCGCGCTGCTGCGTCCTAGAGGGAGGCCGGGCCTCTGGGAGAAGGCTTTGTGGTGTAAATTACCCTGGATATTTAAAATGGAGAAAATGTCCTCCTAGTGCAGCTGCGCAGGGGTATTTGAAGCCTCTCATTAAGAGATGTCCTCTGCTGCCCAGAACCCCAGCCTCCTGTGGGTGCACAGTGTCCTGAAGCAGTAAGAACCTCCACACTAGGCAAATACGAGGGGGTGGCTCTGATAGCTGAGAGTGTGGGGTGGGGGGAGCTGACGCTGAGAGATGGGGGTAATGGAGGAGGGAAGGCTGGGTTTTGTGACCGAGGCAGACCGTCTTAATCCATATGCCAACCCCACCCGGGCACCTTGGTCCTTGGAAGCCTTGGGGAGGAGGGGCGCCGATGGATTTCTCCCTCTCTTCTCTCCTTTGCCATAGGTGGCAGAGAAGGGGAAGTGCAGAAGAGGGAAGATGGCTGACACCTTATTTCGCTTTGGGAACAAAAGCAAAGCTAACAGCATTTCACATCTTGGGCACTAGTTCTGCATTTGTTTCCCAACCAAAGCAGAGATCTACACATTGGATCTCACTCTTTACCCTTCTGGGAAACCTGCTGTTTTCCTCTCCGAGGCTTGAGGCAGCCTTTGGGTGTGCCTGCATGGGTTAACACACACTTACATGCATGCATGTGCCCGCGAGTGTGCCTGTGTCTGCAGACATATACACATGGGTGCACACATTGAGGCTAGAGGTTACACTGATGAGGAAAGATCCATAACTTTCCTGGCTCCTGAGGCCTCGTATCCCCTCACCCTCGACACCCCCACCCTGCCATCCCAGTGCCTGATCTAGGAGGGTTTATCCAGTTAGACAGGCCAGGCCAGGGGCTAAGAGTCTCTGTAAAGTGTCTGCAATGAAAGACCCAATGTGGAGAATGCCCCGTGGATAGTTTGGTGCAACTCGCAGTTCGCTCTGATCTTGGGGGAGCAGCCTCTGATGATCTGGGCCACCTGCATATGCTGCACCTTCATGCAGCACAGGTGTCTGGAGCCTGGGGGATGCCATGCCATGGGCCTTGCAGCTCTGACAGTGGCAGGCAGTCTCATAAAACCCCAAATGACCAAAAAATGGAGTTTCAAAAGGAACATGGGCTTAGTGTTTTTTCGCCAGCCAGGAGACTGAATCTTGAGGACTTTCCTCTAATAAAATGGATCTGCCACTAATTGTGATTGGGCCAAAAGGAGGGGATTCAAGAGTTAAGTTTCCTCAATTTGCTGAAAAGGGAAAACCTCCACGAGGAAGCTTTGCAGGATTTGCTCACTGTAAAGAAGAAAAAGGACGGTGAAGATGTCTGTGTGCTAAGAGGCATGTTTGTGCCTCCAGCTGTGACTTGTGCAGCATGTGTACATCTGCACACATGGGCACACTTGTGGGCATGTGTATGTAAGTGCGTGTTAACCCATGCAGGCACACCCAAAGGCTGGCTCAAGCCTCGGGGAGGAAAACAGCATGTGGGGGTTCCAGGAAGGGGTGATGGGTGAGACCCTATTTGAAGCCCATCTAAGTTCTTCCCGAAGAAAGAGCCGGCGTCTTGCGGTGTATTTGCTGAGTCGCCTTATATAAACCTACAAAAACCGTCAGGGCGGGGGTGGGAACAGAGTTACAAATTATGTAAGAGTCAGATGAGGCTTAATACTCCCGGGAAACTGGATGAGAATCCTGAGCCTGGAGCATCGTTGGAGACTGGAGAAGGGGCCTGGTCTGGAGAGCTCTCTCCCTTCACCCAGGCAGAGGGTGCTCTTCCCACAAGGCCCTGGCCAGGATGCAGAGTCAAATCTCTGACTTCCAAAGAAAAGACTCAGGATCCAGGTCTTGGAAATCCTGGCGACAAATCCTGCTTCCTAGCTCTGTGAGTCTAAGGAAGTAACTTCTCTGTGGCTCCATATGCTCATTTTTAAAATGGAAGCAGGGGCCTCCTTGGTGGCGCAAGGGGTTAAGCACAGCACTATGAGGCTATCCGCAGTTTCTGCAGATGAGTTCGATCCCCAGCTAGGGAGCAACCCACATGGCGCAGCAGACCTCTCCTGTCTCGCCCATTGCTCCCCTCAGCAGTGTGTTTCAGTCAGTCTGCCTGTTCTGTTCCCCACTCTGCCTCTGGTGAATCCTCTCACCCCCAACCTGCACTTCCGGCCTGTACCCCAGTTTTTGTATGCATAAATAAATAAATCTTTAAATAAAATAAAATAAAATGGAAGCAATAGAACCCATAGCTCAGACGAGATGATGTGTGCAAAGTAGCCAACATCGTACCTGGCCTGTCATGGTCAATAAAGATAATTATTATGACAGTTGCTATTTCTGTTTCTCGTATGAACTCCTTCCCAGCAAAATATATTTGGTTCTCTGAAATGGCATCCCTGGGCAGAAAAGGTTATTCCTATTCGCAAAGCATTTTTTAGCTCTCAAAGCACGATAATCATGTATGAAGTGCCTAATTTGCCAAGCATTGAGTGTCCACCTTCACGAGGAAAGTTCATTATTACTCCCATTTTACACATAAGGACTCTGAGGGTCAAAGAAGTTGCCTGAGGTCACACAGCTAGGAAGGAGCAGAGCTGGGATTCAAGTCAGCCTGTGTGACTCCCGTCTGTCTTCACTCTACATGGTCTTATTCATGCTCTGTCACAGCGGCTAATAATGCAACAATGGAAACAACCATCCACATGGGGAACTCCGTGGCGCCCTCCTCTGGGCCTCTAAAGTTTCTTTTTGGCTACCAGCAGGAGCCAGTGGGTGTGGGGTTCTGGAAGCAGCTTGCAGGCCAGTTGTAAACCCAGGCTTCTCTGGAGCTTTCCCGGGAATGTCTGGGCTGAAAGCCCGGAACCTGGGACCTGGGTGCTGCTGATGACACATCCAGGTGGGCAGAGTCCACCATCCTTGCCGAGGCTTGTGCTCCAGGCCGCTGGCTCCCTGCTGAGCTGAGCAGGGCACCAAGGCTGGTGGAGCTCAGAGGGTGCTCCAGGGCCCTCCATGCAGCCCCACCCTCCTGTGGGGTCCTTTCCTGCTCCTGTCCCTCCTTCCATGTTGGCCAAGAATCAGGGCATTTTGCAAAGACATCTCCGCATCATAACTGGACCAGAGACTCAGAGAGAAGGGAGAGGAGGGAGGGAGAGAAAACAAGGGGAAAGAAGATAATGAAGAAAGAAGAGGAGAGAGAAGATGGGGTGGAAGGAGAAGGAAGAGGCGAGGGTGGTAGGAGAAACAAAGCAGGAGGCGCAGCAGGCAGCCCCCCTCCCGCTGGAGCCCCAGGAGCTCAGCCTCCACCAGCCCTGCCGTACACCTGTCGCGTCTCAGCAGCTCTGCAGGAAAAGAAAAAGAACTGAAGGTGGCAGCTGCCTTGGGTGCTCCCTCCGCTCCCTCATGTGGACACTGCCCTCTACCCTTCCCACCAGGCTTCACGTAAGGGTGACCTGTCCTGAAAGCGAGGCCCTGGGCTCTGCCTCTCTCTATTACCCTTAAAGCTTCCCCCTCAGCATGGGGAGGAGGAGGGACAGAGAGAGGCCACCTTCTCTTTTGCTGAAAGCAGCTGGCCTCCCTGCATGGCTCCCAGGGGGCCCGCAAGGGAAAGGTGCTCTGGCCGGGATGGAGGAGGGAAGTGGGACCAGCTGGGGACCTCGAGTCCTTGCTGGGAGAGCAGCTAGAGCGGCCCTTCATGGGGTGGGAACTGTGGGCCATAAGAAGGTTCTGGGTGCCTGGGAAGGGAGAGAAGAGAAAGATCTGGGGCAACACAAGGGACACAGAGAGTTGGAGGATGCAGGTGCGCCAGGCCAAGAGGGCCTCCGTGCTCAGCTGCCTCCTCCCCCGGGGAGCCGCCTGCAGAGGCACCGGAGCAGGCCTGGGCATGGTGGTGAGGCCCAGAGTCAGCAAGGACACTTTCATGGCAGGCCTGACCTTAGGACAGCAATTTTCAACCATGGCAGCTTATGAGAGTTACCTGGGGGCGCTTTCGAAGTCCTGCTGCCCAGGTTGCACTCCCAGATCAAGACATCAGAACCTCTAGGGGTGGACACGAGCTCCAGCACTGGACAGCCTTCTGCGTCCAGGGGCTGCCTGACAAGAGATGCCCCTGCTTGCTGCATGTATCCTGGAGACACCTGTGATGGTCCGTGGAGGCTCTGGGGGGGAGGTTGGCAGAGGGAATAACTGAGTTAGGACTTTACAGAAGCTGCTGTTTGTGCAAACTGCAAGTTGACCAAGTGCTGGAAGTCACACTCTGCTGATCTGTCAAAGGGGACCCACCGAGGCCACCTCCTGAGTTTGGTGTCAAGATTCCACATGAGGGGGCCTCCCTGGTGGCGCAGCGGTTGAGCGCTGGGTTGTGAAGCTGCCCACAGCCTCTGCAGTGCTGGTTCGATCCCCGGCCACCGGGCGAGGGTCCCACATGGCACGCAGACCTCTCCTGCCGCCCGCTGCTCCCCTCAGCAGAGTACTTCGTCAGTCTGCCTGTTCTGTTCCCAGCTCTGGCTCTAGTGAATCCTCTCACCCTCCCACGCTTCTGACTGTACCCTGCGCATGTATAAATAAATAAATCTTTAAAAAAAAAAAGATTCCTCGTGATGGATGGCCTGGACATGGTGCTCTGCCCACAGTGGGCACTGGGTGCTAGTTGTGTTGCAGTGATGGTAGCAGATGCCCAGCAGTGCCCACCAGGAGGGCTTTGGGATGGGCACGTGGGCACCAGTCCTGGCCTGCTGGGAGGGTGAGGGAATGGGGACAGTGCTGGGAGATAGGGCTGGGCCATTTCTTCTCTAATGGTTCAGAACCCAGAAGGGTCCTGTTTTTGTCCAAGGAGGGGAGGAAGAGGCCAGACCTGGAGTGGAGTTCTTCTTCCCTGGCTTGGGCAGAGTGTTCCGTGGGGTTTTGAGGACTGGAGAGGAGCAGCAGCTAAGGACTATAGATATCTGCACTGGCTCGTGCCACTTGTCCCAAGCTCTGGCAGGCCCCTTCCTGTAGCCCTGGTTCTGCAAGGGCATGGCCATTGCCATCTTCCCTGCAACCCAGCAGAAACCATGTCTGACCCTCCCCTCCCGTTTACCTCCCCAGTTTAAGCCCTGAGCTGATCGCTGAGCTGTGCTGGAGCCACCTAATGGTCTCGGGACCTATTTCCCTCTTCCTGACCCCTCCTTCACCGTCACAAAGGCAATTTGCTCAAAACACAGTTAACCTGTAGTGGAGGTTTGTCTGCAGAACTGTCCAAATGCTTGAGCGGCTTTTCAAGACCTTCTAGAAGCTCTCCTAAACTCTATGCCAATCCTTTTCCCAGTATCTCTCTATGCTCCTGGATCCAGCCCCCAAGTATCTCTCTATGCCCCTGGATCCAGTCCCCAAGCCCTGAAAATGCTGCAGGTTATATTCTATGCTTTTTCTCCTTCTGCTCTGCTTCCCCCAAATCCTTCTCTCCCCCGCCCCCACTCTTTGAGAAATACTTGTCTCCAAAGCCAACCTCAAGTGCAATCTCATTCACGAATTACACAGAATTATAACTGGTTCTACCACACATGCTTACCATTCAATCTTTGTACTTTTCTGTAAAAAACAGCTAATGCTTATTGAGCCCTTCTATGCATTCGGGTCTGTGCATGTATTAACTCTCCTAAGCAAGGTGGCTTCCATTAACATCCTTATTTTACATTTGAGAACTGGAGGCCCAGCAAGGGCAAGAGATTTGTCCGAGGTTGTGCAGTGAGTGAAGCTGGGTTCCAAAGCCAGGCAAGCTGGTTTCTGAGCTCACACTCTTAGCCGTCGGGCTACACGGTCTCTGTGCAAGGCATGTACCTCGCTCTGCACTGGGTTATGGTTCCTGCTGTCCTATCTGTATCCCTCACGACACTGCCCTTGAGGACTAGAACTGTCATCTCTGTGTTGCATTTTCTATAGCACCCAGCAAGTTGCTTTATGCAGCTGAGGGACTCCATGAATCTTTACTGAAGACATAAACTCTGCTTTCAAGGGGCTTCATGCATCATAGGAATCAAAGACATGTAATCAAATGAACAAAACCTGAGGAGGAGAGTGAGCACTGCCTTCAGTCAGATGCAAATAAAACTCCATGGAATGATTCCCCTTTAGATGCCAATAAGCACACTTGCAATTTCGAGCTCTCCCATGTGGGAGGAATGGTGTAAAGCACTTTTCATGCTTTATCTCATAATCCTTTCTGATTTTTCTCATAACCCATATCTAGAAATTCCTGCAAGGCAGATGTTGTCATCTCTGCTTAACAAAACAAGGCTCAACTGCCTAAGTCACTCATTTAAAACCACAGCTAATAATTAATGCTCAAATTCAAGCCTATCTGAATTCAAAAGATATTTGGAAGGTAAGTAGCTGGTACATTTTCTACTTTTAATTGAAATTTTGAAATGAAATACCTTGGTTTTTCTGTTTCATTGTTTGGGATGTTGGAGGGACACTTTTTTTTAAAAAAAGATTTATTTATTTATGCATACAAGAGCTGGGGTGCAGGCCAGAGGTGCAGGGGGTGAGAGGATTCATCAGGGACAGAGTGGGGAGCAGAACAGCCAGACTGACTGAAACACACTGCTGAGGGGAGCAGCAGGGGAGACAGGAGAGGTCTGCTGCACCATATGGGTAGCTCCCTGGCCAGAGATTGAACTTGTGCTGCAGAGGCTGCGGATAGCTTCGTAGTGTTGTGTTCCCCACTCTGTCTCTGGTGAATCCTCTCACCCCTCCCCCCATACCTCTGACATGGACCCCAGTTCTTGTATGCATAAATAATAAATCTTTTAAAAAAAGATTAGGAGAAGTTTGCAATGGTAGTGAGCGGACAGAGCATCCCCAAAAACTGCTCTGGGGACAATGCCACAGGCTCAGTCCACCTTGAAACTTGCCTTGTTATGCTCCTTGCTGTGGACTTAGTTTCAAACAAAATCCACTTCTAAAAACTGTGATAGAGTATTAATTTTCCTGCAATGTTCCTATGGGCAGTCACATGTGTACTTACCAGAAAGGTGAAAGACTCCAATGAATTGCCATGGAGATGAAACCTGAAATGATGTTGCCATGGTAACTACATTGTTTCTAAAAGGCCAAACCACCTTGGGGAGGTAGGAAATTCCTGTCAAAACATGCAGTTAGAAGCCAAATCACATACCTTCCCACCAGGGCCAGGTGCTCTTTCAGTTACATTAAACTTCTCCTTTTTTCTTTTTATTTCTTTTCATTCCCAATGGCAAGAGATTTAAATTTTGGAGGCCTTGATTTAAACTCTGGCACTGCCACTAATAAGTCATGGTGATGACATATCTGAGGATCGTGAAGAGGTGTGCGGAGAAGGGGTACTGGCCCTCCTCTCCGGCTCTCTGATGACTTGTTGTGTGACCTTGGACAAGTCACTTCTCTCTGTTCCTAGATTCCCTCCTATGAAAAGTGAGGAGGCTGGATTAATCTTCAAGATCATTCCAACTCTTTTTCTCTCCTGTAACAATCTTTGCCGCCCTAAGGGGCATGTGGAGCTGTCCGTGGTGCTGAATATCTGGCTCTTTGAGTTGATGGGTCGTGTTCTGTCTCAACACTCCTAGACCATGGTTGGACTCAAGTCACTGCATTCAGGAGTCTACAAACCTCTCTGTGGCCAGAAAGGAGACCCTAGAGGTTCTTGAAGTTCAGCGAGCTCTGGGCTGGGTTTCTGATGAAAACTCCTCTGTGTACCTTTGTTTTATAATATGTGAAACCGAGGTGGGAACTGATGACTGCTAATGCTTGATGGGACCAAAAGAGTCCTGGAGGCTTGCCTGGGTGAGAGTAGAGAGGAAAACCCATAAAAATCCAGCCATTCCCCACCTGTCCCAAAGCTCAGGAGTGGTGACTAAGGGTGAGGAACAAAGCACAGTCCAGTCCCTTGAGAGGAACATGTGCTCTTTTGTCTGGAAGGAAAGACAGGCAGTGAGCAGATGTAGCATTTACATTTTCTCAAATGACAACTGAACACTGAGATGATTAGTGCTTGTTATGAAATGTGTCAAAACTATAATAAAATCTCCAATTTATATCATCCGCCTACTTATCTGATCATTCCAGATGCTGCTTTGCTCCTCAGTAGCACAGGATAGGAAAGACAAAGAGGGAAAAGCTTAAAGGGAGTTAACAGTAGGAGAGACACAGGCATTGTGATTTGCTCTGAAATGTCTTGTTTTTCACTTTTCAGCTCCTCCACTTGGCCACATAATGCAATGGTTGGGAGTAAGGAGTCCATACTCTAGAAGGGTTCTGGATTCCAGCCAGCTTCTGCACCTTATTAGCTATAAGACGTTCTCTGCAAACCTCAATCTCTTCTTTTGTGAAATGGGGGTTAATGACATATCTCTAAGTATTGTTGAAAGGATTAAATAACATTTATGAAACGCATTAGCAAGCACAGGTGTCTGGCACACGTGAAAAGTGATTATATTGGTTATCTATAACTGTTTAACAAACTACCCCCCAAAACTTTATGGTTTAAAATGGCAAGCATTTTATTATCTCCCATGATTCTGTGAGTTGACCAGGCATCTGTGGGTCTGCTGAGCAGTTCTTCTGCTGCATGTGATGTTGGCAGGAATTGCAGTCATCTAGGGGTCGACTGGCTGGAATGTTCTAGTCTGGCAACTTGGTGGAGACAGCTGGAAAGCTGGGCTCAGCTGTGAAGCCTGGGCCTCTCTCCTCTCCTTTCAGTTTCAAGTCATCTTCTCCACATGGCTTCTCCACATGGCTTCTCCACATGGGCTCTGCAGCAGGATGGTTGTACACTACATGTCAGCTTTCTTCCCCAAAATTCAAAGGCAGATCTTTCCAGTCATCACAATGTTTAAGCTCAGAATTGGCATATTTCATCTTCTTCCACATCCTATTTATTAAAATTACTCACAGGGCCAGTGTGGATTCTTTATAGACATAGGCAAGACTGAATAAAGACACAAATACCTGGCCTGGTTCATAGGAAACCAATGACTACATTGAACAATGAATGATTATTATTATTAGAATTCCAAGTGTGTTCTACTCCCTCATTCCCTTTAAAAAATATCTCTTGTTGGGTTTACACAGAGTTATTGAGCAAACATTTGTTCACTAATCTAGAGCTATGTCATCAGTGCCCTAACTCTAGTGTCCTGGGGTAGCTGTCATATTTCTGTTTCTCCTATATTACCCCACATGCCTACAATAGGACTCTGGACCCAGTAGGTATAAAATAAAGGCTGCATATTTTTTGTTGGATATTAGTATTCTCTATCAGTTTCCTTTTGGTTAATATTTTCTTGAGTATTTCTTTTCTGAAATCCTTTCCTTGCACATTTTCTGTGTCATATTTATTTTAGGTATATAAATACAGTTGGGTTTTAAACACACACAGACACACACGTGCCTATATATTGTGAGCATGTTTCATTTATGGTAATAAATAAATAGGAAATGTCTGCCTATGGAAAGGCTTTGATGAAGTTCCTTTTTTCAGGCTGCCTGAAAAGACGGTGGAGACCTCCTGTCTTTTGCGTTGGACTTTATTTTGGTGAAAGCATTTCCTGTGCTATTTGCTCAGGCTTGTAAGGGTTTTTCAAGGTAGGTTGCACATTTCACTGGGGGGGAAACTGAGGGGTCATATAGTGAGTCAGGAGCCAGCGTGTGCTATAACTCAGTTCTCTCAGCCCACATCTCATGTGAAATTTTTTATGGTTTGGACTCTGTCTTCAGGTTCAGACTGCCTAGAGCCTTTGACTTCCCAGGAAGTTATGTCTGTCCCTCGCCCCTTTCCCAGGATCTCAGCAGGCAGGCAGAACTCTCGTGAGCCAGAGGGAGGGGAGTTGGGAGGGGTGATGACTTGATGGTCCTGAGCTACAATTCCCCCTGGAGTGTTCCGTAGCAGCAGCTCATTTTAAGACGCCTTCCAGCCCCTGCTTACAATGGCTGTGGGTTTAGTCGGGCTCTCAGATGCTTTGGTTCCTGCCGTCAGCACTTCCTTCAGTTCAGGAATAAAAGGAAGCCATCCTCTGAGGCCCCACGCATGTCCCCCACCCCCAGAGTCTTCTTTGCTGCCTCCTGCTGTTGCGACTGTCAGGAGTGGATTTTTGGGTAACTGTTGCCATGGAGACCCTGTCTTGAGTTAGCGTGCAAATGTGTCCCATCTTTCTCCTTATTTGGTGTGTAATATGAATGCCTGGAACCGTTACGGTGGAAGGTGCTATAACTTTCTCCCTTGCCCTCCTAGTTGGCTTACCTGAGCCAAAGCTTCTTGGCAGCCTGATCCCCATTCTTGTCTTTTCTGCCACCTCTGGCTAGTTGCTGCCAATGGAAAGAAAGTCCTGGACAGCTGAGGACAAGGAGAACTGCTCCTCATCAGCGATATAGGGTGACCTAGATCCGGTGATATTTGGAAGCAACCAATTCCCCACAAGCAGCCAAGACTCCTGGGCCATCAGCTTCTCGATGGGGAATTGAGCCAAAGCGCCAAGCACCTTTCTCCAAGAGAAAAAGACAGTCTAAATGTTGAGGTGTCATTTACTTAGCTCCCCCTACAAGTCCCATCTCTATAACCATCACCACGTACACTGATCCCCAATCCCCACTGCAGAGTCCTTCCCCCGATTCCCCAAGTGTTCATCCTCCCACATGCAGATGACTGGATCACTGGCGCTATTTTTATCCCGTCTCTCTCCTACCCAAGATCTGGCCTTGTCTCCCCAAATACAAACACAACTTGCACTCAAGGCCTTCCATCCATACCCTTCTCTACCACCAAACAAAACAGCCCTCACGTCCCCTCTGCCTCATTCTGCCCCACTTTGATCTCTGTAGTTCAGGCCGCTGCAGGCAACCTTGCCCACCTCGCACACTTTTTGCAGGCTCTCAGTCCTTCCTGAATGGCTTTCTCTAGCTCTTTTGAAAGCCTCTCACCTTCTTTAAGACCCTACATTAGCCTCCTGCACAGCTGCTTTGTAAAAGGCTGTCGTGTTGGGATGGGGAGCGAGGGGAGCAGAGAGACAGGCAGCATGCTGAGCAGAGCTGGGCCATGGTATCCTGCCCCACAGCACCGACAGGGACCACTCCATGGCTAGACAGCAAACACGCAGCCACCCCTAAGTGTCTACGGAGATCTGATAAGCTTCCCAGTAAAGGACTCATCATTGCTCAAGAGTCAAGGAACGGGGAACTAGGGAAGCTTGCAAGGAGAATTCTGGCATTATGTGGGAGGAGAAATTCCGCTCCTATTGCTACACGGGTGGCACTGGGATCTGAGTTAGGCTATAGGAAGAGCTGTGGATGAACAGACTCTCAGAACTAATCTTATGAACAAGTTTTCCCCTGAAGGTTGAGATATGCTAACTGCTCACTTACTCCTCCTCCCTCCTCCATCTCTACAAGATTGTCGTTCAGACCCTGCTTTATCGTCTTATTGGTAAGGCTTCACAGGCTCGGAGAGGTGACTCTAGATAGCGCAGATCCTTGGGTAAGAGGAGAGGTACGATCTGGATCTCCGATCTCAGGACTTAGAACCCCTAAACCCAGGAAGTTCTTAGTCTGACGGTGGGGACACAGTCCCTTTTCTAAACTCTTCAGTCAGTTGGCAAGGGGGGGATGGGTAGGCTGGAGTGGAGTGGGGGAGATGAGAATCATACCGCTATGCTCAGACAACTCTAACCAAGCACAGCTGGACCAAAGTGTTAACAAAGGGAAGTGATCACAGAGGCAGGAAGGATGATGGATGAAGACCTGGTTTGGAAGGCTTCCTGGAGGAGGTGAGTACTGACAGAGTGGTTTGGTGAAGAGGAGGGATTCCTAGTCATGCACTGCTTTAGAGGTGCCTGGCCCGAGACATCCAGAAAGAATTGATGAGTTTGTTCCTTAGTGAGTCAAGTTCAGCTATTGAGTCCTTTCAAGCTCTTATTTGATTTTTCTGGGGGGCTCAAAGTCTATTCAAATTAATATTTATTGTGGGCCAACTTTGCATCTAGTATCTTATAATGCAGGTAGCTTGAGGAGGGAAAATAGACACAAATGCATGATTTTGGTCTTGTGAAGGGTCTTCTTCAGGGCTCCTTCATGAGAGAGACAAAAACCCACGGTGAAGTTGCTTACGTAGGAGGAGAGTGTGCTGCCCAGACTGGCTCAGCCCAGGGGTTCAGCTGGTATTGGGATCTCTAGCTCTCATTTGCTCTTCCCATCTCTTACATTCGTTTTCCCCTTGGAGGGCCTCATTCTCACACAGCCGCTCCACACAACTGGATAACAGCTGCTAGTTAAGTTGCCCTGCTCTCATATAGGCAGTGATCAGTGAGGATTAGCGCTGGAGGGGCCAGGACCGCTGAGTCTGTCCCTCTTGAAACCCTTTCCCAAGAGTCCCTCCCAGCTCCAGCTCCCCACATCTTAGTGACTAGAACTGGGTGATGTGGCCACCCTAGCTACCTCTGGCGAAGCAAGTATTTTCAACCGGGCTTCCTTATAGGCCAACAAAATTAGGGTTTGGCCAGTGAGAACCCCAAGGAGACTGGACATTGGCCAGGGCATCAGGAATCCCGGGGAAGAATCTGAATGGCCCTGCATGGCAGGTGCTCATCCCTGCAGCATCCATTGTGGCCACCGACAGGACCCCCCAATTGGCAAGGCCTCCGCAGTTGGAGCAGGGAGCCCAAGTCCTAGGGAACAGGTTTTCTAGAGGAAGGTGAGCCTATGTCACCAGCAAAAGGAGAGATGGGCTTGTAGTCCAAAGCAAGGAGGCGCTGAGCAGATAAACAACAGATGTCCACTACAAGAATTTCCTAGTATAGATAGAAAATAGCTTCAGAAAAAATTCTATAGCTTCAGGAATCTCCCCATCTCTCTGATGCAACACATACAAAGTTATGTTTATAGGAACCAAATATAGCCACGCTGAGAGGATACAGAGAACAGCGGTTTAGAAAGGAAGACTTCCTGATGGGAAGCAACTCGGGTATGGCCAGAGAGGGGGTACTGGCTAGAGAGGGGGCGAAGCCTAGGGGAGCAGCATACCCGGGCCAGGCAGGGCGGCTAGGAGAGAGAGGGAAGGAAGGTGGAACCCCAGCCCCGAGAGTGCCCCGGCCCTTCTGCCGACTAGGGAGGCCCTGGACCCTGGGGCTCTGAGGCCCCCCCTCCCCTGGGCCAGCACTTGACTTTGGAGCAGCTCTGACTAGCATGGCCTTTGTGGGGGCTGGGCAGAGGGGAAGAGGGCAGCTCTCCAATGCTAAGTGCAGGGGAGAGGAGGGGGGTGGCTCCCACACAGGGGCAAAGCACACGGGGGCAAAGAGGGAGGCGCTCAGAGCAGGTTCCTGACCCCATTAAGAAGGCATGATATGGTCATTTTCAAGGGCCATGCCAGTAACCAGGCACCTCCCAGGAGGCAGCTTGACAAGTTGGCAGCTTGACAAGTCCATAAAACCTGGCTCTGGAGCCGTGGGTTGGTGTGGCAGCTGGGTGGGGAACCCAGGCCCAGACAGCTGGGGTGGGAATCTTTAAGGCTGAAAATGATGGGGAAGGCGCTTGCTGTTGTCATGGAAATGGACTCAGGGTGGATGAGACACGGTCCAACGTGTAACCTGCGGGGAGAATGCCACCCACCACCAGGCTTCACTGTGGGCGGCAAGTGGGCACCCCTGGAACCCGCTGTTCCAGCCATGCTTGTGGGCTCTGTCCACCTCTGTGTCCGCCTGGGAACATCACAATCTGGCGAGGTGTGTGCCAGTTCGTGTCGATATCTGAGAGCCTGGGAGATGCCCCCAAGCCAGAAAAACCTTTGGCCTGGCTCCCGCCACCCCGAGTTAGCTGTGCCTGCCTGGAATATGTGTCCCACCAGGTAACAAGACTGTGGCGGGGGAGGGCTAGGGCTGGCTAGATGGGGAGAAAGCCCCGGGCAGCAGGGCGGAAGGGCAGGAGCACCGCAACGGCCTCTACTCTGATTCCAGTTCAGTTTTTACCAACTGGCTGAGTGACCCCTGGCAAGTCGCTGTCCTTTTGTGGGTAGCCCTAAGACCCCTTCCCAGCTCCGCTTTTCCTACTCTGGGATTTGGAACCAAACAGTTTCGATCGCATCAGCTCCGCATGTCAGCCTAGTGACCCACCCACCACAGCCTAAGTGTCCCCCACCCCCGACCCCAGCCCTTCTCAGGCTGTCCTGCAGGGCCAGAGGCAGATGCTGGGGCAGCCCCCATTCTGCTGCCCTTTGCTGCGCAGGCATCTCATCCTGAGCGCAGGGCTGTCTGAGCACAAAGGGTGATTCTGAAGCTCTGAAGCTCACGGCTGCCCCACATGCTCCTGGAGAGACCGAACAAGCCTGTTGCAGTTACTCCTCCGTTTCCAATAGGTGCTATTTTAATAGGGCCTTCAGCTGCAACGAGTGTGAAGGAAAAAGCAATTTGCTGCGTGGATTCTGACCCTGGTACTGAGTGTACACGTAACAGATTCAATTTTTTCCTCTCCTCCCTCTCCTTTACCCTCACCTCTATTCCCTCCCTCCTGCCCTTTTCACTCGCCCTCTGCCACTTCTGTCCTGGTCGCCTTACCCAGCTGCCTCCTCCCTATCCTACAAAGGCAGCTGAGGGTGTGGTGTGGGGGTTTAGCAGGCAAGGGAGACTATCCAAGGAGTCCTGCTAGGGGCCGGGGGAGGAGAGTGATTCAGGAAATGCTCCAGTGGACTCTTGGAGATACTGAAAAATATTAGAGAGCCGGCAACTAAGAAGAAGGACTTCAAGTTCCTATGAGAAAGTGACTTCTTCCTTGTCATCACCCCATGCCCCTTGCAGGAGGCCCCACAGGGATACAGGTTCCTCTCTTTGACACACACTGTTCACCCCAGTTTAACCAGTATTAAGTGCCTATTGTATGCAGAGAGGCAGGGAATGGAGGCAGGCAGGCATGAGTGTGCTCTCAGGCTCCACCCACCCTCACCCCCAAGCCTGAGCGCCAGCCACCAGGCCCCTCTTGCTCCTCCCAGGGCACCCCTTTGGGTACTGCTGCTTCCTCTGTGGAGCCCTTTCTCCCAGCATGCACCTGGGCAGGTCTGGCTTCGCTGAGATTCAGCTTGAGCCACCCCCCCCTACTGTCTCAGGTGAGTAGGCGCTGCTGATGGCACCCACAGTGACCGAGTTTGTGCCTGGCGGTGCTGTGAGCTGGGTGTGCACTTACTCAAGGGTGGTAAAGCATTTCCAAGAGGGTCAGGCCCGTAGCTGTATCCTACCCACTTACGTCGTCATCTTTGTGTGGAGGGCAGGCGTCAGCAAGGAAGTCTTGCCTGTTCCTGCTGAAAGTCCAACATCTGCACAGTCTCTTTCTCGGCTTGATGCTGGAAAGATGGCCAGAAGATGCCGTGGTGCCTGTCATCCAACACGCCTGCCTCAGGAAAGAGCACACCCTAGTCAACTTACTGGGGGAAATGATTTAATTATTAAAATAATTGTTTACAGTCCTCCCTGGTGGAGCAGCAGGTTGAGCGCAGCTCTATGAAGCTGTCCACAACCTCTGCAGTGCAGGTTTGAATCCCGGCTGGCCAAGGAGCAACCCATATGGCGCAGCAGACCTCTCCTGCCTCGCCTGCTTCTCCCCTCAGCAGTGTCTTCGGTCCATCTGCCTGTTCTGTTCCCCACTCTCTCTCTGGTAAATTCTCTCACCCTCCTGCACCTCTGACCTGTACCCCAGCTCTTGCATAAATAAATCTTTTTTTAAAAAAAAAGTTGTTTAAAAAATAAATGTTTACATTGAAAAGAGTTAGTCACTTTCTTCACATTTTTAAAAGCCACAAGAGTTTCCATTCATGTTGACTTGGTAAAGGCCCCATCTCCAGTTCATAGGAAATGGATCAGTCAGTTAGTCCTCATAACAGCCAGCTGGAAGATTCAACTGCTTTTTAAACATGGGTGAGGCTGGCATCTGCCACGGGAGCCAAATGAATGAGATGTCTCTGAAACACATGCTGGTACTGGATGCGTGCAGGCCCGGCCCTTGTTCTGATGCTCCACCAGACAGGGGTCAGCGGGTCATTCTCCAGGAGCCGGCAGTCTGATTGACTTCCGCCTTGCCTCCCAGCCATGCTCATAGGAAGGCCTCCAAGGCCTGCAAAGCCAGGTGGCAACCTGGCCTCAGGCCTTGCCCCACCTCCCCAGCATCCAAGCTTCTCCAGATTCATTCCAGTTTGCTTTTCTTAACAATGACCAAATTTCTCCTGCTGAGAGATAATGGGGTTTGTGAGGGCCACAGCCTTAGGTGTGAGGCAGAACTGATGTCACACGAATCAGTTTTTGAGGCTCGATTGAAAAAGGATGTTGCTCAACGTATGGATCTCTGTGTTGGGCCGCTCACCGGACAAGCCAGCCAAGCAAAGAAGCAGCCCAGGCCACAGGGAAAAGCCCCGTGGGGTGTTCGACGGGACAGCCCTCTCCAAGCTCAGCCTCATTCAAACACCAGACGCGAGAGTGGCCTTCAGACGATTCTCCCCAGCCCTGGAATCTTCCAGCTGCTGCTCCAGATGAGCTATCCCAACCATGCCCTGTCCTAATTCCAGACCTCCTCTTCCAGGCAGTGTTCCCTCCTCTCTCTTGCCTGTCCAGTGGGTTCTCTGCCCCCTGAGCGCTGTCTCTGGCACCTACCACTGCCTGCTGACATCTCATCAAGTTGACGTTTTATGTTAAAAGGGTACAACATTGGGGCTGAGCTCTGTTTCCCCTGACATCTTTAGAGGCTGTTCCCTCCAACTGAGTGATCTCAAAATATTTATTCTGAGGTGGTTTTTCTCCCAAGGAAGGGGCCATGGCTTCAGTTTCTGAAATTCTGCTGGGGGACCTGCCTTCCAAGAGTCTCCCAGGCCTCCTGGACTGCTGCGAGGCTGCCCTCTGCCGCAGTGGGGGAGAAGGGAGAGAAAGCACCATGGACACTGAGTTTACACATTTAGCAGCAGGAATCTGGACAACACCCAGGAGTGTTCAGTATTTTATCCTTTGATATTCATAACAACCAGACAGGTCCTGGGGCAGTCATGACCAGTCTCCCCTCCTGCAGAGGTTTCAACTCCTTGACCCTCTGGTCCCCAGCCCTGCAATGCCCTGGGCACGAGAAACTCCTTGCAGAGCACGCCAGAAGGACCAGGAGGCGAGTGGAAGCAGAAGGTGGGCTCTTTGCCTGAGCCATCTGGGGCGGAAGAATGTGGAGCCCACGGACTGGCTGCAAAGGGAGAGGAGAGGAACCACCGCCTTGGCACAGCCCACCCGGTGGTCCCTGAGGAGTGCCTGCCCACCATTTCAGACTTCTCAGGTCTCTGGCAGCAGATGTGAGCCACCCTGTCCTTCCCCCACAACCCTTCCTGTCCTTCACATGCCCTTGGCAGCACCCAGCGCCTCCCTCTCTCCCAAAAGACCCTTCCTATTACTGCTTCTATGGCCACATGGCTCCCCCTCACCCCTCCACTTGTGGAATCTGCATGTTACTTTGTCCTCTGGTGTTTCACATGGGCAGTTCTTGTCCTTCCAGTTAAACAGGAATAATAACCTATCAGATCTGGAAAGCATTTGGAACTGTGGTTTTCAACCTTAGCTGCCCATGGGAATCCCTTGGAAACTGGGGTAAAAACCCTGACACCCTGATCAAGCAGCTCAGAACCTCTGGAGACAGAATCAGGGCTTTGAAGGTCACTAGTAAGCAGCCCTGCCTTGGACTTCTGGAGTCTTCCACGAGCACCAGGCCAGGTGGACCCTCTTGCCCACCTGGGAAGGGATGTGGGCAAAAGTCACACCGTAAGAGGAGAAAGCTGAGGCTCAGAGAGGCGGGTGCCTGCTGCTAAAGGGGTGGAACTTGAAGCCAGGCATCTGCATCCTGGATCTGGGGCTATTCCTGATCTCGTGCCTCTACTGCCAGCCACAGGCAGAGGTTGCTGTGTCAGGCACATGACAGGGTTCTGGTGGCTGAAACTAAAGGACGAGGTGGCAGGAGGGCTCCCCTATGCTGCTCTCCAGGAGTCTGTACAGGTGTCTGGAAGGTGAGGCACTGCAACCCCTTAAAGGAAATGCTGCATCGGGGGTCAGTCTCTGTGATCATAATCCCTGCTAACCGGGTGCCCACATTAGTCAGTAATGCATTCAGGAGACCGCTCTTCCTGGTTGACTCTGGACCTTCAGCTCCTCTCCCCAAAGCACCAACCAAATCAGCAGTCACTGTCCTCTTCCAGGGCCACCATGCCCAAGGCACACAGCACATTTGAGCTGATCAGACAAGGTTATGTTGCCCCCTGGTGGCAAATCCAGAGTACAGCTCCCCTTCTTTATCCACTCCCTCTCTTCCCCCATGCCTTCCACTTCCATTAGGAGAAAATATGGCAGAACAGAGAACCTGCCATGTATGGTGCAACACATGCCTTATAGCCCTACATGCAAGCCTGGCAGGCTGCATTTCATCCCAAACACAGGTGGCAGGCAGGTGTAATGGCTGGGCTTGAGCCTGGATGCCTGGCAGATGAGGGGCCAGCTCCTCCAGGACCCCCTGTGAGGCCTTAGCAAAGTCACTAAAGCTCAGTTTCCTCATTCACACAAAGGGGGGGGGGGGGGTAACAGGGAACCTAACTCAGAAAGACCACCGGACAGGCCCCGGAAAATAACTGGCCTACACTTCCAGTAAGGGCAGCAGGAAGCTAGCAGTTAAAGGCCTGGGTTTTCCCCTGAGCACCCTGCGCTCCTTCCCCCAAACCCCCAGTAACAGATCACACTTCTCTCTTTTCTTGAACTGCTGGGGCTCAAAGCCAAACCAGGAACTCCCCAGAATATTTCTGTTGGGCTTCAGGACTTGTATGGTTTCTCCTGGTACTGACAAGCTACTCTGATCTGTTCTTGGCTCGCATTTCTTTCATTTCACTGGCCTAATTATTTCCTGTAAGTTTCCTCAAATCTCTTCTGGAATAAGATAGAAATGTAAACAAATACAACTTTATTTTGGACCCATTAAGTTTTGCTCTTCACAATTACATGCTGAACTAGTGCAGAAAATATTTACAAATACTATCATCTTTGATTACCTAAGAGTCAGTGGTTCTAAAATGCACACATGAGAATTAGAGATTTACAAAACTATTCTAATTCAGATTGGGATAGGCACCAGGAATTTGTAAATTTTGAAAGCTTGCCAGCAGCGTCTGAGGCAGCCAGCCCAGCTTCTGGAGATGGAGCAAGTGTTTGAGACTCTCTGGCCTGGAAACCTTTAAAAAACAGGGTCATTTGTTATACCAATGAACATCAAATTCCTTTGCAAAATATAATTTTCTAAATAAAATAAATGTCAACTTTATTCAACTGATGTGCCTCAAAAACAATGTATGTAGATTCAAATTTGCAAATCAAATTCACTTAAATTCATTAGGGCAGCAGACTTTAGGGGAAAAATTTCTAGCAGAGAATCCAAATATAATCAAGACTCTCCTACTTACTTGGTCTGAATTCAGCTTTCCTGAAAGTGGTCACTCCTGGAGTAAATGTCCAAGGAAAAAAGATATTCCCAAGTTCCTTAACAAACCTCCTGTCTTAAGCCAGGTGGCACGAGAGGCACACCAAAGTCCTGTGCACCTCGCAGAAGCCGCCTTCCACTGAGACCCTCGCACCAGCTTGCCCTCAGATTCACCCCAAATCCGCTAGAGGGCGCTCCACCCCCAGCTTGGAACCCTTCTCCACCCTCCCAGTAAGGCCAAGGTGCTTTTCTCCGGGAGGCTAGACAAGGCAATGGACTGCGGATACGGGGGCGACCACCATGCCTCTGTGTCTCCCGACACACCATGGCCGCAGCGCTCTTGCCCGGGTGTACAGACTCACAAACTGCCTCCATAATTTTCATTAGAAGTCGGGAGAGTGTCTCTGGAAGCGCAGCACCTTGGAAGGCCTTACCTCTGGCTCATCCAGGTCAATCACTATAAAGGCAGATGTGAAAACACACTGGTGTGCTCCACAAATCATTGCTGCATCAGCCAATGGAGAGTGGGGGGAGTTCTGCCTCCTAGAGTTCAAGCGCGAATGGCTTAGCTGCTTCTTGCAGATGGTGCTGTCTAGAGGACCCTCAGGCACCCAGTGGATGGGTCAGCCAGTTCTGAGATTTCAAGTCCACTTTATGGATTACTCTCAGGCGCCCAGTGGATGGACCAGCCAGTTCTGAGTTTTCAAGTCCACTTTACTAAGTGCCTGGTAGGTGGGTCCTTGGGGTGGCAGGGGTACTGGGTGTGATGGAAATTTCAAACTGCTTTTCCAAAGTGTGATTTAGATCTGACGATGTCTCAACCTCTAGAAGGTGCCCACCTTTTAGGTCACCCTTTTCATTCCTTTGTGAAGGGGTCATAGATTCCTTCTTCCCTGGAAACGCAGGGCCCTGTTTAGTGCACAGGAGTAAGAGCAATGGAGACCCCACCGAGATAAGTACTTGGAAAACTCATGTAAAAATCAGTGATGATTAAAACACTCACCAAACTGAGAGCTACGGCACACATGTGCCTGAAAGACCCATACTGCTACAGAGCAGGTGGGAGGTGGGATGCGAAAGACAGAAGACAGTTTAAGTGGCAAGAAACAAAGAGAGGAAGTAGGTGGGGCATGACGAGCAAAGGTGGAGTGCATACTGACCAGGTCCCAGTTCTTCGGGGAAATTCTTGGTACTAATTTTGTTTCCCTCTGAGACTACTGAGCCTAGGGCCAGCGGGACAGGTAAACACACCTGCTGACCAGGTCTTTCTGGGACGGTTAGTGATTAAGCCATGACAGTCTAACAGGCTGGCTTTACACACATCTTGTAACACACCGGGTACCCAGCCTTGTCAGAGAAGGTAAAGGTCCTGGTCCCTGAAGAGTCTCACAAGGACACCCACACCAGGACGTCCAGGTGGCACTGCTCACCCTGCCTATGCAGGATGGGAGCTCGGGTGGCAGCTGCTGACATATCTCAAGGAAAAACCCAAAAAGACAGAGATACCAAAACTGGAGATGAGGCTGTAACTGACAAATCTCTAACCTTTGCTCACAGCTACTTTCTAAGGGGCTGAGGCCGCCGAAGCCTGGGCCTGGGTGCCAGGCTGCAGTCTTGGAATGTTACACAGCAGCCATTCTCTTAACTACTGGGGGAAAAAAAATCAGTGACGAGGGTCTCCAATCTCACGACTGAACACCCCCAGGGAATAACACTGGTCTCATTTTAGAACACCCAACAACCGTAAAGCAGAAAATCTTACTTGTGGTCAGCAACGGTGTCAATGCTGTTTCCCTCTAGGTAGCTGCTTCCGGGGAAGGAGGACAATTACTAGCAGTCAGTCATCTGCAGGTCATTTTGGGTGTGGGGAGGGGAAACCGCTAGTATCCTGCTCCAGGCTCTCCATGCGGAGCCAGAAAGGCCAGGTGGTTACAGAGTGTGGACGGCCTGTTTGCAAGGTTCCCCAAGAGAGAATTCCCTGGGGATGCATCAGCTTTGTGGACGAAACCAAAGCCATTCTTCCCCTCACCCTTCCTTCTCCATCCCTTACATGTCCTCCTCCCCCAGTGAGAGTGAGAGAGAGAGAGAGAGAGAGACCGGGTACTTCTTTCATTTCCTAAGCACCGTGCATCTTGGTGGCACTAGCTTCCCTCCAAGATGTCACACAAAACAGACGTATGAAACGCCCACTAGGTTACAGGTCACAATTGCTTCCGAGCAGTCTTCACAGTTAAGACAGGCGTACATTTCAAAAGGCAGCCACTGGGCTCCCCCTCGCTCTCCCACACATACACTCACACACACACTTTCACACAGAGGGAACGTTCAGCTGCCAGGCCCAGCCGCTTCATGTCAGGTACTGCACCACGAGGAACATGATCACGCAGGTGAGCAGCATCCCACCGATCATGAAGTACTTGTCCTGGAAAGCCCGCTTCTCGATGAGCCGCATCACCGTGTTAGACAAGCCCAGCATGTTGGCGATGTCAAGGATCTTCTTCTGCGTCCCCTGGGCAGAGGGAAAGAGAACAACAAAGATGAATTTGTTTTGCCAAGGGGCGGACAAATGTCATTATGAGATGGGGCTTTACCAAGTTTCTTGGTTCTGACTTTAAAGCCTACGAAAGGATCTTTTCAACCTGAAAAAGAATCTACTCTTGTGTGATTAAATGATTCACGATCAAAGTACCTGAACAAGGCAAGGGGGAAAGAAAAATCCTTTATACAAATGTGCTGGACCAACCAGCTAGCTACACAGTGAATATCAGAAGTATGGCTCATACACTACATGTGTGTCTCATTTAGACCAAGTATATATATATATACATGCGTGTGTTAAAAAAACTTTGATTCATATTATAAAATCAATTCAAGATGGACCATAGAATTACATATGAAAGCTAAAACTATGATAGTTTCCTATCAAAAAGAGACTATCAAAAAATTGGACTCCTTTTGATAGGAAACTATTAAAAAATTGGACACCAGACAGGTGTACATCAGCTGGAGGATGGATAAGCAACTATGGTCTGCCCACACAACACCTGGACTAATAAGGACTTAATCACCAATAAGTAACCATATGAATGAGCCAGGAAAACATACTGAGAGGAAGAAGGCGCACAGAAAAGAGTAACATGAATACATTTATATGAAGTTCTGTAATAGATGAAACTAATTTATAGAGAACTAATTGGAACAGTGGTTGCCTGGGGTGGTAGGGGGACACGGAATGAGAAATCCTTAGAGGATCTTTCGGGGGGGATGAGAACAGTCTATGTCTAGGTGGCAGCATGAATTGCAAAGGCGTATGTATTTTTCAAAATTCAATGACCCATACAATAAGATCTGAATACCCCACTGTATGGAAATTAGACCCCAATTACAATTTTAATATGAGTATTTTATTTTAAAAAGGCAAAATCCTTGCTATCAGCCTATTGTTCACTTTGGAAAAGCAGAAACCCAGGGGATTCTGCTGCATACCAGGTAGGGGGCCAGAGTCCATGTTTACAAGTGGGGGTGAAGTGGTAAGATGCAGTGACAGAGACATAGTCAGCAGACACAACACAATGGCCCCAAATCCTTTATATGAATGTCACTAGCCGCCACCAAAAACAAAAGGGCATTTTATTCCTAAACCAATAGTCCAAATCACCCAGCCCACCTCTCTGCTTTTCAATTTTCATTGTAAAACACATTCTCTTCTGTAGTAACACATATAAATGATCACGAGGTAGACCCCCAGCTACTTACACACACATCGCCAAATGCATCTGACCTAACACCCCGTATTCCTTTTTGAAATGAACACTTAAGCGAGAACGTGAGGCATCAAGGACAAGAACTCAAAACCGACATTCTGCCCAGACAATGATTAACAAGCCTCATGAGGGGAGATCTTTCAAGTCAAACTTTATTGCAGCCAGACACCACTTTTCCCCCCATGACAGTCATGATAAAAATTAGCCTCTTGCTAAAGGTCCTGCTTAGTTCTGCAAGTGCAGATTACTTCATCACTGTATGAGGTTTAAGAACCAAGCTTCTAAAATGACCTGAAAGTTACCGCACATTTCGAAAAACATACTCATTTTCAACCACAAATTTCCCCAAATCAGAGCCTAGCTCCTTCATGCTCTATATTCAAGTGGCTAAAGCAGAAACATTCCCTGACAAAGATGGGGTGGGAGTGGCCGGAGGACAATCGAGAAGAAAGACAGGTGGTAGCAGTAGATCTGCAGAGGAAACAATCGGAATCCTCAAATTCCAACCTCCTGCCACTGCGAGGTGCCACACCTCGCTTCTGCTGGTGGTGCAGGGGCAGAAGGTGCCCACACTTCTCAGTGAGGCCGACTTTGGAAGGAAGCAAACACTTGCTTTAATTGTAAGCTCAAACCCCTCCTTCCCAGTTGACGCTAGTGTGACATGGTGAGTCTTGTCCTAAAGGGGTTTGCTGTTTTTCTGAGACACAGGAAGGAGGCCAGCAGTTTCCTAAAGACAGGGCAGTTCATCATCATCTATCAGTTGGAATGACTGCAGGTGGCTATTGTGAAAAGGTGAAAAGGGGCTGCGTGAGGCTGGTGGGGACTGCTCTTCCAGACCCTGGGAAGCGCCGCAGTCGTCAGCGGGAGGTTAAGAGTCACTCTGGCCGCCTGACCTTCTCCCTGGTAAAGATGGCAGAAATGTGCCGACGTCCTGTGGAGCTGACAGGCTCAAAGTGGTCCAAGAAAAACTTAGATAAAACCCATGCTTCCAAGTGCCTGTTTCTCACAGCTCAGTGGCTGGGAGTGCTTCGTTCACAGGAGACCACACCCTGATAATAGGCAGAGCCCACACCCCATTATCCATCAGGCTTGGTACAGGAAAAGGGCTGAGGCTGAAACCTCATGACTGACATCAGAGTGTATAATGTTTCTGTAAGCCGCTCCCTGGGGGTTTGAGTCTCAGCCAATGGGGCAGGGCTTCTAGGTATACCTGCTATGAGAAAGAGGGACGAGTCACTGGGGATCACCACCATGTGCTCTAGAAGCTTCTGCTGCTAGTCAGCCTGTAAGGCCCTACCCATAGGGACAGTCACTGCCATACATGAAGGTCTGTGTTATGGGCAGTTTACAGCAGGGGCCTCCAGAGAAACAGCTGAGAGTGAGGTCCCTGAGCACAGCCACGACTCCTTCCCTAGGACAGAGGGCACTAGACAGATTTCCCAGCCTCCTGCTGCTTCTTCTTGCAGCAGCAACCACTCTCATGATAAGATCAGTGAATGGAAAAAGACCTGGACACCAAGAGATGACCCATGACAAGCATGAGAAATTCCTACTGGTCAAGGAGTTTGGTTAGTTTTAGAGTCATAGTGATTCAGCTCCAACAGAAAGGATCCCAAACTCAAGGGCTCCGTCTCACCACCCCAGTGTCACAATTTGGAGACAAAATCAAAAGGTAAACACAGGTACCAATCTGTTGGATGAGGCCAAATAAGAGGCCTTTTCCCTGTCCCCCAGCAAGGCCCCCACCTTCAAGGTCAGTCTCTGGGACCTCAGTCCCTCCAGAATACTGTGCCCGCCTCCAATGAGGTCATCCATGCCGTGGTGAATTTTCTGGAGGGAGGAGTTAAACTGCAGGGATTCATCCATTGGTATGGTGGTGTCAGAATCCTGTGAAAGAAACGCAGGCACTTGATTAACTTTGCTTGCTGGTCAGCTCCTGGAGTCCCACCTCATCTGACCGCTCTGGGTCACGCCAGAACAGCCAGAAGGATGGTACAAGAATCAGAGGAACCTAACAGAGAAACAAAGCAAAGCAAAGATCCGGGGTGGCCTCCGTTCACTCAGAGGAAGAGGAACTTTTCTCAGACTTGTCACTTGACAGATAAGTTCTGCCACCCAAGTCCTATTAACTCCTGCCTCTGGATCATCACCCCCACTTAGGAGAAATGCAAAAGGCTTGATCCTAAAAGCTTTGACTACTCACTGATCTAGCTTCTTCCAAGTGTTCCTTTACTTGGCTTCCCCCTAATGCAGTATTAAAAGTTTGCTTTTGTTCTTTACCCATTTTATCTACAGCCTATCCATCCCTCCAAGCTGACTGAGGCTGAGCGAAGACAGAGGAGACTGTGCATCCAAATGAAAGCCTAACAGTGTTCAAGGTGGGAGTAGGCTCCCGAGCAGGCAGGGAAAAATCTGTTAAGAAATGAAAGGAGAAAAAACTAACACTGATCAAGTGCTTTCCACTTTGCCTGCCCTCTACACTAGGCTTACTGACTCCTCATTCTAAGCTTAGGAGGTAGTTACTAGGTCCGGAAAGGAAGAATAACTTGTCAACATCACAAAGAGCTACAGGATGTCCTGTGGGGCATGAACCCCAGTACTGAGTGTGGAGCCCGCCTTCTTAACCATCCTGTGAGGAGAAACACCAAGACCGGACTCAGCATTTGACGCGTCCACTGGGAGTGAACTGCACGGAAGCCAGGCACGAACAGCCACAGCACTGTCCTCACCTTCTGAGGATCAGAACCCTTCTGCCCCACGGTGCCATTTTTATTACTTTCAATCGTCACAGAGAGGTTAAGCCACTTTCTCCTTGCTGTGCAAGTTTAGAATCACTTTTTACATATAGGATTTCAAGCTTCTCTACCCACTCCCCACCCCCTGCGGGAGTTTCTCACAGGAAGGAATCATGTCTTTTTATTTTCACACGCTTTACTCTCAGCACTTTATACAGTCGTGTTCTGCACAGAGCGAATGCTCAAGGGATCAGTGAGTGGGTCAGTGTCTGAATCAATCAATCAGAGGCTTCTCTTCATTTACTGGACAAGTATTTATTGAATGCACTTTTATATGTAAGTCTAAAAGGTATGGCTGGTGGGCCATTATCTCTCAAAAACTGTAGTTCCAGATTACAGAATGACTAGGAAGAAATTCATTTGGCAAATCAATTTTCACTAAGGGCTGCTATATGCACAGTATCACATCAGGCTCGTTAGAAAAGAATTTAGATCATCCCTGACCTAAAAAAGGCTTGGAGGGCCTCCCCTGGTGGCGCAGTGGTTGAGCGCTGGACTGCGAAGCTGCCCGTAGCCTCTGCAGTGCCGGTTCGATCCCTGGCCACTGGTGAGGGTCCCACATGGTGCACAGACCTCTCCTGCTGCCCACTGCTCCCCTCAGCAATGTATTTCGTCACTCTGCCTGTTCTGTTCCCCACTCTGGCTCTGGTGAATTCTCTCACCCTCCCGCGCTTCTGACTGTACCCAGTGCTTGTATAAATAAATTAATTAATTAAAAAAAAAAAGGCTTGGATCCTGATGCCATAACTTTTTAAAGCCCAGACGACATTCGACAACTTTTGTGGTGTCATGTAGCTTGTTAACACTTCTCAAAGGTAGCTCTGCTTGTCACTATGCCACCAACACATCTTTATTACAATTTTGAACTGCTAATCACTGTTACTTGACTGCTTACCCTAGAGAAATGAAAACTACACAAGCACATTCTAAAACGGAAATTTACTTAAGTGTGGATATAGCATAGGGAATCAAACATCTGCCAAAAAGAAACCAACATGAATTCCAATAGCAGGATTAGAAAGCCAAGGCCTTTTAGGTAACAAACCCCTCTATAAAAAAACAAACAAGCAAAAACCCAAACCCACAACCCACCTTACTCAATGGCGTATGTTACACAGGACATGAGAGAGGCCAGTGTGGTCTACTGCCATGTGCAGGAAGTGACCCTAGTGAGACCAAAGGGCAGGGATAATGGTGTGCTAAGAAATCAAACAAGCAAACCAATAGGCCACCTTCAAACAGGCTGAAGTCAAGCAATCCATCTAAAATGAAATATCTGTTAACAAATTCCTCCAAATTACTGCTCAGACTAGGGGCAAAAACATTTTAATGCATCTGACGCTGGAACCACACACAGACACAGCACAATAGCAACTGCCCGAAGGCAGCTTTGAAACACTGCCCTCGCTGCAAATGGTCTAAGTTCTAATCATCTGTCTCTATCTAATCAGAAAAAAGTCCTCACTATGTGAACTTCCACCTCAGCCCTGGACCGGTCAAACCAGGTAATTTTCACCTTTCATTCTTTCATTTAACTGCTTCCTCTTCAGGTTTTTGTGTTAGAAAAAGAAACTAACTCCCTGTCTAGATCTAGTCTCTGTGGCAATGCACCATGTCCAGCATTTCTGGTTGTTCTCCTCAGCAGCGTGCTTCCGACACCCCCTGAAAGGACGAAGCTCAGAGACCTGAGCTCCGTCTTCAGCAAGCTGGGAAGCACCTGCAGACTGTCCCCCCGCCCAGGTGCCTGGCTTACGTTGGTGGTGAAGGTGCGAGACAGAAGCTCCTCTCGCTGTTTCTCCTGCTGCTCCCTTGTGTATCGCCGATGCTGGAAGTTTCTGAGAGCAGTCTGCAGGTGCTGGACATCGTATTTTAACTGGTCAACACGACTGGAATTGATAGAGAGAGAGAGAGACTGAGTTCTAGGAACCCAGGGCAGCACCATCTGAGGTGGCCAGGCTTTGCATTCAGAAAAGAGGTTTCCTTACTTTTCCCCATACCACCCTACAATATCCTGTGTTCCCCAGCCCCACACCCCCTCAATAATCTGATTTTGATCAAGGATGCTGACAATAAAGAAGTAGTTTGTAGTTAAAGTAGAGTGGCAGCACACAAGATTCCAGCAGCTTTACATAAATATCTGCTGGTCTCTGATTCTGGATGCATGACAAGGAATAGGTGACAGGAAGCAGGTCCACTGACCTCTTGTTGACCTTATACGGATTATACTGCTCTCCTAGAAGAAGCCCAAGGGCATCTTTGGAGTAAGCATCCACAAAGTTTCATAAAACTTTTGGGAATAGGCACTGGAGTGGAGGTGGTAAGGGTAGTTTCATTTTAATGTTATGGGAGACTATCAAGCATTAGATCGGTATTTCATTATAAATGGACTGACTGAAGTGATTAAGAGCAAGATTTCATTTCGACCCAAGAATGCAGTGGGAACCCAAATGGCAGAGTAAAATGCCCTTGCAGCATTAGGCTTCAAGTGGCCATGGATCTAGTCAGAAAACACAGATATTGGAGGCAAAATTTCAAAATGAAACCAGTGAGGTAAGGACACAGAAGGGTTCTGAGCCACTAACCTCACAAACATTTTATTTTGAGGGAGAATCACTCAAACAGAACTGTGCTTTAGCTCTGCACAGTCTCAGTTTTTCAATGTATAAATGGATCTCTGGAATATTCTACAGCCTCCCCTGGGAGAAAGCTGGGGTCAGCACTCACAGTTTGGCATTCTGTCTTTTGTTAGGGGGCTCCTTGCTGGACAGAATCTCCAGACGTTCCAGATGGGTGAATATCTGGTCTATGCTTGCTTGGATTTCATTTTCTACTACTACACAAAAGAAAAAAAAAAAAAGAATAATTGCTGGAAAAGAAATAGTGAACTTAAATCAATCAAACATATCTTTGTTCCAGATCCATTAACTAAAAAATAGGTATTTCAAAAGAAGACAAATAGATAATGAATAATGGAAAAAAACTCAAGTTATACTAAGTACTAAGTGACTCTGTAAATCTTGTTTCAAATATATATTACATCTGTTAATTTTATAACAATGCCAATTCTTTTTTAAAGGCTAAAGGTAAATCTCTAGAAAGGAATTTGGAAAATAAGACAAACATTTAAAGGGTGTCCAAATAAATATTTTAACAAAATGCAGTATTTTCTGACACGGAATGAGATCTCTTTTCCTTTGAGATTATTCTCAGATAGGAATTATAAACATCTAGTAAAAATATTGTCAATTGAATTTCCTGTAGTAATGAGGTTTAAGAAAAAGGCACCAAGGGGAAGATTAGCATGTGAAACAGAGAAGAGCTGCTGTAAGGCCTTCTAGAGGGATGGGGGGGGGGGGGGGGCTGATGCTGGGGACCCAAAAATAGACCATGTATCAACAGGAAAGGCCCAGGAAAGAATCCCCAGAGGTAAAGATGTGATAAGTACAGTCATTCTCCTTATCCCTTTTGAAAACCAGTCAAAATGACTGCTTTTCCATTTCTAATCAGGGACCAGCGAGACTGCTGGGAAGGAAACAAATCTGATGAACAGAAAGTAAACTGCACCAGAGCCAGCTGGCAGATTGCATCTTGCCTCACAAAGAAATGAGAATAATGACAGCATCGCCACCTTCTTCGGTCAGCCTACAGCTAACAAACAGCTTACATGAGAACTCAACACAGAGCAAAGAACCAAAAGAGATGCTTGAAGCTGCAGAAAGGGGGCATGAGAAAACAGGCCAAGCAGTGAGGTGAGGCGGACTCCCCTGAAGTATGGGGGGAGCCCAGCAGTGTCTACAGCCCACTGAGAAAAAGGACCTTTTCTTATAGTAGAAAAGAAACTAGAAAACCTAAAGTAGCATTCGTCTCAAAAGAAACCACGGTGTGGGAACTGAACTAATTAATATTACTATTCACTTTTAAATAATCCTCCCCAAAAGCCACAGTCCTCCACTCAGAAGAAATGACCAATTCCAGTTAAACATCTCTGAATTTTTATGGAGTACATTCCTCTAAGGACTCCGTAATTAGATTAAGACAGATGGAGGCGAGAACTTCCATTCTCACAGGGCCATGTCAGGTTGAGTGGAGAGGTAATGGGGGATAAGACTTGTGGGATTCCAAAGGCACAATCAGGGAAATCAGGGACTTAGCCACAGGGTTTTTCTGTCCATTCTGACAACAGAACTCATTCCGCCCTGAATCATTAAGCCCCTGAGGCAGAAATGCAGTCAGGAAACCCAGCCCATTAGCACCATGTCATCAGAGAGGACTCTGGTCTCCATAGTTAATTACTCACAGTGCAGAGACTGCTTGTCTGCTGTCTCCAGGCGTCCCATGTGAGACTGGATCTCGTGGACCTGCCTATCAAAGGAAGAGGGAGGAAATGAATGAGACAGGAGTAATCAACAGCGCTTCAGTCAGGAAAGACAATTTTTCTGATATCAACACATAACTGATTTAAATTGACAGCATCACTAAACTGTGGAATTCGTGACACTTTAGGCCACGTGTTTTGGCAGGGTTTTAGCATTCATATTTGCAATTCTAGGCAGCATTTATTGAGTGCTTACCACCTGTGAGATAGTCAACAAAGTCAAAACCCTATGAGGAAATTTTTATCATCCTCATTTTATAAATAAGACAACTGAAGCCCAGAAGGTTATGTAACTTGCTCAAGGTCACACAAGTGATAAACTACCATCTGGACCCAGCCAATCCCACTTTCTGTTCTTTGACCCAATGTGCTGAGCACTGTTCTGTACTAGGGAAGAGTCAAAAGGTGAAAGAGATATAATCCTTGTCCTTGAGAAACACAGGCCAGACGGACTTGAAAAGTTCGAAGAAGAGTTAAGAGAACACTAACACACACAGAAGTGTAAACAAACAGATCGCTGCTGCCGGGCAAAGGTGCGTGAGTGAAAGGGCCAGGGCTGAGAAAGAGTAAGCAGGGGAGTTTAGTGGGCGAAGGGGGTTCTGAACAGCATGTGAAGGAAGATAGGAAGAAAAAAGATATAAAAAAGCACACGCGGTGTGCCATGTGGATTATAAGCAAGCTGGGTGCTGAAGGAATTAGGGTCTGAGGGGGGACGGGGTGAGACGATCAGTTGGAGGAAACATTAGAAGGAAGCCCCGAAAGATGGGGATCTTCTGTGTGATAAACATCTATTTCTGGAATATGAGGCGATGACCACCTCCTTGGAAATGCAACACCGTACCCCAATCTCTGGCACGGTCTCGGTCAGCAGGCCCCAGAGACTGCCTGGAGTTCCCCAGAGCCTGGGCAAGGTCACCCTCTGAGCTCTTCCTAGCAATCCCCCATGATCAATATCCCCAAGTGTCTCCTGTGCTTCTGGTCTCTGCTGGAGAGCCAGACGAAGGAGGCCTGCTGGCTCTGACACCATCCCCAGCCCTTTAGGGAGAGGTCAGCAAACACCCTCCAGGGTGAGCATCATGACTGTGATTTTTTTCCCAGGGCTTCCCTGCAGCCCCAAACGTGATCCATGACACCATAGCAAGGCCAGCTTGCTAATGACCCGATTGCCCTAGGAGGACCCCACGGCCCTGCGAGGCAACCAGTCACTACTGAGGTCTGAGAGGCCTCAGTAAGGCTGCCTCAGTAAGATGGGTCCGAACACTTCAGAGTATGGATGGAGACACGAGGGCAGCTTGAGGTGACCTGGGTCAGGGCTCCTGGGTCAGGGCAAGTGTGAATCAGCTCTGGAAGACTGGTGGTAACACGGACAGGGGACATCACCGGAGGTCTGGATGTCGGCAGGGAGGTGAATTTTCAATGGGTGGCAGAGCAAATTTGAAAATCGGTGGCATATCAACAAGAATAGGAACGTAATTTTATTAAAAAGAGGGGGAAAGGAGGGGCACAAAACAGCCAGGACAACCCTGAATAAGATGACTTGCCCCACCAGACTTACTACAAAGTCACGATAATAAAATACTACGGTAGTGGCGCAAGGACAGACTGAGGCAAACCCCGGCCCTCACCCAACCCAACCGGGAAAATAGATGCCAGAAACGGTCCCGTCCACTTGGGGGATTGAATGGGTCTGAAAGAATGGACTATAATAAATACTGCCACTCAATTCATTATCCATATGGAAGAAGATGCCTCATTAATACATAAAAACATAAAAAACTAAACTTGGAGGATGGTTTCCTCCAAGAAGGTTAAAATCCCAATGTAAAAGGCAAGACTTTAAAACTTTCCAAAGAAAACACGGGGCTGCATATTATGATTTCAGGATAAAGAAGGATTTCTTAAACAAGACAAAAAGCAAACCTATGCCCTACCAAGCCTACAAACAACAAAAGATGAGACTGCTGAAACATAAAAGACATTAAAACAAAAATATCTACACCAAAGGGACCATACGAAAGTCAGGCAGATGCTGCAGCTATCTGTAGCAGATAACAAAGGACTAGTATCTAGAAAATATAAAGAACAGCTACGAGTCAATAGAAAAAGTCAAACAAATCAATGTTTATAAAATGGGCAAAGGGCAACTGACAAGAAAGGAAACCCAAATGGTCAACAGATACACGTTGAACCCCTCACCTTTACTAGCAGCCAGGAAAGCACCTATGTAAAACAATGCGGGACTACATTTCCCCCACTAGACTGAAAAATATTTAAAACTTTTAGAATGAGGGCCTCCCCGGTGGAGCAGCGGTTGAGCGCTGGGTTGCAAAGCTGCCCGCAGCCTCTGCAGCACCGGTTCGATCCCTGGCTGCTCCCCGACCACCGGAGGAGGGTCCCACATGGCGCACAGACCTCTCCTGTCGCCCGCTGCTCCCCTCAGCAGTGTACATCGGTCCTTCTGCCTGCTCTGCTCCCCGCTCTGGCTCTGGTGAATTCTCTCACCCTCCCGCACTTCTGACTGTACCCAGTGCTTGTATAAATAAATAAAAATAAATATTTTAAAAAAATAAAAAAAAAAGGCCTAATGTACAATACAGAATGGCATCCAATTTGGGAACCTTTGTGAAAAGACCTGTATCAATTATAGGTTTTCCCCAACAGAAGATGAACAGATGACTGGTGAAGAGTTTCGAAGTCAGGTCATGAAGAGGAATGACCAAAAGAGCTAGTCACTTGGGCTGCCCTGGTGGCACAGAGGTTAAAGTCTCAGCGCAATCAAGCTATCACCAGTCACTGAGACCTGAGTTCGATCCCTAACCAGGGAGCTAACCCACCTGGCACAACAGACTTCTATTGTCTTGCCTGCTGCTCCCCTCAGCAGTATTTCAGTCAGTTGGCCTGTTCTGCTCCCCACTCTGTCTTTGGTGAGTCCTCTCTCACACACACACCCCACACCTCTAGCTTAAACCCCAGCTCGTGTACGCATAAATAAATCTTCTAAAAAAATAGTAGGAACCATCTGGACATTTTCACCTACCCACTTTGTCCTTATCATATTGCGCCTCTTTTCAGAAGGCAAGATCAAAAACAGGAAAAATTAATCGTAAGTTTTTAAACCCAGTTGCTCATCAAAATCACCTGGAGCACTTGTTACAACAGAACTTTGTGTGCTCCAGATTCACTGAATCAGAATCTCTGGGGATAGTAAGCTCCAGGGCACCAGAAGATCCTGGACTACATAAGTAACAAATGTGGGCATCTTCACAAACACTGAGTTCTCCAAAATACAAGTCTGGCTATTAGTTCTTCTATAAAGTTCATTCAACTATAATATTAAGTATAGAATGTTTATTCTATTTTTCATCTTTTTTTTCCAGCTCATTTATTGTTCAGGCAGTTTTCAAGATACAGAACTTAAATTTGTTGATCTAATTCCAATGGACTTTTGGGGACATGTCAAAAGATAACTACAAATTGGGTTCAAAGTTCCAGTAAAATTAATGCTTAGTTGCTGTTGGGTCAACACAGTGACATGCATTAATTTCTACAACTGGAAAAGGTAACAGCAGTAAATAAATGTAGGCTGACCCCTTTTAAGTGTCCTTTAAAGACTCTTGATTATTAGTATTATGAAGCTGAGAGAATCCTTAGAATTTAACCAGATTCAAACTATAATGTTATTGATGAAGAAAACAAGACAAAGAGATCTAGAACCAGAACTCCTACTCCTGGTTAAGTACTTAAGGGAAAGGCAGATCAGACTACACTGAAGCATAAAGAAGGTAAATTCCTTGAGGGCATGGCAGTACAGTCAGTACTGGGAATAGTGCCTGTCACCCAGGCACTCAATACATACTCACTGAATGAATGAATGCATTGTAGAGGGCCTACCAGGGGTAGACCAAATTCGGCTCACTGCCAACTTTTGTAAATTGAGTTTTAGTGGAATACAGTCACATATTTACATGTTATCTGTGGTTGTTGTCCTGCTTTAATAGCAGAGTTGAGTATTTGCCACAGAGATTCTAAGGCCTACAAAGCCTAAATTATTTACTATGTAGCCCTTGACAAAAAAAAAAAAAAAAAAAATCCACACTCATGGAAGCTTTCTCTGCCTACTTATGTCTGAGCAAACATCCTTTCCTCTTTTCTCCCTTCTTAATAAACCTATTCTTCAAAAAATAAATTGGGGGCCTTCCTGGTGGTGCAAGGGGTTAAGCACCGCACTATGAAGCAATCTGCAGCCTCTGCAGCACGAGTTCGATCCCCAGCCGGCCAGGGAGCTACCCAGATGGCGCAGCAGACCTCTCCTGACTCGCCCACTGCTCCCCTCAGCAGTGTATTTCAGTTAATCTGCCTGTTCTGTTCCCCACTCTGTCTCTGGTGAATCCTCTCACCTCCCACAGCTCTGGCCTGTACCCCAGTTCTTATATGCATAAAAATAAATCTTTAATAAATAACTAAATGGTCAAGTCCCAGGGTCTATAGAGCCCAAGAGTAGGTTGGTAGAGGCCTGAAGAACTAAGTTGTTCATCTACACTCCATAAACCATTGGCATTCCTCTTCTCCCTAAGTTTACCAAAAAATTGAGCTACCTAGATTACTTTTACAAGTACCTAGGTCAGCTACCTCTTGTAACAATGACAGGTTCAGTCTGGGACTCTCTGAACAAAATTATTCCTGAGAATAAGCTGGATCGTGGCTTCTTTAGCAACATCCTTTAATCAAATTGACCAGATGAGACTGTACATTACTGACTAACTTCAAGACATTACTCAGCCCACTGTGCTATTATGAAAGCTCTGTCATTTCTCAGTATCGTGAGCACACTTTTCTGTTTCATCCTTTTTCCAACTGACTCACAGGTTTAGTTTTTAAAGTTCCTTCCTATAATTTTTATGTGAGAACAGGGATTCCCCAGTGTAAAAACAAATCATGTCATTTTGATACCACTACAAAGTTGATTGTTTCCACCTGCCCAAACCAAACACTTCATCACTAAAGGGAAAGACCCATAATCTTAGACAATGAAAAGGTATGAGGATCATCATCCTCTTATTCCTAATGCTCCAAAGCATTTCTTTTGTGGTAAATTCATTCATGTGTGGCTTCCTATTTCGTTTCCAGGCACGGGCAGTGTGATTTGTGTTTCCATCACAAATAAAGTATGGCATAAGTTCGAAAACAGTTAAAATAGAATAGGTGCGGACTCCAAAAAAATAGTAGAGGGACTCAGATACTTGTATACTGACGTTCATAGCAGCATAATTCACAATAACCACAAGATAGAAACTACCCATGTGTCCCTCTACCGATGAATGGCTTACAAAACATGGTGTGTGTGTGACAAAAAATACGATGGTCTGATACCTGCTACAACATAGATGAACCTTGATAATATTATGCTAAGTGAAATAAGCCAGACACACAGACAAGTACTGTATTATTCCACTTAAGAATCTAAAACAGGCAAACTTAGAGACAGAAAGTGAAACAGCAGTTACCAGGGTCTCTGGGAAGGAGGAATAGGGAGCTACTGCTTAATGGATATGTGAGTTTGTTAGGAATGATGAAAAGTTCTGGAAATGGATCGATGTGATGGCACAACTTTGTGCATGTACTTCAATGTCAACAAATTGTATGCTTAAAATATCAAATGTCAGTAACATTTAAAAACTAGATGGGTAGCTTTGAAGTGGTAAATTTTCTTATGTGTATTTTACCATAATAAAATGTTTTCTTTAAAAAAACAAAAACAACAAAAAAACAGGGCAATGGGCCCTAATTACACTTAACTACACAGCTCAGCAAGTTCCAAAAATTCAGGGAAATATGAATCAAAGGGATACTAATGAGGAACTTAAGTTTCGAGAAGCTAAACCCAAATTTGATTTCGATAAAGGTAACCTGTAATCTATTATAACAAATATTAACAACGAATGCTACTTGCACAGCAATTTTTTTGTATCATAAAAATAGGATATTTAGTGTAAACCAAGTAAGAATAAAAGTTTTTTAAAAAGCCACAGTGTAACAGGAACAAGTTAGAGTCAATCAAGAGCAGGGCCTGACATCATTTAGAAGTTGTGAGCTATAGTGAAACTTCTAAGGCTCTTTCCCCAGTGATGGCTCCTTCTAAATTGGTTGAGAAGATCCTGCTGGTATTGCTCACTTACCCTCCATCCCATCCTGCCACACAATAGCTCTTTTACCCTACACGCTTTGACTCTGCAGCTGAACAGTAAACTCTGTGCAGGGGCCCTGTCCCCAGGAGCGCTGCCGACTCGGAGCACTTAGGTGGCAGATGTCGGACAAAATACAGTAACTTGCAGGTGTGACTTTCCCTTCACCTTGTCCACCCAGCAGGTAGTCACGGCTTTGAGGGTCCCGGGAGCCGTCCGACTCAGCTGCCCCAGCGCCAGGCAGGACCCTCAGTCCGCCGCTGACCTGGTCATCCCGCCAAGGTTTAAGCACTTCCAAGCTGGCCCCAGCAGCGCTCCGGCGAAAGGTCTCGCCTCCACACTGGAGTACGACCAAGGCCTTAACCTGGGGGGCCGGCCTCGCCCAGCCTGCTTCGCCCCACCCGTGCCCCAACGCGGCCCTCACTTGTGCGTTTGCTGGTACAGGGGCTCCATGTCGCCGGCCCCGCCGGGTCCGGCTCTGGCTTCCTCCGAACACGTCCTCACAGCCCCCCTTCCGGCTTCCGGCTTCCGGTCTCAGGACCCGCCCACCCCCGCCGGCTGGGGCTGCCCCGGCGCGCGCCTTCCCGATGGTAGTCACGAGAGAGGAGAAAGGGAAGGGAAAAAAGGCCGCGAGAAGCCGGCTAGTGTAGTCAGAGGTTTTTCCTAACATGGGGAAAGAGGCGGTTTAGATTTTGGCCCGAGGCTGTCGCCAGTATTGAGTCGGGCATTGGCAAGGGCAGTCGGAGAGGGCGGACTTGGGGTCCTCAGAGCCAGGTCGCGGCTAGCGGGCCGGCACCTGCCTTTCCCTGCGGCGGGCAGGCTGGGAGCAGCCGCTTGGGCTTCGCGTGAAAACGTATAACTCGAGCTGGGGGCTTCGCTCTTCACAGGGGTCTCTGGCTCAAGCTCCTCCAGTCTCAAATTTGTCGACTTACTCCCGCCAACCTCCTCCGTCCCCACCTCCCGTTTGCCCCTCCAGTAGACCTTCTCTGAACTAGAGATTTCTGTGTCTTATGCTGGGGGTTGGCGGGGAACCGGGTTCTTCCTGCCCGCGAAGAGATCGCGGTCTCGGAAAGGCAATCAGATGTGTGTACCAATGAACAGCTGCAGGCTAGAAAGTCCAGAGATTGAGCCAAACTGGGGTTGACTCGGTGGACTCAGGAAAGACAATGTCGGACGTGGCATTTGAGGCAGCACTTGATCTGGACACTTTGACCTCTCCACATAGGCCTAGCCGGTTTCCATCCTCCCCGGCTTATCTGCGGGCCCTCCCAAGGGAGGAGATGTTCCTCTTCCTTTGACAATTTGATGCTTCTATTTTTCTGTATCTTGGATTCCACCCAGTTTTGTGCCCCAAGAGACTCCACCTCTGTACTTTCTTTCCCAAACACTTTTCTGTTTATTCTAGTATCTGTTTATTATGAGGACCTACTACCAAGCACAGATAATGGGGGGTGGGGAGGTAGAGGGGAAGAAATAGACACAGTCCTCAAATCTTTCATCTCTCGTGGTCTCTTGGGACTACTAATTGGGTCCTTAAACTATATTATCAGGTAGAATAGTTATAGTTGGTACCATTTCTATGGAGAAGAACAAGAGGTTTTCATGGTCTAAATAACATGAACAGGGGCTTCAAAAACCAACAAAGTTCTAAAGTCTCCTGTGTGTTTATTGTATTGGTCTGAGGAAGTTGAAGGGGGGGGGGGCAGTTGATGCTGAAGAATTCTTGAGCAAAGGCAAATGGTAGAAAGACTGTGACCTATGGGTGGGTTTAGTCAGGCTCGCCTCCTATTCAGGTCCAAGAACTCTCTTCATCTTCTTTATTGTCAAATGTGCTATTTTTGGCTACCGTGAGAAAAAAGTAGCCATGGCTCTTCAGAACCCCTTGCACTGATCTACGTGGCTTTTTGCTTCTTCACTGTTAAAGCTATTTATTTAACGCTAATTATGTCAGTACTCATGATGTGCCATTCTTCACAATGCTGGTGAATACCGACTTCCAGTGACCCAAAGTTTGTTACTGTACTTCACTCATGATCATATTAAGACATTTTTTTGTCTAGACCATGCAGGAAAATATGAATGAAAATTCAGTGTTCAGAATTCTGTATTGTGAATGTAAAATGGATAGAACACATTCCATTCATGTCTTCTCTTGAGTTCTTTAGGCCTTCATCACTACTTTCCTAGAAAATGATTACTTTCAGTGTTGACTGTATCCCCTGCTTTTCATACACTGAAACCTATAGCCAGGTGGGAAGAGGTGAATAGGATAGGGGTCTGTGGGTGAAGCCAGAAGAGATGTTCCCCTCATGTAATGCATACCTGGCCTTTTGGTCTTTTCTGGGCCCAACTTAAGACTAATCCTGTGAAAGTGAGGTTACTACATTGATTAGAAGAGAAGAGATTGATGATAAAGCCAGTTGGCATTAGAGCATAATGGCTCAAATGGAGAAGAGAGGCACAGCCACTTCTGGTGGACAATCTGATATGTGGTCCAAAGCCTGTAGAGGGAGGGGGTGAGATGACCACCTTTACCAGGCAGAGGTAAGGAGGCTCACACAGGGCAAAGGATGCTCTACCCCACTAGTCTAGTGTGCTATGAATCAGAAGTAGCTCCACGATCAGGGGTAACTCAATAACATCATATTTTAGGAAAATCAGTATGATAACTTCATGCTCTCTCCTTTTATTTGAGTTCAAGTTCTGTAGTTCCAGGACATAACAACCCAACCCACAGTCAGCCCATTTCTCCTCCCTGTCGTGTGATAAACTTGGAAACTCTGAAGAGTCTTTTTGATCTGTCCAATTTGATGGAACTTAATTCTTATCACTGAAATATCAGTAACCTATTGTGTTTCTCTGGTGATGCTCGTCAAATTAAATAGAATAATTCTGTCATCCCTTCCACCAAACTGAGGGCTCCCTACACCCCCAACCCTGGTCTCCACACCCTTCCCAGTGTATCTTCTGATATAGTTTCCTCCCGAGCCCCTGTTGTCTGTCCCTCCTGGGCCAGCACTCGTGTACCGCCTTGCACAGTTGGTGCCAGCTGTGACTGTCTCACTTCTCTAATTTTAAGAGGCTGTCCAGAGGCCCCCATTGTTCCTCAAACACTCCCTCCCACTTCCAAACCTCTTCAGTGTTGCCCCAAAGAGATTTTTAACACAGACTTGAGGTCACGTATATGCTGAGCCTTTTGATAGCTCCCTGGCGCCTATAGATGTCAGCTAAGGAATTCTTGCCTTGGCAGACAGAGTCCTCCTCACTGGTCACATCTCTGGCTATCTCCCCCATCCTCATCAGAGTAGCTGAAATTCTTCTTGCAAGGGCCTTTGTGTCCTCTCATTTTTGCAAGCCCTGTTCCCTGTGCTTCAAACACCCTTCCCTCTGCCTCAAGCCTGATTAACTCCCAGGCTGGGATGGAACTCCTCCCCTGTGCTCCTCTGGCACCTGGACTCCCTTGTCTGATTAACTCCCAGGCTGGGATGGAACTCCTCCCCTGTGCTCCTCTGGCACCTGGACTCCCTTGTCATTTGTTGTGGGTGTCCTGGTTCTCTGCCCACCAGCTGGAATGTGTCATTCATCCCTGCCTCTTCCCAGCATCCAGCCCCGTGACTGGGACTGGTAGGTGCTTGCTAAGTATCTTGCCATGAAATGGACTCTATTTAATCAACTCTTTCTCCTACTCAACAGTCTACCTGCCTGCCATAGTCAATGCCCGAATTATTTGCAAATTGAATTCTAGGCAATTACAAACTGCCAGCATCAGCAGCCATCCTTGCTGAAAGAATCGTCATCTGAAATCCATACCTTGTGCCAAACATGATGCTCCCTTTGGGAGCCTGTTTGCTGTTGTTTCTCATTCTGTGCACGTCACCATCTGCGGGGAGGTAGGATGGGCATGGCCCTCCCAGTTGAGTTTCAGGGAAATCAACTTGCTTGCCCAAGCTGCTGTGTGTGTGGTAGGAGAGGGGAAGGAGGAGCAGGCTACTGTCACACACCATCCGCAGGTAGCCGCTGTATCGTCCTGCCGTCTCCACCGAAAAATGGACTCGCCACAATAAATAAGATGCCCTGATGCCATCCACTTTGGACAGCAACCAAACAGTAGTCACCCCCACAAAGCCAGAAAAATATAATCTCACTGCCTCTGGGTTTTCTGTCCAACCCTCTCGATTAAAGCCGAACAGACAAAGAGTGACATTTCTGGACTCAGAAGCTGCCATGAGCTGAGAAAAGCAAGCATCTGTGGCTCCTTCCAGGACCCACCAGGTGGAGGGGTTGTCGCTCCAGGGTGCTGCAGGACGTGGGGAGGGGGCCGAGGAAACTGCCCTCCCAGAGAGTCCATCAGCAAATTGTCTCATGTAGCCACAACAGCCAGGAGCAAGGTTGGGGGAGCAGGGTTTTCTCCAAGGAGAGCCAGTGTATTGTAAACAGGATAAAAGGGGCTGGAAAGCTGCACTTATCACTGACTAATGTGTCCTCAGGTCATGGGGATCTGGACCCCCCTAGCCGTGCTGAGGAGGGAAAGAGAATTCTCGATTAACCCTATCACCTATGAGTGGGGCCAGGGCAAAGGTCTGGTTTTTCCTCTTGCTAAGTAATTCCCATGGTCACTAGGCATTTGTGGGACTCAGCACACTCTAGGAAAACCTCTGCAGGCTGGGGGTGACTTCTTAGCCCCTGCTCTTGGGGCCAGATGGTGTAGGGCATGTGTGGCAGCCTCCTTGGGAGGAGGAGGAGGTGTGAGGAAGACAGAGGGAGCGTGAGGCTGGGGCTGTTGCAGGGTGAGGGGGGTCTTCTTGTTAATCACCGGGGAGTGGGAGGCTTGTGTGTCGGCACTGGGAGCAATGGGTGGACTTAATTTAGACTTGAGGGGCTGACTGAGAGATCAGTTTCTGCTCTCCTAATACTAACTAATCTCTTTTATTCCTACAAGCCCCTGTGGGCATCTTCATTTATGGATGAGAAAAGTAGGCCCAGAGAGGTTTTGTGCCCAAAGCACCCTGCAGGGCTGTGGCCAGCTGAGACCTAGACCTGACCTTGGACCTGCTCACTCCTAGCCTGGGCCTGCGGCCATCGGCTAGATGAGGATTTGGGTGTGAAGATGTATGAGAGATGCCTTCCTATGTCAGTGAATTCTGCTTTCCTCTGAATGCGGGTCACCCCTGCAGGGAGCCTGCCTTGATCATCTCTGTCTCTTCCTTGGGGCCCTTGTTTTCCTGGATAGCTGAGGCCTGGGGAAGTAGCAAGAGTTCAGGATTTGATACAGAGAGGCTGAGTTTGGATAAGTCAATTACGTCCTGTGAACATCAGTTTCTTTATCTGTTTGTTGGGACTAATCCTACCCATACCATGTGACCTCAGACTGCACCATCCAATATGGTAGCCACTGGCCGGTGTGGCTACTGAGCACTTGAAGTGTGGTTACTGTACACTGACTTTCAAAATCTTAGTGCAAAAATTATATTAAATAGGGGCCTCCCTGGTGACTCAAGGGGTTAAGACACAACCTATGGGGCAGTCTGCAGCCACTGCAGCACGAGTTCAATCCCTGGCCCGGGAGAGACCCACATGGTGTGGCAGACCTCTCCTGAATTGCCCGCTGCTCCACTCAGCAGTGTATTTCTGTCAGTCTGCCTGTTCTGTTCCCTGATCTGTCTCTGGTGAATCCTCTCACCCTCCACACCTCTGGACTGTACTCCAGTTCTTATATGCATAAATAAATAAATCTTTTAAAAATATATATTAAATATCTCAATTCTAGGGCCTCCTCATTTATGCAGGTTTTAAAGACACAGCCTTATCAAGCTATCAGCAGCCACTGCAACATGAGTTCGATCCCTGGCCAGGGAGCTGATCCACATAGTGCAGCAGACCTCTCCAGCAGACCTCTGCTGTCTTGCCTGCTACTCCCCTCAGCAGTGTATTTCAGTCAATCCACCTGCTCTGCTCCCCACTCTGTCACTGGTGAATTCTCTCACTCCCACACCTCTGACCTACACCCCAGTTCTTGTATGCATAAATAAATCTTAAAAAAAATTAATAATAAAAATAGCTCAATTCTATTTTACATTGCTGCATGTTGAAACCATGTTTTAATGTATTTGGTTATAAATAAGATATATTATAAAAATGAATGTCATTGCTTCTTTTTCCCTTTTCTAACATGACATCCAGAATTTTAAAATGAAATATATGGTCACATTTGTCATGTGTGCTACGTTTCTCTGGGGTGGCATTGGTCTAGAACATAAACTTTAGCTTCCCTGCATTGCACAGAGCTGCTTTGGGTGATAATTTCTCCCCCCAACTAACCATCTCCCAACCTGATCTGCCAGGGCTGGCTAATATGGATGCACAAATTGGCTCCCCAATTCTCCAGACTGAATAGTCTGAGTTCTTCTAAGGTCCCTGAGAGCCGGAGTGTCTCAGAGTGCAATCGGGGCAGAGTTGCTATGGGAAGTGCATGGGGTTTCTGGGCAGGAACAGGGTGAGGCCAGCCAGGTACCAAGGGCACACACTTAAGGAGGCACTCACTCTCTGCTCGGTGCCCTGCTTCTGGCCTGTCGGGTCTAGTACGTCTCCTTCAGTGGGCCCTAGGTGGGAGCCACGTCTCCACAGAGTTTTTCAGCTGCTGTCCCAGTGTGGCCTTCATCACCCCCACCTCCCACTGGCAAAGCCCCACTCAATACCCAGCAAGCTGGCCCCACATTAAGCCAGCTCCTTCCCTGGATCCTCTGCAGCCAGGGCCTCCTCCGCCCTCACCTGACTTTCAGTGCCTCCAGGAGACAAGTCGCATTAATGGTGATAATTTTGCAGCTTTGAAAGGGAAGCACCCAAGACCCCGGGGCATGGGGCTGGAGAAGTCCTCTGAGAAGAGGGCCAGACAGCAGGCATCCCTCAGAGGCCTCCGTCCTGCTGCAGGCCATGGGGCCAACGTGTCCCAACACTGACAGGCGTCCTTGCACAAGCCAGACCTCACAGAGTGAGGGGGGCGCATGAGGAGGGGTACAAGGAGGCTCAACAGGAGAGTCGGGTGCTCATCCATCAAGAACCGTCAAACAGCAGGGCCACAGGCCTGCCCGAACATTTGGCTTCTTAAAGGGGCCTTCTGCAGCTCCCCCACCCCCAAAACCTTAGCTTCCTGGAATCAAGCACATTCCATTGGTGGGGGATTAGGGGGTCGGCAACCCCTTCCACCTGCCTGCTCACCCACAGTGCTGGGACTGAGCACCCTACCCCCACTACCCCCCTCCCCACTAACTGGAGCTGTGGTTTAGGGGCCCAGGTAAGATAAAAATTGGTGCGATCTTTTTGCCTGCCCCTGCTTTTAAGAAAATAGTGCACAATTCAGGAGGCAATCTTTATTATTACTACAATTATTTTTTCAATTAGGGGAGCTAAGTTGCACTGGGGGTCTCCAAAGTCTTGTTTACGCCTAGTGCTGGGGTAGAGATTGGGAAGGGTCCCTCAGATAAGAGCAGAGAACCTTCATCCTTCCACCAGCCCATCTGGCTCCTCTCCTGAAGCCCAGGGGTCAGCTGGCCTCAGGGCCCTGAGTGATTCCTGCCATGCTCAGGGTCTCCCTGCAACTTCTCTTTCCCTCTGAGGGGAGCCCAGACTGGGGGCCTGCAGTCCAGAGAACAGCAGGGCCGAGACGAGCCCTAGACCTTGGCAGTTGCTCTCAGAGGTTTCAGAAAGGCCTGTGTTCAAATCCTGGCTTAGCCCCCTGCAGCCTGTTGTCCTTGGCAGGCTGCTTGAATTCTCTGAGCCCATTTCCTGAATTGGCAAGTGCTCTAGAACACCCCTGGAGTAGTGGAAAAAGCCACCTGGTCTCTCTGTCAGAGAGACCAAGGTTGTATCAGTACTGGCTGCATCCTTGGGTAAGTTACTTGACTACTCTGACCTTCCGTTTTTCTTCATGAGAGTTTTGCAAGAACTGAATGAAATCATGTATTTGAAAACAGCTGGCACAAACCATCACGGATGCTGCCATCAGATGGAATTCATCCCTCTGCCTCCTGCCCGCCCTTTTCCCCTGGCACCTTCACAATGTGGCCCTGATCATCCTACTCACCCCAACTGTGGTACGGCTGCAGCAGAGCTGGATGCTGGCTTTCCCAGGGGCAAGTTCCAGGCGCTGTAACAGCACCTGGTACAAGCGACGCTCAGAAGATGCTCTGATTTTTGTTCCTTTGGGAGGGAGAGTTGCATGTTAGTGATGGGTGCCAACTCAGCAGCTGGAGTTCAAATCCAGACTCTGCCACTTACTTGGCAATTTAGCTTGCCTTCTGTCTCAGCCCATTTATAAAATGAGCATAGAGCTAGCATCTTCCTCGCAGGTCACCATGGGGCTTCAATACATTTCCAAAGGGCACATGCCACCTGCTATAAGGGTGTTTTGTTGAATGAAACTTATGAACCTCCTTCCCTGCCTAGGTGATGTTCAGCGGCCATCTGCTGGCCCTGGTTCAGGCCTTTTGCAGGCCCTGTCTTGTTAGTTCAGGGACATCCTTTCTAACCCTGTGTCTGCTTTCATTTGAGAGAGGGGACGGAGCCAAGCTCCAGTAGAAGCCAGGGAAGGCCTTGGCTTAGCCTCTGGTCCTGGCCTCCCACCCTACCCATCCCATCAGGCTGGTCAGAAGCCAGGGCCTGCGGCTCCTTCCCTGGGCTGGCTTTCCCGGGAGTGGGGGCTGGGCTGAGCAGGGTGCATGGCTCCTCGCTGCTCAGGAAGAGAACGACAGGCAGGGAATGCATTTGTAACCGCCCAGCGGTCAGCACAAAGGTGGCTACAGGAGGAGCTTCCTCTCCAGGAGGAAGGGAGAAGGTCAGCGGCCCACATCCGGCCCTGCCCGTTCCTCCCAGATGCTGTGGAAAGATGTCCTAGCCACTCCGTCACTGCTGGGTGGGGTCTTTCCTTCACACTGGGGCAGGTTCCCTGGAGGACCCTGCTCAACAGGGCTGGACTCACACTCACAGGCACTCAGTCCCTCTCTCACCCACACATACCCCTCGGCCAGGTGCTGAGGGGTGAAGCAACTAGTTACTGACATGGCTTCTGCCTGGCATTCCACTGAACTGTGCCGAGGCTGCCAGGCTCCGCTGTCTGGATGCACCATGGGCTGTCGGTGTTCACTGCCCAAGGGGTCAAGGTCACAGGTCAACCCTTAGCTAGGTCCATAGAGAGCCTGGTCTACCCTAGCCACAGATGCTACCTCGTGCCAGGGTTTGATCAGTTACACATGTGCAGCATGTACAGAAGGACCAGCTTAGGACTTGGCAGAAGGATAAAATGGTGTCTTCTGCTGCTGCCCACTCCCTGGGGCAGGACTATTCAAGCATCATCTTTGCAGGGGACCTTTGCATTCTGTGATGCAGGCTGTCCCAAAAGGTCATCTTGCTAGGGCCACTGCTGTTTCCTTTTCACCCATGTAGAAAAGGAGACTTTGGGCAGCTGGAGACCAGTTTCAAGGCCAAAGAGCTGGTTTCTGTATAGAGGGGGTGGGCATATCCTGCTCTGTATATTGGGAGGCAGAGGGCACCCCGGGAGACAGGAATGCCTCATCCCCAGGGGAGAGGCAGAGTTCTGCAGGAAATCCTGGGCAAGGGGCTCTTTCCTCAGAAAGACATGGGAAGTTTTCCTGGCAGCCCCAGGCAGAGCTCAGGCCTGTGCACACATGAAGACTTCATGTAGGTCTCTTGAGTTTTTGGGCTTCATGCATCTTCAGTGTTCTCTGACCTTGAATGAGGATGAAGTGAGAACTAGAAGAGCAGTTGCTAGGACAAGGTTGCTGTGAGAGATGGTGAGCTCTATCCACCCATCCATCCATTTACCCATCCACCCATCCATCCATTTACCCATCCACCCATCCATCCATCCACCCATCTGTTGAGTATCCACAATAAGTCAGGTTTGGTGTTGATGCCTGAGAGTCACAGATGAGGAAGCCACGATTCATACCTTCATGTAGTTTTCTGGTGAGGTAGACAGCATTGATTAGAACAGAAGAACCCAGAAGTTCTTCCTGGAATGGTTTAGGTAGCAAAGCAAACTTACCTCACATTGCAAGAAGGCCAGAAGGAAGAGGCACCAGGTCTGGTAAATTCAGGGACTCAGTGACATCACTGAGAACTAGGACTTTTCTTTAAACTTTCTGCCTGACTACCTTGAACCTGCCCTTTAACCTCATGGTATCCAAGTAGCTGCCATACATCTAGGCACTGTTAAGGGAACAGTTTCTTCTTGAGTCCCTGTCTAAGAGAGAGGAGACCTCCTCCACAGCCCCCACAGAGCTTTTCTTTTCATCGGCTAGCATTGCATCACCTGCGCGTGCCTGAATGAATCTCTCAAATGGGAGATGGAATGACTGCACCTGGCTTAGGAGAATCAAGATTTACCCCTGAGCTGGGAGAGGAGACCTCTTTGCTGGGGAGGATGCTTCATCAAAAAGCGGGTTCTCTTTATCAAGAAGGGAGAGCTGGCTACTCAGGGTGTCTGTTGCCCATCAGATAAAGATCTGGGTGTTTTGTGTTTCTTGCCCCCCCACACTGCCTCCCCTCTTGCCCCGCACCCCCAGCAGCATGGTAAGCCCATCCCTGCTGTTCTCAGTCCTTACTGTTTGTTTTTCCCTCTAAACTGACTGCTTGACCACAAACTGCTCCTTGTTTGTTGTTAAAACTTGGCCAAGTGAAGACTTCCTGCCACAGTGTTCTATCTCAGTCACACACACACACACACACACACACACAGGCATGCACGCAGGCATGCACACAGGCATACTCTCTTTTACCTGAAACCCACCACTTCCTAGTACACCCCCCATCCATTTCTGATAAAGTTTGCACAAATTCACATCTACAAGCCTCAGATTCCCTCACAGGCAACATAGAGCTAAAAACTGGACTTGATCTAAAGACAACAAAAATGACACCTCAACTTATGTGTCCCATGTGGCTCAATCACAAGGAAGATGTTTAAGAGGAGACAGGGTGCAGGGCGGAGGCTGTGCCTCCAGCCAGCTCCATTGTAGGCCTCAGAAGGAATCTCAGTGGTAAAGAATCTTGCTCCATCTAGCCCAGAGACACTGCCTGCTATGAGCCATTGTGCAGGAAACCAAAAGTTGGGTCACAAAGGACAACTCACATTCAATTGCCATAAGCAGAAAGAGATGCGATACTGATGTATTCCTTGGGATTCTGCCGTTTCCTTCCAGCTTCGCCTCCATCAAGAACCTTGCCACGGCAACCGGCTGTCGCAGAAGCCAGGATCAAGTCCTTAATCAGACCCGCCTGCTCTGTGCAGCAGGGCCCCTGCCCACCTCGGGGTGACTCCTGGGTCTCCCCTTTGCTGCCTCAGCTCCATACATCTGGCCTTCTTGCTGTTCTGTAGATGTGCCAGCCTTGTTCCACTGCTGTTCTCTCTGACTCAAATGCCTCCCTCCTGCCTTAGCTCAAAATGCAGTTTTTCAGAGACACTTTCCCTGAACATCTATATAAAATAGTCCCTTCCACCTTAATTTGATTTTTTTCATTGCATTATAGCAAGTATAGAAGATACATTATTTATTGGTTTTCTTCTTATGTATCTGCCCATCCCACTAGAATATAAGCCCCATGAGGGGCAGACCCCGGACTGTCTTGGAGTTGAATTTGGCAGTAGAAACTCTTGGGATAGCAGGCCAAATACCCATGGGGCTTTTAAAAAATGTATAGTGCTTTTTAATCAATATTACTAAGATTAGTTGTTAACAGCTTGGAACTTTTTTTGGTGACCATTTGTGATTTTCTAAAGTTGTGTATTTGTTGGCTGGGGAGGGTCGGAATATCTCATATTTTCCCTGGAATATCTCAGAAAAATCACAGTCATGTCCAACGCTGAAAATGAAATGTTAGCCCTGGGGTGGGGGATAGAGAGGGTGTGATTTGGGGAGGCCCTGACCCCAATAATATTCTGCTCTGTTTGTGGGGCATTAATGCTGTGTCCTCCAGTAATTCCTATGATCCTACACCCCAGTGTACTTTCTGGAAAAAGAGGAGACCCCATTAGGGGGCCATGCACTCCCTCCCTTGCTGAGAAGGATGGATGCTGGGGGTGCGGGGCCCCCCATAGGACACAGACCGCTGCTTGTTTTCCTCTCTGGAAAGTCATGGTGAGAATCCAGGCCCTATGCAGATTAGGAGTCCTATGGGTCAGGCGGTGGAAGCGACAGCCCAGGAGTCTCCGTGCCATTTCATTACTGAGCAAGGTCAGCAAAGGAAAGTAAACCTGCACTTACAGAGGAGAGTCACAAAGCCCTTCAGTCTCATATGAGCCCCACAGACTATGCATCAGTGACTCTCCTCTAGTAATGGAAGCTCTGCATGGGCTCTTCTGGGGTTCGGGGCACCTGTGTCCTATGGATCTAGATGATTCCAGGTGTCAACAGGTGAAGGTGACTCTGGCTCTGATTCTAGACAGCAGTGACTTGCTTATGACCCTGAATGCAGTGGCTCCAAGCTCTTGTAGCCCCAGGCAGCCCTGGGGCCGATGGACCTGCGGGACTAGTGATGGAAGCCCCAAGTACTGGTGTTGTCAGTCTCTGGCACTGACTGACCAAAAAGCCTGTGGGCCCTGACCAGACATAGTCAGACAAGAAAGGTGGGGGAATCATCCTATGCTCGTGAGGGGCAGCTCCCGAGCCTGTTGACCTAAGCTTTGGGCTGTGGCTACCTCGGAGCTGAGCCATCTTTGTAAGGGACAGGGGCTGTGGAAAGTTAGTTATTATAAGTCACTGATGGGGTGGGGCTGGGAGATCCCAGCCAGCAGCCTCCACACTGACCGGTGGCTGAACCCGAGCTGGGCTCCCAGCCCTGGAAGCAGGGCGATGCCTGGGGACGGATGGCCCTGTGTCCTCTTGGCCTGGCCTCATGGGAGCCTAAGGCCACCTTCCAGAGGGTTCTATTGAGGTGCAGGAAGAGGATACCGCCAAGGAAGGTGGGATCCAGCAGGTCCAGGCAGGTCTGCTCTGCCGAGGCCGGGCCTTCTCCGGGGTGGCTGGGGCACCCCAGAACGGGCAGGCGAGCACGTCCTGTCCCGAGCACAGGCCCCTGCCCGGGAGGCCCGGCTAAGGAGGCCCGGCTAATGACCCCGCGCATTCCGGCCTGCTTGGGCTGGGGAATTGGCTGAGGGCAGGTCCATTAGCTGGAATTCTCCCAGTGCTCACACATCAGAGCAGAGGGTGGGGGGAGAGAAGTGAAAAGTTGAAAAAGAGCTAATTATTGCTTTTATCAGAGCGGGTGGGTTGATGGGTCCTGCCCGAGGGCAGCTGGGCTGCATTAAAGATTAAACGCCAGGTAGGGGGAGCCCCGCTCGTCATTCCACAGGAGGGGGGGCAGCAGGCTGCCTCATGGAGACCCAGTGGCAGGCGGCAGCCTTAGATCTGTCAGCCGCGCCCTCAACCCAGCGCCCACTAGGGGCCACATTCCACCAGGGGACCCCCTCTGAGCCCTGCGCTTCCGCCCACACTGTGGGGAGGGCAGCTGAGCTTCATGTCTGCTCCCTCAAGGGATGAGGGGTCGGGGCAAACCTAATTATCCAATTGGTAGGTTTCCTGGCACCTGTCTTAAATGATTCCTGCACATCACCCAGTGACCTTATAGGTGGAACCTCCATTGGAATTACACGAGGCCTGGCAAGGGCCCAAGGTCAGGGAGTCTGACCCTCCTGGTTATTACAGAAAGGGAGCCTAGGGCCCAGAGAAGGGACTCAGTCAACCACATTGCTGCGTGCTTAGTTCCGGGAGGTGTCAGCACCTTGAGGCGTCAGTTCCTCTTCACTCCTCTCTGTACCTAAAGTGCTGAGGTTAAAGGAACTGGATCATTAGTGTAGGGCAATTGGGGTCAGGATGACTTTGTTATGCCCGTGCAACCCCAGGCTTTGGACACTATGTGTGTTCAATGCATATTTGCTGGCTTTGTGTAGGATCAAAGGGTGGCACCCAAGAGGGCATGGTGACCACCTGAGCATTCTCCAAACTTGGGGATTTATTTATTGTCCTTGAAGAATGAATGTAGGTGAGCATCAGGGTCTTGCGTTACCAGGACAGATCAAGGCATCTGATCTGGGTTGCGGAGGGCCACAGGCTGGCCACCTGGGCAGCTGGGGTTGAGGCAGCCAGCCCAGCCAGCTGTGCTCGTCCTCACTGTGCACTGTGTCTTGACATAGACGTCCCCCAGGCCTTTCCTGTTCCCCCTCCAGCAGTCCTGGAAGTGTAATGTCCACTGTCTGGCCCCAGTAGGGACCCACAGCCCTGGTCTGGCCAGCTCGGCTCTTCAGAGGATCTGCCCTTGCCCATGAGAATGTAATGAGCTTCTTGTTCTTTCTCTTGTCCCAGCCTCTAGAAGCCAACATCTTTCCAATGTCATTTCTTTAGCCTTTCAATCACTACAGTGGCCTGGGGGCAGGGTGGGGGGTGCGTGCCTAAGGAAAAACCCCATTTGATGATGGAGGCTGGGATTCATTCTGTGAAGGGTGGGAGACATGGCGTGGTGTAGTGATTTTCTCCAGGCAAATTGACACCCTCCAATTGAAACTGATCAGACAGGAGAAGGTTTGAGGGACCCAGAAAGATCTCCCTCCTCTCTTGGTTACCCATTGGAAGCCCCTCAGCTCTTGGGGTAGCACAGCTGAGGATGCTGCTGCATGCAGGTGTGAAGGGTGATTCTCATCCCTTGGAGAAATCAGAGCAGTGTCCCCCACACTGAACATGAGGCCCTGCTGATCTTGCTTTGAGTTCTGCCTGTCATCTTCCACCCTGACCTCGACCAGCCCCTCCACCTCTCTGAGCCTCGGCTGCCTGATCTGCAAAGGTGGATGAGAAGCCAAGTATTGTCTATTCTGTGAGTCCCTGGGGCTCAGCAAAGGCCTAATAACCATGGGAAGCCCTGCACTGATGTAGATGTGATTATTAGCACTCAACCCCCGAGTCATAGGTCAGGGAAGACCCAGAGCCAGAATGTTGGGTTCTGAGCCCAGGTGGGCCTTCAACCAGCCAGAGAGCCCCGGAGACACCGGGAGGGCCCTCCTCCTCCTTTCTCCTTCTGGTCTGCAACCTACTTCAAATCCTGTTTTCCCCCTTCCCAGCTGTGGGAACTTGGGCAAGAAATGTCATTTCTTCAGGCCTCAGTTTCCTCACCTGTAAAGTGGTGATAGGAGGCCTACCTCAGGGGGCCTCAGTGAGAATTATGTAAACTGAGGCCTGCAAAGTCCTGGCACACTGCCCGGCCACCAGGCACTCCGGGGTAGTTGTTTGTCTTCCTCCTCCTTGCACTCAACCCCTTCCCACACCCCTGCTCCCACTTTTGCCCTTCCTGTGAGCCTTGCCCAGGTTTCCTGAACCCACCCTACCCTCCCCAAGCTGGGGAGATCCTTGGAGCTTGGGCCTGGAATACAGGCTTGTGGTGAGGTCTGGGAAGGGCAGCCGTAGACAACGCTATCCAGGAAAGAAGCTGCACCTGTCACCAAAAGAGCTGCACCCCAGCTCAAGACCCAGGCCTAGGAACTTGGCAGGGGCTGCCCAGCTGCAGAACTGCACGACTCCAGGGTTCTTCTCAGACTGCGTGCCCAAGACAACGCCCCAGTGTAGCTCCGGTTGTCATGGGACACTGGGCTGTGTGTCTACCCCAGGGCATGAGACGGAAATTCCAGGACGTCCAGTTCTCGGGTCTCCTGAGAGCAGCCCAGAGGCACCCTTCCTGGCCGCCCCTACTCCAGCCCCGTCTCTGATGGGCAGGCGTCCAGGAAAGCCCACCTGGAAACTCACAGACCCACATTCCTGCTCCGGAGCTTCCTCCAGCTGGGCAGTCCTTGCCCCGCGTGGAGCACTTTAGGCAGAGCTGGGAAACCACAAAAATTTTAAGCTGAGATGAAGGAACGTAATGGGCTCTAATCTGAACTGACAGCAGCATTATTAGCCAGCCCAGGGCTGCAGAAACTGAGAGAGAGGCAGGGAGGGAAGGGGAGAGAGGAGGAGGAGGAGCAGGGGACAAAGAGATGGTGCAGACATGGGAAGGAGGCAGGACCTCGGGATGGAGACTCGGGTAGAACCTAAGTGGCATGAGAGAGGCTGCCGGAGCCGAATCCTATAGCCATAGCCATGAAGTTAATAGTCCTAGCAGGTGAGGCCTGCTTCGTGCTGACAAGGTGCCCGGCACTGTTCTAAGCTCTCCCATCAGTGAATGTGCTCCTTACGCTGTGGGTATTAATATTACTCACCCCTTCTTGCAGATGGTGTAGAAATTACGGAACAGAGGTGCCATTGATCAAGAATGCCCACCTCAATGGCAAGGCTGGGGTCTGCTGAATGCAGAGAACTTTGCTCTCAGAAGTTCTAGGCCTCTCTGAGGAACCAATAAGAGGGAACCTCATAAAGAAGGGCCGAGTGGCGCCCCTTCCCTCCAAGGCCTGGAAGGGGAGGAAGGACAGGCCTTCGTAACACCGCTCAGGCTTGGAATGTGGGGACCAGGAACACGGGGACCATACAGCCAAGCAGGGCTGGGAGGCCGTGACCACCGGCACTTGACTGGCCCCTGCCGAGGTCCATGAGGCTGTGGGTTTACATGATTCCAGTTTCCTTCCCAGAGGGAAGAGTGCGGACATGGCTCTCAGTTCGCCCTGCGGCTCTCGGGGTCAGGGCTCTTCCCTTTTGGCCACCAGCCACCGGGGCTGGCTCTGCGCCCTCCGTGAGAAGCACTTTCTGTGTGACTGAGGCTGCCTAGAGATCCTGCTTCTGGGGGGACATCTCTTGGTGAGAGGTGCAGCCCCACCCCACCCCGCATCCAGATGGAGTCCACTCCTGACCCACGTTTCTCCCTGGAAATCAGATTTTCAAAATTTCATTGATGTTCTCATGGACTCCAAATCAGGTTTCCTGGGCTTCGTGGCTCTGCTGGATGGAGGAAATGGTTCTCTTCCTGCCGCAGGGAAGGGCTGAGCAGGCGCAGGGACATTTCAGACCCGAGAAAAGACTTTCTGCTTTCAGGCCAGAAAGCGGTTGAGGCCACCCGCAGACAGAGTGCAATCCTGTGCTCTCATGCGTGCTATTTAAACTTCGCGCGCCCCGGTGTCTCCATCTGCAAAACAGGGGCAGATTGGGGGACAACAGATCCTGGGTTGAAGCTGTTCTTTCCACATTATTCCATTATAATATTGATGAGAAAAAAAAAAACCTGAAAAACCCTTGTGTGGAGTTGGCGCGGCTAGGTAGGCATTGCACCCCTGAGGTTCACTGGTGTCTCCAGGTTCCCCATCTGAGTGTGGTGTACCCTGTGATGGAAGGGCACCCCAGAAGATCCAAGGGACCCCTGATCAGAGGTCTCCAAACTTATACCTTTCTGCCTTCCTGACTCCAGGCTAGATTCAGGCAGGCTATGAACTGCGAGTGGGGAAGCTCCTGTCACCAAGGACCACCACCTCACCCCCACCCCGACCCAGAGATCTGGGATCATACCATAGTCAGGGGCAGCATGAGGGCCCCCCTGCCAATGACCCCCAACCATAAATGGGGACCAATAATAGCAGTGGCTGCCAGATCCCAAGTGATCCTGTGTGCTGGGCACTTCCTAGAGGCGCCCTCCCACCCTCCCAGTGGCCCTGCAAGGTTGGTTTCATCAGCCATGTCCAAGCTTCCCGCCTGCACCCCTTCTCACCTGGCCAGCTCAGTGACTGCCAGCCAGTAGCTGGGCTACCACCCCTCTAGGGGCCTCCGTCACTCCCCCCCAGGCCAGGTGTGCACCCCTCCTCCCCGAGGAGTCCCCTAAGTACCCTTCACTAACTCCTTGTTAGCACTCATCACACTTCATTTTTACTCTATTTTTAAATTAATTAATTAGTGATTTTGGATAAATAAATTCACATGGTTCATAATCCAAAAGCATTACAGAGAAAAGCCCCCCTGGTCCCCCACCTCTTGTTCCCCAGCCACTGAGTTCAGCTGCCTGGGGCGACCAGGGTTGTCAGTTTCATCACACTGAATAGTGATGACTTGTTTATCTGTGTTCTGTCCTATAGGGGCAGAGACTGTGCCTGACTGGTTAACCGCTTCATCCCCAGGGCCCAGCACATTGCGGGCACACAGTAGGAGTACTGTAGATGTCATCTACCTGCTCTCTACCCATCCATCATCTCTCTCTCTCCATCCATCTACCCATCAGAGATAGCTATCTACTGGGTTGTCGGAAACGTCATGACATACTTCTTCTATACATGTATATATGCAAAAATGTGTCCTGATGTTTCTGACAACCCAACACATAGGGTTTTGTTTGCTTGCCTGGTGAGTGAGGCTCAGAGAGGGAAGGTAACTCTCAAGTCACTGCTCACCTAGGGAGTCTGTTTACCTGATATTTAAAGACCATCCTTCCTTCCTTCTTGGATATTTGGTCATCCTCTGTGAAACAGATCTTGATTTCATTTTTTTTAAGTTTATTTTTTTATTAGGAGATAAAGCACACCCCCCAATACATAGTCACAAGGTAAGGCCCATGGATCAGAAAATAGAGTGTTAGCACACTTTAGAAGTGCCCCTGGTGCCTGCCCCCTCCCGATCCCAACGTTGTAATCAGGGCGCTCTTGCTCTGCTGCTTACCTGGGGCCTCAGATTCCTCATCTGTAAAATGGGAAGGGGCCTGTTTAGATCAGAAGTTCTATGGATCTTCGATGTCTTCTCTATTACACCTTCCAGCCATTACTGCTTTATGCCAGCAGTAAAATGAAATGATAGCTGTGAAAGCCTTTTCATTAAGCCGCATGCTTGAAGCCAATGCAACAGATGCAGGTGGTAGGTCAGAACAGTTTCCTGTTTAGCATCCCACCAATCAGTCTGGCCATGCTCCTAGCTTGGACCCAGGTCAAGGGTCAAGTTCACATACCTGTGGGCCCTCCAAAAAGCTGAAGGGAGAAAGAAGATCACCCTGGAGAAAGAGGTGGAGTTGAGAGGTGAGGACCCCCTTGGGGAGGTCGGGTTGGCCCATGCACCATCTTCACTGGGCTGCTTCTAGCTCCACAAGCTCACGTGCTGCCTGGGGCTGCAGAAAGCAGCCCTCATCTATGCAAGCTCCGCGTACAAGTCCTGCATAGCCTGGTTCCCAGAGGTTGACATGGCCAGGTATTCTGGGGGCTGGGGAGGAAGGGAGAGGAGAGAAGGGCAGAGAGGATGGCCAGCGAGGAGCTAATGTGTCAGGGAGGGAGATGGTGCCAGCTAGAACAGGAAGCCTGCATGGCAGGCTGCTGTGGGGTGGGACATGAGGACAGAGGAACCGTCTGGAGAGTCAGGTGCATGACTGCATTTGCTCGCTCATTCATTCATCCAGCAAAACAAAGGATGCCAATAATGAGATCATCCCTGAAGCTAGGAAAATGTAAAAAAGGGAGCAAAAAACTATTTGGTGTGCAGCAGGAGTGAGGGAGCTGGGGAGCAAGCAAATTTCACTGATATTTAGGTTCAGCCGTGACAAGCAAAGTGGAAGCCAGATGCCACCCCCACACCCCTCCACTGCTCTGTGACACATCAGCTCCCAGACCTCCAAACCCCAGTCTGGCTATTGCATCTGTTTGAGTCCCAGCTCTGCTACACACTTGCTGTGTGATCTCGGGGAAGTGATCTGAGCTCTCTGGGCTTCGGTTTTCTTAGCCATAAGGTCTGTAAGACACTAATTTGGAGAGTTGCCATGAGATTCCAACACAACAGCTCGTGAGAGGCACTTCGCAGGCGCCTGCATCTGCGCGGAATATGCTCGACACAACCTGCCATTGATATTGTCAGCGGCGGTGATTTCATTCACCCACCCTGGGCGTCTGACTCTGGGCAGGAAAGGAAAGCTGAGGCTGTTCCCGGCACCCCCCAGCCCTGGCCCCCAGCCCTTGGGGACACATGAGAAGCAGAGCTTGAGGATCTAATGTGTGCCCCCCAAGCCCCTTAATCCTTCCTGAACTTGGGGGGGTGGAGGAGGGTGGGGGCGGCACCGCTGTAACACCTGCGTGGCTCTGACATCTCCCGCCTCTGGGCAGAGAAAGCAATTTCAGAAATGACATGTTGCCAACAAGCAGAAATCAGCTTCTGAATTAAAATGTGTTGGCGTCAGGTGACCCCGGGCTTGGAGGGCTGGCTGCATGAAGACAGCTGAGATTAGGGCCTGTCAGCCACGGGAGGGGTTGTGTGGGAAGGGGTACAGGGACCCGGGGGCTACCAGTGACTGTTCTGGACTTGTTCTGACAGGGGGGCAGGAATTTGGATGCTGGGTCAGGTTCTCCCATGGCTCTGACCAGCCTCCGCCTCTCAGCTGTCCACTCTCTGTGGTGGGGGCCGACAGGGTGAGTCTGGGCCCAGCTCCCCTGGGATGACTCCAGCGTAAACACACTAATGGGCCCGAGAGAGCCAGGGAGGAATGTGGGCCCCACAGCCCCTGGGGACTCAGGAGGGATGGGGGTAGCGTGCGCCTCTGCTCTGCAGGTCTGCCCGGAGGAGAGAAAGGGAGAGGGAAGAGGCGGAGGACCAGCCCCTGTACGGATCCCTTGCGTCTCCCACGCTGCTCTTGGGTCCCTGGGCCTTTGCACAGGCGTATCACGGCCGTGTCTGTCTCCTTGTCTGTGACCGCCCTGAAGGCCGTGCCTTCGTCTTGTCACATGCTGGGCACACTGTGGCGGTCAGTGCTTGCTGAGTGAGAAGTTACACGAAGGGACTCCCAGGGAGAGGTACAGGGGGGGTGGGGGATAAAGGGAAAGGATGGGAGTAGGCAGAGGATGCACCCGATGCACTCCCTCCAGAATGTCCCCCACCCCAATTGCAGGTCACCCCTCTAGCCTTTGACAGAGCGGGGCTTGGACAGGCGCTGCCTGCTGGCCGAGAGACACCCTCTTTTCCCAACTGCAAGTCACATGTGCGATCATCCCAGGTGTCTTTCGAAGTCAGTGGGTACAGAGTAATCAGGGCCTGGGTCGCCACAGTCATGCTCCCTGGGGCTGGGGACCCCGCAGGGATGGCCAGGGTGGGGGATGCTCAGGGGCACTGCTGAGGCTTGAAGGTGGAAGGTGGGGGCAGGAGGAGGTGAGGGCTGTCTCATGATTTCAGGAGAGGAAATCTCCCTTTCCCACTTCCTCCTCCTCCTGCTCTAAACACCTCCCCCACCTGTCACAGGAATTTTACCTGGAGAGGGTCTGGCTTCTCACGCCCACTCAGACCTAAGGCATCAGCGAAGAAACCCAGGACTTTGAGAAGACTCGAGAGGGCAGTGAACGAGAGCTCAGACATGAGAAAGTCTTGGACCCCGGCTCTGCCATTCACTCAGCAAATGATGGAACCTCCCTAGGCCTCAGTTTCCTGTCTGTAAAATGGGGGTGACAATTCTGACCCTGAGGAGTGATTGTCAAGATGATAAAAAATGCTGAGGTGGGTGAGAGAGAAGGGAAAGTTCTTTACAGAAGAATGCCAACTATAACACAGGCAAGGAAGGGTGGAATTTGAAAATCACCATTTACCATCCGTTTAAGCAAGGCGCACTCAGGGATGCTGGACGAGGTGGGTAAAATGTTGCGGGACCACAGGATACTCCCGCAGTAAGGAGCATCGCCCACAGATGAGTCATGAATCACAGAGGGATAAAAGGGCAACTCGACATCACAGAGATCTGGAGGAATCACTTTAACTGAGTGATGAAATTCAACATGTCTGGTTAGGTCGCCGGTGACATCCCGCAGCTCCTGACAGCACAGCACGCACAGAGGACAGCACTGCCCCTCGGGTAGATGACTTGCCAAAATATTTAACCAGAATTGAATCTAATCACAGCAGTATCTGATAATTTCTCCATTGAAGACATTCTACAGGGGGACCCAAACCCTCCAATATCGAAGTAGCAAAAGTAAAGAAGGTGGGGCGACTATTCTTGTAGTAGAGACTGTTCCGATTTTTGAGGGGGGAGGTCCTGGACTAGGAAAAGAAGTTATAAAGGACATTTTGAGGGCCAGCGGGAAGTCTGAATAGGGGAGTGGGTAGCAGATAAATAGTGTGTTGGCGTTGAATCTCTTGGAGGTGAAGACGGTCTTGTGGGGTTTTGGAAGAATTTTCTTGTTCTTACCGTGAGTTGAGTACTTAGTGGTACTTAGTGTCTCAGCAAGTGCTGATTCTCAGGAAGAATGGCCACACCAAGCAGCTCAAGGACCTGTCTGGGTACCTCCTTGATGGGGAGAAGGACAGGCTCAGAGAGGGGAGGTTGAAGGCAGCATAGGGTAGAAGGGTTTAGAGGTAAAGACCTGGGTCTGCTTCCTAGCTCTGTGGCCTTCAGTACGTCACATAACCACTTTATGCCTTAGTTTTCCTCTCTGTAAAATGGCAGAAAGATGCCTGCCCCATGAGGCTCAAGTGAGAAGACAGGCTGTACGTCCTGAGTACACGGGACCCTGCTGCCGTGTGTGGCTTCTTCTGTCACTGCTCAGAACCAGCTGGGCTCTGAGCCCGGGAACACGGGGCAGAAGGAACATGTTGCGACAGGTATGTGGGTGAAATTGTAGGTGCCCTCAGGGCTGGTCTGTGCACCTCCCTCTGCCTCTCTCCCCAAAGACCCTACCTGGATCCCAGCAGGTCTGGAGGGATGGGGCAGGGCAGGGACAAGCTCTCTCTGTACCCTTTTGTTTAGAACGGGCCTCCATCAGGCCCCAGGAGCAGAGGCAGGTTGAGAAGCTGCACTTCCCAAAGCATGCTGGGAGGGTAGTGTGGCTAGAGGAGATACTCCAGGGCCGACACCTAAATGACCCGAACCATTGCATAGCTTGCCTCTCACTTTTCCCATCAGACCCAAAGGCCCTGGAGGCTCCTGCTTTGCCTTATCTCATCCTCACCTCAAGTCCCCTTGCTGGCCATAGGATGCAGGTGCTAGAAATACTTATCCCCAGGAAGGGACCCAGGTTCTAGGCTATCTGACTTGGTATGTAACCTGGGATGTGTTACTTCCTCTCAGCTTCCATTTACCCAGAATCCATAAAATGGGGCACTCCAACCCTGCCCTACTATATCTGAGGGAGGCAGCTGTATAGAAAGGAAAGAACCCCAACTTTGGAGGCCAGCTCTGTTCCAATCCTGACACCACTGCTTGCTAGCAGTATCGGGGAGGGGGGGCTTCACATCTCACCACCTTCATTTCCTCAACCATAAGATGGGGGTGTTGTACCAATGTGCAGGTTGATAGCAATAAATCAAGACAAACTAGGTACAAATAGCTGACATGTCATTTATTGGCTTATTGTCTCTGTCCCCCACCAGAATGTCAGCCCCACGAGGCAAGGACTTGGTCGCGTTCACTGATACACCCTGGCACACAGTGGTGCCTGGCACTTGGTAGGAGCTCCCAAAATAATCGCCGATTGAGTGGGGAGGACATAACAGGTACTCGTTATAGGATAGCTCTCAATAGTGATTCTCTAATGTGTTAAGACAAAGAAGTTCATGGCTGATGAGAAAGGAAACTCTGGGGAGCAAGAATTCATCTTCAGGGGCCTCCCTGGTGGTACAAGGGGTTAAGCACCGCAGTGTGAAGCAGTCCACAGCCTCTGCAGCACGAGTTCGATCCTTGGCCAGGGAGCAACTCACATGGCGCAGCAGACCTCTCCTGTCTCTCCCGCTGCTCCCCTCGGCAGTGTGTTTCAGTCAGTCTGCCTGTTCTGTTCCCCACTCTGTCTCTGGTGAATCCTCTGACCCCCCGCATCTCTGGCCTGTGCCCTAGCTCTTGTATGCATAAATAAATAAATCTTAAAAAAAAAAAGAAGAAGAATTCATCTTCAGGATTGGCACGGCCCTGCCTCCAGGCAACGGAGGGCCCCAGGAAAGCGGGTTTATCTGGACCTGGGGATGGACAGGACTTGCCCACGAGTGTCAGGCAGGAGCTGCCATGAGTGGGTGGGGGCAGGCTGGGCACGTGGTAAGCTGTGTCCGGTCTGATGGAGTCCTTTCCATGCTGACTGTGGCCGGGTGGCAGTGCAGGCCCAATGGCCAGCACAGCCGATTTTATAAGAGAAGCCGGAATCCAATGGGAAATAATCCATTTTAAGTGAAAAACACAAACAACAGCAAAGAAAGCCCATCTGCGACCCTGCGGCACAGCCCAGCCTTCCCGAGCAGACTGGTAGGAGGGAGGGACAATGCCGGAGCCCCCGGGGGTTGTTCCCAGGATCCCAGTCTCTCTAGGCGGTTTCATCCCCTGCCACGCAGGAGTCACCTGGAGAAATGCCCGTGAGCCATCCAGATCCAAAAGGCCAAGGGTGCTTCCCTGAGTCCGAGGGTTAGTGGTATATCCAGGCTTTGGGGTGCCAGCTCAGGGTAAGTCAGCAACCAGAGCGTCTGGCCACAGAGTAGTCCAGTAAATATTCGCTGGCCAAACCTCTTCCGCTGGTCTGAGCACAGCCTTGCGCCCCTGGGCACATCACAGGGCAGGCTGCTGGCCCCACCTGCCTCCAGGGGAACCGAAAAGTCAAGAGAGATGAAAGGGACAAGGGTTTCTGAAGACTGAAAGTGCTTTACAAATGCGAGGTGTGCTCACCCTTGCTGTCACTGCTATTAGGAGCAGGACAGTCTGGCCGGAGCAGAAGAGGGGGCCTGGGACCCAAAAAAGCAGAGAATTTACAGAGACGGCACAAGGAGGTGTCCAGATGGAGCCCCGCGCACGGAGGGATAGTGTGTCCCCGGCTCCAGGCCAGACCTGGCCACGGCCTCCAGGGCAGCAGTGGGAAGCCGGGAGGTGGGGTTGTGGGGGGGAGGCAGGCCCACTGTATCTCCTTAGACAGATGGCTCCGGCAGAACACGCAGACCCCACAGGTGCTCCCGTGGATTACAGAAACTATATAAATAACATAAATATTTCTCATATATCTTAGCTATATAAATTATTCTCTTTTGCCCTAAAAACTATATATGTGAGGTAGACAAAAATTACCCTGTGAGTGTTTCCCTAAAGCTGTAGAATGAGGGGTCAGTGGTCACTGGTCCCTAGGGGACCTAGCAGGGCTGGGGTGGACCTTTGGGGGGACTGGAAGAGGAAAGGGAGCAAGGAAAGAGAAGGGAAGGAGAGGGCTGGGCAGGGAGGACCCTAGAGGCCCAGGAGTTCTCAGACCCTGCACCTGAGGCACTGACCTGGGCCATCAGTGTCAGGGACCAGCCATCAGCCTGGCATGTTTCCTTCTGTGACCACAGCACTGCTGGTCATGGAGTTGGGGTCTAGATGGCATATTGGTGGGTCAGGTCCCCTCTTCCTGCCAGTGAGGCCTCTGTCCTCTATGCCTAGGGTTGAGCCAGGGTAGAGGCAGAGTTGGGATCTCAGAGGAGCAAGATGGTCGAGACTGGCAGAGAAAGTCTCCACACTGGGGGGGGGAGCAGAAGAAACTAGAAAACCAGCCCTCTGTCCTTTTCACTCTTCCTGCAGAGACGTGGGCCAGCTGCTTGGGTCAGCAGTCAGTCTGGTAAAGGGTCTCAAGTCACTTTGGCGTCTTTCTCATTAGAGCCTCCGCAGTCACAGATCCTTCCAGCATCTTGCAGGCTGCCCAACCCACAGAGCCCAAGGCAGCTCCTCCTCACCCTGGGAGCTCTCTGGAGCCCTGGAGACTTCTTCCTGGGGCTTGCATGGGAGGTTTCTGAGCATTCGACTGATTCTAGAGCTTCCTGCTTCAGCAGAGGGTCAGCGGCTCCGGGTCAGGGAGAAAGGAAGCTGACAGAGGGCGCGGCGGGGCCAGCAAAGTGGCCAAGGGCGGCCTGGAGGAGGAGGTGGCTTCCTCCTGGCTGGTGTCAGGCCCTGCTCTGGGGAACACGCAGCTCCAGCAAAGTGGCCCCTGCAAGGTCTTGGTTTTGAACCAGAGAGGCGTGGCAGGTCCCAGGGGTGTTTGTGTGTGTGCGCGCGCGTGTGTGCATGTATGCATGTACATATGTATGTACCAGCTTCTCTCTTCTCTTAGAACACAGGCCCTTGGTAGCTAGCACTGGAACTGTCTGCAGGATCAGAGGAAATTAGCATAATCACTTGTATTCCTGGGAGTGCGGTGGGGTGGGGGGAGAACCAAAGTGAAGGGCCATCAGTATGATAGGGCCCCCAAGGAGTCAGGCTTAGCAAAGACTTTTCTGCACCTATACCTCCAGCCAGGACACAAGCCTCGAGGAGACAAGCAGGGGTTAAGGCCCGAAGTGAACTGAAATCACAGGTGTACCCAGGCCCTCAGTGTTACCTGTACTGGTTGTATTGGGCCTTACTGCACAGTGGGGTCCAGCCCCAGGAACTGACAAAAGCAGGCTCCCGGGGAGGCTGAGAAACTGAGCTCACCATGTCCCCTCACAGGGCCTGTCACCCTCTTCTGGGCGGGGGTGAAAGCTTCCGTGCTCCAGGGAAAATGCAGAGGACATCACTGTCCCCCGGGCAGCCTAGTGGCACCATCTGAGGCCCACTGGCTCCTCCGCCCCTTCTGGCCTTCAGTGGTGCTTTACCTAGCAGAGCTGGCTAGGGGTGGATAACTCAGCTCTCGAGGGAAGAACAGGCTCTGTGCAGGTACACTGGCAGGTTTTAAAAACCAATCCAGGGCACAGGGCTCCAGCGCACATATCTGACTTGGGTCTATGAAACCCATGGAGCTTTTCTTTCTCCCAGCAGCGCCTACTCTGGGCCTTCCTGGCAAAGCCACAGTGGGGTGAAGGTGCATGGACCCAAGGCTCAGGGCTCCCAGAGCAGGGCCCGAGGCTGGACCGACCCATCCCGAAGACCCCAGCCTTGGCTTCCAGCTGAGTCTGCCTCCCGGCGCTTTCCTGGCCCAGTGCTCACCTCCTAACATCCTGCTGGTTCTAGTCTGCTCACCCCAGGATCTGAGGTGATGGGATATCCCCTCTTCTTCTCTCCAAACCCCAGGCTTCCTCTTGGGCACCCTAGTGCCCTTCATGTCCTTTCCCTTTCTGCCTTTCTTTTCCAAGTCCCCAGGGACTCCATCTTATTGGGGGACCCACACCCCTCTTTGCTGAGTGTTGGGGAAGGGAGAGACCGTGAGGCCCAGTGGAGAGGAGGCATGTGGCTGGCATGTAGCTCGCCGAGTGGATGTGCGCTGTGGGTACCTATCGGACGGGACAGCTGGTGGCCTCCCGGTGGCTGGCGCCGCAGAGGTCCCGGCAGTGGCCACTGGCAGCTGGGCACAGGCCTAGTGCTTGCAGGTGTACACGAGCTCCTCCTGCACACACTGCTGGCACTCCACATAGCAGCACCACTGCACCTGGCAGTGGCAGGAGAAGGCCGCCAGGCGGCTCTGGGTGTCGTAGCCCCGCCCGCAGCACAGGCTGCTGCAGCTGGCCTCCCGGGAGCACACCCTGCCCGCCGTGCCCGGCGAGTACTTGCTGGGGCGGCAGAAGCTGGGCGAGTCCTCCATGTAGACCAGGTCCCCGGGTCTGGGGGCCAGGCCTTTGGGGGTGCTGCCCGGCCTGGCAGGTGCCCACAATTCCAGGCGACCCAAGGCCTCGTTGGTGGCGCTGGACACCTTGACAGCCGAGTCGTAGCGCAGCTTCAGCACCTGGCCAGTCTCGCGGAATGGAGAGAGCTGCTTCCAGCAGGTGCGCACGGCGCAGGAGCCCGACACCCCGTGGCACTTGCACGTGGTCCGGAGGCCACTCTTCACAGCCTGCGGGGAGCCAAAGGGGCCTTGCGTCAGAGGCCCGGGTCCCATGGCCCCAGCCTGCCCCCACAGCACCAGCTCAGGCGGGGGAGTGGCCAGAGGATGGGAAAGAGACAGGGTGAGGGTTACCAGAGGGGGACACGTAGGACTCAAGCTGGCCCCCGTGTCACTTTTATGCAAACTAGCCGAAGATACCCCTCCTGCTGGGCAGAGCAGCCCTGCGGTCCTTGTGGGGTGGACAGCTTGTGCGGGTGGACACTTAGAGACAATGACCCCAGAACACAGAGCTCAGCTTCCTCCAGACAGGGAGCGCGAGCCTCCAGCCCTCTCATCCCAGAGGACCCAGTAGACCTGGATGCTTTTTACCCTCCAGGCCTCCCACCACTGCGTGGCCTCAGTTAAGTCCCTTTCCCTCTCTGGGCCTCTTCTGTCCTCCCCCATGTAAGACAGAGGAGGGTTGGGGTTGTAGCAGATCAAAGTTTTCAAACTAGTTGGCTCCTAGGACATCTAGAAACACTCTTCTCTAAACATGTTCCTGCTCACTATGGCTGTACACCTGGTGCCCACCTGCGGCCCACCCAAGAGGCAGTGGGGGGATGGGTCAGTCATGATGCCAGGACCCTTCCCTCCTTCCTAGTACCTGGAAATGGCTCAGATCAGATGCACAAGGAAGGTGGTTGAGGGAATGAGATTCACCCAAGGATGGCTGCCTGTGTGCTGGGGGGCAGGGTGGGGCTTTGGCCTCCCATAGACCTGGCCAGGGCAGGGCTCGAGGCCTCCGGGGCTGTGCTCACCTTGATGCCCACGTGGGTGTTGTGGGCGTCTGCCCGGGCCCGCAGGTCTTTGCTTCCTCTCTTGGGTCCTAGGAAGTTGCTCAGGAACTTGGTGCTGTATTTGAGGTTGTCCCCGCACACGCCCCACTGCCAGGCCTGCCGGCTCTCCAGGCCGGGGGAGTCATCACAAGTGCAGCGCTCCATGCGGCCGGCGCTGCAGGCCCTGGCCAGAGTGTGCGTGAGGGCAGCTGAGGACACCGCGTACAGGAAGGCTGTCTCCTTGAAACCTGTGTCCGGACACGGGGAGGATCGGGAAGGAGGAAGAGAGTAGCTCAGGGGCTGCCGGGGCTGAGTGGGCTGAGAGGGGTGTCAACCTGGGGACAGACCTCCTTGTCACTTGCCCTTCAGGCTCAGGCCGTGCATGGCTATTTCCATGGCACTTGGAAATTCCCTGTGGAGTGTGTGCCTGGATTCCTGGGGCCCCAGGAGAGCTCTAAGTGTCTTAGACAGTCAGGGCCAAGCCTGTGGCCTCTGAGTCTTACTTCCAAGAGGAAGCAAGTTGGACTGACCCATCTCTGAGGCCCGTGATCCCCTGAAGTATGCCCTGTGGGCCTCCTGTGTCTCACAAGGCCTCTCAAATGTCATTCTCTGCAACCTCCTGATGGAGTGACCTTGGGTCTCCTGCCTGACCTGCCCAGTCTGACCATCCCACTCGTTTCAGCAGCCACTGCAACTCTTGCACTGTTGGGGTGGTGGCCACGTGGTCTGGAGGCCACCTGCTCCCTGAACCTGCTTCCCTGTGAGTTCACGGCCTCCTGCCTACTTTCCAATGTACCTGGGGTGCCGGGGACATTAGCTCCGTCGCAGACCCTCCCAGTCATGGAGGACAGCTGGTCTAGAAGGGGCTGGCTGCTCTGACACAGCATCACTGGCTTTGGGGAAAACCCACATCACAGCCCTTGCCGCTGGTGATGGAGCCGCACAGTGACCTGATGCCTCTTCTAGGCTGTGGCTTTCCAAGGGCAGATGGCATCTGGCTCGGCTCTGTACCCTCAGTGTCCAGCACAGTGGCTGGCTCATTGAGAGCCCCACCAGATGCTTAGTGGGCGGCTGGCTGGGTGGAGGTGTGGAGGGAAGGAGGGAGGAAGGGAAAGGGAGGGACTGATGGTGTGATGAGCAAAGAGGCAGGAGAATGAGTGACCTCAGCCTGTCTCATGTTATTCGCCAGCTGCTAACTGCCTTCAGTCCTGGGCTGCTCTGGTTTTGCAGGTTCTGTTCCTGAATGTATGGGCACGTGTGCATGGAGGAGGCCGAGGGAAGGAACTGGGGGCCACGCATCTCATCTGTGGGCCCCTCAGGAATGGACTGTGCTCCTGCTCTCATGTCCCCCTTGCGCCTGTGTGGCCTGGGTACAGGGGTGAGGGGAGAAGGAAGGGCAGCCTCCTCCCCAGCCCCTCCCTCTGCAGACCCCTCCTCCCCAGCAAGCCTCCCCAGCTCCCTCTCCCATTCCCCTGCTCCCCAGTCCTCCCTACCTCTCTTGAGCAGGCCGGTCCTCCCCTCCAGACTGCAGTTCCAGCGCTCATGCCGGAACTGGAACTGGCACTCGAGCAGGCTGAGGTGCACAGCGTCCTGCAGGGTCTCGGCCAGGCCGGGTTCCCGGCGGCAGAGCTGCTTCTGCCGGCGGGACAGTTTCAGCAGGTCACACTGCTTCAGGTGGGCCCCGCCCAGCACCGGGGCCTCCGGGGTGCCCAGCCCAGGGAAGGGCGTCAGGACCTCCCGCCCCGTCAGCCTAGAGAGTGAGAGGAAGGAGGCGAGTGACCCTCGGGGGTTGTGATGGGCAGGACAGAGGGTGACAATCCCTGAGAATGTGCGGCACGTGAAGGGAAAGGGGCCTTCTCGGGGGCTTTATTTATTGGCCTTGTGGCTCCATGGAGAGGTCCCCATTTTACAGAGTAGGGAACCGAGGTGCTTATAACAAGGGCTAGTGCCCCGAGTTTTCCAGGCGTCAAAGCCTCGGGTCTTCTTACCTCCCTATTTCACAACTTGCCCAGATAGAAAATCTGGGGTGCTTATTAAAATACAGAGTTCCAGGATCCTCACTTGGCAATTATGGTTCTGTTGGTCTGGAGCGGGGCCTGAGAACCTGCATATTTCTCTGATCAGGAAATACTGTGTTTAGTTTTGGCTGCTGGAGGGGACAGCCATGGGCCCAAGAGGACACAGGCAAAGGGCTCTGGATGTTGAGAAGATGGTAACCACATCCCTGCTATCCCTCCCCTTCCATGTGTCTCTGCCCAAGTCATTCCATGCTAACCTAACTTGCTTCCATACTTTCCAGATAAATCTTCAATCATCTGGCCACTTAGGGCTTGTTACAAAGTGATGCTTGTAGATTAACTGGATAGAGGGAAGGAAGCAAGGAAGGAGAGCTGAAGAATTGGATTTCCCTTGGCCATCAGGTTCAGACTCCTTATTCTACTCTATCTAAAACCTATGGGGGGCCTCCCCGGTGGTGCAGCGGTTGAGCGCTGGGTTGCGAAGCTGCCCGCAGCCTTTGCAGTGCCGGTTCGATCCCCGGCTGCTCCCCGGCCACCAGAGGAGGGTCCCACATGGCGCGCTAGACCTCTCCTGCCGCCCGCTGCTCCCCTCAGCAGTGTGCTTTGGTCCTTCTGCCTGCTCTGCTCCCCGCTCTGGCTCTGGTGAATTCTCTCACCCTCCTGCACTTCTGACTGTACCCAGTGCTTGTATAAATAAATAAATAAATCTTAAAATAAATAAATAAATAAATAAATAAATAAATAAAACGTATGGGTTCTGGGGTCAGGCTGCCAAGTTCTAAACCTGACTCCTATCTCCGCAGTTGTGTAATCATGAAGGTTTGATTGTCTTTTCTGGTAAGTACCAAGAGCAATCCTTTCCACCTCCTGGGGTTGCTGGGAGCATTACAGGCAAGTGCTGACTGAGGCCTGGGACATGCTGGTTCACCTTCCCGCTAGCTAGAGCTTCTCAAAGTCCTTTCCTTTTTTTTTTTTTTTTTTTTATTTTTGCATGGAAGAATTGGGGTATAGACCAGAGGTGGGGGTGGGGGGCAGTGAGAGGATTCACCAGAGACAGAGTGGGGAGCAGAACAGGCGCATCTACTGAAATACACTGATGAGGGGAATAGCAGCGAGACAGGAGAGGTCTGTTGCGCCATGTGGGTCACCTCCCTGGCTGGGGATCAAACTCAGGCTGTTTCAGTGATAGCGCTGAGACTTAACCCCTAGGCCACCAGGGAGGCCCAAAACTCTTTCCTCTTGCAAGATGCTTTATTCCCTAACCTGGGCAGAGTCTTCCCTTTTTCCAGAGAAGGAAGCAAAAGTTTTATGAAGCGGCAGCGACAGGCCCAGGCCACACAGCAGATCTGCAGAAAGGTAGGGCTGAGAATGAGAGCTCACCTTCCCTCTCCCCAGAAGCAATCTGTGAGATGGATCTACTAGTTCAAAATATTTGCTGTCCTGCTCCCTGGCGGCCCTCCATGTGGCAGCACGTACATCATTCCAGGGCCTAGGCTGGAGGAAGCAGCCCCTTTCTGGAACATGCTGACCTCAAGGCCAAGGTAGAAGAGCAAAGGTAGAAGCCAGAGATGGTTCTTAAAGGTCTTGCTCAGTTGTGGCTCTCATCACTCCTGCTCGTGAGCCATGGCAAAGGCACGCTGTGGCCAAGCCTTGCGTGGTCAGAGAGGCCCACGTCCCATGGAGTCAAGGGACGGCTCTCCCATTTGCAGCCACCTACCCCCAGCAGGACATCTGGCTGGGTGCCACACCCTCCATATCTACCCCAGGGAGGGTGGGATGCTGGCCAGGTCCCAGGTGCCCCTAGATTCCAACGCCATTGGGTGCAGCCAACCTAGTGTGGAGCATATCTCTGAAACCTCCGAGCAGAGAGAGACAGATGCTATCGGGCTCCTCCTGGCCCAGCCTGGCCCTAGGCTCCCCTCCCAGACAGGGTGAGGGCAGGGACCTGTTAATGATTAATCTGGGGGCAAATGGGTAAATTTCCAGTCCACCAGGTCTACACCCAGACCCCTCCCTGCAGCCTGGCAGGAAACCCTCAGAGCTTGACCCCGCAGGTTCAGAGCAGAACCCAATGTTAACTCTAGCCCAAGAGGCCCCTCTGACAGGGTCCAGCTTGGAGGACAGCTTGGGGGCTGCAGGGATGGAAGGGGACAGCAGCCATCGCGCTCCTCCAAGGCCCTCTCTCTACACCAGGGGCTGGTGTGAGGGACAACTTGTGCTCACGCCATTCCTATATCTCACAAACTGAGATGGCCTTTGGAGCCTCTGACTGAAGATGAGAGAACAAAGGGACTGATGGGAATTTGGCCAGCCAGGCTACACAATACTCAAGGCCTATCTCAAACGCCATTTTAACAATAGTCATTATTACATCATCACAGGTACATTATATTTTTTAAAGATTTATTTATTTATACATACAAGAACCAGGGTACAGGCCAGAGTTTTTTGAGGGGTGAGCGGCTTCACCAGATACAGAGTGGGGAGCAGAACAGGCAGATTGACTGAAATACACTGCTGAGGGGAGCAGCGGGCAAGTCAGGAGAGGTCTGCTGCGCTATGTGGGTCACCTCCCTGGCTGGGGATCGAACTTGTGCTGTAGTGGCTGCGGTGAGCTTCGAGCTTCATAGGTTGCATCTTAACCTCTTGTGCCACCAGGGAGGCCCCCTATATATTTAATCTATATTACATATGCTATATATTATATAATTATCTACCAAATGCTGAGGGTTTCTTACTAAGACTTTTAAATTACTATTGTCAATACCTGTTGGGTTGACCTCCCACCTGTTCCTTTCAGCTACATGGTCACCAGCTGACCCCTGTGGACCGTTTTATCATTAGACTGTGTGACCTTGCTGCTCTGGCTTGTTGACTAGACCCATAAGAGTCATGTGACTCAAGCTGGACCAATCAGTCCTTTCCCTGGGAATTTGAAATTTGCATTAAGACTGCATATGCTTGCTTTCTCTTGCTTCCTTTCAATCACTGGATCTGTAAGTCAACATAAGCAGTGCAAGCTGATCCAAAGCAAGAGAAAGAAAATAAACCAAAGAGATGAGCAGAGGTGAGAGTAGGAATGAAAATTTGGGGAGCTCCCAGCCTCTCATCTTCCTGAGAGGAGGCTGTGTTCCTCTCTGGGACAGTCCAGCTTGCAGTTCCGCAAGGCCAGGAGTTGGTTGGGCGAGCTCAGGGTGCCCAGCTGCACTTGTGAGTCAGCTCAGCAAACACCCTTTCCTCCACCAACAAGCACCTGTTTTTTTAATTTCATATAATGGACCCTGTGATTGATGCCCCAGGAGTCCAGTATAAAGTCCGTTAATTTTATTAGTGGTAATGACACTTAGTAGCGATTAATGGTCAGGAAAGGCAGCCAACCGCAGAGAGGCTCGGGCCCACAGGTTCCTGGTCTGCCCAAGGCTGCTCTCAGAGAAGCTCCTGACACTACTTGGGGGCCCGTGGGCCTGAGAAGACCCCTGGGAAAGCTTCTAGTGGTGGGATGCCCTTTTGTGTGTTGGGTTTGGGACCATAGCTCCTTTGAAGAAATAGCACCCCCACATCTACAAAGTACCCCAACACATTTCCTTAAGCTGTGCTAGTGAATTCTACACCTGCCTATCTCATGGCCTCTACCAGGGAAGGTTTCTTCCTGGACCTCAGAAGAACTCTAGGTGCTGCAGCAAAAGCCTGTTCCAAGTCGGTGCGCATGATCCCCACCCTGGAAGAAGCCACCAATCTGGCATCCAGGCCTGAAAACACTGCCCACAGGCCTCTCTGCTAAATCTCCATTTGCCCACTGGTTAGTGTATTCCCATGGGGGTAAGATGTACAACCAGAGAAGAGCCAACAGATCCAGACAAAATTGGGGGTTTTAATGAAGACAGGCCCTGTGGACAGCTCCCACACTATCAGCCAAACGAGTGAGTGGTGTGTGATCCACAGAGCAGAGGCAAGTGGCAAGCAGGCTTGCTGACTACTCTTCTGGGCTGAGGCACAAGAAGTTTGAGCCTGGCTCCAGTGCCCTGGGCTGCCCGCATCCACCACTCTCTGGTTACACCTGCCTTGGCCCCTCGGCCCCCCACTTGCCTGCTTCCAATTCCCTCCAGGCTGACTTCCAGCTCTCTTTTCCCACTAAGAAAGCAACAATCCCACATGACCAGCTCCATTCTTCTCCCTGCTCTGCCTCAGCCTGTGCCCCTCTGCACCCTCAGTCTATAGTCTCCAAGGGCGGGTCAACAATAAACCAGAAACCACCACAAAGTGAGATGCATCTGACTTTGACCTCAGAGCCATCCAGCTACTTCCCAGGCCACCTCATGGGTCCCAAGTTAAGGGTACCCCTCAGGACCTCATCTCCCATATGTCCCTACCTTCAGATCTGCTCTGTTCCGTCCTGGCCCTTCCTCCCCTCTGCCCTCCTTTCACACTCTCCAACACTCACCCTGTCTACAGTTTTGGCTAAAGCTACCCACTCTGGGATGACCTTGAAGGAACAAAAGAAGGTTCTCCCAGGCTTTGGGGCAAACCTCCTAGGAGACTGGGTCACTGTCAGCAAGTCCCCAGGGACTATCAGACCCTGAGAAGAAATGGAGCCCACCCTAGAGCAAACCCCACCACCGGCTGGCGCATGGGGACCCTTGGGCCTGGGCCCCAGGGGCTGTTCAGGGCCTGGGCAATCTTGTCCCAGGGCTGCACTAACTCAGTGGTGACCTCAGGGACGCCCACTTGGCCCCTGAGCTCATCCCATCTAACAAAGACACCAGACTCGTGGGAGAATATGATGGGACCAGGCTGTCCAGGTTCAAGTCCCAGCTCCACTTTTTACTGGCTGTGCAACCGTGGGTAAAGCATGTCTCCTCTGTGAAGGGAAGAGAGTAACAGTAGCTACCTCACAGTGCTGCTGTGAGGGTTCATTTGTAAAGTGCCTGGTAGGTACACAGTGGGCTCCGCAGAAGTGTGATTGCTAAGTATCTGCTACATGCCAGCCTGTGCCAGGTGCTAGGACACAATTCTGCTCTCAAGGAGATCATAGCCTAAACTTGACTGGATTCAGCAGCATTCAACCCTCCTGAAGCCCAAGAGCTGGGGGAAGAGAAGAAACCTTTGAACTAGCTCAGCTTCCCAGACAACAACCAGTAGCTGCTCAGGGACCCAGATCAGAATGCCCAGCACCTTCTGGTTGAGAACCTGACTTCTGCCAGCCTCAGCCTGCCATATTAGGAGGCCTGGGGGTGTGGAGGAGGCAGGAGGAGCTCCTAGGGAGCACTCCCAGCTAGCTGTGGAAGACCTGGCAGCTTGAGAGCTGTCCCACACCTGGGCAGCCCCAGGCTCTGCTATTCCACACCTACCCCCATCCTGGTTTCTGCTCCAGAGGGTCTGGTGGTTCCAGAGGAGACTGCCCCAGGATGTGGGTGAGTGAGTTGGTGGGTGGCACAGGACAAGGCTGGCGGCTCCCAGGGTCCCAGGTAATGCCAGAGTGTCTGGACCCTTAGCTGGAGGGGCCAGGAGCTGCTCCTGGCACCAGGGCCCATGCCAACTACAGGCAGCTGCCTGGGAACCAGGAAAGCCTAGCCCTGCCTGGAGCCTTGGCTTTGGCCCTGCAAAACCCTATTAGATGCTCAGATAACAGGCACAGGCTTCCGCTGCAGGGCCATTTGCATGGTAAGTGCCCGCTTTGTGCTTTCATCTCAAACATTGCCATCCACCTCTCCCCACCTCACTAAATCCCCCTACACAGGCCCCGCCCCTCACCATTACCCACTTCTTACCAGCAGGGACAGTTGGTGTGGGCAGTGCCTGGCCAGGAAGAGAGGGCACATGCTCTGGGCAATCTTTCTGCAGAGACGGCTGGAGGGGGCCCCTAAGCAGCCACCCAGACTGCTTTCCCCTCCTCATGTCACGCCGGGACCTGGCATTTCCAACATTAAGCAGCATCCTTTCCCCATCTTCCAGATGCCTTTCTCTTTCATGGGGGTTCATGGCACCTCCTAGATGTCCTTAGAGAGCAGCCTGGCTCCTAGGGCAGCTCCACTTCCTACCTTTCCTCCAGCTCCCTCCACCCCTCTGCTCCCCGCACTTGAGTGCTCACTCATTTAAATATGAATAGGAAGGACTCGCTGAGCCTCCTCCAGGCCCTGTGGGAGACAGAAATAAACTAGACACTCACCACTTCCCTGTCTGGACCCTCAGTGGCCCCTGCGCCCAGTCTTCCTTTCCTTCCCAGCTCTGGACCTCAGGACCCCATGGACCCACCTGGAGGTCTAAATTTAGTCCCCCACCCCTCCCCTACCCCACCCACCTCAGCTCTGAGAAAAAGAGCCTGGTCCAGCTGTGGGCTTTGTCTCTCCATTTCCTGTTTCTCAGACGCAGAGGGGGCTGCCCGCTAGGATGGCATCGGAGTGGGCATCCAGGCCCCACAGCAAGCATGCTTTGCATCTCAACAGGCTCCGGTATTGCCAGCTTGGCTCATGCAACATCTGTGGAGGAAATGCTTCCCCCTTCCTCCCTCCAGCTTCTCTCCCTCTCTGCTCAGGGTCAGGCTGAAGCTGAGGAGAGGAGATTTGCTTTTGCTGTGCATGGCCACAGAGGGTCCCCAAAGTCACTCCCTTGCAGAGCTCCCTCGGGAATAGAGTCGGGTCCTCCAGAACAGGACCAGAACAGCTCCCCACCCTGGGCCATCCTGGACTCAACCAGCCAGGGATACAGCAAAAGGATATATACCTCCTCTCTCCTGCCATAGAGAACTCAGTCCAAGCCCCATAACTTTCTTCACACTATAACCCCTGCTTGGGATGCCTTTCCTGGTCCAAAAGCCCTTGTGGGTCTCTCAGACACTATTATAGCCACTGCCTTTTCTATAACTGAATCAAAAATGCAGGAAGTGGGAAAAATGATCCAGAGGCCCTATCCAGCTCTAGCTGTCATCCTTATCTGCCTCCTCCAGGAAGTCCTCCTTACTTGCCTGTCCCATACCACTCTATCCTCTTTCTTTGCCTTCCCCCACTCTGGCAGACATAGTACTGCCAGGTGTGCATGGCTCACACTTTTTTCTTTCTCCTCAGGGTATAGACAGTCTCTTCCAGTATCCTGTTAGCTCCTTTACAGAGGTCATGGTTTCTCATCCCCTGAGGACTAACCCACCCCATCTCCAGTTCAGACCCCACCCCAAGCTGACAGCTGATGGCTGTCAATGTCCAACCCCAGGATCTCAGTTGTCTCCCCCTCCACTGTCCTCCTGCTGTCTCACTCCCAAGTGGCAGGGCCACATGAGCCCCCAAACCTTCTCAAGCCTGGGCAGGCAGGCTTTGGAAGTGTATGGCTCTGGGGATCCTGCCCGTGGCTCCCCTATTTCTCCCCACCCTCAGATTTTGATGGAAGGTCCACGTCCCCAGTACAGATCCCAGGCTATCTGACCACGGTCAGCCAGACTCCAGGTCCTCTGGCCCGCTCAGCCTCTGTGGGGCACCATGATGTGGGGACTGGAGAGCCAGGTCAGTTCCCTCTGAACCTTGGTTCCTGGGAACGAGCTCAGCAGCCCAAGCCCTGCTCTGACACCAACAACAACCAGCCAAGAACTTGGCCCAAGCCTTTCTTTAAAACTCAGCTTGCACAACCTCTTGTGGTGACTCGTGCTGAAAGTCTCCCCAGGTTCACAAACCTCCCAATTCCCAGCTCCACAAAGCTCAACAGTACAAACTTTTTGTGCAGTTGTGGGGAGCTCATAGGGCAGCAAGTCTTGACCTGAACCAAAGGGAGAATATTTATGCTTTTTATTTTTCCCAACATGGAGATGTTTTTCTGCAAAAATAATATAGTATCTGATTACAGGGTGCTGCCTTAGACCTTGCTAGAAATGTTATGTTGTGCATGGCATATGCATTGTATTACCTTTCTAAAATCTCCCCAATTTTTTTTCATGTTTTCAGGGATCACCTTTCCCTTTTTATTTTATTTATTTATTTTTTTAATTTAAATTTTATTTTTATATTCCCCATACAATTACAACCCCCTTATTTTGACCCCAATCCCTCCTTTCTCCGCCCCCCCCATGGAATATTACTCAGCATTCAAAAAAGATAAACTCATGCCATTTGCAGCAACATGGATGGAGCTGGAAGGGATCATGCTCAGCGAAATAAGCCAGAAAGAAAAAGAAAAATTCCGGATGGTCTCACTCATAGCAGGAATCTAGAAAACCTAAATAAGGGACCAGGAAAAAAGAATAACTATAAAAAAGAAAATATCAAAATCAACAAACAACTATGAACCAAAGACACTCCCCAATTTTGAATTCTGAAACACATCTTGTCACTTTGGGGGAAGTTGATGGCTTCTCTTCTCTGCTGTGGCCCTGAAATCAGTCTCTTAGGGATTTCCAGGACTGAGTCAACATGGGGGTTGACATCTCCCCTGGGGCTCCCCGGCCCAGGCTTGAGGTAGCTGCCTATGCCCCAGCTCATGGTTGCTGCCACCTTGGAAGGCCAGCTGCGGCTGACTTCTGGGGTCTCATAAGGGCAAGCTTCTGCTTGGCTTCCAGGTCCTACCAGAGAGGGGCCAGGTCCAAACAAAGCAGCATGTGCTCAGGAGAGCCAAGTGCCAGCAGAAGATGAAAGAACAACCAAGATAGAGCAGGGAGAAGGGGTTAAGGGGGGAGGGACAGGAAAGGGGACAGGGAGCTATGGACTGAAAGCAATGCTACAGACAGTGGGGGGGCTTGGGCGATAACAGGACCCCAAAACCTGAGCTATGCATGAAATGGAGGCATAAGAACATGAAAAACTGGGTAGCTAACCAAGTATTTAAGGCAGGCAGTGTCACAGATGTCTATGACATGTCATGTGAAGGGTGTGGGTGCCAGGGTGGAGGACTCAGGGGGTCAGAGGCACTCAGGGGAAGAGGCCTTGCTGGGACTCAACAGGCAGCACAAGGCAGAGATGAAAAGGTTGGCTCTGGAGCTCACAGACTAGAATTCAAACATTTGTGCTGCTAGCCATTAGCTGTGTGACTTCGGGCAAAGTCTCTCTGAGCCATCCCTTCATTTGTAAATGAGGATAATTAGGCAAACACCTATCTACCTGGGCTGTCACTATGGTTAAATGAGACGTGTTCATAAAGCAGTGAGCACAGGAAGGATTTTTCTTCTTTTAATTTGTACAATGAGGGCTTCTCTGGTGGTGCAAGGGGTTAAGATGCAACCTATGAAGCTGTCTGCAGCCACTGCAGCACGAGTTCGATCCCCAGCCAGGAAGCTACCCACATGGCACAGCTGACCTCTCCTGACGTGCCCACTGCTCCCCTCAACAGTGTATTTCAGTCCGTCTGCCTGTTCTATTCCCCACTCTGTCTCTGGTGAATCCTCTCACTCCCCTATACCTCTGGCCTGTACCCCAGTTCTTGTAGGCATAAATAAATAAATCTTTTTTTAAAAATTGTACAATGACCAAGATAAAGAGGAAGAGAAGGAAAAGAAGGCACCAAAGACTCCCCTTAACTGGGACAATCTAAGATAGAACACTGGTCTCCTTACAGATGGTAGTATGTCAGCACTTTTATATACATTTATTTAATTCTGACAACAACCCCACGAACACAGGAGCAGCCCATTTTATAGATGGGGACAGAGAGTCAGCTCACTGGCTCTCCCTGGGATGCAGCTGGCAAGAGGTTGGCTATAAGATGTGAACCCCATAGGTCTGACTCTAAGTCCAGTGCTCCTTATATTAGGGCACAGGATGGGTGGCCTCCAATCCTGGTCAGACTGATGCCAGAATAGGGGTAACCCTCATAGCACCTGGCCCACCTCCTCCTGAACCCAAAGCTACCTGAGCACATAATCCTCCTGACACCAGGCCTCGCTTCCTTGGGAGATTCCTGCTCAGAGTCCCTCTTCCCTGCTTCCTCCCTTCTCTTCCTCCCTTCAGGCTCAGAAAGGCCACCACCCTCCACCAAAGAGGCTGGTTTGACCCATAGCCCAACTCCAGCCCAGCTACTCCAGGGTTATAGCTCAGCCAGGGACAAGCTGGCCTAAATTCCTTCCCCAAACACAATGATTCTTATCATTTCTGGCTTTCAGTCTACCACCCCAAAGCAATAAAATTTCTTTTGCCCTTTTTCCCTCCAACCCTGTTTTTCTCCAAGCCCAATTTCTATTTTTTTTTAACTAAAAAACAATACATAAAACACATAGGGGTCTTATTTTGTTTTAATATTTGTAAGACCTGCATACTGAAAATTACAAAACACTGCTGAAACAAACAAACAAAAATTTAAAGCCTTAAATAGAGAAATAGGGCCTGTTTATAAATCGGTAGACTCAACATTGTTAGACTGTCAATCTGTTATAAGATTTATAGATTCAATGCAATCCCCATCAAAAATCCCAGTGGATTGTCCTGTAGAGATTGACAAGTTGATACTAAAATTTATTTGGAAATACAAAGGAGTTAGAAAAGCCAAAAAAAGTTCTAAAAAGGAAAATCTACAGTACTTTGTTTCAAGAATTATTATACACCTATAGTAATCAAAACTGTGGGGTATTGGCATAAAACTAAGTATAAAGACAAATGTCATTGGGATAAAGCCCCAAAATAGGCCCTTGTATCCTGGATCAACTAATTTGCAACAAAGAAGGCAATATGGAAAGGATCATCTTTCAACAAATGGCATTGGAACAATATCAATAAACCAAAAAACTTCAACCATTCCCGCACACCCTGTAAATTAACTCAAAAAGAATCATAGATCTATGTATAAAAACTAAAACTATAAAACCTCTAGAAGAAAACACAGAAGGAAATCTTTGCAACCTCTGTAGGCAGATTTCTCCAACAGGACACAGAAAAAGCACAAACCATTTTAAAAGTTAAAATATTGTACTTCAAAACTAAAAGTTTGGTTCTTCAGACGGTACTAAAAAGAAAATGAAAAGGGAAGCCACAGACAGGGATAAAATACCACCAATAGTGTCTTTATATCCAAGATATATAGACATATTACAACTCAATAACAAAATAAATAATGCAATGAAGAAGATATTCAAATGGCCCTCCCACACATGAAAAATTGTTCAACACACTATTCATCAATGGGAAAATGCAAATTGAAACCACAATGTGATACCAATATGTACCCACTAAAATGGCCAATATTAAGATTGACAACAGATAAGAATATGGAGCAACTGGAACTCTCACACATACTGTGTGAAATGGTACAACTACTTTGGAATACTATTTATAGTATTTAACTTTCTTATAAAGTTAAACATATATGTACTATATGATCCAAAAACTCAATCCTAAATTGTATTTATACAAGAGGGAAAAAACATAGTATACAAAAAACATGTGCATGAATGTTTGCAGGTGCTTTATTTGGAATAGCCCTAAATTGAACACAATCCAAATGTCCATCAACTAGTTGATGAATAAACAAATACACGAAGGAATAATACTCAGCAATAAAAAAAATAGCGTGCTACTGATATATGCAAAAATATAGATGAATTTCCAAAAGCTTTATTTTGAGCAACAGACTCAGGACATACAAGGTTATATACCATATGATTCCACTGATATGAAATTCTACAATGGGCAAACTAATCATACTGACAGAAAGCAAAGAAATAATAGCCTGGAGCTGGTGGGAGATGGTTGATACAAAGTAGCACAACAGCAAATCATCCTTTGGAATGATGGAAATGTTCTATTGTAATTGTGGTTGTAATTACACAGGGATCTACATTTTTTATAATCCAAGCTGTGCAATTTGAATGTGGGCATTTTATTGTTATAATGTTGGTTTGAGGGCGGGTTGGGGGGGATTGTGTTTTTCTTCTTCACAATGATGACATTGCCACAGTTCAAGATGATGGTTAGAACCCCAGCAACTATCAAGAATGAACTTGCTGAACAAACAGCTTACCAAAAAGGTGATCCAGAAGGCCAATGTGTATGTGGAAGAATGTTTATCAGCACTTCTAATAGGGGAGCTGCAGGGCAAGACCACAATGACAAGTCATCTCACTTCTGTGAGAATGGAACATGTTAAAAAGACCCACAACAAATGTGGGAGAGGATGCAGAAAAAGGGAAGTCCTATTCCACTGCTGGTGGTAATGTCAACTGGTGCAGCCATTTTGGAAGGTGATCTGAATAATTTACCTTAAAAAACTGAAAATGGAAATACTGTAGGACCCAGCACTCTTGGGCATCTATTCAGAGAACATGAAACCAACCACCAACTCAAAAAATTCTATGCTCTGCAGTGTTTATTGCAGCAGTGTTTACAATAGCTAGGACATGGAAACCACCAAAGTGTCCAATGATAGAAGAGTGGATCAAGAAGAAGTGGTATATCCACACAATGGAATAGTATTCAGCCATAAGGAAAGATGAAATATTGCCATTTAGGGCCTCCCCTGGTGGTGCAGAGGTTGAGCACAGGACTGTGAAGTTGCCCGTAGCCTCTGCAACGCCGGTTCGATCCCCGGCCACCAGTGAGGGTCCCACATGGCGCGCAGACCTCTCTTGCCGCCCGCTGCTCCCCTCAGCAGTGTATTTCGTCACTCTGCCTGTTCTGTTGCCCGCTCTGGCTCTGGTAAATTCTCTCATCCTCCTGCGCTTCTGACTGTACCCAGTGCTTGTATAAATAAATAAATAAGTAAATCTTTAAAAAAAAAAAAAAAAGAAAGAAAGACATACTGCCATTTAAAACAAAATGGAAGGGGGTCTCCCTGGTGGCCTAGGGGTTAAGTCTCAGTACTACCACTGCAACAGTCCACCTCGATGGCTTGAATTCCATCCCCAGACAGGGAACTGACCCACACGGCGCGGCCGACCTCTCCTGTCTCGCCCACTGCTCTCTTCAGCAGTGTATTTCAGTAGATCTGCCTGGTCTGCTCCCCACTCTGTCTCTGGAGAATCCTCTCACCTCCTACACTTCTGGCCTATACCCTAGTTCTATACATACATAAATAAATAACATCTTTTTAAAAATGGAAGGTGTTTGAGAGAATTATGTATAGTAAGGCAAGTCAAAACGATAAAGACTAATATTGGTCAGTTGTATATTGGATGATTCCACAAAGCAAAATTCTTATAAAAACTAATGATCACTGATAAATGAAGTGGGGCTTTTGAGGTTAAGGGCAGGAAAAGAGAAAGGATCAGGGGTATAAGAGATGGTGGTGTGAAAAAAATGTTAAACACTATATAAACACAGATATTAAAAAAATATATAAGCACCTGTCCTGAGCACTTAGTATTTGCCAGGTACATTTTCATCCATTGTCTCAATTGAGCTGCACATCCATTATCTTTAAGATGGGTCTTGTCACTGTCCTAGGCCTAAGGCTAAAAGTCACACAGCTAGCAAGGGCAAGGCCAGAATTCAAACTCAGGTCTAGAAGTCTGTTTTCATAAACTTCTCTGTCCTATCCCAAGAGAGAAAAGAACCCCAACCAGAAAAGAGGTCACACACTCTAAAAACACCACCAAAGTGAACGATTTATAATGTTGCCCCCATAGGAACTATTTCTAGTTACAAAGCCATTGGGATGACTTCAAGATTAGTTTGGTGACAAGGCCTGTGATGTGTTCAATTTGCCACATAGCACAGAGAATGTTCATTTCTAAAGCACCACAGAAGCTAAAGAATTCGCAAATCATCTGAGCTTTCGAGCAATCCTAGATTTCCAGGCTAGGGCAAGCCTGTTAGAGTCAGGGAACCTTGGGATCTCCAGGTACTTAAAACCTTGGAAGCAAGTGACTTGACCCATGACAATCCTGAGCATGGCCCCAAGTTCCATCAAACCCAGGCCCCTGACTCCTGGTCTATCCACCATCCCGGTCATATACTACCTTCCAGGAGCAGGGCCCAGTGCCTCCTGCTGATGGCAGAGGAGAACATGGTGGCCACACTCTGGCCCTGTGCACCCACCATAGCTAAGAGGGTGACGGAGTTACCCAAGCAGTGGAGGGGCCATCCTCCATTCCCTCACCCTCTGTAGCTCCTTTGCAGCTTTTTCTTCCTGGAGGCTGCTCCTGGTATATGAAGAACCCTGACTGGAGGCAGGACCTGTTTCCTATTCTGCCTCTCTTCCAATTTGCTGTGTGACACAAGGGGAGTCACTGAGCCTCTCTGGTCTTCAGTTCCTTTTGGGAACTATTTACATACATCCCACATACTTCAGGAATGGCTCTGAGAATCAGATGAAAGAGGGGCTGTATGAGAAAGTGATTTGGAAATGGCAATCCCATTATGTTACCACCACTAATGGTATTCGATTGCGCAAAAGCAGCAGAAGTAACTCCTGGCTCACTATGCTTGGGGAGGATGTTTATTTCTTCTAGAAAATAGTAATAATAATAATACATGATCTTCCTGGGGCAGGGAGTTAGACCAGAGATCCTTCTGGGATCACATCCAATTTTTAAGTCTATGACTCTATAATTTCAAAGACCCCCAAGAAGATTGCCTATCCTGATGTTTGAATTTTCTTTTATCAATATGCAAAACATTTCATCTTATAATCAGAAAAGGAACCTCAAATGCAAATGACCTGGAGAAGGATGCAGCACCTTGCCTCACATTCTCATACTACGGTGTGAATGACTGACACCAGGTTCCTTCCAAGAGCAAATTCTGCCTGGAAGCTGGAAAGCCTGACCTGACGGAGTTATATAATAGGGCGTCCTGGGATTGAGGCTGAATCCTGTCTGTTCTCTGAGACCAAATTCATAAGAGCAAGAGTCCCCAATTTTAGCTTATTTTCCAAGGACTTGTCTTGTCCCCCAGAGTGGGCTGGTGGTTTATGTGTACTTTGCCATCTCTGCCCATCTGGGCTCACAAACCAGAAGTGGCTTCGATAGCCACATGATCCCTTTCAACCCTAACCCAGGCCCAATCAGTCATCATGTCCCCCTTGTTCACTGTCTTCAAACTCTGGCCCTGTGCACTGTTGCAAACTCCTTTCCCCGCCAAGCACACCAGCCTAGTTAGGTCAGGAGAGAAGAAGCCTTCTTCTCCTTCTGCCCACCTGGCTCTCACCCCATCCCCAACCCGAACCCCAAACAAACAAAAGAAGTGTGGAAATGAGCTGGTGTCTAAGAGGATGCAGGCATCATCTGTCTCTGTCCTACCCTTCTCCACTGCAGCTCAGGAATGCTTCAGAGCTGGGGTATCAAGAGAGAGAGTGCCTGTCTTCAGCAGCAGCACCACCATCATCACCAGCATTAGCTGAGCATTGAAATATACTAGTTACTCTTCTTAGTGCTTTGCCTGTACTAACTCACATAATTCTCCTGCAAATTTGGCGTTATTATCCTCATTTTACAGATGAGAAACTGAGACACAGACTAGGCCAAGAGCACATACTACACGTGGCAGTGTTAGGGGGTCACCTCAGTGCCTGTGCCCTTGCCATTATTTCTGCCCCCTGAAATAGCAGCAGCACCTTCAAGCCTAAAATATCCAGCTCAAAAGTATATGTGCACTGCTCAGGGAGTGCTGGAGTTCAGGCACGAAATTCAGTCCCCTCTTTGACCAAAAGGGGATACTGAGGCCCAGAGACTGAGTGGTCTTCCCAGGTCACCAGCTAGTAGAGCCCAGAGCTGGGGTCCTGGCTGACTACCCTCCCCCAACCCCCACATATTCCAGGAGAGGCCATTGCCCACAGCCAAAGCACATTTCACCCAGGGGTCGTGACCTGGAAATGAGCCACTGGCCTTACTCTAGCCAGCGCCTGCCCTTCCCGCCAGGGCCTTAAGAGCAGTCTCTGGTAAGTCGCTGCTTGGTGTTTTCTTGCCTTTGCCATAGTCAGACTACAAACCTCACACTGATTTGGGGTGAAGATCACGAAAAGTGACAAAATCTAAAGTAACTGCAAATGGTTGGAGTCGGCTTTGGGTGGGATCAGGAAAGAGCTTTCACACCCACTACCCTCTCTCCCATCCAGAGCTCCTACAGTTCAGGGTCGGAGAAGGGACATTGGCCCCCAGCTTTCCCTCCAGACACTCGGCCCTGCTCTCTCCCCAGGTGTCAACCCCTGTTGTGATCTTCCTTTTCCAATCCATTCTCTCCATCTTTCTCCTGAGAATTCACCCCATTCCAGATCTGAGATTTGATTGGGTCCCCCCCCCCAAAAACGGAGTCTCCAGCTGACACTCCCCAACATCCGCGGTTGCCTCGTTCCCTTTGGAGAGCGCGAGTCGCTTCCCCAGCCTTGGAAATCGCGCCCCCACCCATTCACCCGGACTTTTGGGGTTCCCCTCCTCAGGACGAAGGCAGGGTGGGGAGCGAGTCCGAGGTCAGGACTGTGGCAGGAGCGAGCCCAGGAGTTGGGCGGACAGGGCCGAGCGATGGTCTGGAGAGGGCTCCGGGCGCGGGGGGACGCCTGGACCGCAGCCGCAGGCGCGCCAGGACAGACCGGCCGGGTCGGACAGCCTCGCGGAGTCGGGGTGCTCGTGGGAAGGGGTCGCGACCCCGCGGGGCGTGCAGGGTGGCGCTTGGCCCCCGCGGGGTGAGAAGAGAGGCGGCGAGGGGACACCAGAAGCCGGGCTCCGGGCCCGAGCAGGGGGAGCGGGAGACCGAGCCCCGGGCGCTCGCTCCACGGCGCGGTGGCGCTGGGTCCCGCCCGGCCCGGGGCCCGAGTTCGAGCCCCCGCCCCGGACGGGGCCACCGGGAGGGAGCCGCCGACCCCGCGGCGGCCGGGAGGGAGGCGGGCGGGCCGGGGGCGCGGGCCGGGGGCGCCGCGGGCACTGACCCGAAGTAGGCAGCGGCGGCGGCGGCGGGCAGCGCCAGCAGGCAGAGCGCAGCCAGGGCCAGCGCGGGCGGGGGGCGCATGGTGCCGGCGCGCGGCGCCCTCTCGCATCTCCTCGCGCCGCTCGGCTCTCGCAGCGCCGCCACCAGCCCCCCGCGGCGCTTTAAAGCCCCCGGGGCGGGGCGGGGCGGGAGGCGGGAGCGGGGCCCGCGGCCCCACCCCCGGCGGCGAGCCCCCCGCCCCATTGGCCCCGCCGCGCTCGCCCCGCCCCTCCGGGGGCGTGGTCGCCGCCCCGGCCCCGCCCCGCCGCCGTCGGCCCGCCCCACCCGCCGCAGGTGAGCGCTCACCTGACGCGGCGCCTGGGGGAGCCAGGCGGCACGACGGGAAGCCCGGGGAGCGGGAGACCGGGATGGGGCGCTAGGTGGGGGCCGGGGAGCGCATGTCTCTCTGGGGCGGGATAGAGGGGCGCGGGAGATTCCCCCCCGCGGGGCGGGCGGCGGCGGACACAGGCCCGGGAAGGCCCCAGAGTCTGCAGAGCAGTCGCGTCGCGTGCGCCCCCCGGCCTGGCAGACGCGGGCTCGCAGCCCAGGCTCCCGGACTCGGGTCGGGGGCGGGGGGTGCAGGCCGGACCCTGACGCAGAGCCGCTGTCTGGGAGCGGGAGCTGCAAGACTAATGGCCGGGGCGGGGCGGGGGGGCACTCCTGAGTGGAGTGGCGTGGGGAGATGCAGGGGGCGGCCCGCTCGTCAGAGCACAGGGATAAAAAGGAGCCCCTTTTCTAGACCGGAGACTGTCAAGTTCAAGGTGCACCTCATGGACCTCTGTGGGCCTTTGACAAAGGGCTTCTGATGTTCTTGGGACAAAAACCAGATTCTCTGGTCGTTGGGGTAGGCAGAGCTGGGAGGGGAGAGAGACTCTCCTTGCTTTCCAAGAACCTCTGTCAGACAGGTTGGAACTCTCCAGTGCTAAGCTCTGTCTCAATTATTCTTTTTAAAAGTTTGACCCCCAACTCCCACAGAGCAGGTACAGTGCTCAAGGCAATGGGTGGGACCAGTCTAGGAGGGCGACAGACGACAAATGACCAGAATAAGATTGAAAATGTTTTCGAGAGTCTTGAATACTGGGTCGAATGGAGCAAAACAAAATATGATTTGCACTAAATGTCAAGACCGGCATTTAAAGTTTCCCCCAGAGCAGCCATGCATGTAGAACATCAGGTGACATCGACCTTGGCTTTGAAGTGGACACCAGCATGATGGGGGGTGGTGGCTGGCGGAAGATGGCAGCTGCAGTGGAAAACAGCGTCAGCAGAGGAAGCCCCCAGCTATGGTGAGCTTCCCTGGGTCAGCGTCCAGTCAAATGAGCATGACGAGATGATCCATGACCTTTGCCAAGTCTGCCGGCCCCATCAGATCTCGTGGCTATCTACTGAGGGCCACAGCCCAGTGTGATGAGCAGAGACCTGTAGTTGGATCATGTCAATTATGAACCCCAGATACTAAATGGGGGTGATGACAAATGTCTCCAGGATCGCTGTGCAGGTAAGAGTGATGCCTCATCACATCATGACTTAGCTGTGCAGCCGCCCACTGTTGGGGGGTGCTTACAACTGCAGGCTGGACTGCTGCTTTCAGGCGGTGGATGGATGTTTAATTTGTATCATGGGTCAATTTCTGTGCTGCACAAATACCCACCCTGGCTGATTTCAACCCCATCGATGTGACAACACTCCTGATCACCCCTGTTGTGAAGAGAGATTTGCAGTGGGCTCTGCAAGCCAGTCTGAGCTGGCCCCAGTATCACACTGGTGAGACCTTGAACCAGGTTCCAGTAGGGCTCAGAGGAGGGGCCGAGTGCACCAGCATGAGTCAGGGAGGGGATGAACCCCACCAGGGCCCAGGCATGCCCAGGACAGGTAAGGAGGGAGAAGGTCCAGCTGCCCCTTCTGTCCTTGTGCCCGTAACCCACGCCAGACACACAAGCCCGCACAAGCGAGCACGTGTCTGGAGGTGAGGGGTGGGGGGGGAGTGCATTCTCCCAAAGTGACACATTTTCAGCATTTCCTAAAAGGTACATGTTGGCATCTTGACATGGGTCACCAGGCACAGTGAGACTCACAGTCTTGGCACTATTCACTGGGGCACCTCGTCCCTCCAACAGCTGACCCTCAGTGGCACTGGACCGAGTGGTGGCAAAAACAGGTCATCTCTACAAACACGGTGGTGTGACATCACTGAAAAAGGACAGAGGGGTGACCCTTGGTACTCATGGCACACTTGTGGCTCCCACCGCCCCCTCTGCCCTGCAAGCTCCTCCCCAGTGGTCCCGTGTTTAACTATTTCCTGTAACTCCAAAGCCTGGTACTAGACCCAGCACAGAGTAGGTCCTCAAAAATACGTCATTGCCAGCTTATCACCTTGGTCTGTGACCGCTTTATGGGTCTATAGAGAGAAACTATCACACTGACACAAACCTACCCATAGGAGTGCCCTCTCCCCTGCACACGCTTGTGAACGCACAGACACTGACACAAGTCTGGGCTTTGGTGACACACAGACGCCCCCACACCTCCCCCATGGATGCCTAAATTCCTAGGCAGACCCACAGCTGCTCCTGGACCCACACGTTCACACAGGTATGCAAGAGAAGCATTCTTAGACACCCACATGCAGGTACCTGTCTCCACTAACTAGCCCAAGGCAGCCACGGCTGGGGGATGGAGTCCTCCCCACCCCTGTGCATGCACGCACATGCACACACACGCTCACACACACGCACACACACAATCTCTGGAGGTCACAGGCTTGTGACTGAAAGCCTTGCAAGGCTGCATTAAATTCAGCTCCAGGATGTCTCCTCCTAACTTCCTTCTCCTGCCCCCCACCCTGGCTCAGGCCTGCAGTCAAATGGCCTAAAGCAAACCCTGAGCAATCACCCATCTTTGTCTGGCCCAGGCCTCCCATGGCTCCAAACCCCATCCTGGCACAGGCCCCGTGTACCCTTCAATCCCCCCCACCACCCAGGCCAGGCCTCAGGTCGGCGGGAATGAGGCCCAGGCCGGCAGTCTCCCTCTGATCACCTCACAGCTACTGGAAATGGACCTGGCCTGACAGGAAGTAGACAGAGATGCCCTGGCTGCTCTGGGCCAAGGCACCGGTGCCCAGACCAGACCTGAGACTGGGGGGAGACCCAGGGACCGGTGTGGGTATGCTCACCGGCCCCTCTGCCTGTCCTTTCTCCCCTCCCTGGGACCCAGCTTTGTTCACCGTGGCCTCTCTGTTACTGACCACTCCCACCATCCCAGTCCCCTCCCCATTTAAACTGGACTTGGGTCTGGGGTGCTGTGAGGTCATGCATCGAACCCCACTGTCCCCAGTGTACAGGTTGGATCTAAAGTCTAGAAAGGTGAGTAACCTCCTTCAGTTGTGGAATTCACTGGCAGTTGGTGGTTGTTCTGGAACATCAGACTGAACTAGGGCTGGAGCTTAGTGGTGGAAGCAAGCTTCCAATCCCGCGCGTGACTCACAGCCTTGCTTGAAAGCAACAACAACAAAAAAAAGATGGTGGAGAAAGCCCCCAAAGTGTTTAAAAAAAAAAAAAACGGTGGGTGCCTTGGAGGTTGGAAGTGTGGATTTAAAACACGTTGTTGGGCCTCCCTGGTGGCGCGGCGGTTGAGCACTGGGTTGCGAAGCTGCCCGCAGCCTCTGCAGCACCGGTTCGATCCCCTGCTGCTCCCTGGCCACCAGAGGAGGGTCCCACATGGCGCGCAGACCTCTCCTGCCGCCCGCTGCTCCCCTCAGCAGTGTACTTCGGTCCTTCTGCCTGCTCTGCTCCCCGCTCTGGCTCTGGTGAATTCTCTCACCCTCCTGCGCTTCTGACTGTACCCAGTGCTTGTATAAATAAATAAAAATAAATTTAAAAAAAACTTAAAAAAAAAATAAAACACGTTGTTATCCCCTGTGTATTTCTTAAATTTTCTCTTACAAGCATGTTCAACATTTATAATTTTAAAAATTCCTTAAAACAGGGAGGGGACAAACACACAAGAATGAATCTCTAATGGTGGAATTTTAAGCATTGGCAGGAAAGATATTTGGGGCGGGCAGGGGACATATTCCCAGAGTCCTCCTATGGTTTCCGTCTGTCTTTCTGTAGGAAGGGCCTCTGTCCTCTTTTGGGCTTGCTCCAGAGTTGGCAGAGTTCACCCCACCCTTGGCAATTCTAATTCCAGGCTTTTCACTTCTGCTCCTCCCTCCATTCTTCACCTTCCTCACTCCAGAGTGGAGGTTGTGTTGTGTGCTGCCCCTTGCCTGCCTGAGGCCCTTCTGTAGTCCTTGATACAGCAGCATCTTTGTTCTTAGCTGAGGCAGGTTGAATGCAGAGGGGTGCCCTTTCGTGTTCCCCCACCCAGTCATGCTTGCCTAGCCAAGAGCAGCAGGTTTTCCACTGTGGTATACCACCCCCTCTTTGAAGCCCACATTGACTGCTCACTTACCACCTTGACATGGAGACTTTATTGGCACAGCTTAATTTTGTGCCAGAGATTATGTTAATTCACCGTCCTTGAATTGGGGAGTCTTAGGCAACGCTACTGTGTATAAATTACAGATTCCTCAAGGACTGAGATTCTGTCCCATTTCTTTGATATTCTATATCTTGTTCCATACTGGCATGAGCTTCAGCTCACCAGAGTGATCATTAAATATTTGAATGAATGAATGAGTGAGTGAGTGAATGAATGAACACTGGAATGCAGAGGGGTCAGACGTTACTTATCGGTGGCTACAAACTCTGCCCTTAATATTTTATAATCTTGAGGAGAGACAAGGTGTCGACCCCTTCAGCCAAGAGCCATGGTTGGACCTGAGGGGTGGGTTGTTCTGGAAGGTCTGGCTTTATCTAGCAATCATAGGTAGGTAGGTAGGTGGGTGGGTGGGTAGGTGGGTATAGGTAGGTAGGTGGGCAGGCAGATGGATAGCTTGCAATCTGGATTGACAATATCATTTTCAAATAGCCTGTTCCACCTGCACCCCTATGTTTATAGCAGCACTGTTTACAATAGCTAAGCTTTGGAAACAGCCCAAATGCCCAAAAATAGATGACTGGATCAAGAAGATGTGGTACATATACACCATGGAATATTACTCAGCATTCAAAAAAGATAAACACATGCAATTTGCAGCAACATGGATGGCGCTGGAAGGGATCATGCTCAGAGAAATAAGCCAGAAAGAAAAAGAAAAATACCGGATGGTCTCACTCATAGCAGGAATCTAGAAAACTTAAATAAGGGACCAGGAAAATGAATAACTATAAGAAAGTGAAAATCAAAATCAACAAAAAACTATGAACCAGAGACACTTTTTGGGGAGTGGGGGGCGGGAGGGGAGGGATTGGGATCAGAATGGGGGGGTTTCAAATGTATGGGGAATATAAAAATAAAATTTATTATTTAAAAAAAAAACAAAAAACAAATAGCCTGTTCCATCATCTCCATAGGTCAAATCATAAATGTCAGGTGACATGTCCATGCTCGGCCTGGCCACTAGGCTTACCAGGAATACCTCTCTCCCCAGGTTCCCACTCCCAGAAGCTTCACAGCAAGATGACTGAGCAACACTGAGCAGCTTTCGTCTGTCTTCAACCATTGTGAATCCCGCCTGTGACCTTCCCATGAGCATAGCGCTCACAAAAGACTCGACTCTGGGGCATTTTAATTTTTTTTTTTAAAGATTTATCCATTTATTTATACAAGCACTGGGTCAGAAGCGCAGGAGGGTGAGAGAATTCACCAGAGCCAGAGTGGGGAACAGAACAGGCAGACTGACAAAGTACACTGCTGAGGGGAGCAGTGGGCCAGATAGGAGAGGTCTGTCCAGCCATGTGGGTCCCTCGCCTGTGCCCGGGGATCGAACCGGCGCTGCAGAGGTTGAGGGCAGCTTCGCAACCCAGCGCTCAACCGCTGCACCACCAGGGGAGGCCTCTCTGGGGCATTTTATAACAGATACTCCACCTGAGGCATGGCTACTAGAATGCTCGAAAGAGAAAGAAAGAAAAATGAAGACAGGAAGGGCAAGAGAATGACAAATAAAAAACGTTCTTAGGAATAGAAGTGAAAATCATGCTGGAATTTACAATAAATAACTTTCTAAAGACTCAACTGGAAACAGAGGCAGCTCAACATTTTTTAGTTAGTTTCCACTGGAGTGACTTCCTGCCCCCTGGTAAGGAAGGGTGAGAGGGAAAGCACCCCATCTTGAAGCTCAGGCCCCAGGAGGAAGCGGTTGGTCTGAGGACCACTCCAGCCATCAGGGACCATTTCCACCTGGTGGCATTTTCTCAACTACAGACAAAGAAATTTGCAGGGAGTGTTTGTTAACAACGTCTTGACTGGTAAACAAATACTTGCTGTGGTCCACAGCAAGTTTTGTGGAACAGCGTGGAACTCCAGTGGCCCAGCCAGAGGTCTTTCTTTAAAGCAGGAAGACCCTAAAATCTTGATTTATCTCTGAGAAACAGTACGACCAGGCTTAACTCCTCAAAAAAGAAAAAGTGGGCCTCCCTGGTGGCGCAAGGGGTTAAGATGCAACCTATGAAGCTATCTGCAGCCACTGTAAAAAGAGTTCAATCCTCGGCCAGGGAGCTACCCACATGGCGCGGCAGACCTCTCCTGTCTCGCCCGCTGCTCCCCTCAGCAGTGTATTTCAGTCAATCTGCCTGTTCTGCTCCCCACTCTGTCTCTGGTGAATCCTCTCACTCCCCACACCTCTGGCCTGTACCCCAGCTCTTGTATGCATAATAAATCTTTTAAAAAAAAAGAAAGAAAAGGTGACCAACTTCATTTTTACCACAAAATTTTCATTTTATATCAAGTGTAACTATACAATATTTAATCGAACGAACTTTGAGCATGTGGTGCTAAGCCCAGAGAGGAAGAGGTGATTCAGCCAGTTTCTGTCCTTACGGAACACACTGTTGCTGGGAAAGGCAGGCCCAAGATTCCATGTAGCCAATCACATTCTCTGTACGCCTAAGCTACTGAGTGAGCACCAGGCAGCCTTGTAATGTGCCAGGGTTGTTCTAAGTTTTAAAGGAATATTATCTCGGGGCCTCCCTGGTGGCATAAGGGGTTAAGCACGGCACTATGAAGCAATCTGCAGCCTCTGCAGCACGAGTTTGATCCATGGCCTGCCAGGGAGCAACCCACATGGCACAGCAGACCTCTCCTGTCTCACCCGCTGCTCCCCTCAGCCTTGTATTTCGGTCAGTCTGCCTGTTCTGTTCCCCACTCTGTCTCTGGTGAATCCTCTCACCCCTTGTATCTCTAGCCTGTACCCCAGCTCTTGTATGCATAAATAAATAAATCTTTAAAAAAAAGAATATATCTCATTTAATCCTTGCCACGTGTTATAGATGAAGAAACTTAGGCACAGCGAGGTTAAGTAACTGGCCAGCTAATAAGTTTGGAACCCAGGGAGCTGGTGTCAGAGGCCGTGTGTTTCATCCCTGAGCTGCACTGAGAAGTACCTAGTGAGATGGGCAAGCCTTTCATAGCTCCAGGGTGTGGATCATGCAGAGATCTTTTTCAGTCTTCATTTCTTCACTTCAACAAATGGCACGGTCCACCCTAATTGGTCACATATATGTGCGAGAAGAATAATTCTACGGGATGGCCCTCTAAAGCATTTCTTTGTTATCTTGGCTTTCACTTTGGAATGAGAAGTAGATTGGAAAGGTGTTGGAGCCTTTAGAGTAGGAAATGCCTTTTGGGATTTGCTGACCCTTTCCACCTCGTGTTATTGACTCTAGCGTCTTATTTGCACCTCCCAGACCCAATGTCAAGGTCTACCCGCGTCTGTCCACCTGGAGGTTTTGCATCCAGCAGGTGCTTACTTTCGGGCTCATTCCCTCTGCATCGACGGCAGGGACCTGGCTGCAGCGCCACATGTCACCAGTAGGAGGCGCTACTGCAGCGGGCTGGAACTCGTGTCGTCGGCGAGAACCCTGGGTTCTAACTTAACCTTGTCCTTGGCTCCCTCTCTGAATGGGTATCCCCATCCATAAAATGCATACAACACCCCTGACTTCCTCACAGAGCAGCGGTGAGAAGTGAGAGGATGGACGTGGATACCTTCCAGAGTGATTCAGAAGAGGCAGCTGCCGTCTGGATTTTCTCTTAACTCCTGTCCAGATGATTAAAACAAAAAAGCCACCATTCCACACTAGCAGTTGAGCGTCGCGCACCCTGGCAGGCGCCATATGGAGTCGAGGAATTACTTCTATCTTTGCACAGAGGACTTTGAATAAAAGTGTAAAAAAGCAAACTGGAACCCTGGCAATTTGGGGGGGGGGGGTTGGGGGGGCGGTAACTCTCTGGTGGGCGGTGAAAGCCCCCGGCGCTGGAAGGCAGCGGCAGCGCATCTATTTCAGCTGATGCTGGGCGCACCTCCCACCCCATAACTCATCTCTCCCCCGCACAGCCCATTTTGTGCAGGGGGAAACCGAGGCACCGAGAAGCTAAGTGACCTGCCAAGAACCTGGATGCTAGGAGTCTTCCAGCCAGCTAATCCCAGAGCACGCGGTGGGAAGGAGCAGCGCGGAAAGGCTGAGGACGGAAGCGGGCTGGAAGGAAGGGGACCCGGGACCTTCCCCGCTGACACCCAGGCCGGGCCGGGGAGCGGGGGCGGCCGGCGCGGCCAGCCTTCAGCAGGAGCGCCCCCTGCTGGTCACCGGCGCCGCCGCGCGCAGCGTCCGCGCTTGCAGGAGGCTGCTCCACGCGCCGGAGGGCGGGTGTCTCGCGGACGCCCAGCAGGGAGCAGGCAGCGTTCAGAGGTCGCTCTGGCCACTTTCCTGGGCACATGGCAAACGCGAAGCTCAGAGGAGGAAGAGTTGCTCAAGGGCTCTCAGCGAGTCTGCAGGATGAGGGCCTTCCGGCCCTCTTGCCTTACACTAGGGTCCTCCATCTCCCCTCCTGCCCCCTATTCCTGAGCCCAGGGAGGGGCATCCCCCGTGCCCCACGAGCCCCATTTCTCTCCTCTCCAGTCCCTACCCGCCCGGCCAGCCCATCCCCTTCAGGAACCACCTGCATTCCGCCCCAGAGCTCTCCTTCTAGAAGCCTGAGTGCCTCCAGAGGCCTAAGTTTAAATGACTTTCTGTTCCGCCCCACACCCCTCCATGCCAATCCCCCTCCCCAAGGACTTTGTCAGCTTGTTGGCACCACCTTAGGGACCATAGAGGGGCCTCTTTATTTCGGAGTCTCCAATTATTTACCAGCCTCCTCCCACGCCCAGGGGCCAGCACCAGGCTGAATTCTGCCCTGGCGGTGAGTAATGATGCAGGCCCCTAATGATGCAGGCCCCGGCTTCTCCCGCTGTAAGCAGCCCCGCAGAGTGACCTGGTGCTGGACAGCCAGGATGCCCACGCTGGCTCTCTGGCTTCCCTCCCTAATGGGCTAAGTCCCTAAAAATCTCAGAGCCACGGAGGGATGAAGCTACTTACTAGGAGCATGACCTTGACCAGGCCCCACAGTCTCCCTGACCACAAGCCCCTTACTCGAGCAGTCATGGCGCTGGCAGTTTCACATGCGGCTTCAGTGAGATTAGCGGGGGAAACAAATGTAACACACCAAGACCTGCTGAGTCCCCAGCATCAGTCCCGTTGCCCCCAATATTTTCCCACTTCGGTGTCAGTTATCTACCCAGCACTATTGTGACATTTGCTTATACAGGTAAAGGGGGAGACAAACCCTGCATGAAACCCTTGCTGGAGTCCTCCATGAGCTCTGCCTGCAGTGACGGGTTACTTCATAAACTGAAATCTGTGTCCCTGGACTTCTTATTTTACACTTCTGACTTCTTATTTATCCCAGGGATACTGAGCAGCACAGCTGTGCATTAGAAGTACACAGCTCAGGGCTTCCCTGGCGGCGCAGGGGTTAAAGACAGCACTATCAAGCTACTGCCAGCCACTGCAGCATGAGTTCGATCCCTGGCCGGCCAGGTAGCTAACCCACATGGCTCAGTGGACCTCTCCTGCCTCACCCACTGCTCCCCTCAGCTGTGTGTTTCAGTAGATCCACCTGTTCTGCTCCCCACTCTGTCTCTGGTGAATCCTCTCACCCCCTGCACCTCTGGCTTACACCCCAGTTCTTGTATGTGGGGGGTGGTGTGTGAGAGGATTCACCAGATACAGAGTGGGGAGCAGAACAGGCGGATCTACTGAAATACACTGCTGAAGGGAGCAGTGGGCGAGTCAGGAGAGGTCTGCTGCACCATGTGGGCTCCTCTCTGGCCGGGGATAGAACTTGTACTGCAAAGGCTGCAGTCAGCTTCACAGGTTGCATCTCAACCCCCTGTGCCACCAAGGAGGCCCCGATAAATAAATCTTCAAGAAAAGAAAATAAAAGAAGTACACCACTCAGTGGCTTTCAATCAGATATCACACTGTGGCCTGGGCGGCTCTGTCCACCTCCAGCCTGGCTGGCCATGCAGGCTGATGGCTCTCTCCGCTGTGGGTTTCATGTCTTTTTCCAGACCTATTGATTTCTGCATAGAAGAACTGGGGTATAGTCCAGAGGGGCAGGGGGTGAAAGGATTCATCAGAGATAGAGTAGAGATTGGAATAGGTGGATTGACTGAAATACACTGCTGAGGGGAGCAGTGGGAGAGTCAGGAGAAATTTGCTGTGCCATGTGGGTAGCTCCCTGGCCAGGGATTGAACTCACGTTGCAGTGGCTGCCAGTTGCTTCACAGGTTGCATCTTAACCCCTTGAACCACCAGGAAGACCCATATTCCTCCTGATTTCTTCAGATTTTGACCTTACTGTGATCACCTACACTGGTTTTAATCATTGACATCTGCAGGATTCCATACTTTCCTTCCTCTTATCAATGTGATAAAACAAAGACATACTGAAGATGTACTTGTTATTTGCCTTTAAAAGTCCATTTCACATGGAAATGCAAAGAACAATCTCCTACTGTCTTCCAACATCCCTAGAAACTGGACTATGAATGAAGTTTAAAAATACCACCGGTTCAAAGGACTGCATCTCGGGTTGGTGGGGTCCTGACTTTTCCTGAGAGTCCCGGTTGGAATTCCAGTGCCCCCCTTCTCTACGTACCCTCTTCTGCTTCTTGCCTGAAAATGAAACGAGGGTTCAAGATCTGAGGCTAATTTCAGAATTTGGAGGTCTTACTCATTGCCCCCACCCCAAACACCACACATTGTCATCTCCCCAGCTGCTATTCCTAGAGGCCCCAGCAGGTGTCACTGTGACCCCGACCATCCCTGCAGGCCCAGGGTCTGGGTCTGTGGACACACCTTTGCTGCCTGAGGGGCCCCCAGAGGTGTGACCTCACTTTTAAGGAGTCCCACAAGAAGGGTCCCGTTCCAGAGAGAAGGGTCCTGACTCCACTTGATTCTTAGGGCCATTGTAGGAAGGACTGTGCTTCCGTGAAGTTTCACGCTCACGGTAAAGGGTCTGGGCAGGGAAAGCAGAGGGTGAAGCTTGAGGCAGACAGGGGACAAATCTTGGGGAAATAAATAAAGCACGGGAGGGTGAGAGGATTCACCAGAGCCAGAGCAGGGAGCAGAGCAGGCAGAAGGACCGAAGTACACTGCTGAGGGGAGCAGCGGGCGGCAGGAGAGGTCTGCGCGCCATGTGGGACCCTCGCCGGTGGCTGGGGATGGAACCGGCGCTGCAGAGGCTGCTGGCAGATTCGCAGCCCAGTGCTCAACCGCTGCGCCACCAGGGGAGGCCCATAAATAAATAAATCTTTAAAAAAAATATTGGTGAATGTTACTCTGGGTCAGGAATCACTACACTGGTGAAGAGTCAGAAGCCACAAAGTGAGTTGTAAATCATGGAGACTGCCTGGAGGAGGTGGGTATAGACCCAAGGGATTACACTCATGGCCCTGCCTCACATGAAGAACAAGGGACACTAGGGACCAACTTAGAGGGTTGGGACTGCCTGGGGGAGGAATACTGTCAGCTGTGTTTGTCAGTGACAACTGTAGGGATGTTTCTGGGGTCAGGGTGGACTTTTAAAGACTCTTACCCCACATGGCAGAGAAGAAAGCACTACAGACTAAAATAGTTGGTGAGGGTGAGGTGGGAGGAGCTCTGTGAGGCACTGGCCAGGCGTTTTCAGGGAATAACAGGACACTGGGTTGTGAGAGGGGAGACGCCTTCATTCCAGGTTAAAGTTGGGTCCCCAGGATGCGGGAGGGGTGCAACCACAGTGGGGGGGGGGGGGGAGGCGGCAGGAAAACTGAACCTGTGTCCTGGCTTAAGAACAGGACTGAGCCCACAGATGTTTTCTTCCTTGAGCCCTTGGCCTTTCTGGATGAAAAGGCAGTGAGTGAGGAGCCAGGGAAATGGGCACTTCCCCAAGGGGCTCCAGACACCCAGGCCCAGAGCCCCAGCAGACCGCAGGAGGCAGGCAGGGCTCCCAGTTTCCCCTCTGCACTTGCACGGGTGCATTCCTCCTCCCCTGCACCTCTCCGATGGCCCTTTTCCCCCCAAAGGCCCTCACACGCAGTGCCCATCACCACTCACTCCTGCTGGCCCAGGACACCCCCTCCCCCTCCTGGGAGTTGGGAATCTGCCCTTTTGGTCATCACCTCATGGAGATTTGGCCCTTCAGGAAGCAAATTCTGACACCTGGGGTGGGACCTAGCCCTGGAGGGGGTCACCCCACTCCTTTCTTGGGGAGTCCTATTTTCTAGAATGCCGGCTATGTGGAAAACCCCTCCATGCACAAAGATACACAGAGTAAGAGATTCCTTGGAAGAGGCAATGATTCCTCCATTTAGTCCAGAACTGGCCTCCCCCAAACTCTTTCACTCGGGGCTATCCTGTGGGATGGCCGAGGAGGCAGGGCTGCCCGCTGCCTGGGGCAAGAGACAGGGGTGCGAGCTCAGGCCAGCCCCCCTGCAGCGCCCCTGAACTTCAAATAGAAGCCGGACCACCAGCCGAGGTGGCCGCTTTCCTGTCTCCAGCACTCCTTCTTCGGAGGGGGGCGGTGCTCTCAGGAGAAGCCAGCCCTGGAGCCCTGTCAGGGGATCAAAAGAAACTGCAGACACCCAAGCAAGGGAACTCGTGGCAGGTTTGCAGCAGGGCGAGGAACCCCGTGTCCAAGGCGCCCCCCCACCCGCGCACGCTCGCTCAGGCCCCCACGCTGGCCACCGAGGATGCCGCGGTCGCGCCACGGGCAGCCCCCTGACCAGTGTCCCCAGCCCACGTGGTTGGCAGCGCTCCTGACAGTCAGGGCCTGGGATGCTCGAGGCCCTGCGCTGCCCACAGGCCTCGCCGTCACGCTGCACTCGTCATGGAAACAGCTGTAGTCACCGGCCTGGCTGCAGGGACCCTGTCCCCAAGTGCCACAGGGCGGCCCAGCAGCCTGTTCCCCTCGTGGGATCTGTGATGGGGACCAGGGCCAGAGCGCAGCTTGGGGCGCTTGTCAGTTCCCCAGCTGGCCCCTCCTAAGAAGGACCCCAGCGAGGACACCTCCATGAGCCAGGGGCCGAGAATGCACAGCCAGTGGAGAACCTCCCCATGGATGCGCCTGTGGCTCCCTCCAGCCTCCCACTCCCCTGCCCTGGCCAGCTTTCTGGGACCCCCTCAGCAATTTCACCCCCTCGGGGGCTGCGGCCTTTTGGTGGCTGGGGACACTGCCTTCCCGAGGCCTTTTCTGTTGCTCTAGCCCAATCTCGGTCATCCTTAACCCCCAGGAGCGGGGGCAGGGCTGGGGGTGAAAGGGGCTCTCCCCAGGCAGCGGCAGGGGGCGGGCGCCGGGGGCTCCCCTAACTGCAGAGGCTAGCCTTACACACCCAGCAACACATGTCCCCCTTTATGGCCAGGGCTTTCTCTGGTGCTTAAAGGCAACTGTGAAAAGAGCAGGGCTGATTCTGGCTGCCTAGCCGTCTCCTGGCAACGGGCCTGGCAGGAGGTCTTTCTTTCTGCCCCCCCCACCTCCCTTCTCTCCTCACCACCCCTCTTTCTCTCCCCCCCCCCCCCCCCCCCCCCGTGTCTTGTGTTGTGTATCATTAAAACTTCCCTCTCAGCCACTTCACAGCCAACAACCAGGCCCTTCTGGGGCCAGTTTCCTTGGGGCAGCTCAGCGGCCAGCCCTGGGAGTGGGGGCTCTGAGGGGTCAAGCCCCCAGAGGGGAGGCTTTGTGTTCTGGAACCAAGGTTTAAATTCAATTTGGCAACCCTCCGCGTGTTCACGAGGGGCAGCCGCTGGACCGCCCCTCCCCAGCCACCTTCTCTTTTCCTGCCCTCCCTCCCAGGCCTCCATTCCTTCTGTTAGTGCTGTAAGTCCGGCCACTAGTGCCACCGGGCACTGCCCAGCCCTGCTGGATCCCATGGGGTGGATCACAGCCAGCCCCTGCTAGGACAGCCCCAGCCAGCTGTGGCCCAGCACCCTGGCCTGCCCGGAAGACAGGAACATGGAGGGCCTTGGGCCACAGGCCTCATGGCCAAGCGGACCATCCAAGCGGAGAGAGCTGGGACCAGAAGGACTCCTCGTTTGGCCTCTTCAATTAGAGGGAGACCCAGGGAGGGTGTGTGCCTAGCCCAGGGACACACAGCCTTGGGGGAAAAATGGGCTGGAACCCTGGTTTCCTGTCTCCCTCCTCTGTGCTCTGTACAACCCTTACTGGAGGGAAACAGGTGGTTCTTTGAGGCCATGCACCATCTGGGCCTTGACATGCCCACTTCAAGGCCTTTCCCCTCCCCCGTGCAGAAAGCTTCTCAGCCCTGAACTGGAAGAGTGACCAGCCCCTCTCGACAAGTGGGAGACACCCCTCTCCCAACCAACAATATCTGGGTCACAGAGTTCTGGTGCTGGGCCACCCCATCATCCAACACATTCATAAGGCTAGATGCCAGGCCCCCTCCTCTTCCCCTCCCCCCTCATCATCCTCAAGGCAGGGATGATGCTGGGTGGCATCTCATGGCCAGGGTACCTTCCATCTCTGCCAGCTCCAGCCTAGCTCCCCACCAAGGCCCCTGGCCAACCAGCAGGTACAGGCTACCAAGTAGAGGCCCTGACCTCATAGGCTGGCACTGGAGGGCACCCCAACTGCAGCTCTTAGTTCTGCTGTCCCCCTGAGCCAATGTTGTCCAGATTCCAGGCATTTCTATGCCACCTTCATGCTATAGCTGCTCACACCTGTTCTGCTTTTCTTTATACCCATCTGCTTTGTCCTTTATAACAACAATTAAAAAGGATACTTTTGATTTACTATGATTTTCAACAATGTGATTTCTCTCTAACCAGATACTGTGGCCCCCCAAGGGCTCTGAACATGTGACCCTGTCTCTTTATGAACAGGGTCTTCATACATGTTATATTAGCACCAAGCAGACATTCTCCTTGGCAACACTCCCGAGGAGTGAAGGGGCCTGGGATAGGAGTAGGAATAAATGAACTTTCTCTTTGTGTGACTCAGTTATTTTACACCAAGCTTCATCTCATGGGGCATCCATGGTCCGCTCCAGTCTCTGAGACTGTGCTCATTAGCCACAGAAATGCTCTCAAAATTCCAACTTCTGCCCAAATTATATTTTCAACTTTCTAAAAAAACTAGACTTTCTTAAATTCCCCTCCAACTCCCAAAAATGAAAGCCTCTGGTAGTCCAGGGTTAGAGGGATAACCCTGGGTCTTGCCTGGCTCCTGTGTTTTTATCTATAATTATTTTTTTTTAAAAGCATTTTTAAAAAAGATTTATTTATTTATGCATACAAGAACTGGGGCATAGACCAGAGATGCAGGGGGTTAGTGGATTCACCAGAGACAGAGTAGGGAACAGAATAGGCAGATTAACTGAAACACACTGCTGAGGGGAGCAGCGGGTGAGTCAGGAGAGGTCTGCTGCACCATGTGGGTAGCTCTCTGGCTGGGGATTGAAATTGTGCTGCAGTGGCTGCCGATAGCGTAACCCCTGTGCCACCAGGAAGGCCCTATCTATAGATTTTTTATAGAAAAAAGTAAAAGAAAAATGTTTTGGTCATGAGATACCACCTCACACAAGTTAAGAAAGACTTATATTTTGAAAATTGGAAGCAACAAATGCTGGAGGAGGTGGGAATGTAAACTGGTCCAGCCCCTATGGAACGCTGTGTGGAGGGTCCTCAGAACACGGAGCTTCCATATGACCCAGTGATTCCACTCCTAGGAATCTACCCAAAGGACACAAAAATACTAATTCAAAAGGAAACCTGCGCTCCTATGTTTATTGCAGCACTATTTACAACCGCCAAGATATGGAAACAACCCGAATGCCCCCAAACAAGTGACTGGATCAAGAAGATGTGGTCTATGTACACAATGGAATACTACTCAGCAATCACGAAAGATAAATTCATGCCATTTGCAGCAACATGGATGGCGCTGGAAGGGATTACACTCAGGGAAATAAGTCAGAAGGAAAAAATAAGTATCAGACGATTTCACTTATGTGTGGAATCTAGAGAAAGCAAACAAAAGATCAAGAACAAGACAAAATTTGCAGGCTGACCATAGTTCTGAGACATCCATGGGGGGAGAGGGGTCAAAACAGGGGAGGGAAGAGCACAAGGGACTATGGGGATGAATCATAACTGCTGTGGTGGTGGGAGAATTATGGGGCCTGCACCTGAGGGGAGAAACCAAATACTGCGCAAAAATGAACAATGATAAGAATATAAATAAATAAAAATTTTTTTTGTTTACACCATGTTCTCTGATTGGGGATTCGGAAAATCATTTCTCATCTTACCACACCCCTGGACTTGCAGAGCAAAAGGCAGAGGAAACCAGGGGAAGGCCAGGGTGGGTGAGGTGGATTGGGGAAGGAAGCTGAGGGGCGCTGAGAACACCACCCTTAGCACATCGGCCCTCAATCCTGAGACAGCCTAAGCAAGGTTTCCCCACTGTTTTTACTCCCAAATGAACAACAGGTCTTAGGGAATCAGCAGCTGCTGCCTACGGCCTGACCCAAGCATTCTGGGTACATTATGCCAATGAGGTCCGTGAATGAATGTGCCCATTTGCTGGGTGAGGAAACAGACCAGGGAGGTGTAAATACTCCCCCAAAGTCACAGGGAAGCAATGGAGGAGCTGGGGTTGGAAACGTGTGCATAGAATCCATGCTCCCCCCACAGCATTAGCACCCCGCTGGCCCCTCCAGTCACAGACGAAGCTAATACAGCCACCAATACAGCCACCGTCCCTGCCTTCTGGAGGGGCATGTGTGCACGTGTGTATATGCGTGCATGTGTGTGTAGGGGGGTGCTCCTCCCCTCCTGGGAGCCTGAGGAAGCTGGTGAGTAGAGGACTGTGATGAGGTGGAGGGAGTGTGGAGGGAAAGCAGTGAGCTGCCACTTTATTTTCTTTTTCTCTTTTTAGATGGAGAGCGTATTCACACGTCACAAATTTGCCATTTGAAAGCGTGCCATTCAGCGATTTTTAATATCAAAAAGTTGTGCAGCTGCCACCACTACCTAATTCCAAAACATTTTCATCACTCCCCAAAGACACTCGAGATCCTCGAGTAGCCCAGCTTTAGTTTTGTCAGAAAAGGAGAAATCAGCACCAGGTGGAACTATATTCTTAATTTTAAGCCTGACCTCAATCCTATGCCCTCCCTATTGTTGTTTCTTCTCCCCAGAACACCCCCCTGCCCCAACCACGGTGTCATCTCAGAATGAGTCTCCCAGCTCCCGGCTCCAATGGCAGCCTCCAACCAAGAAAAAGAAGTCCTAAATCTCATCAGCCCTAAATTAAAACAACTCAACTTGTAACTCAAGCAGCAAGCTTGGATCTAACTGTCCTAGGCCAGTCACCATGGGTAGGAGGCTATAGCTATTCGGGGGACTTTTGGCTGCAAGTAACAAGAAGTAACCTAAACAACAAAGAAAATTTCATGTAACAGTGAGTTCCAAGGCAGGACTCCTTGGGGCAGTGAATGTCTCAGTAATGGTGTAAGAAATCCAGTTTCTTTTTGCTCTATTCTTTCTCTATTCGTCAGCCTTATCCTCAAGCAATCTCCCTCAGGGTCATCGGATGGCTGCTGCTGCTCCAGGCATCACACCCAGACATAACAATGTTCAGAAGCAGGAGAGGGGGGCATCTCTTACTGAATTTCATTTTAAAAACCACCAAAATATTTTCCCAGAAATCCCTTTGCACCCTCTAGAAGACCTCTCCTTGGATCTCATCTGGGTCACATCAGGCCTGGTCATCAGGCCTAATCAGGGTCACATGCCTAACCCTAACCCAGGCCCTGGCAAGAGGAATGCATCTCCATGCTTGGCTTAGACCAGTCAGGATTTATCCCTGAGTACATGAGGAGGGGTAGCTACCAGAACAAACTGACGACTTCCCACAGCTTGGAGGAAGAAGCCAAATAGAAGCCTTTGCCCTCAAGAGGCTGAAGAAAGAGTGGGTGGCTGCCTCAAAAGAATAGACAGGGCACCTGCCAATCAAAACACAGCCCAGGTACCAACTCAGACACTGCAGACATTTCTTCACTGAACAAGCAGCCCTTTGAGGCAGGTGTGACTAGACCCATTTTGCAGTTAAGGAAACAGGCTCAGAGCAGGTAGGTTATGGGTCTAATGTCACCAGTTAAAGGCAGAGCTTGGGCTCATGGGGCGGTGGCGTGCACTAGATCTGGGCTCCAACACAAACACCCAGAGGGTCTCTCCTGCCATTCAGGCTTTGCCTGTAAGCCAAGAAGCAAAGGAGATGGAATCTGCCAGGAATACGGTCTTGCCAGCCAGATGCCCCTGGTCTGCCAAAGGACCTGTCTATATCCTGCCAGTTGCAGCCACCTGCTCCTGGCTCATCCCAGATTCCAGCAACAGCATCCTAGGCATACACCACACTGCCTGTGGGGAAAAGAATGAACTGGTAGAACTCTGGAAGGTACAAACCAGGATTTGATTGGGATTTTCTGTGCCATCTTCAAGGGTAATGCTAGCCTTATTTCCCCCCCATCTCCCTAACGTGCCCCCCAAGACCCCTGAGGTGGAAAGAACCTTTGATATTCTTATTTTGGTTTTAAGGAGACATGTCCTGGATGACTTGATGGATGACTGTCTCTGCAGCAGACGGCAAGGCCAATACCTGGACTGTTTCTAGTCACAGTACGCGCCCTGCTCAGTGAGGATGTGCTGCCCGCCTGGACTATCCTCCCCGTGCACAGAACACCTGCTGTGTGCAGTGTGGACATAGGGGTGAGATACTAAGGAGGAATCCCAAGAAATGGGTGGTTATATCCCACCCACTGGGTAGTGGAAGAAACGCTTCCATCACACAGCCAGCCATGCAGAGGCCTGGCCCAACTTCCTGGCAAGGTCATGTCCCCAAACAGGAACTGACCTTGGGTTAGGGTCCAAGGCCACGGGCAGGCCAGTCATGTCTGGGCAGGGACTCGGGGTTCTGGGGCAAAGACAGAATAAAGGGGCATAAAAGAAGACTGGAGAGGGCGGAGACAGGGAAGCAGAGGGCGAGAAAGAGAGGCAGAGGGGTGGGGGTACAGCAAAAGGACCACCAAGCCCAGGTGCCCTGTAGCACCTTCTCACAGGCTGCCAACCCCTGACCTCGGCCGAGTGGTGCAGCGCAGGGGTCACGTGCCTGCACTCTCAGGCCTCAGCCCCTGCAGCCCCTTGCTTTCCACCCCCCCCACGCTCCCCTCCCCCAGAGACACCAACAGAGTTCATTTGGGGCCTACCTGTGCCAGAGCCTGCTGTTACGTGGAGACTTCAGCAGTTCCACAGAGATTTTGGAGCAGGAAATGAAGAAGGTTAAGAGAGCAACTTGACAGACACCTTGGGCACCTAGTGTACGTAATATAAGGTTAGTGTCAAGATAGGCCAAAAAAAAAAAAAGGCCAGAATAAGAGGCCTAGGGTGGGGGCATGGTGTGTGGGGGCGCCTCTCTGAAGGGATTTTAGGAGGATCTAGAGTTAGGATGGCAGAGATTTTCCTGGGTAAATCTTTCTGGGCTGAGGAGGAACTGCTTAGCTGAGGCTGGTGGGGGCAGAAATGACCCAAGACAGCAGCTTATTCCTCAGCCCTGAGAAGAAAGAAACCCAATATTTATTATTCCGCGTCCGCGGTCTGGCTTTCTGTCAGTGCAGGCTCATTTAACGCTGACAACTCCCTGCGACACATAAGGTATTATCCCCACCTCAGGACTGAGTAGAGGTGGCTCAGAGATAACAGGCCTCGGCCGGTGGGGCCAACCAGCCCCACTGTACCGTTGCTTCTAAAGGATTTTGATCCCAAACCGCTTTCCAAAATGCCCTAGGGATCTGGAGGAGACTAAGACAGGGGGACTACTGTGACAAGGAAAACCCCTCACGTTCCCACAGGTCATTCCTGTGATCTTGGGGTGCGGGAAGGCCAGACCAGGAAGGACTGGGTGACATCACCTCTCTTTTGCAGCCTCCCACATCTCCACACAGGTTCAAGTGGCCAAGGCCTGTGGAGGCAGCCACAGGGTGCTACCTGGAGCTCCCCAGCGGATGGAGCCTGGCACCTCAGCACCTCACCTCACCTCGGTCCACCGGCCCACTTCCTTCATCTGGGGCCCACCGGCACTCCAAAGGGAGCCACCTGGGTGGGGCGGGAAGAGGAGCAGACCTGATCCTCAGCTAATCTCGGGGATTGCTGAGCAGATTAAGGGCATTCACTCATGAGGACGCCTACTTAACCCGGATACCCAAAGATCTGGGCTGCTCACCAACAGAGCCGGGGCTCGGCCCGCGGGTGCAGGGCGGGGCAGCGCTTCCTTCCTGGCGTGCAGACTTCCTGCCTCTTTATCAGCACCGCCGCCAGGGGGCGCGCCAGGGCCGGGGACAGAGAGGCTGTTTGGCAGAGGAGCGCGGCGCTTTTGTGTATCCCATTGACCTTTGTTGCTCCGCCTTGAGCGAACCCCGGGCGGGCTTCCAACGTTTTCAGGACGCTGCCTCTACTCTGGGCAATTTAAGAAACTGTTCAATGAATTCTCCTGCTCCTGGCTGCAGGTTACCCTCCCTGGCTGTCCAGCCTCCTAGCGGCTGCCAAGACCACCCCCTTAAAACTGTCTAGCGGTTCCCGTCGATGTTAGGAGAAAGTTGAAAGCCCCTCGCTGCAGGTCAGAGAAGGCAGAACCCCAAAGTTCAGCGGCCGGTGCGCTTCCCGCGCGAGCTTCATTGTCACAGGCCTCGGGGACAGCCGCAGGCGGTTTTTACTCTCCCCCATGCTCCCGAGCTGGTCGGGGCGCCAGGCTCCTAGCCCTAGCAGGCTTCTAGCATGTTCCAAGCAAAAAACCCCCGAATCTCCCAGCGCGGGATCAGAGATTTCCTCTCTCCACCCGGCGACAGACCGGTAGCCCCCTGCGGGCGGGCGGGGGCCTGTCGGGGTGTTCTTTGTCTCCCCAGGGCCTCCGCAGGGGGCGCGGCCGGGCGGCGCTGAATACACTGAGGCCGGCTGCTGCGCCCCGGGAGCGCACATCAAAAGGAACCTGCGGGCAGCTGGGGAGGCGGGGGTGGATGGGGGTGTGCCCTCAGTCGACCGCTCCGAACACCCCGATATTCACACACACGACACAAAGTGCTCGCGGCGCGCCACCCCCCACGCCCGCCCCGAGGCCCCCGGCCGTCCGCTCCTTCTTTGCCTTCCTTGGCGAGACCTGCCTTTCAGGGCCGAGGCCTCAGGGTGCACCGCCGGGGGCGGGGGGGGGGGGGGCGCCCCTTACCCACCCTCGCTGACCTTGGGGTGAGTTAACTCTTTCCCCACCGAGCGCGCAGCCCACTCTGGGGTTGGGCTGCCCCGTGGAGCAAAGGTGCTTCCGCTGGTGACACGTGGCACGGGGGCTGCCTCCCCCTCCCGGGCAGGGGCCATTCCTGTGTACCCACCGGCAGCGCAGGGCGGGTAGGAGGAAGGAAATTAAGCCTGTGTTGAAGGAAGGACACCTGGCAGGGGAGGGGAAAGGGCTCAGGAATCCCCTCCTCTGGGGGAGCTTTCAAGTGGAGGGAAATCCCCACACATGCTTCCCTGCGCCAGGGCGCCGCGCGGGGCCACTAGCTGGTTCCCACACCCCCTTCCAGGCTTCTCCTTTACTTCCCCAGGCTGGTGCAGCCACAAAAGCCCCAGGTTCCACCCTCCCACCAGCTTGTTTTCTGGCCTCTGTTCCATTCCCTGCCCTGCACCCATGACCTGGGTGCCCGGGAGGCTTTGGGATAGGCAGAATCCTTGGGGAGCAGCCAGGCTTGTTTACACTGCCCAGAGCCCTTGGCTGGGCTGGGCTCAGACACCCCCACCCCACCAGCAGCCTAGGGGATCTTTCAGTCCCAACTCCCAGGGTTGGCACCTGTGGAATCTTGGGACCTAGAAATGACCCCAAGCGGTCATGGAGTCCAGCGCCTACCTCCCAGCCACACTGAATCCACAGAATCCTGCCTTGATGGTCAGGGGACGGCTCAGAAACATGATTATGGGGCTCTGGAGCCCCTCAAACTCTTGGGAAGAATTTGAGCTCCAGCAGGCACCTCTGATCAGAAAACCAGCTGAGAAACCCCCCCTACCCCCCCCACACCACGCTTGGGTAGGACAGACCTGGGGCAGGAACTGAGGGGGGCGGGCCGGGGCTCTCTACCCCTAGGGCCTGGGCTCCTGCAATCAGGGACAACTGCAAATTTACCGTGACGCCCTTTTCAGGTGAATCAAAAATAAGGCACCCCAAATCTGCCCACCCTGGAGACGTCTGTGAAGGTCCCATCTCTGCAGCCTCCAGCCCGCCCACAGCCCAGGGAAGGTCGGGTCTTTCCTCCCCTCACCCAGCCTTCCCCTCTAGAGCCTCCACCTCCCCCTTCCTCGCAGACCCGCCGCTGGGCTCCCCTCCCTCCACTCGGTCTCTGTCTCTCTCAGTCTCCCCATCTCTGTCCCCCCTCTCCTCCCGCCGCATCTCCCTTTTGTCCCCTGCCCACCCTCCTCTCTCTCACCCCCCTCCGCTCGAGCACCGGGCTAGGAATGAGGCAGAAGCAGTGACAAGCCCAGGCGGCTCCCCCGACCCTTGGTGCCCCCGGGCCAGTTCCCCGAGCGCCCCGCGCCCTCCGCAGCCGTGTGAGGAGAGGGCTCTCGGGCCGGCAGGGGCACCGGGTTTGAGCCTTGGGCACAGCCCGTCCAGATCAAAGGCCAGGAATGTCTGGTGCCCTGGCAGCGGGCTCCCTTGGGCGGTGCCCCCACCTCTCTGAGAGCCGCTCCCCCCATCCCGTTGGGATTTGGGATCAGCTCAGCCCCGGCCCCTTCCACAGAGGTTCCCGGGAGGCTCAGCCGCCCCCAGACCAGTTGTCCCCACAACGAGCTTTGCTCTCTTCACCCCAGAGTCAGGGTGCCTCTGGGGGTCTCCAGTGTGCAGGAGGGGTCCACCTCACAGGGAATAAGCTCCTTCCATTTGGCCTCAATCTCAGCCTCGCTCAGGACGAGGCTGCTTCTTGGAGGGAGAGGCCAGGCAGCACCCCGGGGTGCGTGGGGGGGAGTGGGGGCTGGAAGGACTTTCTCCCCGTGGTGAGGGGCGGAATCCTAGAATGTGTCTGGTGTCCACGCGGAGGAAGAGGATGTGATCCCCAAACCCCAGTGGAGCCCAGAACCCCAGGAGAGGGGCAGGGCGGCGAGAAGGGCCCTGAAGGGCAGGGGTGTCCTCAGAAGAGCCCAGGGCTCCACGCCGGGGCCGCGGCCTTTCGCGGTCCCCACACGCCATCCCCGAGACTCCAGCGGGGCCGCAGGTCGTGCTGCCCGCGGGGCTGGAGGCCCCACCTGGACCCCGGCGGAGAGAGCGCCCGGCTCCGCGCGCAGGAAATGCAACCGGCCGCGGGTGTCAGTTGCAGGAAATGCAAAGGCAGCAGGAGGTCCCGATACCGATCTGATCCCTGACAAAAGACTCAAATGACATTCGGCGCTGTCCCCCCGGCGCCGCCCGCAGCCAGACGTTCGAGCCTCGGCGGACCCCTCCGCGCGCATCTCGGGCGCGGGGGCAGCGACCTCCCGCGGCGGGGGCCCGGCCGGCCGGCTCGAGGGCCCGGGGGCGGGCGGCTCCGGGGGCGCGCGCTTCCCAACCCCCTCCGAGACCCTCGGCCCCTGCCCTGCCCGAGCCGGGCTTCTGGAAACACCCCCGAGCTGTCGACTCTCGACCCTTCGCGGGTCCGGGTCCTCGGGGGTCGCGGTGCCGGCAAGCAGGGAGCCCCCCGCCGCGGCCCGGCCGGCGGCCGCCACGTGAGCGCGGGGTGGGACCCCCGGCTGCCCAGACCCGTCCGGCCGGGGGCCGCGGCCGTCTCGGGCCAGCGAAGGGTCCGGCGCGCCCCGCGCCCCCGCCCGCCCCGCCCCCGCCCCAAGTCGCCACCGTGGCCGGGCGCGGGCTTTGCCCAAGTTTGCCGGGCGATGCCCTGCGCCGAGCCCGGGCCGCGGGCCGGGCGGGGGGGCCGTGATTGACAGCCGGGCCCAGACGCATCTCTCACCTTAGGCCGCGGCCGCTGATTGGCTGCTCGCTGACATCCCCGCGCCCGGCTCTCCGCGCCGGCTCGCGAGGGGGGCGGCCGCGGGTGGAGGTGCGCTTCTGACAAGCCCGAAAGTCATTTCCAATCTCAAGTGGACTTTGTTCCAACTATTGGGGGCGTCGCTCCCCCTCTTCATGATCGCGGGCAAACTTCCTCCTCGGCGCCGCTTCTAATGGAGCCCCACCTGCTCGGGCTGCTCCTCGGCCTCCTGCTCTCTGGCACCAGGGTCCTCGCCGGCTACCCAATTTGGTGGTAAGACTCGCCCCTTGTCTGCCCGCGGCCGGATTTCTCCGCCGAGTCCCGGGGAGGTGTGGGGGGCGGGGGCCGGGGTGGGGGGCGCCGGCCGGGGCGGGGGGGTGGGCTGCGGCAGGCCCGGGGCTCCTTTCTCCTTGCCTCGTTCCGGCAGCCCCCCCGCGCCCACCCCCCACCCCCCGGGTTTTCTGCTGGTGTCGCCTTCAGAATCCAACTCCTGGCTTCCCTGATAATCACCATTTTCCCTGCTAGTCGCTGCAGAGGCTGGAGCACTTTCCCGGCTCACACGGTCTCTCGTCTTAGCTCCTAACCCCCCACCCGTCCCAATCCGGGCCCCCCTCCAAGGGCCTCCATTTGCTGGCAGTTGTGTGTCTGGAAACCCAGCGCTGTCCCCGGGGCCCGGCCTCTCCTCTTCTCCATTTTGGGGTCTTCATGGGCAAAAGCGTCCTGTTCCTTCCCTGCCACCCCCACCTCCGCGCCGCCTCCATCCGATTTCCCCCACAATAGCCCCCTTTGCCTTCGTGTTTCAGACCCCAGTGGCTTCAGGGATCCCCAGGGCAGGGGAGTGTGTGTGTGGGGGGTCATCAGATTCTCCCCACTCTGCTCTAGATTCATCTGGAGCCACAGAAGTGAATATGGAATTTGCTGATCCGAGATGCCATTGAATTCGGGTTTTATTCATCTCTTGCGTGTCCATCCTGGCAAAAAAGGGGGGGGTCCTTGAAAATGTAGTTGTTGGGGAGGGAGCGGGTTCGTTCTTTGACCAAAAATCCAATTCTCCATGTCAAATTCGTTCCTGTTGGAAAACCAGGGACCGAGGAGAAAGGGAGAGAGGGAGGATTCCGGCCGGAGAAATGCGGATACAAAAGACATTTTTAGTAAATAAGGCTCGGACGGCAGGCTCGGTGTTGGGGGGGGGGGTGCCTGTATGGGGGGACTGACCGAGGGGCGAACGGGCCTTTGGAAGCCCCGGTTCCGGGGAGTCCCTTGTTTTCCAGGCGGCCCCTTCGCCCCCTGGCAGGTCCCGGAGGCCAGAGGGGAAAGACACACTGAAACCAGTTCTCTAAATTACACCCCGCCTCGCCTCAGTCTCCAACCCCCTGCATTCCGGAAAACTTTAATTAAAGAATCTTCCCCTCCTGGACGGAGGAGAGCTTCCACCTGGGGGGTGGGAGGTGAGGAGGAAGAATTTGGGATCATCAGTGAGAAAAGGGCTGCGGCCCCCTGGGGAGGAGAGTGGCCGGGGTGCCTGCCACCTGCCCGCACCCCTTCCCAGCCTGGGGGAGGGGAGGCAGAGCCAGTGAGATTCGGGGGCCACACCCCGAGTCTGCCTCTGTGGCAGCGTTCGCCTCTGGGTGTTCGGGGGGCCGTGCTGGGGGCAGGAAGGGGGGCCTGGTCCAGGGCCTCTGTTTAGCTGCCTCCGAGAGTTGCTCCCGGGACTGACACCCACGGGGAGGGCTTTCTTCTGCCCAGTGCATCCTTCCATGGCAGTGGCTGACCCTGTACATAAAGAAGCCCATGGGGTGACATGAGGAAGCCCGGGTTCCTGGTTGGGGGCTCTGCTGTGTGTGGGGGGGGGGGTTGAGGGGGGGAGCGGAGGCCGCTGGAAACTAGTCCTGTCTCACTGGCCTTTCCCAGCCCTCTCCTCTCCCAGCCCTCTCCTCTCCCTGCGTGCTTTGCTGGAACAGGGACCCTTGCAGGGGGAGGGGAGAAAAAGACTTGGAGCCCCACAGATTTCAGGGAGCAAGGAAGACAGCTGGGGCTCCCCTCCCCTGTGAACTGGAGGAAGGCACTTTCCGGGGCCATAGGGGGGTCTGGTATGTAATGGTGAACTGGGAAGCATCTAGCTAGGGGCCACCCAATAGCAGAAGGTGTTGGAAAAACCTGGAAAGCAGGACATTGGCCCTAACATAATGCTGGACACATGGTTTGTTTGGGGACTGGGGTGGGGGGGGGGACAGGGTTGCTGCTTTGTCTGAGCAGAGAAATGAGTGTGTGTGTGTGTGTGTGTGTGTTTCCTATTTCTGTGATCCTCAGGGTGTCATCTCTGGACTAGTGTGTAGGGTAGTCTGCCTGGGCTGACTGGATGTGAACTTGTGCAAAAGGTGTCTGGGGGACCCATGGCTGGTGATGGGGTGCTGAGTCTGCCTACAAGTGCCAGGAAGTCACTGAGTCTATGATGTGTGTCTATACATGTGAGAGACAGAAAGTCTAGAAGCATCTCTGCCCATGTAAAGGTCACTACCTGTGTCTGCTGTGACACTGCCCGACGACGCTCGTGACCAGGCATGTGAAGGTTGTGTGTGCAAGTGTGCGTGCGTGTGCATGCATGCCTTCATGACAGCGTAAGGGGAAAGCCCCACAGATGTCTTTGTGCATGGGTCTCCGTGTTCATGGCTGTGACCTGATTGTGAGTGTGAGGGTGGGGCTGGGTTTGGGACTGTCCTCCAGGGCCAGTGACCATGGTTGGGCCTTTGCTATGGATATATATTTTTTTAGGATTTATTTAATTTATTTATGCATATAAGAGGTGGGGTGCAGGCTAGCGGTATGGGCTGGGGTAGGGGTGGGGTGAGAGGATTCCTCAGAGACAAAGTGGGGAGAAGAACAGGCAGATCTACTGAAATACACTGCTGAGGGGAGCAGCCGGTGAGACAAGAGAGGTCTGCTGCGCCATGTGGGTCAGCTCCCTGGCCGGGGATCGAACTGGTGCTGCAGTGGCTGCCAACAGCTTCATAGTCCTGACTGAACCCCTTGCGCCACCAGGGAGGCCCCTGGCTATAGATATTTTTGAGACATCTGAGCTCTGGGTGTGGATGACATCCTGAGCTTGGGTGCTTGGTGGGAACCCAGGGTCCTAGAGGGACAGTTCAGCCAGAGACAAAGGTCCAAAGAGGAAGCTGCCAGGGGCTCATTTGCCCTGGGATCCAGGGCTGGGTGGTATGGGGGTGGGTACGGAGCCTGCCTTGGCACAAGCTCCTCCTGACTGCCCAAGGACTGTGGTCAATGGCCCTCCGCCTTTGGCCGTTTGTCTTTGGTCTTAGAACTGGTGTGGAGGGTGAGTCACCTCTGGGCTGCAGTCCTGCTGGGACAGGGACAGTGAGTGAATGGGCCTCAGCTTCCTGTTCTGACTCTGCCGCACCCCCACCACGGCCCCCCCCCCCCAGTCAGATTCCAGTCCTTTCAGTGTCTGAGCCCCTCCAGGCCTGCCCTCTTTGGCCCACCCAGCTCACACATTCCCCAGGAGGGATTTACAGGGGAAATCATTTAGCTGGGATTTCTGTCCTTGCCACCCCTCAAGGAAGACACTCCCCCACCCCGCAGCCTGATTTGCTGAGCCCCACCACCCCCCCATCCTGGGAGAAGGTAGACCAGAAGGTCGAGCTATCAGGGCCTCAGACGCAACAAGCTCATGGAAGGGGAGATGCTCTCTGAGGCCTCCCGGCCAGGTCGTACAGACCTGGGACAGGAAGCAGTGACAGCAGCCCTGATTTCTATAATTTTTCTTGTCAGTCCCTGTTAGCGCCTGGTGGAGGAACTTGTCTTTCTTCTCCTTCTTGGGGGGGAAAAATGAACCTATCTTATTAGGGCCCGGCCTGGTGCCTGCTGCATTCCAGGGCAGAGGCCCTGCTGGATGGGGCCTGTGTGGGCTGTCCCCCGCTCTGTATGGCCAGCCCCAGGCTGTTTCCTCCCCTTCACTCACAGGTCACCCGCCTGCCCTGCCTCGCAGCCTGGGTGAAAGTGCTCTGTGGAAGTCAAGGGCAGTGAGCTGGGAAATAAGACACCTGAGTTCTCTCTCCACCATCCTGGGACTCATTCCTCAGCTCAAGGGCCTGCCTTGAGCCCTGCCTCAGTTTCCCCATCTGTCAGATGTCCTGCTACCTCCCCCACCCACTCCCACCTCCACCCGCCTTTGAGAGGCTTGTGAACATGTTCAGTCAAACCCTGTGGGGGTCAGTGGGCTGGGCCCAGGGAGGCACCTGGAGACTGCGGGGGAGGAAGGCCCCAGGCCAGGTGTTAACACTTGTAACAGGCAGGAATTACAGCTGGCTGGGGCTGGGGCTGCTGAGGAGCTGAGCTGGCTGGAGGCTGTTGATCCCACAGACAGACAGACAGACAGACAGACAGATGGGCAGATACCAGATCGGATGGCCAGGCTTTAAGCGGGTGGTCTTTCTTCCAGGGCAGGCCTTTCCCTGGGGGGATGTGGCAGAGAAATTAATCCAGGTCTCTTGAAGGGAGTTCACAGCACTCCCGCGGGCCCGACCCCCCATTGCTGTCCATAGGGGCCAAAATGGGTGACTGATCAGTTTGTATTCTGAGTGGATGACATTTTGCTTAAAAAATAAAAAAGTCAAAAATACAGGAGCCTGGAGCTGAGTTGTTCTTGGAAGAACCTGCTTTGCTATGTGGGGGCAAGTCTTGGGGAAGAGACAGCGTCATTGAAAGTTCTCCCAGTATCTCAGAGCATTTTATACACGGGTCTGGGACCAAGAGGTGGAGTCTGGATCCTAAGCACCCTCCGGCCCCCAGGACTGGGAGGACCTTGGGGGAGGAAGTCAAAGAGGCAGGAGCTGGGCCCAGGTGCCAAGTCCTTCAGTGGTCACGCTCCGTCCTCCTTCCTGCAGCTTTCCCAGTGGCAAACCCAGCCAGACCCCACCAGCACCCACACTCTCTGGCATCCCGGTACATGCTCAATTACTACTGAAGGTGGAGAAACTGAGGCAGCAGAGAGGGCTCCTGGTGGAAAACCCAAATAGTCTTAACTGGCACCTGTCCTGTGTATGCCACCCAGGCCACTGACCTGGGGTGGTTCCGGGGCAGATACAGGGGGGCAGTGGGATACAGTCTAGGGGTGGGGAAGGATCCGTGACCTTGGGGATTTCTCAACACTTTGAGTAGGTCTCCTTGGCCTGTACGGGAGGCAGGGAGCCCAGAGTGTGGGCAGAAGTGACTTTTCTCAGTAGAGGAAGCACCTTACACACCCTTCCAGGGAAAGAGGGGGCGGGGAGGAAGACCTCGCTGGTCTTGGAATGAGGTAAGCCCAGGGATTTAGGAGGACTTGTCTTCTAGACTTTTCCAGCCACCCTGCTATGAGCCACAGAATCATCCTAAAGCCACTAAGCAGGGAAAGACTGTCCACCCCACATTTGGAGAAGGAGGGAGCCTCACTGTTCCCTCCAAGATCAGAAGCACCCTGACAGTGCACCTGTAGAGGGGAGCGGAGACCTGTGTCTGAGTTCTGTGGGGCACAGAATGAGTCCCTTTCCTGCTTCATGCTTCCCATCCTGCCTGCCTCCCTCTGGCTTCATCCACCTTGATCACAATGAGGGGGTCCCTTCTGCCTTCAGGAGTCCACAAGACTATGGCAGACACCCAGTTCATCTCTGAGAAGCATGATGCTCTGGGTGCCTGCTCCCCATCCCTCTGGGCCCCTTCAGATATACAGAGCCTGCCGCTGGTTCCCCATTCTTTTACCGCAGTCCCATTTGACCTAAATCCCAAAGCAGGTTGCTCCACCACTGCCAAGTCAACCTCTTGCACCCCTAAACCTCACTTCCCCCAATTACTCATTCCTACGGAGCCAGACTGCTCACATCTGGGTTTCTCCTGTACTACCTAGATAACCCAGGGCAAGTTACTCTCTCAGAACCTGTTTCTTCATCTATAAAATGAAAATAGGGTGGTTGTGAAGATTAGATGAGTGAATACTCACAAAGTTCTTAGAGTAACGACCGTCATGCAGCAAATGTTATACAAATGTTAGTTATTTTCAACCCCCGTCTGCAAGCTATTTTGACTCCTTTAAGTCCTGGAGCCCATCTTGCCTCTTCCAAGAAGTCCTCCCAGATTGGTCTTAACTGACTACATTTTCCTTCTCCGTAGAGTTCGCTCGCCTCACTATACTTGGAGTTGGAGTGTGTAGATTTATTCTTAACATGAGGGAGCAGACCAGGCTATCTTCACCTCAGCAGTGCCTGCCCAGGACTGGGAGGGGGAGAGATGGCAGTTTGCAGACTCTTACAGCCACTGCCATTTCCAGTTGAGATCTGGAGCCACATGGAGCTGGGCTGGGGAGGAGCGGGGAGGCAGGCTCAAGGGGGGCGTGGCCCTGGGGCCGCCTGGAACAGCCCAAGCAGAAGTTGCTCCTCCAGGAGCTGAGAGATGATTCAGAAGGTGATTTATAGACGGAAGCAGAAAGCTTGGCTCCTGGCAGAGGCCTGCTGCTTAATTACATTCTTTAGGGGGTGGGGGTAAGAGTGGGGCGGCAGCAGGGGTAGACTTTTCCCCTCCCTCCCTCTCCAGGCCCGGTGCCCCAACTCCCAGCAGTGTCCCACTTTCTCCTGCTGCCAGAGAGGGAATTCCCTGTTCTCCACCAAAGACTAGGCTGCAGGGAGAGCAGGGCGGGTTTCTGGGGCTGGAGGAGGTAGAATAAAAGGGAAGAGGCGAGACTCTTGGGAGTCCTCCAGGGGAATCTGGGATGTTGATGGGAGCTGGGAAACAGGACTGATTGGGAAAGATCTCTTGGTCTCTTCCCTACCTCTGGGCAGGTGAATAGCTATCCCTCAGGGCAAAGTGTTTCTAGAATCTTCCTAAAGGTGCCAACCCCACACTTTGCCTCCAGTGCCCTATTATGCTGATGCTGAGTCCTTTCTTCAAGCAGGCACCACAGGGTGGGGGCTGGGCGCTGTGCTCACAGGTGAACCCCAATTTTTTGGTGTTAAGGCAACCTGTGGTCCATAAGCACACTGGCTGCCAGAAGAAGAGCTCTCCAGGCAGGGTCAGCCTGGTCTGGGAGAGAGAAAAACATTCTCCTCCTTATGTCAGGGAGCCACCACAGTTCCACAGCTACAGCCAAATCCCTTCCACTGTTGACAAGCAGCACCTTCTGTTGGGTTGCTGGCTGTGTCAACATCTGGATTCCCTCCATTAGCACTGACCCGTCAGCACCAGCTGGACTTCTCCCTGCTGCTCCTGCCTTCCAGTGCAGCCTCCACCACAGCTTTGAAACCAAAAACTTCACCTCTAGTTCTGGAGGCTAGAAAGGTGTGTGTTGGGGGTGCGGGGGGCAAGGGGCGGATCATGAGGCCAAGAGTCTATTTATCTGTTTGCAGCTCGGCGTACACAGCCTGGAGGAGTTGGTAGGGGTCAGGATGGGGACAGTAGACAGCTCTCCAGTCCCCCCTGAGGCAGGCCTTCTCAAAATGGCCTCATTATGTGTGCGGAGTGGATTCCAGAAATGTCAGGCACACCCATACATCTCGAGTGTGCTGGGATGCGGAGGGGCAGTGAGGGGCGGTAGGAGGTTCCCGGGCAGAGAGTTAGGGGACCTGAGGCCTGGCTCCACCACTAGTCATGGTGTGACATTAGGTTCTTCTGGGCCGCAGTGAGTCGGGGAGTTGGGCAAGATGCTGGCCTTGGGCTTCCGATCTCAGTCCCGGATTCTGACCATGCGTGCAGCTATTGGGATTATCTGTACCAGGAAGAGGGGTTCCTGAGCGCTAGCCTCGGGGCAGGGTGGGGGACTGAGCTCAAAGCCTTACACTTCAACAGCTGTGATATCGGGGGAGGCTCTACCCGCCCCAGGCCTCAATTTTCTTATCTGCAAAATGGGTGATGATAACAGTTCACCACTTGCTCAGCCTGCCTGCAGGGCTGTTAAGAGCTTTGGATGGAATAACTCTATGAGAACTTCTTTGCAGAGCCGTGGAATGCCATTGCTAGGAACAAGAGCCAGCCCTGGTCAGAGGGGCTGAGAATGGTCCCAGCAGACCCTCTGAGTCTTGGAGTTTGAGGAGCTGGTGTTTCCAGCAGAGGAGGAAGGAAGAGGGCAAGAAAGGGGAGGCCTCAGCTCCTTTCTGTGGGCATCGTAAGGCTCAGTGTGGGTGCCCAAGGGAGGGAGCAGAGGTTTGAGGCCAAGTGGCCACAGGGCAGGTTCACAGAGCAAGGCTTGGGGCCCAGAGTCCTCCTGACCTCTCAGGGTGACACCACTATGGGAGATGTGGGTAAAGGGGTAGGAAGGGCAAAGGGTCCAGAGCCAGAAGGGACTCTGAGGAGCCCTGTGGTCATCAGGATTTCCTAATGCCCTGCATGAGGCCTAGAAAATTGAGAGTCTGAAAGACCCTTCGCTGAGGACAGCTCTGTCAAACCCGCCCGGGGCACGGAGTCCCACTTAGCGGAGTCCCACTTATCTGCTGGAGCCAGCTGGATGGGGAGGAAAACCAATTTCTCCTTGCGGGGCCCATTAGGAATGCAGATAGGGGCTGCGGTGGCAGTGAGCATGCACCCTGCCTTCTGTCCAGCTCCTCCCCTGCTCTGCAACCCCCCCCCCCCCCCCGTGGAGCCCCTCTTGGCCTGGCAGCCAGGCTCCCCATGACGTGCCTCTCCCCGTCAGTCCTTCCTTTCATAACCCCCAAGAGCCCACCAGTGACCTCTGCGCCTGCCCACTGAAGAGCTGCCCGCCCCGCCTCCCCTCTCCCCTCAACTGGTGACCTTCCACTTCGCCTTCTAGACCTGCATCCAGCCCTCTTCCTTCTGGAACCCACCCGGCTTCCCGAACCTCTGCCCTACCAGCATGGAACAGGTGGCCACTCCCTCTCCCTCCTCCCCTCCCCCATGGGACAGTTATGTTCGAGACCCCTGCCTCCTGCCAGGGGCTCCCCTCCTTCTCCGCAGGTGCCCCCACAAGGTGGGGGACCTGTGTCTGGTCACTGCGTGTCCTCACGCCTGTTCTGGCGTGTAGTAGGGCTGCTTGTGGTATACTCTGGACAAAGCTTCTTGGGTGCCAGTTGCATGTGGGCGCCACCACAGTGTGGGGGAAATGAATACAAACCCCAGCCCCAGACGCCACCTGAGGCTGGGAGCACATGGCTGCTGCTGGCTTGGGATGGCCATGACCCTGGCTCCTGTCAACCCCGCTCAGCCTGCCCCGCCCAGCTCAGCCACATGGCTAACAGCCCTCAACTGTGGCGGGCACTCAGGAGGATGGGCCCCCTCACCTGAGCAGGCTGCCCCTCAGAAACTGAGGGGAGCCTCGTCCTAGTCTCAACTCCCCTGGCTTTATTTCCCCCCTCCCCGCTCTGCGCCGTTCCTCTCTGCCTCTCCCCTCTGCACCGTTCCTTTCCCGCCGTGTCCACCAGCTTGGGCGACGCCTCGCGGTCCAGATGATGAGCTTTAAAATCCCATCCGGCAGGACTAGTTTCTCCCGGGGAGCAGGTCAGCGTGCCCATCGACGTGTCTCTGGGCTGCCCCAGCCTCCCGCGATGATCTAGAACCCGGCTCCGCCCACGCTACAGGCGAGGAGTCAGGTCACGGGCCTGTGCTCTGAATTCTCGGCCCCTGGGTCCGAAGCTTTCTCCTCGACCATCATCTCACTCCAAAGTTGGCTTTTTGTCCAGGGGCAGGAACTGACTTATTCATTTACTGCCCTGAAGGATGTTCTGAGACAAGATTGCCTTTCACTCGCCACTTGAAAACTCCTGCTTTGGTTCTGTTGACTGTTTGTGCACCTCCGGGAGGAGGCCTCTTGTTTGGGCATGTGGGCAAGTCACCCGCAAACTTGCCCTGTGTCCTCAGGCTGGGGTTGTAGGGAGCTGGCGGGAGTGGCCACGTGGCTATCTGGTTGCCCTGGGGTGGAGGGGTGCTGGGACCGGCCCATCGGGGCGCCCTAGTCTATCCTGTCATTCCACCCTGTGTGCTTTGCCTGCAGGTGCCTGCGGAGGGCGCTGCCCCGCACACGGCTTGCTCTGTGGTCTGTGTCAGGCACGCGCATCGTAGATGCTCAGTGAATGTTCATTATCTTCGAAATGAACACTTGCTGCCAGACGCTTACGATCCCTCTGGAATGAGGCAAGGGATACACAAAACCCAACAAAAGTAAATCTTGCCATATCGTATAGTCTTGCCATCTGTGTCCCTGCTGAGAAAGGTACCCTGCTGGGGCTGAGCCCAGGGGAGCCTGTGAGGTCAGAGCACTCCCGGCCCCAAGCCTTGAGCTGTGAACCTGCCTGGTGGCACTTGGCCTCAAACCTCCCTTGGGCACCCACACCGAGCCTTAGGATGCCCACAGAGAGAAGCCGAGGCCTCCCCTCTCTAGCCCCTTCCTTCCTCCTCAGCTGGGAACACCAGCTCCTCAAACCCAAGCACTGGCCCTGGCCGGGTAGTCTTGCCTCGTGAGCATTGTAATCAGTTTCTTTCTTGTCAGCTTGGCATCCCCCAGCTGTCAAAGGCTGGTGTTTAGGGGTCACCATCTTTGCTTTTCTCCATGGCTGGCTTTACTCTGAGCCTGGAGTTGGCACCTGGTCTTGCTCTTGGGAAGCTCCTTCCCTCGCCCCTTGCCTGCCTGTTCCCTGGCTCCCTTGATATGTGGCTCCTCCCGCCGTCTCTGCCCTGGAAGGTGGCCAGCTCCGCCATTCTCCAGGTGACAGAATGTGCTGCTGCCCCCACCCCGTCCCTCCTGCTGGGTGGCTCCCCCCCCACCCCCCACAGCCATGGCAAGAACTGTCACTGTGGACTGTGGGCGCAGGCAGGAAGGCAGAGCGGAGGCAGGGCCCAGGGTCCCTCACTGCCAGACAGGCCCTTCCACTCGAAGAGCCCTAGAGGGCCCAGGCTTGGCCCACAGGATGGGGTGTGAAGGAGGGACAGAGGGCAGCGGCTGACCAGGCTGGCCTCCCCATCTGCCAGCAAGGTGCCCTCACAGCTCTGGTAGCTTCTTCCCTCCTCCCTGCTTCAGCCTGTGGGCACCTCTGGAGAGAACAGGGGACCACGGGCTGGTGGGTCCCCACTTCAGGAAAGCTTCCACAGGAGAGGGCTTGGCGGCTCCTGAGTTACCAGTAAGGCTGGAGCCCGTGACCCCAGTACTGCCTCTGAAGTGAAAACTGATTGGTATCTTCACCCCTATTTTATTGACAAGACAACTGCGATTCTCAGAGCCCAAGAGACAGGAAGCAAGCAGAGGAGAGGATTTAATGGCCTGCTAATTTTTCACGGTTTCTGGCGTGCACCGAGGAAACACACACATTCTCCTGACAACCTTGGGGAGCACATTCTCTCGTCACCCCCTTCCACAGAGATGGACACGCAGGTCCTGGGAGCCTCCATTGCACAAGGTTCTCCCACTGGCAAGTGTTGGAGCTTCAGCCATGTCAGCCACAGCCACCCCCCACCCCGCCCCCTTAGTGACGCCGTACCTCACCTCATCCTGACAGCCAGGACAGTCCTCCCAGGTCTGCGCCCCAGCCATCTTTCCAACTTAGTCCAAGCCCTGTTTGGTCTCCCAGGGAAGGGAGCACCACTGCAGACTCTTGGGACCAGGCTGACCCCTCTCTGTGTCTCCCCTTTTCCAGAGCAGTCACACCCAGAGACCCAGCCTCCCCACACCCCTCACCACCTGATTCTCACTTCTGTGCTCCCTCCAGCTTCTCTGCACCTTCTTGCCAAGTGCCGTCACCCATGGATAGGCCTTTAGCTCCAGGTGTAGGGTCCCTGCTCCAGCCCTTCAGTTTTCAGGGCTCCCCTCTGGCATCTGAAGGCCATGCCCCTCTGCAGGACAAGTGGTCCCGGGCCAAGGGGTTATACCCACAGCCCCCCTAACCAGCTCTGAGTATTTGGGTCCTTGAGGTTGCTCGCCCCAGCGGCACGCGCTGCTTCTGGCCTGGGCATACCTCTGTCTGGGCCTGAGCCTCTCCGGACAGGCGGCGCTGCTGGCGTGGGTGTCTCTCTGCCCGAAGGTGGTCGAAGAGAGGCCTCGGCAGGGGTTGTCGGCAGAGCTGGGAGATTCAGTTGGGGTGTCAGGGGGGGTGGAGCGGACTGCAGACTGGGGGCTGGACCTCCACGTGTTGCCGTTTCTAGCACAGAACCCCACGAGCACCCAGCCCTCCCCCAGCCTCGCGAGTAAGGGATTCCGCCAGGATGAGGAGATAAACTGACTTTTTCGAACTTATTGTCGCGGTCCAATCTGCACGCGGGAAAGTGCAGCTCCGAGGGTGCCGCTCCCCGGGCCGGACAGAAGGGATGATATTTAACGCTTGTGGAATGTGACACGAAACTTTTAAATATCGGGTGCAGCGTGGATACACGTCCTTTGACTCACCGGAGGCCCCACAAATGTCCCGGGTAGGCCTAGGGCCCCGGGTGGCACAGACTCTGCTTTCTCATGCTGGCGCCCCCCCAGCCCGTGGCAGCAGAATGACTAACTCTGCTTCGGCCGCGTTTCCAGCCCCCTCTTACCTTCAAGTCCTTTTCTCTTGAACTGGGAACTTGACTGATCCGTCTTGTCTTCGAAGGATTCTCCTTGGTGTTTAGTCGACTCTGCCGTGTTTTCAACTATCCAGCCGGAAGAGCTGAGGTCGGCTGGGCTGCTCCTGGGCACGGGCAGTGAGGCCCTGCCGCATCTCGCCCATCCCCGGCTCTCTACCCACGCTCAGCCCTACCCGATACGCTCAGCCTCTAACCCTCTTCACCTGATAGATGAGAGTGTGGGCTTCAGGGAACAGCTGTCCTGAGTTCTAGATGGTTCTCCTTTGATTTCTAGTGACCTGAACCCCGGGGTCTTAGTCTTTGCAAAACAAGGGCTGCTGTGAGGAATGAAGGAAACAACACACGTGACGCTTGGCAGAGGGTCTCGTGGTCACACACTTGCCGTCATCAATGTCACTTCAGTGTCTGCATTGTTCTTGCGTCCCCAGGCCTTTGCGCGTGCCCCTGCCTTTCCTGGGCATGAGGTCTGAGAACTCCTGTCCATTCTTCAAAGCCCAGCTCCTGCCCCATTGCCTCTGCGCTGCTGTTCTTCAGTAGCTGCCCCCAGTTCAGCCTTTGCCAGGCACATCTGGGCTCCATGGATTAGACTCCAAGCTCCAGCAGGCAGGGCTGGGTTTCTGTCATCTATGCACCCCTATCTCCCAGCAAAGCACAGACACAGTGGGTCCTCTTAAGACTGGGCACAGTGGGGGTCACGTCTCGGTCTTCCAGCCCCAGCTGGATGCCCATAGCCGCTGAGAGGCCTTTCCTGGAAGACCTCCCAGCACTTCCCACCAGGTAATCCTTGGCGTCCTCCATCTGTCTTGCCTACCCAGTGAGGGAGCCAGCCCTTGAGGGCGGGGTCATGCTTTGTCTGTTTTCATAGCCCCAGTGAGCCTCACACACCATCCTGAAGGTCACGGGAACGCCTTAGTATGATGAACCAAACTCTTTCCCAAGGAAGCTCAAGTCCACACTCAGCTGGTTTCCACTTCTGGGATGGCATTTGTTTTCTCTCTGATTCCCCAGAGCCCAGCTCTGAGCTTCCAGCTTCCAGCTTCCAGCTTCTGTGCGGGCAGAGGGCACAGCATCCTGGAAAGAGGGGTCAGACTGCCCGTGGTGTCTCTCACATGTGTTGCCTTATTAGGACTGGCACTTCAGGTAGTTTCTTGGAAATTTCTGGATCTCAATTTGCTCATCTGTAAAATGGGGTTAAAAATTCTGCTCTCGGGCCTCCCTGGTGGTGCAGGCGGTTGAGCGCAGCACTGTGAAGCTGTCCCCAGCGTCTCCGGTGCCGGTTTGATCCCCGCTGGCTGAGGAGCAACCCATATGGTGGGGCAGACCTCTCCTGACTCGCCCGCTGCTCCCCTCAGCAGTGTACTTCGGTCATTCTGCCTGTTCTGTTCCCCACTCTGTCTCTGGTGAATCCTCTTACCCTCCCGCACAACTGGCCTGTGCCCCAGCTCTTGTATAAATAAAATAAATCTTAAATTTAAAAAAATTCTGCTCTCTCTGGGGCCTCCCTGGTGGCACAAGGGGTTGGGATGCAACCTATGAAGCTATCCGCAGCCACTGTAGCACAAGTTCGATTCCTGGCCAGGGAGCTACCCACATGGTGCAGAAGACCTCTCCTGACTCGTCCGCTGCTCCCCTCAACAGTGTACTTCAGTCAGTCTGTCTGTTCTGTTCCCCACTCTGTCTCTGGTGAATCTTCTCACTGCCCACACCTCTGGCCTGTACTCCCATTCTTGTATGCACAAACAAATAAATTAAAAAAAAATTCTCTCAGGCAGCTATGGGGATGAAATAAAACAATACACAGGAACGGAGTTAAAGGTGAATAAACATCACTTGAACTAAGTATGTTCTGAAGGCCATGCCAATGTAGCAAGGGTTATAAAAAATTATCCTATACCAGGACAAGCTTCTCTGCCACAGAAACATGTCAGTTCCTCCCAACTGGGAAGAGGCCTCATGAAGGGAAAGACATACATTTCCTGTTTGTTTGTCCCAATTAATTAACCTGTTTGAAGAAATTAGTGGGTGATGGGCATGTGGCTTCTGAGCCTGTCACTCAGTGGCACCAAGGCCATGTGGACTCTGGTGTTACCTGTTCAGTACTCACAGAGGCCTGTTCAGTACTCACAGAGGCCTCCCATTTTTGGGAAGGAAGGTGAATCAAACATGGTTGTTGGAGCTTTTCCTGGGCTCCAAGGACTGGTCTGTGTGGATTTAATGACCCGAGTTAATGGTTTAGACACTGGCCATTTCAGCCTGCTAAGCGCGGTGAGTAAGTGTGGCGGGGGTGGCAGGAGGCCAGGGTCAGATGCAGGTGCAGACAGTCATCACCACCTTCAACCTGGAGGCAGAGTCCTGCTAAACAGCAGGAAGAGAGGTGGTGACAGGGTGGTGGGGCGGGGGGGTGGGGTGGGGTGGGAGCTGATATACTTTTGGGGTGGCTGGGTGCCAGCCTTACGCAAATCCAGGCTGCTCCTTGACCTTGGGCATGGGGAAATCCAGGCCAACAAAGTCAAGTTGTAGTCAGATTCATTCGCAGGCCCCCACAATTTGGTACAAGACCTGGGCCCCAGCCCCAGGGACTTGACTGCTGAAGTGGGTATCAGTGGAGTGACTTCATTTTCTATGTGTGTGTGTGTTTGTGTTTGGAAGTGACTTTTTCCCCACTCATAGCCCTAACAAGTTTGGGGCACTATCATTCTTATTGCCAGGACCATCAGCAACCTTGAACTTCAGTGTATCTTTTCTGTCCTTGTTAAATTCCGTATAAGTGATTTCTTTGTCATTCAGAATGTAAAACTCTCAGCTCCAACTGTTATAGGGCAGCCCCGATACAAAACGGGGTGCCTGACTGTGGGTCCTCACCCGCGTGCTTAACAGGACTTATCAATGCTCTACTGCAGGCACACGCGAAAGGTTAATAAAAGGTTTATTGACAAGGGAAGGGGAAATGAGGAAATGTACAGCTCAGGGAGAAAAGTGGGAGACAAAGTTTTAAATGAGTCCTACCCGATCCGCCGATCTGGAATCCCAAATGGCGCTCTGAGAGCTGGCCGCCAGCCAGGAGCCGTGAAGCCAGGAGGCGAGCGACAGAGCGAGCCAGCCCAAGGCCCACGTGTTTGGTTTTTATACCCAACCCTGGCTGCTTCACTCCACCCTCAGGTCCCAGCCACCTTCCCTTCCCTTTGGTGGTGACGGGATTTGTCTTTCCCAATGTCCTGATGGCTTTGGTCTGGCGTGGGGGTGGAGTCCACAAAGCCTGCATATAATTAGCTCAGGACATCCTTTCCCCCTAACACTACCAGACTATGTATTTAATACATTTTGGTTAGTCTAACTTAAAGTCTCCATTTTATTAATCAATTTTATTGATCTTTTCAAAGAACTCGCTTTTATTTGTGTGGACATCTCTTTATTGTTGTTCTGCCTTCTATCTCATTGACTGCTAGTCTCTCTGGAGTGCCTTCGCAGCTGAACTGTCTGGGTATACCACAACTTGTCTACACTTGAACAAGAATAGCTGCTAGGGATACCTGCCCTGCAGTGGAACTGTGGGTGGCAGAGGTGTGAATGTTCTGCTTTGCAAGTGGATGTCACGCTGTGTTCCAAGGAGGCCGTGGCCATTTGCACTGTCATCTTTGCTCTCCATAGTCATCAGGTCACTGACACCTGGATCAAGTGACTTCATCTTTGTCAATCTGGTAGCTAAAAAGCATGGTCTGTGGTCTCCGTTTGCAGAAATGCTTTAAGTTCCTGCAGCAGGGAAAAAGCAGAGGCAGGGCTAGGGCCCCAGCGTTCATGTCAACACATAAAAACCATTTTGTCTGGTGTGTCTGATGGAAATTTCCCCTGACTTCAACTTTCAGTCCCTTGAGCTCCTCACATGTCTGCCCAGGGGGCTGCCACTGGTCATTTTGTTATAGGACAGGGAGAGGCAATCTTGGCCCAGTCATCTCTTCCCTGGTCACCTCCTAGCCTGCTTCCCCTTTCTGCCCCTCCAGTGCACTCTGAAGGGTCTTGAACACCCTGCCCGCCATCCGGAAACCATGCCAGTCCTAGCTAGAGGCTCAGTCTGCCAAGCTCAGGGCACATTCCCCTCCTGACCCTTCCCCTTTCCTTCTGGCCCAAAGGGCCACCCCACCAGAGTTGCTGCAATAACTTCTCTCAGGTGCCACTTCAGGGAAAACCAAAGGTGAATCCTTACCCCAAACCCTTATCCAAACACTGACTCTTTCTGCCAGGAAAGAAAAGCCAGGGGCTCTCAGCCTTTCTTGGCTCCTCCCACCTCCTCCGCCAGGGCGCAACTCCACTTCCTAGGGCCTTCCTGTAAAGATGAAAGGGGCTTAAGACTCCTTTCCAATTGAGAAGCTCTTCCCATCACTCCAATGACTGGCCTTGACCTCATCCGGATTTTTCAAAATGCAGCTCAGAGTCTCCGTCTTCCCGGAATCATCTGGGCCTCACTGCCCTGCTCTCGCCTCTTCTGCACACCTTTTGGGCCAGGGGAGGATGTTGCAAAACGCTCTTACAGAACTTCTTACAGCCCCGCATTCCTGCTGAATGACTTCTGGGGTCAAATAAGCTTGGAAAGTACCCCCTGCTACTTCCAACATCTAGGTATTCACGGTGCTCATTAGCATATTAGCATCTCATTAGCATATTAACCACCCAGAGAGGCCCTGAGGGGGTGACCCTTGTTTTCATTTGTTTAATCTTGTTTTTCAAAAGTATTTAGCCTTGAAGTTCCTTTCCCCCTCAAGTAACAATTATTACCCTTTTAGTTTGTCCTTGTGGTCTTATTCTTCTCAGCAACCGGATTGTGGGATTGGGATTCCTCTGGCTTTTCAAACTCATCGTGTGAGAACTAGTTCAGCCAGAGCACCCACTCCTGAGACTGAGTGAGAAGGTGCCTGCATTCACGAATGAATGAATGAATGAATGAGCCTCCCTCCTGGCTGACCTGCCCTGTGAGGCACTCAGAAACCAAAACCAGCTAGTCTTTGTGCCCTGGGGCATAGCCTGACCCCTCCCCCCCAACCTCTCCTCACCACCACCCTGCCCCCAACATCCCCCACCCCCACCCCCGGTTGAATGGAATCACCCTGGTGTTTGGTCTCCTGTAATATGCTTCTTCTTTTTTTTTTTTTTTAATTTATTATTTATTTTATTTATTTATTTATTTATACAAGCACTGGGTACAGTCAGAAGCGCGGGAGGGTGAGAGAATTCACCAGAGCCAGAGAGGGGAGCAGAGCAGGCAGAAGGACCGAGGAGCAGCGGGCGGCAGGAGAGGTCTGCGCGCCATGTGGGACCCTCCTCCGGTGGCCGGGGAGCAGCCGGGGATCGAACCGGCACCGCAGACGCAGCGGGCAGCTTCGCAACCCAGCGCTCAACCGCTGCGCCACCAGGGAGGCCCACCTGTAATATGCTTCTTAGGTGCTATCTCCCTGTGAGACTGGGGGATCCTGCAGGGCAGGGAGCTGTCACATTCACCTCTCTGTGGCCCCCGAATGGGTGCTCAGTCACTGGCTGTGCCTGATGGAGCTGTCCTCCCACCCCTCTCAGAGAATGGCAGGGTGCTGTGGTTAAACCCTACCAGTTAAGCTTTCTGGGCTCTGGAACCAGATAGGATGTTGTCTTGCTACCTGGCAACTGCAGGTAAATAATCAATCACTTAATCTGTTTCCCTATCCAGATGAGGCTGATGATTAGAGCCGGGTTGTTGGGAGGATTTAAATGAGTTACTAGTGCGCAGTGCATGGAACAGCGCCTGGCCCCAGAATGGCATTGACCCCCGTGGGCACTCACAACAATAGCAACCACCAGGCACTGCGTTTCCATGACGCCTCCCTCTAGTCTCGGGGAAGTAGATGATGTTTGCATTTTCGGGTTGGGAAGCCGGAGTGCTGCCAAAGCAACATGGCGGCGGGTGGTGGTGGCGGAGCCGGGACTCTGGTCAGCGGATCTGCCAGCCCCGGGCGTGCAGCGCTGCCCATGCACATGCTGACTGCTGGTGGGGGGCTGCTCTGTGCCTCCTTTTCCCTGGAGTGACCCCACGGGGAAGGGATTTTTTTTATCCTCTATCCTCACCAACAAGATGGAAACCCCAGACACTGCGTGGTGGGGTTTTACGTGCACGTGCAGCTCGCAAAAGAGCACACCCACATAAACTTGGGTTATTCAAGAGGCCCAGGGGGTAGACCCCGTAAGACAAAGATCATGAGGCAGAACTCACTTTGCGCCTACACAGCAGAAAGTCACCTGGGAGCCAGCCACGGGCTGGTGCCAACAGGCTTCTCCCCGGGGCCAGCCCACACCGGGCAGGCCTTCTTCCAGCCCACGGGCGGTTTGCACATCCCAGCCCGCGGGCTCAGAACTCATCAACCCCTTGGGCTTCATGTCTGGGGGGGGTCACATCAGTGTCTCCGAAGTGCCCTTTCTCCCCCTTTTCTCTCAGAGCACTGGGCTCTGAGGTCTTGTAGATTTTTCACCCCATCATGTTGTGTGCCCAGTCACCCCTCCATCTCCACCAGCATGAGGTATAAGCTGGCCAGTGTCCTGGCGCGTATCCTCTGCTCCTGCATCCATGCGCATGTGGCCTGCCCTGAAATTACAGCCCCCCTCCTTGTGCCATGTTGGATGCAGTGCACACAGTGGTGCCAACTAAGTGCTTTCCGCTGGGATGAATGGGCTGGGATCCAGACAGTACAGGATTTGGGCTCAGATAGATGGGAGGGGTCAAATCCCCCTCAACTTAACTGGCTTATGGTCCCATCTGAGCCTCAGCTTCTTTTGTAAAGAAATAGTCACTCAGGGCTGTCAAGAGGCTCAGCTGGGGTGCTCTGTGGGGAAAGTGCTGGATCACTGCCATCCACCCTTCCCTCTTTCGGGCACTCGATGCCCACTGGTGCCAACAGGTCCTGAGTTCACATGACCTGTCTCACACATAAGCCCCTCCAGCCCTAAGAAAGAGGCCCCGGGGTGCCTTCAGTGTGGGCCTGGCCGTGTCTGAGACACAGAGAACCAAACTGCAAGAGTGGAAGATCCATGACAACTTTCAAAAGAGAAAAAGCTCCTTAGGCAGGGCCCGCGTTGGGTTTACAGGCCTATAAATCCAGCCAGCAGCCTGAGTAGCAGGACAGACCTGAGTATTTCCTTCCCCTCCTCCTCAACCCTCCACCAAGTAGCTCCAAATAGGCCTGATCCTAATAAATGTCTCCTCTCATTGTGACAGGAGCCACTTTAATGCTACCCTTTTCTAGCTGGGTGATCCCAGATAAGTTACTTCCCCTCTCTGTCGTCACTTGTCAAATAGGGGTGAGGATGCGAACCTCAGTGTTCTCTGGCAAATTAAAAGACGTATCTGGTTTGGGGCCTCCCTGGTGGCGCAAGGGGTTAAGAACTGCACTATGAAGCTGTCCACAGCCACTACAGCACGAGTTCCATCCCCGGCCAGGGAGCTACCCACATGGCACTGCAGACCTCTCCTGTCTCGCCTGCTGCTCCCCTCAGCAGTGTATTTCGGTCAGTCTGCCTGTTCTGTTCCCCACTCTGTCTCTGGTGAATCCTCTCATTCCCTGCACCTCTGGCCTGTACCCCAGTTCATATTTGCATACATAAACCTTCAAAAAATAAAAATAAAAGATATATTCTATGCAAAGATTCTTCCATGGCTCCTGGCACTCGCCAGGGCTCAATGAATATTAGCTGTTATTAATAACACTGAGCGTTCTGAGTACCCCAGGAAATTGGTTCCCTCACTGCCTTACTTATGGCAGAGTTCAGTAAATTATTTCCTCATGACCTTATTAGCCACTCTCTACCCAAATAAACACACCCACATTACTTATTCACCACTGGGTATGCACCTGTAAAAGCTCCCCTTTATCTTAGTTACAGCCCTGAGTGACCCCATTACCTCACCGTCCTCTTAGAGCCTCTCCTGGCTGGGATGGCTTGGCGGTCTCTCGGGGCCAGCCGGGATGCCTGGGGGAACTTCAGGTGGAAGTAACCTGCTCTGCTCTTTTGTCCCTGCATTTGTGGAGAAATTGGTCATTAAAAGCTGCTTACTTAAATGCTTGCTGTGTGGATGTGTGTGGGTGTGTAGCAGACACTTTTCCAAAGTGTCTTTTCTCCTGGAAGAAATTCCTTACTGCTTTTGTAATGAATGTGACCAGGGCACAGGACTGAAAATGCAAACATTCCCACAGCACCAGCCCGGGCATGGGCACGTGCCAGGTCTGGCAGGTGAGGGGGTTGTTGTGCTCATTGATGGAAGGACAGGAGAGGAGGTGGCCAGGGGGCTCCACTTTTTTGGTGAAAAGTGCCTGGAGAACCAGAAGTCCTAGCCCCCTTCCCCTCCCCCCACACACTAGCTGTGGGCAAGATCAAGAATGGAGAGCCTCCCTGGTGGCGCAGGAGTTAAAGTCTAGCACTATCAAGCTATTGCCAGTCATTTAGGCCTGAGTTCGATCCCCACTCAGGGAGCAACCCACATGGTGCAGCAGACCTCTCCTGACTCGCCCGCTGCTCCCCTCAGCAGTGTATTTCAGTAGATCCACCTGTTCTGCTCCCCACTCTGTCTCTGGTGGATCCTCTCACCCCCCTACACCCCTGCACCTCTGGCCTACACCCCGGTTCTCGTCAAATAGGGTTGAGGATAACCTCGGAGGGCTCTCTGGCAAATTAAATGATATATTCTATGTAAAGAGTTTTCCACGGCTTCTGCCACTAGTCAGGGTTCAATGAATATTAGCTATTATTATTAATAATAGTGACCACTCTGAGTTCTCCAGTACAAGAATGGAGAAAACTGTGGATCCCGGTAAGAGAAAAACCTTGGAAACTTAAACCCCAAGAGTGCCTGTTGACCTTGAGCATGTCTGCAGAGAGGGCTCTCCATGCACTGCAACAAATTAAGCCGCAAGTGGAAATTAGGGAGAAGGGAATATAGGGCAGGAGAAACCAAAGGAGGAGGATCTGGAAGGCACTAGGGTGAAGTGATTTTTCTTGGAAATAGTTTTATCTTGTCCTTCCTGAGAATTATCATGTGTTTTGTCATGCGCATACACTGCCTGGGCCGAGGCTGGCATGTGATTTACACCTGAGGATGTAAACGCGGGGCAAGCCCAAACACTTTTTACTGATGTGCTGCTGGATCAAAAAGTTTTGCTTCCATTGCTGTAAAGATGGAGATTTGCTGGGAGGCCAAAGGCGAGAGCTGAGGCAGGGCCACCGCATGAGAGGAGGTGGACAGCGGCTGGTGGAGTGGCCAGCGGTGCTGGCAACACCAGGGTGGGGCCCGGGGGGAGGATGCACAGGGCTGCCCCCTCCCAAGGACAGCGGCAGGTTCTGAGCCTTGTTTGTGACCTAGGACAGGGCTGCTCCATCTTGCCTCAGCGAAGGCCTGGAGGCCTCAGACCAATTAAATGCATTTCTCTGAAGATGGGGCCCCCGCTCCCCACAGCCATTTTCCCTGCAGCCAGGGTTACCCCTCTTAGTGCTACAAAATTCAATGAGGGCCTGCACGACCCCGGCGGCAGCTCCTAGTTGAATTAAGGCGCCGAATGGATGCTTGAAACCCCCAGTACCTGTGGGCGCCGCTCCCGGAGAGGCCCGGGGAGAAGGCGCCGACCCTGCCCAGGGATGGGCGGCGGGACTCCGGGGCTGCTGGGCCGGCGGTGGGGGGCGGCGCGAGGGAAGCCGTTGGGGCTCGCTCTGGCGGCCTCGCCTGTGGATGGGGAATGGGCCGGGAGGGAGGGGCAGCCTCCGCTTTGAACTTGCGTGGAGCCTCCCCAGGCGGAGCGGGGGTGGGGCGGGAGCCCAGGTGCCGGGCAGGGCTGTCTTCACCTGCGCGTGCTCAGCGCCGTGGGGGGACCAGCGCGAGAAGAGGCCGGGGAATGCGGTGGAAATACCCACCTTGAAAGGCACCGAGGGGAGCGTTGCCCTGAGCGCCGCCCGCCGTGCCCGGCCGTGCGCACCTGCGCGGGGGGCGCCTGCCCCAGACGCCGCCCCCCCGGGCTCCTGCCGGCCGGGGGCGCAGCGCCCGAACCCCGGAGGCTGGAGTCCGGAGGTCCCGCCGGTGGGGGGGGGGGGGGGCTGGAGTTGTTGTCTTGTTGTTCCTTCAAAGTTTTCTAATGAAAATTGTCAGTCAGGAGAGGCCCCCAAGGAGCACATGTGCTGCCGCTCCCAGCGCGGCTGCTGAGCATTTGTCACCCGCGCGCACCCCTCCCCCAGCCGGCTTTTGGTTTTGTTTTTCCTGAACCATTTCAAAGTAAATTAGTCATCATGACTCTTCAGGCCTGCACTTCCAAAATATAAGGATGACTCCCACGACCACATACCATTATCACACTTAACAAAATTATGCATGACTTCTAATGAATCAGATTCCCCCGCTGGCCTCGGAATGCCGGCGTGGCTGGGATTTCACTCTGGGTTTCATTGATTGGATTGTTATGTCTCTTAAGTTGCTGTTAAGCTGAGCCATCTCTCCCCACATAACCCCGTGCGCACACACGCACATCAGCACACACGCACATGCACATACACGCACATGCGCGCGGGTACACACACACACACACACACACACACACACACTTTTAAAAAATGACCTGGGCTTTTTGGCTTTTGGCGAGTTCAGGCCTGTAGCACGTGGACGGTCCCCCACACGGGACTTGTCTGGCTGCTTCCCCTTGGTGCCCCTGGATTTGTTCCTCTATCCCTCATGTGCCCTGACAGCTGAAAGTTACTTCTCAAATCTCCATGAGATTCAAAATAAACATCTTTGGCCAGAGAACTCCCTAGGGGGTGCTGGGTGTTCCGCTTTGCATCAGCTCATACCTTGTGCCATTGTCACGCTCTTGGGGAGGTTTTCCGTGATTCACTGTCCGGGTTCCTCCTGGAGAGTCTGATTCAGTGGGGCTGGGGCTGGGGCTGGCTCTGGAGTGCAGGTGTCTGTATTTTTCAAAATCACCCCTAGTGACTTGAGCACCTTGGCCAAGTTGGCAAAGGTCTTTGCTCCTCTGCCGGGCTGTGCACGGCCTGGGTCAGGCCCTCACCAGGGCTGTGGTCAGTGCTGTCCGGGTGTCCAGCGGGTGGGTAGGCATTTGGGCCCCAGGATGGGAGGAGTATGGGCTAGCTGGGGGTAGCTCCTGACTTAGCGGGGCCTTCTTGCCAGACCAGGAGGGCCCCGCTCACATCTGGGGGCTCTCAGGCCCAGCACAGGTCCTGGACAGGTGTGTTTGTTGAGTGAGGACACACCAGGCAGTGGCTTCTGGAGGGGCCTTGGGGAGCAACTGGAGTGAACTCCCAGCTGAGCAAAGCGGCCCTGCCTCCCACGTTCCCTCTTGGGCTTCTTCCCAAGAATCAAAGAATTTCCAGACTGTGGGGCCATCAAAAAACACCCAGAAAACCACGAGGGTCATCACCTGCCCCCTCCACTTTCCCTGTTGGCAGCCTGCCAGGTTTGGGGAAAGTGAAGACAATGGCTGGGGTGGTCTGGAGGAGCTGCTCTGTGGGGTAAGAGGAACAGGGGTGCTGTACCCATTGGTGAGCCAGAGTGAACTTTGCTCCCACACTAAAAGGAAGGATCTATTCCCCTCCTCAAAAAAACTCAGTTTTAGCAGGGAAACAGAGTCAATGTGCATTTCAACTGAATGTGTTTCTGGGAAGCAGGAAGGGAACAGTTTAAACTGTATCTATCAAGAGGGGATTTTTCAATAGGATCTTGAAGGATGAATAGGAATCCAAAGAGAGCAGAAAGGCTGGGAAGGCCGCCTTATCTTTAATCAAGGCTTGGAGATAAAGCAGTACGGGAACCCAGCAAACTTCCAGCCTGGGAACCAGCCCTGTAAGACCCTTGTTTTTCCATCTGTAAAATGGGAGACCCCTGCATTCTAAAGATTTATTTATGCATACAAGAACTGGGGTGTAGGTTGGAGGTGTGGGGGGCGGGTAGTGAAAGGATTCACCAGAGTGGGGAGCAGAACCGATGGAGCTACTGAAATACACTGCTGAGGGGAGCAGCGGGTGAGAAAAGAGGGGTCTGCTGTGTCATGTGGGTTAGCTCCCTATCTGGGGATCGAACTCTTGCTGCAGTGGCTGGCGATAGCTTCATAGTGCTGCGACTTTAATCCCTGCACACCCAGGGAGTCCCTGACCCCTGCATTCTATAACCTAGGGGCTGGAGGACTTGGGAAGGGGAAAGTGTTACAAGGCTAAAAGGAGCTAATGCTGTGTGTGAGGTTGAAGAGTGTAGGTGAGAATTCTGGTGGGTGGAGTGGGGCCGGGAGGTACTGGTGGCCTGTGGGACTGTGTCTTCTGCACACCGAGGAGGGTGGAGGCCACACTGGAAAGGAGGTCTTAGGCACACTGGAAAAGGAGGGCAGTTCACGTGTTCTGAGGCCCTGGGCCTCAGACTGGAGGCTTTGAGAAGCAAAGCGGTGCTGTAAGGGAGACAGTCTGTGTGTCCGAAGCCTACGCAGGTCACGTGGCTTCTCTGCGCTCCAGCACCCCAAGGAACTGTACTAGATGATGCCCCAGGCGCTGCCCAACATGGGCCTCACACTGTGACAGAATAACTAACGTGTGGCCGTTTACAGAGGCTTCTAATATCTTCTGGACGAGTCTGCCCAGTCCCTCCCTCCAACTAGCATGGCGGCAGCAGGAGAACCTTCTCAGGCAGAGACTTTGATTCAGCAAACCTTTCCTGAGCATCTGCCCAGTGAACACCCCAGAGAAACCAGGTCCCAATGGGGTTTCTGGAATATTCAGCATCTTTCAGTTGGAAAGATTGAACCCATTTACAGGGAACTTTAAGGAAAATCACCCCAAACAAGTGGGCGGGGGTGCAGTGGCGCAAAACCCGTCATTTGATGTCTTTGGCTGCTGTCTGTTGTCGTGTCATCAGTCAGATGGCACATCAGATGGCACGACTCCTCTGTGTGCCCGCAGAGCCCGCATGGCCGCGGCCCACATGGGACGGGCAGGACTCCCCCGAGCAAGCGAGGCCGCTGGGACTCACCTGAGTCCTGACCTGCTCGGCAAAACAAGTGCACCTGGGAGCCGTGTCCCGCTCTGCAGTCACCTGCAAACATTTGCCTGCCTGTGGCCTTGGTGCCTCTCAGGAGACCCCTTGGGGGCCCCCTTATATCCCCTCTGGGTACCCACCTGGGCCCTGGAGCTTCCTTGCCCCTGATGAGCCCTCCCGAGCCAGTACCTGCCTGCAGGGAGACACCCACAGCTCACCTCACCTGCCCTCGCTGGGCCGAGGGAGGGCGGCCTGAGGAGACCCAAGCTGCAGCGGCTTTGCGGGAGCCCCTGTCCCCTCTCTCTGCTCATGCGTGCCCCCCACTTTCTCAGACCTCTTCCCCCACGTCTCCCAGTTCTCACCCTCCTCTCTTCCTCCCCAGACCCAGAGTCCTGCTCGGAGCCCCCCAGTTTGGCTGAAGGGGACAATCCCTCTCCACTGCCCTCCCCTTCTCTGCGCCGATCACCTCCACTTTCCTATGAATTTGAGGGGGAAAAAACCCCTCCACTCACAACACAACAAAAAACAGGTTTCAACATTTTACAGGTTTCAACATTTTTCAGGATGCCTTGTCACATCTTATCAGATCAGCCGGAGCCGCAGGCGGGCGGGCGGGCGCGCGCTCGGGAGCTGCTCTGGAGAACAGAAGCTGTAACATTCCAGCCCGGCGGGCCCGCCCTCCCCGCCTCCCGTCCCACTGCTCCCCAGAGAAGCCTCCAGCTCCGGGGACCGTGGGGCCGGCCCACCGCCCCCTCCCCAGGCAGCTCAGTGTTCCCCAAGCCCTTGGTTCTGAGCATCTCCCCACCATTCCCAGCGTGCTCAGCCCGGGGCTCCTGGGTGGCCTTCATTCACCCCCACGGAAACCGCCCCTCTCTGGAAGTTGGGGGACACAGGGGGGTTGCCAGAGGCAGTCACAGAAGTAGAAGCAGCCACTTGGCCAGCAGGGCCAGCGACCTGTCGGCGAATTAAGGGAGGGAGAAGGTGGGGAGCCCCCCGCCCCAGCCCCGCGGCTGCGCTCAGGGGCCGCTGCCCGAAGCGTGACGTTCTGCTCTGGTTTCCTCTTTTTCTCTTGAGCGTGTGGCTTTTTCTGCCGGTGGCGGTGTGGCCGGCTGGCCTGGGACACCGCCTGCCCCTCGCGGTTGCCCTCAGCCCTCCATCGTCCTGTTCCTGCTGCTGCGTGGGGGCCTGGGCCACACGCTACAGGGGCCCAGGCCCGGGAAGGGTTGCCCAGAGTCCAAAGGCCCAGTGTCTGCCGGGCCAAGCCGAGGGAGAGGCCCAGAACCCGGGTCCCAGCACAAGAGAGAAAGGGGTGCCGCTCAGGGGCGGGAGGAGACAGAGCCGGGAGGGCCCCCTTGGGCGCTGAGAGGCCACGGCCAGCACCCGCTCCGGGAGCTTGCAGCTGTGGCCTGACATGCTCCTTAGCATCCACCGTCACGCACTCCCCGCACCGCTCCCCAGCCCGTCCTTGCGCCCACCCCGGCCGCGTTGTGCACATTTCTAACAGCTTAATATTCCAAAGCCCAGCTCAGGAGCCTTCCACAGCTGCCCAGGCCACTGGGGTGAAGCTGGGCACTCGGTGCCCCGTCCCCGCCTCTGCTCCTTTGCAGTCTCTGGGCTCTAGCGAGTGTGGATCAGCTGCTGTTCCCTCCTCCACCTCTTGCTTAGGGCTCTTCCCTATCTCACACCCCCGCAGTGCTCCCCAGCTGTCCCCCACCAGCTCAGCCCTGATCACCACAGCCCCTCTTGCCTCTGGCCATGTGCTCTCTGGCGTGGTGGGCACTTTGCTTACAAATTACCAGCACCTGGGGACCCTCTGGCACACATGGCACCCAACCTAGTAGGTGCTGCGAAAACTGCTCTGTGATTGACAGAGGCCTCCTGGCCTGGGAGCCGTGTGGGCGTGGCTGATTCAGCGCCAGGGTTCCAGGACCTGGCGCTTGGCCTGATGAGCGTCATTAGTCAAATGTGTGTGGAGTGAACTGGTGAGGGATGAGTAGGAGTTGACCAAGGCAAGACTTGAACCCGCTCTCCTGGGGCAGGCACCTCCTTTCCTCACATTTCTCGTTCTCATGGCGCCTGGTCGGGGTGATTGGGATGAAACCAAGGGGGGAAGTCCAGTAGGAGGCCCCCAGGGGCTCAGAAGCTCTTGTAGGGGCTCCTTCACCATCTCTTCTCTAGACTCTGGGGCCCAGCTCACCTTTCCCTTCTGCGCAGAAACATGGGTGCCCTGCTGGACACGCAGGAGAACCAGATGGCCCGTGCCCTTTGAGAGAATGACTGATGAGAAAGTTCTAGAGCTCTGCCTGCTTCTGCGCTGAAAGACATCAGCTGTGGCATCTAGGTTTGCTCCATAGGCCACGGGACCACATGGCCTTGTCCCCGAGGTGATGTGAGCACCCATGTGCTCCAGGGAGGACCTGAGGGACTCATGAATCTTGACTTAGGTCCCTCCTCTTGCTTTGTCATGAGCTCCGTGCCCAGGCACCATGGTGAGTAGTCTCAAGTCCAGGCCCCGCGGCCTCCCATGGTGGGAGCAGTCTTTGCCTCCACACTTTACGAGTTGGGTGCACCCACTTTAGGAGTTGGGTACATTTAGGAGTTGGGGCACCTGAACTTGTCAGGTTCTCCTCACAATGTCCAACAGCCCTCAGAGGCCTCTTGACCTAAGTGGGAAGTTGAGGCCTGGATTTCCAAGACCAACTCTTGGCTGTATAATTCCAGCCCATTTTCTAGCCTTTCTAGAAGTTTCCGTCTTGCCCCAGGCCAGTGTGGGGACACAGGAGCATCTGTTCAGTGTGGCCTGGGAGCTAGCAGATGAAGCACTAGCATGGGACTGTTACAGGGTTTCTGGAAACATGGTGGTCACTCTGGAGGTAAGAGACAATGACCACAAAGGCAGTGGTTTCCAATTCCCTTCCTCCATCTCAGCACCTAGATCAGCCATTTTAAGAGCCTCTAGGTCTCTGGGTCAGAGTTGTAAGAGGCTCTGTCCGGGGCCTGAGGCTCTCTACGCTCTGTCTGGGGTGGCAGAGATGGTTAGGCCTCGATATGGGGTAAGGTGAGGTCAAGGGCACCATGAATCAAGAATGTCATGATTGGGGGAGGCTGGGCCATGGAGTTCACCCCAAGACTGGAAGGAGGAGGAGGGGGACCCTGGAGAATTTCCCTGAGTTGTGTGCTGGAGTCACCTTCTACAGCCCACCGGATAGAAGTGGCTGTGCGTGTGGCTGTGCGATCCAGCGAAAGGAGGTATTCTCCTGGGCCTCTGTCCTTCCGTCCAGAGAAGGTGGCATTAGACCAGACCTGCAGCGAGAGGCCTGCAGGTGGGGGCGAGGGGGGGATCGGGGGTGGGGGCGGCTACTTCTCCTTTTCCATTTAAATCATTTTTTTAATGTACAATTCTGTGGCATTAAGTGTACTCACAATATTGTGAAACCCTCACAACTATCTATTTCTAGAATCTTTCATCATCCCCAACAGAAACTCTGTACTCATTAAGCAATAATTTCCCCTCCTCCACCCCAACCCCTGGTAACCACTAATTTACTTTGTCATTATGAATTTACCTATTCTAAGTGCTGTGTATCAGTGGAAACATACAATATCTCTACTTTTGCGACTGGCTTCTCTCACTTAGCATGATGTTTTCAAAATTCATGAACGTAGTGTGTATCAGACCTTCACTCCTTTTTATGGCTGCATAATATTCCATCGAATGGCTAGCCCACATTTGCCTTCATTTATCTGCTGATGGACACGAGGGTTGTTTCCACCTTTGGCTGTTGTGAACACTGCTGCCTTAAATATGGGGGTGCAAGATATCCACTTTTCTTTTGGGTAAATACCTAGGGATGAAGTTGCTGTCTCACCTGGTCATTGTATGTTTGGCTTTTTGAGAAAGAGGTCTCTCTTTTTATCTGTTTTATGTAAAGAGGAGAAGGGGGGTGGTTGCATATGATTCTGTCTGGAAAAATGCTAACAAATAACAAATATCTTAAACTGGCTCAATCTTGAGTCTCCTCTGAAGCTAAAATTTTATATGGTTTGGAGGTTCCAAGGTTAAAAAGAGACAATTTTGGGTGTCTTGGAGGCCACTGACTGGCTGTGGGGCTCCAACCCAAATGACTCGTTATGAGAAGCAGGATGGGGACGCTGAAGTGTGTGCCCCTTTGCAGCACATAGTCAGCCTGCAGTGGGACAGGTTAGCGCTGGCTGGGAGGCAAAATCTATGGGCACAATGCCAGTGTCGCCGGATAGGACCCAGTGCAAGGCCTCCTGTCCGCGTCTCTCCACATGCTACAGCAGTAGGTCGATTCGGCCTCTGGGCTCACCTGAAACTTTTAGCTAAAAGTTTTATCTCTGCCCCATGCTTGCCAGACAGGATCACCTTCAACCCTCTGCAGACAGAAGGGGTTTCTGGGTGGGGAAGAACTGGGTGGGGGCAGGGATCGGATGAAGCACATATTGGGTGAAGTCCGGTCTCTTGGGGAGGGGATGGCACCCTGAGTAGTGAACGCCGAGGTCTCCGCCCGCAGCCTGCCCGCACCTGCTGTCCATCCGCTGGGCGGCCGTGTCCGTCCTCAGCCCAGCTGGGCAGTGGGTGGTTGGGGCGGAGGATGAGCTGTCCTAGGGGGAGGGTGGCAGGACCCTTGGGCAGGGCAGGGCCAGGAGCTGTGTATAAATAGCCCCTGCCCAGTTGGGAAGGCCTGGCAGTGCCCGGCTTCCTCCCCCTCACCAGCTGCCCATCCCAGGCCGGTCCCTACCTCCCTGGGGAGCCTGGCCACTGTCTCAGACCCCAAACGGAGGAACTTCCTCAGCGGAACCGCTGAGGAGTCTTGTCCTGTGTGTAGGTGGAGCCTCCGGATGCCTGGAGGCCTGGAGAGTGGGGCTGAGGGGCTGCAAGGTACGGGGAGGCCAGATTAGCCTTTGAGAGAAGAAATGAGCCCTCCTCCCTACCCTGGAGAATCAGCAGGAACCGACCATGTGTCTGGCCCTTTGGGAGTTCGGTGTGTGTGTTCTGGAGCTGGTGTTGGGGGAGACGCAGCCTCTCTCCTTGGGGAATTTATGCCAGCACAGCCAGAGGGAATCAAATCAGCCCAACACTGTGTGATAAGAAAGTTTGAATAAGGAAGAGGAGAAACGCAGCAGCAGGAACAGTACTTCTGTCTCGGAGCCTGTGGTGAACCAGGAGCCCAGGGCTGACCGGCCGGGTTGGCGGAGGGGCCTGGGCGGCCGAGGGGAGCCTCCGGGCAGGGGTCTCGGCTCCTGCCAGGGCGCGGAGGCTGCGGATAGCCAGGCTGCGGGGCGCTCAGCAGGCCGGGCCAACCTAATCAAAGCCACGCACATTTTGGTAGGAAGGACCGAGGAGAATAAGGCTCCTACGTGACCTCGCCCAGGGGAGCGTGCACTTCAGTATTAGGGACAAGGAGTTGTGGGGGGCGGTGGAATCTCAGACATGAGCCGTGGGTGGGAGGCCGGCTCGGGGCCCCGGGCAGCCAGGCACGCTCCGGAGGGCAGCGATCCTGCAGAAATCAACCCCACAGCCGTGGCCTCATTAGCCCAACACCGGCCTGCAGGGCTAAGCCCTCTCCCCAGCGGCCTTGCTCATTACCGGCAGGATGTCCACATCAGAGCGGGCGCCCTTGGAAGGGACACCCCGGAATGGCCCTTATGCCCTTCCCCTTTGGGGAGGGCATGTCTTTGTTCGGCCACTCTGGCTAGGGCTGAGCTCCCAGGAAAAGGGTCTCTGTGCTCCGGGCCAAGGCCCCCTCGCCCGCGCGGGATGGGAGGGCCTCGCACCCCTCGGGCGTGTTCCAGCCAGTCAGAGACGGAGGGCAGGACCAATGAGGCTGCCGGCAGGGCCAGGGCCAGAGCGCTGAACAGTGGGGTCACCACCCGTGGGAGCTTCAGCCCCTACATTCCCAGCGTGTCTGCTTCACAGATGAAGCGGCCTGGAAAGTGACGTGCGTGCTGGAGAGAGCAGCTGGGAAGCAGCAGAGCAGGCGGCCTGGCAGCTGGTTGGCTATGGCCAGTTACCCAACCTCTCTGTGCCTCAGTTTCCTGTCTGTAAAGGTGGGGTGGCCATGCCCTCCCCCAGAGCAGTTGTGAGGATTAAGTGAGGTCACGCAGCGGAGCGGCCAGCCAGGACAGAGTGTGGTGGCCGTCACTGCTGGGTGGTGACGGCAGAGGACAGGAGGCCTGGCTGGGGCTGGAGGGAATGGTCCGCGGGGAGGACCTGGCCACGGGCTGGGCATCTCTGGGGGAGGGGCGGGGGAGGCGGCCTCCTCTGCCAGGACCTCTTTGCAGGCATTCTGGTCCTGCTGTCATCTCCCTGGGTGAACGGAGCCTGGAACAACGGAGCCTGGAACTTCGGACCCTGGCTTGGATGGGGAGCGACTTGGGGCAGGCCCACCCGGTTGGGGGGTGCAGTGGGAGTGGAAGCCAGGCTGATGGGGAGTGTGGGCGCTGTAGGGCCAGTCACACCTTCAAGAAGAGGAGAGGACGGAGCCCCCTGTGGTGTGACCAGGGGAAGGCTCTGGCCAGGGCAGGGACTCCAAGGCTGGACGTGGTGCCAGGTCTCTCTCCCTGCTGCACCAAGGCAGAGACCCGCCCAGGGTCTGCAGAAGGGCAGAGAGTCCCCACCATAGTCCTTTACACGTGTCCTCATGCTCCCAAGCTCAGGACCAAACTGGGGTGCACCACGGGGGAAGCAGCACCCCCTGTCCCGCCTCAGCTCCCTGGCTGCCCCCGTCTAGGGCTTCAGTAGGAAGGGAGCAAAAAGAGTGGGTGAGGCCTGAGTTTCTTTCCATGGAGGACCTTGCTCCTGAGCCTCCTCCCCAGGACAACACCATGCTAACACCATGCATCTACACTAAATCTTGCCTCAGTTTCCCCCCAGTGACTAAAGTGCTGCCAGGCAGTTGGCAGGGCAAGGCTGGACGTGCTGATTAGGAGCAGGTGGAGGGGTGGCCTGCACGGGTGGGAGGCTCTGTCTGGCACTTCGAAGTCTACAGACTTGGCAGCTTGCTCAGCTCCCTGGCCTCAGTTTCCTCATCTGTGAAAAGGAATGATGACAATGGTAACGAAGTTCCTGCCTCAGAGACTGTGAGGATTATGTCAGGTAAAAGATGGGCACTTAGAAGCAGCCTGGCACAAAGTAAAACATAGATACTAGATTATCACTATCATCATGCCAACCTGTCTATACCTATAGAGAGGGAAGGGGCAGGAGAGAGTGGCCTGTGGCCTATCAGGTGCTGCATGTGTCCCATGCCCACTGGGGGCTTGGGGTTGACTTGCTCTCCTATTCAGGCTCAGTGTTGAGGCCCAGGCTCAGGGCCAGGCTCAGGGCCAGGCCAGCAAACACCCCTGTCTCCTCCCTCCCTGACCCAGGCAGCCACTGCCCAGCAGGCAGGGAGCTGCTGGTTCGCCCCGCGGGCTCTGAGGCAAGGTGGCTGGGCTCCTAGGAGCAAGTCCTCAGTGCTCCGTGGTCCCGGCTGGTTGAGTGACTGGCAAGGCGAAGCCATCTGCAAAATGGGTCTGCTCTCACCCTCCTGCTGACATGGGTTGTCCTCAGGATTCAGTGAGCAGACCCAAGGAAGAGGCCCAGCCTGGTAGGGGGAAAGTCAGTAATTCAGCACTTAGCTCTTCTTGGTGCTACTGCAGGCCTGCAGGAGGCCCTTCCTTCTCTTTAAAAAGACTGAGCCCTCAAGATCTAAAAATGTTTCAGTGTTACACCTCTGAGCTCCCAGATCTGGATCCCCAGCCCCTCCCCCCAGAAGAAATAAGCAACTGGGAAAGCGGGGCCCACCTCTCCCTCTGACAATTGTACCCAGAGCCAGCCCAGAGCCAGCCCAGAGCCAGCCCAGAGCCAGCCCAGAGCCAGCCCAGAGCCAGCCTGCAGTAGCTGCCCTCCGGGTGCCGGGAGCAAGAGCTGATACACGGCAGCTCAAGGGTTTGGCTCCTCTAGTGCCGAAAGCTTTCGTGTGCTTCTTTCTGGCTTGCCCTTGGGGTCTCTTCCCAAGGCTTCTGCTGTCGCTTTGTGTGGGGGGCTGCACTGAGGCCACTGCCAAACCAGAGCCTTTGGTCAGCTCAGGATCTAAAGGGAGAGGAGGTGAGGCCCGCTCTCTCCTTGCAGTTCACTCCGTCCCTGATCACAGGGCTGACGGCGACTGGCCTTGAAGCCCACCGAGACCCACGGATCATTTTCTCAGCTTCGTGCACAAAATGTCCTTTCTGCTGCTCCTGTTCCCACCAAGGCCACAGAGTGTTGGGTGGGGGAGCAGGAGCTGAGGTCTTCTCCCTCCTTCCCGACCCGGAACTAAACTTGTCTTGAAACAAAACCAGTCTCTGGTGCGAGAGGAGGTGGCTCTCCAGAAACTTCTAGGAAGCTGCAGAGATAGTCACGGAGGCCCTGGTAGACAAAGGACGCGGGATCTGGAAGACATTGGGAGGCTTGGGGTGGGCAGGCAGCGTCCTGGGGGAAGAGGCCTCCATCGCCACAGGTGGCCTGCATGTGCGCACGTGCGTGTGCAAGCTCTGCTGGCATGAGGTTTCTTTGCCTTTCCTCAGATGGGCTGGTTCCCATATTGGTTTGAGTCCTTCCCATGGGTCCCAGAAACCTAGGCCCCCAGGCCAACCTTCCCATCAGGGAAACTGGCACAGAGCTTGGGAGGGACTTGACCTTGGGCCCTTGATGCCACCTTGCCAACTCAGTGCTCTTCTCATGGTGTTGTGCCCTGGAATGTTTCCACAAGTTTTCTGCTGGTCCTTATACCCCTGCAAGCTGGACAGGCCCTTGTAGAGGGCTGACTGCCTGGGCATGGCTCTGCCCTTTGAGGGGCCGCGTGTTCCAGAGCTCAAAGGCAGTGCATTCAGGTGCCAGGGTTCACAGCCCCATGTGCCGTCCGCTGCACCACCCACCCAGAGGGCTAGTGAGTGGAGCGGTGCCCCTGGGGGGCTGCATACTTTGTGCTTGTTTGCAGTGCCACTGCTCTCTGTCTGCCGGCAGGTCCCTGGCCCTGGGCCAGCAGTACACATCCCTGGGCTCACAGCCCCTGCTCTGCGGCTCCATCCCAGGCCTGGTCCCCAAGCAACTGCGCTTCTGCCGCAATTACATCGAAATCATGCCCAGTGTGGCCGAGGGGGTGAAGCTGGGCATCCAGGAGTGCCAGCACCAATTCCGGGGCCGCCGCTGGAACTGCACCACCATAGATGACAGCCTGGCCATCTTCGGGCCCGTCCTTGACAAAGGTACTGTCTCAAGCTCAGGCGGGAGGTGGGAGAGTGGCTGGTGGGGAGAGATGTCCCCCGGGAGGCTGTGACTCCCTGAGGGTACCTCAGTTGAGCCCAGAGAAGGGGTGGGGGGAGATAAAATTGGTCACAATCTGTGGCCTCCACAGAAAGTGGAGGTTCTTCTCTGAGTGGGCCCAGACTGTCACTATGGCCGCAACACCTTCTCAGGTGCGGCTGAGGTTGGACAGCCTTGAGCTGCTCTGGAGTCTGAGGCCCTAGTGGGCTGGGAGGCCTCCTCTGGCCTGCCTTCCCTCCTGGCTTGCACAGCGGAGAGCCCAGGCTTTGATGTGGACATCTGTGACATTTCCCCAGTGCTGTGTTAAGTGCTATACAAATCTAGGGGAGGGGGGGTCACCACCCCTAGGTCCTTCCCATAGAGAAAATTCTGGAACTGAGAAAGCTGCCTGGTGTGGGTGGCATTGCATTGCTCTCGAGTGCTTCCAGAGGTTTCTGCTGGTGCCCAAGCTCCCTGCAAGCCAATCACCCACAGACTGTAGCTGCACAGAGGACGGGCTGGCTGGCCTTGGGGAACGTCCAGCTGCCTGCAACCTGTGCGTCTGACTGTGCCTCAAGGGAACAGGAGTCGTGCAGCTTCACATGAAGTCACCTGGAAAGAGTGATGGGGGGTGGGGGCAACTGCTTCCAAGAAGGGGACTTGGGGGCTTGTGAGTCCCGGGCTGGATGAGCAGGGCCGAGAGGAACTGCAGGGCCCAGGAATGCAAGGATCCCCCAGCTGGGCGCTCGGAGCCACGACTCCATTTCCTCACAAATTGAACCTCCTGGCGGCCGCCAGGGCTTTGCCAACCAAACTGGCTGGCGAGCCTGGCTCCCATTCTTCCAGAACAGCCACATCACAGCAGGGAAGAGGGACCTGAGAGCCAGCTGGGTCTGGTGGGGACGCGGGGGACCGGAATAGGAGGGCAGGGTGGAGGGCACCCCGGCCCCATGTTGGGGTGCAGTCCCCTTCACCTGTGCGCTGGTGCGCTGGGTCTGTCCGGCCTGCAGGCAATTGTCTGGGGACAGAAGGGCAATTAGCAAATCAATGGATGATGCTTCTATTACCAAAGCTAATTATTCCTTGTTTACATAAAAGGTTTGGCCTCTAATTGGGGCCAAGTGGCGGCGGTTTGCATTTCAAACCCGATCTTGCCTGTGTCAGTCTCCCCGCCTTCCGGTGCCCCACCTCGGGCCAGGTAGCGCTCAACCAAACAGCCTGGCGTCTAGACGCGCTCCCCAAAAGCGAGACTCACCTTCTGATGGCTCTTCCCCGCGTGGGACGTTAGCCAGGGAAAATCGGGTCTTTGAGCTTGTGGCCCGTTCACGTCTGCGTTTAACGTTTTAAGTCACCGTTGCAGGTTCGAGCACCCGCCGTCCTCCCTAAACCGCAGAAGGCCGAGTGTGGTGTGGGGCGGGCGGCGGGCAGGGTGGGTGGTTTGTCGGAGACTCTGGGCATTTGGCGACAGCCAGGCGGTCTCCAGGGAGAAGGCCCAGGCCAGCACCCCCGCTCCGGGGTCGTGGCCCAGGGGTCCGACCCCGGCTCTGGGCTCCCGTGCGCACCCCGCCCCTGGCAGGCCCAGCCCCGCCGTGCGGCTGCGGGCGTTGATCTGCGCCCGCCGCTTTGAGCCCCGGGGGGGCGCGTCCTCGGCGGTGGCCGGGATCGACCCCCCCGGCGGGGCTGGCCGCGGGGCTCGCGCTGCACCTGCGGCGCGGGGGGCGCAGAGTCGGCGGTCGGAAGGGGAGGGGCCGCGACGGCCGGGCGCTCTCGGGGGGCGCTGGGGGGGGCGCGGCGGGGGCGCTCTCGGGGGGGGGGCGCGGCGGGGGCGCCGGCGGGGCGCCGGCTGTCCCGGGCGGGCCGGGGGCGGCGGCCCGAGGGGCTCAGGGGCTTGAGAAGCGCCCGCGCGCCGCCCCCCGCCGCGCGCCCCGGCCCCGCGCCCGCTGCGGCCGCCGCGCCATTCACACGCCCTCTGGCCGCGCGGCGCGGCGCGGGGGCGGGGGCGCCGCCTCCATGGGGATCCCGCGGGCCGGCGCCGGGGCTGGGGGCGCGGCCCGGCCGCGGGAGCCGCCCGTTGCTACGCGGTGGCGGCCGGCGCGGCGGCCGGGGCCCGGGGCCGCATTATGCGGGTAATGCGGTGTGACACCGCGCGAACAAAGGCGGATTGAGCGGCCCAGCGGGCCCCGCCGGACGGGCCCGGCGCAGCGGGGCTGCTAGCGCCGCTCCCAGGCTAATCCCGCCCCGCCCCCGCGCCCCCGCGCCCCCCGCGCCCCCGCGCCCCCGCGGCCCCCGCGGCCCCGCGCCCCCCGCGCCCCTGGCTGGGAACCCGGCGCGGCCCGGGCCGGGCGCCGCCGCCGCGAGAGGCCGCGGGTCCGGCAGGAAACGAGACGCTCGCCTCGGCGCCCCCCGACCCGGCGCTGGCGGGGGGCGGGGGGCGGGGGCCGGAGCGGGGCGCGGCTCTGCCGGTGGCCCACGAGGGCGCGGGCGCCTCTAAGAGGCAGCAGGGGCCCCGGGGGTCACCCGGCCCCTGACCGTCCGCGGCCCGCGCCTCCCTCGCGCCCCGAGGGCAGCTCCGGCCTCCAGCCCAGCCCGGGGTCGTGTGGCGCGCGCAGCCGGGGGCAGGTGGGGTTGGGGGGGCTGCAGACCCCCGGGCCTTTCCTTCCTAGGGTCAGTGTCCGTATCTGTCAAATGGGTCCGGGGGAGACTTTCTGCCACGTGGGGTCAAGAGGATTAAGTGGCATCGAACACGCAGGGCGGAATCTGGTGCGCACCGGCCGCCCAGAAGAGGCTCTTTACAATGAGGGCGGGGCCGCCCATGCCAGGCGCCTCTTCCTCCAGCGCACCCTGAAACAGAACCAGGGGAGCTGCCCTGGCTCCCATTCTCCCACGAAGGCCTTCGTTTTATCTGGGTGGAGAAGGGAAGGCGAGACAGACCGGGGCCCGGCCCCGCGGGTCACTCTGGCGGCAGAGGGGGTTTTAGCCATTTTATTGCCAGAGTGAGGCCCGGGAAAGAAAGGGCCGGAGCGCAGCCCTGTGGGGAGCGCGTGGGTGAGGGTTTGGGCATTAGCCTCCCCGCCTCCCCCCACCCCGGCCCTGGCGCTCTCGGGAGGTGAGGGCCGCGCAGGCGAGGATGGGCGAGGATGGGCGGGGCGGGGTCCTGGGACAGGCCCCGCGGGTTCCCTCTCCTCAGCCTCTTGCCTGATGATGGTTCCACCCATTTCTAAAGGGCCCCGCGTTCCCCTGCACCAGATGCTGAGGCCCTGGGTGAAGCCATTCGCCGACCCACCTGGGCCTCGGTTTGCCTAGCCATGAAGTGGGGAGCCCCACCAGGGACCCCGATTTCTCCCTCATCCCTCGCCGGACAGCCCTTCGGCTCTTTCCTTCTCCCGACGTGCCCGTGCGGGGCAGCCGGCCGGGGGCCTGGTCGCAGCCCGGCCTGAGCGTGTGTCCGCCCCGTCCACAGCCACGCGGGAGTCGGCCTTCGTGCACGCCATCGCCTCCGCGGGCGTGGCCTTCGCCGTCACGCGCTCCTGTGCCGAGGGCACCTCCACCATCTGCGGCTGCGACTCACACCACAAGGGGCCCCCCGGCGAGGGCTGGAAGTGGGGCGGCTGCAGCGAGGACGCTGACTTCGGGGTGCTCGTGTCGCGGGAGTTCGCGGACGCGCGTGAGAACAGGCCGGATGCGCGCTCGGCCATGAACAAACACAACAACGAGGCTGGCCGCACGGTGAGCCGCTGCCCTCAGCCTGCCCTGCCGGGGCCTGCGCCTGCCCCTGCCCCTGCGCAGGCCCCTGCGCCTGCCCCTGCGCCTGCCCCTGCGCCTGCCCCTGCCCCTGCGCAGGCCCCTGCCCCTGCCCCTGCCCCTGCGCCTGCCCCTGCGCCTGCCCCTGCCCCTGCCCCTGCCCCTGCGCCTGCCCCTGCCCCTGCGCCTGCCCCTGCCCCTGCCCCTGCCCCTGCGCCTGCCCCTGCCCCTGCCCCTGCGCCTGCCCCTGCGCCTGCCCCTGCCCCTGCCCCTGCCCCTGCGCCTGCCCCTGCCCCTGCGCCTGCCCCTGCCCCTGCCCCTGCCCCTGCGCCTGCCCCTGCGCCTGCCCCTGCGCCTGCTCCTGCCCCTGCGCCTGCCCCTGCCCCTGCGCCTGCCCCTGCGCCTGCCCCTGCCCCTGCGGCTGCCCCTGCCCCTGCGCCTGCCCCTGCGCCTGCCCCTGCGCCTGCCCCTGCCCCTGCGCCTGCCCCTGCGCCTGCCCCTGCCCCTGCCCCTGCCCCTGCCCCTGCGCCTGCTCCTGCGCCTGCCCCTGCCCGGCTGAGGCCTGGCAACCCGGCGTGGCGCCTGCACGGCCTCGTCTCCGCTTTCCTGGTGGCGAGGGTTGGCCCCCGCCCACCCACAGCCCTCAGCCCCCTTTTCTGTCCACTCCCCTCCTCCTTGGGCTGACCCCTGCCCGGGTCCCGAGGTGAGTCAGCGTGAAGCGAGGCCGTCGCGAGTCCCGAGCAGGCCCCGTCGGGGCGCTTGGGCTGCGTTTGTGGGAGTGTGAGGCCGGGCGGCCTTAAAGTCAGCCTCCAGGCCTCCCTCAGCTTGTTTGCCCTGGCGAGTCATGTCCCTCCCGGCCTCAGTTTCCCCATCTGTTAAGCGGGAGCAACAGTCCCTGTTCCCGAGGGCTTTGAGACAAGCACGTGATTTCTGCCAGTGCTTGGGGTGTGAGGGTCGCGAAACAGCGGTCCCCGTCCTCGGGTGGCCCCTGCTTCCCTCCGGGGCCGGAGGAGAACCAGGGGAGGCTCCCGGGATGGGGGCAGCGAGGGAGGGCCCGGGTGGGCGCGCTCCCAGGGTCAGCCGCCGCTCCTCTTCCGCAGACCATCCTGGACCACATGCACCTCAAGTGCAAGTGCCACGGGCTGTCGGGCAGCTGCGAGGTGAAGACCTGCTGGTGGGCGCAGCCCGACTTCCGCGCCATCGGCGACTTCCTCAAGGACAAGTACGACAGCGCGTCGGAGATGGTGGTGGAGAAGCACCGCGAGTCCCGCGGCTGGGTGGAGACGCTGCGCGCCAAGTACGCGCTCTTCAAGCCGCCCACCGAGCGGGACCTGGTCTACTACGAGAACTCCCCCAACTTTTGCGAGCCCAACCCGGAGACGGGCTCCTTCGGCACCAGGGACCGGACTTGCAACGTCACCTCCCACGGCATCGACGGCTGCGACCTGCTGTGCTGCGGCCGCGGCCACAACACGCGGACGGAGAAGCGCAAGGAGAAGTGCCACTGCATCTTCCACTGGTGCTGCTACGTGAGCTGCCAGGAGTGCGTCCGCATCTACGACGTGCACACCTGCAAGTAGGGCGCCAGGTAGGGTGCGGGGAGGGGCTGCCGGCCGGTGTGGGGCTGGGGGAGCCTGTTTCTTCTCAAAGGCCCGTTCTGTTTCCCGGGTGCGCCGCAGGGAGGGGAGCAGGGCGTCCCAGGTTTCAGTGGGGACAGTCCTTGGGGGTGGGGGTTGGGGGGAGGGGGTTACAGAGACCCCAGAGAATAACCCAGTGTGTGCACAGCCGGGGCTGCCTGGGCCAGGTTAGGAAGCTGTCACCAGGTCAGCGTCCCCGTGTGGCCAGTGGCCGTCCTTGGGGGGCATCCGCGGAGCCAGAGAGGGGAGGCTGCTGGAAGGCTGGAAGCCGGGAGACCCCCCGACTCTGGGCCCAGCTCTGCCCTAACTGCCTGTTCTGTCATTTTTCTGGGCCTCAGTGTTTTCCCTGTAAAACCAGAGGGTTCGAATACTTGAAACAGGAGGCCGGAGAGTCTCTTCTACCCCTGGGGCAGAGTCATTTTGCCTCCACCTTGAACTCAGAGGGCAAGTTTTTGCACAAGCATAAATCCTACCACCTCAAGGAGGTGGGTGGGGGGAAGCGGTGTATAAGCCCATATCCTGCCAGATCTGAAGCTTGGGTGGAGTGGGGTGAGCGCTCAGCGAGTTTATGGATGGAGCCGGGGAGGAGGAGGGATCCGAGTTCAGAGTGCTGGCGGTGAGTAATCACGGCATCAAAGGCCGCTGGGTTCTGTTCCCAAGCTTCCCAGAGATGGCCTGCGTGGGAGACACGGTGGCTGGCCCTGTAGCCACAGGCCCTCGGGACAGGTCAAGGTTGAAGTGAGGCGGCCCTGGAGTCTTGAAGGTGGAAGGTTTGAGGCCTGGCTTCCTGTTCTCTGCCCCGAGAGGGTGCCCCATATAGACAGGCGTGAGCCCGGCCAGCTGCCCCGCTCCCCTGTTCACCAACCATGAGACCCAGGCAAGACGGTCTGCGTAGCCCCGTCTCCACACCGGCCCCCTCCCCCGGGGTGCTGTCAGGAAGGGTGAGAGCACTTGGGCCGCGGCAAGGCCGTGCCTGGCTGGGTCACTGCTGGCTGGGACCTCTCTGAGGTTTGGGAGGAAGCTGGCACCAGCCGGGAGAGTCCTGGTTATGGGGTGACTCACCTTGCCCAGAGGGGAAGCCCCCAGGGATGCCTGTGGGGTCTGCCTGCAGGCAGTGTGGTGAGGAAAGAGGATAAAGGGGGCTCAGCTCTGCAGCTTACCCCCAGCCGCCTGGGAGGCCCGGTTCCTGCACCTGGACACCGACGGGGGTGATGGAGCCGAGCAGGGTCTCCGTGAAGGCCAGGAGAGCTAGCCGACGCCAACACTGTCCTGTCGTCCAGAGAGCCGTGACCTGGGGTTGCCACCTAGACGGTGTCCTCACCGGGCAGTTTCATTTACTGCTTTTCAAAATGATAGTGGAGGAGTCAGGGAATGGGAGAGAACTCACAGGACCTCGTGGCTGTCAAGGTGGGAGGAATGTTTGAAAACCGCACTGGCCACTTTCCTCCGATGCACCGTGCTCAGAGGCAACACGGGACCCCCACACCGCCGCAGGACACAGCTTTGGCCATTCCGAGGGGTCTGTGCGAGACCAGTTTTAGAGCAGGAACCCTGGATAGGGCCTGCGGGGCCATCTGTCCACCCACTACAGCTGAGGACAATGAACCCAGGCCTCAGCCTCCAGAAAGAGGTGGTTTCCTGCTGAGGCTGCAGCCCAAGCCTGTGGGTGACTCTAGCAGGCTGAGTCAGGGTCCAGTCCCTGGCCTCCTCTGGGTGGGCAGTCAGGTAAGCCACCAGCCCGGCAGGAAGGAGGTGCTGGGTGTCCGGAAAATACACCTGTGACCCCAGATCAGTATTAGGACTGATGGCCCCCAAATTAAACCTTTTTTTAAAAGATTTATTTTATTTATGCATACAAGAGCTGGGGTGTAGGCCAGAGGTGTGTGTGTGTGGGGGGGTAGAGGATTCACCAGAGACAGAGTGGGGAGCAGGACAGTCAGACTGATGAAATACACTGCTGAGGGGAGCGGCGGGCGAGACAGGAGAGGTCTGCTCACCATGTGGGTAGCTCCCTGGCTGCGGATCAGACTCAGGCTGCAGTGGCTGGTGGTAGCTTGATAGTGCTGAGACTTTAATCCCTGCGCCACCAGGGAGGCCCCCAAATTAAAACTCTCTATCAGTCCTCTTTTCTCATTTCTGAGGCTGTGTTTTCCCCAATCTTACGTAACGTACGACACAGACATGGCTCAAGATGCCATATCCAGGTAGACCGTGGCCCCCCTCCCGGCTCCTCCTGTATGAAGCCTGGAGCTTGATTTTCTCACTGTTAAAACAGGGGGTAGAAAACTTGAAACAGGAGGCCGGAAGGTCTTCTACATCTGGGCTGAGTCGTTTTGCTTCCACTTTGAAGTCAGGGCCGGGAAGAGTGGATTCTCTCCCAAAGGTGTCCCTTTGATAGACACTCACTGGGCTGGGGGGTGTGGGGCGGCCTCTTTGAGCCCCAGTTTCCTCATGTGTGAACTGGGAACAAGAGCCGTGTCCCGGCAGGGGCTCGCGTGGACGGGAGGCACGTGCACCAGTATCCCTGGCGCAGGGTCCAGGTGCTCTGTGGGGAGCGGCGAAGCTTCCAGGCCAAGTGGAACTGAGTTTTGGGAGCCGCTCCCCCAGGCTTGCTTCTTGGTCTGGAGACACAGGCCGAGACCTGGTCAGCCCTTTCGTTCTTCTATCCACACTGACACTGCTGGCAAGGTGGCAGCTTTTGAGAAAGCTTGCAGGCACCCGGGGGACAGAGCCGCCTGCTTTTCTCTTGGCTAGCCTGTCTGCCTGGACCGTGCGGTAGGAGAGGGAAGGGGGCACAGCGCAGGCTGTGCCCTCCACACACGTCGGGGAGACCCCCAGCCAAATCCACCTGGTGTCACAGGAAGGCCAGAGTCCTGGCCCTACCTGTGAGAAAACGGCCTTGCTCTCACCCGTAGCTGTTGTCTGGTACTGTAAGCAAACCAGGGATCTCTGCCTTACAAGGACCCGATTCATTCCTGCCCTTCAGCCGTCATAAGGGCGGACAGAGTCAGGTGGCCTGGCCGGCCCCAAGGCCTCGATCTGCTGCTAACTTGGCGGTGAGCCTGGGACTGAGCCTCGGTTTCTGCGTCTGTAGAACAGACTTACAGGAGCGCCGCGCTCCGCGAGGAGGCGAGGGCTGACTGGAAAGGCCTGTGAGAGCGCCTTAGGCCTCTGCGCCCCCAGCAGCTGCAGAGAGCCCAGTGCCTGCCGGTGTGCTCGCGGGAAGGAGTTACCGTGGATCGACCCGCCTTCTCCTTCCGACAGCTCGTCACCACACTACCTGGTGGGAAACAAAGTGCAGTGCACCGGCGGGACCCCAAGCAGGGCTCCCCCCAGTGTCTGCCGGGCAGCATCCCCCGGTGGCAGGCCCCAGCGCCCAGGGGGGCATGGAGAGCCGCTCGCTTCAGTCAAGACCCCGACGGGTCTCCCTTCGCAGCCTCTGATCTCTGCGCCTGATGGATGGTCCCCCAGGGCGCGGAACCAGGGTTCTGATTCTTCCTCTTTGTTTTCTCCAAGGGCGCTGGGAACAGGTGAAGTGTGTGGCTGGGCAGACTCACCGAAGCCCTGTGGGAAGCAGGACCCGGAGCCGGGCTCGGCCCTCGGCAGCCGACAGCCAGGAATCGGGACTGTTGCCAGATGCACGTGTGGTAAATGACCTGGACCCAACCCGCCCGCTGCCCGGCAGGCCTCCCGCCCTCTCTCTCATCTTCCGTTTCTCACCCTACTCTGGATGGTGTGTGGTTTTTAAAGAAGGGGCTCTCTTTTTAGTTCTCTGGGGTCTGATAGGAACAGACCCGAGGCTTATCTTTGCACATGTTAAAGAAAATAAAAGTGGAAAAAAATCGACTCCAACAGAGCAGGCTGGGCTGATGTGAGCTCTCTGCCCGGTGGGAAGACAGCAGTGTTGGCAGGTTCTGTTTCCAAGCCGCTTCTTCCGGGGACACGCCAAGATGCCGGCGAGGTGGGAGTGAAGAAGTAGGACAGGCCCCGGCCGTCTCCTCCTCTGTCCACTCCCGTTCGCATCTGCTATGCTTTCACGCTCCGAGAAAAGCCATAGGTGTAGTGAGAATAAAGGGGTAGGGAGGCCCGAAGCGAGCATTCGCGCAGGACTGAGTTCTAGGCGACCTGGCAGGCTGTTTGAAGAGCGGCCGAGTGTTCTTCGCAGTCTCGTTTTCTCTGTGCCCCTGTCCCAACACGGGAGGCTCTTGTGAACGGCAGTCAGCTCGCAGAACCCTCCTCCTCCATGCTGCCGTGTCCACCATTGCTGCAGTCTACTTTTCGGTAGTGGCTGTTGTAAATAGGTTACGTACGGGGGCGGGGTGCGAGCTGTCCCTGGCCCCGGTGGCTGCCTGAAGAAAGAAGTGCTGTCTTTGGAAGGGGCCTTTGAGTCCCCCCAGCCCTGCTCACCTGCAGGTTCTTCATACAAACAATTCCAGGTAGAGCAGAGGGACTAGGTCAGCTTAGGACGCATTAGACAAGTTCAGTGAGAGAGAGATCTGGTCCTGAGCCTCGTGACTGCTAGATGGAAGGCGCTGCCCTTTCCTCCTCAGGAGGGACACACCTTCCTGCATCCTTTTCTTTCTTTGATCTGTGAGAGTAAACAGAAACGCAGATCCCCCTGCCTTCCTGGGTGCTGAGATGGCATCACCCGTGCAGGGACCAGCACCAGGACGAGGCCCCGAAAGGAAGGCAAGCCCCCCCCTGCTCCCCCGGGGACAGCCTCTCAGAGCCGAGTTCTCCTTTTGCTCCACACGGGTGCTCTGGAGGGCCGTAGACGAAGCTGGTGGAATGGAGGCAAACGGACCTGACAGTATCAGTCACCCAACAGCTCTGTCTTAAGGAGAATCATCAGCAAGAAGAGACCCAGCCAGGGGCACAACAGAACTAAGGTTTCTGCTTGCTTTTCTCTCGTCTCCCTTTGGCCTCAGACACCAGGTCGAGCGATCTTCCTGCCTGGCTGGCCAAGACAGTGGTCTGGGGGCCAGGCTCGCACTCTTGACCACTGGCCACGAGCCCTGCTAGATGCACACCCCACGCCTCCGTGGAGCCCAACTGCCCGCCCAGTCTCACCATAGACTGAAAAGTTTTAAATCATGTCAACCGCATAATGCTTGCTTCATGTGAGAATTCTTTCAGCAGAATGGATACAAATTTTCCAAACAGTCTTTTCATATCTATGTATTCTATATTAAACGTGCTAAGGTCATGTTTCTGGGGCGTATTCAAGTAGCTGACAAGTAATTATTTAATAATAGTACATTGAGTGCATTGTAATTATTCTTGCTGTAGTCAGGTCATAGTATCCAACAGAAATTTCCTACCAACCTGCTGTATCCAAAGTTTTGTAAAAAGTTGTAGAAGTTGTTGATCTTTTTGATTTTATATTCAAAAAGTCTCTTTTTATAAATATTATTTATTATACAATGTATATACCTTTGAGTTAACTAAGATTATATATTATATAAATATATATATATTTGGAGAAAATCTATTTCATCATGCAGTTTTTTTCTGTTGAGTCATTAAAGAGAAGGTAAACAAACTTCCAGTGGATACCTTGTACAGTGTGTGGGGTTTCCAGGTGAATGCTCAGGAGGTCAAGAGTGATAGGTTCTGAGTGGGGTGGGCTTGGCCTTCACTCTTAAACTAGAGGCCAGAGCTAAGGTCCCTTCCTCTGCTCTCTAAGCAAGGTCACCTGAGACGTGGTAAACTGTAGGTGTCGTTGACTAGAGGACTCTCTTACAGGCACACTTTGTTCTAAATAGATTTCTAACAAAGAATTTCCAGTTTTAGAAATAAAACCACCTGGGCAGTCCTTCATTTCATAGATTCTGGCCCTTCGATCGCACATTTGAGTGTCACAGACATTGAAAGATGTGGCGCAAAGCCAGCTGACCACCGAGCTGGCCAGTAGCTCAGTCCCTTCTTCACCCGCATTTTCAACTCCATTTGTTAGACACGTGGGATTTGCTCTTTTGAAAATGAAACTTGTCAGGAGATGGTTCTTCCCTGCTAGTTTCCAAGAGCTAAGCTGTAGGAGGGGCTGGGTTGGTTGGGAAGACAGAATGATGTGCCCTGGGCTGTCTGGAACATTCCAAGTTTTGGATTGGTTTGGGCAGAAAGAACCAACCAGAGGGCATGCTCTAGGGAAGGGCATTCTCTCCTTGGACTGCCGCTTCAAAAGGTCTCCTCTGAAGCTCATGCGTCACGCCTTCTCCACAGTGAGATGCTGTAACTCAGTTTTATGACAACAGAAAATCCTTTGGTCTTCAGACTTTCCCATAAAATGTCACCTTCGCTTTATCTGGCTCAGCTAAAATGTTTTCTCTCGCTTTCTCCTCATTCACCTTTATTGGGAACAAATCTTATTCATCTCGCTGCAGAGAAAAAAAACATGAAATTAAGGGGACTGCCTTGGGTGGTGAAGACGGCTGCCCGGTGCTCCATCCAGACTCAGCCTCACACAGGGAGTGGCTACTAGAAGTTCCGGAACTTTATTTGGCCATGACAGGTTTTTATTTAGTCCCTGAAAAAGTTACACCACAAAGTGGTTTGTCTCATCCGGGCAAGGGGCTGGACACAGAAAGGGCACAGGTCATCTCTCGCGGCACCCGGGGTTCCTTTCTTTTAACCTACAAGATTGCCAAATATTTAAGTGGTTCTTATTCAGACTTACCCAGGCACTTGTCATCTTTTCTATGATTAATCATGTTCTTTGATTAAAGCGAATGCAGTTTATAGCAGTGCCCGAACATTTAGTTTCTCCCTCAGCATAAATACTAATAAGCACCTAAAAGTAAGAGGAAGTTGATAAAAAGATGCAATAGAAAGAAGAGATGCTATAATGAGAAGCTCTCTGCTGAAGCAGTGTTTTCTGATGACGAAGGGACAGCTCAAGAATGAGGGGATGAGGTATAAATAAAGGCATTAATCCAGCCAATGCACAGCTACTATGCTGCCACGTTTCTTCCAGCTTAACGTAGAACTTTCTAGAAGGCACAATATTATCTTACCATTAATCTCATACTTCCCAAATAGTGAGACAGAGTCAGTTGGGTGGAGACTGCATGCTGGGAAGATTTCAAGCCCGAGTCCTCCTTGCAGATTCTGTCTTCCCTACTTGGGACTCTTGCCGATCGCGGGCGCTATCTCCTGCATCTTAATGCCATGCTGTCCATACAGAACACACCCTCCGCGGGCTCAGCTCCAGGACCCAATCTTGGCACTGCCTGCCAGCTGATGAGAAACTTTAGATCATTTTGCAATGACTTCTGAAATTTACATGCTTTTTTGAACTCTCATCCACACCTTTCCCAGTCACTTCTTTGAAGAGGCTTATGGATCGAGTTGCCAGGCAAGGAAAATTAAGTCTTGCTTTTTACCTGTGTTTGGGGCTGGGTTGGTTGTTTATCGCTGACTCAATGCTTCAACAAGTCTGTTTACCAGGATTTGATTATTATACACATTTGAATCTACCCCATGACTTGCTGCTGAAACTTAAAGGGGAGGCTGTTCATGGTAATTTTCAAGATGTGAAAAGACATAAAGCCTTAAACCAAAACGTGTTCCATTTTAACCACCACTATATGGTTTTTCCACTATATGGTTTTTTTACATTTAAAAAAAAAGTGTTTCAATGAAGATGGACAAATTTAAAAAGACTAAAATGACCTATTTTTAAGAGATTTTAATTACATCTTCTAAACTGCTAATCGTGCATGTATAGATGAGGAACTCAAAGGCAGGAGCCTCCCTGCTGTGTCACCAGGCCATGAGGCATCTCTGTGCTCCTGGCGCAGTGGGGTGTTGCAGGGTGTTGGGATAGACTCCACCTTCTCCAGCCACACAGGGTCCAGAATGGTGTGGGATGGCTCCATGGCGGGGCGGGGTGGGGGCTCACCTTGCTGTCAGAGAAGCTCTGAAGATAGCCTCTCCCACAGAGTCTTGCAGATTTTCTGGGCTGACTTTCCTCCTAACCTGGGCCAACTCTAAGGACCAGGGTGTAGGCAAAGAGATCTGCTAGCTCAGAAACATGCGTAAAAGGCACAGGAGATTCAAACAAACCATGTAAAGAAATACCACTGAGTGTTTCAGTCTCTTGGTTTGTACATTTGACAAAAAGGAGTAATTCTAATTAAGAAACATTATTCTTGGGCCTCCATGGTGGTGCAGGGGTTATTTCTCAGCACTATTAAGCTAGTGCCAGCCACTGCGGCATGAGTTCGATTCCCAGCCAGGGAGCTGACCCACATGGCACAGCAGACCTCTCCTGTCTCACCCTCTGCTCCCCTCAGCAGTGTATTTCAGTCAATCCGCCTGTTCTGCTCCCCACTCTGTCTCTGGTGAATCCTCTCTAGCCTACACCCCAGTTCTTCTACACAAAAAATAAAATCTCTCATTCTTCAAAAAGAGAGAGAAACAATATTCTTTTCTGGTTTTCCACGAACTCAATGATCTTGGTACCCCTTAGCTTTTTAATAGGTAAAATTCCTGTGAATTAACTTTTAAAAATATGTCATTGACCTGTTTTTCTTTTAAAAAAACAATACTTTCTAAATAATTAAACTTTCTTTTCAATTAAAATCACCCATCTCCTGGGCCTCCCCAGTGGCGCAGCGGTTGAGCGCTGGGTTGCGGGGCTGCCCGCAGCCTCTGCAGCACCGGTTTGATCCCCGGCCACTGGGCGAGGGTCCCGCATGGCGCGCAGACCTCTCCTGCCGCCCACTGCTCCCCTCAGCAGTGTACTTCGTCATTCTGTCTGCTCTGTTCTCCCCTCTGACTCTGGTGAATTCTCTCACCCTCCCGTGCTTCTGACTGTACCCAGTGCTTGTATAAAAAAAAAAAAATTGGGCCTCCCAGGTGGCGCCGCAGTTGAGTGCTGGGTTGCGAAGCTGCCCACGGCTGCGGCGCCGGTTCGATCCCCGGCTGCTCCCCGGCCACCAGAGGAGGGTCCCACATGGCGCGCAGACCTCTCCTGCCGCCCGCTGCTCCCCTCAGCAGTGTACTTCGGTCCTTCTGCCTGCTCTGCTCCCCGCTCTGGCTCTGGTGAATTCTCTCACCCTCCCGCGCTTCTGACTGTACCCAGTGCATGTATAAACAAAACAAACAAACAAATAAACTAAATAAATAAAAAAACATGCCTCTATTAAAAAAAAATCAATTAAAAAATAAAAAATAAAAAATAATTAAAAATAAAAAAAAAAATTACCCATCTCCTATGCTAGTTAAAACAAGACACTTGAGTCTCCTTTTCACCAATTCATATCAGACATGTATGTTGTTTGGTTCAAAATATTGGTCTAGAGAACGTTTCAAGTATGCATACTCTTTATTGCATTCCTTCATTTGCATTAAACAATATAGTATTTATATTTTTCAATATAGTTTTGGACAAAACAAAGACATTAATCTCACTTAACAAGAGACAGAAGTTAATACAACATCTGCTGCCTTCATGGGAAGAAAAAGGAGGCAAAATTTAAAACAAACGAGGGGGTCCAGACACTGGCCACCAGGAATCACCGGATGTCACGATACAATCCACTTTTTAAAAAGCCACAAAGTAAGCTAGGGGTAAAACCCAAAACAGTAGATCGGATGTGCATGGTTAGCAAAATATACAGATAGCAAGATCTGGAGATAATCTGCCCTCTAACCGCAGGGACAAATGTCAGAGCCACACCCACGGGACACTGGCACAAGCCTCACAGGAGACACTGTCCTCGAGTTTCAAGTAGCAATGGGGAGGTGGTGGCATGCTTCAGAGTCCTCATCACCAGGTAGGATGGTCTAGGTGGAGTCCTGTAGCGCAGTTACAAGACAGATTATCCATTCTCTTCCCTCGGGAAGAAACACATCGTGGGGGGGAGGAAATGTCCAATGCTTTGGAATGGATATGAAAGGACTGAGGGGGAGCGCCAGGAAGGGGGTTATTTTTTCTGGAGATAGTGTTTTACTTAGATGTTAGCTAGTACAGCTCATTTAAAATGAAGGCTAAATTCTAAAGTCATTTGGGAAACAGAAAAGTGGCGACGCAAATAAGCCTCAGTGTCAAACTAAGGAGCTGGCTGTTGAGAAGTGGACCCTGGTTAGTGCTAAGAGATTTGTAAATGACTTAAATTTTAACAACGCTTTTCCGGTTCGGGGTGTTTGCTTTTCCCATACACACTTTCACAAGTTTTTGACAACATCTACCAAGCAGTACTGATTAGCATGTCGCTTACCACAGCAAACTAAGTTACATTACGGGGATGTCACAGCCCACACAAGAAAGAATCTGACTGTTAAGAAAGAGCTCCTCCTGACTGCAACTTGGAAACAGCTCTGGAAATGATTGAGAAGAGCAGCTTAAAAATTCAAAACCCAGTTTCTTCAGGCAAAAGTAGCCACCAGTTTTCTGGGAGAACTTTTAACTAAACACTGAATTACCTTTAGTAATTCCTGGCCCTCAGCACAGCTGTCAGGTAAGCCCACACCTCTAGTCACTGATCTACACTCTTCCTTCCAATAGGCCCATGTTGTCTTGCAACAGCATTTTGTTTATTGAGAGTTGGATGGTGGCGGTGGGGGTGATGTATAGTGTTCACAAATACACTTAGAGGCTGAGAAGAAGGAATCATCTTAGCTTGCACAGAGAGGTAAGCACAGCATTCTAGAGCAAATTGATGCCTTCCACAAAACAGGGGTATCTCAGGAGGCAGAGGGAGGTTACCGCACTACTCATGCAGAGCGAGCGCATGGCGGGAGGGACATTACACCCAGTCCAGTATCTTGAGTACGTCGTGAAGGCCCCAGGCGATCTTCACCTTGGTCGCTTCTCTTGGTCACTATGTGCTTGAAAATAATCCATTTTCATAGTCAAGGGGGCTACTGCAAAAAACCCAAAACACACACACAACACATGGGGGGTCTGCAAAAAGCCCTTCATCACTACATAAGAGCTTCTACGTTTTTCACTACGCATTTGCTAGTAGGTGAGCATTTCACAAGGAGGTCACGGCTCCATGCATTGAAAAACAGGTTCCAATAAATATGTACCATTGAGTTCTTCCCTGCATTGTGACAAGCAAGTTTTGTGAAGCAGGACAGGGAGAGCAAACCAACAGTGCAACCAATTCCCTTGCTTGGTCTCTCAGACCTACAACACAGCAAAGAAGTCTAATAAACGGCAAAAAAGTTGTCCAAGAAAGGTTGTGAACTCAAATTTCTAGACACTGTAGAGCGACTCTGAGCCTAGGCGTTGGGGCTGAACAGAGGGTCAGCCTGGCTGACAGCCTCTAGCGTGGTGTGTACTTACGCTCCTTCTTCTCTTAAGAGGGCCAGGAATTTTCTCACACGGTATTCAGCATCCATCTAAAGATGTCAGAAGAAATAAAGATGACGGGTTAATAACTAAGCGCTTACTTCATGCCAAGGAAATGCTTGGTTTCATCCTCCATCTGTCTCTGCTGAGTCACAGAAATGTGCTACCTGCTCCTTGACCAGCATTCTGGTGCGCAGCGAACAAGGTTACGTCACTCGGGAGACGTGCATGGGATTTACTAGCATAGAGGAGGGCCATGAGCAAGGTTTCCGAGGCCCCGGATGGTGTTCACAGCGCCTGGGCAGGGCTCCCTGGGCAGTGCTGTGTGAGGAGGCGGAAGGCCGGAGAGGCATAGAGCAGGACAGAATGAGGCCACGCGGTGGCCACTGATGGGGTCAAACGGCATTGGATTCGTAGGATTGAGGTATAAAGGGAGACCAGACTCGAAGACACCAATGAGACTGGATAAGATGACTAAAAAATAGCCCTTTAACTCTGTGATCAGCAGAGCAGCCTTCCTCAGCCTTCGTCTTCCTCGCACAGCTTCTTTTTTGCAATTAATGAAAAAACTGTGCTGAAATTAAAAATTGAAGAGTGGAGATGACTTCTCTGACACCGTCGCTAGATAATCTGGGTCTCCTATAACTGAGAGCAGGATCGTGAGTGCAAGGAGCGATGGGGACTATCTGAGTTTTGGTTCTGGTTGTTGTTATTCATTATCCAAATTGATTTCCATTTTATATTCATATTTATACCAGTTGTTTGGTATGTAACTACATTTTATTCTCTTTGGTCCACCAGAAATGTGAAGTTATCTAAAAAATGATCATTAAAAACATCTTTAATTCCTTAAGATGAATTTTTATAGTAAGAAACACACCTAACTTTTCAAAAATGTTCCAGAGCAGGAGTCTGTTTCTCAAGAGGGAACTCCCTGCCCTCCAGGAACAGCTTTCAAACACTCACTGCAGCTGTGCGTAAATGTGCAATTGGATTCCCCCCCTCCAACCATTTTTTTTTTTTTAAAAGATTTCTTCTATCTCAGAAAAACATGGAACAGAAGTTTCAAATGTATCAAAGTTAAGAGGTCAGACTACAAAGGACTAAGAAAAAGTGTGAATCGCTAACAAAAGAAACATTTTTCCTCTTTGGGAATAGAATTACATATGAATCAATTGTCAAGTTCTTTAAAAAAAAAAATGGAACTGGCTGGAGCTCAGCTGTAGTCGGTACTTGCAGGTCTTTGCCCATTAAATATATTTAATATGTGTGAGCAACGACTTACTGACTTGCCTGTAGCGATGGAATTAAAAGTCAAGAGAAAGGGAGGAAAAAAGTAATCTAGATAAATGACTTTATTCCCTCAGGTGACATCCAGTCAGAGCAGATCCTCAGCACTGTGCAAGTTTTAACAGAATTGTGTATAGTGAACAGAGAGGTAACATGACTTATATTCTGCTAAACTACATGCCTCTCCACTTAGACTCAGCCTCTCTAAGGCAGATCTAAAGAGAATTCACTCAGCTGCACGAAATCCATTTGACATGAAGGGGTTCAAACTCAGAGGCCTATGAAGTGTCAGTCGCTGAAGATTAGGCCTGAGCGCCCCACTCTCACTTTCTGCCCCACGTACATAAGAGGCATTAACTTGATCACTGACCTGCAGGCATCAAAGGAAGAGGAAGGGTTAGGGATTGGAGAAAAAAACGCACATAGTTTCTTCTATGCAATTATTGAAAAAAAATGAGTTGAAGCTAAAAAAAAAATGAAGAAGAGAAGAGCTGACTATCTGACAGATTTATCTTCTTCCAAGGAAAGAGACAATACGTCTGCCTATGCACCTTACTAAGAATAATCTTAAGCAAAGTGATTAGTCGGTAACTGGACTGCTCATTAAGGAAAATAAATAAATACATTGGCTTTGGAATGGTCCAGCTGAAAGTGCAAACGATTCAACTGCAGGCTCCTGAAAGCCACGGTTTTATTTTAAGTTACCCAGCACAGATTAGAAAATATTCCCTTCGAGTGACAGGTCCCAGGCCCTACTTGAGATGTCATTGTGAAATGTCAGCTCAGTCTCTGCCACCAACTGCTCACTGAGGGCAGGACTGAGCAGTAATGATTAGAACGCAGCCAGTCTGGGACCCGGCACCTGGGAGAGGTTCAAGTTTACTGAGCAGCCTGCCGTGTGTCCACCTCTATTCAGGGGCTGTGGATTCAATATGAGGGAGAGCCAAGGTCCCCAAATCGTAGACCTATGATACATTTCTCCTCCAACAATTTTAGGTGCGGAACACAGGCACAGGATGGCACAGAGAGGGCAGACTACCTTCCAACAAGATGAAAGGTAAGTGAGCAGATGTGAGAAAGCCCCAAAGGAGGTTCATCTGCCTTTGTCCTGGCAGTCGCCTGGGGCTCAGTGCCCTATATGATCCTGGATGCTTTGACCCCATAGTAGCTGGAATGGATTTCCAGGAGCCGGCAAGGCCAGGCTATACAAAACCTCAATCTAATCTGGACAACTCAATTAGCTTGTCTCTTAAAACAATCTCCAGGCTCTTTGGTGTATACCAGTCCTTTCTTGGTCTCCAATGGGCAACACCACTGCCTGCCATTGAAAACCGGCTGTGCAACCTCGGGTAACCCAATGACAACCAGCCCATGGGACACTCGGTACCCTCGTCTCTAAAACAAGGGGGCAGCAGATCAATTGTTCCTTTCTAGTTCTAAGATCTAGTGACTCCCTAAATTAAAACTAGAAGGAACTTTATAATCCTTCTCCTATCTTTGAATTTTAAGAAGTGGGAAAGAGATGCACTAATGAATTACTGTTTGCTCTCCGAAGCAGGCTCCTGATACCAACCTGAGTTCAAAAATAATATAAGAGAATTAGAACTTAAATGCATTAAAACCTTAACAGAGATAGGAAATGAAACCTCTGGGAAGGCCCTGAAGCTTCTGGGTCTGTACTGCACCGAGAAGGAAGCATCTTACCTGCAGGGACATCTCGATCAACATCAGCAGCTTCTTGATTCCTATCCAGACCTTCTTCCCTTTGACATGCTGGGCGATGGTGGTACGTTCCTTATCCTTGAAGTTGCCCAAAAGCTACAAAAACAATAAAAGTCATGAAAGCACTTTTATAGCAAGTACATCAGCAACATTAATTCATTCTCACGTTTACCTTTAAAAGAACCATGGTAAGGGGCCTCCTTGGTGGCGCAAGAGGTTAAGCACCGTACTACGAAGCAATCCACAGGCTCTGCAGCATGAGTTCGATCCCCGGCCAGCCAGGGAACAACCCACATGGAGCAGCAGACCTCTCTTGACTCGCCCTCTGCTCCTCTCAGCAATGTACTTCGGCCAATCTGCCTGTTCTGTTCCCCACTGTCTCTGGTGAATCCTCTCACCCCCCGCATCTCTGGCCTGTCTGTACCCCAGTTCTTGTATGCATAAATAAATACATCTTTAAAAAAAAAAAAAAGAACCGTGATAAGAACTGGTTGAAGCTGACAATACTGTCCCATATTTAAAAATCTAACCTGACCTTGTACTCAGTAGGTACAGATATCAAAGCAAAGACTGGTGTCCTAAAGCCTCCTTCCCTATGGATCTCTGTTATCATTTAGAGGGATATTTGCTGGGGGAGAGAAGCACCAATCCATAATAAATATCAGTTAAAATTTTTAACATTCCTTTCTAGGAACAATCTGTATGTTTCAAAGCAGACTAAATTTAATTCTCTTGCCCAACCTTGGCACAAAAGCCACTTAACTAGACCCTGGAGACATTTATCATACAGATGATTTCTATTTTGTTGGGAGTATACCCCAATTGTATGGGTCACGGGCATGTGCAGAAGCCCTGACTGTTGCTGCTGAGCAAGTTTGCATATATTGATTACTTTACTCTCCTTCGCCATTCCTGGTTTTTGGTCCCTGTGGCCCACTCATGCTGGGTACAGAGGAACTCATTCCTGGGAGCTTGTACGCTGCCTACACAGAGGACTGGGAAATTAATTCCCTCTCACTTGGATTCACTCTTCTTATTTTAACTCCTGAAAATGACTGAAGGTACATCCCAGGCTCCAAATCCTAGGTTGGCCCAGAAACTAAGCACCAGTGCAAAATAACATGGCACCCTCCGCGTTACTTCTAGCCTCAATTCATTCCTGTTCAGAATGCAAACCACTGGCGCATCTTCACCTCCAGAGCCTCTAGCAGCTGCTCTCCCGTGGCAATGTTGGGCACATGGATGGTGGTGCTGAAAGCATTGAGCATCTCCATCTCCTGAAGGACATCTTTGCGGCTCGTGGTCCCGATGATGAGAAGCTTGCGGCCCTGATCACAAGAGGAGACATACTTAGAATGCGTAGGACAGGGCTAATTAGGAAACCAGAGTAACGGACAATATTCCTTTATTTAATTGCTGAAACACAATTGATTAAGCCAAAGAGAAGAAAAAATTCAGAATTTTCCTTATGGAAATCTGAGGGAAAAAAAAGTGATCACTAACATGGTTCAGAAAAAAGAACACTTGCTTCAGAATATGATTCAGAAAGAGGCCGTGGCTCTTCTCATTCCTATCAACACAGTAAATCAGGGAGCTACAGGAGCCAAACACTAAGCACACTGTAGTATCTGCTTGTAATTCATTTCTCAGACAGCATGGGGGGTATATGATGGGAACTGGGCAAAAATTGAGATGAATGAATGAATGAAGTCTGTATCACCCACTTAGCAAGGCTTATTATTTATTATGCTTTTTGGAAGAGGGGCATAATAACAATTTATTTCTTGAACTTAACTGTGAAAGGCATGGTGTTAAGAACTTCATATAGCTGTCACATTTAAACTTTTTTTTTTTTTTTGTGGGACCCTCACCGGTCCCCGGGGATCGAACTGGCGCTGCAGAGGCTGCGGGTAGCCTCGCAACCCAGCGCTCAACCGCTGCGCCCCCAGGGGCCCACATTTAAACATTTTAAATTTTACTTTTAACCCCCCAAATATAGAAGGAAGGAATCCTTAAAATTATGTCACTATTCCGGATAGGCCTCCAGAGGTAGCCGTTTTCAACCTTCTTAGCTTTTCTTTCTGTAATTACTTCCTATCTTTGACAATGAACACAACTGCTTTTAGATTTTTGTTTTCAGTTTTACTGACTTCCTAGTATGGATGATGGAAATTTCACATTCATTTTGCATTTACCACCATCCCCGTGTCCCTATTTTCATCCTTCCAATATAGTGATTTTACAATTCATATTCAGTATTTACTATGATTATATAAACATGACTTATAGCTAAGTCGTATAGTACACTATAAATTTCCTTTCTTGGGAAACATTTTGTTTTTCTTAGAGTTAATAACTGCATTCTCCCCTACCCCCAGCTCCTTTGCTTAGTTTACCAGGTACCTACCAAAAGTTCCCTCCCAGACAAACACAGCCAGCACTATCCTTTCACTATGTTCAAACTTGTCAGGGAATTTTTAAATTTTTTGTTGTTTTTTTTTTTTTTCCTCTTGGAGATATTCCCCTCCTGGAGCCCCTCTGTTCTCAAAGTTTAATCTGAACTGACTGTTCCCTAGGTCTGCTGCTCAGCTGCAATTCTAGAATTTTCCACTCTCCTGTTAGATGCCCTATGTCCTAGCCTCCTTTTTTCTTCATTTATTCCCTCTTCTCTGTAGTGAACATACTTTATAAACTTCCTGTAAAAGTCTGTATGGGGGGCCTCCCCAGTGGTGCAGCGGTTGAGCGCTGGGTTGCGAAGCTGCCCGCGGCCTCCGCGGCACCAGTTCGATCCCCGGCTGTTCCCCGGCCACCGAAGGAGGGTCCCACATGGCGCGCAGACCTCTCCTGCCGCCCGCTGCTCCCCTCAGCAGTGTACTTCGGTCCTTCTGCCTGCTCTGCTCCCTGCTCTGGCTCTGGTGAATTCTCTCACCCTCCCGCGCTTCTCACTGTACCCAGTGCATGTATAAAAAAAAAAAAAAAAAGTCTGTATGGGAGGCAAAAATTTAAAGGCCTTTATGGAAAAGCCTTTATTCCAACCTTAACAACTATACTGTATTTATACTTGATAGTTTGGCTAAGTATAGAGAACAAGGTTAGAAATAATTTTCCCACAGAATTTTTAAGGCATTGCTCTATGGTGTTGCTGGCTAGAAGGTCAAAGCTATCCTGGTTTTCTGACCATTTCTAACTTTTTAAAATATAATTTTTAAACAATCTCTTTTTTTATCTTTATGTTCTATAATATAAAACTTAAATTATTTACCTCAAGATAAGGCTTTTTTTACTCATTCTGCTGGCATGAGATACGGGTTTCTTCTAAACAGAACTCCAATCATTCAGTTCTAGGAAATATCTTGGATTCTTTGAAGTTTCTTTCCATTCACTTTCTGTTTCCCTGGACTCTAGAATAGTTGGATATAGCTCAACACAGAATAAACTTCTAATTTCATTTTCTTTTTATGCTCCTGGTTTTTATTTCTTTCTCTTTCAAATACTTTTTGGATTAGCATCAACTTTACCTTGCGATCTTTATATTAAGCTTTTCTATAAATTTTTAATTTCTAAGAGTTCTTTCTTGTTTCTTAAATGTTTCCTTTTTTATGTTATCCTATTATATTTTATGGAAATAATAACTTAGTTTAGATTTCTGAGAGACTTTTAAAAACATTTTCCTCTGTTCTCTGCTCTGTCACTGTTTCCTCTGGCCTCCCCCCATTTGCAAACTGGAGGCTTTCCTTGGTGGCCAGATGTTTGTTGAATGGCTTCATATTAAAAGTTAAACCAATGACTGGTAGTTCTGAGTCTGAGACGTCACTATAGGATGATCAGATAGAGTGATTACTGGAGATCTTTAATGGTCATTATGTATAAATTTTTCCCAGAGAGGACTCTTCTGATCTCCTTCATGAGAGTCACAAAGCCTAGTTTCTGGCACACTGGGAGATGATGGACAGGGTCTGCGTATCTACTACTGTTTACTGTTTAGATCAGTCTCTTATTTAATGTTCATTATAATAGTGAGATTTAAGTACTTGTATTGTCTCTACGTTACTGATGAAGCTGTTGCATCTCACAGATGTAATTTGTTCAACTAAATAACTAAATATGATAGTGCCAGGGATGGAAACTATATCCAGAATCCATGGGGGAAAACACATTAATGTCTCAAATTTGATGGTGGATATGCTATAATATATATGGTTGCTGAGGTGAGAAATTGAACAATTGAAACCCAGATAGTGTTGTAAATTAATGCTACCTCAATTAAAAAGAAAAATAAACTAATGTCACTAGATTTATGATCTACATTCACTCCACAAATAAGTCTTTAATCATTACTCACAAATCTTAGAAACTCAGGAAGTCAAAATAAACTTGGAAATAAAGAAATTAGTACGTGAAAATGAAAATAAATGCAGGAACATATTTTTAAAAAATTGAAGCTCAGATACCAAAATAATTTGCATTTTATAAACATTATACTACTGCTGGCAATAAGGCATGCTAGCCTTTCTCAATCTTTCTTACTGTTTTTGCCCACCTATTGTGCCGAGAATGGATAATGCACCAAGATAAACAAAGGTGCACTGAAGATACAAAGTTGAGATGTTCTGGTAGCATTACTGATTGGTATATCAGATGTCTGTGCAAAGATGTATGGGATAGAAGTGCACAGATTAAGGGATAACCATTACTGTTATTCAAGAAATCAACTCACTAAAAATTAAAGACACTAACAGTTTTTCTAGAGAAATATGAAACAGACCTTATACAGACAGATGGACACAAAATAGTTAATTTCAAGCTAACATGGGAAGGTGGAGGTAATGCTGAACAGAGGCTTAAGGAATGAGTAAGTCCATTGGGGAGATGAGAGGGAAGGACATTCCAAGTCAGAAGGAGCAGAAACACATAAGTCCAAAGGCAACAGAATGAAAACTAAACTGGGGTGTTGGGTAATTACAAATGCATAAAGACATATAAACTTCCACTACTGGAGAAAAGTGGTGCTCTAACAAAGAAGTTTTACCACTAAAATCTAGTGGTAACCCTAAGAACATACCCCTAAGAGCTAATAGATGCCAAAGGCCACACAGACGGGAACATCCCATTGTAATGTAAGGTAACTGGTTTTTTCTTTTATCCTTAGGTTTTCAATATTTCTGAGCCCACAGTTCAAATTTCCTCATCTTGCTCCTCTCTCATGGAGGACAACATTAGCCCTAGGAGAACGGCACCGAACAAGTTTTTTGCTCATTCCAGAAAGTTGGAATTTCCATTTCCCTAGTGAAATTTTCTCTTAGGTTAGTAGTGACTATGCTCATCAGAGTGTTGAAAGACTGGGAAATGTAGAGCAACTTATAATGGAGACGCTAATTTATGTTTTGCTTTTCTGCTTGTTTAACAAGACTGCAAACACTGCAGAGAGGTCACGACCCAGGCAAGTTCAGGCCTTGACTTGTAAACCATCATCTTTAAGAAAACACCGAAAAACATTACCAAATTATTAAATTGTGCCGGGTCATTTTGTATATTAATTAGTGGTAATGCTCATGAGGCAGATTCATCATGGGGAAAAAAAAAAAAAAAACAAAACCAGCTCCAAATGTCGTCATATAATAAATCACACTGGAGAACGCTGTGGAGGAAAAGCTGCCAGCAGCATGAAATGAGAAGGCCAGCTTTAAAAAGCAAAGCAGAGCTCAATCTAAGAGGGTCTGGGTGGCTGCTAGTCTTGTTGACAGCGTCAAAGCTTGCCCCTTGATGGAAAGGCAAAAAAGGGAGAGAGATGACCTGGGGTGTGGGGGGAGGGGGCGTGGTGGTGCAAAGTTGTTCCCAGTCTACTCTTTACTGAGATTTGCTAGTCGGGATGAATAAAGAGAAGGCCAAATAAAATGACTATCTGCCAATCGGATTATGATAAACATTGTCCCAAGGTTAAATAAGTATCAGTTAACTAATCTTAGTACCATAAGCAGCAACTCAGGTGAAAACATTACCATGAAAAAGGCAAGGCTCAGTCAGGTGTTGATCCTTCAAAAAAACACTTCTTTACATGATGAAGAATGAGCCAAGTACTAAGCAGCATCTAAGCCTTTTGCCACACAAAGGGCTAACCAGATAATCCACACCCTTTCAAAGGTCCTGCCCATTGATTGGTCCCAATAAACTGATTTGTAACAAAAGTTCATGTAGAAGAAAGCTTTTTTTTTAAAAATAAAAATGCCACCAATATAATACTGCAGTGAAATGGAGGGCTGATTTTAACCTGTGAACAAAAGTGAAGTCAGTTATGCAGTAAAGAAAGACCATTCTTTCTGTATCATTCAGTGCTGAGCAAGTGTAATACACCCTGGGTAAGAAGAATTAACTCGGAACAATTGGGAATCCTGAAATGGATTAAGAAGTGAGTTTAAAAGTGCAACTCAAAACTGCTGAGTGTTGGGGGCTTTAAACTTGAAACTTGATTTTTGGATTGTTAGGATTTGGGTTTTTTGTAAATGAGAGTGGGGGATTTCAGAATATTAAGAATTTATAAACCTTGTAAGTAAAAGATAAAACAGATGAGTTCATCAGACCAGTAACAAGAATTTTCTCTGTTGAGCTGCTGACGGAATCATGAGCTGGGTGTGTACTGTCAAAGTGATTACAGTCTAGCCGGGAAGAGCAATATTCAAGATCGCCACCCAGCAACACCAGGAAAGGCAGACTTTAACACCGGCTGAGGGGACATGTGCATGGAGTGGGGTCATCTGGGAAGATTCCTGGAGTATTGCAGAGACACTGACAAAGAGGAGGGTCTCTAAGGCTACTGACTCCTAGGTGGGCAGTGGAGGCGCTGAGCCCGAGCACTCGGGGCTGAAGACAACGTCTTGCTAGCGAGGTGCAGAGAGGGTAGCAAGAAGGACATTTACTATAAAAAGCTACGGGAAACTAAAGAAGGTCCTGGAGGAGGAAGAACTGTAATGAAGAGAAAGATGATTCTGGAAGCTCTGTGGAGGGAGATGAGGGAGCTGTGGGGCAGCTGTAGCACTATTGGGGGGCCAGTCCTGAGAGTGAGCTTCCAGGGAGGATCTGCACCTCCCACCAATCCCTCACATACACCTCTTTTTAATGGAGCCAGGGCTGGCAGAGCGAGAGAGGAGAGGCCTGTGCTCTGGGGGGCAGGTCCAGCAGGCAAGTGCAGGCCCCGCCACTCACAGCTGTGTGGCTTGGGGTAGATTATTTAACTTCTCAGCCACTGTCTCGACCATAAAAATGGGATTAAAAATCCTCTCTACCTGTCAGAATAGAGTATTAGGGAAGGAATTCTTGGGGGAGGGGTCTTTGCCATCACTGTGGAGGAGGCAAGAAGGAAGGGGAAGGGAGAGCGCGAGCGCGAGGGTGGTCTTGAGAGGAACCTGGAAAATCGTCCTCTGCTTTGGATGTCGGGGCTCTTGATATTATGTTGAAGGGGGAGCAGTGGGTTCTTCCAGAGGGCTGAGACCCGCTCCGGGCCTGGGAAGATGAGGGCTCCAATCTTCAGCTTAACTAGGGTTATAGTGAGGCCTGGAGAGGCCTGAAGCTAAAGATCAAATACCTCCTCAGAAGGAGTCCTGGCAGTGGGGTGAGCGTCAAGGGCCTCGAGAGGCAGTGACTTCTGCGGGAGAATCAGCTCGGGGCAGGAGGGGAGAAGCAGCTTGCTACCGAGAGGCACCTCCCGCCATCCCGTACCCAAGCTTCATCTTGAAATGGGGATCACTGATACAGAGACCTTTTAAAAAGTGTTACCGGACCTAGTGCTTGTACAACTTCACCACTGCATTTATTTGCGAGTCAGAATCTTGTTTCTAACCTTGTCCGGGGGGGGTGGGGGGGGGGTAGGACTGAGCACAGCACGCCAGGCATACAGGAGATGCTTCTATGTTCCCTCGGCCTCGAGTGCACTTTCCCTGTACGTCCACATGTTCCTTTGCATGCAAGTCAAGGTTTTGCTCAAATGCCACCTTTCTCACAAGGCCTACACGCCCTTCCCTCACCCCCGCCATTTAAAACCTGCAACCCCTCCCCCGTCCCGGCCACCTTTGCCCTGTTTTTCCACCCCATGGTACGGATGACCTTCTAACATACTCTACACTATTCGCTGTTTTTGTTTATTTATTGCTTGTCTTACTTCACGAGGACAGGGTTTTTGTCTGTTGGGTTTAATTGACGTGTCCTCTGTGTGTGTTTACATATCTATGTATATGGGGCGAGAAGTTAAGAATCATTTGTGTTGAATGAGTGAATGGTGATCTTGGTTTAGGTTTCAAGGGTAGCAGATCATTCCTTCCTTATTACGATCCCTCTTCTGGCCCTGGAAAAACTCACATTCTACTACTTCAACAGGATGACAACTAGCTACCGCTTCAGTGAGACTATACCCCTGCGCGCCAAGTGTTGAATGTTGTCACAACAAGTTTTAAAGAAATACTCTAGAATGAATGGCATGGATGCTTCACTTACGATATAAGTAGTTGCCAAAGACTGTCATATCTCTTAATTGATTAATCAGTAGTTAAGATATGAATGTGGACTTATCTAACGGAGAATAGATTATCACAAGATTATCACATTCATTTAAACGAGTGAGATAAACAAGTATTCAGCAGCTCCTAGAACGTTTGGTTTCCTCGAGCCAAGGGGGGAAATGACTACCCAAAAATAATCAGGAGTCTGGACCATGATGAAGAGAATGGGGCCTCTGCATATCTGCCTGCGTTTCTGACTGCTCATGCGCAAGTGTCTAACTTTTATTTCTTTTTTGGTAGTTAAATGTTTAAGTTGAATACCAAAGGAAGTATGTTTCAAATAAATCATGCTACAACTAGGCAGACGACAACACTTAAATTCTCCATTAGATCTTACCCTGAAGCAAATTCTTAGTCTACTGTCTTTGTAACCATCCTCGAAGAGCTACAAGCAGGGCAGGGGACTGTGAGGAGGGGGGCTCAGGATGCAGACTGGATATGACATGAGAAACTTCACCCCCCAAAATTTTAAATGATTACTTAGGCAAGAGCAGACCACTCTGTGATATTAAAGAATATTTTAGTACCAATTTGTGGAAAAGATACTGAATCATCAGATTTGACACTTGGAGTAGATTTGACAGTTAAAGATGACCTAGTCCCCTCTTCCTGCTCTCCCCCTGCTGGTTACAGTGTAGACGGGAGGAACCTGGGTGAGAGGTGCAGTGACCTGGCAGAAGCTTTTCCCTGCAGAGATAGAGCTGAAATTAGCTTCCGGCCTCACTGGTCTCTCCACTTGCTTTGCCGTCCATTGTTTTCCTTGTGTAACTGTTTATTCATATCAGCAATGCCTGATCTCTTAATTATAAGCGAGGCAGCTCTAGCACCTAGAAATTATGAATGCCGAGCTCTAAGAGAATACTTTAAATTATGAAGATAAAGTTGTACTGGCCAACAGCCACAGTATTCTCAGTGCTAAAAGGAACTGCTTTGTAGATCATGGGTGTATGTGGCAATTTTTTCCCCTTAAAAAAAAAAAAAAGAGACTAAAGTATAACAACAATTGGTATTTAAAGAGGTTAAGCTTCAGTCATTTTGGGGAAAATGAAGCCTTTGATTTCTTACGATGTCCTATTTTTCCCTCCAATAAAACTGACTATGCCCCATGAAGAAAAGTCACTATATACAAAGCACATCCTTGGTTTCCCAGTATTTGCTAATTCTGATGGAGGCACATGTTACACTGTCTCTCCCCATCAGTGCAGAAGTCCTTAGCATGGCAAGATGACCCTGGGAAATGTCCCTGTTATCATCTTTCAAGACCAAGATCAAGTACTACTTGTGACATATTTGCAGATTTTCTCAAGTAAAATGGACAGGCTTATCTTTATTCTCCATTGGAACCTGTGACTACATACTTACACACCTTTCTTCCTCACTCATCTGTGACAGGGAAGTCAGTTAACCTCTGTATGAATTAGAAAAGAACAGCCCTTCTAGGTGGATGGCTCAGGGAAAAAGCAGTCTTTTGGGAGCACCCTTGCGCCACCCCCAAAGCCCTAGCACCTTGTATGAGCAAAGGGCAGCCTTCCCCTCTTCCTTAGGGCTGGGCTGCCAGATAAAGCCCTGAGTATATGGGCCTCCCTGGTGGCCTAAGGGTTAAGTGGCCCACTGTGATGCCCGAGTTCGAACCCGGCCAGGGAGCTGACCCACGTGGAGCAGCAGACCTCTCCTGTCTTGCCTGTTGCTCCCCTCAGCAGTGTATTTCAGTAGATCAGGCTGTTCTTCTCCCCACTCTGTCTCTGGTGAATCCTCTCATCCCCCACAACTCTGGTCTACACCCCAGCTCTTCTACACAAACATAAAATAAAATCTTAAAAAAAAAAAAATGTCCTGACTATAAGTATGCCCAAACTCTGGATAAGCTTTACTTACACTAAATAATAATAATAATAATAATAATAATAAATAAAAATCCTTTGATGTCTTTCTGAAATTCAAATTAAATGGATATCCTGAATCCTTATCTACTAAAATATCTGACAACTTGACTCAAGGCAGACTCAGGGTGGGCAGCTTGGTGAGCAGGTCATGGGCTGGGATGCTAACCTCCACTTGACACTTGACCTTGAGCATAATCTGTACAACTGAACAGGTGGCCCTGCATTACCAGCTCCCTGAGGGCAGGTGCAATGTCTTACTCATCTTTGCATTTTTATAAAGTGGAACAAACATTTATTGAATGATCATCCTGATAAATATCACTTCCTTAAAGTGATATTTCAAACTTGCATATTCCAAAATAATTATTTAGGATGGAAAAGAAACTTGCTATTTCTCTTCATAAACTTTACACTACTGTCACCCCCTTTTTCTTGGACAACCTTTGTCACACTGGCCCGGGGGCACAGCACTGAGCTGGATGCCAGGTGGGCTCCCAAGAACAACTGTCAGAGTCTCAGCACTACTGAGTGTCTTATAGACAAGACCTTATATTAAATTAGGCTTACGTGAAAAAACAATTAGGCTTACGTCAAAAAATACATCACATATAGACTAAGTCACATATAGACTAAGGTAGACTCATTTAACTCTTGTTAGCCAGGCAGCAAATTAGTGCAAAGAATTAGAATTGAAGAATTTTGAAATTATGCTGCTAAGTTAAAAATGAAAACGATTTGGGCCTCCCTGCTGGCACAGTGGGTTGAACGCAGTACTGTGAAGCTGTCCAGAGCTTCTGCGGAGCAGGTTCGAGTCCCACCCAGCCAGGGAGTTGACCCATATGGCATGGCAGACTTCTCCTGTCTCGCCCGCTGCTGCCCTCAGCAGTGTTTTCAGTTGTCTGCGCCCTGCTCTGTCTTTGGTGACTCCTCTCACCCTCCCACGCCTCTGGCCTGTACCCCAGTTCTTGTATAAATAAATAAATCTTTTTAAAAAATGAAAGAAAATGATTTGTATATGCATTTTAAATTTGTTTCCTGATTATAAACAAATAGTGCTAAAAAAACAAAAGCTTACTGTAGAAAATTTATAAAATACAGGCAACAATAAGCAGGAAAAAAATCACCTATGATCCTATCATCTAAATAGGACAGCTGTCTTTAAGATGGAGAAATAACAATACTTCCTTTCACTTTTAATTCATTCTTTAAAATATTTCTTTTGCATGTGTTTTGAAATGAACATCATGCCATAGGATAATAGGTGTTTGAAATTACAAAAATATTGGAGGGGATGAGCTCAAATGATGTTTTACTGATAGGGGTACATGTTCCAAAGTCTGAAGACCATTGATATAAAGGTAATCACAACAAAAAATCCAACAAACTTCCTGTCTCCTTTTTTTTTTTTTTAATAACTGAACTCATACCATGAGAATAACTGAGGATTAAGTGAAAGGTGATCTGATGGTTATGCAGGCAGTTTCTGACACAGACTCAATTTTATATAAATAATGGGTCACTAGCTGGGTGACCACAAAGTTTTCCATGCCCTTGCTGTCCCTCAATATTTCTCCCTGTCCTCCCTTTGGGTTATTAGTCCTCTCATTCCAGAAACTGGACCCCTTCCTCTGCCTGCTCCAGGGCTGGTCAAGACAGGACCTGAAGGGGTAAGGTGGCATCTGGGGGGAAAGGCGAGCTGCTTTGCTCTTTGCGGCTGACATTTCCAGGCTGGCATCTTCTGCAGTGGCAGCATGTCTAGTGGGCGCCTCAGATGTGGGCTGGCTACTTTGCTTGCTTTTTAAATTTTATATATTTTTAAATTTTATTTATTTTTGCATAGGACTGGAGTGTAGGCCAGGGGTGCAGGGGGGTGATTCACCAGGACAGAGTGGGGAGCAGAACAGGTAGATCTACTGAAATACACTGCTGAGGAGAGGAGAGGTCTGCTGCACCATGTGGGTCAGCTCCCTGGCCTGGGATCTAACTCAGGCTGTAGAGGTGATACCATGATAGTGCTGAGACTTAACTACTACACCACCAGGGAGGCCCTACTTTGTTGCTTTTGCAGTGTTGTGTATGTGAGGGAAGACAGAGTCTGAGTTTTCTCTGAAGTGTAATAAAACTAATAATTGAGTTGTGCTTTGCTATTTACAAAGATTGACAATAGGGGCCTCCCTCATGGCGCAAGGATTTAAGCACCACACTATGAAGCAATCCACAGCCTCTGCAGCATGAGTTCGATCCTCGGCTGGCCAGAGAGCTACCCACAGGGTGCAGCAGACCTCTCCTGACTTGCCCGCTGCTCCCTCCAGCAGTGTATTTCAGTCAGTTTGCCTATTCCGCTCCCCACTCTTTGGTGAATCCTCTCACCCCCCCCCCCGCCCCGCATTGCTGGCCTGTACTCCAGCTCTATAAATAAATAAATCTTTAAAAAAAAAAAAAGATCGACAATAAACATTTATCTTATTTAATTCTCGCAACTAAAATATTACTATTGTTCCCATTTTAAAAATGAGAAAACTGAGGCTCAGACATTTAGTGACTGGATTCAGAGTCAAGTCTTTGAATTCTAACTGCTATGTTCTTATTTTACATTGACAATAACTGGTCCATGTGGAATTAAGACCTGCTAGCTTCAAAATATTTATTTAACAACATTCAACAAATAGTAGTATCTCTACAATCGAAATAGGTTTAAAAGGAAGAAGAGACAAGGGAGACCACTGTCTGGAGCCTCCTCTGCTCCTCAGTGTGAGGGGGAAGGAGGGTTGTCATGAGCAAGATGTGGCTACAAATCAAGTTGTGGGCCTGGTCCCATCTACATTCCAATAACTACTAGGAATATCGATGGATTATTCTAGACCCTTTGTAAGGTTCCTTTTATTGGGTTTTCTTACCCAGTAGCTCTTAGGCTGTAAAGTATAAATACCTACGAAATCGCCAAAGATCTATGTACTTGTTTGGGGGACAGGGAGGTAGAAGCTGTGAAATGGTCCTCTATCCACCCTGAGTAAGGAGAAAATGGGGGCTTCCGTCACTAAAATAATGGGCTGCCAAGAAAAAGGAAGAAGGTGGGCCATTGTCCCTGGAGGCAGAGGACAAGGGTGACTGGCAGTATCCTTGGGGAGCTCACAATGGCCAGAAACCCTGCCCCACCCCCTACTCCTGTCCTGGAAAGCTTGGAAATTCCTGTTTCTACTGCATTCTTCCTTTTATAACAGGGACTCCCAACCCCCAGAACAGACTGTTTTTCTTAGGACTTAGGAAAGTCTTAATTTCTACAAGTGGGAGATGAGGAAGCAGGGTGTCCCCGTTTCTTTTTCTGGTATTGCAGATGAGGAGAGTTGTGCCTGGACATTCCACCTCCCTCTCCATGGACTCTTATTCACATATAGCAGTTACATTCTCTTAGTTTCCTATCTTTTAAGCTAAAAGAGTCTATGAACAATCTAAAGACAACTCTTTTCTTTAAAAAAAAAAAAAACAAACAAACCTGGAAAACACATTTTGAGTTCACAACAATATTCATAAAATACTAGGTCCTCTAAGAACTTGAAAGAAATAGAATCTTAGATGTCAACCATAGGTCCCCAGCAATGGGCATATTCAAACCATGCAGGCTACACATTCATTCCCTTGGAAGATTTTACAAGACTTTACAAACCAATTCTTTGCAAATGGCATTCTCTCGGTGGATGAAGGCACACTATTTGTTGTGATTCCATGCTTCTCACAATAAGGCACTGATACTCAACTATGCAGTCCACGAAACACTGTGCATTATTTTAGTTGGCCCTCATTGGGGAGCATACAAATGGCAGGAGGAACAGTCTCCACAGACACACACACACAACAAGTTCAAGGCTACAAAATCAGAAGCCCTAAGACTCAAATTCAGGTTCTCTGACTCTGATATGAAGAGTGAGCGCTTCAGAGAGGGCACTTACAGTCACACAATTGTATGAGAGCACACCAGGGTGCTCCTGACTTCACATTTAACTTCCTATCAAGAGCAAATGAGAGTCATTTTTGAAAAATATTTAAATTCCTCCTCAGTTTTCCCAAAGAACTTTAAGCTTTTGATATTGTAATCATTCTCTCTTCCAGAAGCTCAGTCATCCTCATCTTTGTCTATTGCTTTGACTTCCTTTTTAATCATCCCTTTTCTAATGCTGATGTTACGTCACAGTAACATAGTGAAGGCAAGGGGAAGGATGAAGACATTATGGCAGGAAGAGGATATTTTGTCTCAGCACCATTAGCATTTCTCTGATGATTAATAATTTTTATATTCATTAATACCTATTGCAACCATAGCTTACATTCATCAGGTATTTATAGCAATATTTAAAAAAAAGGACACCCTGTTCCCCCACTATTTCTTGATAAATTAGAAATTATTCTACATATCTGGATTATATATATTTGATTTACATAGACCTTGCTAAGCAAAGAGAATTTTATAAAATATAATTACCATCTAACGTTTCTGACTTAAAAGTTACTGAATTAAAAAATGGACAAATTGGGCCATTAAGCTGTCAATCAATCATTTTTTGTTTTGGTCTTCAAATAAAGAAGTCCAGTGCAAAAGTCACCACATCAGTTATTACAATTAATGTGTCTGGCAAAGTGACTAAACTTCTTTCCTAAAGTGGCTGTATATCATATGGAGTCATACTGCAGTCACTGGCCAGAGTCTATTTTGAACAGATAGATGAAGAGATACTCATGTTTAGGCCTGCATGATGTGGAGGCGCTCCCATTATCTGCTTATTTCACTAAAGCAACCCAAAGACTGACGAGTTACTTAATATTAACCAAGACTTCCTAATAATATAGCTGAAGGAAGACTGTACTAAGCTGTCCTATAAGCATTGCATAAAAAAGCAGTCTTCTCTGGAGACGGGTAATATTAAAACAAAACCTGTTAAGACAAAAATGTGTCTGCCTGACTTCCCATCAGGAGTTTACTAACAGTTTCCTGTCACACCCTTCCCAGTTCTAAACCCTATTTCTTTCTTATTAGGTAATATTCCCAGGTGCCAGAGCAGTGAGAACTATCTTTTTCAAAACCTTTTTATGTAGCTAAAACTGAGTTCTATTGCAATAATATTGCTATGACTTTGGAGCGATACTCTCGTAAAAGTTTTCTTTTACAAAAAGTTCTTCCATGGCATATTGCAAATGAATTACAGGTGGACTGAGGAATCAGTTCTCAGCACTCTTTGGAAAGGCTGGGGGCGCTTGGCATGGCTGGTCTGATCCATTCACTCAGGTACATCATCAGAGGTTACTGTTTTCTCTAAGACAGACATGAAGGGGCTGGGAAACCCTTAACTGAAAGGGGATGGTTCTCCATAGACAAGGCTGTTCTGATAGGTCTTCAATTTGATTCCCTAAAGTGTCAAATAAACCCAGCATTCAAGCTCTCGGGTTCTTGGGCTTATCTACTCTCACACTTAGAGAAACTAGGCTGCCAGGTCATCTGACAGCCTGAGAAGTTCCTTTTTCAGGCACTTTATTCTGTCTCCCCAAAACTCTAAAAGGCGTGCCAGGAGAGATCAGTGAAAGAAACAATAAAGCTGTTGGTGCTACAGGTTTGGGGACCATTCACCTGGGCTTCCCCGCTTTACCGCTTCTTCCTGAACATGGAGGACACTCAGGCTTTCATCCTCCTGGGCTTGAAAAGCACATTCCCCTCAACCTCCATAAATCTGCAAAACTTGAAAAGCGCCTCAGTGTCATCAAGTAAAAGAGAGGGGCTTTAGGAATCTCTCTGGAAGGAGGGGTGTCTTCAAGCCTCTCACGGCTAAGCCGGACATTTCCTAACACTGGACAAATTGTATGTCCAGCTCAGGGAGGGTGAACTGCAGTGGTCTTTTACCCTCCGAGCCAATTGTTAGCTTTTCACAGGAATCAGCAGGGAAGCACATGTGAAACCTCTGTGGTGACGGTGAGCACCCCCAGGCCTTGTGTGACTCTGCATGTAGATGAAGCGGGCTGGGAGCTTTCTGAGCTGCTGCTGCGAGTTCTCAGAGCAGCCCTTTTCTGCGGCGTGGCTCCCTGCTGGGACAGCCCTTTTCAATCTTTCTATCCCCCCTCGATCTCTTCTCCTGCGGAACACAGGGAAACTTGATTGAAATAAAGGCCTAGGCAACATGGTTTATTTTCTCCTGTTCAATCCATTTTAGAAAAGCTTTTAATTGGTTTTAAAAAGATGCTAAACAAAATGTGATGATGTTTCTCAGTCTTCATGAACTGCAGATACCACTTTTTATATTCTCAAAGGGCTAATAAATCAAGAAATTAACTCTGCAGTTAAATTTAAAGCAAATCCACTGAATACCAGGTTCATTAAAAATCTATGCATTTACTTACAAAAATTTAAAATTCAAAGAAAATTATCCTAGTAGCTGAAATCTGACTTGAATTTTCAGTCCTACACTGAAAATCCAAGACCAAAGCAATCACAAAGGGAAAAAAGGAAGGCCTGTGAGCCAGTTTTAATAAGCCAATTTACAAGAGGGAGCGGAGAGGGGGAGGACAGAAGAGAATATCTTGATACAGAACAACATCGTGCCCCTAGAGGGGTTCTTTTATTTGAGCGTGTGCACACACGCACACACAGTTTTTCTGTGTGAAAGCTGGAATTACAACAAATGCAAAATTAAGGATTCTGCGACTGATATGATTACTGTATTGTCATCACATGTGCAAGCCTCTTTTTAAAGAGAAATGCCTACAACATATCTGTTTTCTTGATACTGATGAAATAGTTTTCTACACAGCTACACATATCTTTACAATATCCAGATTTATATATATATTTTAATATTCAGTTGAAAGTCTGAAAAACCCACATGAAAATGGTTTGATGAGGTGAACGCTTCTATTTCAGAATGTAGATGTTCTTCCTAGGCAGTGAAGCCAGAATGACAAACATTCTTGACACTGGATCAGCCTTATTTCTCTGAGAGAATACAAACTAATTTAAAAAGCAAGGTGGTAAAGAGAAAGCCTGGTTTTGCTTTGTTCAATATATGGCAACTAGCAATATTTTAAACATTCATTTCCTCTGCCACAGAGGGTCATTTGGCAGTCCAGGGCAGTCACCAAATTCTGATTAATGAGAGGCTGGTATTCTCTTAAAAGAGCATCCCTGCCATTTCCAATCACTAAGGCAACCAGCTCTTGCTTCTACTTTTTACATTTTCCTATCTTCTTCCTTTTCAGTCCTTAGAGAAATTCATTCCATGCCCCTTTTTAATGATCCAATTCCTGTCTCTAAGGTTTCTCCCAAGCTGGCCATGTTCTTGGATGTGCATTCCTTCCAGCTCTTCACCTTCCTTTCATCATTTAAGTAGCTTCTGAAAACACTTATTTTGGGGAGATGAGGAGAGTCACCACTTTAATGAGGTAATTCATATAATACAGGATACACTGATTTAAAGGAACAGTTCAATGATTTTTTGGGTACATTCACAGCTATGCAGCCATCACCACAATTGATTTAAGGACATTTTCATCCATCCAAAAAGAAACCTTGTACCCATTAAGTAGTCACTTCTCATTCTCTCTAGCCACACCCCCCAGTCCTAGGCAACCACTAATCTACTTTCTATCTCTACAGACTTGCCAGTTCTAGACATTTCCTTAAGATGGAGTCATACAATATACAGCTTTTGGGACTGGATGTTTTAAACACTTAGCATGGTTTCAGTGTTCACCCAGTCATCAGTACTTCTTTTCTTTTTATTCTGAATAATATTCCCTTGTATATATACAACCATTTTACTTTATTTGATGAACACTTGAATTGTTTCCACTTTTTGGCTATTATGAATAAGGTTGCTATGAACATTCATGCACAAGCTTTTGTGTGGACATATATTTTTCTTTTGGGTAGATACCTAAAAGCTGGATTATATGGTAACTCTATCCTTAACTATTTGAGGACCTTCTAGACTGTTCTCCAAAGACCGCACGATTTTTATATTCCCATCAGCAGAGCTTGAGGGTTTCAATTTCCCTATACATATGGTGACACTGTAATTACCTTGCTGATCATGGCCATCTTCAAGGGTATGGGCTGGTCTCTCATTGTCGCTTTATTTTGCATTTCCCTGAGAGATGTTAAGTATTGTTTCATGTTCTTATTGACCATTTGCTCTTTAGTTATTTTTGAATGTTTTCACTTTATTCATAGCTTGCCAAATATAAATGACAGCAATACCAAAATACTTTAACCCCACCAAAATGAGGGAAACTCAAAAAATAATTTTGAATGATATATGTATATATATATATACACATATATAGTTGAATAAACTATTCTTGAAGTGCATATGTATAAAACTGTGACAGATACTATAAACTTTAAAAGTATATTTCTTTCCTCAAGAGTCCTAAAACTATTTTTTTAAACAGAAATGTTATTCCTAAGTCTTTAATCGGAAATGTTCTATTTACTTCTATTAGTATCTATTTTGGATTGCAAGTAATTCTCAGATAGTGGATATCTTTCTGCTTAAATCAATGTATATAATATTTAACAAAGTAAAGGACAAGCAGTAAAAAAAAAAAAATACTGAAAACATAGTCTTCCCTCTCTAAAAATTCTTTCAAGTTAAAAAACAGTATTATTGAAATAGAGAAATGCCTGGAGAAATCTCCCAATCTAAAAATTTTTAAAATGCTAAATTCATTAAAATGATCTTTCAGTATGACACACACACAGCTACTGGGAAAAAATAATCTATTTTTGTTCCAGCAATTTGAAGGATCTCTATGTATTTATTGAAGGAACCAGAGTAGGAGACATATACTCATTTCTCAAACTTCAGCCTTACTTAAAGTTAAAACTCCAGTTACTGGGAATGACAGTTTATGGAAAGATGATTAAAAAATTCTTTTCACAGCACAAACATGTAATAAATTTTTGTAGGTTTTATGTTATGTTTCTTTCCATTCTTCTAGAAATTAAAAAAAAAATCCAAAGCCAAATACTCAGATAATCAAAACAAGTCCTTTACCTCTAGGTCTTATGTATATATACATAAAATTTTAGCTGTTAAATTAAAAATTAGATTCACCAACTTAACATTATTTCCCATACAGCTTAGTTTATACTCAAATATGAGATCAATTATGACTTCAAATATGAGCGCTCATACAGTATTAAGATGTTTTTCAAGTTAGCACTTAACCCCTTTGCATCTGCCTTTGATTGGCATTTCTTCAAGGTTATAACACCCAGAATAAATCAAGACAATACGTGTCTTGTGTCATAGCCAAACACGCTCTGCAGCCTCTACATAATTAACATATTTAACCAATCAGCATAGGTTAGCTTTAAGTGTGTTAAGCAATCAAAGCCCCCGTCTCCAATAACTGTATCAGTGGAAATGTAACTAAAGAAACCAAGATCCTAGCTATAAACTCATTCTCACAAGTGCCACATGACACAAGAGAAATAACTCAAGCCCATCTGTAAAAATTAAAAAAAAAATCTACTTACAGGAAATAAACTTAAGTTTTCCCAAAACAAATTCTTAGGAAACAATTAACGAAATCAAAGGGAGTCTTCACTTTCTTCCACTTTAATAATTTCTCATGGAAGGTTGAGGCGGATAGGGAGGTGACAATGATAAGGAATTTATCAAACAACAAAAAAAGCATATTAATAAAAGCTGTGGGATTTTTAGATCTTCAGAAAAGGAGTGGAAAACTTCTCTGATTGTTAAAATTATTTACCTGAAGACAGAAAGCCAGACTGACTGGACAATCTTTCCAAATCCTTCAACAACAGAAATATATGTTTATAATAACCTGTTTATTTAGAGAGTTCACCATTATATAAGATTTAGTGGAAACACTGTGAAAATGCTCCTTATTATATTATTTTTACCTGAGGAGGTGCCTTTTTCAGTAACACAAGAAGAGCTTGTAATACCAGGTTAGAAAATCGTGGGCCAATAGGGACATAATCTGAAAGAGAAACATTGCTGTGTTTAGAGAGAAACACATATGCTAAAAATTCAGATTTTTCTGCATTAGGCATAACAAGTCCTCAATGAGAATAAGTCACACACCTAATGAGAGTAAGAAAAAAAAAACTCTCCAATAACTGTAACACTTAAAATATTATATAAGAATTCCTATCTGTAATTTTTTTTTTAAGAGTTTCTAAATATCCATGTTGAGTTCATGTAGACATCTTTGTCTGGTATTCAGAGGGTTTTTTGTTTGTTTGTTTTTTTGGGGGAAAAACCTAGGCTTATTTTCCCAGCATTTCCAAGAAATTACTGCAAACCTAACAATACAGTCTATATGTAGGGAATAAAACAAGAAAGATACCAGAAAATGGGTAGAGGAAATGTCAAGCAGTTATAACATAAGTATGGCATTTCAGTGTCACTGAAGTGATAGTAGAGCCACTAAGATTGGTCCTCAGATAGAGACGAACAAAGAACTTTCTAATAGAACTTTTGACTTGTTAAACTCCTAACAATCCTTCAAAACTCAGCACAAATGACACCTACTCAACTTCCTCTGTGTATTGCAGATGCGCCTGGCCTTGTGTTTAGAGCTACCTTCAGGCATTGGGAGTCAAAAGTGATCCTTTCTTTTTCTGACTCTCCAGAACATAAGGTACAGTCTACATTGCATCAATTTTTTGCCAGTATATGTTATAATGACAGACAGCAATTTTTCCCCTGAACCCTAACTATCTAGCACAGTAATAAGAATTCTCAGCAAATGCTTGCTGAATAAATGAACAAGTATAGATAATAACTATTCATACGAGTGAAAATATAGTCTGAGGGCACACATTCCTGACATAATGGTGTTGCTATGACCACACATCTCAATTGTGTTTAGATAAAGGAATTTACACAGAGCTATGAGTATGTGCCTAAGAGCTTTTAAAGAAATAATCCTATAAACTGGACTGAAATGTATCAAAAATAGCAGACCAAAAACCTAAGTCAGTAGATAAAACTATCAATTTAAGAAGACCTCACAGATATACCTGCTTTTGCTTTATAGCAAACATTTTTCTAGGAAGCAGGAATATAAATAACAGCACCTAAAGCTAGTCTGGAAATCCTGGGGGAAATGCAGTAAGAACAATTAAATTGAAATCATCACTGCACATTACGGATAGCTTAAGGAAGAAGGAATTATTGAGGTGTTGGATAGTATTTTCAGAGGTTAATTATTATGTCACCAGATGGGATCAATTTCAATAGAGTTTATTCCAGCATCCTACATCGCCATTTGCTGGATTTATTCCAGATTTATCTAATTTTTGCACTGAAATGAAATGTAAGAGTAACAACACTTTTCTGTCATTTATTTGTAAATTACAACTTCTGAGCTGAGGGCAGGGACTGTCCCAAAGATGACTAGGGCAGTCCTTGCAGGAGTACCCTTAAACAGAGGAGATACTTTGAAAAATTACCACAGAGCACTTTTATTTGTTGTTTGTTTGTTTATTTATTTATTTTTAAAGATTTATTTATTTTTATACAAGAACTGGGATAAAGCCAGAGGTGCGGGAGGATGAGAGGATTCACCAGAGACAGAGTGGGGAGCAGAACAGGCAGATGAACCGAAATACACTGCTGAGGGGAGCAGCGGGTGAGACAGGAGAGGTCTGCTGCACCATGTGTGTTTCTCCCTGGCCAGCCGGGAATTGAACAGGTGCTGCAGAGGCTGTGGACAGCTTCACAGCGCTGCGCTAAACCCGCTGCGCCACCAGGGAGCCCCACACAAAGCACTTTGAAACTTTAGAATGTTTTCAACATTGTTATCCGATTTTTGTCTCCACGATTTCTTTGTGGAATAAGTAAATAAGTGAAATATAGTCTCTGATAAGAACAGAAACTGAGGTACAAGGAGTTTGCAACTTTTGTCCTCAGTGTTGCAGCTAAGTTTAGCTATCACTCCTATCCTAACCCTTCTTTCCTTAGTTCTGTCCAAGTCACACGTGTAGCTCAGAGGTCCCAAATAACAAATACATCCATCAGCAAAAATTACTAATCATTTATTGTGGGCAGGGAACCTTGTGAAGACACAAGGCCGCTTACAGGAAAGCAGTTAATGTTATGGTCATAAGTCATTACTGACTTCAGATATAAGAGGTGATGCTGTATTTCTCCATAAGACAAAGAAAGGTACTCCTGTTGTCCTGTAGTTCATAAATCCCCATTACTTTTCTCTTGTGATTTGTGAAACATTAGCTATAATGTGCAAAGGTGGTATAATGGCAAAACTTAGGACTCACCAAGCAGTCTCTCAATGTCATCCACAACCACACAACTGAGCTGGGATTTGTATGCATCATCAAAGATCTGTAAGAAAGCAAAACCATTTATTATCTCAGTGTCCTCCATAATTATGATTTCCAAGAAGATAGAACTATAGTCCTTATGCAATGTCTAAAGCATAGTAAACAACACCAAATTTCAGACTACACTAAATTAGAATTTAATAGGTAATAGGATTTTAGAACTGAAAGAGTCCATGCAACTTAAAAGTGAGAACATTGAGGCCCAAAGCAATTAAATGACTTGCCCAGGACGGCACAACTGCTCAGGTGGCTGACAAGAAACAGGCTGTTTCCAGCCCCAGAAGCTGACTGTGTCACATCTGGGCACGCCAAGGAGCAGCTGTCATTAATCAACAGGCAAATCCCATCAAGTCGATCACAATGGTCTCTCTTATCTATGTGCACATGACCTCAGTGTTGTGACTCAAGAGCTAGATGGAGTCACATGGGATGTGCAGAATAAAGTTGGATGTCACTTTATTATCTGTAAGAATTATGGTCCTGCTAAGCAAGAATAACATGGAATGAACAGAGGTCCATCAACTCAAATCAGACCATAATGTGAAAATGTTTACAAGAGAATTAAAGTTGGGTATAAAAGATCAGAGAGATATGATTCTATCTTTGGAACTAGTGAGAAGATAACAGTATGTTGTTTTAAGACAGTCAGAGAAGGGCCTCCCCGGTGGCGCAGCGGTTGAGCGCTGGGTTGCGAAGCTGCCCCGCGGCCTCTGCGGCGCCGGTTCGATCCCCGGCTGCTCCCCGGCCACCGGAGGAGGGTCCCACATGGCGCGCAGACCTCTCCTGCCGCCCGCTGCTCCCCTCAGCAGTGTACTTCGGTCCTTCTGCCTGCTCTGCTCCCCGCTCTGGCTCTGGTGAATTCTCTCACCCTCCTGCGCTTCTGACTGTACCCAGTGCATGTATAAACAAAACAAACAAACAGACCAGCAAACAAATAAATAAAGCATGCCTCTATACAAAAAAAAAAAAAAAAAAAAAAAAAAAAAAAAAAAATTTAAAAAAAAAAAAAAAAAAAAAGACAGTCAGAGAAATGCAATTAAAGCACATAGTGAGGGAAGTTGTTAGATCCTGATCATGTAGCAATTTCAATTCCAAGTGATACAGAAGAATTAATTTATATGTAAGTTGAAAATAAGTTTCCGAGATTTTGAAATCAACGTTTTTGTAAATGTTGGGCAAGTTCCTCTTCCAGCAACTCAAATTAGGGCTCAGTATATCTCATAGGTGCCATTTGTAAGAATTAATTCTTGTGTCTCACCCCAGTCTCTCTGGTTGATAAATAACCTCAGTGCACCAAGATGATAACTCCTCCCCATATCTTGCATGGGATGACATAATATTTCTTGGAGGGCATCTTTTAAGTGTACAAGATTAAGAGTTGAATATAGGAAGAAAGTAAGGCAAACTTACAATGTTAATATTTTTCATACTAAGCTTATTTATTTATTTTATATAATTCTTACATCTTTTTTCATCTTTGCACAATGTATGCATTTTCATTTTGGTTATATTCCCCATACAGTTGCACCTCCCCCTTATTTTGACTCTAGTCCTTCCTTTCCTCCCCCCTCCTCCCCCCCACCCTCTGTAGTGTGTCTCTGGTTTATAGTTGCTTGTAGATTTTGATTTTTACTTTGTATTGATTAGTCTTTTTCCTGGTCTCTTATTTAGGTTTTCTAAATTCCTTCTATGAGTGAGACCATCCGGTATTTTTCTTATTCTTTCTGACTTATTTTGCTGAGCATGATCCCTTCTAGCTCCATCCATGTTGCTGCAAACTGCCTATGTACATGCAAAAGAATGAAGCTTGACCACTACCTCACACCATGCACAAAAACCAACTCAAAATGGATTAAAGAACTAGACATAAGACCTGAAACCATAAAATACATAGAAGAAAATATAGGCGAAACACTACATGACATGCACATCAAAGACATCTTTACAAACACATCACCCAAAGCAGTGATAGTGAAGGCAAAGATAAACAGCTGGGACTACATCAAATTAAAAGCTTCTGCACAGCAAAAGAGACAATAACCAAAACAAAGAGAAACCCCACCGACTGGGAGAACATTTTTGCACACAACACTAACGATAAAGGACTGATCACAAAAATCTATTTACTTATTTTTAAATATTTATTTAGGCATAAAAGAACTGGGGTACAGGCCAGAGGTGCAGGGGTAAGAGGATTCACTAGAGACAGAGTGGGGAGCAGAACAGGCAGCCTGACTAAAATACACTGCTGAGGGGAGCAGCAGGCAAGACAGGAGAGGTCTGCTGTGCCATGTGGGTCACCTCCCTAATCAGCTGTGGAACTTGTGTTGCAGTGGCTGCAGATAGTTTCATAGAGCTGAGACTTAACCCCTTGAGCCACCAGGGAGGGCCCCTATTTCTCATACTAAGTTTAAAGACAACTTGTGCATACTTGATCTTTAAAGGATTTGTAGCAATTAAGAAAATTTACCATAATAGATTAGCATTGCTAGTTCAGCTTAAAATATATATGTAAATAATTTTATAAACTTTTCTGAAAAGATAATTTTAATAGTGGATAATCTGAGAGCCACCATATTTGTATTAGTTTTAAAAAATTTTTTTTTTAAGATTTACTTGTTCATTTATACAAGCACTGGGTACAGTCAGAAGCACAGGGTGGGGTGTGTGTGTGTGTGTGTGTGTGTGTGTGTGTGAATTCACCAGAGCCAGAGCGGGGAACAGAACAGGCAGACTGACGAAATAAACGGCTGAGGGGAGCAGTGGGCGCAGCAGGAGAGGTTTGCTGAGCCATGTGGGACCCTCGCCAGCGGCCGGGGATTGAACCGGCGCTGCAGACTGTGGGCAGCTTCGCAGCCCAGCGCTCAACTGTTGCGCCACCAGGGGAGGCCCTAGTTTTAAATTATTAATAAATAACTGTAACTCTAGCTTTACTTTGAAACTCAGAATGAGGGAAGCAGGTCAATTGTTTGCCCAGCATTAATTAATTAAAAAAGAAAGTAAAATATTTTCAATGTGTAAATATAGTTTAAAATATTTTTAAAAATTTAATTAAGTTATAAAAGTTCCCTTTTAAATAATTGCTAAATTTTACTAAACTTACAAATAGAGTAAGTGATGTACAGGTGGCTTTCGAAAAAGTTTTAGGTTTTTCTTTTGTATTGAAAAACTAGGCTTTAAACTATATATATAACTTCAATATCTTGACTTTTAATTTTTTACATTTTAAATTAGCTACACATGGTCTTTCCCAGGCTCAAAGTCATCCTCAAAGACGCAAGGAAAAAAACCCAGCAAAACAAAACAATTGATGTTGACAAGTTCTGCCACAACAAACTGTACGTTCTTTAAGATAGGACTTATGTTCTTCAGTATTACGTTTTCAGGGTCAGAAACCTGTGTTAAATGAATATCTGTTATATGCCTGCAGGAGACAAGGCCCCTGCTGCTTTCCTCTCCCACATTATGTTTCCCTACTTGATTGCGAGGTCCATAAAAACTTCACTGGTGGTACGTCCAGTACCCAGCACAGGACAGTATTTAGTTAAGACATCTGGTCAGTAGATTAACGGTCAGTAGATTAATTGAATGCCATAGTGCCATAAGCCACTCATCTCTTCTCTGGAATAGCATTCTGTACATTGTGTCTATATCACAGTTCATTGTATTCCTCCCTTACTATACTAGTGGTAAGCCCTTTGAAGGCACTATTTTAATTTTCTCTGTATCCTCACATCATTTAATATAATGTCTTATCAGAAAGTAATCAATAAATATTTACTGAAAATTATGTTTAAATTTACACATTTTAAATGCAAGTAGAAACATCAAGTCCGTCATGGAGATGTCCCACATCGGGGCATGGAGGTCACCCTCATTCATGAGCAGGGATGAGATTGTGGGGGAGAAAGAGTGGAGGGAAGAGGAATAAAGGGTTAAATAAATAAAAGTTAAATAAAATAAAGGTAAAATCTTGAAGTGTTGCTCTATTTGTTCATTCAACAAATATTTTTGAATTCCTATAATACGTCAAGCATCAATGAAGGCAATGAAGAGAGTCATGAATAAGACAAATGTGATGCATGATTCACCATATTTCCTTTATCCTGCCTTTCCTATTGTGAAATTATGTGAGCTGGAACTTCTATGACCTATTTGCTTGAGTATTTGAGAAACAACAGTGAGCAGCGCTCCCCCTAACCATGACAGACATGTAATATTAGCAAGACATAAACTTTGTTGGGTTAATCTGCTGAGATATTGGGGTTCTTCATTTTTGCAGCAAAACTTAGCCTGCCCTGACTGACATTAGAGCTTACAGAGTCAACAATGGTCTCCTAAACTCAGAAAGTGACATTTAATCTGACACACAAAGAATGAACCAGTGCAAAACAGTTCTAAAGCAGAGCATGATGAATACTAGGAGGCACAGAGATGAGAAGATTGAAGAGCACCACAGAATTGACATATAGTCAGTCAGAATAAAAGTGAAGAGATGTTGTTATGACATGTGTGGGGAGTAGTGGGCAAGAGATGAAGCAAAAGAGGGGATGAAGGAGCCTGGATGTGAAGTATCTTATAAATTTCATCAGTTGAAACATTACTGTGAGGACTACAATGTCACTGAAGGGCTTAAAGTAATGGACCAACATGTCAGGTTCATGACTTAGAGGCATTTTTCTCCCTGAGGTACAGAAAAGTGTCAGAGAGCTGTAGCAGTTGTTTGAGAGTATAGATTCCAGGTGAAAGATAATGGCAGCCCATAAGTGGGGAGGGGAGTGGTGAACCAATGGGTGTGGTGATGAGGAGAAACTGTGGCCAAGGATCATTCCTAGTTTGGCAAATGAAATGAACAGAGGAACTGCTGCTTTGGGGGTGGACTGTGGGTGCATTTAAAGAGCTGGTAGAGAAAAGCACTTCAGCTCTTCCTCTCTCAAGACAAAGGGAAAAATAAGAGGAATAGGATATGGACTTTAGCATTTACTACAAATAGTGTCTCCTGTTGACTTTGGGTGCTGAATTCAAGACAATGAAAACGTTTAAAAGTAGTTCCACAGTGGTTCTTTACTATTTTTTAAAGACTGAACCAAAACAGCATTCAAGGCGGTATCCTATAAATTCAGGGGGCTGTTCAGGAAGCATTGAAAATAGCGTTTCAAAACATCTCAGAATTCTACTAAAGGCTCAGCAGCCACGTAAGTCTTTCAGGTTGCAATAGTGTGGATTAGAGCCCCCCCCCCCCCCCCCCCCCCCCCCCCGTCTGGGATGCCACAGACTGGCTACTTGCATAGTAGAGACTTGCTACTCTACATTTTTCTTGAATTAACCCTTCTCCTTTTCTGAAAACAGAGTAGAGCTTCCCTGGCTACAGGGGCCTCATTAGGACATTGCTTGGCTTTTAACTAATGATAAATGGTTATGTAGTCTCACAGAGCCTGTGATTCAGGTACCATGACAAATCACGCCACAGTTGACTGCCTATAATACAGGCTACCTATAACACTTCAGAAGAAAAATACCTACAGCAGCCATTTAATGTACTTTTTTGTTGTTGTTGTTTTACCGACAGCTCTTAATGTACTAATTACTGCCACGGGGAAAGGAGCACCCATGGGTAACTCTCTTAACAACGTACTAACCGTGACACAGGCTGTGCAATTCCAGTTGCAACTTGACCAGTTTCAAGTAGCACCTCTGCCCTAATTTAAATGCACACACCCCTCTCACTTCTTTCATGCACATTCTTTGCCTTATCTAGTCACTAGTGTAATATCAAGTCATCACTCTTCCCTGAGACCCATGTTCCCTGCCTCGTCTCCTCACTCCTTTTCATTCCGGGCTTCCTGGCCCAGGCCCCACAGAAAGTTGACTAAGAAGGTGCTCAGATTCGGTTGGCAAGTGCCCGAGATCAGCAGCCAGACAAAAATCTATGTGAGGTATATACATGCTGAACTGGGAAGTTCTTCCTCAACTTTAGGCAGATAAACCCCCAAAGGACGAGAGGTACTAGAAGGAAACATGGAAAAGAAGCAAAATCATCCAAATTGCCCCAGCCAGAAGACAACTGAAGGGCAAACTTGCCACCAGCAACAGCACACAGCAGTTCCTGCTCTACATCAAATGAGGCCAAAACAACAGTCAGCCAGGTGGGCTGCAGTGGAGCTAATGGTTGCATCTTATAGACTCTTAAAAAAATTAATTTAAATTCTGTTCCTCTCATTTAGTAAGATAAAAGTATGATATTCAAGCCTTTTCTTGTTGGAGAGGTTATCAGTCGGGGATCATACTAAGTTATCATGCAAACCAGGACACTTGAAAGGGGGGAGCTGTTAATGATCACGCTGCAGCAACAGGTAAAAACCAGGATTGCTCAAAGCAGATTGGAATGTATGGTCATCCTCATTTTATCAGGGAGTTTCCTGCACAGCAAGTAGAACTGTCAGTATCTACGTGTGTGCAGGGTCTTAGAGTTAGATGAGGAGGCTGAAAGGGAAGGCTCCCGCTGCAAAGGGGCTGGGGGAGGCCAGATGCAGCCCTCAAGGACGGGCAAGCTCTCGAGGCACAGAGCCCACTCCTGGAGTCTCCAGACACGCTGGGAGCCACCTGTGTGTAGGGGAGGGGCAGCAGCTGCAGACTCCGGAGTCTGCTTGAATACAAATGGGAACATGCCAGCAGTAGCTTCGTGTTAATCCCAGTCTTTCGGAATCACAAACCACAGCAAAGCATGTTCTAAGTAGCTTCTGTCCTCCATTTTCTGTAACCACTTTAGTGATCCGAGGTAAGTGAAGCCAAATTCTCTGGTTCTTTTGGGGCTGAAAGAGTTCATCTCAGTCCTGAAGTGCTTGGCGTCAAGTACCTAGTTAGTTAGGGCTCTGATGACTTAGAAAATCCCTAATGTAGTAAATCTGTCAGCAATTAGTTGCAAGCATACTCTAATCATATTTGGTAGCATATAAAAACGTAAATGAGCAAATTCAAATACGTGCTATCAGTAATAATCTCCAGTTTCTAAAAATAACTTGGGAGTAGACCAAGCAAACATTAGCTGTCTTCTAATGAAAACTGCCTCAGGAAGTGGACCTAAACTTTTGGCAAAGCACTAAAGCTTCCTGGAATGACCTTAAAATCCCTATTTGTTCTCCCTGCTTTTCAGGAAAAATTTGTACATTTTCAGATAACACAAGCCACAGAGTGGGGTATTCTTACTAATACAAAATGTCACAAGGTCTGAAAGTCCTGCTGAAGATCTGTACCATCCTCTTTTGCGGTCCAAACACACAAATGCCGAAAGACAGTGTAATAAACAAAACACCAGCAAGCATGTCCCTCCCTGGCCTCCTCTTCAGGGGCACGTAGACACTTCTGGAGTGTCAACTTCTCTCTGTAAATACATGCACAAACTTCAGCAAATCAGCTACATGATATATTAGGATGTTAACCAAAAACATCCAAATTCTGTTGCTTAGTAACTGCTGTCAAAAGATCCAATTTCCAGCTTTGCTCTTTGTATGGACTAAACCATGAAAAGAGGAGGATTAGGTACCAAGATTCTGTTCTGTGCAGACTACAATTTGCAGTGGGATTTACAGGAGGATATTCAAAGAAGATTATTTCTTTCTTGCAAAGCTAGTGGAAAGGAAAATTTCTTCCATTAATTTTCAGTCCTTTAAAAACAAGACTATATTATCTGATTAATGGGGATCGTTTTATAAATCACTGATATTTTATCTTAATTTTGTTCGATCAATTTAGTCACATAGATTGTTCTCTGTATTGTGTACTTGGCAAGCATCAAGATTAGGTAATTAGTTAAAATCAAATTCTCCTGCTTTGTTCTTTTTGTTCATTTAGTAACACTAACAGAACTACTAAAATAGATATTTTTTAAAAGTATACATGTAAAAAACAGAGGAAGAAATTAAAATTTTAAAATAGGATGAAACTGGGGAAACAAAAATGGGGGAAGAGATCTGTGAATACTTTAAATATCTTAATAAAACATATAGTGTCCTCACACTTCCAGAATGTGAGGAAAATACCTCCCACAGACTTTCGCAGTATTGGGGAGCTTATCCATGGAGAGAGGATTTTTCAAGCAAATTAGAGACATACAAGGTGAATTTTAAATTAGTTGAGAATAAACCACTTTCATTTATTTTAGCACCATCCATATGTGAACAAGAAGCAGTAACTTAATTACAGTGAAATCTTAGGTACTCATTAAAGCTATCATAATGGTCCTTCCTGCTAACAAAAACCCTCCTTGGTTTAAGTAATGAAATGGTATATTAAAATATTCTATGAATTAATTATTCAGATCACTCCCTTTTAATAAAATTAATGTGTTCTATCTGAGTTTCACAAACTTATTGCCATTGCAAAACATTTTGAAAAATTTTAAGGTTGAACATTTTGTATTAAAATGTAGCTGAGGGGATAATTATATGTCAATCTTTTACCTATTAAATTGGCAAAAAAAATTTTGAAAACAGCAATTGTGGATGGGAGTCTAAGGAAACTGGTATTCTCATATGCCCGCAAGTGCACAGCTTTCTGTAGATGTGGGCTTTATAAATTATTAGTGTTTTTAAGTAAGAGGATTGATAGCATATTCATATTTTTACCTTAGCAATCCCAATTCTGAGAATTTATCTTAAGGAATAACCAGAAATACATGCTTACAGTAATGTTAAGTAAAAATAATCACTACATTTTATTTTATTTATGTATAAATAAATATCATATATTTATTATATCCCAAGGCACTGCATGATACATAAAGTACCGTCTTGTTTACGTCTCATAATAACCCTATGAGGTGATTGTTAATATTATTTTCATTTTATAGGTGAGAAAATGGGCTTATAAGTTAAGTGGTTATCAGGACTGGTAAGTGTGGTGGAGCTGGAATTCAAATTCTGTTCTATTTGAATCCTAAGCCCAAGCACTCAGTCAGGACACTATGATGCTTTTTAAAGAAAAATCTAGTAAGAAAATGAGGGCAGTGATTTCCCTAGTTTGATAGCTCTACAGAATAATATTTATAATTGTGAAAAAACCTAAAAGCTAAAAAAAAAAAGGATTGTTTAAGTAGATACCATACAGCTATTAATTTAATGTGATTTGGCGATAGACTGTAATGACAATGAAAAAAAATCATAATATTTTAAGCAAAAAAAAGAATGTTTAGAACAGTGTCTGATGTGATCTCTGATACATAATGTGTGTGTGTCTGAGGAGATAAGAAAATTGAAGGTCAAATACGGCTTTATTTTTATTTTCTTCCAAGTTCTTTTCTGTATTTTTTAAATTATTTTTGTAATTAGGAAATGGTGCATTTGGTGAGGGTGAAGCACTTTTCTAAGGAAACAAATGTCCTCTCTGGGGTGAGAAAAAATTATAAATTGTGCTCTAAAGAAAAAAAAAACACAAAAGAAAACATCTTCCCATCCTTGGGAACAATGCAGGGTAGGGAGCGGTGGTGGAGGTAGGCCAGGACTACTGGAGAATGGCATTCATATTTCACTTTCAAAAGCAACCTGGAAGACTTAGCACCTTCAGACGGGTCTGAGCCCTCAGGCTTTGTCAGCCTATCATTAGACAACAATGTGAAAACTATTTGCAGGGAAAGATTTTGCAATATTTTGAGAATATTTCTAAAATACCTATGCTTCATTCTTTCCTCTGTTCTGTCCTTTAGTTACAGGGAGTAATAGCTTTTCCCCAAGAAAAATCAAAAAGTCCTCGTATGAGTTTTTTTACTGCTCAAACAAAAACAATTTTTGTGACTTGAAGGGTGCACGGTTGATCCAGACGGTGAATCATGAATCGAAACAATTTTGAATAAGCTTGTATAGACACTTATTTTTATATTCCTTAGCCTTCCACTCTTCTAAAACTCTACCTTGAAAGGCTTCAACAATTTAAAGATTAAATCATAAGTTATTAAACCATTAATTTAACCATTTAAGCCTCTAAAATCAGCACATATTACCTTCCCCCCTCAAGTCAATTTGCAAGAGATTAAAACAATAAAAATGATAATATCTCACACTTATAAAGCTGCTTTGATCTGCAGGAGCATAAAATACTTTTTAAAAATTTTATAGAAAAACTAGGACCATCCACCCACATCTCAGAGTACACCTGAGGTAGGAGCTGGCAGCTGGTGAAGAGCAGTGCAGTAATTTACCATGTGCATGGCAGACAACTGTTTTTGAACAAGTATAAGGAATAGACAAGAGCTAGCTAGGGAAGTGGAAATAGAATCAGCTGTTCGGTTAAATGGTTAAGGCTAAATGCCACAGATTCCCAGGGTTATTATTTAAATTTTCACCAGAGGAAGTAGTTTAAGGATTCCCTTTGAAGGGAGAAAAACAAAAACAACCAAATCCTACCTGGCACTAAGGAAGTTACTGGTCCTCGTTACTCTGTCCAGATGTCCCCAGGAAGGACAGTCATAGAAGAGACTGACCATGATATTTTAAGTTCTGGTGTCTGGCAACATTTACCCCTCTCACACTCCATTGCAGAGATCCTTATATAGAATATTTCTTTCTTTTTTTTTTTTTTAGACAGTTTTTGTATCCCTCCTCTCCCTCTCTCCTTCTCATCTTCCCCTCCTTGTCTTTAGATCTTCCTCTTCCACCTTTTTCCTGGCAACTTTAGTGGGAGGAAAGCTTTAGTGCCATCAAAGCTTCCTTTCGACTTAGAGTCAGCGAGATCCTTCTCTGTCTTCTTCAGCCTCCTGCCTGATGTCAGCCTGTTTTTCTCTGTCACTTTAGTGAATTCACATCTCACTCACTCCTTCTCCACGTCTCTGATCAAGATGCTGGGGTTCATGGATTTCATCTTGGAATGGAATTCTTAACAGAACAGGAAGAATTCCCGGGAGTACGGGGGCATTTCCCTCAGCTGGCCCACAGTCCTTCCTCTCCTGATCATAAAGTAGTTCATCAACTTTTGCCATTTCATCAGATTTAGACTTCTCCCCAGACACTGTCTTCCACCTCGCCAGGAACTTCTTGGAGAATGCAAAATTGACAGAGACTTCTGGGCTTTTCTTCTTATGCTCTACCTGGCAGGCCTACACCAAGAAGGCCTAGGTGGACACCTCACCCTTTGGGTCACCTGTAACCATCTTGACTGTACTGTTCGCTAGTCTTAGAATATTTATCTTGACTTTTCAAGGTATATAATAGGGATTTGCCTCCATCCATGTCAAGCATGCTACCAGGTTTTCTGCAACTGGCACCAGTACGAGACTGGTTTCTCAAACTTATAACTCCAGTCATTCTATTCTGTCTTAACAAAGCGAGGGTGTGGGAGCAAGGTAAAAGAAACATGTGTACTGTCATACTGGGTGGCACCCCAATTTTCAAAGCGGCTTTCCCCTAATTCTGATTCTCCCACATCTTTTTGAGTTATAGTCAGTTCATTATCTATAAAAGATCAAACATGAAAAAAGGACTTGAGTAGCAGAAACACTTCAACTAGAGAGGACACATACTTTACTCACGACCTGGGAGTGTACAAAATTAGAACAGCCATGGAAATTCTGGCTGCCAAGTGGGAAGAAACAGCTGTTAAGAGTCTTCAGCACAGAGTTTTGTTGTTGTTGATGCTGTTTCTAGAGGGTTACCTGCTATCGCAGATGCGTTAGGTGTAACAGAGACGGACTTGGTGGTCCTACGGTGCACTCAGCTCTAGGCTCTATTTTATGTTGTTCTGACTTTTACTGATGGTTCAAAGCTGTCATAGCAAGATGGTGACAAGAGGAGCTTAGAGAATGGCAGAAGGATGAAGACTGCATCGAGCTGACTCCCACCACCATCTAATATACCACTGCCCTTTGAGGGAATTTCATTGGTCTCTTCCTGATGAATGCCTCTGCTCTGTGCAGCCTTCCCAGGCCAGGCAGGTTCATTGTTGATTCGGGCAAATGGAAAGAGAATTTTGGAGCCTTTGGTGTTTCTAACATGTCTTTAATGCTGAATCAGGGAAGCAGACACACAGGCAGACCAGCAGGCAGGGAGGCGGCAACTGAGTCCCCTAGTCCCTGCAAATCTCCCCTTTAGCTCTCCCTTCTCGGCCCAGGTATCCGTATTTAAATATGCACACCCAGTGCTCTCTGGCTTCTTGGCTCAGGTATCCATAATCATAGGTGTGCATGCCTCATGCTTGCGCTCTCGACTGCCTTAATCACATGATATCACATGCAGTAATGCAGCCTGGGAGGAAAGCAAGGCCATAGGTGGTGGCCATAGAGGCTGGCAATGGGAGGCAAAAAAGAGCCTGGGTCCTGGGTACTCCATGTTACTTACATGCTGTCCTTTCCTAAACTATATAGTCACCTTAATTGACCCAAAACAGCTGGACTTTCTACATTAATGAAAGAACTTTTAAAAAATTGTAAATGAATTTGCTAAATCTACCCAATATAAACATCAATAAAAATGAATCATGATATAAACACAGCAAAATTTAGAAGATAAAGTAACAATAATTCATTATGAGTTAAATATATCTAAAACAGCCACTGTTTCCCTCCAAATTCTACTGATAATTTTAGTAGACATGTTTTCTCTTATTTTTAGCCACTTGAGAAGAACACAGTTGGTATGGCCTTTATATACAGACACACACACACACATACATGTGTACACACACAAATACACATATACCTAAGCCACAGGGAATTAAAATGAAAGTGAGAAGTGTGATACCTTCTTCATGGCCTGACACTTGGCTGTCTCAGAAAAGCCAATCATCTTATCAGGAGAACAGATCTTGATGAAGGGGAAGTTGGACTCCTCTGCGATCTTTGCAGCTAAGGCAGTCTTCCCACTGTGAGGAGGGCCTGCGTAAGGAGATGAGCAAGTCAGGGGAATAAAGCCAACCTAAGCACAGGGGAATGAAACAAGTTTAAACTTTTATTCACAATGTACTGAGGTCTCAACTAGTTGCTCATTACCATTTTCTGACAGTTTCACAGCAGACATGTTTGCTCTTATTTATTAGCAACTAAACTTAATGAACTGATTAGCATTTTACAAAAGTATGATGAAATACATTTTCTTTCTCACATAGTCATAATCTTCTAGCTCAATGTATAAAGTGCAAGTGTTTTGTGTCTTAAAAAAAGAATGCATTCAAATGCATATCAGTAGTTATGTTATTAGTTCTATCAAACTGTCTAACAAAAATATTAATATGATCTTCGTAGATGATATTGGCAGCATGGGAAAATGCCTTATCAGAAGCGAATGTGAACCAAAAAGCTAGGAGTTTAAAGGCAACAAAATCTAGGAGCAAACTTACCTGTGTTCTGACAACCCTTCCTTCTTCCCTTCTGTGTAATGGAAGATGTGTCCCTCTTCCATCCATAAAACAATCAATTTTTTCTTCCCATCTTCTCAGGAACCTGATGTTATTGATTACACCCTCTCACCAGGAGAGGTTCACTCTCTTCCTCTTCCATGTAGTCTTTCCAATAACATGTAAACACACTTTAATCTACCTGACAGCTTAATAAAACAAAAAACCTCAACCACCCCTCAACACTATTTCTTTTCCTTTCCAAATGGAACTTCCTGAAATAATTATCTACACAGGCTGCCTTCACTCTTCACCTTCCATCCATCCTCTGGCAAACCCTATAGCTGGCTCCCACTCCTGTACATGGAACAGCTTTCTGTCAGATTCAGCAATGACCTCCATGCCACCAACAAATATCTTATCTGTTCGCCTGTAAGGAATAGCTGATACAACTGGTAACTCTCCTGTTTCTTTAAATACTTTCCTTTTCTTGGCTTCTGGGACAGCATATTCTCTTTTTCCCCCTCTTACTGCTCTGGCTATTCTTGTTTGGTCTCTTTTGTCCATTTCGCCTCCTCATTCTAGTCTCTAAATGTTGATGCACCTGGGAGATCAGTTTTAGGCCCCCTTTTCTCCTAAACCCACACCCGTCTGTGAGTGATGCCCCCTGCACTGTGGATTCGACAGCAGTCTGTGTACTGACAGTTCATGATGGTGTCCTGAACTTAGTAAACAGCATTGTTTAGCAGGCTGTGTATGCTAGAAACCTGGGGGTGAAGTTTGTAGTTATTTAGTATTTCTAAGCTTTAGCTCCCTATCTATACAATAGGGAGAACAGCAGCATCTAGCCTCATAGGATTGAAGTGAGGTTTGAATGTGATGAGATGAGCATAGTATCAGTAGAGTGACCAGCAAATAGTAAGAGTTAAAATAAGTTAGCTCAATTATAATTAACAATTAATAATTATAATACTTATGATTAATAACGTAATATTTTGTTTTAAAATACAAATTTGACCATGTCACTTTATTGCTGAAATCCCTACAAATGGCTTCCCATTGCCCATCCGATATAGTCTAATTCTTTAACAGGACTTATAAGACTTTGCATGAATTGGTTCCTGTCTACTTTAGTCTCATGTCTAGCCAATCCCCCTTTCTGTTTCAGTCTCCTTTCTACTAAGGACTCTTTCACATCCTGCTTAGAACATCCTCCCCAATTACTTTGCCCAGTCAACTTGTCTTCATCCTTCAAGTCATGGCTTAATGTTTTTCTTGCAAGGAACCCAGCATCCAGGCCTTTGGAAGGGGTTAGATTCTCATGTCCTGTAGATTTACTGAACTTTTATAGGAATCATAACTGTAAATAAATAATTTGGGAAAAGAATGTCCCTCCTTTGTATTGACTTGGTAAAATCCTAACTGATCTTTCAAGGTCTAAAAATTAAACATCACTCTAGCTTTCCTGATCACCCCCAGGCAAAGTGACTTGCATTCACATACCCCTGACACATGCACACTGTAGTCAGGAAATTGCTTACATTGACTTTTTTCATGACCAGACTAAGCCTTATGAATGTCTTTATACCTCCAGCAACTAGTTCAGTGCTGAAAACCTAGTCAGTACTCAGTGAATAGTTATTTAATTGAATTGCCATCATATAGTCTATTAAGTAACAGAAATTTATATGTAATTCCACAAGAAAATGAGTTATAATTCAAGAATAATATTCTGCCCCCCAATAAAAACTTAATTTGTGTAAATACTGGTACATAGACTGTCCTGCTGAGTTACTATTTTTAGATCATGAAGTGGTTTAGAACCAAAAATATTTCACTGTTCTGGAATGTGACAAATGGCTTTGTAAAAGTGCTGCTGCTTTTTTTTTTTTTTAAATGTCATCTCATAGGCGTGGCAGACCTCTCCTGTCCCGCCCACTGCTCCCCTCAGCAGTGCTTTCTGTCTGCCTGCTCTGCTCCCTGCTCTCTATCTGGTAAATCCTCTCACCCTCCCATGTCTCTGGCCTATACCCCAGTTCTTGTACAAAAAAAATAAAATAAATAAATCTTTAAAAAAAAATGTCATCTCATATTTTTTCTCACCTTCCAAAAGGACGCTAACCAAAGGTGTGCGGTCACTGTTTTTAGTCTGCTGAACCAGCAGCTCCCCATCTTCCAGAACTCGGGTAACTGGATCACCCCATTTGATGATACCATTCATAATGTAACTTGCATAATCCTCTTGGTTTGTGCCAAAGGCCTATGGAGGAAAGGATAATTCAAAGCATTTTGAGCATTAGTATTAACAGCAAGAGCACTTAAATTTATAAGAAATGAGTATAATTATTCCTACACACACAGTGTGTTAAGCAATATTCCCTGTTAATGTAAAAGCCCAAAAAGCAACAAAACGGTCTTGGAATTTCTCATTTATCTTTTTGCCCATTGGGGGCAAAAGTCGCTCTGTATGACTGAGTGGAATAAACAATAGATTCTAGGCTCAGATTTTATGAGCGCCCAAACCCTCGTAATCCCTGAGAAAGGGTATGTTCCAACGCGCTTGTTTCTATAAGGAGTAAGCAGACTGTGCCTTCTGCTAAGAACAAAGAGAAAAAGAGATTATGAATTAGAAATTAGAAATAGTTGGCACAGCAGACAAAGATACTATCCTAACACTCACTGTGTCATGGATTAATACTGGAATGTGGATGATCATGAGGGAATCTTTTCCACAACAGTCTGGCAGTCGGGGAAACAAGGTAAATGATACCAAGGCAAGTACATGTGAGTAAATATAAGACTCAGAAGGAGGTAGAAATGAGCAGCTATAATTAGAGATTGAAGGGTTAGGAAAAGGAAATAGAAGCAATTATTAAAAATAATTTTGTGTTCACTATCGGAGCACGAGTCATGTCCCTTTTCATTTTCAACTTCTAATTTCAAACTGTAACTCCTGCCCAACCAGCTGCCAAAAGTAGTCATAACTTTAGTACTTAACTGTACTACATTTCCACAGGGATATTAGGAGAAAAAATGAGTAATCCAACATAAAGTAAACCAACATAAAGTAAAAGGTGAGGTATAGTTTCTCAAGAAGAATTTCAAATTTTTAAAAATTGTCACATCCCTCAAAAAGTCAGTTTTTCATTACCCATATATGGAATAATTTTAACAGTTTTTTAGAAATTACATCTCACAGAAAACCATTCTTTCTAGTCCTGTCTCGGACACAGTATTCAGTGGCTTCATGTCCCTATTTTGCCACCAAAATCATCTGTTTCAGACCACTCTGGTTCTTGCATACGCTAGTGCTTTGACTTCTGAGTGCAGAGGAAAGTCTTCAGTCCTTGGCCTAAATGTAGTAAACTCACTGGCTCTGTAAGAAGGAAGAGCCTAATAAATAATGGTGAATGGCTGTTCTAAGAAATTTAATTGACTGTTGTTGTCTTTAATTATTCCAAGTATACATAAAGAGTCTCACAGTACCAGCTTTAAGATACCTGAACCAGGACCTTAGAGAAGTCAAACGAGATCTACCATATGATCCAGCAATTCCACTTCTAGGTGCCTATCTGAAGAACGTGAAAGTACTTGCATGTTCACAGTAGCACTATTTACATTAGCCAAGACAGGGAAACGACCCAAGTGCCCATCAGTGGATGACTGAATGTGGCCTAGACACACAATGGAATTCTCTCAGCTATAAAAAAAAAAATGAAATTTTGCCTTTTGTAACCATATGAATGGAACTGGAGGGGATTATACTAAATGAAATAAATCAGAACGAGAAAGACAAATGCCATGATTTCACTCATATGATAAATAAAAAGAAAAAGAAAAAGAACAGGCAAAACAAAACAAAAACAAATCCTTGGATTCTGCTAGAATTGAGGTTAGTTGGGGGAGGGATAAAGGGTGGAGGGGGTCTGGTGGACTGGGATGAAGGATTAGTAGTACTTTGGAGGTAGATGTAGTAACATGCATTTGAAGGAGAAGTGTGAACTTGTAGTCCTAAAACACGCTTTGTGTTGTAAACCAGTGTCACTACAATAAAAAAGTTATTTTAAATAAATAAATAAATCAGCCCGACCCAGAAAAAGTAATCCTCCCAGGCTATGAATGATCCTTATTTATCCCACCATTTCTTTTTTTTTTTGTTTTATCCCCCAGAGCCCTAGAATAAATGAAAGTAATTTATTACTTACTTAACTAAATTATCTTAGTTTCCCCTTCCTTACAGCCAAATCATTTTTCATTACAAAAATCTTGCAACAGATCAGTTAGGCTGGGGTCTAATATCTTTGTTAACTATTACAAATGACAATAGCAAGAGATTACACCATCTTCATGGCTCAGTAACTTTCGAAAGATAATATTTTCTATTTAAAAGTCACACAGTCAAAAAATAGGCAGGGTAAAATGAATTGACTGCTTTTCTTACAGGAGATATGTACAACAAATTACTGTCAAAAATATATAAAGAAGTTATGCTGGTTAAATAAAGATAAGGGAGGAACACGCAACAGAAAAAAAGGGGGAAATACATAAACAATATTTCATAGAATGCATATGGCCAATAAATATAGACTGAGAAATGCTTAACTTTATAAATAATCAGTGAAATGCAAATCAAGACCAAAATGAGATCCCATTTTCCATCTGACTGAATGCCAAAAGTTGTCTGATAACACCATGTTTTACACATGATGCCTTTTAATAGAATCTCTTACATTACTGGGGATTGTGTTCATTGGTTCAACCACTGGAAAAGCACTTTAAATTCCAATTGAAGTTAGACATTCATATAACCAAGAACACAGTGATTTTACTCCTAAATACATAGTGAGAGAAGCTCACCCGAGAATGCTTGTAGCAGCATTTATTTGTAATAACAAAAATTGGTAACATTCCAAATACCCATTGACAGGAAAATTAATAGTGGTAGTCACACAAGGGCGTGCTACTTGGTACTTGAAAATGAATGATGTATGTATACCTACAGGAAATCATAAGGTTGACTCTTTGTAATAAAATAGCAAGTCCGGGAAAATTACATACACTATTTTATTTTACACACCACATAGAAGAATGACAACAGTGTGTCATAAATTAAGGATTAAGATTAATCTAATTCTAGGCACCTGAGGCCCATTTAGTAAAGAAAAACAAACACACACACCTCTTTAATTTGTTTCCATGCTCATACAGGGCTCCAAACAGTGGTAATTCAAACATTAGTGTTTGTCTTAAATGAAAATGGCTTAATGACCTTATGTTGCATTCTAAAATTCCAACTATGACAGTTCAGTTTTGAGTAAACTTTTAAGAAAGTTGACACCTTTCTTTTTAAAGAGCACCGAAGATAGTTAAGTGTCTTTAGAAACCAAAGCAATTAGCAGCAGTAGTATTCAGCTAGAAAAAGGAATGCCTTGGAAGAGGTTGGAAAAAGAGAGGGAGAGAGGAGAATATGAGAGTTCATTTTAAATATCAAAATAGCAGAAATTTGGAGGATGTATTGAATTTAGGTTTCTGTAGCTTCAGACTGGATAACAAATGAAAAAACAAATTCTAGTACCATGTAAGAATAATCAGAAAGTCTCAAAATTGAATGATCTGTGTCATAATCATGAGAAATATGTCAGTAAGTATTGGTTTATTACCCAGTCATTAGAGTTATTGCACAGACATTTCTTATATTAGGTATTTCCAGTACAGAGGTTTTCAGATTTTATAAAACTACATATGATATAACTGTCCATCATCCTGGGTTAAATGGCACTCATATTTCTCCTGAATTATCACTGCTTTTTGGCCATACATCACTCAAAAGTCATACTCACTGGCTTGATATCATTCTCCAGAGAGGCAAGGAAGTCTCCTCTTGTCACCTGCAGGCTCTCTGCTTTCTCCATATCCACTTCCACTTTAGTGCTAGCCTAATTAGAAATAAAAATAAAATGTAAGGAATTCCAAGTTCTTTTTAAAGACTTATTTATTTATGCATATAAAAACTGGGGTACAGGCCAGAGGTGAGGGTGGTGAGAGGATTCACCAGAGACAGAGTGGGGAGCAGAACAGGCAGATGAACCGAAATACACTGCTGAGGGGAGCAGCGGGGAAACAGGAGAGCTCTGCTGCACCATGTGGGTAGCTCCCTGGCCAGGGATCGAACTCGTGCTGCAGTGGTTGTGGATAGCTTCATATTGCTGCACAAGGGGTTCCTTGTGCCACCAGGGAGGCCCAGGAATTCCAAGATTTAAGAATATTTTCAACCTAAGAATATAACACCCGAGGATTTAAGAAACTGTTTTCATCTCTCTCAAATTCACAAACATGTTTATATTTGCCTGAACAACCCCACTCCTAGGGCTTTATCCTATTAGTGTGTTCACAAGTGTGTACTAAGTCACATGCACCATGATACCCAAGTTACTGGGAACCACAGGAGACTGGAAGCTTCAGGAGTCTACAGAGGGGGCACCAGTGATGTGAATTATGATACATCTGTATCAAAGAACACTTGAGAAAAAGTGTTTCAAAATGAGGCAGGAGGAGGAGAACATACCTACAGAGGAGGGGCTCTAAAAACTGTAGTTCTCATCCTCAGCTTTGTATCAGAAAATTCCTTAGCGCCTGTAAACATATATAGATGCCCAGCTCCACCCTCTTCAGAGTTTTGGTTTAAAAGGCCCAGCAGAAGGTCTAGGCATTTATATTTTTATAAAGTACCAGAGGTTATTCTGATGCTCAAGCTTACGAACCATTATTCTAGGAGACCAAGGCCCTTAAACTTTGACTTGTATCATACTAGTTGTTGAGATTCTATATGCCAGCTCCAAATATTCTGCTTACTGCACCTGGAGCTAACACAGCAGACATCTGCAGAAGCATCGAGTCCTTTGTCAGCACTTGGATCTGCCTGGATCAGATAAGTGGTTGAGATACCAACACATTTTTTTCGGTGTGACTGGGCTCACTGTCAATAGCACAAGACAAGTGAGTCTAATTTTTAAATTGATATTATGTTTTTTTAAAAAAAGTACCTGCCAAAAAACCTTGACTACAAAATGAAAGGATGTATAGCAGTATCTACCTTCCACCGATTATTGTAAAATATGAGTCATGCTCCCTTAGGAACAGACTGTTGATACAAATAAAATGATAGACACTAAAAGAAAATGTCATCCTATGGGATAAAAATAACTATGTCAGGAAACTGAATCAAGATGGCAAATAGAGTACATTTATTTATCTCCCTTCTTGTCCCAAATCCCATAAAATGATTGCAGTAATGAGAAAGGTTAAAAAGCATGGAAGATATAACCAGCAGTTTTAACACCAACCTAATAGGATTCTCAGAAGCAAGGACAGAAAGAATGAGAAAAACCAATAGAAGACAGAAGGAAAAAAGAATATTCTATGGCTGAGAAAGGCATGTCTGCAGTTTAAAAGGTTCAAGGAGCTCTGAGGGGAACACACAGACAGGAACCCCCATCTGTTCAAACACATGACTGTAAACCTTCAGAGCACCAGAGGTGAAGAAAGTCCTACAATCTTTGAGAGACAAGAAACAGGTTATCTGAGAAGAAACCAGATTAAATCTGTTGTGATGGCTCTCACTGGCAACACTTATACTACAGCTTCCAACACATGTCTAGGTACCTGCCCTAGAAGTGACTGCCTGTGGACACAGCAGGGCAAGGCGGGCATTCTCATGCCAGGATTATGTACTATTCCAGGGACTAGAGACAGATCGGTAAATAAAACAAACAGGTTCCTGAGGGAGCTTACATTTTAAATTATGCTGTCCTAGTTGAGAATACTAAGCATTTGTTCCAAAATAAAAAAGATTTACATATACTGAGATAGAAAGCTAACCAAGACATATTATCAGGTGAAAATTTAAATTGCAGTACACTTCCATTAATGTTTGCTTTTTTTCCCCTTCTTTTAAAAAAGCATATATGTATACAAATGTAAATATAAACACTACAAAGCTATATCCCAGATGCTGGCTACCACTGGAGCAGGAAAGGGGGGCGTCAGAGATGGTCTTTCCACATTTCCCTATACACTCTGGCATGACCTCTGTATTTTTAACAAGAAAGTTAACAGGTTACATTTTATTTTATTTTAAAGATTTATTTTATTTATTTATACAAGCACTGGGTATAGTCAGAAGCGCGGGAGGGTGAAAGAATTCACCAGAGCCAGGGCGGGGAGCAGAGCAGGCAGAAGGACCGAAGTACACTGCTGAGGGGAGCAGCGGGCGGCAGGAGAGGCCTGCGCGCCATGTGGAACCCTCCTCCGGTGGCCGGGGAGCAGCCGGGGATCGAACCGGCGCTGCAGAGGCCGAGGGCAGCTTCGCAACCCAGGGCTCAAACGCTGCGCCACCAGGGAGGCCCAACAGGTTACATTTTAAATAAATAAAATATTAAAAGAGTAATTAGCTGAAAGAGTAATTAGCATTTTAATGATTAGTAAGGTTTTCAGTGGCAATATCAAGCACTCAGAAAATATTAATAGCATTTATTTGACATTTTTAAGTTAAAAAAAAAAGGAAATGGTGTTAGAGGAAATAAGCTTCTCCATGAAAGAATTATGATACTCACTTCATAATATATAAATCGCTATGGTACTTTATAGTTCATGAAGTATGTTTATTAACATTATCCCATTTTTGCATTCTGATTATATCATTTTATCCTTCTATAAGTCAGCAAAGTTTTCTTAAATTAAGGATAAGGATAATTTAATTAAGGGTAGATATAGGCTCTCCTTTCTAGATAATCATATATAAAGGTTTTAAACTCTGACCAAAACCTCCTGACACATTTGAAAGGCTTCTACAAGGTGTAAACTTTCAGGGGAACATGAAGAAGTGAGCCAGCATCATATTAAAATCCACATGAAGTTACCAGCCTCATTTTAAATGTCTTCTCCCCACATAAGCTTTTAGTATGTTTTGTTATTTTGACTTCCTCTTCCAGTGAAATGAATTCACATGATAGAAACACATAGCAAAACAAAGGGAAAATCTTGTCTATCTTTCAGCATTTGCAAAAACTATGATCAATTTTAGGACTGAAGCTGGCATGAAGCTTGTCTTTTTGCTATTAAAAAAAGGGACTCCCCCAATGAATGAAAAGTGAATTAAGATGGTTGGGGGGGGGGTGCTTATTTTAGAACACAATGTTGTTAGGCACTCCAGAAATTTTAGAAGTTACCTAACTGTAAACAATATTCCAGTTGTAAATTACTCCAACCTATTCATTCACATGGTTTTGAAGGGCTTCTCTTAGCTTTTATTATTTTAACAAAATTAGTGAAATCTTGTATTTAAAAATTCTATAATTTTGAATTTTTACTTCTTCAGGAAACCGTTCCTCACTTGTCTGAATTTGTGTGACTTTTTTCTGTATTTTTTTATAACAGCTAATCAATATAGAAGAAGCACCATCTTTCAGCTTAGACCCACAGAAACTAATAAACCTGTATTTCAACACTAGCAAATATCAAGTGGTCACCCTTAAATTTCATAACCTTTTAAATCTGACCTTTCAAAGTTCTTATCATTCCTCTGAAATTAAGGGTAGAATGAACTTAATCAATCAAAATTCTTCAGAAAATAAGAAAAAAGTGTATTGAAATTCTGCAAATATAAATGAGCGTTTTGATTTAGTTGTAATAAGTATGTGTGTGTTCTCTTAGTTTCCTTACAACAAATTACAGCAGAAGAAATTTGGGTTCTGAATCTTCGCTACCTAAAGCAGACATTCCTTTCAAGATAAAAACAACCAAACATCACCTGAATTTTAGCTGACCACAAATACAAGTTTGAGCACAAACAACACGAACATCAGGTGTTTATGATCAGATTTCCATTTGTTTCAAAAAACCTGAGAAACGTTTAACAGGGAATACTTGTTTCCTTTAGTCCACCTGACTTTGTTAAAGCCTAAATCTTTTGAAAAGAAAGAAAAATAACACTAATAATGACCTTTGTAATATGAGGACAGAACATCAGAACAAACAGTGGCAATGCTGTAGATGTTCTAAAATTCTGTGTCCACTTTAAATCATAAGTTTCATATTATATATATTCATCAATCACTACTAGGAAAACTATGAGCATCTACAGCAATGCGAATACAAAACTGTATACCCTTTGTTCAGCTGAGGAGGAGTATCCCGAACAGTGCTTAGAGACCCTTTGACAAAAAAGATTTTAAAAGATGCAGAAAAGGAAATAAGTGTTAGTATGCTATTTCTTTTTTTTTTTTTGGGGGGGGCGGGGGGTAAGGTTTTTGTCCTACTTATCTTTCTCTCTCCTCAGAAGGACCATATAATCCTTTGCCTTAGTCATTCCATAGATAGTGTAAAACAGTAAAAGCTGTTTGGTACAAAAGGTGTTGATCACAATTCAACATGCACTACCTGAAGTTTTTTTTTTTTTTTTTTTTTAAACTTTTTTTTTTTTTTTTTTATAGAGGCATGTTTTTTATTTATTTATTATATTTGTTTGTTTGTTTTGTTTATACATGCGCTGGGTACAGTCAGAAGCGCGGGAGGGTGAGAGAATTCACCAGAGCCAGAGTGGGGAGCAGAGCAGGCAGAGGGACTGAAGTACACTGCTGAGGGGAGCAGCGGGTGGCAGGAGAGGTCTGCGCACCATGTGGGATCCTCCTCCGGTGGCCGGGGAGCAGCCGGGGATCGAACTGGCGCTGCAGAGGCCGCAGGCAGCTTCGCAACCCAGCGCTCAACCGCTGCGCCACCGGGGAGGCCCCATGAAGTTTAATAATAATGCTAATTCAACTGCCTGGAAGTTGTAAGCCTGGGGAATTGGAATAAACCGGGAAATAGGAACAAGAAGGAAAGTGGTAAAAAAATGACAGTGAATTTGGTTGGGGAATATTAATTTTGAGACCTGATAAAATAGCCAAGCAGAGGTATTTTAGTATAAATCTGGAAGTCAGAGAAAGATACTTTCAAGAGATGAGACATGAATCTGGGAGTGAGTTCTCTACAGGTGACAACTACGACCTGCAGAGGAGGAGAGATGGTAAAGGATCAAGGGCACTTCACTCATTAAAATCAAAGAATGCTGTGTTTCCACCACAGTATCAGTGGCATGATTGTACTAATTTATAAGCATGTTCATTTCCCTGACTGAATTCCTTGAGGGAAGAGGTTATGCTTTATCATCTTGTGTCTTAAGCGTAATATCTCAAAAACAGTAGGTATTCAGTATATGGCTGAATGAAGCAGTCGCCAATTCTAGCACGTAGAAAACCCAACGTCCTGCGACATGGGTCAGCGGTTACCAGGGAGAAGATGTGACCATTATCTTTCTTCCTGCTACTCTGGAGGTTCAGCAGTTGGCAATTAATTTCTATTTCTTTTACCATGTCTCTTCTCCTTCAAAAGTTAGCATTACCTAGTTCTTGGTGTACTTGAAAGGAAAACGAAAGAAGGCTGGCGTGGTATTTATAGGGTGCAGACTCCTTACCTAGAAGCTGATTTTACTGACCTTAATGTGTCTGTTCATAGCAGTGGACTGTGCTGCCCGCACCAGACCCTCCAGCTCAGCACCGCTGAAATTCTTGGTCTCCACAGCCAGTTCTTTAATGTCAACGTCGGCAGAGAGCAGCTGATGTCCTCTCATCCTTGCGGTGTGGATGTGAAGGATCTGTAGTCGACCTTTCTCATCTGGTAAGCCTGATAACATTGGTAAATAAAATAGAGATCATTATAATCCTCATGCATTTCTTATGGGTACTCCACTAAGTAAACATCTGTTTCTCATGATAAACAACTTTTTCAACAAACATTAAGTTATATGATTTTGATCCTGCTAATGAACTCTTAAGTGCATACCCCTGCCCCATGCTGCCTGCATCAGGGATAGGTCTGCTCACCTATCTCCATTTTAACTTCCAGTCTTCCAGGTCGAAGGAGAGCCTCGTCTATCAGATCTGGTCTGTTGGTCATTCCTGAGCAGAGATGTTAAAACAAAACAACACGTACATTATCAGGGTTCAAAAATAAGATTTAATAAACCCTTCAGTATATGCAAGAATACTCATTTTCCTGACAGGCTAAAGATGGCATTTTATAAAAGTCACATAGAAAACCAAAATTATTCTCAAAGAAAGTATCATTTGTTCTTGATGTGTCCTAATGAAAATACCTGGAGACTTTGCTTTAGTATTTCGCTACTGTACAAGTAAGTGGAATATAAATGAATGAAAGCTTCAAATATTTAAAAAGAAAGGTTAAGGGTTGAAGAGGGTAAGTCATCTGTCATGGTGAAAAGGGGCAATGTGACCACAATCTGTGTGACCCTGAAGTCCCTCCCCTTTTATGTTGACCAAATGGTTTCCAACCTTTACAAACATTAGAAGTTTTTCCCAAAAGTCAGCCTAAAAATAACCTTAGTATATAAAACAGTTTTTAAAAAGGTGGTTATGAAAAAAAAAAAGAAGAAAAATAAATAAATAAAAAGGTGGTTATGGCTGGAATGGGTGATCTAAAGCTCAATCTCTGGCCCTCACAGACCCTGAAGCAGTTCTGAGGACTCTCAGAGGCCTGCAGGACCCTGTTTGGAAACCGTATATTCCACTGTGTCACCACTGTCATCTGAGGGGAGCTATAAACTTAAACCCATCAGTCACCAAAGCCCGTTTCTTCATTTATCCCTTAAGGCTAGACATTAAAATCAGAATTTTCAATATCATGTGATACTATTTTAGAAATGTTGGCAAAATGTATAATTGCAATCTCTAGGGCCTTGGTGTCCAATGTTTTTGAAATCATAGCACGTTTTTCTTTTTAGAGCAAACATACCAATGACTAAGATGTTGTTGAGCTGCTCTACCCCGTCGATTTTGGACAGCAGCTGGTTGACCACGGTGTCGTGCACCCCTGTGCTGCCGGCCATGCTCCCCCTCTGCTTGCAGATGGCATCAATTTCATCGAAGATGATGATGTGCAAACCACTGTTAGCACCAAGCTAAGAAGGGAAAAGAAATTACATTAAAAGTTAGAATTTGAACATATTATTAAGCAGACTCATTTAAAAAGCAAAAAAGACAAAGCTCTCCACAGACTGGCTTTACTCCATTTTAACGAATACACGCAGCTAGCACTCACGGCTGCAGCCTGCCCCCCACTCCCACCCCAAATGTTGGAGCTGCATTCAGAATTCTGTGAGCTAAAGGGGCATTCTAGGACCTGTACTTAGTAACTGTAACAGAAAAACACACATTATGTACTGATGAAAGTGAACGGTCCATCAAATAACTGTTCATTTACCCACATATCTTACTGTTTGAAAGAACTCTTACACTTACCGGATGCCCTTCTTAAGTCAGGGAATGGCAACTCCCTGCTATATCCCCTGCACTTTGGTGAGCAGATTATCCCAGAAATAACAGATGTAACGTTGATTCTTTTGTGATATAGCTAAATGTTAACTCTATCCAGTGGTTGATTGGGAATTGAGCAAACAGGGGAAGGAACTGAACATGATTCATATTTAGTTAAATCACAAGAAAGTAGATGTTTTCTTCCTAACTGTGAACTGAGAACAGAGACATGGTCAAGAGGGTTCTGTTTCTTCTGCATAGTGATTTCTGTCTTAGTTTAATGGAAACAGTCATCATAGAAATAAATGAGTTTATATATTTTGAATTTTTTAAAAAGATTTATTTATTTATGCACATAAGAACTGGGGTACAAGCCAGAGGTGCGGGAGGGTGAGAGGATTCACCAGAGACAGAGCGGGGAACAGAATAGGCAGACTGACGGAAAACACTGCTGAGGGGAGCATCGGGTGAGTCAGGGAGAGGTCTGCTGTGCCATGTGGGTAGCTCCCTGGCCAGCCAGGGATCGAACTCGTGCTGCAGAGGCTGAAATAGCTTCATAGTGCTGTGCTTAACCCCTTGCGCCACCAGGGAGGCCCCTATATTTTGAATTTTTAATAGATGCAAAGACTTAGTGTGTATAGTTCATTAGATTAACATGAACCTTCTAACATTTTATACTTAACTAATTAAGTCTCCTATTAGGGACCAGAGGGAGAAGAGACAGAGTAGGGAGCAGAACAGGCAGACTGACTGAAAACACTGCTGAGGGGAGCAGTGGGTGAGTTAGGAGAGGTCTGCTGTGCCATGTGGGTCAGCTCCCTGGCCAGGGACCGAAGGCATGCCACAGTGGCTGCTGATAGCCTCACAGTACTGTGATTTAACCCCTTGTGTCACCAGGGAGACCCTGAAGTTATTATAGTACAGGAACTGAAATCCAGAAGCAGGCCTTTCTAATGAAATAGAGAGGCTCACCAAAGGATCTGAAAAAGCAAAAGGTTCTTTATAAAAGGTGATTTAAATCCTGACTTTTGGATGAAAAAAGAGAAGTATACAGTTGGAAGATCAGTGAAAAATAATGTACATAAATGAGGTACATAGAATCTGTAACACAATTTTGGTGATGGAAGTAGTAATAAAAAGCAAAGTCCTAGGTTTTATTACTGCCTGCATTTGGAAGGGGAAAGTGACAGTGAAGATAAGAAATTACCTTGTAGTTATGATAAGGAAGTTGCAAAGAGGAAAAGACGCAAGGGGATTTTTTTTAAGTATCTACCATGATAAGATTAAAGTGTTAGCAGGACATCTAATTAGAAATGTCCTTCAGAGAACAAGATCTACAAAACTGAACAAAAGAGAATAGAAAGATAGATATGAAAATCATCTAGTTAAAAAAATCTAATAGCAAACTACATTGTTTAAGGTGAGTCACATGATCAAGTTGGAGTAATATAAAGGCAAGAAAGATTCTGGGTTATAGTACCAGAAGACAGCTATGATGAAGGCAACCTAAAGAAAAGGGAAACAAGAAAACATCACAAAGATAAAAGATGAAATGTTACATCGAAAGAAAAAAAAGTAGTTCCAAAATGACCTAAAGGAAGTAAGATTAGGCCTAAAACAAACCTGAATATATGTTATTTAAAATAAAAAACAGTTAAGACAGTATATGAGTCAGCAACTCCACACCTTGGTTTACAGCAGCTGTGCACATAATTGCCCCAACTGGAAATAACCCAAATGCCCTTTGTGGGTAAGTGGCTAAACAAACTAGAGTATAACCATGTAATGGAATACTACTCAACAATGAAAAGGAGGGATATGTGGTACATGCAACAACTTGGATGATTTGCAAAGGCAAAATGCAAAGTGAACGAAGCCAGTCTCAAAGGTTACGTACTGTGATCCCATCTATATGACAATCTTGAAAAGACAAAACTATCGAGCTAGAGAGGTAGAGATCAGTAGTCCCTAAGTGTTATGGGCAAAAGGAGGGTAACCATAAAGAGACAGGATGAGGGAATTTTTGAGGATAATGTAAATGTTCTCTATCTAGATTTTGGTGGTGGCTACATGAATCCATACACATGTTAAAATTCATAAAACTGTATACCAGAGGAGAAAAATGCCAATTTCACTGCATAGTATAAATAATAATGATAAAGAAAACATTTTATAGTACAATTTCATTACTCATATTTGAACTATTGACCATTTTTTGATGCAATTCTATACAAGATGATAGTCATATGTTCTAAAGATTCAAAGGTTTCTAACAGTTAACTAAGTTTTATTATTTTTTCCTGAATACTGCTTAAAAATTGTTCTATTTCCACAAATATGTTAAAAGCTAAATTCAAATTTGAAAAGAAATCAAATTCAGGGCCTCCCTGGTGGCAAAAAGGGTTAAGCACAGCACTATGAAGATAGCTGCAGCCTCTGCAGCACGAGTTCAATCCCCAGCTGGCCAGGGAGCTACCCACATGGCACAGCAGACCTCTCCTGTCTCACCCACTGCTCCCTTCAACAGTGTATTTCAGTAGATCTGCCTGTTCTGCTCCCCACTCTGTCTCTCGTGAATCTCCTTACCCCCGCACCACTGGCCTACACCTCAGTTCTTGTGTGCATAAATAAAAATAAATCTTTTAAAAAATTTTTGAATACATAAAGGTTTTTTAAAATCATAAACAGATAAATTCTGCCAATATAGCATGAAACAAAAGCTGCTATGTGGGAATTCTGCTGTCAGTGTGCCTAATACTGCCTGGAATCATGACTTCCTTCTCAGCCCAACCACAAGACTTATCCATGTGGACAGCGAGGACAAAGACAATAAGAACACTGTGTCTGATTACATGATCACAGGAGTAATCTGTCCTAAACATAATTCGGTACAATTCTGACCTTTTCAGAACCTTGCTAATCTTGTGACCTGTCATCAGTCCCTTCCCCCAACCTTGTCAGTACAATAACATCAATTTTTACAGGTGTGTGACTTAAATAAAGGCAGGTTCTTATTGTAGTAAATTAGGAATCAGGTGAGGAAGATGCCAAATAATGTTCACAGATCAGTACAGCTGAATCATCAATAAACCCTCTCCCAAATAATTTAAATTTCCACAATGCGAGCCTCTTCAACTCACTGGCTTCTAGCTGTTTAACTGTCTGCAAAGTCTCCCCCCATAGAAACAGAGCTGACGCTGTTGAGCTCCTGGCAACAGACTTCTAAAGCGGCTGTTCTATATTTAACTAGTTGACCTATATGTAAGTGTTCATCTCCATCAGCCTGGACTGTCCAGAATCACAGAGGTGAGGCACTTCTTCATTATGTAACACACATATATACCCTCCATGGGGTCACTAGCCGACTTTACCAAGCCATTTCTGGATGTAAAGATTAAGAAAGGTATAACTAAAAGGGCTGGCTATGCTTAATGTTTCCCTAGATTTCTTTGCCAACTCAGTTTAATCATTAATAGTGTCATTTAAACTGCTGCATTAAAATGTCTGTTTAAAAACAGAACCAAAGGTACCTATATAATCATGTGGAAGCTATCATAACAGATTTATGTAAGGGCATTGAATTCACCTGCACCTAGTGTCCAATCCTCAAAAGACCATCAGGGTCCATTAGCCTCAATGCCAGTTTTTAGGTTTCTTTTCTAAAGAAACTTTATATGGTAAATCACATTTTTTTTCCTTAGAAGTCTTCCCCAGAATAAAAAGGAAAAAATATTTTTAAAAATAGAATAAAATTCATTCTATATTATAATTACCATATAGGTCCACTGGATCTTTTTATAAATCCAAGAGATATTGTGCTATTTCAACATTCTAGAAATTATATCCTTGTTATTCATCAATTATTCCCAATGATGCTTAAAAAAAAGGTTAAAATAAGAAAATGGAAGAATGATGGAATTGGTTAGAAAAATGATGCAAGAGTGAAATAATATCACAATGACATCATCCTTCAATTTGCTTATTGTGTTGTCCAGAGTATTACAGCATTGCTTAAGAAGTTATAAAAGATGTCTGGAGACATCAGCCTCCATCTTTGTTGCCTGATATTAGCTTAACTGAACACAGTTGGGGATTTGGATTTTTTTTTAATTCCTTGGCCATAACGTCCAAGAAAAGAAAATCCACAAATAAAAATGCTTCACAATTAGTAGATGAATTTTCACATGAACACAGAGGGAGAGACGCAGCTCTTGAGGCTCTAATGAAGATGTAAACTGATCTTTCTTTACAAGTCAAGCTCAGACTATGTGCCTTCATGGGATATCCTACACAATTTTCTCAAACTCAAGATTGAGTGAATAATATATTTCTAAGGACAAAAAGAAAATATGTTACTTATCTAGTTATTTATTTAACAAAAAGTCTCTACTGTGAGATATTTGATGACAAGAAACTAGGCCATCTTACTATTCTAAAGAACACAGGACAGTATCCTTTCATCTTTTATTTCATTGGTGCATCCACATTTCCTTGATATGGACTGTAAATAGAAAGATGCTGAAGGCCAGTATTACAGAGGGAAGACAAGAAGAAATGGCTGATACAGATATTTAAAAATTGGATTGACAATTCTAAAAGGTATATGAAAATCTGAAAATGAAAATGTTTTCTTTACAATGTAATCAAATTAGTATTTTTCTTTCTACAGATTTGATTTCTGTATCTTTTTAAAATATTTATTTATTTTAGTGTAGAAGAACTGGGGTGTAGGCCAGCAGTGCAGCGGGGAGGAGGAGTAAGTGGATTCACCAGAGACAAAGTGGGGAGCAGAATAGGTGGATTTACTGAAATACAATACTAAGAGGAGCAGCGGGCAAGACAGGAGAGGTCTGCTGCACCACGTGTGGGTCAGCTCCCTGGCCAGGGATAGAACCCAGGCCATAGCGATAACAGCACAGAGACTCGACCCCTAGGTGACCAGGGAGGCCTCCTATTTCTGTATCTTATTAAGGAAGTTCTTCTCTACTTTCCATTCTTAAAGATTTTTGCCTATTTTTTTCTAAAAATGTTTTCTCCTATAAATTTGAGTTTTGTTTTTTTGTGAACCCATTTTTTTTTTAAAGATTTATTTATTTATACATGCACTGGGTACAGTCAGAAGCGCGGGAGGGTGAGAGAATTCACCAGAGCCAGAGCCAGAGCGGGGAGCAGAGCAGGACCGAAGTACACTGAGGGGAGCAGCGGGCGGCAGGAGAGGTCTGCGCGCCATGTGGGACCCTCCTCTGGTGGCCGGGGAGCAGCCAGGGATCAAACCGGCGCTGCAGAGGCTGCGGGCAGCTTCGCAACCCAGCGCTCAACCGCTGTGCCACCGGGGAGGCCCTTTTGTGAACCCATTTTGCAATTCTGCATCATGCGAGAGAGTGCATTAATTTCTTTGCAGAGAGCCAATGATCTCAGTTCTATTCATGGAATCACCTATCCTTTCCTCTCTGATGATACTGTCACTTTTCACATAACATGTTTTTTCACATAACATGTCTGTTGTTTCATTGGGCTGTGTTTGCATGAATATGTAACACTGTCTTAGTTACTATAGCTTTACAGTAAAAGTCTTGGCATCTGAGAAGACAAGTCTTCATTATTCTCTAAAATTTTCACGGCTCTTCAAATATAAAGAAAATAAATTATAATTGACTTTTCAAATTCCAAAAAATTCTTTAGACTTGATTGGAAAAGCAGTGAATTTACACATTAATATGGGGAGAACTGGCATCCTTGCATCGTCAGTATTTCTATCATCAGTATGAACATGTTATACCCTCCCATTCATTAGCTCTTTAAAAAAGATTAGCAAACATGTTTATATTTGCTCTTTTAATCTTCCTGTTAGATTTAACGCTGGTCCCTTATCATTCTCATGGCTGTTACAAGTGAAAAACTTTGCTACATTTTCTGTACCTTCACATTTTTTTTTTATGCTTTGCTAATCCTTTCTTGCTTTTTAAAGTACTTGAGTTTCCTTTATTTTTCCCTCAACTTCTCATGCTTTGGAGAAGCCTGAAAGTCTCATACAATTTTCATACACACATTTAATTTAAAATTTTACATTAATTAACATTACTATCTTCTTCCCAAATAACACAAGGATCTTATATGGACTTGATCCATTTCCCATATGCTTTGTGCTATATTTTAGTTCCAGCCTTAAAAATCCAACAACCTATATTGACCATTATTATTGTTTTATATGGTGAATGCTTATTAAACTGATCTTTTTTTTTTTGTAATTTTTTTAAATCTTATTTTTATATTCCCCATACAATTGCAACCCCTTTATTTGGACCCCGATCCCTCCCCTCCCCGCCCTCCACCCCTCATAGAGTGTCTCTGGTTCATAGTTGTTTGTTGATTATGATTTTCACTTTCTTATAATTATTCATTTTCCTGGTCCCTTATTTAAGTTTTTTAGATTCCTGCTATGAGTGAGACCATCTGGGTATTTTTCTTTTTCTTTCTGGCTTATTTCGCTGAGCATGATCCCTTCCAGCGCCATCCATGTTGCTGCAAATTGCATGTGTTTATCTTTTTTGAATGCTGAGTAATATTCCATGGTGTATATATACCACATCTTCTTGATCCAGTCATCTATTTTTGGGCATTTGGGTTGTTTCCAAAGCTTAGCTATTGTAAACAGTGCTGCTATAAACATAGGGGTGCAGGTGCTCTTTGGAGTTGATGTTTCTGTGTCCTTTGGGTAAATACCTAGGAGTGGAATTGCTGGATCATATGGAAGCTCTATCTTTAGTAGGTCCAGAAATCTCCACACAGCTCTCCATAGTGGTGGGACCAGTTTGCACTCCCACCAACAGTGCAGGAGAGTTCCTTTTTCTCCACAACGTCGCCAACATTTGTTGTTGCTAGTTTTTTTAAAATGTGCCATTCTCACTGGTGTTAGATGGTATCTCATGGTAGTTTTGATTTGTGTTTCCCTGATTACAAGTGATGTTGAACATTTTTTCATATGCCTGTTGGCCATTTGCATTTCCTCTTCAGAGAAGTTTCTTTTTAGCTCTTCTGCCCGTTTTTTGACAGGATTATTTTCTTTGTTGTTGTTGAGTCTCATCAGCTCTGCAGATTTTTGTGATCAGTCCTTTATCATTAGTGTTGTCTGCAAAAATGTTCTCCCAGTCGGTGGGGTTTCTCTTAGTTTTTGTTATTGTCTCTTTTGCTGTGCAGAAGCTCTTTAATTTGATGTAGTCCCAGCTGTTGATCTTTGCCTTCACTATCACTGCTTTGGGTGATGTGTCTGTAAAGATGTCTTTGATGTGCATATCCCGTAGTTAAACTGATCTCTTTTAAACTTTTTTATTGTGAAGTATGGCATACATAGAGGGAAAGTTCAAATAACATAAATGTATGTCTTAATGAATGATCACAAAATGAACGTCTATGTAACCATAACAAGAAGCACTATAGTGCAAAAGCCTGTAAATTTAGCTCCTCACATGCCTCCCCCAGCACTCCTCCCTCAACAGTTTTTATGGTAATTATTTCTCACTTTTCTTTACAGTTTTACCAGTTACCATCATCAAACACTGTACTTTAGTTGAGCTTTAGGTAAATAAAACACAGAGTATGTATTCTTTCTTGTCTGGTTTCTTTAGCTCAACATTTATTTGTGAGATTCACAACTGTGTATAGCTATTTATTTTATTACTGGGTAGCACTCCATCTTATAGTTATGTCAGAAGTATCCATTTACTGAGTATAAAATTCTAAGTCAATATTCTCTTTCAGTCCCTTAAAAAGGTGTTCAACTGATTTCTGGTTTCCATTATATCTGTTGAGAAGACAGCTGTCAGTTAATTGCTGTTTATCTGAAGGTAATCTTTTTTTCCCCCTCTGCTTTTAAGATTCTTCTCTTTGTTTTTAATTTTCAGCAGTTTAACAGTGATTATTTATAGGTATAGGCTTCTTTGCTATTTCTTTGGCTTGCAGTTCATATTACTTCTAAAATCTACACACTGATGCTCTTCATCATTTTTAGAAAGTTCTAAGCTATTTTCTCTTCAAATATTGCTTTTGTTCCATCCTCTTTCTTTTGACTTCCTAGAAGTTTAAATTTATGTATTAGACCTTGACAACTTATTTTCTGTCTTTCTTTAGTTTTTCCATCCTTTGTCTCTTATTATTTTCTTCTAATATCCCTCAGTTCACTAATTCTCTCTTTAGAGGTGTCTAATCTCTTTAAAAATCATCCATATGAATTCATTTCAGTTACTAAATTTCTCATTTCTAGAATTTTCATCAGTGCTCTGCTAAAATTTTGTCTAGTTTTTTATTTCCTTGCACATAGAATAGTTATTTTAAAAGTCACAAGAATTCTAATATTTGGAGGCCTAACTTCTATCATCTTTTGTTTATTTTTCTTCATGTTGTTTATGATCCGGTGTATCTGGTTACTTGTCATTATAAGCCAGACATTGTATTTGCAATCTATAGAAATAATTTGTGGCCTTGCATGATGGCCTTCCTTCCAGGAAGGAGCTATAGTTCTGCCAGATACCTTGGGGCACTAACATTTTGGGAACCCTCCATCTAATTTTAGAGAATGACAAGATTGAAAGCTGATCTGCAGCCTCTGTGAAAGCAGGCCTACTTTTAGTTAACCCTTGATCCTATGGCGTAGCCCTTCAAGGTCCCACACAAAATGCAGCGTGTTCTGTGGGTATCCCCTCTTTTGGGGTTATGGCTTTAATCTCTGCCCCCCATTATTTCCAACAGCCTGTCAAAATGACTGCATAGCTGTTTAACAGCTCCCTCCAGAAAAGGCTAGTATCTCCAGAGGAACAGTGAGCCCATACATCTATTCTACTAGGCCTCCATTCTCCCCCTGCATCTTGTAAGCTCTTTGATGCCTTAGGCAAAAAAATGTGTTGATTCAAAAGACCTAATCTGCCACTACTGGAAGTAAAGGCCCCAGATTTTATCAACATTTTCACCAGTTTCATTGCTCACCATTGTTTCCTGCATTCACTGCTTCTGTGGGTTCAGTTTGCCTCAGTTTCAAGTAGATCCTGCTTCACATTCTCCCAGGAAGCATCTATGAGTAGTTAATTCTATCAGCCTTTGCCTTCATTCACTTTTCACCCTTATTCCTGAATGAGAATTAAGTTGTGTATAAAAATTTAAGTTGGGGCCTCCCCGGTGGCACAGTGGTTGAGCGCTGGGATGCAAAGCTGCCTGCAGCCTCTGCAGCGCAGGTTCGATCCCCAGCCGCCAGGCGAGGGTCCCACATGGTGCTGGTGCGGAGACCTCTCCTGCCACGCCCGCTGCTCCCCTCAGCAGTGTATTTCATCGGTCTGCCTGTTCTGTTTCCCGCTCTGGCTCTGGTGAATTCTCTCACCCTCCCATACTTCTGACTGTACCCCAGTGCTTGTATAAATAAATAAATAAATCTTTAAAAAAAATTTAAGTTGAGAGTTATTTTCATTTATCTCTGTAAAAACAGAAGCACTGTTTTCTGATCTGTTTGCTGCTGTGGAGTAGTTTGCAGTCAACAAATTGGATTTCTTTCTTTGGTTATTAAGATGTTTCTTAATATTGTTTCTTTTTTTTCCCTTTGGCATGCTCTTATTTCACAATGTATCCAGAAAGACATTTAATTTTTTATTTGTCCTATTTGGGCTTATGGTGCTACCTGAATCTTAGTGTTTATTTTTCTGTATCAATTCTAGAAAATTCTCAGTCATTTTATCTTTGAATATTGTTTCTACATTCTTCTATTTGGACTCTTATTTTAACTCATCTCAATTTCTACTTCATAGTTTACATTTCTTTCTCTCTCCTGATCTACATTTTGGGTAATATTTTTTAGGTCTAGTCTTCTATTTATCACTTTGTTCTTCAATTTAAACTACTGACTTACCTTTAACTTGGTTGCTGAGTTTTAAATTTTGAAATTTTCCATTTATTGAAGCTATTTTAACTTCCCCTATGAGAATCTGTTGTGGTCTGGGTTGTTGAAGCATCCCTTAGGGTTCACTTATATGTAACAACCCTATGGGATCATTAGCCAAGGATTCATTTTTCAATTAATTTCTCAGCTTGGGGTTTCCACACTACGTGTGTGTGTGTGTGTGCACGCATGCAGACTACACATATATGTGTTTGTGTATTCAAATTCTGAACTAACATGAGTCAACGATCCATGGTTTAGAATTCCCAAGGGAAGTTCTCCACTTCCCAGTCCAGAACTCAGGCAGATAGTTAAATGTTCTTGTTATTTCTCTGTGCTTATAAGCCCATATTTTCTAGCCCATTCTTCACTGAGGACACAACTTCTCAGAAGGTTCCAGTTCTTAGTCCACACATTAGGTGGGCTCAAAGACTTATTCTACCCCTCACTGGGTGCTGTCACCCAAACTCATATATTACCAAAACTAAAAGCTGCAGTTCCTATCTTTGCTGCTCTAATTTTCAGTTTTCTTTTCATTTCTAGAGAGATCTTTTTCTTTCCAGAGAACCCAATTACATATTTTAAATGATTTTAGTTATTTTTTACCCAGTATTTGATGGTATTTATAGAAGGAACTTTTTCAGGTTACCTAGTCTACTGTATTGTTAGGACCAGAAATCCCATGGCACTTTTCAAAACCTGTCTGTTAATGAAATAAATGTATTAATATTAGTGTGTTAGTCAGGATCTTCCAGAGAAAGCGAACCAATGAGTTGCATCAAAAAGGTGAGCAGGGCCTCCCCTGTGGCGCAGCGGTTGAGCGCTGGTTTGCGAAGCTGCTGGCAGCATCTGCAGAGCCCCAGCTGCTCCCCAGCCGCCGGAGGAGGGTCCCACATGGCGTGCAGCCCTCTCCTGCCGCCCGCTGCTGCCCTCAGCAGTGTACTTCGGTCCTTCTGCCTGCTCTGCAACCCGCTCTGGCTCTGGTGAATTCTCTCACCCTCCCATGCTTCTGACTGTACCCAGTGCTTGTATAAATAAATAAATAAAATCTTAAAAAAAAAAAAAAAAAAAAGGCGAGCAAGCTTGAGACGCAGAAACAGTTAATATTTCATTTTGAGTTGGAAAGTGGAAGAAAACTGATATCCCAGCTCAAGGCAGTTGGGCAGTGGGAACTTCCCTCTCACTGCAGGGAGGGTTAGTTTTTCTGTTCAACTTAGACCTTCAACTGATTGGGTGTGGCTCACCTACTTTAGTGAAAATAATCAGCTTTACTCAGTCAACTGACTCAAATGGCAATTTCATCCAGAAATACCCTCACAAACACACCAAAATAAAGTTTAGCCAAAGCCTGGGTACCCTGTGGAACAGTCAAACTGACACATAAAATTAACCACCACAATTAGTACACTCTGGTTTGACTTTTAATGGAATTTTTTTTTCTAAGACTAAATCAAGCTTTCCTTTGAGACCTAACAAGTTATACCTGTCACTTTACAACTGAACTGAACCAGTGGTGAGTAAGCTGGCTTTCTGCACCTGGACCTAACATACATATAAGTCTACAAGTCATTTCATAGATGCAATTTCCCCCTTTTCCAAAGGATAAGTGAGTTCAAGTTTCTGGAAGTAATGTGGAATAAAAATGTCACTTGAAAACATATTCATGATTCTCATTTCACAAAACCCTTGACTTATACAATCATCTATCTTTGTATTATGAACATGTGGTAATGACATCTGCCCACATCATGTAAATCCCTTTAATCCCTGGTTCACTGACATACGTAAACTAGTAATAAATAATTTTTTTTAAATATAGATCACAGTCACAAGTTTCTGCCTTAACTCTGTTGTTTCCTTCATCATGTAAGTAACGAAATTTTTATTAAATTGTACTTATATTAACATTACCCTCCTTTGTTCCTCTTCAGCATCAGCAAAGAGTTTACGAATGTTGGCCTCTGACTCTCCCACGTATTTGTTAAGGATTTCCGGCCCATTGACCACTTTGGGCTCTCTTGCATTCAGCATCTTGCCAATCTGTCGGGCCAAGAGAGTTTTACCACAACCTGGAGGCCCATATAACAGGATGCCTTTAACATGTTTGCAACCTAAAAAGAAAAAGAAAAGAGGCTTGTATCAACTAACTAAAATCCAAGCAAGACACCTACAGGAAAGTTTTCCTTCTTCTTCATATCCACTTCCGGAAAAACACAGAGATGCCATTAACATGTATTAATATCCAGGTGAAATGAACAGATCAAAAATGAACTAAAGTCCTTTTTGTAACAAAAACTCCACACACAATTTCTATACCACTACTAATATTTGAGGGCGGGGAGGAGAAGATGCCACTGAAAGGTCTCTGGAAAAGTCTATTTGAACTATCATTTAGGACAAATACTTTTCATTCTGAAAATGTTTCTTTTGCTTAAATGCTTAGCAACTATTACTTGCTTTTCTTTATCCTTCACTCTAAACTTAGGGAGAAAAAGAAATCTATTTTTAGGCAAATTTAACCTAAAACAAATCTATGATGATATAATCAGCTATGGAAACTATGTCTTAGTCATATAAATCACAGGTTTGCCTGTCAATACAAGCACTTGAAGAAAGGGCCAACATGTCTGAGAGGGATGGGTACAGAGAAGGTGCAGGATGCAGAGGGATGTTAAGACTGTGGATCAAGTTGAATGTCCTGCTTCATGTGACTAATGCCAAGTCAGGCACATGTGTTCTCAGCGCCACCCAGATGAAGATGAACTTTCAAAAGAATAGTATTTGATTCTTTTCTAGGTGAGCATTGCTAAATGCCTTAAAGGTATCATTAGCAACTGCAAAGTAGCAAGATGGATGATCTACACTCCCCAGGATTTCTTCAGCGACTGCTAAAGAACACTTACTCCACTTCTGAAGAGTAAGATGGCCTGTGGCTTCTGCGAATTCACTAGGAATTCTCACCTTTCTAACAGTTTCACAGTTAAGATATATAACTTTTGCTTATGAGTTTCCATACCAAAGAAGCACTCTGTGAAATGATGAATTATTTGATTTCAGTGTTATACTCAAAGCTACAGGTGAAAGACAGTTTCTAGAAATGGAATATAAAAAGTGGGTTTCTATGGAAAAGAGTTTGCCTTCATTGGGAATGAGAGCCTTAAAAATTATGTATTTAAGAAAATATTATGTCAACAAATTCAGTAACTCACATTAAAACAATCATAAGACACAACCAACTCTACTGGAAAATTTAGATTTTGAGGAGGAAGATCCTTTGGTTTGCCAGTATGGTCACTGCTTTTTATTTTTATGTCAAAGAAGACTCTCTCTTAAATCCTTGAAAGTAATGAGATCTGTGCTTCTGGTTAGACAAGAGGGAATTGGCTTGTGTAGGGATTAGAATCTTAATTCTCTTCAATTCAGAGTAAATTCCTCTCCCAAGAACCAAGGCCTCATAAAATGTCTTTGCCCTTGACTATCCTTGAGGGAGATAAGGAGAGAAGCCTTAAGCTTCCCCTGTAGTCCTATAAAGTACCAGGCCTTATTCTCACCTCCAATTTCTTAACATTCTCCCAGTTTTCAACTTCTTCCTAACCACATTTCCTTCAATATTAAGCGATATCTTCTTCCAAGGACTCTCAACTCCTTGGCCTTCCACCCTACAAGCCCTGAACACAATACAGCATTATGGACCTATCCACTGGCCACGGAGTCCAGCCAGAGAAAATTACACCATTGCATGGGCTGAGATCCTCACAATTTCATGCTATCCAGTTTCAGTTCTATTCTCACTGCTTTCTTAATTCTGCATGCTACCTCTTGTTTTTGTAAGTTCATCTCCCATTCTCTTTGGTAATGATTATCAGATCTTCACCACTCATCTCTTCTCAAGTGCTACCATGCGCCATTAATTCGTAGAGATGACCTAGATCCATACTTTCCACATTGGGGGAATGAAAAAAGGGACTAGCAAGAGACCTAAACTCCTTTTAGTTTCCTATCTACAAATTTATCAGCAGACACATTCATTCTCAACCTTCACATCAACTCTCAAAGGAAGGGTTTTCTTCAAGGTCTGAGTAGCAATGATTTGTTTATATACCTTTTCTATTAGATTGTAAACTACTCAAGAGCAGGTACTGTTTCATCAATCCTGAATTGCAAACAGCACAAGACTAGCATGTAATATGCCCTCAGTAAATAGCTGAATAAGTAAAGTGTTGATTTCCTTCCTATAAAACACAAAGAGAATGAGGGAAAGAAGACCATTTTAAGAAATTACTGGAAGATCTTAATTTATGGAACAGTGTTTCTTTCATAGCTGAACTAATCGAAACACCTAAAAACACATTTGTAATAACTAGGACTTTGCAAATTTAGCAAAACAAATCACATTATAAATACTAGAATCTTGATTTTATAACTATTTTTATATATGGAAAAGGCTTGATTTCATGTTTTGAATTAATTGCCTCAGCTCTCATAAAATAAACAATTCACAAATTTTTACCGTGAAGTTTAACAGAAAAATAGATGAAACTTACATATAATATAGATCTCTGAAATGACAAAATCTACTCAATATAACATCAATAAGAATATCATAGCAGCTCTAGTCTGCATTAGAAATATAATTCTTTCAGGATGTCAAGAAAGTACATCAAAAATATACATTGACATGGGAAGACTTTCAAAATCCACTTCCACAAAGGAAGCAGTTGTTTGAATAAGCAATGGAAATGGGACTTTGTTATTACCATTATTATAATAGTCTATTCTGACTTATTAAATAAGCATTGGTCTCTAATTTTAGGTGAGTCATGAAAACATTTCATAAGTAGTTCCATTCAACCAAGTGTATTAAGCTCCTGTTTGGACGAGGCATGAAACTAGGTATCAGGCATACAACTTGAAAAAGGCAGTCCCTACCTGCAGGGCATTCCTGGGTTAGTAGGAAAGATAGAAATAAAAATAGGCTATCTAAAATATAATATGACATTATCACAGATATGTCTGAAATGTTTCTGGAACCAAGCCAAGAGAGACTGATTCCCCAGAGTGATGGCAGAAAATCTGGAGTGGACACAGGGGGAAGAGGTGGCATTCAGCCTGGGTCATGAAGGATAGAGGAGGTTCATGCTGGGCCAGGGAAAAGAAATGGCACCCTACTGAGAGACCACCATGATCAAAGGCGCAGAGGTGTGTGAACATAGAAGCTGTCCTCTCCAAGGAGCCAGTAGTGACCTGTTGTGGGCTGGAGTCTTGGAAGTGAGAACAGGGGAGTGCCTGAAGGTGAGACTGACAGGTTCTCAACTCTGGAAGGCCTTGACACCATGCCCAGGAGTTTTTAATTTGTTTCATAAAAACATTTGAGGTTTTTAATCAGGGAAGGTGCACAATGAGATATGTGTTGAAAAACTAACTCTGAGGGTAGAGGTGAGGAAGGACTAGAGAACAAAGATCAGAGGGTGGATGTCTAGTTGGAGGAATGTTCTTAACCCTTTTCTGGGGACACTGCCTTACTGGCTGGCTCTGGATTTTTACCAAATTAAGCTTTCATATCCTTCCAAGTCTTTTGGAAACACATGAACGAATGGGTCCAGAGGCCTCAAGAGGACACCTCCCTACTGCTATACCAGCGTTCTCAGAGCTTCTCTTAGGACATTAAAAGCCTGGCTGAGGTTGGGAGCCTCTGATCTCTAGCTACTAGACTGTCTGACTGCCAAGTTGTACTGATTGCTATTACTTTTTTGTTTCCTTTAAGTCTCATAAGACTCCTTACTACTTAGAGATCAGTGCCTGGATTAGAAAACTAAATAGCAAAGGGCAGGCATGGAAGAAGGAGAAATGGAACAGAAAAATTGTCAGTCTCTCATTCTCCCACTTTCTTTCCCATGGAATAGTCTAATGGGTTCCCTAGGAAAACGCACATGTACAAAAAGCTTGCACACAATTTTGAAGGTATTCTTAGATCCTCGGAGGTCTATTCTTGGAATCCAAATTTAAAACCTCTAACTATACTACCGAAATAAGTCAGACAAGAGACTGGAAGCAATAGTTATAGGAAATAGTAGTAGAAAAAGAAAGGAAAATGTTGGAGATATTCATCAAAGTTTAGAGCTCAAATGAAAATCAGAGGGAGGCAAGGATGACCTGAGATATCTAGCCTGGGTGCATGGAGAAACTGATCAGCCCAGAAGACCAAGATGAGGGTGCGAGGAGAGCAAATCAAAACTTGCTTTTTGGGTATAAGGCATTTGAGATTCAAATACAGTGTCCAGGGCTCAGAAAAGCTATAGGTACTGACTCTCTCTCTCTCTCTCTCTCTATATATATATATATATATTATTTTATTTTATATAATTCTTTCATCATTTTTCATTTTTGCACAATGTATGCATTTTCATTTTGGTTATATTCCCCATACGGTTCCACCCCCCCTTATTTTGACCCTAATCCCTCCTCTCCCCCCACCCCCTGCAGTGTGTCTCTGGTTTATAGTTGCTTGTTGATTTTGATTTTTTCTTTATTATAATTTGACTCATTTTTTTTAATGCCTTCTTTGGGCACATGAAAAGCCACAATTTTAAGTAGAGGGATATAGCAATAAGGACAAATGCTGCAAGACAGAGGTTGCAGCCTGGAAAAAAGAACACTAGGTTTAAAAATCATAAAGTTCATGTTGATTTGGGCCACAGGGTCTTAAGATCAGGGTCAGATAATTTCAGGTTGAGGAAGGAAAAGGAAGCTGAGCAGTATAAACAGGAGCAGAGAGAAATCACATTTTCCAGAACTCTGGCAACAGAGAGGAAGGATTTCAGGAGAGAGTCTGCAAGGAAACCTTCTCAGAGACTAGTTAAGTAAAAGGGAGAAGAGGAAATAAGCCAAAGTTGTACCCGGTGGGTTCTCTTTACTCTGTGAAGTAGAAACCTGGTCATCCACAAAATGAGGGAAGTGGAGATGACACTAGAGAACAGGAGCACAGGAAATGGGGAGATGTGCCTCAGAGGACATATCCATTTGGTAAGTGAACTCAGCAACTGGATCCAGTGCACAGGTATTCCGGCCTCATTGTGGTAGTTAGATAAGCAACTCACAGTGTTCAGAAAGCTGCGGGCATTTTCTCGATTGTATAAATAAAAAGTTCATCAAAGCTGACATAAGAATCTTGACCTTAGGCGAAGATTGGGTTTTGGGTCAAAACTGAATCTTAAAAAGATGAGCAATATGAGGTTAAAAAAACAGTGTTAAATTAGTTTAATTTGAAGTCAACATGTTTATTGCTCAACGCTATTATCTATTAATAATTTTCCCAAAGTATGAGGTCAAAAGTATCGCACAACTTGTTTTCAAGATTTGTCCTTCATTTTCTTTTCTTTTTAATTTATTATTTATGTATACAAGAACTGGGGTATAGGCCAGAGGTGTAGGGGGTGAGGGGATTCACCAGAGACAGAGCAGGGAAAAGACAGGCAGATAGACTGAAGTACACTGCTGAGAAGAGCAGCGGGCGACACAGGAGAGGTCTGCTGCGCCATGTGGGTAGCTCCCTGGCCGGGGATAGAACTCACATTGCAGCAGCTGTGGACAGTTTCACAGCACTGTGCTTAACTTGTTGCATCACCAGGGAGGCCCTGTCCTTCATTTCCCACAAAGTTTGAGGCTTTAATCTTCATTTCTAAGCCATTTGCATCTTCTTCAATTACTTCACTATGCTTCTTTATCTGGTTCCCCTGTTCATTCCTTTCTCTGGCAGGTCAAATCTTATTTTCCCTCATTTTGTTCTCCAAAGGTTAGTGATAATGAAAAGTATTAATTTTATTAATATGTCAATATGTAATAATAACACTAAAAGTAGAAATAATATAAAGTGCCAAAGAAATATAACAAATGATGAAGCTCTAGTTTATGATTTAAGGATTTAAGTGAACAAGACACTGATACTTCCCTATAAAACTATACTCTGTATATAATTTAATATAAGTCTTGTTTGTATCTCATTCTAGACCCTTTGTCATAAAGTATTTTAATGGCTTCCTAGAAAATGAACCACAAAGCTGCATTTTAATTATGTTTCACAACAGATATCTGTCAGAAGGATAAAAGTATGATTTGTGGTCAGGTGCCAGATAAGTAACGATTGATTGGATTAAAGGCATTAGGAAATAAATCAAGTGAAAAATCTCAAGAGAACATTAAAAATACTAAGAGCCATGCTTTTCTAACCAGTGGTTCTCAGACTTGGCTCTTGCAAACAAGCAGAACTTTTTCTCTTTTAAACTGGGGGAATGTGCCATCATTGGGTTACTTTATTTTCATTTTGCAAGGTAGGGTCTTCTTAAACCAAAAATATCAAACCTGTTACCTTCTATCACCACCATTTCATATAAGACAATGTATTTCAATATCAGAAGGTAGAATGGACATAATTTCAGAATAAAGGAGAGTCTTTTGGATTAAATAAACTTACTTTTATGCACATTGTTCAAAGTAGGGGCTCTGGAGTCAGCTGCCTGGTTTCAAATCCTAGTTCTTCCCCTTACTAGCTAGAAATGATCGCAGCAGCTACCTCGGGAGGTTATTATGAGGGTTCAAAGTATAATGCACAAAAAAAAGGAAGTATAATGCACATAAAGCATTCGCATACTTCCTGGCATGGAGTAAGAGCTTATAAATATTGGCTATTAATTAATATTCAGTTATTTTTTATCAGGTTGCTGAAGCTGAGTGGTGGAATGAAACCAGACTCCCAACAGTGAGGAAATTAGATCAAGTCACAAGATGACTTGAAAATAAGTGACCATTTGCTTATGAAATTTTTTTCTGGGATGGTCTATTGTGACCATCTGACCCCTTACTGCTCTAACACTATTATCACTTGAACATTGCAAATGACAGTACCCATTCCGTTGATGAACCTCAAGCTCCAAATTAGCACAGCAGTAAATGAGCTGGCCCACAGCAATTTTACAAAGATTTCACTGTTGTTTCAGTAAGTCAGGATTCTCCGCAGCTTCAGTTTCTCTCTTCCAGGTGGATTACTAGCAGAGTCAATCCTGCCTGCTTCTCTTATGCCTTATACATTTGGTTCATCTATTTTTCAAGCTCTCCATGCTCATTTAGGGTCAATATTAGCCCAGCCATAAAAGCTATCATGATTATCAGTTCCATATGTACACACCTTCTATAACCTTCTCCCCCTTCTTGTTCTATCATAAATAGGTTTCTTTTCCAAAGTTCCCCTTATCTCCCCAGTTGTAACCACACTCATAGTCCCTAACTGCCAGATATTAGAAAGCTGCCACTCCCCTTTCTTAGGCAGCACACACCCTGCCCTGCTGGCGCTCACCTGGGATGACTTGGTTCTACTGGGAAGAACTGGGGCTATTTCTCGGCACTTCACCCAAAAGGGTATTTGCAAATACTGGATTACCACATCCCATCCTGTGCCTCTTAGTTTGGATGGGTTCCATGACATGCCTTCTCACCTAACTTCAAGAAATGCTTTAATTTGAATTAGAATTCTCCAACAATATACAAAATTTGGAATATTATTTGAGCTCCAGGTCTTGATATCCAGTGATTGTAATCATACAAATTTTGCTGGGGATAACTTTAATAGGTTTTAAGGTGTATACTTGAAACTTGAAATGATTTCTGATCTAAAAGTATAAACAGACTATATAGGGTCTTAGCCACTATAAGACAGTCTATCCAGCCCCACCAATGAAATGATAGTGAAAATATTATGATAGCTAATATACTAATTGTCATATTTTTCTTGAAATACCTCAATGAAAAATACATAGCTTTACTTCTGCAATAAAATGAAAGAACAGTAATGCCTATTATTTATAATCTTTTAAAACATGATGCAAAAAAGTAACAAGTTTGTGTTTGCTCTGTTCTTCTATTTTAAAGAGCATTTTCTTTATTTTCGTCAGATGATTTCAAAACCAGCTGCACTGATGAAAAATTGTCAGCCAACTTTTAGGTATCTAAAAGAGGAAAAAATTATAGCAAACACTAATTTTACACAAGAGTGAGCAGAATGATAATAAATTAGAAGTGATATCTGTCAAATTAGCATCAGGATAAGGAATATATAATTCATTTTGTGGGCAACATGATCTTATAAAGAGAGAGAAATGTGTGAAGTAGGTTTTGAACGATAGTTGGTGTTTAAAGGGGGAATCCCAAGTAGCTTCTACTTCAAATACAGACAGATATGCTATGTTTGCCAAAGAGGGAGGCTATCAACAGACTAATGGCAAGTCAGGACTTATTCACAAGTCTTGCAAGCTTTTCTCTGCAGTTGTGCAAACCAGATTTGAATGCTTATTTTCAAATGTATATGCACTTTTAGAAAATACAATTCACAAATCTGTATTACTATTTAATCTTTTGTTTTAAAGTATGCGTAATTCTAACTTCTGGAATCTTGAGTACTTTCCTGCTTCTGTTCAACCTATCATTTTAGTAGCATGATACAAATATTTACTCTAAGACACAGTTTTGAATTTTCTAGCCATGCTATGGGAATGTGGTGCATGACTTTCATCAAATCACAATCTAGGAGGGAGATGTCAATCAGTGTCTACAAGTTATCACCAACATTTGCTTAACTAGGCACTTACCAAATCTTTCAGAAAAGGAAATATTTAAGACTTAACACACAACTCCTGACCCCATTTGAGTCAGGTCTTTGATCATCCATTCTCTGGGTATCATTTTGTCTAGTAGAGACTTGTTGCCCCACCAACTTTAAAATACCACCCTGAGTTCCGTTACGGTACGAGAGAAATGCCTGTGCCCAGAGCACCAAGCAGCTGTGCAAGATACCTACCACCTGACTGGTCTACCTCCAAATTAGTCAACTGAGACTTAATATAGATCTTCTCACTAGATAGCCCAGAACTAAAGATGGTATATGTGTAGCAACTCTCCAAACTAATCTTTGCTGACACTCCCACCCTACTACACTCCCTTATAGGGTGTTGCTTGGTATTTCATGAATTCTTGATGACAAAGATCATGCTGCTCCTGCAGCAGGTCCTGCCTTGCTGCCACCTGGCAGCACGTTTCCTGGCTGGTTTCAGAACTTTACAGCTTTTCCTTTCTTCGTTTTCCTCTGTCCATTAATGTTAAACTCTTCTCACTTGTGCTCTTAAGGCCTCTGCTTCATGAGATAGGGATCTTCTCTTCTCTTAACAGATAACTTATTCCTTCTCTTCCTACACTTGGGACTTCTACTCGCTCTAACATTTCATGCTCTTCTGTTCCTTGGGAAATAGCTCCTTCATTAATGCCACCTAACTTTACTCATGGTTACCTCTGTTAAGACCATCTATCTAGCTCTGACTGTATCTCTATTCTTCAGTATTTATAGTTAGCTGTTGTTAAACTTTAATGGCACCAAATGTCCAAAGATGCTTGTTCAAATGCAAGTTTTCAGGCATTACTTCTAGAAATTCAAATTCACTAAGTGTGGAGTAAAGCTGAAGAGGCTGAATAGTTACCACGCCTCCCACCCAGGGGGTTCTAATGCAGGTGAGAGGACACTTTGACAAACATCATCAGCTACAACTATAGTAAGGCATCTTCTAAGAGTTATGAGATTTTTATTTTATTTAGTGTATATGATTAATAGTCTCAATTAAATCATGAGCTGACAAAAACACACTTTTTAGTCTTTGACAAGTTATAGCTGTTCAACAGCAAAAAACTATTCTAACAAGATGAAAATTATCAAGAAAAAATGTAAGATTTCTGTTCTTGAGTATAACCAGGGGAGATATGATTTTCTGAGACATGACTTGGGGCTTTTACACATGAGTAAATGCATTATGAGTCCAGATAGACTGTGGATATCAAAAATGTTGATGCGATTTCAACCTGTATTAAAAGACTACTGATGGGTTCAAAGAACAAGGGAGGTATAGTTCTGGTCTATTTTACAATAGGGACCACACTGGTAGTAACTGATTTCAGGGTTTCATAACTTAAGATGAGTATAAACAAATGTTAAAGTTCACAGAAATGTGAACAAGATAGTAAAGGGCTAAAAATCAAGTTCTAAAAGAATTTACTGAAGGAACCAACATATGGGAGATTTAGCTTCAACAAAAGATGAATCTGGGGCAGTTTAGGTCTGTACGAATAGCTTCCTTCACATACCTAAAGGGGCTTCAGAGGGAAGCCCCTTGTCCTTGTTCCGTATATTCTTAGGGGGAGAGATAGAGCTTGCAGTAGAAGCTACAAGGGCAGATCTCATCTTAACATAGGGAAAACTCAAATTTAACCTATAGTTAAGCACAAAAAAATGCAATCAACATTCAGAGAGAATGATTTTCCTTTCATTGGAGGAACTCAAGTTAACCTAAAGAATTTGGCAGAAGTTGTTCAGCAGAAATGGAGAGAATATTCAATCAAAAGACAAACGTATGAACTAAATAACTCTTACGATTCCTTGCAAATACTGAGATTATACAATTCTTTTGATATTCTCCAATAAAACCAGTTAGCTTTGGAAGAGAATGAGTTTAGAAATAAATACTCCAGGATTGGAAGGAAGAAGACTGAAGGCTAGGAAGATAATAAAAGAAGCTACTGCAGAAGCTAAAGTGTAATTTATCAAAGCTATGGAGAAGAAAAAAAGGAATGACCCAAAACACAAGGCAAGGGGAAAAAAAAACAGAAGTATTTAATCATGGATTTGAGAAATGCACACACACAATACATAGCCAACAGATCTTTGACAAAAAGGCAAAGACAATACAAAGGAGCAAAGACAGTCTTTTCAATAAATAGTGCTGGAATAACTACACATTCACGTGCAAAAACATTTTAATCTAGACAGACCATATACACGTCACAAAAATTAATACAAAATGAATCACAGGTATAAATGTTAAATGCAAAACTGCAGAATGTCTAGAACATAACAGAATAAAAACCTAGTTGACTTTGGGAATGGCAATGGTTTTTTAGATACAACACCAAAGGCATGAATCATGACAGAAATAATTGATGAGCTGGACTTCATTAAAATTAAAAACGCATGCTCTGTGAAAGACAATGTCAAGAGAATGAAAAGACAAGTCACAGACTTGGAGAAAGTATTTGCAAAAGAGGCATCTGATAAAGCTCTGTTATCCAAAATACACAATGAATCCTTAAAACTCAACAATAACGAATCAAACAACCCAAATAAAAAATGGGCCAAAGATCTTAGTAGATATTTCACCCAATAAGATATACAGATGGCAAATAAGCATATGAAAAGAGTTCTGCATCAGATGTCATCAGGGAAATGCAAATTAAAAGAATCAGATACCACCACTTACCTATCAGAATGGGCAAAATTCAAAGATTGACAACATCAAATGCTGGCAAGGATATGCACCACAGAAACTCTTAGTCATCGCTAGTGGGAATACAAAATAGTACAGCCACTTGGAAGACACTTTGGCAACTGATTACAAAACTAAACATATATTTTCCATATATGTTATTATATATGTTTATTATATATTATACTCCATATATGTTTATTGGAGTATATTATCCAATAATATACTCCTTGGTATTTACCCAAAGGAGTTCAAAAGTTATGTTTACACTAAAACCTGCACATGAGTATTTATAGGAGCTATATTCATAATTATTCATAACTGACAAAACTTGGAAGGAACCAAGATGTCTTTCAGTAGATGAATGGGTAAATAAACCGTGGTACATCACGAACTATAGCACAATGCTTTAAAGAAATGAGCTATCAAACCATGAGAAGACACGAAGGAACCTTCGATGCATATTGCTAAGTGAAAGAAGTCTATCTAGAAAGACTACATCCTGTATGATTTCAATTAAACAACATTCTATGAAAGGCAAAACTATGAAACAGACAACAAAAATCAGGGCATGCCATGAGTGAGGGGAGGGGGCGGAAGAGCGCAGAGGATTTTTAGGACAGTGAAAATACTCTCTGTTACTGTAATGATGGCTACGTGTCACTATAAATTTGCCCACACCCAAGAGTAAAGCATAATGTAAGCTATGAAACTTCAGTTTCACAGTTGGGTGATCATGATGGGTCACTGTAGGCTCATCCACTGTCAATAAAGGTACCACTCTGGTGGCGCAGGGGTTAAAGTCTCAGAGTTATCAAACTATTGACAGCCCTGCAGCTGAGTTCCTTCCATCTCTGAGTTCCATCCTGAACAGGGAGCTGACCCACATGGCACTGCAGACCTCTCCTGTTTCGCCTGCTGCTCCCCTCAGCAGTGTAATTCAGTAGATCCACCTGCTCTGCTCCTCACTCTGTCTCTGGTGAATCCTCTTACCCACACACCTCTGACCTACACCCCAGTTCTAGTATGCATAAATAAATAAATAAAAATCTTTAAAAAACAAGAAAGAAGGGGAAGAGAAAGGATATATAAAATATGCTCATATTTACAGTCTGATAACTGTAGATATATATGTACATGTCTTCTGACTATATGAATACACTGTTAAACAAATGAAAATATTACATCTGCTAATATTTTATTATAATGATAAGTATTATTACTTAACATTTTAATGGTATAGATTTGATACACACTGTCTAAGAAGCATAATTATTTTACTCTACTGTTCTGTGTCTCATTTTAAATTGGGTATTAAATATTTAACATACATTTACCAATATCTACAGAGGTCTGCTGCCTTGTCTTTTTGGATGTTGCTGTCTGGTGAAAGATGTTTTTGTCTGTGTGAAAGATAAGGAAATATATCTTTGGCTTCATTTGTATTATATGCAATGGAATTATTATACTTTAGAATGGAATTATTATACTTGATTATCAAAATACTCAGGGTTTTGGGGCTTGGACACTGGTAAATATTCATGATATGTGAAAAAAATATGATATGTTCTATCTGAGCTCAACCTTGTTAAAGAAAAGTATACTCAACTATGTATAATGTGTATATACATACAGGACTGGGAGGACATGCTGAAGTATAAATTGCTTCAGATTGTGCATGATTTTTTCAGATCTTTGCTTATGTTTTCCAGTTTCCTATAATGAGATTATTAACTTCTAAAAGTTGAAGAATAATATTTTACAAAGAAATGAATAAATAATGCATGGAAAACGCAAGAAATACAAATCATGGCTAGAACTGCAGCTTTGGAAGGGATTTTTATCCTTCCTTTAACTAAATGCTTTAGTATATTCTCTTATGTAATCATTTAAAAAGCCCTTTAAGCTAGGTATTATTTTTGCCCTCTTTTAGCGATGAGACACTGAGGCTAGTAATGGTTAAGTGGCATTCTCCTGTGACACCAGCTGGTAAGTGGCAGAATTGGGACCTGAACACCAACCTGCCGGATGCCAAAGCTAAAACCCCAGGAACAGCTGAGCTGCTTAAGGCACTGGTCTCAGCTTCACCTGAGTCTATCTGATTCAAGAGACTTGAAGGAGAGCCTGAAAATCTGTTTTCTTTTTTTAAACTCCAAAAATTCTCATGCACACCAAAGATTGAGAACCACTGTGTTACTGAATAGAAAAATATCAGAAAAGAAGAGCTTCATTTTGTAACAACTTCTAAAACCAAAGAAACATGGAGGCCTCTTCAGAATGGAAAAAGTGCTCTGCAGGGAGAAGACTAGGTTCATTGCTTTATCTGCTGGGGACCAAAAGAGCTAGTTCTCAGGTCTCTCCAGAAAGACCTAAGTCCATAAATATTTACTGATTCTCTATTATATACCCAAGAATTATGCTAAGGAGAGTTGTTTTTTTTCTTTTAAGATTTATTTATTTATGCATACGAGAACTGGGGTATAGGCCAGAGATGCCAGGGAGGTGAGAGGATTCACCAGAGACAGAGCGGGTAACAGAACAGGTAGACTGATGAAATACACTGCTCGGGGGAGCAGCAGGCGAGACAGGAGAGGTCTGCTACACTATGTGGGTTTCTCCCTGGCCAGCCAGGGATCGAACTCGTGCTGCAGAGGCTGTGGATTGCTTCATAGTGTGATGCTTAACCCCTTGCGCCACCAGGGAGGCCTAAGCAGAGTTCTTTCAGGAGACAAATAAGATAATCATAAGTAGCTAAATATTAAAAATCAAAGACACAATTATATAGAAAAATAAAGGGCTATAAGAAGCCAAAAAGGGAAAATACTACTTCTATAGGGAGGATACATGTGTGACAAATTTTCCAGAGCGACAACAAGCTGAAACTTGGAGGATGAGCACCTAATGGGAGCTTCTCTGCCAGAGTCTGTGTGTAAACCTCACATTTCACTGAAGTGAGGCATTCAGTGAACACTTCCAGAAGCATCTCCACTCCTAATTTACAGCTTCATCCTTCTACACATGAGGAAACAGATTCAAAAGCCACAGTCAGTGACAAATCTAACACTAGGTGCCGTCTTTTGACACCCTGTCCCCCAGTTTCACTAAACCATGATATTTCTCATATTTGCAGCTTTCTGTAGAACCCACTTGATGATTGACTTACATATATATGACATTTTGATTTTTTAAAAAGGAAGTCTAAACTTGACAATATGTGACAAAAAAATTTAAGCTTATGAATAACCTTTGATTCAGCAATTCCATTTCCAGGAATTGATCCTAAATATATATAGAGGCAAAGATATTTAGCTTTCAGGAGATAGATATAGATATATACATACACACACACACCCCCCCTCATATTTATATGTGAAGTATATGTATATAATTCAAAGCACATACTTCAAATTTATGTATTTATATATACAACATAGAGATGAAGAATCAATGCATATAGAAACCAAAACAAATGTGTACATTTGCATATGTGCATGTATATGTGTACATATATTTATACACACACACACAAAGCAAAAATTAATAGAATGGTATACTCCAGAATATTTTTTTAAAGATTTATTTATTCATTTACACAAGAACCGGGGTACAGGCCAGAGGCGCGGGAGGGTGAAAGGATTCACCAGAGAGAAAGTGGGGAACAGAGCAGGCAGACCGAGAAAATACACTGAAGAGGGGAGCAGCAGGCACAACAGGAGAGGTCTGCTGAGCCATGTGGGACCCTTGCTGGCCGGCTGGGATCAAACCAGCGCTGCAGAAGCTACCAGCAGCTTCACAGCGTGGTGCTCAACCGCCTGCGCCACCAGGGAGTCCCTACTCCAGAATATTAACAGGAGTTTTCAGGGACTTTTTCAGATTGAGTGATTATCTTATTCTTTCTTTTACTTATATGGATTTTTGAAATAATGGACATGCATTACTATAATTATAATAACTAATAAAAGTTTTTCATAAACATAAATCTAAGAGGCCCTAAAAAGCAGTTGAGATAAAGAGCAGATTTAAAAATACAAAAAAAAGCATTGTCCTTGAACCCTCCTGCAGGCCCATCAGAGAGCATGAAGGGATCGAAAGGCAGGGAGAGGCTCTCTGAATCAGACTCCAGAAAATAGTGAAGTTCATTCGAGAGAATGGGAAATGTGTCTCCACAACCAAGTTGTAAAATCTGAAATAACAAATCATTTCAAGTAGCTGAAACTAAAGGGCACCAGACTGGTGTCTAGCCCCTACTGTGACTTTAGCTTAAATAAATTGCTGACTCTCCTGGGGCCCCAAGTGTCCTCATTTATAAAGTAAGAATGACATCGATAAGATCAGCATTTCTTAAACTAGAATTCCTTGGGATGTTAATAGATGTATCTCAGTGTGTGTCAGATAAGTTTAAGTAAATTTGGAAAATGTGGATTTTAACAGTCTAATTCTGATTCAAATATATGGCTACCTTAATGTAGTTAAGTCTGCTTTTGATTATCTCATAAACAGGAGCACTGGATAGTGCAAAATGGGTGAAAATCCTCTTGAGAAAATTTCATACCTTGACAGCAGCAATCTAAGAGCAGAAAGCAAAGGGCCTAACAGTAAGAAAGGCAAATGATGTTTGAGAAAGGACTGGATAATGAAAGTAATAAATGTAAACAATGTCTTCCATTATGTTTCTGTTTACCTTTCTAAATGATCTTTCAAACTCAAATTCTTAGGAGTTGCTAAAAATACAATTACTCAAATATAAGTTCAACTCATTTAATTTTTTAAAAATTCATTTTTAGATAAAATGGAAAAAAAGTATTCCATTTTTTTTTGACTGTTGCAATAATCTATCTTTCTCTCCTTATGTTAACAGAGTATCCCACCTGGAATCATTACTACTTATAAGACAAATCTGAATTTTGAACAGCTGAGTTCTATGTCCTTTAGTCAAATAAAAAACAATCAGAATGCAGAGAATGTGTGACTCGGTTAAATGAGTCTTTCCTGTCTCCGTTTTTCTAAGCTCATCACAGTCTCAATTTGTTGCCTAAATAGTCACAGAGAAAGCCAAATAATCAGGTAGCAGACAGAAAACCAAGAACCAATAAAGAGAAGTCCGGTAACACAGGAAAAGTGTCAGGCAAAAAAGCAGTTGTGGGTCACCATGGAAATGTCCCTGGAATGCACTAATAATCTGCAATTTGGATAATTCTCCTACGTATATTTGAGATTTGACTGAATATATCTAATGTGTGGATTAGCTGCATACTAATTATAGGTTTATCCTATAGTAACCATTCATTACCAAAAGGCTCTTAAGTCTTGCTAAGTTTTCTCCCTGATGACAGGACTCTAGGTAGATTTTAAAAAATCAAAGCACTTCTAAAAAATTATATCATTGTGGATAAATTCCAGTAAATACATGTATAAAAAGTATAGAAGTTCAAGCTGAAGAGGTATGTACCTTCATATATATCAGTTTTCAGTCACTTTTGAAATAAGAATAGAACTCAAACTATCACCTGCCCAGAGAAAAGATGCTAATATTTAAGACAAAGGTGTTAGTGAAAAACTCGAAGTCAGAAAAATATCTTTGCGTACTGGATACAGTATCTCAGTAACTTTCAATGTCAAAATTTACACTATTAGTAAAATGGTAGGTAGAAGGAATTTACTGCTGTCTACTCTAACTTCTTTGAGGAACCTGAAAGAATGCCCTTACTTATTTAAAAAAGCAAACTCCATGTTTTCTGTAAGGTTACTTTTTAGAAATTATCAACATATTTTCAAAAATAGATTGCTCCAAGTGACAAACCATATAGAATTCTGAGAAAAGTCTTGGTGGAATCATGATAGAATTATCCTCCCAAATAATAGTGTGTTACGTTACGGGCAGTTAGAGAATGAGCAACTAAGGTTGTTGCTAATTCTTTCTTCCACATCCCTTTCCTCCAACATCCTATTCTCTATTGTGTCTATCAAGATGATGGTTGTTTTTCCAAGTCAGTATATTACATACAAGAAACTGACAAGATTTATAGAAGCGGTAGAACATTTATCAGCTTCTCTCTGATGGAATGTGATAAAAAGTAAATATAAATCAGCCCAAGTATGAGTTCACAAATAAAGAAAAAATATTTCTAAGTGTCCCCTTGACTACCTTATCAACAAACACTGTTCAAAATGGGTAATTACAAAACAGCATAAGAGGATAATCTAAGGCGTTAACTATTTTCAACAGCCACTGAAGTTGAAGATAAGAAAGTATACCTAAACATTTGATTAAAGAGAAGGGATTAAAGATTTTTTGCCTTTTACAGAGCTATAAAAGTAACTTTTGGCAATATGATACCAATCACCTATCATTTATGGAGTTTATAGTGAGTCAAGTACCGAGTCGGAAAATTTATGTGCATTAACGCTACCCCGACAATAAACTTACAAAGTAAATTTTGCAGGAGAGGGTGGCAAGGCTGGGAGAGTTTAGGGCTCAGAGACCTTAAGCATTAAGAAATCCAGGGCCAAACCAGTCGTAAGTGTTACCAGACTCTTTGGTGTGCCCACGAGCCTTCTTACTGCTGAGCATGAGATGCTAATTTACCAGTACAGGATTTATCTGAATATAATGTTAATACTGTTTACCTTTTAAAAAATAAAAGTTGGGCCTCCCTGGTCGCGCAGCGGTTAAGCGCTGGGCTGCGAAGCTGCCCGCAGCCTCTGCAGCGCCAGTTCAATCCCCGGCCACCGTTGAGGGTCCCACATGGCACACAGACCTCTCCTGCTGAGCCGCTGCTCCCCTCAGCAGTGTACTTCAGTCCTTCTGCCTGCTCTGCTCCCCGCTCTGGCTCTGGTGAATTCTCTCACCCTCCCGTGCTTCTGACTGTACCCAGTGTATAAATAAATAAATAAATCTTTTAATAAAAAATAAAAGTTATCTCTATGTTCTTTCATAGAATAAAGCCCACTGTTAAACTACTAAATAAGTCTTAAATTAAAAAAAAAAAAAACAGGCACAGAACAGTGACTAGTCTGAGCCTATTTGAATATTCAATAGGAAAATAACTCTCCCCTGAGTACACACAGTCAAAAAGGCATATGGATGTAAGTGCTTAGGAAAAGGTGTGAAAAGATTTGCACCAATCTCTTTACAGCAGCTCCCTTTATACCAGGGAAAGAAACCGGGGCGGAGGTAGAGTTCACTTTTTACTCTGCATATCTATTTTATTTTACTAGGATGCATGACTCTCATAATTTTTAAAATAGAAAATGCACTATGCACACAAACACACACGCACTGCTGACACCATGCCCTTAAATGTGAACATGCTCATTACAGCACCTTTGTGCAAGGATAGCAGTTCCCCATGAAGTGCATGGTGGGTGACAAATGCCTAGGCAAAAATGCCCTTTCCTTCTTATTTCTGGAGATGACTTTCACTTAGGATCACTATAAGAGGTCTTTCCTGGATTAATAAAGAATCTAAGAGATCCACATAGATTTAGTAATGAATATAAGCGCACCTGCTCTGACTTTTCAAAGACATGGTTCTGGTCTCCCCCCTTCCATGCACCTGCCGCTTCCCCCAGAGGCCTACCATGCGAAATTAATTCACAGCAGGCTTATGCTTGCACAGTACTGCTCTGGGATGTGTAAATCTATTGTAATTCCCAAACACACTGGAAGCATCTTGAGGGCAGACTTGGCTCTGACTGTCTAAGTGTTCTAGAACCGAGACTAAGCAAGTTCTTGGCATTTATTCATGTCCTAAAAACTCATGTTAAGAGCCAGGCACCAGGGGCCTCCCCGGTGGCGCAGCGGTTGAGCGCTGGGTTGCGAAGCTGCCCGCAGCCTCTGCGGCGCCGGTTCGATCCCCGGCTGCTCCCCGGCCACCGGAGGAGGGTACCGCATGGCGCGCAGACCTCTCCTGCCGCCCGCTGCTCCCCGCTGCTCCCCTCAGCAGTGTACTTCGGTCCTTCTGCCTGCTCTGCTCCCCGCTCTGGCTCTGGTGAATTCTCTCACCCTCCCGCGCTTCTGACTGTACCCAGTGCATGTATAAACAAAACAAACAAATAAAGAAAGAAAGAAAGAAAACATGCCTCTATTAAAAAAAAAAAAAAAAAAAAAAAAAAAGAGCCAGGCACCAGGAGCCAGGCACCATACTAGGAGCAGAAAATAAACTAGTGACTAAATAAACAAGGTCTTTTCCTCTGTGAATTTGTATTGTGGTGCAGGGGTAGGGGCACGGAGGGGTGGTGGAAAGGCATACAGACATGTAATAAGCAATTCTATTACAATGTAATAATGTACGAAAGAACACATGGAACTGTTGGAACATACAGGAGCACTGAAGGGAGATCAAAGCTGTGGTCTAAAGAATGAACAGGAGTTGGATGAAAAATATCCTCAGAAATAGAGGTAAGATACAGTAGCATGGCAAATTAGAGGAACTGGAAATAGCACTGGCTGGCTGGAACCCAGAGCATGGGGGAGGGGGCACAGACGGAGAGAGGAGGCGGGAAAGTCTGGCAGGAGCCAGACCACATAGGGCTTGTAAGCCATGGAAGGAGTTAAGGAGAGCGACTAAAGCGTTTTAACCGGTGGAGTGACAGGATCAGACTTGCCTTTTTATAAAAATCGCTCCAGTTACAGTGTGGAGAATGGATTAGAGAAGGGCAAGGCTGCAGGCTTAGGGAACAATTCAGGCAAGAGATAATGCTGTCCCGAAGGAAGGTAGTGCGGGGGAAAGATGGAGAATGGACAGAGCCGAGATCTGTGGCGGGACAGACAGTCCAGTCTGTGGCTGCCTGGAAATGTGAGGTGTGGGGAAGAGCAGAGTCCAGAGAGGAAAAGCAGAGGGGCAGCACGACTGGGGAGCTGGAGGGGGGAGCTGAGTGAGTTCAACTTTGAACTCACTGTGTGATCGTGAGCTAGCCAGTGTGTCACGCTGGTGAAAATCCAGAGCTCCCAACAGAAACAGATAGAATATGTATATTGGAGGGTTAACAACATAGATACTCAGTGACGCTACGGAAATGGATGTGATCAATTTGGGAGAGAATAATTCCTGAGTGGGGAAAATAGGAGGTGCTAGACAGACTCTTGGGGAACTCCCAAGAGGACAGAAAAGTCCTCTAAAAGGGGCCAGAAAAGGGACAGCCAGGGAGGTGGAAGAAAAATCAGAAACCCTTGAAAAGAAACCAAGTGAAGAGACTGTTTCCAGAGAGAGTGGTGGAGAGTGCAGATCTCACACACAGGCAGTGACTGAAGCTACCTGCAGGGACAGCAGCCCTCCCTCTCCACCTTCCATTTAGGGTCTGTTTTATTCCTTGGTAGTGAAGATTTATGCAGTGATATTCCCACTCCCCCAAACTAGGTCCTCCTCACCTTATTTCCAGCATTTTCTCACTGAGAACTAAGACTCACCTCCAATTCTGTCACCCACAGAAGCTAATCACCAAAGTCTGTCCATTTTGGCTTTCTGATCTTTTTCATAACTTTTTCTCCCTTCCCATTCCCATTGCTACCCCGAATCCAGGTTCTAAGCACCACACAAATGGACAATTTACCTCCTCCCCAGAGCAATCCTCTCAAGCAGAATAACCATAGTAATTATCCCAAAATATTAATTTTAATTGCTTCATTCCATTGCTATAAGTCCCCAATGAATTCCCATTATAATAATTTGTTCAAAAAATTTCATTCATTTAGCAAATATTTATGTAGGGCAGTGCTTTTCAAACTATGTTAAGGCCCAAGATTTTTTTTCTTTTTAATTTCTAACCCATTATAGGCCAGTATTTTTGCCAAATATTATAAAAGCACTATAGCAATGTTAAATTGCCTTACATGTTTCTAAGTTCCAATTCTCACTTTCAATATTTAGCTCATGGTGGCCTAGTAACAGCAATGGTCAGGAGACCACACTCCAAATAGCCCTGATATGGTGGAGACCTGGGTAAAAAGGATTGGCAGCTGAGGCCGGCAGATTTACCAGTCACGGGAGACACATGTGATTGTCACCGACAGGGTGGGGAGAGATAGGGAACTCCTGGCACCAAGTGGATCAACCTCCACCCCCAGGTGTCCACCCCCCCAGCAAAGAGTAATCCAGCCTAAAATGTCAAAAAAAAGTCGAGTTTGAGAGGCTCTGCTTTATGCTTATAATGCAAATAAATAATTAGCATACGTTAAAAAGAATTTTTTTTAAAAAGAAGTAAGCTTGAGTCTAAGAGTACACAAGGTTCAGGGAAGCATGGGAGAAGCACCTGAGCTGTGTGAAGTTAGACGGGGACAATACCTAGCCAGACAAGGGCTAATGTCCTGCTTCTTTCCAGCAACAGCTCTGCCGGACTGGTCTAAGTTGTGAATTCTCTACCTTGCTTGGTCTGTTATTCTTCCCAGGAAATGAACAGCCTTTCCTTCTACCCCGCGTTTCCAAAACCATTCGGTGATTATGGCCTCACTCAAGCTCTGCCTTCTCCAAGTCCTCATTCCTGTAGGACTTACTATCTATCCCACTCACTGGCACTTCATCATATGCTGGTTCTTGATATCACTTCTTTTTTTTTTTTTTTAAAGATTTTTTTTTAATAGAGGCATTTTTTTTATTTGTTTGTTTGTTTTTGTTTATACAAGCACTGGGTACAGTCAGAAGTGCGGGAGGGTGAGAGAATCCACCAGAGCCAGAGCGGGAGCAGAGCAGGCAGAAGGACCGAAGTACACTGCTGAGGGGAGCAGCGAGCGGCAGGAGAGGTCTGCGCGCCATGTGGGACCCTCCTCCGGTGGCCGGGGAGCTGCCGGGGATTGAACTGGCGCCACAGAGACTGCGGGCAGCTTCCCAACCCAGCGCTCAACCGCTGCGCCACCAGGGAGGCCCTCTTGATATCACTTCTTAGGTTACGTTGTTTAACATGTACAACATTATTTAACATTTATGTTCCATCTCTAAGTTGACAGTTCATTTATGCGGAGCTTCCGACACACTGGTAACAACCACTTCCTTCCTGTATTATTCTACAGGAATTATAATTCCTGAATTATTCTACAGGAATAATGTGTGTTTTGGGGCCAAAACACACATGAAGACAGTGGACTAGAGTTTTTAGGTCTTAGACTCCACAGTCTCCCCTCCTGTCTCTTAAGTTCCTTACAATTTGAATCCATCAGGCTACTAGAAGAGCAGTTTATTTATAAAGTCTGAGTGTCTCAGAGGTCACTTACTCTCACACAGTGAACACTTCCACTTCCTACTCTGGACCAAGATAGGGCTACTGATTTTTTTTTTTTACCACATTCAGGCTCCAGGAACGATACCAGAAATAAGAAAATGAAGAAATCCTAATTGAGAGTTTGTTCAAGGTGTGCACAGATACAGAGATCTTTATGCTTTCAATCAATATACTGGCTGCCTTGACTGAGATTCTGGAAATGGTCTCTAATCTTAAAAAGAAGGGAAAGAAGAAAAGAGGTGAGAGAAGAGGGGAAGAGGCAGGAATGGGAAGAGAGAAAGAAGAGGAGAAGAAAGGAGAAGAAAGGAAGGTGGTTTGTTAGCAGAGGGAGAGAGGCTGGGCGGGCTGAAATAGCGGTACTGTTTGCTCTCTAATACAAAGGTCAGATTTATGCTGTTTATAATCATCCCTAGGTCTGTACTCAATACGTAGAATTCTACCAAATTTACACAAACAAAGGTAATTTATAAATGCTAAGGCTGTCATTTATAAAAGCAGGCAGGGACAGCAGGGGTGAAGCCAGATTTATAGCTCTTCAGTGTTTGAACTACCCCTCTCTTCCTCTCACCCCGACCCCCAAACCTATCATGTCCAAGTCCTCAGAACTTTTACAAATGGACAGTTTTGTAAATTTCTTTGAGAATTAATGAAGGAAGAAATGCAAAAGTGAAACTTATTTATTCACCACAGGATATCTGTTAACACAAAATCCAGAGCTTCATTGATGACTTGATTCTTAGCTTTGCCTCTCAATATCCAGAGAGGCAGTTCAGAAGAGCCTCTGCAACTAGAGAGCTCGATTTCCAACCCTTGCTCTGCCACTGACTGGTACAAACCTAGGCAGGTCATCCTTCTCCTCTTTCAGGGTTCCTGAACCAGGAGAACCAAGTTCTAGCTCTAGCTCTGACCTGTAGGTCTCTCCTGCTGGCCTTGACCATAGCTTCAGCTTCTATAACGAGAAGGAGCCAGGGGACTATACTAGAACAGTGGTTCTCAGAGGGGGTGATTTTTGCCCCCCTAGGGGACACCTGTCAATGTCTGGAGTGGCTTTTGATTGTCACCACTACGGGTGAGGCATGCTACTGGCACCTAGTGGGTGGAGGCCAGCAATGCTGCCAATTATCCTACAAAGTGCAGGACAGTCGGCCCCCCACACCACTAAGTCAAACAATTATCTTGCTTAAAATGTCAATGATGACGGGTGAAAAATCTCTGGCCTCTAGCTCCCTCAGAGGTCCTCAAGAAGTGGGGCTGAGGGCCTCCCCGGTGGCGCAGCGGTTGAGCGCTGGGTTGCGAAGCTGCCCGCGGCCTCTGCGGCGCCGGTTCGATCCCCGGCTGCTCCCCGGCCACCGGAGGAGGGTCCCACATGGCGTGCAGACCTCTCCTGCCGCCCGCTGCTCCCCTCAGCAGTGTACTTCGGTCCTTCTGCCTGCTCTGCTCCCCGTCTGGCTCTGGTGAATTCTCTCACCCTCCCGCGCTTCTGACTGTACCCAGTGCTTGTATAAACAAAACAAACAAACAAACAAATAAATAAAACATGCCTCTATTAAAAAAAAAAAAAAAGAAGTGGGGCTGAGAAGTCCTACTTTACCAGTTTTTGTACAATGGGCTTTCACGAGAGACGAACAGCACAAGGGTTAAGGATATTGAGGCCAGACGGCCTGGGTTCAAATCTGACTCCATGACTTGGACTAATTACTTAACCTTCCTGAGACTCAGTTTCCTTCTCCGTGAAAGGAGGGCAAGACAGCATCTACCTCATAAAGCTGTTGTGAGGATTAAATAAGTGAACATAGCAAAGCACTCAGGACAGTGGGACTACGGAGGGACTAGCTATCACCTCATCACCGATCTAAAGGCAGGAGTAAACAGTAACGGTTGGCTTCGGAGTCACATGAGTTAGCGTCCTCAATGGAAAGAGGTTTGAGATGAGAAACAATTCAAGCATGGCTCCCTGCGTCAGAAACTGCTCTCCTTCAAGCGGCCCTTCTCCTCGGCCCTCTGATGTGTCTACGGCTGCTTAAGGGCCTGGATGCAAATGTTCTCGCTCCGGAGAGAATACTGAGTGCTAATAACCAACGGGAAGAAGCAGTTTGTAAGCTATGAAGAGGCTGCGGAGATCCGGCCAGACACTCCATCCGTGTGGTAAGGGCTCCATAAGCCCCGGCACCCAGGCCCGGGCCTGAGCAATTCTCCCCACAGAGCTTCTCCCAGGGGCTGTGGCTCTGCCCCTCGCTGTGCTAACAGTGGCGCCCCTATGAGAAGAACAGTCTGTGATATTATCTTTTTTTTTTTAATTACATCAGTAGAAATATCATGTCACTGAAACATTCAGACAGAAACATGAGTAACAGAATAACAATCTCCTTGTATTGCCCATTCTAGTTTCCCTTTCACAGAAGAAAATTTTTCTCAATTGAATGTGTGCCTGTAGAGAATTAAATGCATTTAAGTCTAAATAAAATTTATGTATTTTTTTTACACTTGAACAAACACGTCCCCTCATCTAGAGCTTTCTCATTTTATATAATGCTTGCACCACTCTGTTCCCTAATGAGACGGGAGAACGTGGCATCATTTACTTAATCATTTTCTTGCTGGTATTTATGTAGGCTTAAACACAGACTTCAACTTTATAGTGACCTAATTATTGATCTGTAACTCAACTGCAGCTGCCAGCAAATCAAACCCATTTAGTCACTCAGTGGGTATCTCCAAAAGATTTATTTCTAAAAATTTGTCCATAAATAAAAAATTCCAACTGAATTTACATCTAGTTTGATGCTGAGATATTAGCACAGCTACATTATTTCTATTCAACATAAGTATGTCTACTTGAAAAATTAAAACCAATGGGAAAAATTAATTCAAGGTTAAAAATTTCCACTAATAAAAAGGCCCCTCTAGTCATTTTTTAGGGTGTGGGTTTCCTCTCTAAATCCTGCTCCAGAGATTCTGGAAATCACGTGACCATGAGCCATTTTCTTCTTCTAATTAAAAAAAAAAAACTTTATAAATTTCCCAACCTGAAGTTAGAACTAGCAAATTATTAGCTCATTACATTCCTCATAGGCAAGTATCCATCTATAGGTACTTTGTGGGAAATCTGAAGGGGAAGCTTTGCATCTCTAACTAGTGAGCAATGGCTTTCTTTTCCTTCCCTAATAAATTACAGGCAGACTTGAACAGATGTCAGGTTGGCATTCAAAACCTAAAATATAGCTGAAAAGCAAGTTATGACTAATACGAGGAAAAAAGATGAATGTCAGAAAGCTTCATTTTTTTTCTCTTTTTTTCAAATTTCAGATAAGCTCTTTAGCCTTAGGGTTCCTTTTACAGAGCCCTGGAGTTCGGCTAGATGTCTTAACCCCCATTTAAATTGCAAGCTCTCCTCAGGAGTGGGGGTGTGAAAATGCATTTTCAGAGTGTCAGTGTTTATGTTAATCTTGGCAAGAACTCCCTCTCTCCCAAACAGGCACAAAGCCTCAGCGCCCTTCCCTGCACGGGATTTCACTGCTCTGCGCCTGGGCTATGGAAGATGTCTGTGGGGCTGGGGACTCGTCTCTGCTTCACAGGGAGCTGCAGTTCCGCTTATGATATCAGTCAGAAAAGGGCTCCTTTCCTCGAGAATTTCAAGTGAAACCTTAAAAGCATGGACTGAAATGGGCTTAGAGAGGGAGGCCAGGAGGCCAGGGGGCCAGAAGAACAATGTCAACTTCATGAGAATGGGGGCACAAGACCCTAAAAAGTGACTTTCCTCCCCACTAGGTGGCCTGATCTCTACAAAGTAGAGACCCCCACAGACGGTGTGAGGCTGGAAAGGGTCCCTATCCCTCGCCTGCTAGCTCTCAAATGGATGACTGCTGCCAAAGCCCCTGCCTTGGACAATCCTGAAGTTACCTTAAGAGACACCAGCTAATTCTTTAACAATCATTCCACTGTTCTTTGGAAAGGATTTGTTTTTTGCTCTGACATTTACAATTTAGAGGTAATTGCCAAGGATGTTGAAAAACGAAGTTTCACTAGAGAAACTCAGTCTCTGCCAACAAAAGAACTACAACAAGAACTGAGGTAATCAATCAATGATTTATCCAGAGCACTCACCACAAAACTCCTTGCAAGGGTGTAAGTGTGGCAAGTGTTTGAACAGAAATATACGTTCAGTGGATAGGAATATGCCCTCGGCAGGCTATCAGCTGCTGAATTAGCCCCCCATCCTTCCAGATAAGTTTTTGATGGCCACATTTCCACTCTGGGACCAAAAAGATGGTTCTATTAACCCACAAATAAGGATTTAAGGTCATCCCTAATTAAACATTTACCATCGTGGGAGCCGAGGATATCCTAACTAAATGTCTATTTGGCATCCACTACATACAGGTGTAAGTCTAAACTTCCATGCTCATGCGTTCATGTTGGCTTCATGTTACCAAGGAAGAGCTGCCCCATGTGGGCTGAGTGAGTCCAACCACTACACACAAGGCATAACTAGTTACGCTCATGAAAACAACGAAATGCAACTGATACATCCTCCTGAGTAACCCCTATTCCTATTTCTACACATGGTCTCTCTTCCTCGATTTGTAGCACTGTATGTGATCTCTTGCCCTTTAAGGCTTCCCTTGGTTTTATATGTTATAAAAATATTTAAAAAGCAGGGCGGTATAGAGTATGTGCTTGAAAGTACTTAGGACACATTTAATGACCACTGCGTGGCCTGATCCCTAATTTTCCTGCCTAACTGCATACCTCTGCTTAGTCCTCAGGTCTTCCTATATCTCACGGGCACCATTCTGTATGTATCTAAACGACATACTCGATTTTAAAAAGCAATGTACAGTTTTACAAGCAAAATGAAAGAGCGACATTGTCCAGAAGAACCATTATCAGTCTCATAAACACAATGACAGGAAGAAAACTCTAAAGTTATCACTTTGTGAACTTAGAACTTCAACATATAGTCAAAAAGATGCATTTAGTTAAGATTGCCATTTACAAAGTTGACATAACTCTAGATTCCATGGTAAAAACAATGATTTGGTCTCAAGCCAAAAGTAAAAAAGTTCTCTCTTGAAACAAAACAGTCCCATAACCGACACAAATTATTCTTTTCGTAATCACTATTTTTTAAAATTTGAGTTGATTTAACCAATTATACCAATGTTCAATTGGATCCCAAAGCCAGAAAGGTTGATGATTTAAGTTAACAAAGAATGAAGGGGAAAAAAACAGTCAATTTTGTTCCCTTCTGGCAGGGTCAAAGAACAGGGGGTATATGTGAAGAAAGGACTTGTATAATGTTATTTTATAGTCTACTTATATGTCTTTACCAAAGCCCAATGAGACCTTTATAACCTACAGAGTACTAGACTTGCAGTGAAATATTTTACTGTGTAATTCCCTCAAAATTCAAAGAAAAAAAGAAGCCTGTATTGGAAAAAGGGAAATGATATACGCACAGCAAGAGAATTATTTCCTAGCCATTTTACCGCTAAAAATTAGCTTTAGGACACCACAACACCTCATTCAAAATAAAGTCTTTCAATTCAGCTCAAAAGCAAAGGTTAACTTAACACTTACTACCTTTTATATCAAATTGATAACACATGCTTCTTGATGGCAAAAAAAACATAAAAAGAAGAACATATTGCTTTTTAAAAAGGACACAACTCATCTTCTGCCTAATTAATTTAGGGTAAAAAAAGTAGAAGAAATAAATCCACAACAAAGGCTCTGGATAGTAGCACTCACAAACGAAATTCAAGTCTACAGTCCTTGGTCAAAAAGCACACTGCTATGACTCAACTCATTTTAAATGCAGATTGCAGAAACACTGATGAAATTCACTCAGAAATTCCAAATCTGATTTCATGTCAAACCCTTCAAGAGCTGGCAAAGTCACCAATGGACAGATAGTTGTTTTACTGCTCCAGGCATATCTACCTAACCCCAGAAAAAGGCCCTAGTGAGCAGGGTTTGGAAGATGCACAAATAGGGTAACTAGTATCAGAATAACTGAATCCTCAAAAGCTTATAAATTGGGAGAAGATATTAACAAATTAAAATATATGGCCTATTACGGAAGGAGTTCTTTTTCTACTTGTTGGCCGGACAGTATAAATGTTCAAAGAAACAGAATCACTAGACTTCTGCATCAGGCCTCACTCTTGAAAAACAGTAGAAATATTCCACAAGGATAAGGCAGAACATCTGGAATCATTCTGTATCTCTGCTTGTATCTAAGAGGAACTTAAAGCAATATTTTCACGTCTTGATCAAAAAGTTTTAGGGATTTTATGGTGCCTTGAAATACACATTACCAAGACAGTGAACTACCACAGTTTTTACTAGTTTCGAATGAAAATTCTGGTTTTTATGGACTTGGCCTTTGTATCTTTCAGGTAAAAAAGAAAAAGTATGTCATTGGCATTTCAAGATGTATAAAACTCAGGTGATGAGGGTCTCTGTCATTTTCTCTTAATCCAATTCCAAACTCGACCTTTAGCCACTGAACAGGTGTGTGCTGTTCCTGCAATTTATCAGAGTGAGCACCCAGGCAGAAAAGCTACCAACAATAGGAGGCTAACAGAACAGGCACTTAGTGCCTCGAAAGCAGTTCTTATCCCACCGTGATGAATACACTTTATCTCCCAGTAGCAATTTAAAGATAAAGAAGGATGGGGGTGAAGGGAGTAATATATTCGTATTCCTTCAATTTTTCTGGGTACTGTTTTCATACTAACAATCTGCCAGAAGCTTGTTAGGTTATAAATTCCTTTCTCAGACATTCTGTGGCTCACATTCCAAACCCACCTATGATGATACAGACATGAAAATGGCCATGACAGCATTTCCATGAGGGCAAATAAAGCCACTTCATGCAGATAAACTAAACAAACCTTCACAGAGAAAGTGATAAATGAAGAGCACAGTATGGAAACTCCTATTATGTCCTGCATTTGGCTTTTTGGATCAAACTTATCTAATTTTAAAACATGCCAAGTATCCATTTACCAGGTATGAAGATGTCCTAATTGGGTAAGGCAAGAGCACAATAAAAAAAAAAAAATAGCAGCAGCGAATATTAAAATATCCACAGTCTAATAAATAGTGATTATTCAGCGGGGTAAATCTGACCCATAGTAGACCTTTAGAGTCAGGTGAAACAAATAAATGAAAAGCTATTTCTATATTATGTCTCTTAGAAAAATGTACTGAGGAAGTAGATACAATGACACAAGCTAATATATTTCCATAATTTCCCCACAAAATGCCTTTTGTAAATTTTAATATTTAAAGTTTTTCAGAAAATGTCTTTTTTTAAAGAGGAAGTTAAAACCGAAAAATTCTTTGCCAGGACTGAAAAATAATTTTAAACACTATTGAAAAAAACAATTCACCACTTTTTTATTTTCTTTAACAACACAAAACTTCATCAAATTTTCCTTTTTTAAACTCACCCATCTGTTCCACAATCTCTGGAGGAAACACTCGGGAAGCAAATGCTCGTCGGAAAATATCTGAAAATTCCTTGTCCAGACCTCCTATTCCCATTTTTTCAAAGTTCCAGTCAGGATTGATGATAGACTGGCGATTTTCCTTAGTTTTAGCTTTGCCTGTGTCAAGTAAAGATAATCAAATGTGAAATGAGAAGTTCATCACAAATGCAAAGAGATAGAACTCCGGGGCATCCTCAATGAATAAAAAGAAGCCGCAATTATGAAAGATGAACCGCAGGTTCGAGCTGACTTTCCAAGAAGGATGAGTTTTGCTATGTTAACTACTTTGTCTGGTTCCCACTTAGGGTCAGTAAAATGCTTTTAAAATAAAGTGCATTTGTTACCAATCCATGGAGCTTAAATCTCACTCATCTTTAATCCTGAACAAGTTTACTAACTTAGTTGATTAGCGGAAACACCATGTGCATATCTGATGAAGACAACATTAGCTGCCAGAAACACAGCTGAAATCTAGGTGTCCTCAAATCTCCTAAAGAAAGCATACTTAAAAATACCTATATTTTTCTAGATTAAGTTTATAATTGGGACATAATCCCTCAGTCTAAGAAGAGGCACTGTGTAAGTTTAATGTCTTATTTTTTCTTCACTTGCATACATAAGTCAAAAATCATCCCAAAGTATTTAATGATTTCAAAAATCGTGTTTTCAAATTCTTTTAGTTGAAAATGATCTAACTTAAATGTCACAGTGCCACCCACAGTTACTAAAGGGAACCACATTATCTCAACTGAAGAATGAAGTACCTTAGAACACTTTACTATAAACAAAAACGAGAGTAATACTATAGATTTTTTAAATTAGGAATGAAAAGGTCACATTCAAAGTGCTTATCCTAGATGGTGATTTTATGGTTAGAGTTTTGTAGACTTAACATTTCCTTTATGAAGCTATCAAAAATATTTCTTACACGCTAGTGCCCTCTTGTGGCCAAATTTATCAATGCTCAATCACAACACAATTTTAATTTCCAATGGGGGAAAAAAATCTATCATACCTTTGCAAGAATTTCTTAAAAATCCCCATATTATATAAAAGTAGTGCAATTCCTTGGGATAAGAAACATTAACAAAAGGTGGACAAAAAATAAAATACAAAGAAATGACTTCAGGAAAGTATGGGGTCAAATAATAGGAAATTATGATATATCCCACATCCATAAAATGACATATATAGTCATTAAAAATTACGTTATAGAGGTACATTTATTACATGAAATATGTTAAGCAAAAAGAACAAGTAATAAAACTGCTTGAAGACAAAATCAAATTAAAAAATTTTAGTGTGAGTTGAGTTCCTATCCATATTTTAGGAAATGAAGTACTTTATTTTATAATTAAAAACAAAACAATAAAGGTAAAATGATAATTTATGGATCAAGAAAAAAGCCCAGACATTTGAAGAAAGTTAAACAACCGTGCACATGTTGATAGGCAACCAACGAAAATTCTCATTTTCTACTGCAGTTGAGACATCAATATAGTCAAATCAACTGAAAAGAAGAATTACTATAGCACTAATGACAGCATTATTCTGGTGAGTTAATATGCTTAGAGACAGACATCATTATTTAATTTATTAAAAATAAGGCTAGCATACAGGATAGGACTGAACTATAAATGTGTTGAAAAGATCTAAACGTGCATTCATTTCACACAGTCCCTAACAGAAGTCGTCTAGCATTACAGAGCTGACAGCCACTCCACTAAATAACTAACCAGTTCTCAAGGTCATAAAAGACAAAAGTAGAAACTATCAGCGACTGGAAAAGACTGTGGAAACTAAATAACTAAATACAACATGCAATCCTGAATTACATCCTGGAACAGAAAAAGGACAGTGAAATCTGAGTCTGTAGTTTAGTTAGTAGCAATGTAACTGCTTTCACTTTGGTAACTGCATTATGATTATTTAAGACTTAACATTGGAGGAAGCTGGTGAAGGCTATACAGAAACTCTGATTTGTTTTTTACAAATATTTTGTAAGTCTGGATTTATCAGTATCAACAGTTTAAAAGTTAGTTTTATGTGTATCTTTTTATATTGAATGCGGCTATCAGAGTATTAAAAATTTCATTATGTAGGTCATCTTCTATTTTCTACTGGACAATGATGATCTAATGAAGGTTTAAAATTTTTTTCTACATCAACACATCAGAAAGATGTGATTTTGTGACAAGCTTTCTCAGAGGAGGCATCCCTATTCTCTTTCCCCATTTGAAAATCTGTAGTAGAATCTACGTAACAACAGAGATAGTCTTACTTCATTCAGAATCTTCTAAAAACTACAAATCTTACCAATAAGATTGAGTGACGAATTTTCTGACTTCTCAAATGCGACCTGACTGTTGCCAACAACCAGTCCTACATCAATCTGTACAGAAAGACATTAGTTAGCAGTTAGTCTAATAGCAGATTTCTGGATTTCGCAAAGCAAGCCCCCCACGCCCCCAAAGAAAGGTATATGGGGCCTCTTTGGGCAAAGCAGATCTTCTAATCCATTATCTAAGTCACATTTATTTCACTCACAACTACCTTCTACTGCTTATATTTTCTTTATTCAATGCATATATCTGTTGTTATTGTCTTTCACATTGCTATTATTTATTTGCAATAAATATCACCTGCACTGAAGCAGGTTACAAGTACATATAGAAATTTCAAGTAACTGTTAGGTCGGCATATAACTCCGGTGTAATATTTTAATAATAATGCTAGCTATAAAGCAATTTTTCTCTCCCTACTCTCTTAAGAGAGTATAGACTATGAAAGAAATCACCCGGCAAGACAATGCCTTTGCACAATTCACATCGTAAAGATAATCCCAGTAGATATCACGAGAAACACACGTACCTTCTGTTTTTTACCTGTCGCAGCCTCTCCCTTCAGGATACTAGGATCCATGGCTTCAATATCCTTCACCAGTAAGTTAAAAAGCTTGTCATTGAAGCTAAACACAAGCTATATGGAGAGGTAAAGGGAGAAAAGTCACTTCATGACATCATTCTCACATCATCACCGATGTTTCCAAACGTAGACAAGCAGCTTTCTCCTGTTTATTCATCTCCAATCTGCTGAACAGGCCAACTACCCACATAGTCAACAAGAGGAAAGAGAACTAACACTGGAGTACCTGCCACACACCCAACACTTCAGGAGGCTATGTAATTAGCACTCACAGACTCTCTTACAAACAGAAATGACTTTTACTAAGGAGGAAGCTGCAAGCCAGGGAAAATCTAAGCCATAGGACCCAGAGTCACAGTGAATGGAGTCAAGCCTAGGTCTAAAATTCATGCTTTTCTGCAACCAACACAAAAGCTTGTCATACAAGTGCAGACATGGCTTCTGAATGCTCTGTCATTCTTCCACCAAATGTTTACTGAATGTCTTCCACAAGCTAGGTGCTCTCCTATGTGCTGGCAAATCTAGGTAAGTGAGAGTGCTCTAAGGAGGAATTCTCAAATAATTTGGTTTCAGGATCCCTTTATAAGCCTGAACATTTTTGAGGACCCCAAAGAGCTTTTATTGAGATGAATTATAGTTATTGATATATATTATATTAGAAATTAGAATAACAAACTTAAAATGTATTTAATTTAAAAATAACAATGATAGATCCATTATGCATTAACATAAAGACATATTTTTAATTTACTTCAAAAACTATTTTCTGAAATAAAAACTGTAAGTGGGAAGCATGACACTGTCACAGTTTTGCAAACTCTAACGTCTGGCTTAATGGAGGACAGCTGGACCCTTGTGTCTGCCTTGGCAGTGGGTGCACTGGGCATGCACACGGCATGTTGTCTGCAGAACTACACTGAAGGCTTGTGAGAGAACAAGAGGAAAAAGACATATGTTGTCTTGTTGCTAATATGAAAACAATTTTGAGTTTGCAACTCCCCTAAAAGGGCTTCAGGGATCCTGAGGGCCTCAGGACCACCCTTTGAAAACCACTGCTGTAGAGCTAGGTTAAGAGAAAGGAATTATGAATGATTGAAAGAAATCAGAAAGGAGACAAATGTAAAGGTTAGGTCACAAGAGCAATGATTATTTATGTGTACAAGCAGCAACTTATGAACTCACACCTGTTTAAAAGGACAGAAATTTCTTTGCAGGAGGTTAACTATACATTAGCTGAAATCCCAAAAAGGGACATCAGCAGTATCATTTGAAAGGAGAGAAAGCCTGGGTATCAGGGGTTCCATGAAAAACCTGAAAATGTGTTTACATAATTTTCTTAAGATTCTCAAAGGAGTTCATAACCAAACAAAGTTAAGAACTACTTTCCTACAGAAATGTATCAGTAAAAGAGAAAGACATCCAAAATCAAAAGCAATGTCCCACAATAAGAAAAAGAAGAAACTTGAGCCAAAGCTCTGCAGTGTTCCAAAACCCAAGATGAAAAGCTACTATAATTGTATGTGACATTGCTACCTAAAAGCTACTTTAGAATTATCCTGAACAGACTCCTAGAGGTTCAATAAATACACCTTCCTTGCCCTGTATCACCTCCTGTGGATATACCTTTCCATTAATAAGCAAAATCCCTCCCGGCTTTTACAAAGTAGAACTGACTTTGCATGCTGCAGGCATCAGAATGCCTATAAAGTCAAAGGAATGAAAGAAATTTAGAAAGTACCTGCTGTCCCACTGAGAATGCCTGGTTGTTGAACTGTTGAATAAATTCTGCTGCCATCTTATCAGAGTCATAAGGGTTGGAGTCGATGCTTTTTTTCTGGAGGAAATCAATCTCGATGGTCATTGTGCCAATACATTGCTTGGCTTTGTCAAATGTATATGAGGACACTAGGAGTGAAAAACAGCATTGTTTTCAACCACAGGGACACCAAATACTTGCTGTGTTTTAAGAAATAAGAATTTTCATATAAGCAAATCAGAAGGAAACTTGACCCAAAGGAGACTTTACATGGCCTTCAGTGGAGGCAGGCACAGGCACAGGTGTTTCAAAAATAATAACAACCAGTAGAGATTTTCTTCCCTTTCTGAATTGATTGGAACATATTGAACAGCACACTCCCTCAACTTTTACCCCTCACTCAACTCATGGGGAAAACCACAGTCCTCTTCACACAACTTCTGCATCTTCCTCCTCCTTATTTAATAGGGGACAAAGCAACAGTGAGGGCAGCCCCTTGGAGTGGAAGAGCAGGCTGTTTGCAAACAAGATTCCTGTTTGACACAAGAAAGATGTGAGATGAGAGGTGTGTGGACAAGAACAGTACAAGAGCCATGCTTTTAACTCATCCTTGTCTTGACAGCACATAAGTGTCTGTTAGATTCTTAACATGTTCATGACCTGTTTCAATGAAACAGCAACACAAAAATGCCACAGTGTCCATACTAATAACAAAGGAAGACAGGGGGATTTTTGATTCTGTGTGTTTCAACAGACTGCTAGTAACAAGAAGATTCTAAGTAAATTATAACTCTCTGTTTTTTCATGTCTATAAAATAAAAAGACTAGACTAGATGAATGTTTAGGTTTCAGCATCTAAATTTGCTTCTAAACTTATTTCTTACAGTTTAATTAGGAGTTATGTACAAGGACTTTCTTAAATTCTTTAAACAAAATGGCTTGTATAGTCATACATTTATATTTTTGTCTGCTGTCATAAAGGGGGACATACATATTTTAAAGATAAACATTTTCAAAAGTAAAACAACGCAGAAAGTCAGGGTGAGGGATGGAAAATGCCATGAGGATAAAAGAATGAACTCAAAAAAGTTTCAGAATAGTCTGCAGCCTCCACTTCTGGAAGTTTGAAAGCACAGGCTTTATGCTAAATAACTTTCATGCAACAGAGTTTAGTTGTTTTCCCACATAGTGAAATTATATATACAGTGAAATACTAATGTAAAAATTAGTAAGTTGATTCAGCAATTCCATCTCTAAGTGTCTGTCCCAGAAAGACTCTTGAACATTTACCTAAAAAGAGATCTATAGTGTGTTTCATTGCGGCATTATTTGTAATAGTGAAACATGTTTTTAAAATGCTGATCTTGGGGTCTCCCCGGTGGTGCAGGGGGTTGGGACGCAACCTATGAAGCAGTCTGTGGCCTCTGCAGCATGAGTTCAATCCCCGGCCAGCAAGGGAGCAACCCACATGGCACAGCAGACCTCTCCTGACTCGCCCTCTGCTCCCCTCAGCAGTGTATTTCTGTCAATCTGCCTGTTCTGTTCCCCGCTTTGTCTGTGATGAGTCCTCCCCCCACCCCACGTTTCTGGCCTGTACCCCAGCTCTTGTATGCATAAATAAATAAATCTTTAAAATAATGCTGACCTGTAAATTGTGAATAAAATTGGTATATTCCTAATATGGAATACTGTACAGAAATTAAAAATAAAAACTTGGTATGTTAATAAAGATGGGTCACCCATTACAATATAATGTTGAATGCAGAGTATGTTGCAAAGATTTTTACAGTATGATGCCATTTTGCACATAAGACCCCAAAATGATTTCACAATGGCATGATGCATCATCTTTTACCAAGAAATGTGAATAAACATATTAAAATATCATCATGACTGGCTATAATTTTTAAGTACATTTTAATTTAAAGTCAATGTTCCTAAACCAAAAAGACCTTCTAGTTGTTACAACTTCAAAAAGTTAAGGGTAGTACCATGGACAGCACCTCAGGCAGCACCATGGTCAGCGCCAATCACTTCCAAAGGGAGAGGTGCCCTGAGGGTTCATAAAGGAGCAAAGGGGGAGGTTGAGAATGTTTCCTTATTTTGTGGCTAATGGCAATTTAAGATCATAGACTAATGGAGAGCAGACTAAATGAAGGCAGAAAAACCCTCAAGGCTCCCAGCATAAAATCAAATTACTTATAAGGGAAAGAAAATGATACTGGTATCAGACTCCTGGAGAGGATCACACGAAGCAGGGCAACTTTAATGCAGCATTTTCAAGAAATTCAAGGAAAGAAAACAATCCAATAATTTGATATCCAGCTAAGCTGCATTTGAAATATTAAGGATATAGGAAAAATAGTGTAAACACTCAAGAACTTAGGGAACACTATAACATATATACTCCTTGGAGGAATCTACTTTAGAATAAGTTTTATTCAACCAAGTAGTGGCTGACAGAAGAACTAATGAGGATCATTTCAGAGACCTGACTAAAGGTCTTGTTTAAGTCCTAACTAAAAGAAGAGTGTCATAACTAAAACAAGAGTGGGATCACAAGCAGAAGAGCGTATGCAAATATTTCATCTGTAAATATGAATTTTTTTTTAGGTTTTAAAAGCAAGCAGAGAAAACAGCTGGTTTAACTATACTCGCCTATTTTTTTCTTCCCCTACTGTACCATGCAATTGACATGAATAATTTGACAACTTTGTCACATGGCCTATGAAACAATGCCTGTTTTTGCTTATTAGTTCATTGGCTTATAATCCACAGTGGTTTAATCTTCCCCCCCACTCCGGAAGCCATAAATTGTTTCCCATGTCCTTCCCTAATGTGCTATGATGACTTCATAACATACATTGAGAAAAACAGGCCATTCTCTTAAGTACTGCCACTCTTTCTTCCAACTTAGACTTATTTATCCGGACAAACACAGGAGAAAACACATTTCAGTATACAGTAAAGTGGAATCCCCAAGTAATACCAATTATTCCTCTTCAATATAGATTTAAAAAAGAAATTCCAGCAGCACTCCCTTCTACCCACCTGTGACTATGTAGGTGCTCCTTTTACCAACTCTCTCCTCTGCAAGGCAGCAGCTTCCTGCCTGCCCATGACCTGTACCATGCCAGGACTTCTCTTCACTGACCTCTCCCTCAGTGGAGGCAGCTCTCCTCAAGGCCACCCGCCTACAACCATGCAGGCCTCTCTCTCAGCAAACCTATATCTTTGGGGCAGCTCTTCCTGCCCACCTGTGTCTATGAAAGTGTACTTTACTTTTCAGTCCCTCTCCTAATGAACTTGTTCTTTAAATGTGTGTGTGTGTGTGTGTGTGTGTGTGTGTGTGTGTATATATATATATATATATATATATATATATATATATATAAAGAGGGCCTCCCCAGTGGCACAGCGGGGTTGAACACAGTGCTGTGAAGCTGTCCGCAGCCTGTGCAGTACGGGTTTGATTCCCAGCCAGCCAGGGAGATTCCCACATGGTGCAGCAGACCTCTCCTGTGCCTGCTGCTCCCCTCAGCATTATATTTCGGTTGTCTGCCTGTACTGCTCCCCACTCTGTCTCTGGTGAATCCTCTCACCCTCCTGCACCTCTGGCCTGTACCCCAGCTCTTGTATAAAAATAAATAAATAAATCCATAAAAAAAAATATGTAACACTCTAAAAAGTATTCTTTTAAAAATAAATAAAGAAATAGGAAATTCCATAGTTATAATTTCACCAAGTCCTACTGAACATAATTCCAGGCAAATCGAAAAGTCTCCACACCATTTCTCTCAACTCTTGAATTCTCCCCACTCTTCACTCTACACCATATTGACCTTAGAATCTTTTCCTAAAAGTAGGATTTTGATGTGCTCATTAACAAACCCTCAGGCACACATCACTGTTTTTGTATAAAAATCCAAATTTTCCAGTATGTACTTCTAATTCCTCCACTAACTTCATATTCAACTCATACCACTTAACACAATCCACTCAAGCAAATCCTTTCAATTAGGCAAACATAATTTCTGAGTACAACCTTTGACTTGCTTTATTTATATTATTTATTTATATTATTTCAAATCTTCAAAGCCTTTCTTCCTTGTCTCTAACATGTAATGCTTTCTTCCTATTCCACAGTCAACACTCCAGGACCTAGCAAGATTTCTCTGGCTAATTTTCTAGCCTTGCTAATGGTAATATTTGTGCACATATTTACCATGCACATTCTGTGTGAACTAAGAATAAGTGGATATTCTTTTCCCCATTAGAACTACATTTTCAGGCCTCCCTGGTGACACAGCGGGTTGAGTGCCATGCTATGAAGCTGTCCGCAGCCTCTGCAGCGCAGGTTCAATTCCCGGCTGGCCAGGGAGCAACCCACATGGTGCAGCAGACCTCTCCTGCCTCGCCTGCTGCTCCCCTCAGCAGTGTCTTCGGTCCGTCTGCCTGTTCTGCCCCCCGCTCTGTCTTTGGTGAATTCTCTCACCCTCCCATGCCTCTGACTGTACCCCAGTTCTTGTATAAATAAATAAATCTTAAAAAAAAAACCTACATTTTCAGGCAGAATAGCAAGTAGATGAAGAGGTATAGGTATCATACGAATTTACTTTCATTCTCATAGGTCTAAACAGTAATATGAACAGAATGAGTGTTTAATGTCCAGACAATCAGTAACAGAAAACTGTACAGATCTAAATAGTAGGAGAGAATCTACCTCAGGTAATGAAAAATATACCTACCATCTATTTCTTGCCCAATAGAAAGTCCAGCCCATTTTCGCTGTAAAATAAAAGAAAAAAAAGACATCGAAATTAGAGAAATGGGGAAAAGAAGAAATTTTATGAATTTCAGGAACATATTCAGAGACCAAAACATGGAATGGGATTATTTATTGAATTGTGTCCCACAAAAAGATACGGTGAGGTCTTAGCACCTGGCCTCTGTGAACATGACCAATTTGGAAACAGGGTCTTTGCAGATGTATCAGTTAAGACGAGGTCACATGGAGCAGGGCAGAACCTAAGCTAACATGACTGGTGTTCTGATGAGAAGGGACGAGATGCAGACACAGGGAGACAGTCCTGGCAAGGGAGGCAGAGGACAAAGGGATACATCCACCAGTCAAGGAACATCAGAGATTGTTAGCAACACCAGAAGCTAAGCAGGGTTGGAGAGAGAACACAGCTCTGCTGACACTGAGTTCAGATTTCCAGACTCCAGAACTGGAAAACAATAAATTCCTGTTGATTTAAGTCACCCGGGTTGTGGGGCTTCATTACAGCTGTCCTAAGAAGTGAATGCACATGCTATAGTGTATAACTAAACATCTGTTCTAAAACATACAAAGTTTGCCCTTTTACAGTAAGCCAGAGTAGGCTGCTTCTTTGCATATCATGCTCCCAAAAGCCTTCATTATATTGCAGATAATATTTCCTTGTTCTAAATACACTGTTGTTTGTTATACTGTTTATTATAGTATCAAAACAAGAAAGGCATTCAGTTCATGAAAACCAAATTAAAACTTGTCAGATCACCTACCCTAAAACCCAAGCAGGGATTCAAATCATTCGATGACCATGACTCTTCTTTGGGTAACAGTCAGAGAATTTTCAGGCATTTGCAAGCAGACTTGAACTTCTCCAAGTCCTAACTGGTTACAAGTATGTACTGAGGCAGGCCAGATTGTGTTGAGGCAGGAATTGGGGACTGGCACAGTATTCATTCAAAATTAGTAATTACTGATAACACTCCAAAGAACAGTGAGCAAAATAATTTTGGCTGAAAGTCAGTAGCGCGTCTACCCATCTGAACATCACAGATCCTGTGGTGGATGGTTCAGAAGATGCTGCATCTTGAATGTGTGCAGTATCAAGTGCTCTCCCTTCCAGCTCTCACCACAGGTACCTTCTCCCTCCTCTTTCAGTATCACCTCCCTCTTCTCTCCACTTTCAGTCAGCCTGAAGTTTAGCAGCATGCTAGTTATGTCCAGACTTTGTCGCAAAGCAGCTACATTTAGGTTCTGTACTTTGATTCCAAAGGGATGAGAGCAATTCTATTTATCCCATGAGGTTGTTTTGAGAATTAAATGAATTAACAGGCAGAAGTACTCAGAACAGTAAGTGGCCTAGAGTAAAGGCTAGGGGAAATTTTTTAAAGCAGAGAGAAAAGCAGAAATATTCAGAAACCCCAATTCTGATCAACAGAATCCCAAATGAAACTTTGGAATAAACCAAACTGGAGTATTCCAAACTTTTGATCTATAGAAACAAAGGTGAAAAGCAGCTCTGGTAATGGAGAGGAATCCAGAGAAAAATGGAAGAGTGAGTGGAGATTGCCCCTAATTTTTGAGAGCCTCATGAGATCTTTCATGGTTGTCTAAAGAGCACCTCTCTCTTGCCCTACACTCCCAGGACAGGAAATCAGGGATTATCAGCATCCAAGAGGAGACAGGGGTTGCTTAGGACTATGGAATCAGTGGCTTGAGTTAAAAAAAATAAAAAGGTAGAAGGAGAAAGGATACAGGCAGTACTGTGGACTCCTAGATTATGTATTCTGTGCTAAACAATCTTCCCTCCACAGACTGCACCAAGGATTATAGCTGAAATCATAATCCATCCAGTCATCATGCGGGTCTAGCAAGAAGGGTTGTAATTTGAGGTGACCTACTCATATCACATTCTTGTCTGACATCACTGAATTTAAAAATCACTTTTATTAGCTGTCCACTTTACAAGTAAATGTTATTTTTTTATAGCTTTTCTGCTACCCTGGAAGTGAACATTAAAATAACCTGACACTTTATCTGATAGGTAACTGATATTACTGCAGAATAAAATTAGGAAAAAGCCAAGGTGACGAAAGGCAGTCATAGTACATTAAACTCCTTTTAGAATACTGATATTTTTCTTTAGCATGAATCAACATAGTTGTAAGGTATGGCTTGCTTTAAACAAATCAATTCTTTTATAATTTTCAAGATTAGAAGGAGAGAATCAGTTAACCCCTGAGTTACCTGAGGTAAGCTGAATGCAATGCTCCCTGGGACCACTGACGGATGGGTCCTCAGTGTGAATGTGTACCTGTGGCTGGCAGAGGTCCTCACGACCACATGCCTAAAAAACAGAAGCACAGTCAGTACTGCACGTCAGAAGAGAGAAGCCCACTTCCGACACGTCATTTGCAACATCTGACTCGTGATGTGTACTAAGCAGAAGCATGGCAGTTTATGGGAATCCCGAAGGAAAAGGACCACAAATTTCACGTTCAATTCTATTTGTCAGAAATCCAAATGTTTTCCAGGCATAGGAAGCACCTTAGGCCAAATATACATCATGCAGAATTAGGACTAATTTCAAGAGTGGACAATCTCTACTTATTACATTACCAGCTGACAAAAACTAAAGAGATTTAGAGACCTTGATAGTACATAAAAATTAGATGAAGTTCTTCTCCTAAGAATTATTTCACATCCTTAATAGGAGGGAAGAGAACCAAAGATAGAAGACTCAGGATATACCAGTAAAAAATGTTTGTGTTTAGGATTATTCATTAAATCTCTTTGCAGGTTCTCATAACAGGTTGAAACAATATCAACCTGCAAAATTAAAAAGATGAGAAAAATGAAAATTTTTCACAAAATACATTAGCTTTCACTGAGATAACAGTACTTACTACTTCAAAGATTTTGTGCTAATTCACCCTGGGAGAAGTTAACTGAAAATAGCTAAAATACAATCATCATTTGATCATCTCCTACACCAAGAAGCTAGCAGTGACTGTGTGTGAGACAGATGCTTCAAACTCTGTTAGGCAACAGCACTGTTTTAAAATTATCTTTTTGAATGCTGTAATTTTTTAATATTCATGATGAATGTTTTTGCGTGTCCTTTTGCTACTAGGTCACAAGTCCCTTATATCGATAGATATAAAATATGATAATAGTTTGAGTAACCCCATCTGAGAACAGTGAACATGGGACATAGGTCAAAGAATCCTATAAACAAATTCTCACACTGACTTGTATGATGAAAGCTCTGTATTCAGCTCAGCATTGGACTAGAAACAATGTTGATATGCTGCCTAGCATAGCCCCTTACTCTGAGCTGAAAACCGTGATGATTAGCAATTCTAATCCTGTGGAACTCACATATTTCACAAATAGCTTGAAAAACAACCAAAAATATGTCACAGTTAAAATTCCTGCTTCCAAGCCCCTATTTGCCTGACTGCTTTCTGGGACAGTCCCTCATCACCTTTGCCAATCTCAGAAGCACATGGAGGGCACTGAATTTGGTAACAAAGTCTTTAGAAGGCCTGGCAGTGGGTGATGTGAACTGGTTAAAATAAATGACAAGGACAAATGTTTGTAAAGGTGCTACGCTGGTGTGCACCGTGCAGATTTCGTTCTGCTTAGGTCGTCATGGTAATAATGATCAGAATAGCTAATACCTATTGGGGCCTTATTCACACGCTAGGCACTGTTCTATTTTATTTGTGTAACTCAATCTTCACAACTACCCTGAGCAAGATACTACCAACACCCCTGTTTTACAGATTAGGAGAGACTGGCACAGAGAGGATAAATAACTTATCCACAGTCATCTTGCTTGTAATTGGCAGAGCCAGGATGTGAACTCAGAAGAACTGACTCCAAAGACAAAAACCGGGTGACTGCGCTACTATGAGTCAAAGAACCAGTGTAGTTTAGCTCTGCTAAATTCTGTTTAGTCCTGCTAAGAAAATAAATAAGAAAAAAGTTACCTATAAAAACTACATATCATTTAGAAGATAATTTATCATAGTTTGACGCAGTAAACACTGAAATAGTGTCTTTTTCATCTCTTCTATTTCCAGCTCAGCAAGAGGACTCTCTGTAAGTTTCTAAAATACCACTTTAGGGGCCTTCCTGGTGGCGCAGGGATTCAAGTCTCAGTGCTAACAAGCTATTGCCAGGAAGCCGGCAATTTGATCCCCAGCCAGGAAGCTGACTCACATGACACAGCAAACCAGTCCCGTCTTGCCCACTGCTCCCCTCAGCAGTGTATTTCAGTGGATCCACCTGTTCTGTTCCCCACTCTGTCTCTGGTAAACCCTCTCATCCTCTGTACCTCTGTTCTTGTATGCATAAATAAATAAAAATGAAATAAAATACCATTTAGCACACTAGAAAAAAACAAAGTCAGATACTCACTGGCCAGACTGGAAATCCTTTTCATTCACAACTGCACAGTTAGTTAAAGATAATTCGTCCGTAGGACATCTTGCAGCTTGCATACTCTGTAAGAATCAATGATTAGGAAAACAAAATTGAGTCATCTTTTATAACTTTAAAGGATATTTTAAGCCTTCCTATCCTCTATTCCTCCTCACCTACACCCCAGTTCTTGTATGCATAAATAAATAAAAATAAATCTTAAAAAAAAAAAAAACAGATAAAGCTGTCACTCTCTCTGATCCAGCCTGGAGCCCAGGTCCAGTTTGGCCAGCACCCTCCTGGCTCCCTCCATGCTTATTCCCTCAAGCCCTGCCTCCTTCACCATCCCCCAATCAGATTTCTCCTCCCACAGACTCTATTCTCTCCCTCTTTAGATTGCAGAAGCAGTCACCAGATCCCAGAGGAGTTTCCTGGGGATTAGGTGAGATGACTATGACTTGTGCATCTGTCATGGTACTGTAGTAAGCACCTATTACTTGTGACTCTCAGCATCCCTTCCTCTGTGGTAACAGCAAAGCCATCCTTTTGCAGACTGTTCCTTCCCCATCCCATGTGCTTTAGAGGGCCTGACAGCCACAGCACACAGGCTCCTCTTCCACCTGGGGGTGGGGGTGGGGGTTATATAAACAGGTGCAAAAAGAAAGTTACTCCCAGTGCTTCACACAAGCAAGAAGGAAGACTTCCCACTTAAGAGAGTAAAACTATCAGAGATAGCGAAGGAAACAAAGACAGAGAAATAGAGTCTGGAACATAGAACTGACAAACCAGCAAGAGCCATTGAGACCAGGCCTAAATGTTGGTTATGAATCAGTCATTCTCATTTTTGATCAAGCTTATTTGAGTTGATTTTCCATCTCTTCCAAAGAAAATAATCTTGACTGATAAAAATGCAATGAAGTAAATTCATTAAGTCTGACAAAGTATATCAGGAAAAAGTCTCTTTTTATAAGAGATCCCAAGTGGGGCCTTCCCTGGTAGCGCAGTGGTTGAGCGCTGGGCTGCGAGGTGCAAAGCTGCCGCAGCCTCTGCAGCACCGATTCGATCCCCGGCTGCCGGAGAGGGTCCCACATGGCGAGCAGACCTCTCCTGCCGCCCGCTGCTCCCCTCAGCAGTGTACTTCGGTCCATCTGCCTGTTCTGTTCCCCACTCTAGCTCTGGTGAATTCTCTTACCCTCCAGCGCTTCTGACTGTATACCCAGTGCTTGGATAAATAAATAAATAAATCTTAAAACAAAAAAAAAAAAAAAAAAAGGAGATCCCAAGCGGCTATGAACCTTACTTTCCTACAGACAGAGAAATGCCATCTTCCAAATACCTCTCGACAAAAATAATTACAGTGTATTTTTTAAAAAACATCAATTAACAGTCTTTTCTGATCAACAAAACATTCCTTCATATAATGTATTTAACCAATAACACTTCCAGCATTCTTTCAGGTTTTCTAGTTGGTGAAATATGACACTCATAATTATAGTCTGTTTATGACTAAAGTGCTCATTCTTCAAACTTCAAGCCAAAGGTGATGCTTCTTAAGTTTATCTCACAAATATGAAACTACAGCAGATAACAAATTCCATTTTGCTTTGCTTGTGCTTTAACTAAAAGACTAGTTTCAGCAATAGCTACCCCAGTTGTTTGAGATCAGTTGTCTCTAAAGTAGGATTTGCAAGGGGTTTGCAAGATAATCGTTTGGAGTGTGAGAAGAAAATGTTAGTACATCTGTTTGTATTTATTTCACACCCATTTTTATTTAAGATGAATTGCATCCTAAGTGTACATCTTGCCTTAACATATAACTTAATGACACTAAAAAAAAAAAAGTCCTGATAACCTACCAGGCCTTTAAAAATTAAGTGTATTCACAGCAAGAGCTAAACTTCTACATTTTTTTCCACCTCTATTTAAAGTCATATCCTTTTCAATCCAGCACTTCACAAAATGGTATTAAAGTTCATGTGATGAAACTGTTAAAGTCTCCTAGGATAAAAGACAAGAAGCCAGGAACCACAGTAAAGATGGCTAAAATGATGCATGGAAAACAAAATAGTGACAAACAGCATTCTTTTACTGGTAAATGCACTCAGAAGCCCTTAGAAAACCCTAAAGAAATGAAATTATAGTTAGCTCAAAATACAGGTATTTCTTTTATCTGAGCATACTTTCTGGGTAATTATGAAACACACCAAGAACTATAATTTTATGAGTTACCAAAGATAACACTACTGAAAGGGTATAGTCTCAACTGTATATGAAACAATGTACTTCCAAAGAAAACTGTAACCACTGATGGAATGGTTAGTTGACTTGATTGTAATTTTTAAAAAAGCATTCCAGAATAAAAGCTACAAAGGTAACATCTATTGTGAAAGTGATTCATTGCTTCATTTCCAGAAGCTACAGCTGCAAATAAGACAGAGGAAAGGTGTGACCTTGTGCCTTGGGATGTCACCAAGGTCAACTTTATTGAAACAAGACTTATAATAGAGAATCTTTCCTACACTCTGCAAAGAGGTAGGAAGCACTTTATCACTTTATTCTTTAAAGTGATAAAAAAGATTTTTTTAATTGCATAGGGATTAACTGATTGCCACAAGGGAAAGCACTTATAAGATCTGTTGAACATAGATGAGTTATACAATTCCCTTTTATAAAAAGACTAGTGCTCCTCTGAAGAAATTGTAAGTAGGATGTTACCAAGAGAATATGAAGAAAACTCACTTTGCTCCAATTGGATGAAAATGTTGTAACACATGTTAGAAACTGCTCTTTCAGAACAAAAACAAAAAAGTCAAGGCTAGTAATTGTGCTCATGAACAGAGCAGTTCAAAAATGGGTATTTGGAAACACTTCTAATGCTAAGTGATTTTGCTGTTTAAGCAATTTATGGTACCTAAAAATAAATAAGAAATAAAAACTCATATCTGCATGCTTAAAAAAATTAGAAACAAAATTCTCTAAGCTCATAAAAATCATGTAAATGAAGACTTTCAGGGATTTTAACCCATTTTTAGCACAATGAAAGTACAACATATTCTGATTAGTTTGTAAGAAAAACTAACAGATCAGTGGAAACTTCCCAGGCATATTTCAATAAAACATTTCTATAAATGGTGAGTGAATCTGAAAAAAATCATGATTTTGAAAGTGCAGCCACATTTCCCCATTTTTATCTAGGTTTTGACAGTCATTAAAACCAAGTATTGAGGGCCTCCCTGGTGGTGCAAGGGGTTAAACACAGCACTGTGAAGCTATCCACAGCCTCTGCAGCATGAGTTCCATCTCCAGCAGGCCAGGGACCTACCCACATGGCACAGCAGACCTCTCCTGTCTCACCCACTGCTCCCTCAGCAGTGTATTTCAGTCAGTCTGCCTGTTCTGTTCCCCACTCTGTCTCTGGTGAATCCTCTCACCACCCCCCACCTCTGACCTGTACCCCAGCTCTTGTATGAGTAAATAAATCTTTAGAAAAAGACAAGTATTGAAATAAAAAAAATTAGACACCGACTTCTGAATAGTGGTATCACAAAATATTAAACCAAAACTTTAGAAAGCATCATTTTCTTTCTATTTTGTTAATAACTTAAACAAAATTAAAATATTGTACATTTCATCTTAAGCTCATCCCTTTTATTTTTTACAATGTATATGTTTTGCTATAAACTATTAGTATTACCATCAGTTATAAATAAATATAAATATATAGAGTACATATGGTCAAAACATTTTTTACTGATAGGATTCAATATGTTTAGAAATCACCAATTTAGAACTTAAGCTGGATAGAATCTAGGCCAGAAGTGTGCTTTCTGAATGAGACGATATTTTTGCTCAGGGTCACAATCTGACCAGCCAGCTAACAAAAATATACTGGACATTTTTAGTTTCCTATCTACCCTCTGTCACCTACAAGTCTCTTCCTTTTATATCCTTCTCTCTCCCCTCTGAGTTTCCTGTCTAGCAAATTCCGATTCAGACTACAATTCTCAGCTCAGACATTACTCTTTCTAGAAGATTTTCTTAGACACCCCCATTAGTGGGGCAGCCCATTGAAACTTATAAAATAAACATCACATGGAAGCACCGGCCTGTGTTTTTATTGTCTGTTTACAAGTTTGCACTGCATTAAAGAGTGTGCTCCTCAAGGGCTGAGGCTGTCTCTTGTGTGGGCTGTTGCTCCCAGGGCTAGTGCCCGGCCTGGACACAAGAACTCTCACCAAGCATTTGTTGACTGAATCAGCTATAGAGCAATATAAATCTATCTCAACTGCAAAATAAATAATTCAAAGAACACGTACACAAAGGACATTTCAAGGTTATTTAGGAAGTGCTATAACTTCATTACTTATCTAATAGTTCAAAATCACACAGCCAAAGTAATAAAAATTTTACAAAATGCTAAGTTAACCTTTTCATTTGTAAGCCTATTTATTTGTCAAAGGGTGTCCTTCAAAAAAAAAAAAAGTGAAAAACTCTGTAGAAGTCATCTGGCTGGCCAAATGAAACAGATGCTATTAGCAAAAGGCCTCCCTACTGGAATCTAGAAGCATCTGTGTTTTTATGGCAAGCCAGGCAGGGTATCTCATCAAAATACAAGTCCCTATAAATAGCAGCTATTTACTTATTACTGTAATGCCAAGGGAAAATTCCACAATTTTTCTAACATTGACCTTGCCTCTAGGAAACAAAAACTCAACCACCAGAATTCCGCAGATAATTAAGAAATGAAAACACAAAATTGATAAGCAATATAAGTTTACTTATCCATGTTACTAGAACATTTAATTGTCCAAAAGCCATAAAATCCTTTTGTTAACAACTTGAAATGTAAACAATTGTTAACTCACTGTGATGCAAAAGAATGAAAATTCCAACAAATCTTTAAAGGAAACTTGAGTGGAAGTAGTTATATCGTGACTTATATGAAAAGTCTTTAAAGGGCAGAACAAGAATCTGCTTCTCATCATCAAAAAAATATGGGAGGCACCTCCCTGGTGGCGCAAGGGGTAAAGCACAGCACTATGAAGTTATCTCAGCCTCTGCAGCACGAGTTTGATCCCTGGCCGGCCAGGGAGCTACTCACAAGGCGCAGCAGACCTCTCCTGTCTGGCCCGCTGCTCCCCTCAGCAGTGTATTTCAGTCAGTCTGTCAGTTCTGCTCCCCACTCTGCCTATGGTGGATCCTCTCACAACCCACCCCTGCACCTCTGGCTGGTACCCCAGTTCTTGTATGCATAAATAAATAAATCTTTTAAAAAATATATGGGGGATTCCACCAGGACTCCTCTGGGCAATAGTGTAAAGTTTTAGAGTTAACTACTTACTTTCTTCCAAAGATATGCTTTAAAATTGGATTACTGAAGTATATGCTTTATTGCTAACAGAAGAATCTAGTAGAGGAAAATAAACAGGAAAAAGAGAGGCCTGACTAGAAGAGCTCATAGCCAGCAACAGGACCTCCTCCCCTCATGGCGACACTCCTGAATCCACCAGTTCCTCCCATTGGTGCTTCAGGCCTCGATGGGTCTCTCTAGAGCCACACAAATGCCCCCACGGGAAAGGGAAGTAGGTCAGAGAGCAAGAACTGCCCAAGGCCAGGTCAGCTGACCAGTCTCAGTCTGTCATTTCTTGACAGACAACTTCTTTCCTGAAAATAACATTTTGCAACTATACTGTTTAATAAGGTAACCACTAGACACTATGGATTAAACTTAAAATTAGTTAAAATTAAAACTTGAGTTCTTCAGTTGCACTAATCACATTTCTGATGCCACATGTGGCTAGTACTTCACAGACGTTTCAGTGGATAGTGCTAGACTGGGGAGAGGCCAGACATCAGCAGTACCTATGTCCGCGGCAATGGAATCACTCTGTGCAATTAGCTTCTGTGATCATTATTTCTGTTAAATTTGGTAGTCATGTGGGACTGGAAGTGATGGGGTAGAAACAAGTTAAACTTGTATGTCCTATAGTTATCCCTCAATGAGCCTGCAGGAACACCCTTCACACTACCCATCTCAGACCAGAAATTGCATCAGTGAGACTCCTGAATCCCTTTGGGACTTACAATTCCTTTACAAATTTATATTGTTAAGAAAAAAAGCAAGTTTCCAATTTTGGTTTTTGGGAAAAAACATACAAACAAAAATAAAAAGGCTAACAACATTAAATATGGATAAAGTTGTGATACTTAATGGTTAATTAAATAATAGTTACGTAAACCACATTTCCATTTAATTAAATCAAGTATCATACAGCTTCAAATCCTCATACTACTTTAAGGAAGGGGTACATATCATAGGATTATATAAATTTTATTTTTACAGCATGATTTTTAAAAGTATTAGCAAACCAACTAATTGGAAATACACCAAAATGTAAAAAACAATTGTGACTGGACAATGGATCCATGGGAAGAAATCATTTCTTCATCTTTCCTGCATTTTCTTATTTTATTTTAGACCTCTGTTTCCTGCTGTATAGAGAGTGATAACTGTGGACATTAGGAAAGTAACTCAGAGGACATGGTTGGTAAAAGGGCACTGTCATTTCATTCATGAAATACAAGACATGGTCTCATCATTTATGTGTTGTTTTTTCATATTTACATTATGTTGGCTAAATCTAATTTTCTTTGATAATAATGTGAGACAGAATTTTGTAAATAAATAAAACAATGAGCTCAGTAATAAGCTCTGGATCACAGAGCCATTTGATAAATATATGTAAAAAAAAACTATAACGATTTCTTCTTACTGAGCAAGTTAACTAGACTCCACATTAAAATGAGCGATAAATCATAAGTCAGTTAATTGAGTCCTTGGCCCTATGAATAATTTCCTCTTCAAAACGGCATTAATTTGGGAAAATTCACCAATGCCTGAAAAGAAAATTACTTTAAAGTCTGGAAAAGTGCCCGAACAATATTTAATCACATAATAGGCACTCAACTATTTGTTGAATTTTTTTAAATTTAGAGAAATGCCTAAAAGTTGAAGAAAATTAACACCTATCATCATAGATACATAAAATTAAAATACTTGGTATAAGTAAGAGACAACAGATTATTTTTCAACAGAAACAAAAATAAAAGTACTGGTTAAAAGCTTAGCGAAAATGTACAAGGCCCATGTTAAAAAAAAAAAAAAACCAACAGAAGTACAAAAAAGAATATCCAAATAAATGTAGAGATATATATTATCATTACATATAATGACACAATAATGTAAGGGGATCATTGATTCCAAATTAACCATAAACGTAATGTAATTATAATGAAAATCCCAATGGGACGTCAGTAAATTCAATCTAAAGGGCCACTAGGAAAGTCGATGTAGCAAGGGAAATGGAAGGGCTTTTTTTTTTTTTTTTAAAGATTTATTTATTTATACAAGCACTGGGTACAGTCAGAAGCGCGGGGGAGTGAGAGAATTCACCAGAGCCAGAGTGGGGAACAGAACAGGCAGACTGATGAAATACACTGCTGAGGGGAGCAGAGGGCGCGGCAGGAGAGGTCTGCACGCAATGTGGGTTTCTCCCTGGCCAGCCCAGTGCTCAACCACTGCACCACCAGGGGAGGCCTGGCTTTTTTTTTTTTTTTTTAAAGTATTTTTATTTTTTTTAATAGAGGCATGTTTTATTTATTTGTTTGTTTGTTTTGTTTATACATGCACTGGGTACAGTCAGAAGCGCGGGAGGGTGAGAGAATTCACCAAGCCAGAGCAGGGAGCAGAGCAGGAAGAAGGACTGAAGTACACTGCTGAGGGGAGCAGCGGGCAGCAGGAGAGGTCTGCGCGCCATGCGGGACCCTCCTCCGGTGGCCGGGGAGCAGCCAGAGATCGAACCGGCGCCGCAGAGGCCGCGGGCAGCTTCGCAACCCAGCGCTCAACCCAACCGCTGCGCCACCAGGGAGGCCTTTTTTTTTTTTTTTTTTTTAATTGGTGCAAGTAACCAAGAAAACTGTCAGAAAGAATGAGAAGGACTGGCTTTACTAGACATCAAAACATGCCCAACAGAGTAATTAGAAAGTGTGGTACTGCTGGAGAAGCAAACAGTTCAACAGAGTAGAACAAACAAATCAGAAGTAGAACCAGATACATGAGAACTTAATAGGAGATTTAGAATCAACAGGGGGCAAAGCTCAATAAATGTTGAGACAACTGACAATCTTTTTAGGGTGTGTGTGGAGGGGGTGGGGGTGTTAATAATAATAGCTGTTTTGAGAGCTTATTATGCACCAGGCACTGTTTGAGAGTTTTACTTACCTGCAAGGATCCCAGCCCACAATTCTTTTTCCTATAGGCAAATCTAAATAACATGATTTGCTTTACTCTAGATAATAATTTTGTTTCTCATAACACAAGAAAATTACTTCTCTCTAAATGATTTTTTAAACATGACTCATTCTGAACACTGCATAGCTAGAAGAGAAAAAAAATCTAATTTTATGAAGAATAACTGAAATTGCAAGTTTTAATCTTACATCTGCCTCCAATTTCAAGCACATAAAGCATACAATGTAGCTCCATTCCATCCATCACAGTCTTAACGTCGCAGAAGCATCTTAATGCACATATCTCAAAAGCAAGGCCACAGGATCCTGCCCCAGTAGTTCTGATCCCTACTGCGACTTCCAGCCTCTGCTCTCACGTGTTGAGGCACTGCCGGTAAAACGCTCCTCCCCAGAGCTATGTCTACATTCCTCACCATGACTTAAAAAGTAAAAATCAGGGGTCTCCCCAGTGGTACAGCAGGTTGAGTGCAGTGCTATGAAGCTGTCTGCAGCCTTTGCGGCACAAGTTTGATTCCGGCTGGCCAGGGAGATGTCCACACAATGCAGCAGACCTCTCCTGTCTCATTCGCTGCTCCCTTCAGCAGTGTTTTCTTTCTTTTTTTTTTTTTTAAACCAGAAATTTATTGCGTGACTGCTGAAATCCTTAAGATGAACTGGATGCTGCAGCAGTGGCCCTCTTGGGTTTAGGTGTTGTTCCTTCATGGAATCCATGCCTGAATCTGCGGTATACAATTTTTAGGTGCCTCATTCGACCAGTCCCAGTGGTATTTCGCCTTTTAGCCTTGGCACTCCAGTTATACTTTCTCTTCCGCTTGGCAGTGTTTCAATCCATCTTCCTGTTCTGCTCCCCACTCTGTCTCTGGTGAATCATCTCACCCTCCCACCATCTGGCCTGTACCCCGGTTCTTGTATAAATAAATAAATAAACTTAAAAAATAATAAATCCAAAACTCCTCAAAACCACTTGTGATCTAGCCTTATTTTTCTACAGCATCTACCTTAATGCCCCAACCCAACCCTATGTTCTCCATAAGCCAATGACTTTCTTCACACTTTTCCTTTGCCCTGAATTCCCAATTCCAAACTCCTCCCAGGGAATCTTGCCTATCTTGCAAAGTCAAGTTTATGAAACTCCCTGGTTCCTAGTAAGCTTGTATATTTTTTATTTGTGCTTCTCCAACAGTTTCATCTCTACTTATGACATGTCTGACACACCTTGTTGAATGCTACTTAGCTGATTCCCTGTGCCGCCTAGTGAACATGCAGTAAATGTTGGTTGAACTTTTCATTAGCATTCAGAAATACTTCTACTCTGGTCTGAATGGTTGTGTCTCCCCAACCTAGTTGAAAACCTAGTGCTCAAGGTGATGGTATTGGGGAGGGGGGGTGGAGCTCTGAGAGGAGACCAAGTCATGAGCACAGAAACCTGAGGAATGGGATTAGGGCCCTTATAAAAGAGGCCCCAGAGAGCTAAGTCACCTTCCACATGAAGATTCAAGAAGTCTGTCACCCAAAAGAGGGCCCTCACTCAACCATGCTGGCACCCTCATCTCAGGCTTACAGCTTCCAGAAGTGTGATAAAGAAATAAACTACCAAGTCTCTGGTATTTTGTAATAGTAGCCCGAATGAACTAAAACAAACTTCATAAAACATAAATATCACCATTTGAAAGTATACATTTCAGCAGTTTTTAGCATATTTATTATGGTGTGCAACCATCACAACCATTTAATTCGCGATTTCCATCACTCCAAAATGAAACCCTGTACCTATCAGCAGTTAATAACAACTCTGTCTCCCTTCATCCCCTTGTAACCACTAATCTACTTATGGTCTCCATTTCATATAAATAGAATCATAAATGTCATCTTTGTAACTAGCTTTCATTTAGCATAATGTTTTCAAGATCACCCTTGTTGAAGCAAATAATAGAACTTTATAACTGATCATAATCCATTGTCTGAATATACCACATTCCATCTGCCCATTCATTAACTGGTAGACATTTGGGCTAATTTCATTTTTTGGTTATTATGAATAATGCTGCTAGGAACGTCCATGTACAAGTTTGTGTATGAAATTATGTTTTCAACTCTCTTGGTTATATACCTAGGAATAGAATTTCTCGGTCATTCTAAGTTTAACTTTTGGAAGAACTGCCAAACTCTTCCACAGTAGCTGCACTGTTTTATATTCCCACTAGCAATATATACAGGTTCCAATTTCTTCACATCCTTGTCAACACTTGATGTTATCTTGTCCTGTTTTTGTTTTTTAATTAAAGCCTGCCTAGGGAGTGTGAAGCGCTATCTCACTATGGGTTTGTTTGCATTTCCCTAATGACTATCATCTTGAGCATCTTTTCATGTGTTTATCAGTCATCCATACCTCTTATTTTGAGAAGTCTCTATTCAAATCCTTTGCCCATTTAGGTTGTTTTTTTTTTTTAAAGATTTATTTATTTATATAAGAACTGGGGTACAGGTCAGAGGCGCAGGAGGGCGAGAGAATTCACCAGAGAGAGAAGGGAGCAAAGAACAGGCAGACAGACTGAAGACATTGCTGAGGGGAGCAGCAGGCGAGGCAGGAAAGGTCTGCAGCGCCATGTGGGTTTCTCCCTGGCTGGCTGGAAATTGAACCCGTGCTGCAGAGGCTGCGGACAGCTTCACAGAGCTGCAATCAACCTGCTGTGCCACCAGGGAGGTCCTAGGTTGTCTTTAATTGGTGTGAAAGTTCCTAACTTATCTTGGATACTAAAACCTTATCAGATATATGGTTTGTAAATGTTTTCTCCCATTTTGTGTGCTCTTTTTCATCATCCTGATGGCATCCTTTGATTCAAGCAAATTTTTAATTTGGATAAGGTCCAATCTATCTATTTTTTCTTTGATTGCAAAGAAAAACAAACATTGCCTATTTCAAGGTCATGTATATTTTCACCTATGTTTCATTCTAAGAATTTCACAGATTTATTAGATCTTTGACCCATTCTGCATGCGGTATGAAGTAGGAGCACAAATTCATTCTTTTGCATGTAGATATTCAGCATCAGTTGCTGAAAAGACTATTCTTTCCCCAACTGAATGGTTGTGACACCTTTGGTGAAAAAAAAAATCAGCTGACCATAAATCTATGGTTTCATTTCTGGGTTCTCGATTGATTCCATTGGTTTAAATGATTATTCTTATGCCTCTGCCACACCATTTTGATCACTGAAGCTTTAAGTATAAGTTTTGAAATCAGGAGGTATGAATCATCCAATTTTGTTCTTTTTCAAATATTTTTGTGGCTAAAATGGCTTTGTAATTCCATATAAATTGTAGGATCAGATTATCTATTGCTGGGAGAAAAGGCAGAATTTTGAGAGGGATTTCACTGAATTTATACATCAAATTGCTATTAATAGTGAATCTTCCAATCCCTGAACACAAGAGTCTTTCCATTGATTTAATTTCTTTCCACATGTTTTGTAGTCTTCAGTGTACACTTCTTTGGTTAAATTTATATGTAAATATTTTATTCTTTTTGAAATAATTTTAAGTAGATTTTATTGTAAGTTTATTTTTCTTAATTTCATTTTTAGATTATTCATTGCTAGTATACAGACTTTTACATGTTGTTCTTATGTCCTGCAATTTTGTTGAATTTGTTCATTAGCTCTAGGTTTTTTTTTGTGTGTAAAGTCTATTGTGTTTTCTACATATAATATCATGTCATTTGCAAATAGTTGCAAAGAGATCACTCTGGTGCCTTTTCTTTCTTTTCCTTGCTTAACTGTCCTACTTAGAATTTCCAATACAGTGTTGAATAAAAGGGACCAGGCCAGACCTCCTTGCCTCGTTCCTTGAAGAAAGCTTTCTTGAAGCATTCTTGAAGAAAGCTTTCAGTATTCACCAGTATGTTAGCTGTGAGTTTTTTTCTGTTAGCTGAAATTTTGTTTGTTGAACTGAATTTTCAGAGTGCCAACTGATATGGCTGCTCTGAGAATCTAACTAGAAAAGATCTATGAAGGTGTTTTAAAACTATAAGATACCATTCAATTTAAGATAGTCTTTATTGGCTAACCTAGGGCTCTTCCTCTGAAAAGCTGACTGTAAATGTTGTTAGAAAAATCAAAGTACTTAGGAAGCTTTCTTTTAAAATTCCCAACATGCTGATAAAAATTTGGTACATGTTCTTTTGAAAGTTTACAAGAAAGAGCAGACTCTTCGGAAAAGGAATTGGGGCAAAGATCCAAGGCCTAGAGACTTTAAACACCCAATAACTAGTCCCATAATTGTGGACTTTTCCCTTAGGAAGATACAGGGCATTTAGGAAAGCAAATGCACGATAGGCAAGAAGCCAGTGGCAGTATGAACCCAGGAAAGAGCACAAGATTTAATGGAAAACACTAACTGTCATTCTAGTTATTCAGAAGCAAATGAAAAAACAGTGAGACACTGAAAATACTAGGTCTAATAACTTCCCATCTTCAAAACTGTGAAGGTGATTTATTTATATCTGTAAGCCCACACTCTACGAAACCAAAAATTGCTAATAATTAATGATATTGAGCTTTCTCATTTAATAAATTCATCTTGATAATAAATGTAAGCACAATAGAATAGTATTTATGGTTTCATTATTTAGAAATAATTATTTGTAAATTGGCTATTGGGAAAGCACAGAGGAATTACTAGCCTACTTCTATCCCATGGAACAAAATTTATTATCCCAGGCAATGTGCTTGGTACAGGAGATACTTAAATAACAGTGAAGTTATGACTAATCTTTATGTTTTATGAATAAAATACCATGAAACAGACACCATATACCTACCACCCACTGAGAAAAAGAACATTACTATTTCTTTAAATCAACTTTTTATTGAAGAAAAACATACATACAGAAAAGTACATACATCCAAGTGTTTGGTCCAGTGAATTTCTACAAAGTGAACAAACCTAGAGTAACCAACTTGTACCCAGTTCAAGAAAGACCATTACCACCACCCCATAGTGTTCCTTCCTCATCACAAATCCTTTACCCCCCCAATCACAGATAACCACTATCTGTTTGTATCAGAGTCAGGAATCATAGATACATGTTGCCTGTTTTTGAAAACTTTATATAAATGGAATCATACAGCATGTATTATTTTGTATCTGACATCTACCCCTCAATATGACTGAGACTAATCCATGTTGTTGCGTGTAGCAGTTCATTCATTTTCATTGCTTTTTATAGTATATAATTCCAAACATGTCACCATCATTCAGCTGAATTATTTCTAGTTTTTATAAACATGTTGTTATAAACATGTCTGTACATCTTTTGAAAAATAGATGCATGCATTTCTACTGGATATACTCCCTCCCTACTCCCATCATCTTGGGTACTACACTTGCTAGCATACAGGCATTCATGCCTGCGTTCAGCTTTAGAGGACTCTGCCAAATAGTTTTTCAAAGCGGTTGTACTCATTTTCATCCCTACCAATGGTGTGGAGAATTCCAGCTGCTCCACATCCTCTCCCACACTTGGGACTGCCAGTGTTTCTATTTTAACTTTCAGTTGTGTACTGGTTATGTCCCTGAGGTTCTAGTGGTATCTCCCTGAGGTTTTAATGTGATGATTAACGAGGTCGAGCACCTTTATAGATATCATAGACATCCTTCCCATAAAACACCTACTTGAATCTTTTGTCCATTTTTCTACTGGCTTTCTATCCTTTTTATTATTTGTAGTCTTCATATATTCTAGGTACAAGTCCTTGTCAAATACACACACACGTACAAGCAGCAAGTCCTGTACCTATAGGTATATATATATATAGGTACAAGTCCTTGTCAAACATATATATACACTATATATATATTTCAAATATCTACCCCCAACATATCTTCCCCATTTATTCAGCCACCTTTTTGTCATCAATTTCTAATCTACTTGCATTGCAGATCTCTATATTATACAGAAATCCATACTTGGCTATGGTGGTCAATATTAATTATGAATATTGTTAACTTTATTATTGAAGTCTTCCATATCAATGCAGTGCAAAATACTTTTTATACTGTTTAATTACAGTAGCGTAGTCATATGTAGCTACTAAGTCATCTGAAATATGACTAGTGCAACTGAGGAACTAGATCCTTAATAAATTTGTAAACATTTTTTATCTCTGATTTATCTACTACTGGGAGAGGTGTGAAACTCCCCACTTTGGTAGATTTATCTATTTCATCTTATAGTTCCATCATCTTATCCTCTGTATATTGAGGAAGTTATTGAACTCATAAAAAATTAAAACTTATTATCTTAATGGGTAACTGAATGATTTATCATTGTTTAGGGACATATATCAAATTTTCTCTTGTTTCAAATTTCATACAGTCTGAGGTTAATATAGTACTTTACCTCTCTTTTGGTTAGAATTTGTCTGATAATTTTTTCCCCATTCTTTTGCTTTGTACCTTCTATAGTCCTGCTTTAACTGTACTGCTCAAAAATTATACTTGGATTCTCAGTTGTGTCATCACACTTGCTTGCTTTTAAAAATTCCAATCTAACATTCTTTGTTTTATTGAAGCATTTAGTTCATTTACATTTATTTTTTGTTTATTCCTATCATCTTGGTTTTGTTTTATCTGTCTCATTTTTTTCTATGATTTAAAAATTCTACTTTCCCCCTTCTATTCATATTTCTACCCTGACAAGTTACTCTTAAGATATTAATACATATGTCAAAGTCTAAAGTTAGTCAAATAGCTTACTTTAAATTACTTTGTTCTGATTTAGATGCTTTGTTGTTCTATCTAGTTCTATCATTACTATTGCTTTGTAAAGCAAAGATTTATTTAGATGTATCTATGAGTTTACCACTATCATTGTTCTTTAATTTTTCTTGAATCTCACATCTTACATCACTGAGCATTTTTTTTCCTACTAAGAAATTTGATCAGTTACAAACTTTCCATTTTTCTTTGTTTTAGACTAATTTGGCCACATTCTTCACTCCATATACAATTTTTGTTGACAACTATTTTCTCCAAGCACTTGGAAAATATTATTCTCTGTCCTCTGATTTTCACCATTGCAATCAGGAAATTAGCTAACAGCCTAATTATCTATTAAAAGTAATGTCTTCTTTCTCTAATGGGTTGTGAGATTTTCTCTACCTTTCATGTCATATGGTTTCTTTAAAAGATGTGTAAGTATGAATTTCCTTGCTTTTCACCCTATTTGGGATTTTTTAGGCTTCCTGAATTTGTTGATTGGTGTTTTCCATCAATTTTTTGTTATTATTTCTTCAAATATTGCCTTTGCCTCATTCTTTACCATGCTTTCACCCCAGGAATTCTGAAAAGACTAGACCTTCTTATTTTACCCTGTCTTCTCTGAACTTTTTCATTACTTTCCATTTCATCTATGCTATATTCTGAATAGTTGTTTTCAGATCATCCAATTTATTCCATCTCTCTATAGCTGTATCTAATCTATTGTCAAACTTATACATTGAATTCTCAAACATAACTTTTTTTATTTTTAGCAGTTTCATTCAATTCTTTTCCAATTCTACCTGGTTGTTTTTAAACTTCTGCTGTTCATTCTTATTGTCAATTTTTAAAAATTTCTATTAATATTAAATATACTTATTTACAACATGTATATTTGTAAATATACTTATTTACAAATCTAAGTATTTGCAGGTCCTGACTCTGCTTTTCATTGTTGCTGGTTCTCATTCATTGTCCTGTGTTCTGCCTCTGTGAGTTCATATTTCTTACAACTATGTTTAGGAAATCTCTAAGCTATGAGATGAAGATGAGGTCTTCCAAGAAGCTTTGTGTTTAACTCTTCTTATGGCATTTTGAGACACTCTGCTCTTATACCATTTTAAACTGAATTATTGGCTTAAGATTTTCATGCCATCCAGGCAGTATGAAATCAGGCATTCCCTTTGAGGTACTTTATGGGGTAAGGGAAACTTCTCCCAGAAAACTACACACTTTATCCCCTATTCCCCGAGTTTCTTGAGGCAGAAGGACAAGTTAACCAGCTTTTGCAGTAATGTCTTCTAGGCAAAAATGTTAGCTTACACTTTCACATAATTTTTGTCCTGATCATTCCTTACTTTCTACCAAAAATATTTAATTTTTTAATTTAGTCTAGCACTTTGTCTGTTTTTCTCCAGTTTTTATAGAGTATGACTGACAAAAAGTTGCATATATTCAAGGTATACAACATAGTGTTTTCATAAGTATACCCAGTATAATTATTACTACAATCAAACTACATATCCACCACCTCACATAGTTAACATTGTGTGTGTGTGACATGAGAATACTTAACATCTACTTTTAGCAAATTTCAAGTATACGATTTCTCATTAAGTACAGCTATCATGCTATTCAACATTTTAAATTGTTTTTATGGGAAGGTCAAACAGGATACCTAATATAGACTAATATATGTAACTTATACTGCAGAAAACAACAATTCCTCTTAAATGTTGGAAAACTGGATATAAGTGAAGGCATTAAAAGGAAGAAATGATAATAAATCTGAATCCTAGAAATAATTAGGTTGAGAAATATATCTTCAACAATTTGTGAAAGGAACTAAACTGGAGAACCCAAAGGACTAAATGGTTTTCAACTTTAGCACATATCAGAATCACCTGATTCTGATGAAAAAGAGATTGCTGAGGTCCCACAACCCCGCACCCCCAAGTTTCTAATTTAATCAGCATCAGGTGGAGCCTGGATATTTGCATTTCTAACAAATTCTCAGGTAATGCAGATTTGTTGGTCTGCATACCCCACTTTTAAAATCATTGTACTAAGTAAGGAAAAATAAACTCCACAGAAATAGAAAGGCTAACAAGTTGATTTCTTTCTACAATGGAAGGGAAAAAATGTGGTGAAGGGGTTTCAATAACATGCTTGATCCATTTCATCATTTAACTCGGTAAATATAAGTTTATTTTGATGCTTAATAAGTATTATACTGCCTAGAAGTCTATATACAAATAAATAGTTATTAAATTCAGTATCTGCAGAAGAAGAAGGACTGTATTGGTCTCAATAGCTGTTCAAAGTTAGAGCTATGCTATATTACTAATGATTTGGAAAACAGAATTAAAAAGCAACATATTTAGAGTACTCAATAGTTTGGCAGAGATTATTAAAATTCATACTATAGACAATGGCCAAAATAATATTTTATTAAAGCAGAAATAAACATTCATTTATTTAACAAACATTAACTGAATAATACCTCTATCCCAGGCTCTGTTCTGAACAGAGAGAACCAAGTCTGCCATCAGTTCACAAAATTTTGTCAATATCATTATCTGGGAGAAAAGTAACTAGGATAACTAAAATTTTTAATTCCCCCAATACACATGTTCTTTGGAAGACCAAGAATTATTGATAATTGCTATTTTCACTGCTTGTCAAGCCAAGAAATTCCACCAGTGAAACCCTAAAATACTATGACTATTATTTTAGAAATAAGTGAACATTGATGGGGTATCTAAACATGACTAACTTATTTCTTACCTGAAAGTAATAAAGCTCCCATTTTCTTCATTACCAAAAATCTATATGGCTAGTGCAAAATGCATCAGCACTTTCACACTTCATTCTGAATTTAGCAAAGAACCAAAATACCCTGCATTACTCATAAACAGCTGATCCTAATTCACTTGGTTTCAAATCTATACAAAAAGTTGTGATACATTATTAGCACTTTTGGCTTAATGTCAAAAAAAGGATAAAAGTAAAAGAAGCTTCCTAGACTAATTCAGCTGAATTTTGAAATAAGCTTTATATTTGCCCTTATAAATAATAAGGAAAAAATGTGGTCAAAATTAGCAGCAATAAAGATACATTTAAATTTCAAGGTTAAAAAAACTTTAAAGAAGGAAGGATTAAGTTGTTCTTTATATTCATATGGAAAAGGGTCAAGAAATGCCAAATGAAGGGAGTAAAGGAAGGAAGTCACCATACTAAATAACAAGAATAATTCTAAGACCACAGTAATTAACACAGTGGCATTGGTATACATATAAACAAACAGAATAATGAAGCAGAATAGAGTCTAGACTTAGTCTGTTAATAAAACATAGCATTACAAATCAGTGAGGGAAAAGATGAACTTAATAAGTGATATTTAGGACAACTGGTTATACATATGGAAAAGGTAAAATTAGCTTCATAATTCACACCAAACACAAAAATTAATTCCAGATGAATTAAACACCAAAATGTGAAAAGCAAAATTTTACACCTTATAATGAGAAGAAAATCTTTATGACTCCAAGGTGGGGAAAGATTTCCTTAAAATAATAGAGATGAACATGATAATTACAACTATACTAAGGCTTTTATCTAAAATTCTATAAACAGCATGAAAAGATCTCCACTGTCTAGGAGAAGCTATTTCCAACTAACACAAGGTTAGAATCTATCCTACTCACACAAAAGAAAAGGGTACAAGTCAATTTTTAAAATGCAAATAATCCAACTTAGAAAAATGGACAAAGGATATACGGGGTAATTTACAGAAGAAAATTTCCATGACCACATGAAAAATGTTCAATCTCACCAGTAATTTGGAAAAAGTACAAATTTAAACAATGAGGTTCTTTTTCAGCTATCATACTATAAAAACTAAAATAGCTGCAATATTAAGTGCTGGCGAGGACATGAGTAACAGGCACACATATACTGCTAGTAAGAGTGTAAACTGGTGTAACTATGAAGGTTAAAGGTAACATCACCCAGCAATTCCACGTGGCAATATGGAATTCTACATAGGGTATATGTCTATGTCTCTAGACATGTATCCTAAAGAAACTCTTACATATGTATGTAAGGAGACATATAAAAGAATGTGCACTCCAGTAAAAACAAAATTGAAAACTGGCTATATTATCCTCTGATAGGAAAACACATAACGCTGTATTCACAAAACAGACTACACGGTATTAAAACAAAATTAACTGGTTCTATATACATTATCGTAATTAAATCTCAAACACCATCTTAAATGAAAAAAAAAAATTGCGAGTTGCCAAAGGAAATATACAATGGCACCATGATCTACATTTAAAACACAAAATAATAATATATTGTTCATGGCAACACATGTGAGCAAAAGATGTGGACAGGGCCTCCCCGGTGGCGCAGCGGTTGAGCGCTGGGTTGCGAAGCTGCCCGCAGTCTCTGCGGCGCCGCCAGTTCGATCCCCGGCTGCTCCCCGGCCACCGGAGGAGGATCCCACATGGTGCGCAGACCTCTCCTGCCGCCCGCTGCTGCCCTCAGCAGTGTACTTCGGTCCTTCTGCCTGCTCTGCTCCCCACTCTGGCTCTGGTGAATTCTCTCACCCTCCCGCGCTTCTGACTGTACCCAGTGCATGTATAAACAAAACAAACAAATGTAATAAATAAATAAATAAACATGCCTCTATTAAAAAAAAAAAAAAAGATGTGGACAGATAGGCTCTTCATCAACTTTAGGATCATGGCGATTGCTGGGAAAGGTCAGTGGAATCAAGAGGGGGCACAACTGGGATTCAATTGCACCTGTAATGTTTTATTTCTAAAAATATCACAATGTTAATACTTCTTAAATCTGGATGGTGAGCATATGGATATAAGTGTTATTTGCTGTACTTTCCAGCATGCTTTAAATCTCTTAAAGTGCGCATAAATTACACGTGTTTAAAATGTATAGAGGCGGCACTTTCACTGCCCACTGTGACTATGCAGGTGCCTCTTTTCACCAACTCTCTCCCTCCTCAGGGCAGCAGGCTCCTGCCTGCCCGTGACCTGTATATGCCGGGGCTTCGCTTCACTGACCTCCCCCAGTGGAGGCAGCTCTCCTCAAGGCTGCCCGCCTGCAACCATGCAGGCCTCTCTTAGCAAACCTGTCTCTTTCCGGGCAGCTCTTCCTGCCGGCTTGTGTCTATGCAGGTGTCTTTTACGATTCTATCCCTTTTCTAATAAACCTGCTCTTTAAATATCAAAAGAACAAAAAAAAAATGTATAGAGCCTACAGTTACACAGGGAATACTTGATTTTCATCATAAAAACCTAAGTTGGAAATTATGCGATTAAGTCATTAGGATGTTGAAGGCAGTGTAAGGTAGGTCTCAGAGCCCACTCAAGGGTATTAGTAATGATGTATGAAAAAGAATCTAACTGGGAGATTTTTACCTAAAATGCCATATCCAGAATATGGACCTTCATAACACCATTACTGCAAGTGTCCAGTGTATTGCCAATAGTTCACCATTCTGTTAATTCAAAAATTTTCAACAGTATGGTAATATACTTTCACCTTACATCTTTGCATGCTGGCTTAAATACTTGAAAAAAGAATACACCAATGGTAAGTGTAAATTCCTTTAGGTTTCAAAGAGGAAGCTATTAAGTAATACTATGAAGAGCTGAATTTTATTTTCTGAAGTGTAATGCATTTGAAGATAGTTTTAAAAATATTCACAGAGGTGATATGCAAAAACAAGAACTACTGCATATAAGATTCCAGAAAGTTGAGGTGCCTTGGACAGCAAAACTTTGATTTAGCAAATGGGACCAAGAAACATTTTATATTATTTCTTTTAACTTGTGATAATACACATGAACTATCCCCAATTTATTTATTTATTTTAAAGATTTATTTATTTATGCATATAAGAGCTAGGGTGTAGGCCAGAGAGGTGTGGGAGGCAAGAAGATTCACCAGAGATAGAGTGGGGAGCAGAACAGCAGATCTACTGAAATACACTGCTGAGGGGAGCTGCGGGAGAGACAGGAGAGGTCTGCTGCACCAGTGGGTCAGCTCCCTGGCCAGGGATGGAACCATGCTGCAGTGGCTGGCAATAGCTTCACAGTGCTGAGACTTAACCTCTTGTGTGACCAGGGAAGCCCTATCCCCAATTTATAATGTGTCCCAAAACTTTATCTATAGATGTCTTCATCCATAAAGTGTTACAAATGGCTTGGTTTTGAATTGGGCCACAAAAGCTTCTTCAATATACTAAATGACACTGAATATGCAGTCTTGCCCAAGACAAAATGTTCGGTTAAGTAAATTTTACCTCCTTCAACACCCCTTTCAACTCCTAAGAGAGTTCTCTCCCTTAGATTCCTGTTGAACATGATCTTACTCCTCTTTTTCACAACATATTACCTGAACCAGATGTAAGAACTTATGAAGAAAGCAATTCATTGGTTTTATTTGCATTAATGTATGTACGTTCTCAGAACGTGACTGCTGAATCTCTAGTCAGTGAGATTTCTGGCTGTTTTTAAAGACAGAGTACAAAAAGGTTCCCGCAATGTGGGAAATCACCTTTTCTTTTTTTTTTTCAGTAGTTGGGTGGTGGTGATAAGGCAACTGTGTAAGGCAACCTAAAAGCAACTGCAAATGAGTAGCTTTCCTGAAGAGTCTTTCCCTGTAATCAACTCTCCTAAGCTATTTGTGCTGTGTTTCAGATTCATTCTTTCCTCTATCTGAGTCCAGCAGCTGCGGCTTTCAGAGTGCTAAAAAGACAGCATGGAGGCCTGGGGCAGGAAGGCCCATGTGTATCTGGAGTTCACTATGAAGGAAGAGTCTGTGTTCAATATAAGTAATAAGAATTATGACTTTAAAATCTTCTTAATTACTAGCAAAAATTTAAAACAGCCAAGAAAACTTATTTACTAACTGAATCTTTTTGAAAGGCTAATGGGAACCAGATAAGTTTAAATAGATTGGTCATTTTACTATAAAATGTATCCATGGGCCTACCTGGTGGCGCAAGGGGTAAAGATATCAGCAGCCACTGCCGGCCAGGGAGGAGCCCACATGGCACAGCAGACCTCTCCTGGCTCGCCCGCTGCTCCCCTCAGCAGTGTATTTCAGTCGATCTGCCTGTTCTGTTCCCCACTCTGTCTCTGGTGAATCCTCTCAGACCCCACACCTCTGGCCTGTACCCCAGTTCTTGTATGCATAAATAAATAAATCTTTTAAAAAAATGTATCCAACTAACCATTCCATATTTTTTTCTCAAATAATAAATACACTAAAACAACAATGAGAAAAATTATTTTCTTTTATGCTCTTTACTGTTCAGATTAGGGGTCTGAAGTTATTTTAGGGATTAATCAAGTTCTGACAGCCTCAACGTTAATAAGTCACATGTTTTATTCTTCATCAAATTTCGCAGATGAACTAAATGTTTTAAGTCAGAAAAAGCAAAGGACAAGATAAATATGTTACTAATGCTATTAATGGTAACAATAGTGGCATAAACAAAAAAATCTCTAATTACGAATATAAATATATTTTGAATGTATATGAATATAAATACATTTACAAGATGGCATCAGAATGTCAAAATTAACTAATCAAAAGCAATAATAATTCAAAACAGCTCTTTTCCCACAAAAAGGAAATACAGAAGGTTTTTTAAGCGTATTGTAACGAGGCTAATTCTATTCGCTAAACATCAATAGGTAGTTATTTGAAAATTATGGCCCCCAGGAGAAATAAAACATTCAGAGATGTGCCAAAAGTGTTCAGATTTTTCAAAAGGTAGGCCAGTAGTTTTAAACTTTCACAGCAAATTCTAAAACATTCTAGACCACCACTCCCTGGTGGTCTAGGGGTTGGGTCTCAGCGCTGTCACTACTACAGCTGGGTTCAATGCCCAAGGAACTAGCCCACATGTGGCCCAGCAGACCTCTCCAGTCTCACTCCCCTCTGCAGTGTATTTCAGCTGATCTGCCTGTTCTGCTCCCCACTCTTTCTCTGGTGGGTCCTTTCACCCCCACACTGCTGACCTACACCCAAGTTCTTCTACACCAAAAAAAAAAAATACGTCTAGGTAAGGCAAATCTACCCTTCTTTATTTCCTTGAAACTAAACTGGTGAATTAGATAACAGTATCCAACCCTCAAATTCTCACCCATCTTGTTGGCTGTGAACTTGTCAAGTTTGTGAGTCAGTATCTGATTAAAAACAAAGCTGGTACTACTCACCTTGCACGGTGGTTTTGTCAGGATTAAATGAGATCTATGTGTAGGTAAGCACTGGTACCCAAAATGTACTGATGTGCTGGCCTAGAAAAGAAGCCCTAGCATGATGCTCAAGGGCCATTTCTGACTCTTCTTTTTCTACCTTTCATCAGTGCCTTCAACACAGACACAAAAGTCATGACTATTAAGCCTACGAGAGAGAGCTATTATGTTGCATAACATGAAAGAATCAAGAAGACCTTCAACAAGTAGCAGACATGCCCTGACCTAACAAAAATGAACTGTAAAGGGGATAAAGACAAAGTCTTATACTTAAGCTCAATAAAATAATTGCACAATACCTAGAATAGGGGTGGAGGAGCTGATTTTAAAAGAACATGAAAGTTCTAATTGACTGTAAGCTCAATATGAGCAAAGAACATGATTTATTGCAGGGGAAATAAATACAATTTTACTCTGTAGCAATTGGCAGGGTCAAGCTCAAGAGAATATAAATAGTTCAAATACGTTTTTTTCACTGTTCAAGGTGTTCTACCCTGAGCACATTTAGAAGAAACACTGACAGGGCCTCCCCTGGTGGCGCAGCGGTTGAGCGCTGGGCTGTGAAGCTACCTGAAGCCTCTGCAGCGCCGGTTCGATCCCCAGGCGCCAGCGATGGTTCCACATGGCATGCAGATCTCTCCTGCCGCCCGCTGCTCCCCTCAGCAATGTATTTTGTCGGTCTGCCTGTTCTGTTCCCTGCTCTAGCTCTGGTGAATTCTCTTACCCTCCCGCACTTCTGACTGTACCCAGTGCTTGTATAAATAAATTAATTAATTAAAAAAAAAGAAGAAGAAGAAACACTGACAAAACAGAGCATTTCCAAAGGAATAATAACCTAAATGAGGAAGGATTTATTATACAGGAGAGCTGAAGAACTGGGGATGTTTAATTTGTGAAACAGAAAATCTGAGGGAATAAGTAACCTGTCTTCAATATCTGAGAAGCTATCTTATGGAAAAGGAGCTGTATTTAGCTGTATGAAGTTCTAAACAGCAGAAATAATATCTTTATGTACAAGTTACATGGAACTCCACATAAAAAAAAAACTAACATGACACTAACATGATGCATTCTCTGTCACTAGGGTATTCAGAGATTAGATTCATTCTCAACATAAATGTACTGAGCACCTAGGCCCCAGGGCATATGCAAAGCACAGATGATAATAGTGAGTAAAAGGCCTACACGGTCTCTGCTTTCATAGAAGGTAAATAGTAGAGACAAATAATCACACAAAGAAATTTGAAATGACAGAAATAAATCTCTTAGAAAAAAAAGTACAGTTCTTACAGAGCAGTAACAAAGGATCCTGACTTGCAGTGTGGATCAAAATAGGTTTCCCTGAGTGATCTACCGGTAGGAGGTAAATGACTGGGAGCAAAACATTACAAGGAATATGCAAGATCTTGTAGTAAGAGAAACTACTATGAGTTGAAGGAATGGGAAGGCTTATATTACTGAACATAGTAAGTAAGGGGGTGAGTGGAGAGAAGCAGGAGCAGAACCACAAAGGGCCTTGAAAGCCTGGCTAAGGATCTGATCTTCTACCAAAAGTAATGGGGCGCTGTTGAAGGAGGGGGTTTTATGACAATGAGCATGGCAGGGAATAATCAATGTGGAGAATGTCATAAGCAAACCATTTCCAAACTTCTTGCAGTAGTTCAGACGAATAGTGGTAATACTTTGGGGAAAGGATATGGAAATGAAGATGTAGAGAGGACAGATTGGAGAGATTTCTAGGACATTAAAATAACAGAACATGTGACCCATCTAGTGGGTGATCTGGAGATAGTTTAAAGCAGCAATGCCCCAAGCCAGAATCTTTGGCCATAATAACATCCTTTGAGGGGTTTGGGGGGGCTGGAACCTATATGACTGGATGGATGGGGTTGCCATTCACTGCAATGAGAAACAAGGGGGAAATACTAACTATGTAAGCTAAGATCATGGCTTCAGATTCGAACATGTTGAATTTGTAGTGTCTTGGTTTAAACAGGCAGGTGACTTATTAGTCTGGAACTTAAAGCATATGTCTGGACTGGGGGTCAAATATTGAGAATCACTGTCAGATAGGCAGTAACTGAAACTGTGGACTTCACGGAGATTTCCTGAGGGTAAAATAGAGAGCCTTGAGGAATACCTGCATTGATTAACAGGGCAGAGGAGGGTGAGTCTGCAAAAGAGAAGAGTAAAAACAGGAACAAGGTTTCACAGAAGCCAGGGCAAGGGTATTTTCCAAGGAGACCAACAGTCAACAGCGTCGATAGCTGTTGAGACATTAAGTCAAGGAGTGAAAAATATCTATTTTACCAACACGTTTCAGTGGATGATGGAGCCGAAAATCAGACTGCGGTGCACTGAGGGTTAAATAGGCGGTAAGCAAATGGGAGACAAAAAATATAGACAACTCTATCAAGCTATCTGGCTGGCAAGTGGGGAGAGAAAAGATGACAAGTGTGGGGGTGGAGGAAGGATTTGTTTTAAGATGGGAGAAGATCGAGTAAGTTAATCATCAGGTGAAGAAGTTTCTGAGAAGGTGGGAAAAGACAAACTGAAGCACAGGTCTGGCCTTTCCCCCATAGCTTCTCCATGAAAGGGGGAAAGGAAGAGAAAGAGGTCGGACTAAATTAAATGACCTTTAAGGTCTCTTCTGACCCTAGAATCTCATGACTTACAATTTCCTTTAGGTAGACATTTGTATGTATGCATAAGTCTATGCAAACTTATTCAAATATTCCAGTATAAATAAATCAGGCAAGCACATCCTTATCCCCCAATGACGCAGTTAATGTCCCAGGTTTATGGCCAGTGTAATCTCTGGGCAGGATCCATGCCTCACAGGGCTTTTTGCTCAAGGCACACTGCAATACAGCACAGAACCAGCCCTATCTCCCCTCACCAAACCCATCCTATAGGGCGATCCTACAGGCTAAAGGAGGAAGTAAAATTTAAAACCCTAAAAACTACAACATATCCTGCTGCATTCGTAGCGACTGTCATTCAAAAAGGCAAAATGCGACACCCCAAATTCGTGCCCGCTCCGACAGTGACAGGTCCCCCAGATGGCCGGGGTTTGACACTAAAAGTCCTTTGCACCCCCTCTTCCTTTCTCCAGACCTTTCATGTGAAGAACCACAAATGGGTTCCTAATGATCCTTCCCACCTCCCTCGCTCCACTGCAGCAGACGACACCCCGCAGTTATCCCAGCGGCTGCCCCTAGCGAGCCCCGCCGAAGGGGTGCGGAGAACCCCCCAGAGCCCCGTCAGACCCGGCTGGGATGGCCAGAGCTGAGGCTGCCTTGAGGGGCGCAGGGATCAGGTCCCAAGGGCTGATTTGGGAGAATTAGGGGGTACTCAGGAGACCCGAGATGCGAAGGGGTCACCTCTCCTCCGGCTTCCCAAGGGGGGGATGGACTTTCCAAGGAGGGCTAATCCCCTGCCACCGCTCCCCCTTCTCCCCTCCAGCCTCTCTTGACTTGCCGCCCCATCAAACACCCCAATTACACAGACTCACTCCCCCGCCCCTGGGGTGGTCTGGACCTCCGAGTGCCCGCGAGCCCGGCGCCCCCGCCGCGAGCCCGGGCGCCCTGGCCGGCACTCACCCGGCCCGCCATCTTCGCGGACACGTCCGGCTCGGCGGCTGCAGCTCCGCGCTCAGCACAGCCCGCCCCCGCCGCGCGCGCGCCCGCCGCCCGCCCTCGCGCAGGCGCGCAGCCGCCGTGGGGCCGCGCGCGCGCCCGGCCGCGACCCCGGCGCCTCCGCCCCGCAGGGCGCGCGCGTGCCCGCGGGCCGCCGGGAGGGCGGGGCGGCGGCGCCATTTTGGGGGGAGCGGCCGGCGCGGCGGAGGCTGTGGCTGCTTGCAGAGCGGCCGTCTCCGCCAGCGACGGTCTCAGGGGTGCTTTTGCAAGGGTTACAGCTACTTTGTAGGAAGGTCTTTCATGCGTTGAATGGCTCGGCCCCTACCTGTCTCCTTGTCTGCTGCTGTGTGCCTTTTAAAGGCCTTTTAGCTATGTGTGTCAGCCCCCCAGAAATGGGATCTTGTAGGAAGAGCACCCCGTGTCGTCCAGGCCTTCCTGCTAGAACATGGGTAACCAGCACCTGGCTCCAGGTTCAAGATCTGCGTGAAGTCGGGCTTTTCTCTTGTAGGTGGACTTGTTTTCCCAGTTCCTGGAAATGATCAACGTTGGCGTTTATGATGATCTATGTATCACTTGGAGAACTCGTTTTTACAAATTTAAAAGTGAATTATGAGTATTTTATATCTGTATATTAACTTTCACGTTCCTCTTTAGAAAGGTAATTGTATTTTTAACCACCTTTGTCATCCCCCAGTGGTTTCGCTTTAGACAGTATTTTATATAGTGGTAATTGGGAGTACAATCTACCCTTAATTTGTTTGGCCTTTTAAAAACCTGCGTATTTGCTATCTACCATAAGATTTCCTCACTGGAATCTCTGAATAGATAGTAGTAGTAATACTAATAACAAGAGCAGGAACAGAACGCTGTATAAAGATTCTGCCAAATGCTTTTATTGCCCCTCCTTATATTTCTCTTCATGTTTACACAGACAGTAAGAAGTGGTAGGACTTAATTTTCTTTTCTCACAGTTAACTAAAAAACATTTTTTTTTTCCAATAGGAGGAAAGAAAGGATGAGAGGAGTTGGATATGCTTAGCGATTTAAAACAGAGAACTAATAAAAATCAATGACTGGAAATGGCCCTGGGGGATGGAGGCAAAATACAGGCCAGTTGTATAAACTGTCCTTCTGCACCTGACAGCCACAGTGCTTTGTGGGACAAACTGGTTTGGGTGAATCAGAGAGTTTATTAGGAAAGATAGGAAACAATTGAACCCTGACCTATTCATTTGCAAAAGCTATAAAAACATTTCAAATGGACTAGGAAGTAAGGAGGTCTGGGTTCTTTTCCTTGTTCCATCACTCAGCCACTCCCTGGCTATGTCCTTTCAACCCCCAGAGCCTCAGTTTCCTTATTTGTAATGTGTCAGGTACAATTAGATGAGCTTCATGGTTGGTTGGCTTACATTTTGATACTTTGATTGTGAATCTGTAAATCAAAGAGGTTTTATCCAAATAATTATATGATCCAAAAGATGACACTGACTCTCAGTCCAATGAGGTGACATTATTTTCAAGACCAGAGAAAAATGCAAAAGTATGTATCTATGCCCTTGTGCTGTTGTCTTGCTTAGCTAGATTGCACAGGAAAATGTCCTCAATTTCTCCACCCAGGAGGACTGCAGGTCTGTAGAGAGATTCCAGTGTGTCAGTTTATGAGCATATTATCCACACAATAAGCGTCCTATGTATCCTCTCACAAGTGGTTTAAATTCAATAAAATCGTGTGCACAGCCATGAAGGACCTACCAAAGAAATTGTAAGACAGCCATGAGCTCCTGTCTTTAAGTGTGCAGGATCCAGCTGGAGAGGAAGAGCAATGAGACATTGCTCCAGGTGGTGACGTGTCCTTGCCTCCCATCTGCGCGTTGCTGACACTCAAGGTCATAGAAGCAGAGTGGAGCTGACCTGCATTACCTTGCAGTGATATATGATAGACAACAAATATTTTTGCTACCCCAAATCCATACCCCACTTTTTGATCTTTGCTCTCCTAGTTTGTGTAGTGTTGGAAGCATTTTCAGACATGGTAACCTCCCTCCCCTGGCCCAGGAGGGAAGAGACTCAATCAGATGCTGTCTTTCCCAAACAATAAATCTTGACTATCCTGAGGATGAAATATAGTCAATGGAAATTGACCACAATGGTGACACACTCATTATGCAGACCCCTGGAGTTTACCAGGTTTGTAACTTTTGCAAAATTTTTGTCTTGATTTCTATGAGTTAGTCACTCTCTTTTCCTTCATTAAAAAAAAAAAGGGGGCCTCCTCGGTGACCCAGGCAGTTGAGCGCAGTGCAGTGAGGCTGTCTGCAGCCTCTGCAGTGCAGGTTCTATCCCGGCAGGCCGGCAGAGATACCCACATGGCATGGCAGACCTCTCTTGTCTTGCCCGCTGCTCCTCTTAGCAGTGTACTTCGGTCCTTATGTCAGTTCTGCTCTCCGCTCTGTCTCTCGTGAATTCTCTCACCCTCCCACACCTCTGGCCTGTACCCCGTTCTTGTATGCATGAATAAATAAATCTTAAAAAAAAAATAATAAACCCACAAAGAACCTCCCTCAGGTCTTCATTGTTCCCCCAGGTCTTCATTGTTCTCTGAAATTCTTTTATTATGCTCTCCTTTTACAGTGAGAAAATAGGTAAGCGCTAACAATGACTTAAATTTAACCTAAAACCTAAATGACTAACATCATGTTCTAAGGATTCGATACCTGAAAGGTGGGGAGAGAAGATGATGATGCTGAAATAGAAGGGAGGGCGCAAATGGGAAGGGCTTGCCAAGTCCAGTTCTTGCTGAACACAGCCTAGTATGATAGTTAATTTTATGTGTCAGTGTGGCTAATTTATGGTACCCAGATAGTTGGTCAAGCATTTTGGATGTTTCCATGGGGACATTTTTGGATTCAGTTTACACTTAAATCCATGGGCTCTGAGTAGAGCAGATTACTCTCCATAATGTTGGTGGGCCTCATCTAAAGCAGTTGAAAGCCTGAACTGAAGTTGGGTTGATCTCCCCAGAGAATTGGGTTGATCTCCCCAGGGCAAGAGGCAATTCTCCAGCAGACTGCCTTTGCACTTGAACTGCAACTCTTTCCTGAATCTCCGGTTTGCCAGCCCCACAGCATCAGATTTTTTAACCCTTCAAACCTCCAAAAGTGCAACTCAGTTTTTTCAAATAAATTTATATAGTTAATTAAAATAACTAAATGTATACATTTATATATACAATATATAATATATAATACGTATTTAAATATATATACACAATTAAGTTTTGCTATGTAAAAGCCTGGAATGATTTCTTTATAGCTCACCGGAAACTCCTTTTACATAGAGAAACTTAGTATTATCTCTTGTTTCCCCACTAGGTGATCATTATTTATAAGTGGAGGCCTGATTGAAAGACTTGAAGACTACATAGACAGAATTTTATGTTAAAATTCCTTCTCATTAAACATCACTCATAAGTGCTCCATTGGCGTGGGACTAAGTAACTTTTGCTTACATAAACATTTGGTTGTAACAATTGTGGAATATACCTGGGGGAAAAATTAATTTCTTCTGTGTAGTATTTCATTTACATAGTGCTAAACTACATAGATGTGAACTGATTCACTGTCATCCAACAAAATAATGCACCTTTTTGATGATTTCCACAATAATCAAGGGAACGTTCCCTTTAGTTTGTGGAAACTGGAGGGTTAAACAAATGGTGCTGGGAACAAAGTTTTTAGTAACTTTAAGGGGTACAGTATTGTGCAGAGAGCTCACCCCATTGTAAATGTCAGAGGGCATCCTCCAGGGGGGTGTGTGTGTGTGACAAGGACCTGCACTGATCCTTTTGCAGAAGATGTCATTGTAGATAAAGGTGGTCTACAGAATTCCTTTACCCTTCCCTCTACGCCACCGCCTCGCTTTTTAAATGTTCCCTCAGTCTTAGTAGCCTCATATATTATCTTCCCAGAAGATAATATGCAATTGAAGAGAATATAATGGGAGGCAAGAAATGCCTAACCCAGGAAACACATCTCAAATGGCAAAATTCCAGAGACTGACAGCTCCGTGGCAGGGCTACATATGCATAGCAATCCTATTCTCGCCCCTCCAACATAACCCACAGGTCACCCATCCCCAGCCCAAGCTTGTTGGGAACTTCATTTTACAGTCCCATCTTAGCTTGTTTTAGGAAGATGGCATTGCCATCTGTTTGTTTTCTGTTAGAGAAATCTCTTCTCCAAAATGATGGATAAGGCTAGAGAGTGAAGCAAAATGGAGAATGGATATGGAATTTTCAAAGAAAGGAAGCCCAGCTGATGCAATGCAGTAGTTTAGCTGCAGTCAGGTTTTTTATTGTTGGATATTTTTTTTAATGAATATGTCTTTTCTCTTTAGAGGATCAAGGACAAACACCTTTAGTCACAAAAATCAATTCATCTGGAAAGTCTGAGTGGGCAGGAGAGATGACAGAATCCTCTCCGAAAGGAAGGAATGTTGCTATGGCAACCGAATGATCCTTTAGTGTAAGCCCCAATGCACTTGCTAGGCTGCAAAAGAACATTGTGGGTCCAGAGAACTGCCTGCAGCTCCTGGAAGAGGGATCATTCAGACACTGGCCTAATGAGCTTTTATGCATCTTGAGAAAAGGAAGTCATAGTCTCCTGGGAGGGACTGAATTTCTTACAACCACAAGACACTAGAGGCCCACAAACTACAGCTAACTGCGGAGGACTCTCTTGGCTACTTGTGATTTCTCTGGAGAGCAACTAGGAAAGAGGAAGGTTCTTCCTGAGGGTGAATCTACTGGAGGACTGTTTCTAAGGCAAGGACCACAGAGAGCAGGGTTTCCAAGAAAGGGAGAAAGCATCTCTTGAGTACACGTATGACCAGAACAGAGGACACATCTAGTGACAGTGGGGAGAAAGGTGGTCTTGGTATTCTGTGTGATATTTATACTCTCAAAACAAATGTTTTCATGTGAGAATGAGATGAGATTGTTAACAAAGTACCTAATTTATTCAGCAACTGAGCCAGCAGTTCCAAAGCAGTACTAACTACCACCGAGAGAACTGTAACTGTGACCAAGAACACTATGCACAAGTGTTTCAACCAATTTTAACATTTAATTGGGAGCTACTTTCAAACAAGACATTTTTCAAGATGAAATGATCTTTCTGCTTCTCTCAGAAGCACTTTATACTTCCCATGCTGTACAAACATTATATTGACAGGAAGTGTTTTCAATTAAGAAATACCCCCCACTCAATCAATTGTACCCTAAGCAGTTTGAGTTTATTGAGTTAACAGTTTGAACTGATAACTGAATTTCCCCTGAGCAGCTAACATTTCAATCAAACCCCCTTCCTGTTTTCAGTTTTGTATTTTTTGAGAAGCAAGTTGTTTGACATTATAAAATTAGTACAGTAAGTTAAAAATTATTTTAAAAAATCATAACCCTACCTCCTTAATACAGTCACTAGTAAGTTAGGTTCATTTTCTTCTAGACCACCTGTATATTCCATTGTTCTCTTTCTTTCCCTCTCTCTCTCCATATATTTATATATATAAATAGATGTATATATGGTTCTAATGGTTCTGATTCACTAACAATTGAGTGTCACGTAAGCAGGGACTTTGTTTTATTAATAGGCATGATCGGATCTAGGAGAAATAATGTATATTCTCAGGTTGTGAGCACTGGAGGAATAAAGTCCCTTTATAATCAACCCTACACTACTTCTGTAGGTATAAACAATAGTGTGGTACATAAAAATCTTATCTTTGCTACTTCACTTGTTCTTCCACCCACTTATGATGACTCCCTTCAAACTTTCGTAGCTGCTGGTAAGACAACTTTACATCTTTCCTTGAAAGTTAGCAGGAAAACATGAATAGATCATTTGTAGTAGATTAAATAAAAGCATGAGTAAATACTTAGAAAAATAAAATAAGTCATCATAGAAATGAAAATTAAACCAATGAAAAGTAAAAAAAAATATGTTATTAAATTAGCAAACAAAACACTAAAAACCCTTTTTTCTTAAAATAGCTTACCAATGATGAAGTTATAGTGGCTTTCATTTGGTTGGTGGGGATGTAAATTTGTGTAATCTATTGAAAAAACAATTGGGCAAAGTAATACATATCAAGAACATTAAATATCTTCATGTTTTGACCCAGTGATTCCACTTTTGGAATTTTTTCCTAAATAGGCAAGAATGCTGGAATGAAAAAAAAAATGCTCACTGCAACGTCACTCATACTAGAAAGATTTAAAAAAATCTAAATGTTGAACTACAGAAATTGATTAAATATATCGTGGTACCCCCATATGATAGATATTACACAGCCATCAAAAATGTTAAACAATGTGGAAAATACTCAGTGTTAACTGAAAAAAGTCAAAATCATATGTATTAATAATCTGAACTATGTAAAAATTTCATAGAAAAATGACTGGAAAGAAAAAAAACTGAAGTAACAGTGATTGCCTCTCCATAACAGTTTGATGATGGGAGATTTTCTTTTCTCCACCTCCTTTTTCTTCTCTTTCTGTTGATGACGGCCTTTTTTCTCATATATTTAAAAACTTGTATAAATTTCTATTGTTATAAAAAATAATGTTTGAAGAGTCATGTAGACACCTCTCGTATAATTTACATTTACTCTCGTATACAATCACTGTGACCAAGAAGTTATTTGGTTAAAAAGATGAAGCTATCAGACAGACCTACGCTTGAATCTATCTGACTACTTCATTTTTCTCTTTGTAAAACAGAAATGATAGTTTTTAACTCACTGGGTGATATGGCCATGCAGGTAAAGTCCTTGACATAAATTCTTGGCACAGATTATGCGTTCAGTTAGTTGATGTTAGTTTTTCTGGTTATCTCAGTTATGTACCACTTACCGGCTTTTTTTTTTTAAGCTATGCAAGCCGGCATGTAGGAGTTATTGAGAGCATTTTTCAGAAGTGAAAACCATGGTTTTTCCACACCTGAACAAAGGTGCAGGTGGTTCGCATTCTGCCCAACTGTTGAAAATCCTTTTTATTTAAAGATTTATTTATTTATGCATAAAGAACTGGGTCACAGGCCAGATGTGCGGGAGGGTGAGAGGCTTCACCAGAGACAGAGCGGAGAACAGAACAGGCAGACTGACTGAAATACACTGCTGAGGGGAGCATTGGGCGAGACAGGAGAGGTCTGCCGCGCCATGTGGGTAGCCCCCTGGCGGGGGCTGGAACTCGTGGCTGACAGCTCTGTCTTTAACCCCCCCGCCACCAGGGAGGCCCCCTGAACACCCTTTTGAGAGGCAGAGCTGCCGTCCAGCTTCAGCCTGAATAGGAAGTCTTCCTTATTCCTAATTTCGGTGTCTGTGGCTGAAACTTTCCCACACAGAACTCCACCCAAACTACTTTCTACTTTTAGCTCAACCCGGGCAAATTTCCTTAAATAGCACCGCGCCTTTGACCCCGCCCACAACCCCCCACCGGGTTGGTCCGAATTCTCCCGGGTTAGTTCAATCCTTGGGATTTTTCCTAGTTGATTGGCGGAGCAATGGGAAATCCTTTTACTTTTCTGATTGGTCGCGCGCGGCAGTGGGGCGGGGCACGTGGGCGTGTCTCGCCGGGACGCAGAAAGCTGTGATTGGATGATGAACCCGGCATTTGTAGAGCTTCGTGCCGTCGCCTAGGTCGCGAGGGGCGGGTCCCCTCCCCCACACTCATATTGTCCTTCACATTGGCCCGAATTGTCGTCACTCACGGAGCTTTGAGCTCATTGGTGCAAAAGCTCCAAGAGGCGGAAGGTGATTGGTTGGTTGCTGATCCCGCCCCGCGTCAGTCGCCATTTTGCAGTGGGGACCCGAAATCTAAAGGCAGCAGTGTCGGTTTCTCGGCTCCGCGCGGCGACAGGTGAGCGCAGTCGGCGGGGAAAGGGCAGCGGCGCTCGGGGCCTGTCTGGATTTCCGCGCCGATGGCGGGCGGGGAGCTGGAGAGCTGCGAGGGACCCGCGAAGAGGGCTTGGGCTCCCTGTCGCTCCTTCGCCCTCTGTGGGGTCGGGGCTGCGGGGATCTGAGAGGCTTGGCGGCCGCCGCGGGCCCTCGGTGCTCCCGCGGGCGCGCAGGTTGGGGGGAGCGCCCGGACCCCGGGATCAAGGGGCACTCGGGGGCCTCCCGGGGAGCCCGCGTGCCCCTGTTTCCTCGGTGCCCTGGAGGTCCGGTCGCTCTTCCCCCGAAGGGCAGCTGGTGTTGGAGGCAGGAGGTCTCGAGAGGGCCCGGGCGGGCGGCCTCTTCCCTAGAGGGTCTCCGCGGGGTCCGGGGCCCGGGCTGTGCGCAGGCGGAGGGAGGGGGAGGGGAGCAGGCCCCCGGCCCCAGGAGGCGACCTGTGTGCGCTTGGGGGAGGGATCGGGCACCAGCTTTCGCCTCAGAGGGCGTCTGAGCGGGAAGTACCTTCTTTCCCCCAGCAAGTTCCTACGGCCTTTCTCATCTCCGCTCTTTGTCTTTTTTCCCCTCGGAAACAAAGACCAGGAATTTCTAGTTTTGTCGCCTAGCGAGATTTCGAGGGCTGCAGTGTACCGGGTTTTTACAGACTCTCTGCCCGGGCCTTCTAGGAATGATTCAAGCTGTAGCTCCTTTATGTGCAGGATAAACGCGGCGCCCTTTCTCTGTCTGAGAAGGAAGCGGTGTGCTTGGACGTCATCCATGCTGTTTACCTACAGAGCTGGGGCCCCAGGAATTTGTGACTCTCCCTTCTGAGGTCACTGGGGTCCAGATGAATGGGAGCTTAGTGGTTCTGGTTGCATTTTCCTCCTGCTCTGCCCAGGAGTAAAGTTTTCCTTTGGTGAGTAGTTTAAAGGCAAATTGTAGTCCCTGGAACAAGGATATTTGTCTTTTTCTTTCTGAAGAATCTTTGTAGTTTTCCTGGAGTTTGATTAGCGGCCTAAAGTACTACTTCTATGTCTTTTATTCAAATGTCAAGCTCATGCTTCAGAAAGGCTAATCTGTTAAAAGACTGTAAATCTCTGCAAAGCTAATCTGTCTTTACATTGGTTCCCATTATAGACGCTCTAATACAACTCTACAGAGTGTGTATGAGATATTGAACATCTATGTTGTTAGAAGTCAAGAGTCATTAACCTTTTGCGGTTAATAACTGGGAGAAGAGCATAAGGAAAGCTTGACTGGTAATCATTTCATTGTATCTTTATTATGTATGTTTATATCTGTATGTAAACTATATTCAATAACATTTTTTTAAAGATTTACTTATGCATATAAGAACTGGGGTACAGGCCAGAGGTGCAGAGGATTCGCCAGAGACAGAGTGGGGAACACAATAGGCAGATTGGCTGAAATACACTAGAGGGGAGCAAGGGGGGAGTCAGGAGAGGTCTGTTGCACCATGTGGGTCACCTCCCTAGTGCAGTGGCTGAGGATAGCTTCAGAGTGCTGCGTCTTAACCCCTTGCGCCGCCAGGGAGACCCAAATAGAAATTTTTTTTAATTGGTTGGGAGTAAGGTGATGTTCAAAACTGGTGCTATGTACAGTATCTTCTCAATTCATTGCCTAGTTAATTTCTCTGTTAGCAGGGCTGTTTCCTAATGCTCTATTTCCTCTGAAATTTTTTTGGTTCTTTCTGGTTGTTTTTGTCTGCTAGCCAAAGGCAACTACTAAATTGCTAAGCAATATTGATACTTAACCTGTGTTAAGGACTTTGCTTCACATTATAAAATAAGCTGGTTCTCTGCTTCGTAAGTTCTCAATTCCAGAGAATTTAGCTGTTTGTTACGGCATTGCTTCCAGGCTTAGAGTGACTAAATCCTGCCCCCATAGTGGTCGCATAGAGAGTGTGCTTCTGTCCATCCCGCCTGGACGCTGCAGTGGAAAAGAGAATTTTCTGCCAAGGCACCACAAGGCTTAGTTGAATTTCCCTTTGAAAACAAGCCACACTATTCCTCATTGGTTAAAATGTTCTTAAAGTGTTTAAATTTTACTAGGAACCATGTCTAATAGAGATATCTATGTTGTTTATTTCTGCAAAGAACAATGACTTGACTGCCTTTGTTTTCATTCAGGTAACAATTCATTTACGATGGGGAACGTCTTTGAAAAACTGTTTAAAAGTCTATTTGGCAAAAAAGAGATGCGGATTCTTATGGTGGGTTTGGACGCAGCTGGAAAAACCACTATCTTGTATAAATTGAAGCTGGGAGAGATAGTGACGACCATCCCTACAATAGGTACGTTAAGACCTATAGTGAGACCTATAGTTTCGTGTGTCATATTTTTACATACTTCTTACATTATTGAATATTTCTCTTGTCTTCCCCAAGAACATAAATCTTTGGAGTCCAAAATCAGGTAACATGATTTCGCAACTATTCTTTGGCATCTTTAGCACACTGCTAGGTTGTAGGAGAGTCATATGAACCCATTTAGGTTGAGCAAATTTAACCCTATCTGTTTGGCAAAAAAGAAAAAGCTAGTAATGATGGAAACAGTGAGGGTGGCTATGCTCACCATTCCCCTCCTTTAGCATGTGTCCCTGCCTGAGTCCGGGAGCTGGGAATCTGCTGTTGCCTCCCAGGTCAGTCTCCATTCTGAGTGGAATCATCTCCCCACAGCAAGTATTCTCCTGGTGTTTAAAGATACAGCGTGATTACATTTTTTTCTTTTCACTTTGGTTCAAGCCAGAACTGGTGTCCAATTGAAAAATATGGTTTGTTCAATGCAAGGGGACAGTCTGACAGTGTAGTTATGTGAACCAACATAGGCTATTTAAGCATTTTGCAAAGGCAGTTTTGACAGAGCTTAATCTTTGTTTTGACAGAGCTTAATCTTTACCTTATGACCGGCCTCTGGATCCAAACTCCTGAGTGAGAAGGACTCCCCAGATGGCATGTGAATGTCAGTGGTGTTCTGAATGTTAGATTAGGCACAGGGACCAAATGACCAATTTCCAATGTGGGCAGGAGCTTCTGAGATTGCAACATTTGAAGAAACAGGAAACCAGATGGAGAAAATGTTCATACCCATAGTTTAAAAAATGTTATTATTCCGAAGTGAAAATAGTATAATTGCTTGGTTTTCTCCAATTGGAAAAATAATTTACGCCTCTGTGATTTCAGACATGCAGAAAAACATACAATTTTTTAAAAAACGTTCTATTAAGATTTTGGTGAGTGTCTGTGCATGCTGTTTTCCAGCTTATGCATTGGACAGTTTGTTTGGATCTCACTTATATCATTTCCTCTCTGTGGAATGCTTTCCTGCCTTCTTCCTTAGCTCCTCCCCCTTTATCTAGCTAATGCCAACTCATTCTTTTGTCCCTGTTTAAACATTTCTCAGGGACACTTTTCCTAACCACTTGGATTGGTTTCCCCTTGTTATTAGTTTCCATAGCAACCTGAACTTCTTAGTAACTCGGGGTACATTTGTCATTGCTTGCTCAGTCTCTCTCTTCCTCCCAACAGTGTAAATAAGACCAGGAATCTTGTCTGTCTCGTTCACGGCTAAGCCCAGTGAAATGCCTGACTCACATTAGATGCCCAGTAAATACTTGGTGAATGAACTGAATGCCGACCTTGTGGTAGAGTGTTAAACTAATGGGCCCTAGTGGATCGTACCCCTCACAGCCACACCCTTGGGCAGTCTTGTTTCATAGTGATGCTGAGCTTAGCCAGACTTGGCCAAGGGGGCATCAGCAAATGTAATTTGAATATGTGCTTGTGTCTTGGGGCTTGCCCTTCTGGCACATTGCCACAACCTTGTGATGAAGCTCAATGCTCCTCCAGGATAAAAAAGACCACCAGGAGAGAGAGAGGTCCAGCACAGCCCCCGAGGGACTTGATGGTTGAATGGAGCTACCAGAGGAAGCCTAGGCACCCCAGAGAATTGTGGGGGGGAAATCATTGTTCTAAGCCACTAAATTTTGGGCTTAAATAACAAGACCCATACAAATTGACGTTAAATTTTAATAACTGGATAGTATTCCATTTTGTGGCTGTATTTTAAACAATTTTCCATTGATGGATGATTAGAGTATTTGTAATGGTTATTATAAATGGTGCTAAACTAAGCATCCTTAACATTTTTATAAATGTCCCTACCTTTAATCCCTGGAGAAAGGGTTGCTATGTTAAAATTTGTGTGCATTTTAAAATGTGGGTACTCTTTTACTTGACTGTTCCCCAAAAAGGTTGTGTCACCAACTATAAAAAGTGTTCACTTCTCCAGGGAATTTGCCAATCTGACTTCAGATTTATTTTAAGTGAATATATTCGAGTGTTCATTGGCCATTTGTTTTTGTTCTCTGACTTGTTTTTAATATTGGTCAACTTTTTTTATGTTGGGATGTTTATCTGTCTCATTGATTTAAAGCAGATCAGCCTGGTCAGGAACACTTCTTGTCATGTGGTGGTTACATTTTCTAGTTTTTCTTTGAACCTTATTTTTTCTGTGTTTTTTCCATAAGGCAGTTTAAAGTTATGAGGTGGTCAAATTTACCTTCCCTTTTCCTCCCCCCCATTTATTACTTTAGGAAATATTTTTAGATTTTCCCCATTCTAAGATCATAAAAATATTCACCAATATTTTCTCCTGCTAATTTTATAGGTTATTTTCACTTAATTTTTAAAAAGTATTTTATTCGTTTAAAGTTTATTTTTCTATTATGAGTAAGCTAGGGACTTGGTTGTATTTTTCAAATTAGTAGACCAGAGCTGTCTAATAGAACTTGCTGTGATGACGGGAATGTTCTGTCTGTGCTATTTTGTGTAGTAGCCATTAGCCACAAGTGACTGTGGGACTCTTGAAATGTGGCTGGTGTGACTGAAGAGCTGAACTTATAACTGTCTTTAGCTCTTTTTTTTTTTTTAAACTGTCTTTTTAGCTTTAATTAAATATCCACATATGGTTTAGACACAGACAGGGTAGACTGATGTCCAGTGCCATCTACTGACAGTATTGTCCATGCTGATTTTATCATGAATAAATATCCCCAAGTACATGCCTCTTTTTCTGGACAACTCCCTACTGTATTCATTTGAATGCGATTATGTCAGGTATTACCAGGCTTTGATAAATTTTTTTTTTTTTTTTTTTTTTTTTTTTTTTGTGGGACCCTCGCCGGCAGCCGGGGAACAAACCGGCGCTGTAGAGGCTGCGGGCAGCCTTGCAGCCCAGCGCTCAACCACTGCACCACCAGGGGAGGCCCGATAATGTTTTTTAAAATAATTTATAATTCATTTTCAGAGATTTCCTGTTTATGCTTACTTATTTTTCCTCACTAAATTTAAGATCATTTTGCTAAGTTTCCTGCCTTCCCTCTGCTTCCCCATCACTTTCGAATTGGAGTGGCATTAGGTTTATACATTGTTTAGTAAGAATTGAGATTGTGGCAGTGTAATGAGTGGACCTTTCTAAAATAAGACATGACTAGAACTGAAATTTGGAAAGTGAGTAGGTCCAGACTGTGGCCTTGATTATAGTGTTGGTTGGGATTGGGGTGTGGGAAGCCAAGAAGTTTTTTTTTTTTAAATTATTATTATTTTAAATATTTCAATCAAGCATAAATGTATAGAGAAATGATATGACACATTATATAGTTTTGATAGCTTTGATTTTAAAATGGTGAGTGGATAATGAGATGAAGAATGGATGCAGGGAAATTAGTTAGGCTGTGTCATTAATTGAGCCTAAAAATAATGGCTTCTTAGGGTGACTAGTAGGTAGATAGGTTGAATTGAGATTTGGTCATGAGATTTCAGGGAGTTAGTGATTTGGAAATGTCAAGACACCTCCCAGGTTTCCAGCTTGCGAAATGAAGTCCGTGAGGCAATGTCTGGTAGAGAAATTGGTTAATGGAATGAAAATCTTAAGTTTTGGTACGTTGCTTTGGAACATCAAAGCAAAGATGGACTATGAGCCTGCAGTGCGGAAGAGATCTGGCTCAGGGTACTGTAAACTTGAGAGCACAAAGATGATTATGAAGCCCCAGGAACAGATGAAATGTGGGTGGGGGGTGGAAAGAGGAGACTGGATGGGACAAGAGAGAGTCATGGAAACTTTTACCACTTAATGATCATTAGCTGTGTCTGAGCTCGTCAAGGAGCTTGGGGAAGGTACAGCATAGAATAGAGGGGAAAAAAGGAAAATGAGCAGTAGTGTCAGGAATAACATCAAATTCCCAAAGAACTAAAGATCACGGCGGGGGTGTGTGTGGGGGGATTTCTTGGTGAGACCATCTGGATAACATGGTGAGGCAGAGCTAAGTTGCTCCTGGGTGAGAGGTGACAGTAGGCACAGTGAATGTAGCCAAAAGTCTTACAGAAGTTTGACTTTAAAAGGAAAAATAGAGGGTGGTAGCTGTGAGGCTGTGTCCTCAAGGAAGGTTTTTTGAAAGATGTCAAAGACCGGCATGCTGAGAAGAGAATATTGGAGATATTCAAGGTGATGGGGCGGGCAACAGTGAAAGGTCCCAGAGTGTGCGGAATTGGCATTAGAGAGTTGCTCCCTCTGTTCCAAGCAGGAGGGAGGAGAGTTTGGGTAAAGATGTAGGTAGGTAGATTTTTTTTTTTTTGAATGTCAAAACTGTAGTTCCTGATGGGAACCTCAATTTATTTATTTTTTAATTTATTTTATTTTATATAATTTTTACATCATTTTTCATTTTTACACAGTGTATGCATTTTCATTTTGGTTGTATTCCCCATACAATTCCCACCCCCCTTATTTTGACCCTAATCCCTCCTCTCCTCCTCATACCGCCCCCCCCCACCCCCGCCACACCCTGGCAGTGTGTCTCTGGTTTATAGTTGTTTATTGGTTTTGATTTTTTCTTTATTATAATTAGTCTTTTTCCTGGTCCCTTATTTAGGTTTTCTAGATTCCTGCTATGAGTGAGACCATCTGGTATTTTTCTTTTTCTTTCTGGCTTATTTCGCTGAGCATGATCCCTTCCAGGTCCATCCATGTTGCTGCAAATTGCATGAGTTTATCTTTTTGTTATTGCTGAGTAATATTCCATGGTGTATATGTACCACATCTTCTTGATCCAGTCATCTATTTTTGGGCATTTGGGTTGTTTCCAAAGCTTAGTTATTGTAAACAGTGCTGCTATAAACATAGGGGTGCAGGTGCTCTTTTGAATTAATGTTTCTGTGTCCTTTGGGTAAATTCCCAGGAGTGGAATTGCTGGATCACATGGAAGCTCTATCTTTATAGGTTGAGGGTAGGTAGATTTCTACACAGGTGGGATGTGGAAATCAGTGCTTCTCTTTGTTGTGAGCAACAGGGCTGAGGATATTCTGCTGAGAGAAAGAGAAAGGGGTGCAAGATGGAAGCTGGAGAGAGCAGAGAAGGTTTGAAACACCTGTGGTGATGAATGGGCGGGGGAACCATACAGTGTTTAGTAACTCACAAGCTGTGTTGCATATTAAAAGTACTATCCAAATGTTAGTTGAAATTATTTTGAATTGTTCAGCCAATGAAAGTCTTCATGAAAAATTTCTCCATCTTCCCAATTTAGGTTTCAATGTGGAGACAGTAGAATATAAAAATATCAGCTTCACAGTCTGGGATGTTGGTGGCCAGGACAAAATCAGACCTCTGTGGCGACATTATTTCCAGAACACCCAAGGTAAAGATTATCTGATCTATAGACTTGGAAATATATATATATTAAATGCTTTTATAGATGGATGCTAGAAGCAAAATTTCATTTTTTGGTTAAGAGTTATATGTGCCTTAGATGAAGTTTCAGTTTTTGAAGAATTTGAATTCACTTAAATATTTTAAACCTGTTGAGAATTGCAAAATCATCCCTCTGTAGAGAAGAGATGAGTAATCTTTTTGATAGTCCAAGTGTTCATTAATCTTGGATTGGCATTTGCCATACTGGCCAAACTATTGCAGTTCTTCATCTATAATAGAACTAGAAAATGTGGGTTTGAATCACACCTCTGCTGTGGAACCTTGGGAAAGTTAAGTAATTATTCTCTGTCTCAATTTCTTCATCTATAAAGTGGAGGTAATGCTGCCTTTATAGGCTAACTATAAATAATGCCTAATTCCCTAGTTGGAACCTGTATTGTCTCTGTTTTTCTGCCAACTTCCCAGTTCAGGCTGTTTTTTTACATTTACATTTTCTTCTTCATCAGTATGTTGTATATAAGAGACTCAATAGAACTTAGTTCTCTATTAAGATACTTAACAATGTGTAGGTTTCACTTGTATAGATTGAAATCAGAACTGTTTATGTGGCTTGTAGTTGATTATATCATCTCAGAGGTATAAAATGATTCATTACTTCACATGTGGAAAGATTTTTCTCTTTGACTGTAGGTTCATTTATTTTAATTTGTTGAAGGCCAATATATTTATCTAGTTAAAAATTCAAAAAGAAATAAGATTATATAGTAAAAACTTACTCTCATTTTACTGACACCTAACTACCCAGTTTCTCTCCCATGGAAAGCCACTTTTATTTCTTATCTATCTAGCCAGAGATATTTTGTGCATTTATAAGCAGCTATAGATACATATTTCTCCCTTTGAAAAACAATTCTAGTATACTTTTCATGTCTAAATTTACCCTTTTTCTCAATACAAAAGTATGGTCTGTCTGATGCTACTTGTTTTGCTTCCCAGATAAGGCTCAACATCCAAACAATAGAAATGGAACCTAATATTTATAAACCTTTATTTATATTAGGAATTGCAAAGGGATGATATCCCGGATCACAAAGGATATCTTCAAATTTCTGGATAACCTTGTTTATGTAGTTATGAGCAGAGTCCAGCATTGCTGGAAGCATATGGCTCTTCAGGGTAGGGTGGGGTGGAATATTTGGCATTTTTTTCTCTGCTGCCATCTACCATCTCAACCAAACATTCAGGAGCCGCCAGAGCTCCTATCTGCTGGAATGGCTGCTGGTCAGACAGCTGTTGGATGGATCTGGGAAGCATGGAGGGAAAGGAAAGAGAGTGGTTCACCCCCGTTTCCCTTCCTCGACATAGTTGTGAAACTCATTGTCAGAAGGAACTGAGGTCATCTGCTTACTCCAGCCACTGTGGCACTGGTGGGTCTCCCCAGGCCTCAGCCACCTTCGTGCCGGTACAGTGGCCGAGCCTTTCTTCGCCCATCTCTCCCCTCATGCTGCGGTGGCATGCTGAGAGGCTTCTGACCACCCCTACCCCCTGCCTAGAGTTGGGTCCAACTTTTCAGGTGATGGTCCTCACAGCTTCAGACACCTCACTTCAGACACCAGCTGCCAGTTGGGGAGTCCCAGACTACCCTCACTTCTGATTAGCAGCTACAAATTTGGCCGTATCCCTCACTTCCCTGGGTTGTGTAATTTGTTAGAAATAGAGCACTTTCCTGACCCAGGTGTCAGGAAAGTGCTCTATTTAAATCACTATCCTTTTGCTATAATATAGCAAAAGAATACAAATGAGCCAGCTAAAGGGAGAAATGTATAGAATGAGATCTGGGCTTCCATTGTCCCCTCTCCTGGGGGCCAGGAAGTGTTACCCTTCCGGCTCACGGGTGTGTGACTCATGCAGAGTATTGCCAAGCAGGGGAGCTGGTCTGAACAACGTTTGGTTTTTATCGGGACTTCCTTACATAGGCATGTGGTAGAAATGAGTGACTGAACACTAGCCTCGCCTTTCCCCTGTTGTTACTGTTAACCCAGTGAAGGGCTGTGAGACTTCTGGAAAAGATAGGTTAGTGGAGTATACAGCAGCCTTCCTAATTTGAGATTATATATCCTTCCATATAGATTGCTTTCAGTGAAACCACACCCAGAAAAGCTGTGAGGACATAACAACAGCCACTCTGTCTGGGCTCAGATTACTAACATGCTTGTGATTTCCTTTCAGGTCTGATTTTTGTGGTTGACAGTAATGACCGAGAGCGGGTCAACGAGGCCCGAGAAGAACTAACCAGAATGTTAGCAGAAGATGAGCTCAGAGATGCAGTTTTATTGGTTTTTGTAAATAAACAGGTATGCTATTGGCTCTCTCAGTCCTGGGACGGAAATTAACAGCCTGATTCCTCACTTAAAAATACAGATATTTAAATTAGATGTCTTCTTCCCTCTCTCTAGCCCTGCAGTACCCTCTCTCTCCACCTGCTTTATAATCTTGATTCACTCAACTACTATTGGTGGAACATTTATTGATACTCAGTTCACGTGTTGTTTTAGCCATTGCTGATAGAACCGTGCACAAGACAGGCTAACAGCCTTGTGTTAATAGACTTTCAGGCTAGTAGAGGAGAACCAGTCAGTAAGCTGCGTGTCTGGTAGGAGTGTTGTGGGGGGAAGTAGAACAGAGGAGGGGCGTGGTGGATGTGGGGTAGGGCCAGAGCACCTCTCTGACTACATGACATCTGAGCAGAGTCTTGACGGCCGTGGGAAAGGAGCCCCGCACTTCTGGGGACTGCCAGGCAGCCAGCGCAGCTGGCGCGGGGTTGGGGGGCGGGCAGTGAGGGGCGAGAGGAGCTCAGATCATACAGGGCCTGTCTCAGAGGAGCGAAACCGCAAAAGCAGAGTGAGCAAGGCCCACACGTGGAGCCACCTGCCTCAGCCCTCGGAGCTGAACTAAGCGGAAATACGAGTGCGCCCGAGATGAGCGCCATTCGTGTGACGGTTTCCTTCTACTTTCTCCCCCACGAGCACATTTCCTCACATAACTGAAATCATGCTGCTCTGACAGGGCTGCATCCTGTTGTGTCACTTCAGATTTATCAAAAACATGTTCTCTTGTCATGCAACTCTTGGTAATCGTGATTTTACGTGGTGACGGGTCATCATTCACACAAACATTGCCCTACTCTTTGGCTCGATGCCAGTCCAGAAGTTCACTAGTGAACACGACGGACTTTCAAAAAGGAAAATAACCAGCTTGTTCTTTTTGATGATAAAAACAGAACATGCTCGTGGTCTCAGTATGCCAGCAGTTCAGAATATCAAGTGAAATATTTCAACCCCACCCCTCAGGGTGAAACATTGTTAAATTTCTTTTCTCTCTTCCCAGAGATAGAACTGTCAATGCCTATTAAAGGCAGTTATCTGATTCTACTCATTTTCCAATCCTCGAGATCATATTCTGTGTTTGCTTTCACAACCAGCTTTTTGGCTCTGCACACCTTTGGTGCCCTTCCATGTCAGCACATCTAGACCTACCTTGTTCTTAAATACTCATTTCTTCCAATTAAGTTTGAGCTTATTCTGTCAGACATGGGTCTAGGCACTTGGGATACCGCAGAGAACCAGATAGTTAGGGATTCTGGCCCCTGCAGAATTTGCCTTCTAGTTAGGGGAGGTGGATAATAATAGACAGGCTCAGTGAGTAAATGGCGCCATATAGTAACAGGCAGTAGCGCTGCATTTAAGAGATGACTGAGCAGGACAATGAAGAGGGGCCGTGGGGCTCAGGTCACGAAGGCCTTGCCAACCATCCCAAGGCCCCTGGCTCTTCCCCTGAGAGCCTGAGATGTTGCGGGACTTGGCTCTCACTCACTGCTCGGCTGGGAATAGACTGGGGAGCAAGAGCAGAAACAGGAGACCAATTAGGAAGTTACTTCAGTAACCCAAGTGAGAAATGTGATGGCAACAGGGTCATTGTGGGGGCAGTGAGAAGTGGTCGGATCCTGAGACTGATGGTGGAGCCAGTAGGATTTCCTGATGTGGAATTGTGAGTGTTGAGAGAAAGGTTAAGTTGAAGGTCTGGGGGCTGAGTAACTAACTGGACGGCTGAGGTAACACTGGGTTGGGGCAGGTTTTGGGGTAGGGAATATTTCATTTTGTAAACACGGCATCATAAGCTGACTTTTGAATACTCTCTTTCAAGGATCTTCCCAATGCGATGAACGCAGCAGAGATAACAGACAAACTTGGCTTACATTCCCTCCGCCAGAGAAACTGGTACATTCAGGCTACTTGTGCCACCAGCGGAGACGGGCTCTACGAAGGCTTGGACTGGCTCTCCAACCAGCTCAAAAACCAGAAGTGATCGGAAGCTCCCCATTCCCTGTGCATCGTGGCAACTCAGCTGGCCTCTTCTGTGTGCATGTGTGCGTGTGAGGAGCCAAGTGTGGATGTGTGGCTGGGCGTGGGAGCAGCTTTCTCACACCGTGCCTTATACATGCTATAAGAAAACCGGTCTTACATTTAAGCAAAACCAGTGTTACATTTTAAACGCTACCTTCCATTTCAGTCACTTTGATGGTCAGTTTTGCAGTGGAGGGGGGAGTCCCGAAGGCTTACTGGTGCACAGCAGCCAGAGTGGTCTTCGAGGGGGAAGGAGATGGTTGGCACCTGGACTGAGTTCATTTGGGCAGTCCCGGACCTGACCTCTGTGTCCTTGGGGTCCAGTTAGACTTGGGTGTCCTTCTGTAAAAAGACAGGGACTGCCCTTCACTCCCGTTCACAGCCAGAGTTAACAACTGACTTTGAAAAGCAAGTGATCGCGAGAAAGAGGAGGTACTTGCTCGCCACTGATCTGGAGTTCAGATGGGAACTTTTCCCTTACGTTACATTCTAGCCTGGACTTCTTGGTTTAACGTGCTTTATTTAAAGGAATCAGTGATCTTTTTCCAAGAGAGTGTAATGACTCCGTAACACTAGATAGCCAGTCCTTCCCTAACAGTACTTCCTCCCCTTACTTGTCTCTTACTTGCCAAATGGAGACCACTGGGGGTAGTGACCTGTGTGGGGCCCTACCTGGGCCCTCTCCGTCAGATGAAGGGTCAGGTGAGGTGACGTCACATGCGTGTCCTCGCACCACCATCTCGGAGTTCAGGCTCCCGAGACTGCTGCTCCCACTTCTCTGCTCTGTGCTGAATGTTCTCTGCTTGAAGCAGGAGGCTCGCTCCTGGGATGAAATCATCACTGTGTGTAGTTACCTTAGTCCCGCTTCCGGTTTTAGGTGGTCCTGCTCCCAGAACCACACACCTGTGAGTTCTGAGAGTTCGTGAGAGAATCAAGAAGTTCATTTTGGGGACGGAATTCCCAGCAACCCCTTGTATTGCCCTCGAGTTGGTGCTAAATTTTGCTATGAAACAATGTCTAGTCTGGACCTTTCACCGTGGCGCTGATTCCCTCTTCTGGATGGCAATAATGTCATGTGTGGAAATATTAATAAAAATGGTCTGAAGACGAGCTCAGCTCGCACGTAATCTGACGCTCCTTTGCCCAGTAACCGAGGCTGCACTCGGACCTGAGCACTTCCTCTAGTCTGTTTACTATTTAAAATTTCTTCTCAGAAAATCTTTATCCAGTTACAGAGGGAGGGAAGATAAGGTAAATTTAACCCAAACCTTCTTAGTGATAACAATGAAGTTGATTTAACTAGGAAGAAATTTCCTACTGTGATTAATGTGGGGTGTATATGTTTCCCTTTAAAATGCTGACTTTAAAGAATGTTCATTGCAATACTGGCAGCCAAGTCCAGATTTGATTTTTAAACATGGAATAATTATGGAAAATAATTCAATTGTACGTCTCAGTTGGCATGGACGGTGTCTTTCACTCTGTATTTATGCTCAGTGTGCGTGCCTGGTGCTGTGCTGGGCCGTGCTGACCTGTTGATTGGTTAGACAATAAAGAACTTGCTTTGGAAGGAGGGAAGGCTGGCCATGGGCTTCTCAGTGTCTTGAACTACTTTAAAATCCCTCTCCCCTCAGCAGATTTTCTGTTGAAAGCTCTTGGGGCGCTTGTGCAACAGACAACCACGTAGGCCGTCCCCTGCCTGTGCCCAAGCAGCCTGCTGTTCCTCACACGTCCAGCTTGGCAGTCTATGATTGTGGAGCTGGAGGGGTGGGGTCAATGGGGGCGTGCGCATCTGTGTGGTGACTGAGCACAGACCTGGGTCCCGAAAGTCATGGTCACGTTGCAGCTGTGTTCCTCGCTAGCGCTGCCTCAGCCCAGTCACTTAGCTTCCATATTCTGAGCCTCTTTGCTTAACCGTTAAGTGAGCAAAATAGCTACCTCGTAGGGATGTGAGAATTAAATGTCTCAGATCTCTCTAGACCTTGCTCTGGCGTTTCCCTGAGGATTCTTTTTTTTTTTTTTTTTTTTAATTTATACAAGCACTGGGTACAGTCAGAAGCGCGGGAGGGTGAGAGGCTTCACCAGAGCCAGAGTGGAGAACAGAACAGGCAGATTGACGAAGTACACTGCTGAGGGGAGCAGCGGGCGGCAGGAGAAGTCTGCGTGTCATGTAGGACCCTCACCTGGCGGCCGGGGATCAAACGGGCACTGCAGAGGCTGCGGGCAGCTTTGCAGTCCAGCGCTCAACCCCTGCGCCACCAGGGGAGGCCCTCCCTGGGGATTCTTGATACGGATCAACATCACAGGCAGATCAACATTACAGGCGTGGGATGGGATGGGGTGGGGAGACACTGGTCCTTTCCTGCTCTGTTCACCTTCCAACTGGCTGAAGGCCCCGTCCTGTCCTAACCATGCTAAGTGCCAATACGGCCAGCTGATGTGCTTTTGTTTTAAAAAGCACATGGCTGTGTACCACCTTCTTTCCGCCTCCCAGCCTCATCCTGTGGTTTTTAGTATATTCATAGTTGTACAACCACCATTATTGGTTGCTTTTCATCCCCCTAAAGAGAAATCCTGGATTCATTAGCATCCCCTCTCCATTCCTCTTTTCCCTCCTTTCTGCTTCTATGGATTTGCCTGTTCTGCCCCGGTGGGAGACGGTGGGAGACGGGAGCTCCTGGGTGCTCTGGAAAATGCTGGCGTACTACTGGCCTGGCCATAACTTCAGTCCTGAGTTACAGATGAAGCAGAGCCCCAGGGAAGAGACTGCCCTGTGGTCAGGCAGCTCAAATTGATTACCTTGAGGGAAAGGCACTCTAAGAAAGCACTCTCTCTCCAAATCCTGCAGGGCAGCAGGGGGGAAGTGGCACGCCCAGTCACCCCCTTGGAGGGGCAAGGGCTCAATCTGGAATTGAAGCCAAGGCCTGCATTAGAGCTCACTCATGAATGGCTGAAATCGGTTGGCCTCTTGTTTTCTTGCTTGAAAATGGAAGTTTTCAGGCTCACTTGAAAGTACAGCTTTGTGATTGCCAGAAATAGGGGGTATTGTGAGTCATTTCTGTATATTGAGTGTCATGTCATCTGATCTAGTTGAGATGATGCCTTCACAGGACTGGACAGCTGCATGTGAGTTGCTTAGGTGCCTTTGCTAAAGTTTCATACTTCACATGAAGTGACACCTGGGAGTGACCTGCATCCTTGGTCAGAGGGTGTCTGATAACCCTTGTCAAATGGCCTGCAGAAAATCTGACCATGTGTTCCGGAGATTTTTTTCTTTTGAAATTGTTGACAATTTCAACAATTCACCCTTCCTTGGTAGCACCTTTATTGAGGTCTAATTCATATACAAGGCAGCAACCCTGGGCCTCCCCGGTGGCGCAGCGGTTGAGCGCTGGGTTGCGAAGCTGCCCGCAGCCTCTGCAGGGCGGTTTCGATCCCCGGCTGCTCCCCGGCCACCGGAGGAGGGTCCCACACGGCGCGCCTCTCCTGCCGCCCGCTGCTCCCCTCAGCAGTGTACTGCGGTCCTTCTGCCTGCTCTGCTCCCCACTCTGGCTCTGATGAATTCTCTCACCCTCCCGCGCCTCTGACGGTACCCAGTGCTTGTATAAATAAATAAATAAATAAATAAATCTTAAAAACAAAAATTAAAAAAAAAAAAGGACAGCAACCCTGCTTATATAATCAAGCGTCGTTTGTCTGCTTACAGGTAAGTGCAGCATCACCACAGTCAATTCAAGAGCATGTCCATCATGCCAAAGAGAAACCTAGTACCAGCTCCCCAGTACCACGTCCCTCACATCCCAGGCCTAGGCAGCCACTAACCACCGACCTTTCCATCTATAGATTTGGTGGGGATGCTGCTTTTTCACCAACCTTGGTCTCTAAGGGCACAACGTTAAGGACTTCTTTTGTTAATTCTCATTCATCTAAGCTGCTTCTTTTACTCTAAGGCATGGCATGGAATGCTATGACCGCACAGGCACCAATGGACAACTGAGTTGGTGCCCTTAGGTGTCTTGTCCACTGAGCTCCGGATTTGACCAGGAAATAGCTGACGGCAGCTTATTGCCACTAGGTGGTGCTGCCGCTCCATCCCACTGAGCTGCAGCCCTTGCCAGCTGAGGCCACTGGCTCCCCAGTGCAGGAGACCCAGGCAAGTAACGCAGGAGATGGGGTCTAGAGCCAGAGACATGCCTGTAAGAGCAGGACAAGCGCATCTAGAGCAGAGGATTTGAGAGTGCCAATAATAGTAAAGGCAGCAGCAGTATTAGTGTCATCACGGCCACTAGTTGAGCATTCAGAGACCCATCTGTGTGCTTTACACATCACCTCTCACCTTCACACCCGGCAAAGACCATTTTGTTTTTAATCTGTTTGCAAAGGGGGAAACCAAGGTTCAAGAAAGCGGCGTGCCAGAGGTTACATGGTAATAATTCAAAGGCAGATCTGAGGCACCCAGGCCCCAGAGCCTTCCAGTCCACATCACAGCCTTGGGCCTGTGCTCAAGACTAGACTTTGGTCACCAGAGGCTGGCAGAAGGAAGTCCAGGAGAGAACCCGAGGAGTGCTAGATCTTGGGACATAGGGTTGCACAGAGAAGTGCCAGCCCCTGCGCAAGGGGAGTGAGCAGGGGTGAGGGGCCATGAGTACACCACAGCCAAGGGAGACCTGAACCTCTTGTCCACTGCTTAGAATATTCTTTGGGAAACAGAATCGATCACCACAGTGATCACCGGGGTACCACTGTATACATTTACTGAGCCCAGGAGCTTGCTTGCAATGGGTGAATTGTATGGTGTGTAAATTATACCTCAGCAAAGCTGTATGAAATGAGTAATCAGGAAACCAATAGCAATGAGGATGTCGCCGTATCAGCAGGCCTCAGCAATGCTGTAGGCACTTTGAGAAGAGATAGGGAGTAGCACCCCAAAGAAGAAAGGTAATGGCTATCCAGCCGGAGCTTGAATGCTTTCAGCGCCAGGGAACTCACTACCTCACAAAGCAGCCCATTCCAGCTTGGGATAACTCTAATCTTAGAAAGTTGACTGCTTTTGCAACATGAATGGAGCTAGAAGGGCTCCTGCTCAGTGAAATAAGTCAGAAAGAAAAAGAAAAATACCAGATGGTCTCACTCATAGCAGGAATTTAGAAAATCTAAGTAAGAGACCAGGAAAAAGACTAATCAATACAGAATAAAAATCAAAATCAACAAGCAACTATAAACCAGAGACACACTACGGGGTGAGGGGGAGGGGGGGAGGAGTGAGGAAAGGAAGGACTAGAGTCAAAATAAGGGGGGGGTGCAATTGTATGGGGAATATTACCAAAATGAAAATACATACATTGTGCGAAGATGAAAAAAGATGTAAGAATTATATAAAATAAAATATTTAAATAAAAAAAAAGAAAGTTGACTGCTTTTGCTTGTCCTTATTCTGCTGTGCAAAGTAACCCTCTTTGCTTTCCCATATAACATTTCTGAGCCCTTAAGGACATTGCATTTACCCCAAGTCCTTATTACCTGTACAGACCCCACCCCCAGAGTTTTTCATTCAAGTTTTTCATTCAGCCTCTCCCATTCTCCTGGTAGCTCTCAGTCTCATTTGCTCTCTTTGCATCCTAAAGTGCAGGGTCAGAGTGAGCTCCACATTCTGCAGATGCAGGCCCACCACTGTGGTTAGCAGCACGGGTCCTAGGCTCTCTGGGTTCAAATCATCTCTCCATACAGCTGTGAGACCATGGTTAAAAGTACCAACCCCTCTGATCCTCGGTATCTCCATTTGAGTTGTTGTGAGGATTGTACTGACCCTCGCCTCCACCTGTCTAACCCCACTAGGTGGCTTGGCCTGGCTTGGTGGCCATTAGGGCAAGAGTGAGCATTCCACACCGCAAGCTGCCTGGACGGCTAATAATACATTAGTCCTCAGTAGGGGTCTGCCACCTTCACCTTCCAGCCTTCCCTCCAGGGAGCTCTGGTTCCCAGTAGAAGGGGTGAGACTAAGAGAGACAGGGGACACAAAACATCTCTGATGTGCCTGACTCAGATACCCAAGAAGTATTTGACTTACAAGTAACTCCCTTCTTTCTCTTTCCTCGACATTTTTAAAGCATTCAAACATACCAAGCTAAAAGGAGTAGAGAAACGCTTCGCCTCATTGCAACACTTGTCACATCTGCTCTATATCGCTTTCTCGCTCCAGACTTCTTTGGCTGAAACATTTGGAAATAACCTGCAGATATCACGACGCTTCACCCCCAAGAACTTCAGCAGGGCACTCCTAAGCGCGAGGACATTGTAAACATCCACACAAATTATGTTCACACCCAAGAAAATCTGTAGTAATTTCCTAACACCATCTAATTTCCAGTCCATACTCGAATTTCAGCCCAATTGTCTTCTACAGCAGTTTTCCCCCAAACCAGGATCCAGTCAAGTTTTTCCGATAATGTATCATTAATTGATACATCTAGAATTGTCTCCCCACCGATTTTTTTTTTCCTCATGGCATTTTTTTCTTCTTACTCTCACTCTTCGTACACTGCACAAATCCCTCCCCAAACTACCTCTGAGGCAGGACTAACAGATCACATATTGCTTCACCCCAGCATTACTGTTATTCCAGGCCTGTCTTATTACAATTCATCCACTTGGGGAAGAGGCTCCCAAACTGGGACAACCTGGGGTGGGTCTCCCCAGCCCAGCCTTCCCCAGGTCCACGGCCCGTGTGGCTGAATCCAATTTGATGATCTGCTCACCCTTCCTGATATTCTGATATCGCCCTCAGTTTATTAACTCCACATATTAAATTTCTACTAAATCCTACATGCAAAACAGACCTCTCACCCTGCCGGTACAATAGACATCCTTTTGGATAAAAACTATACAAGCCATATAATGAAGTCACTTGTGTGAACACAGTTCAGAACTGACAAGCAGTAAACACTCACCTTGGGGCCCAAACACGTCCTCCATCCTGGGTGTAGCCTCCAGGTTGAGTTGCGTTTGGGGAACCACTTCAAAGTAGTGAAACACACTGAGCTTCTGACCATTTCTGACATGCTGCTCTCTCTTCTCGAAATGAGGGGAAGCCAGGCTGCTTTTAGGAAGCGAATGGATGACATTTGTCTCTGTTAATTTCATCTAAGCTCTGGCCCATCATCCCATCTTGTCACATCATTTTGAATCTTAGATTTTTGTCGTTGTTTGTCTGAGTTCTCTCCCCAAGACTTGCTCCCTGAAAATTCGACACGATGACTCCTAAGTCGTCATCTGAATCGATAAGAAATATCAAACAAAACTGGGACACGCCTTCAAAAGCCTCCTGCACTTGTTTCATCAGTGTGACAAGTGCGGATGGAGCAGCTCCCAGGGCTGTGTCATGGCACTGGCGGGTTGTGCAGCTACTTAACAGTCACCTACAGTTTGGCTAATCATCCTTGAACCCTACCCTTGTTGATCTTGCCCACCAGGAATTCTAAGATTCTGTTAGGTGTTTTGTGAGGATCGAGTCTACAATATGCAGAGCAGCACCTTCAGGGAGCCTTCTACCCACAGTGGAATGAGGTCCCCGATCAGCCTGAGTGAGCCACGCTGCCCACTAATCACACCTGCCATCTTAAACGGCTCAGAACCTTCTGACCACGACCATCTAAGGTCAGGACCCACCGTCTCTCAAACGGGCAGCATCAGCCCAGCTCCAGTATTTCCCCACACCCTGCAGCTTCCTGATTTCTCAAGTTTACCAGTAGGGTTTCTGCAATCACACTGGAAAGTTCTCGGTTACACTTAGCTGGAATCAAGAGTTGAGCTCCCGCGAAGCAGCAGGACTTGCATAAGTGCTACATTTCCTCTCCTGGGTCCCGGTTGGTTCATCTTCAGCCTCTCAGGTTGAAGATCATTCTCTTTAGTAAAGGAAACAGAAGGAAATGAGGAGAAAGGAGGTTTTTTTTTTTGTTCTTCAGTCTTTTGTTAATATCACATCATCCAGCTCAAACATTGCGTCTTCTCTTCCTTGATTTCTTTGCCTTGAAAATACCTTAGCTTTTAAAGACTGTCTTTGTTACATTTATATTACAAACGCTCACCATCCTGGGATTCAGTAATGATAATAATGGCACCTGATATTTATTGGTTACTGTTGTGCCAGCAAGCACAGGAAGGTTCTCCACCAATTCCAGCAGACAGATAAAGGAGAGTTCTGGAGCCCTCAGTGGCTTTTTCAGGCTTTAATGCTCTTTCGGTGCCCATTGCTGTGGGGCAAACCCGCAGGCTGGCAAGGCAGGGAGGCTGGGGGGCCAGGAGGCTGGCAGGTCTCCCAGCCTCCGGCAAATCTTTACTCTTTCTTTTGGGGCTTTCTCTGGCGTTCTCTCATGGTCTCTTCTGCTCATAGCCATCCCTCATCCTCTCTTAACTGCCCCTCAATCGCCATTTCTATAGCCGTCCTTATCTCTGAGTAATGCCACCCTTACAGCCTCAGCCTCCAGGCACAGGTGTGCCCACTTACGCATGCCCACACCATGCTCCAGGTATCCACAATCAGGCATGCATGCCCCGCCCCATGCTCCCAAGCACCTCCTGCAGTCCAGCCCCAGTTGACAGCCAAAGAAAGCCTGACCAGTTCACTTACCCTACAGCTACTAACACCCATTCTCCGCACTGTGCTAAATGTCTTACACCTTTTCAACTCATCAGTAAACATTTCTGAAACTATCCATTCTTATCAAAAATCTGTTGTTTTTCTCATGCAAGTCCTCTTAAAATCTGAGCTTCGCCATGAGCTCCAGGTGTAGCCACTTGTGTTTCTTTTCAAGCTTTCCCTGGATAGGTGGGTCCAGCCGCTAAGGCAGAGGAGTCCTGCCTTCCACACCTGCAGGGCAAGTTCCCTGGGGCTTGGTTTCATGACATGACCTTGACTCAGGGTGACTGATGTGAGAGAAGAAAAATGAAAAATTAACCAAAGAATGATGCAAAAGGTAGACAGGTGGGCTGAGTGGCAGCCTGGGGGTTCAGTGTGCAGGAGGCCAAAGACTGAAGACTGGGCAGCCTGATTGGACCAGGAAATGGGAGGAGGCAGTCACTCCAGATGGAGGTTGTAACAGTGTGAATCCATCCTTGAGGGTTTCTTGTGTGTCTACTTGACTGGGCTAAAGTTGCCCTGATAATAACACAGTACTTCCAGGTATGCCCATGAGGGTGTTTCTGAAAGAGATTAGCATTTGATGCAGCAGACTGGGTAAAGAAGACCCCCCCCCCACTCACTATAGGTGCACGTCATCCTGTTCAATGCCCCTTACCCCAAAAGTACAAAATAGTGCAGGAGGGGCAGGTTCTGCTTTTTTTCTTGAGCTGGGACATCCATCTCTCCTGCCTCCCTGCTTCATGGGCCTTGGATTTCAAGTCTTATAACAGCACCCAAACCTCCTCCCTTTCCCTCCCCGAGCCCAAGCTCCTTTCTCAAGCCTTTGGCCTTAGACTGAATGATGCCACCAGTTTTCCTGGTTCTCCAGCTTGCAGAGAGCAGGTAGTCTATATCACATCTCAGCCTCCATAATCATAGGAGCCAATTCCCATAATAAATCTCTCCTGCCTCACTGTAATTCCTGTTGGTGCCAATGCCCTGGAGAAACCCAGTAATACATCACTATTTCTATTTTCACCAACGAGGGCCAGCAGTGAGTCCAGAGAAGCAGCTCTCTCCCTTACCCCCTCAACCTGCTGAGAACAAGCAGGTTAAGACCTCACAGGACGCTCAACTTTGAACAGAATGAATCTTTTTAACAATTTCTTGAGATCTAAATTTACTCATCCCTCTGGATGTGCCTCTGTTCCATTTTGTGATTTGCATTAAAAAAAAAAAAAAAGAAAGAAAGATGTGGGCCTCCTCTGGTGGCACAGGCGGTTGAGCGCAGCACTGTGAAGCTGTCCGCAGCCTCTGCAGTGCTGGTTCGATCCCACATGGCGGCAGACCGCTCCTGTCGTGCCCGCTGCTCTCCTCAGCAGTGTATTTCGTCAGACTACCTGTTCTGTTCCCCTCTCTGTCTCTGGTGAATCCTCTCACCCTCCTGCACATCTGGCCTGTACCCCGGTTCTTATGTAAACAAATAAATAAATCTTTAAAAAAAAAAAAAGATGTACTCCCCAGCTCCCCCACCCCCATGCTGTCATATCTTTAAGACTATCCTGTTTTTTTTTTTTTTTTCAAAATCTCCTCTAGGGCTTAGCACCAGGTAGGCGGTCAACAACTATTTGGTGAGCGAATGAATGAAATCGAAGTTCTCCTTTTGCTCTTCTGACTGAAGAAGGGTAGAGAAGAGTCCTGAAGCAGGACTTTCTCCTTTAACCAATCCTGGGAATGCCCTACCACGTGTGCACGCTCAGATCTGGGGTGTTCCAGACACCTGCTTTCACACCAAGACTGCGCAATATGTTACTGGTTCATCTGACCAAAGACTCCAGAAGAGACCCCAAAGGAGCCAGTATTTCTCTTGCAGGGCCCCCACTCAAAACAAAGGCGGTAAGGACGAGCATGCAGTAGGCAGTTAGTAATGACTTGTTGACTGATTAGGCAGCATAAATATGCAAAAGTGGTAAATTAGAAAGAAAGAGAGCTGAATGTTAGATAATCAAATAGCAAAGTTATGGGAGCTGTAGCCCGCACCTCAGCAGGCCTTGCGTGGGGGGAGGGATTTTTGACTAGCCAGGCAGATCTGCCTTCTAATTAGGCTTCCATCAGGACTCTATTGCAACTAGCTCGGGATATTATAGCAGTTATTTTCTATTTTGGGGCCAAACTCCTGGGAGATTTAAGTTGGGTTGGAAAAGAAGGTTGTCCCAGGAATAAATAAATTTACTGTAGGTCATTTGTGAAGGAGTGACTCCACATGTGGCTAATGGGCCATTAACCAGCAGTGTAAACCTGATTGGGTGGCCTTCATTCTGACACTGAAACAAGAGCTCAAAAGTTTGGATGGCTGATAATGGAGCGTGGCTCAGAAATTAAAGCCTTCAAATTTCTGAAAAACTGGTGAATTCAGGTCTCCCTGGTGGCACAAGGGGTTGAGACTCAACCTATAAAGCTGTCTGCAGCCACTGCAGCACGAGTTTGATCCCCAGCCAGGGAGCTATAGACCCTCTGGCACAGCAGACCTCTCCTGTCTCACCCGCTGCTCCCCTCAGCAGTGTATTTCAGTAGATTCGCCTGTTCTGCTCCCCACTCTGTCTTTGATGGATTCTCTCACCCTCCACACCACTGGCCTGTGACCCGGTTCTTGTATGCATAAATAAACAAATCTTAAAAAAAAAAAAAAACTGGTAAATTCAGAGTTTCCTGTTAGGGTAGGTGGCCTTGGCCTCCAAGTTCTGGCTGACAGGCTCGCTGCTGAGATGGCACCGAGGGGAGTAAAAAACAATGTTCTCAATTATGCTGCCAGTTATTGAGAGGTTTAAAAAACCCCTCACCCTCCTCGACAGTTTCCGCTAAGCAGCTCAATTTTCTGTTTTAATCTGCTGACAGGCCAGGGAGGATGGACACTCTGGGGATGTCTGCTCTCCCTGGCTGGGGTGGGGAGGACTCAGGGAGGCCGAGGGTCCTGGTGTGACCCACACAAACCACAAATCCTGGCTCTTTGGCATCCTCAACCAGCAGCTTTTCACTTCATCTTCCACCCTCCATGCTCCTCCTCTCACGGATTTGATGGGTGAGATGACTATAGAGCAGGGAAATTTTTGTCAAAGCGCCTAGGCTGGAATCCTGCCTGGCTGTACTGAGAGCTAGTTGGGTGATCCTAGCTTTCTGGGACCCTGTTTCTTTATGAATGGGTGCCATCACACCCGCTGAATCACTCAGAAGGTCGCCGGGAAGGGGTCCTGCTATGTGACTGCTCTAAGGTTTAAAGAACCATTTCCTGCTGGTTTTGTAGCCAATGTCATGGCCAGCTTCCCAGATGGCCAGCACTTGGGGACGAGCACCTGCAACCTCTGCATGGTGCAGGGCTGCCTGCAGATGGCGCTGTGGCCAGGAGAATGGTGTCAGGGATAAATAAGCACCTGAGCATTCTGAAATGGTCAGTCCAGCCTGGGTTGCATTTCCATACATCTGGGTATGTGCCCCCCCGAAGGTCCTCCATGTCAGCCTTGGGTTCTCATAGCGACCCTATAAACCAGCGACCCTCTCCTTCTTTGCGGCCTTCTCTAGTGGATGGGGCAGTGGGTCTCACCCTCCTCCTCAGCCCAGTACCCTCTTACCTGGCCATGCCTAAGTGTGGGATGCTTTGACCCACCTCCCCAATCCAAGCCACCCAATTCCCTTTGACCCTATGAGTCTCTGCAGTAGGTGGTATGTGCACCCCTCAATCCCTTTGGGGTGCCTTAGCATTTCGATGATGCCCCCAGGCTCCCTCTGTGACAGAGGCCACCATCTCTACTTTTATAAGCATCCTGGCTTTGACTTTGTTTCCATCCAGATGAAACTAGGCAATCTGAGAAAGGCTCCATGCCAATGCTAAAGAGGAGGGCCCCAAGCCGGGAAGACAAAGGTCTGCCTGTGGCTCCAGGTGAAGGGCTGGGCCCAGCTCAACACGACCAGGCCAGGTTAGACCCCACCACGTGGCACCCGTGTGACCAGGGGCCTGATCGGAAGGAACACCCTAGTCTCCTTCCCTTGCCTGCAAAGGGAAGAGAATGATACCTACCCTCTAGGATGTGCCGGTGAAGGCTGAGCAGGGTGAGTCACACACCGCGCCTGGCACTCGGTGATATTCACATGGTGTTGACTGCTGTTCACTGAGGTGCAGAGGTGATGGATGGGAGGTATCAGACCAAGGAGAAGACAAGGACGGCCATTGAGGCAGACACGTGGGTGAGGGGGTGACAGTGGGTTCAAGAGAGGAAGTTTTTTGATAACCCTTGAAAGTCCCGCTGCAAAGCTGTTCTCATTCTGCTGACCCCCAGGTGGCCCCATTGTTGGGATGTGGGATGGAGTGGAGTGAGCTGACCACCTGGCAGCTGTTTTTGCAGCAGCAATAGATGGCACCAGAGGCTTCGGGGCCAGATTCCTTTGAGCCACAGCTGACCGTAGAGACTACCACAAGCCCTATCGGCAGGTGCGGGTCTCCAGACACCCAGGGCAGAGCCTGCGCTCAGCCATCACCAGGAAGCCAGGCCTCCTCCTGCGCGTTGCCCCCAGCCGGTGGTCCTGTCTGTCCCCCAGGGACATGCTCTCCTCTGTGTCCCGATAAGATGTCCTCCTGTGGGCCTTGTCACATGGCTCAGTCACAAGCACAACGTCTGTGACCAGATTGCCTGGGCCCACGCCCAGCGCCTGCACTAGCCTGTGACCTTGGGCAAGTCACTTAGCCCCACTTTGCCTCAACCTGGACTACAAAATGCAGCTGTTCCGATGATCTTGAGTGAGAGTGAGCAAGGTCCTGCAGTGAGCCCGGATCTGGCTTGCCTTCCACGGGCATGATCTGGGACTGTTGTGTGCCTGGTGCCCCAACATCGTGACTCTCCCTCCCGTTCTTGTTAAAATCTGTCAGCGAGGCCTGTAGGAAGCACCTGCCATATGCCAGGCACTGGCAGGGGGAGGGTGTTGGGAGACCAGTTGTGGAATATGCAACGAGCCCTGCCCGGGATTCTCCAAGGCCCCACAGCTTGTCAGAGCGGCAGACTCCACGCTGCGGATGCTCTTACCTTTGCTGCGAGGGAGCCAGTCCCCAGGGCCCTGAAGGCTGAGTCTGTCTCTCTGTGTGTGTGTATGTGGAGCGGGGCCTCCTTTCTTCCTGAGACAGGGGCAGCAGAGGTGAGAGTCTGGTTGGGAGTGATTGGGGCTGGGGCTGACAGCGCACCTGTCAAATCCAGGAGCTGCTCTTCCAAGGAGAGTGCGCCTCCGTGCTGCTAATGACCGAGCCGTCACTCACAGGACACCATGGAGTCACGCAGGACCAGACACTGCCGTCTCTCTCTGGACAGGGTGACAGATGTGATGTGAGCTCGGAGAATGCTGAAGGGAGGAGAACTGGCATGCCCTCCCCACAAATCATACCAAAAATAGTCTTCTCACTCACCTCAGTGCCTTTGCACCGGCTGTTCTCTCTGCCGAGCCTGCCCTTCCCATCTGACAGCGGCTCGTGGTGTATCTTTAAAGGCGCAGTTCCCCGGTCACTTCCTCTGGGACGCCATCTTCAGTGTTCCAGAATAAAAGGAAACCCTACCTCTTCCATGCTGCGCTGATGCTTTGTACAAACTTGGTGCCTTTACTACCACAGTGTTCAGTGAATAGTAACTAGCTGTTGTGGGGTTGTTCCCTCTGTCACAGACAGCATAAGGCCAGAGGCCAGCCTCAGCTTTCTCTGTATCGTAGGCCTTGAACGCAGAATTGGTGTTCAGCAAACATGTTCTGAGGGATGCACTGTCACTGCTGGCACCACTCCCTCTAGACAAGTCTCAACTGAGCAGTCCCCGGTCCCTGGGATGTCTGGCCTAGAGTGACAGTCTGCTGCAGTGAGAGGTTGGGGTCAGAAGACCAGAGGATCTAGAGTGAGGAGACCTTCTACTGAGCACCAAATCTAAACTCTTTCTCTCCTGGAACTTACAGAGACTTGTTGGAATTGTCTCTAAATGTGCACGATGAGCCTGAGCTCAGATCAGTTAGGCCTCTGGTCCCCATGTGAGGTGACCCACTAATAGGGAACTGCAGCCCTGGAGGGCGAGTGGGACAGGGCTTTGCAGGCAGAGGCCCCGGGAGGGCAGCACAGGCCGCAGAGGAGAGAAGCAAAGGGAGCATTTCATTTAGAGGTTGCAACGGGAAGACACAAAGTGTCACATGTGTTTGCTTTTGAAATGGACACAGAGAGCATGACATGACCTAACAGACGAAGGACATCTTGGAGAACAACTCCTTGCGCTCTGTGGGATGGTCAGCCTAGGAAGAGGAAACAGGAAGCAGAAGGGAGAAGAAGGTCAGCAGAAATGGTGACTTAGAGGGAAAGTGTGGAGGGAGAGAAAGCAAGGGAGAGAAAGGTGTGCTGGGAAGAAGCCAGAGACCTGAAGCTGCAGCCCCGTGTGCACACACGCAGGCACAGACACACAACATGCATGTGCACACTTTGGTCTCATCAAAGGCTTGCTTGAAAAAGCCTTTATTTTTGCCAGCACAAAGGAATACTTTTGAACATATTTCTCTCTTGTTTTCTGACTTGGAGAATGAGGAGTCTGAAACCTTCCTCCAGATAGATTTTTCTTTAACTGTTTTCCCCTCTGGAAACATAAGGTTTTTTACCTCCATATTTATGTCGCTGTGAGAGTAGCGTGTGCCTGTCTTCATTCATCGTGTTGGAGGCTCTGTGGGCTCTGAAAACCTGGAAACATCATGCTGGCTGTCCGGGAAATATTGTATTATTTCTTCAACAATAGACTCCCCTAGGGCCTCCCTGGTGGTGCAGGCGGTTGAGCGCAGTGCTGTGAAGCTGTCCGCAGCTTCTGTAGTGCCGGTTCGATTCCTGCTGGCCTCAGAGCAACCCACATGGCGCGGCAGACCTCTCCTGTCTCGCCCGCTGTTCCCCTCAGCAGTGTATTTTGGTCGGTCTGCCTGTTCTCCCCACTCTGTCTCTGGTGAATCCTCTCACCCTCCCACGCATCTGGCCTATACTCAGATTATATTACTCAGGATAGACTATGCTGCACTAACAAATAAACACTGGAGTTTCAGTGTCTTAACACAGTAAATAATGATCCATTCCTTTCTCATTGCACCATCTTACTGCTTCTTGGTAGTTCCCTTTAGGAGGTGCCTGAGACTCAAGCTATATATATTTTATTTATTTATTTATTTAATTGTATAAATACAATAAATCTTTAAAAACAATAGACTGCCCTCCACTTTCTCTATTCTCTACTTTGTTGGAACTCCTAGGTGGGTCTTTATTTTCTCTATTTTTATCTCCCATTTTCCCTACCATTATTTTTTCCATTTTCTGAAAGTTTCCTGGATCTTATCTCTCAAACCTTTCACTGACAGTCTCATTTCTGCTGTCATATTGTCAGTACCCAAGGACTTGCTCCTTTTTTTCCTGATTGTTCTCTTATAAAGGTCTGAGGGTGTGCGTGGAGACAACTTAGATATAACAGTCACCCATTCTGAGTATGATTCAGTGATCTTTAGTAAAGTTCCAGGGATGGGCAACCATCACCACAATCCAAGTGGGATCATCTCTTCTTGTACAGTCTTTTATTCCAGTTTCTCAGGTGAAGTATCTTCTGGCATCTCTTGAAAGCTGTTCATGATCATTTCCTTGATGTTTTCTTTCTGCTAAGCTCCTTCCTTTGGTTGGTTGTCAGCGGGTTTTCAGTTTCCTGTTGGAGACTGCCCTCAAGTTCTTGGTTATCCTTTTGCAGTTCATTGATGTTCAAGAGCAAAGCATTAAAAAGCCTGCTGGACGTTCTGCATGCTTGGGTATCACGATGGATGGGTTTCACCATAGCAGTCATATGGGGGCCATTTCTTTGGGGATCCCCAAATTTTCATTATCAAGGGTCTTTTCTTGGAGCCATGTTATTTCTCCAGAGAAGAGTCCACCGACCTCCTCTCTGGGGTGGGTGTGGGTGAATGTGGTGGGGTAGGAGGTCTGGTGCCAATACCCTTGGTGATGTGTGCCCCCAGGGCAAGAGGTACAGCCATTTGTGGACAAACTTTCATTTAATCCTGCTGAGATAACTTGTCTTTCTTACTCTCCCATCCATCTGGATTTAGACCCTCAATTTCTCCACTGAATAACTCCCCATTTGCTTCTTATACAGACTTTAAACCAATTGCCCAGTTTTCAGATCTATAACTCATCCCTGTCTTTTGCAGCTCTTGTGTCTGCGATTTCTGCCCCTTGCCAAGACCCACAGCTTGACTTGGCTCTGTTCTCCTTAGCATCCCCCTGTGTAGGCACATGGTATTCAGATTTCTCAGCTCTGATAATTCCTCCACCTGCTTTCTATCTTCCGAAAAATCTGTTGACATCTTTTGTCTTCTGCTGGTATTTTTCGCCCTCTCATTCTTTTTGTTCCTGTGGGTGGATAGCTTCAGCCACATTTTCGTGGCTTTTCAGAAAGAGACGATAAATTTGTGTGCTCAACTTGGCAGGTTTAACCTGAGACATGAGATTAAAGACTTCTCAAGCTATCTTGTGCTTTTATGATGATAGACATAAGGAGAAACATGAGGAGGTCTCCCTTATTCTATACAAAATGTGTCATGGAGTCTCTTATTAATCTTTCTAATCTGGGTCACTGATTCTTTTAAAAATGCAAAAAACTGAAGGAAATTTTGATAAAGGAAGCTGAGATGATCAAACTGATGGACCTTGGATCCAGGAAATGTTTGAAGGTATTGATGTTATTTAACTCAGAGAGGACAAGTTTCGTGGATGGATTAGTTACTCATTTGAATTCCGATTCCTGAAAGTGACTTCGGTCCTGATACAGCTCTCCATTGTTCTACTGTGTGTGTGGACCTCCAAGGGGCTGTAGAAGAGACATCCTAAACTTGAGACTCAGATTATATTACTCAGGATAGGCTATGCTGCACTAACAAATAACCACCGGAGTTTCAGTGTCTTAACACAGTAAATAATGATCCATTCCTTTCTCACTGCATCATCTTGCTGCTTCTTGGTAGTTTCCCTTAGGAGGCGCCCGAGACTCAAACTATATATATTTTGCAACTGTTCTATCTGGAGCCAAGACTTTCCAAGGCTCTACAGAGTGAGAAGTGCAGACTTTGCAAGATGTTTGTAAGGAACAAGACAGGATGGGTTTATATCACTTCTGTCCGCATCCTATTGGGCAGCACTCTGTCATGTGATTCCAAATTGCCTGCAAGGGAGGATGGGAAACTGGCCTCACTGTGTGCTCAGGAGGACACTACAGTGCAGTGAATATGTTGCAGTGCTGCACCTCCCCCTGCAGTGACCTTTAGGGCTAACCGTCCCTAGGTCCGGCTGGGCAACCAGCGCGCAGGGGGAGAACAGCAAAACCCCCTGAAACATACCTGCTGCACCTCCCCCTGCAGTGACCTTTAGGAATGGCTTTCGCCACGTCCCTAGGTCCGGCTGGGCAACCAGCGCGCAGGGGGAGAACAGCAAAACACCCTGAAGCAGGGGAAGTACAGCGAAGTTTCCTGAAAAGACAGAAGCTTATCAAAAGATAACGACCACCAGGAACCACTATAAGAATGCTAAAAATCTTATCCCGTCTTTCTAGAACTACAAACTTTAATCCCTTATTGTCTTTCTAAACTTCCTTCTTTCTTCTATAAAGGTCATTGCTTGTTAATTAAAAAATCATATGAAATCCTTAAAACAAGGCTGACTCAAATGAAACATTACTAAACCCTGTAATAATTAAAATATAGTAGATGTAGATCACCGCCCTGTTGGTGATAGGCTGAGCCCATGAGCAAGCTGATTTCATTGATATTCATTGTTCCTGTGCTTTTGGAAAACATATATATACTGGTCACAAACTCAAAGAAAATTACACTCAGATTATCACTCTTGAAGTGTGTCTGTTTGTCATTTCTTTCACCGACGCCCTGACCACCCTGCACGCTTCTCTCAAACCTGAGGTGGCCTCATCGTCTACTGCTGTGCTGGTCCGCGGCATTGCAGTGTCTCTGCCATCTTCTCTGAGGGAGATGCCACCATTCCTAAGGAAAGGGGAGATACAGTCACTGTGTTCCCAAAACCTGCAAAGAGGAAATGATGTTCAGTTGAAGTAGGAGACAGCAGCCCAACAGAGAGTATTTTCTTGACTTTAAAGGAGTCAAACATTAAGAAGGGCCATTGAGAAGGTGACATCTTACCTTTGCAGACTCTGGAGCATCCTGCATTGTGCAGCCTGCTCCATGACTCCCATTCATGCAACAGCAGACCCCTAAAATAAGGGAGCTGATGGATCTACCTGCTTGAGGAATAAGCCAGATACTCTTTGAAATCCCACCTAATTCTGGAATACCACTCTTAAAAGCAGGAGCCTCAGACCGTGCACAGCTAGAGGGCCAGGGCTAGGGGTAGATTGGGTTTGGTGAAGCCTTTGGCTCATACTACTTCAAGCACTTCCTGTAAGAAGTGGATGCAAAATGTGGGCACAAAAGCAGCACCAGGGTCAGAAGGGGCCCTTGCTAATGGAGGGCCTGAGGCATAAACTTAAACAGCTTCCTGCTAAGCCCCCCCTCTGGCCTGGAAGGGCCCATTACTCCTTTGGAATCAGTAGAGTCCACTGCATCTTCCTCAACAGACTTGTTCTTCTAGATTCTAGATCTCCATGATCTAGATCCTCCTGGCCCCGTTAAACCGTTGTGGGAAGTTCATGTGTGAGAAGCTGTGCTGGACCCTGCCTTACGCACTGAGTTGGGAGCTCAGGTCCTGACCTGAGGAGCTCCAGAGCCCAAGGGTGGCTTCAGGGAAGAGACGGAGAACAGAACAAGCCCAAGAGCCTGGGGGGATGGGGAGGTGGGAAGGATGCCTGTGGTCTGAGGACACTGGTGACACCTGTGGAAGTCGGGCCCGTGCTCAGAGGGAAATCCAGCCTCCTCTGTCTTGCTTCTGGAAGGAAATGTTCCTGTAGACACGGCACATCGACCTCAGAAGCCTGAATGGGAAGCCTGGCTGCTTCCCAAGGCCCCTCGGCCACACACGTCACTCCCTGGGGGCTGGAGTCGCGTGACCCCGTGCAGAGTCAGCAGTCTGGACCCGGATGCTTGGTCTGGAGCCAGCTGTCAGCTCTGTCCCTGCCGCTGTCCCGGCACTGTCTGGGCCTTTTTTGAGTTGATTGAACTGTAGCATCTGGAAAGCTCCAGACCAAGGCTCTGTCCCACCTACAACCACGAACTGTTTTTTCTCTTAGAAGTTTTAACCAGCAGCAAATGACAAAGCTGCTGTGGTTCTTGAGCCACCCTCACCTACAAAACTGCGAAATAACCCACGCTGTTTGTGAAGGGAGCTTTTGTTCCTGGGGTCAAGGTCTGCTGGGGCTGGGGCAGGGAGGGGCACTGACATCTCACAGCCTGTGCCCCGGGCCAGCCGTGCAGGTGCGGGCAGGGTCCCAGCCAGGTCTGTGGAGTGGAGGGAATTAGGCAGGTAGGGCCCAGAGTTACCCCAAATTCACTTTATGGTTTATAATGTAATCCCGCGACTTGCACTGAGCTGAAGCCCAGGCAGGGCTGGCTAGAAGGAAAACAAACACCCAATATTTTAAAAGTGATTTGCCTGAAAATTTTGACACGGAGACACACTGTACGGAACACAGACCTGAAAATGCATGTTAAAGGGTTTTCTAATGAGGCAAATACAAAACAACTCACGTTAGTTAAACCTCCAAGGCAGCGATTAAAGCGGGGAGAGAAGTCCTCTCAGGCAGAGAAGGTGGGCCAAGGAAGAGGGGGTACATCACAGGGGCCCAAGAAGTTTTGGGGAGGGCAGGCTTGGGGTTCCCTCCAGGGTTCAGTATGACCCCAGTTTTTACCTAGGAACCCCAGCTCCCTGTTCTCTGCTATTTACATGCGATGCTCCCCAAATTTCCTGGGCTGTCCTCTCTCTTGGGGTCCCAGTGATGCACGCACAGCTTAATGGCTGCAAGCGCATTGCACATGGCTGGGCTCAGGGAGGTCTTTTCTGGGAAGAGGGGCCTGAGCTTTCGCCTTATTCTCCTTAAAGGCTGACCCAGAATAGAAGCCCCCACGCTAGACCATGCTAGGAGCAGGAAAAGGAGGGGCAGTACGTGATTCCTGCTGGGTCACTGGATGAGGGCGATGCAGGCCACCCCCTACTTTAGAGTGGGCCAGGTACCGCAGGCGGGCGGAGGCCAGAACCTCAGAATGCATCTCTCCCAAGGTCTGGCCTTGTGGTTGTCACAAGTAGTCAGGGACCTTCTATTGATGGACCCTTCAAAGCCCATTGCAGCCATGGAGAGCCTGGCACCGTGCTGGGTGCCGGGAAATAAGGAAGAGCAGACTCTGCCTGTGTGGGACTCCCAGTCTAGGGGACCAGGGCTGTGGGGTGGGGGGACAGACAGACCCAGAGAAATTCCAGTACAATGCTATAGTGGCAGATGAAAGAAAGGTCTGGGCCTGGTGGAGAGAGAACAGGCTAGCTGAGCTGGAAGGCCACCCAGAAGGGAGCAGCATGGACCCAGGGTGAGAGTCCATGCGGTGTGACTTCTGAGAGCCTCAGTTTCCTTTCTGGCACAGTATAACCATAATTTTTCATAAGAGTTGTTAATGAATGAAATTATGTTCTCACAGCACACCCTGGGGTTGCACCTTACAGTATGAGAGGTTGCAGTGCAAGTCTCTCGGGTCCCTGCTGTCAATCCCTTGAGGAGACACCTAGGAGTGCAATTGCTAGATCAAATGGTACTTTATATATATATATATTTGAGAAATTATCAAACTATTTCCACAGCAGTTGCACCATTTTATAGTCCTACTAGCAAAGTACACAGGTTCCAAGTTCTCCACATCTTGGCCAACATTTGTCATTTTTGAAACAAGATTCTTTTTCCTCTTGAACAGCAGCCCCTTAGGGGGGCCCCCAGCTCCTTTCTGTTCTCTAGGACACAATCTCAAGCTGCCGATCCACAGCCCCCAGTCTCCTCCGCCCCAGCGCCCAGAGTAACTCAGGAACACAGGAGAGGCCAGAGCACTCTGCAGGCTTCCCTGGAGGGCTGTTAAGACACAGATTGCTGGGCTCCACCCCCAGTTTCTGATTCAGTGCCTCTGGGGTGGAGCCCTGGAATTTGTATTCCTAACAGATTCCCAGCTGGTGCTGATGCTGGCAGGGGAGCACGGGGAGAACCACAGCTTTAAGACACCTCAGAGGTCCCTGATTTGTTCTTTCCTTTCCACATCTGCATAAAGCAACAGCACCCCACAACTCAATTAGACGTCTCACTCCCCTCCCCCATCTTGTTAGTCTAGGGTCAGCTGGGAGGGGAAGGAGGGAAGTGGTGCCCCCCCCTTCCGCTGCCCCTTGGTTCTGCTCCACCTGGAAAGTGACTGTTCCGACTTTGGAATGGAGGCAGGGCTTGTGCTGGGGCTGCAGCGCCGCAAGAGTGGAGGCCCCTGTGTGGCCTCGAATCAACTTCAATCTACTTTCACTTTGGAGCGCTTCTTGGGGAGGGATTGATGTTTTATTCAGTGTGTTAAATGGCTGACAGGAATTGAATGTGGTGAAGGATTGCCCTGAGAATAACTCCCCAAGGCCTAGTGTGGGGGGAAATCTACAAAAGTCCGACCTCTCCTCCCAGGTGGACGGCCTTCCTCTGGGCCCTGAACCTTCACTGACCCTCTGCCCAAGGCACATCACAGGCACAGTCCTCCCAGCCCCCCTCCTGGCTCAGCTCCACTTCTGCTCGCCTCCTCTGCCTTTTTCCTGCCCCCATCCATCCCCCCACCCCTGCCCCCTCTCCCACCCCTGCTCCCCTCCCCCACGTTTGGCCTGTCTAGTGCCAGCAGCATGGGCAGGTGAATTCGGGCAGATGGATAAAGAGAGTCCCGGAGCCCTCAGTGGATGTTTACAGGCCTTCAGTGTTCTCTCAGGGAACCAGGTCCACAGGCTCGCCAGGCAGGGAGGCTGCATGCAGGGAGGCAGGCGCAGGCTGGAAGGAGGGAGGGGGGCAGGCAACTGAACGTCCCAGCCCCCCAAGAATCTTTGTGCTTCCTTTCTCTTGTGTGGCCTCCCCTCAGAGTGGCCCTCTTGTAGCGCAGTCCTGTCTCAGGACGCCGCCCTTTTCCCCCTGGCCTCCCGGCACTTACACATGCCCATGCCTGTGCCCTCTGGGCCAGCTGTCCACAATCAGGCACGTGTGCCCGGTGCCTGCCCCTCGGCCCCAGGCCCCAGGCAGCCACACTAGCGGCAGGAAGGTGGGGGAAGTTCTGATTTACTCAATCCCCTACAGTCCCCAGCCCCACCTGCCCCGCCTTCCTCAAGTTCTGCCGCGGAGACCTGAGCTGTCCCTGGGCCCCTGAGCTGAGCTTGGCTGCCTATTTTTCACGACAAATCACTTCCCTTATTCGGAGCCCCAATCTCTTCATTGATAAAATTAAAGAATCGATCACAGCAATGGTTTTCAAACTTCGTTCCTCAGATCCCCAAGGTCAAGAGGGTCACAGCTTAATTAGCGGCTTCACTTGTATTTACTTGATATCTTGAGGTTCTAGGTTGTAGGGTCAGGAATGGCACAGTGCAGGTTTTCTATGATCCAGCAGACCGGGTAAAGGAGTCAGAATCCTCAGTGGTTTTTGCAGGCCTTTTATTGGCATTTACCAGGTGCACAGCAGGCAGGATGCTGGGGGGCCAGGAGGCTGGCAGGCCTCCCAGCCCCCAGCAAGTCTTCACTCTATCTGGGTTCTCCTGCTTTCTCTCAGCTTCAGCTTCTCTTGCTTCTCTCTCAGCTTCTGCTCCCTCTTGGCTTCTTGGCTTCTGCTGGCGTCCCCGTGATGCTGACCTTAAAAGCCCAGTCTCAGCCCAGGTGAATCCCATCTACCTATGCCCACACCCTACTCCAGGTGCCCGCCATCAGGCATGCATTCAGGACCGCAAGGATCCATCATGTGTCCTGATGGCGGGAGGGCAGAAAAGCCTGACATTTTTCCTTACCCTACATAGGTACACATCTCATTCAGAAGACAAAAGTTCTGTTGCTGAAGCATCTTTTAAAAACCACTGGCCTAGATGATGGTGAAGATTTCTCTCTGGTTTTACCTTCGAGTCTGCAGCTCTGGCCTCTGCAAGACTGGATCAGGTGCTTGGAGTGGACAGGGCCTGTGCGATCTCAGCCTTGACTTCCTCAGTGAGCTTCGGAGACCCGGTGCTCGGGACACTGCCCGCTACAGGACGAGGTGGGGGTGCAGGGAAGATGGAGCGCTCAGGCACTTTTTCAGAGATTTTTTTGGAGCTTTTTTGGCTCCTGTCACCCTCTACAGCTGCCACCTGCGGCTTTGTTTTCCTCCCAGGTTTCATTGGCCACAAGTGGTAACATGTTGGGGCAAAAGTGCTTGGGAGCACTAGCGTGGGGCGTGCACGGCCACCTGGAGCCGAGAGGCGTGAACATGAGGCGCGTGCAGCGGTGATTGTGGACACTGGGCCGAGAGGCTGGAGAGCATAGGGTGTGCGCTCCTATGAGTATCTAGAAGTAGCTGCCTGCTTCCCAGCCTCCTTGGCCCCTGCCCCTTGGTCTGCCTGTATCTAGTCCCCTGCTTCAGCATTAAAGGCTTGTCAAAGCTCCCTCCGGCTCCAAGATCCTTTATCCATTTGCCCAAATCAACTGTGAACCTGCCGTGCCTGTGCTGGTTGCCCCAACGTGGTGGCAGGCCGGGCAGGTGGGCTCCTGTTTCAGCTGCCTGACCCCTCTGTGGGAGGGGGTCTCCAGGCCGGTAGACAGGAGCTGGGGTGGGGAAGGAGGTTTGAGGGGACACGAGAGCCTTCCCGGGGCTGTTTCCTCCAAGAAGCCATCTAGGGAGACAGAACCTGTTTCAGCATCCTCAACACAAGCCCATGAGAAACACCAGCAACCCCCAGGTCCAGGCGCAGGAGGGAGAGAAGGTCAAGTGGGAGCCCCCCACCGGGTGTTTTCTGGGCATCAAAATGACCTCATGGGACTGAAGGTGGCACAGGGTCACCACTAAGTTGGACCATCAAGACAGAAAAGGGGCCTTCGGGCCTCCCTGGTGGCACAAGGGGTTAAGCACAGCACCGTGAAGCTATCTGCAGACTCTGCTGCATGAGTTTGATCTCTGGCAGGCTATGAAGCTACCCACAGCAGACCTCTCCTGACTCACCTGCTGCTCCCCTCAGCAGTGTATTTCAGTCAGTCTGCCTGTTCTGCTCCCCACTCTGTCTCTGGTGAATCCTCTCACCCCCCTGCATGTCTGCCTGTACCCCAGCTCTTGTATGCATAAATAAATCTTAAAAAAAAAAAATAAAAGGGGCCTCCCCACGGTGCCTCTCTGAGAACCAGAAAAGTGGCAGGAAGACAGTGAAGTGTGCTGAATCGGGAGAGCCAAGGACATGCCACCTGGAGAGGAGCAGGCAGGGGGCGGAGTGAGTAGATGGGGCATCTATTATCAGGTTCAGGCGTGTGTGTTCTAGTCTGAGAAATGTGATACATAGGCTTCTGGATTTATGGCGAGGATAGGACTGTAAATCATTTCGCAGACCCCGAACCATGACTAGAGCTTCTGAGGCTGGAATACATTACGGGGTGAGAGCACCTCCGGTGATGTGTCATAAATTGTGGACGTGTGGCCACTCCCGGGGCACTGGAAACATTCAGAGGGAGCAGGGGGGTAGTGTATGATGTGATGGTATGTGAAGGCACCGCCCAGGCCCGGAGAGGCACCCCAGGCAGCCCCGGGGTGAGGATAAAGCCCCCCACCCCAACCCAGGTCCTAGCCCACCTGTGGCCTCCATAACTGCATGATCTGGCCAAGCATCCCCCCCTTACAGAAAGGGGGACTTTGCCAGCTCAGTTTGCATCTTAGCTTTACCATTACTTAGCTCAATGATCTTGGACCATTTACTTGAATCCCCAAGTCTGTTTTATTGTCAGTAAAATGGAAATAATAACAACCTGTGAATGGATTGTTGTCCATTGAAAACTAATTTGTCCTTTTTCCTTAGACTTTGTTTAGATGGAACGTGTTCAGAGAGGGAGGGCCCCTCCCCAATTAGAGATATACCAAGATGGTCTGATCTAAGCATGGTCACGTCATTTTCTTTTTGTTATTGATTGGCTTAGGGCTGGACATGTGACCCGATTTTAGCCAATTAGATATAAGGAGAAGCCTATGAGGGAACTTCTGGGAAGGATTTTTCTTATATGTCAAGAAGTCCTGCTCCCATTTTCCTGCCATGAATAAGGTTGGGTGAGAATGTGATGCTCGGAGCTGTGGCAGCCATCTTTTAACCATAAGGTGATAAGCCTGAGGAAAAGTTAACACTTCAGGGTGGCGGAGCAGGAAGATAGAAAGGGACTGGCTCCTCGATGACTTTGCTGAGCTGTGCATCCACCCTGGGCTGCTTCTCCCTCTGGACGTCTTAGCTTTGATAAGAGAATGTGTTCCATGAGACTTTAGCAGGTACACTCTTTCCTGCATCAAAGCATTCCTCCCTGTATCACAGGGTTTTCACAGAATTGCGATGAGCTTCAAATAAGATAATAATGCAGGAAAATTCTAAGCTCAGGACTTGGCTCAGAGTAGGTGTTCAACCCAGGCTAGATTCCTCCCCCTGCTCTATTTCCATCTCTGGAATCTAGATTTTTTTTCTTGCTCTGCCAACCTCACTGGATTGTGGTAAGAGGCAAATGAGATAATTGTTATTTATTGCCACCATAATGCTGTAGTAACAAATAACCTCAAAACCTCACTTGCATACCACAATAAGCCTTTCTTTAGCTCACAAATCTGTGACTTTGCGGTGTAGGCTGGCTCCCCCTTCAAGGGGCTGGCGGCTGGCTGGCGGGCGGGGAGGTGAGGGGCCTGTTGGGCCATCTACTTCTTTCTCTCCACGGGACAGCTGGGTCGTAGGTACGTTCAAGGGCCCTAGCAGAGAGCAGGAGAGGATGGGGAACATGTAGCACTTCCTGTTGGCTAACATTCCCTTGGGCAAAGCAAGCAGCAAGGCTGAGGCCAGAACGTGACCCCCATGTAGAGAGCACTGCAAGTTGCAAGATACAGAGAGGAAGAATTGGCCCAAGTTTGTTATTTATTGCAATTGATCACCCTCATAATATGTATGGAAGGACACAGTAAATTGTAAAGCATTTGACAAAAGACAGTGATGATGATGTTGATGATTTAGACAATGACCAATAAAAGAAGACTTATATGAAAGGTCCAGTATAGGCAAATGTATAGAGACAAAAAGTAGATTAGTAGTAGCTTAGGGATGGTGGGGTTGGGGATCCCTATGGGATCCTGAGAGCCAGGAGAGCCCCCTGGGCATCCCTCCATTCCAAACCCAAAGTCTTTTCAGCACATGTCCTCACCTGCTGGTCTCAGCAATGGACAAGCCCGGGGGCCTGAAAGGGAACTGGGTATAGGTGATTTGCCATTCCCTCCCCCCAAGTTGGCCGGGGGCGCTGGGGCTGGAGAAACATATTCAGGGCAGTTTCAAAGATATTTTCTTAAAAAGATTTATTTATTTATGCATACAAGAGCTGGGGCACAGGCCAGAGGTTTGGAGGGTGAGAGGATTCACCAGAGACAGAGTGGGGAGCAGAACAGGCAGACTGACTGAAATACACTGCCGAGGGGAGCAGCGGGCGAGACAGGAGAGGTCTGCTTCGCCATATGGGTTTCTCTCTGGCCGGCTGGGGATCAAACTAGTGCTGCAGAGGCTGTGGATTGCTTCATAGTGCCATGCTTAACCCCTTGCGCCACCAGGGAGGTCCCAGCAGTTTCAAAGATATTAAGGGGCCAAGGGAAATTGCCTTGCTAAGAGAATTGCTCACATTTTCATGTTGTTCCAGAAAGGGCTGCTGGAAGGGAGGGATGGTGGGAGGTGGAGAGCCTGGGGGCTGAAGTGGCTCTCTTTGTCTTGGGCCTCACTAGGGGACTGGGCGGACTTGCTTCAGCACAGTTACTCTGAGGCAGAGGAATGACTGTATTAGTTCCACAGACGTGCTGACCCAGGTAAGGCTGGTGGGAGTTCATCTACCCATCCTCTCACCCTCCAACCCATTTACCCACCCATCCATTTACCCACCCATCCATTCACCCGCCCATCCTCCCACCTGCCCATCCACCCACCCACTTACCCACCCATCCATCCACCCCTCACCCACCCATCAATTTACCCATCCATTCACCCACCCGACCGTCTACTCACACTTCCTCCCATCCATCCACTTACCCATTCATTCATCCAGCCACTCACCTTCCATCTACTCATCTACCCTCCCACCCTCCCACCCCCCCACCAACCCCCACTTAACAGACACTTTGTGAGTCCTCTGTGTGCCAAGCACTGTTCTAGGCACTGAGAAGTAGCAGAAAAGACCTGCATGCATGGAGAGCAGATCCCAGACCTCTGGATTCCTCTGTTCCTGCCGAGAAGTGAGAATCAGCATTATTCTTGCAGCTGCCAAAGGCTAGTTCATGAATATTTTAGTCCTGAGAGCCAGGAGTTGGCTAGAGAAACCACACATCTCTGCCGGTATAGCCTGAAAACAGCCACTGACAGATGAAAATGATGAGTGTGGCTGCGTTTAATAAAACTTTATTTGCAAAAATGACCATCTGAGGGTCTCATAGGAGAAGCCCTCCTCGTGGGGGAGATTCCTGGGGAGAGAGACCTGGGAAGGACCCCTGACACCACTAGCTCTCACCCACCGCTGCATCGTAAAATCACCTGGGCAGCTTTCAAGCCTTACCCAGGTCTGAGCCCCACCAAGCCTAACCTAATCAGACTTTCTGGGGTGGGGGGCTGAGCATAGGTGGTTATTCCAGTTCCCCAGTTGGTTCTAAATGCATTCTGGATGGAAAACCATTCTTGGCACAGAACTTAATGCTAACAAATAGTAGCTATTACAGCATTTTTTATTTATCTTGGGTTTTTTTTTTTAAGATTTATTTTTTATTTATACAGTAGCTGGAGTATATGCCAGAGGCGCGGGGAGGATGAGAAGATTCACCAGAGACAGAGTAAGGAACAGAACAGGCAGACAGACCGAAAGCACTGCTGAGGGGAGCAGCGGGCATGACAGGAGAGGTCTGCTTTGCCATGTGGGACTCTCCCTGGGAATCAAACCTGCACTGCAGAGGCTGCAGATAGCTTCACAGCGCTGTGCTCAATCCGCTGCGCCACCAGGTAGGCCCTTTATCTTAGTATTTATTAGATTGACTTCTGTGCCTTCCATAGCATCTTGGGTGGTAGCTTCACAAAGTGAGAGGCAGGGACCTAGTGGAAGATAAAGGGCATTCCAGGCACAGGGAGTGGTCGAGCAAAGGTCCTGTGGTGGGATTGATTGAATGAACAAGGAGATCCAGCTCTGAGGACCCACTCAACCATCACCAGCCCTTCCAGTCGCCAGACTGCCTCCTGGAACCTCTCCCCTGCCCCGGCTTCTGAGCTCTGTCCCTCTGCTACAAGAATTCTCACCGCATCCTCTTGGTTTGGGGACTCGGCCTCAGTGAGAATCTGGCAGACAGGCCGTCTCTGTGGGTGGCCTCCAAGGAGCCTAGCACCCTGTGTGGCACATAGTAGGTACAGCTACTCAGGCTGAAAAGAAACTGACTTCTAATAAACATTGAAGTAGGAGAGACAGGGCAGGAAGGCTGAGTTTTCATTGCATGCAATGGCAAACACGGAGCTGTGGCTGGCTGAGCTGGGGCTTGGAAGCAGAAGCATGCTAGGGGCTCCCAGGGACCCTGTACTTCTCTGCACTGAAGGCCCCCAGCTCTGGGAGGAGAGGTGCCCCACCCCAGGCTCGGATGGGTGTGCTTCCCTGCCATCTCTGTCACACCCCCACAAGACACCCCCACACTGCCTCCAGTGATGCAGCAACTCCTCCCCCTTCCCCTGGAGCTTGCAATCCGTCCCCTCCCTCACTGCCAAGGCCGGACCCAAGGTGCCTGAGCCACGCTGCCTGACGGTGCTGGGCAGCCTGCCCACCGCCCAGGGTGGGAGTGAGGAGGAGGGAGGGGCCCTGAGAGGCAAACTCAGCACGTGTCCTGGCCTGCAGGTCTCATTGCTGGGAAAACCACTGGGCCTGGAAGGGAACTGGGTGCAGGTGATTTGGCCACAGGTGATAACTGCATTCAGAATCCCGCTGTCTCCTCTCGCATCTGCGACAACCTGGCAGGATAATATTGACAAAATTCTTTCCCGTGATTTATCTCAATTAGACTCCTCCAGCCGTGCTCTGAGCCTCCCTGGTTACCTCGTCAGGGTTCAGAGAACTTTCCCCAGGTGGCTCATCTGAGCAAAAGGTGTTGGCTTTTCAGCTGCTGTTGACGCGCCCTCACCTACCTGTGACTGGCCCACCCCACTGAGATAAGGGGGAGAATGAACCCTGTTTGGGCTCGCCTGTGGCTCCCCCCAGGAACTGGAGTGTCATGTTGGGGGGCTGGCACTCCAGCATGACAAAGCCAGCTTGGGGGTGACACTCATTCCCCCACAGAGGTCCATGGTCCCCAAAGGCCCCTCCCAGGCCAGTGTCCTCTCCATCCTCAGTCCCCACCACAGGGTGGAGAGGCAGCAGCATCCATCTGGATACAGAGAGCGTGGGATTGATGCGCTGTTTTTAGTTCCGTGGGAGAAGTCACAACAAGGGGTTGTAATTTCTCTGCAGTTCTCTCCTCGATGAGGCATCTGCTGGCATGCTGCGGAGCTTCTCATCTCAGCAGACAGGGGCTGTGTCTGGAGCCAGCCTCCCGGGCGTGGGCAGCCTCAAGGCCCTTTCTGCCTCCCAGAGGCACTTGGCTTTGCTCTGAATCAGGGGAACCACTTAGGGCCCTGCCCCCCTCTTCCTCCTCTTCTGCCCCCTCCCTCTCCCGCTGACTCACGCACCCTGAGTGGTACCTGCCCGCGTCTTGGTCATTTCTTGTTTCATGCTCTGAGCTGGGTGGGTGGGCTCCTCGATGCTGCCCCAAGCCCCCAGCACACCTAATTAGCCCAGTGGCTGATAGACCCTGTGCTTTGTCTGGAGATCTAGCAGAGAACAGGAACACCCCCTCTCCCCAATCCACCCCCCCAACCCCAGGGGAGCTGGCTGCCCCAGGGATGCTTGTGTTAAGGGCACCTTCCAGGTCAGGGGGCCTCGGGGCTCACCCAGGAAAACCCTCCCCTCCACGCAGAGCTGGAACTCAGACAATGGGAGTTTTGTCCCAGACCAGTCAAACATAGAGGGTGTGACATTGGGGGGAAAATTATTTTAGTTTCATAACAAAAAACATCACATTACCTGATGACGGAGCACACCTCCTCCACTGCAGGAGGCCCAAGGCAGGGACTGCTATTCAGAATGGGAGGCTTCCAGGCATGTACTGAATTACATCCCGCACGCCACGCCCCTAGCCGTAGCCAGAGCCACCAAGCCCATCTCTGCCCTTGCCTGGGGGCATCAGGGTTGCCAGTTACAGTTCACCAGAGGCTGACTGGGGGCTGATGGTGCACCAGAGAGCAGGTGCTGGCTGAGTGGTCAGGATGGGTGGGTAGGACTTTGCAGACCAGGAATGGGGGGTTGGAAGCAGTGGAGGGATTTCCAGTTGGGAGTGGGGGCGCTAAGGTGTACACCACATCAGCAGAATAGACACAGTTCAGCCTGCAAGGGCTTGACGGAGAAAGAAGAGGCGATTCTTAAATGGAGCCTGAGGGTCTTGAATACACGCTAAGATGCTGATGGCTTTCCACCTTCAGGTCTTTGCTCATCAGGGACTATGAACCCTTCAAGATGAGGCCAGCAGTGCAAAGGAAGCCCAGGGTGCAAAATGTAAGGAGGCACTCACTCTCTCGGGGTCGTGCAAAAGCAGGATGGTGTCAAAAGTGACTAAGACCTTATTTTGCATTCTAAGTGTCTTCCTTGTTCCACCCTAAGCTGGCCCTTCTTGTCCTGTAAGTCTTTACATTCTGAGGGCCGAAAAGAGTGCTCAACCACAGTAGGAGATTAATTCATGCTTACTGAATGAATGAATGCATGAATCAACAAATGCAAAGAGGTTTCTTTCTGTGTCAGGAATGTATTTGCCTTCCTCTTGGCCAGCCAAGGTGTGCCATATTTTTTTATTGCATATTTCCTTTTTGAAGCACCTTCAGATAATTCTCTCTGAGTCCTCAACTCTTAAATTACATGCACATCCAGTCTCCCAGCCAGAATCTATTGCTCTGTCTTGGAAAGAGACATAGATACATTGGGTACTCACAATGGGTATAATCAACTATCAGAACCCTTCCTGGACAGGCTCAGTAGTTCTAGAATATTCCAGGTCCTTGAATGGGAAGGGCCATCTGCTGCTGCTGTTACTGCTGCTGAGGTTTGGGGTCTTCCTCTCTTCACCCTCCTTCCCTGCTCTTCATGGGACTGGACTCAGAGAAGGTTCTGGAGGTGATGGCGCCAAACTGCCCCTCCAGACTACTCTCTGCTCACCAGGCCCGCTTTCCTCACTTATCACCTCTGGGCCACTCCAAGCTGACGGTAAGTCCTGCTATTATGGAGGCCCCAGGATCCTCTGATTCACCCACCCCTCACTGCCCTTTTTTTTTTTTTTTTTTTTTCCCATTGCTCTTTTGACTGAGGGCAGTCCTCACCATTCCGGAGCCCACGGCAAGAAAGGAGGTTAAACATGAACAGTTCCTGGGCTGTTGAAGCTGGGGGATGATTAATGATGCTTTTCAGAAAGGGTTGAGACATTCACATTTCTGTCCAGTTCAGGATCTATTTCAATCAGGAAGTTTCTCTTGCTACTCAAGAAGCAGATCAGTCCCCTCCCACGCTCTCCTCCCTGATGAGGGAGGACGGGCATGTGGCAATGTGTGGGCAGAGCAAACACCCAGGCCTGTGTCTGAGAGACGAGTTGGTGCGCTGGACCAGGACTGGTGCCCTGGCATCCGGTGGGAGCTGGTGTCCTGCAGACCATCTCTCATAGGGCACCAGCCTCCCAGGAGAGTTGTCACTAAAGTGTCAGTGCTCACCTGCAGCAGCTGCAGACAGGAGATGAGAAAATCTGCAAATAGTAACAAAGGGCTGGAGACACTGCCAAGCCCCAAATCTCCTGCATGGTGAAAACAGTTTGGAGCCCCCAAAGGAAGTCTGAGGTCTGCAAAAGAAAGAGCAAATTCTACTTAAATTGGGGAGAGAAGTTCTTTCCTCTTATTCAATTCTGGCCCCAGGGCCTTACTAGCTGCTGTGGTTGTTATTGTGCCTGAGTTCAGACCGTGCAGGGGGCTGCTGATGAGTGTTGCTTTTTCCTAGCTGTGCATCCTCAGGCAAGCTCCTTAATTTTGCTGGAACTGAGTTTCCTAACCTGTAAAGTGAAAACAGTAATGGTACCTACCCCTTGAAGTCATGATGATTCAATACGCCCTTAAGGAGGGCCTGGCACACGGTGGCTCCTGTAAGTAAGATCATCAAAATGTTTCCTAGCGTAATTAATGGTATTGGCCACTCATTCTGAGCCCGAAAGGGTCCAGTTATTTGAGATGGTTATTCTTTGTCCTTTTCATGAAGTGTAAGTTCAGGGACATCTTTAGATGTTATGGATACAGGGACAAGTGGCCCCCACTGACAAGTGGCCCCCACAAGTGGCCCCCGCCCTTTGGGAGGTACGACTCTGGAACCCAGAGGGCAGAACCAGCTAAGCAGCACCCCATCCCTCCTAGATGCCCTCCTTTGTATGTCATCCCCCTGTGCTGGGGTTCAGGTTGCGCACACACAGCACACCCCTGGCCTTTGGATCAGGCTGAAAGGGGCTCTGGATTCTGCTGTGAAGACCCTGCTTCAAGGCTGAGTATCTGTTTTCTCTTACCGGTGGCAGGGAGTGTCATCTCCTGCCAGGAGACATCGGCAAAGCAGAAAGGAGAAAATTTCAGTGTCCTGCTGGGATTTTTTTTTCTATTTTTCTGTGCAAAAGGATGGATTTTCTGCCATCACTGCTCAGGGCCTTGAAACCAGGGCAAGGTGGCATCCATTCCTGTCCCGCCTGGCAGCTGAAGGTGAAACTCCAGCAGTCAGACAGCAGCTGGAGAGGAGGTGGGGGGAGGGGCAAAGGTGGGGGGGCTGGCGGAGAGGCTATTTTACCTGATGTTGGCCTCACTGACCCTGACCTTGACCAACAATTTGTGAGCTCCGCATGCCCAGGCAGAGCTCGGTTCCCAGTAGCTTGCACTCTCATCGTATCTGTAGAATAGTACAGTAGCATACTAACTGTTTGTGCTAGATTATGGGGAACTATTGATTGGGTCTGTCCCCCAAGCCTTCCCAGCCCCTTCTTCATCGATTGTGCTGTGCTGTCCTGGCCACAGGAGCAGATGTCCTCCTGCCTTGCATCTCAGCCTCTTGGCCCACTTCCAATTCAGCCACAGCCGTGCTGGACAGTTCTGTCTTTCTCAAGCCGCAGCCACCTGGCCCTGAAAAACCGTGGAAGCTGGATGGGCCCTTGCACTGGCAGCCTGGACAGGAGGAGGAAAGAGAGGGATAATCCCCAACCACTGGGGAGGAGTAGGACTTTTGCCTCCTGTCCTTCAGGGGTCAATCTGGTGGTGCACCCTGTATGGTCTATGATGCTAACCAGCCTAATACCACCTTCACCGGCCATCCCACCAACTAGTCAGTTCCCTCTTGCTTCCTGCAGTCACCTCCCAGAATAACTACCTGTATTCTAGTTGTCTCTGGCGCCACATGTAGAGAACACACGGCTACCTATCCTGGCAAAGGTGATTGCTCCCAAAGAGGCATGTGACCCAAGCAGGACCCATCAGATTCCTTCCCTGGGAGAAGCTCTTATCCTTGAGAACTTCGTGGCATTGCTGGGGCTGGTGCCCAGTCTGCCATGTGAGAGAGACCAAGGCCCCGTGAAAGGAGAACCCAGCAGAGATGAGAGAGGGTTGGGAGAGTTTTGGGGTTTTGAGCCCACAATGTGAACTGGTGGTCTGGTTCCTTTGGTTCTTCCTCTGTGCTGGGAATCAGAAGTCTTCCTTGCAAACAAAGCTGTGAATCCCCCTGAGCTGGTGGAACTGGGGTCTGTTACTTGCAACTAGGAGAGGTCTGGCTAATAAGATGTTTCTGACTTCTCCACGGGAACAGGAGCTCCTTGAGCTGCCTGAGCAGCATCCACTGCTAAGGTCCTAGCATGGTGCTGGAGGCATCAGGTGCTCAGGAATGAATGAATGAATGAATCAGAGAGGAAGGATCATCACGTGTGCCTTGGCTGTTCTTTCTCCCTGTCCTCAGAGGGCTTTTCTTTGACAGCCTCTTTTCTCATGGTATAGGATAAGATTAAGATAGGACAAGATAATTAAACTTTATTTTTTTTTAGAATGTATAGAAATTAAGAGTAAAAAATTGAGCAAATGATTCAGGTCACTCTATGAGGGGAAAAGGCGGGACAAGGGAACTAAATGTACTGAGTGTCCACTATAACTTGATTTTCTATTTCATACACTTTTGACAACAACCATGCAGAATGGACGTAGTCTCCATCTTAAGGCTGTGGACGAAGGTGTGGGGTGGACAAGCACAATGCCAGGATTTTTATAGACAGTAATCTGTTGACCCAGGCTTTGAGTTAAGCTTTCCTAATAGGTAGTTGGTGGTTTTAATTACATTTCCCTATAAGCATCTTCTTACATATTTACCATCTATATCTCCTCTTTGGTGAATATTCACATTTTGGTTACCAAAAAAATTGGGGAGCTTCCTGGTGGCACAAGGGGTTAAGTCTCAGTACTATCAAGCTATGGCCAAACACTGCGGCATGAGTACAATCTCCAGCCAGGGAGCTGACCCACATGGCGCAGCAGACCTCTCCTGTTTCACCTGCTGCTCCCCTCAGCAGTGTATCTCAGTATATTTGCCTGTTCTGATCCCCACTCTGTCTCTGGTGAGTCCTCTGAAGCCGCTTACCTCTGGCCTGTACCCCAATACTTGTATTCATAAATAAATAAAAATAAATCTTTTAAAAATTGGTCATTTTGTTGGTTGTTTTTTATTGGCTTGTTATTGAGCTTTGAGAATTCTTTTTTGTGTTCTGGATACCAGTCCTTGATCATCTATGTGCTTTGCAGATTTTTTTTAGTCCTTCATTTTTATAATAGTATCTCTTCAATAGCAGATTTTTAAAAATTTTGATATAGTATGACATCAAATTTTTCTTTTACACTTGGTGTCTCTTGTGACCTGGACGTAGAATTTGAATCCAGATCTGGGTGTTCAGAGTCCCTTCTCTTAGTAAATCCAGTGCTTCTTCAAAGTCTGTCCTCAGACCAGTACTAGTGTAAGGGCAGGAATGGCCACGGTGCAGGTTCTCTATGATCCAGCAGACGGGGTAAAGGAGGAATCGGAGTCCTCAGTGGTCCTTGCAGGTCCTCTACTAGGATTTACCTGGTACACAGCAGGCAGGGGTGATAGGGGGCCGGGCGGCTGGCAGGTCTCCCAGCCCCCAGCAAGTCTTCACTGTATTTGGACACTCCCGGCGGTGTTCTCTCTCTCTCTCTCTCTCCCCCCCTCCCCTCCCCCACCTCCAGTGATGCCGCCCTTAAAAGCCCAGTCTCAGCCCAGGTGAATCCCATCTACCTATGCCCACACCCTATTCCAGGTGCCCGCCATCAGGTATGTATTCAGGACAAGGATCCATCATCTATCCTGATGGCGGGTGGGCAGAAAAGCCTGACATTTTTCCTTACCCTACAACTAGGCAGGCACTATCAGAATCACCCAGGGATCCTGTTAAAAATACAGATTCCTCATGCCCACCCTGGAGAATCTGCTTCTGTGGGCCCACATAGGTCTGGGAATTTGCATTTTAACAAACCCTCAGGCGACTGGGCGATCAGACAGGGGTGGAATGGCCCTTGGCAGCTCTGAATCTTGAAACCTGGCTACCTCCTGGTTTCTAGCAAAGAGTTGTTGACGGTGGCATTTGTGGATCTGTTTCTTATTGGGTCTCCTCCTCTCCGCCTCCCCAGCTCCTTAGCATTCTGTATTCCCCCAGATGATGGAGTCATGCTTTTGAGCTAACCAACCCATTCTTACTGCAGGGGCACAGGCTGCCCCACTCCACAGCTGACACTAAGTGGAACCAAGTGGAAACTGTGTAATTACTGACCTTGGTGGGAAGCACTCAAGTGCAGCCCCCAGAGCAGTGGGCGGCCACTTAAGTTGGTTTCCTCAACCTCCTGCTCAGTCAGAGGGTTCCCCACCTGGAGAGACTGTTATTTTAAAGTAACCCCAAGATTGGCTCACTGGAGTTGAGAAGGACATTTCTGCAAGTGAACAGCTGTGCCAGCCTCCAAATAAAAGAAAACTGTATTCATCTGCAGCAGGGGGTGGGGGTGGGGACCTGCAGCGTGTTTGGCTGAAGAGCATAAACGAGCATCGGGAGTTTTTAGCAACTTTCTCTGGCATGTCAGATTGTGTGACCTGGTTTCTCTCCAAGCAGACCAGGGGCACGTAGGGTACAGAAATGATGTCACCTTTCAAACCAGGGGCACCCAAAGGGTCTAGCAGGTAAGGGAACTGAGATCTGTTGAGCCCCTGCTATGAGCCAGAGCTCGATAATTTATTTAATCCTTCTGATAACCCAGAAGGTTGATACTACTGTTTATATTTCACAGACGGGGAAACTGAGGTCAGAGAGATTATAGAATAGAATAGGTAGGGAGTGCGGGTGCCAGGATTTAGAATGTAACTGAATCTGAGCTGCGGTCAGCAAGAAAACTCAAAATACAGCAGCTTAAAGAACGAATTAATATTTGTTTCTTTTTCTTTTTTTTTTAATATTAAATTTTATTTTTATATTCCCCCATACAATTGCAAACGCCCCATTCTGACCCCAATCCTTCCCCTCCCGCCCCCCACCCCCCAAAAAGTGTCTCTGGTTCATAGTTTTTTGTTGATTTTGATTTTCACTTTCTTATATTCCTTTTCCTGGTCCCTTATTTAAGTTTTCTAGATTCCTGCTATGAGTGAGACCATCCAGTATTATTTGTTTCTTTTTCTAATAGAAAGGTCCAGAGGAAAGCTCAGCTGCAGAGACCCAGAATCCCACCATCAAGTGACTTCCCAGGGTCCCTGCAAGCCAGGGCTTTCTGCAAAGAGCCAGGGGGTGTGCATTTTAGCCGGGAGGGATGTGGGTCTCGGTCCTTACTGTGAAACTCTGTAGCGAACCAGCAGTCACAGACAACATGTAAATGAATGGGTGTGGCTGAGTTTCAATAAACCTTTATTTACAAAAACAAGCTTCAAGGCAGGATTGGACCCAAGGATTCTAGTTTGCTGACCCTAGAACAGTCTTTCTCAAAGTGCAGTCTCATGTCACAAGCAGCATCTGGAAACACTAGAAATGCAATTGCTTAGCAGTCCCCAGACCTACTGAATTGGAAACTCTGGGGTGGGGCCCGGCAACCTGCATTTATCCGGCCCTCTGGCTGATTCTGATGCACGCAGGAACCCCCCACCCTCCCCACCCCAGAGCCTACTTCTCAGCCCTGGCAGCACTAGAGCACCCTTTGGGGAGTTTTAAAAGCTCTCAGTGTCCAGGCACATCCCAGGAAATTACATCAGATGCTCTGGAGTAGGAGCATTTTTAAAGCTCCCTGACCACCTCTAAGGTCCAGCCAGCACAGAGAAGCACCGGCTGAGGCACTGCTCCCACCTGCCTCAGCAGGGCTGGCCCCCCACCCCACAGACCTCTCTAGGGGGGCCCTCCATGCTCCTGGGATCTGGGTTCTGGTATCTTCCTTTGTGCTTCCAGCGCCCTCCCCCCAGCACCCTGTCTCCTGCCTTGGGACTCTGTATGGGGCTCCATGATAGGGAGGCTCTTGGTTAGGTTTGCTAGACTAGCCTATCTCTGGAAGGACTGGAACGGGGGAAGGGGTGACATTGTGAGGGGTGGGGTGAGAGTGAGGAATGGAAATCCAACTGGAGGAAGAGAACCAGCTATCCCTGAGCCTTTACGTAGTGGGCACTCCCACAGCACTTCCCGTGCACCTGCAGTATTCTAAGTGCCTCTCAGTCACCCTCTGGGTAGGACCTCTCATTACCCCCACTTTTAAGACAAGGAGATCAAAGCTCTAAGAGGTCAGGCGACCTGCACCGGATTTCCTGAAAGTCGCAAGGAGTAGAGTCACGATTCAACGCAGGGATTCTGGGTCTATTGCTGAGCTGCTGGCTGCTCTGCTCTGTGACCTCCCAGCAGCCACCGTGGTGTTATCATTCCATTTCACAGATGGAAACACTAAGGCTATTAACTGAGGTCACAGAGCCAGGAGCTGGGGGAGGCAGGACTTGCACCCAGGACTCTGCCACCAAAGCCCTTGGATTTGCCAGTTTGCTCCACAGCCTGGTTTGGGTTCCCCGCCCTCCTTGCCTCCATCTGTCCGCCCAGCATATTCTGGGTCTGCACATGTGTGACTGACTCACTGGAGAGCAGGGGAGCCCGTCCTCTGGAGGGAGAAGGCAGGTTTTATTTCTATTCAGAGCCATCTTAGGTCGGTGCTGGGAAAGCTGCCAAGTCTCGCTGACACATTTTCCTCTGCTGGAGCTGTGGGGTGGGTGGGCAGCCCCCCATGACACCAACTCCTCAGATGCATCTCAGTACCCCAGGGAAGATGGGCATGCCTGCTTCATCTGCCTTAACTACAATTTCGTTCCCCCGGGAAGTTTGCTGGAGTTGCTAAACCTCCCCCTCCCTTGCTTCCTCTCTGCTCTGGTCCTGGGCTAAAAGACACCCCAAGAATCCACTTGTTCCAGGGTTGCCTTGAGGCAGTTGCAACAATTCCAGTCACTCCCATTTTACAGGTTCAGTGATTGAGGTTTGCAAGGTTCCTAATTGGATTGTCCTCTTTCTGCCAGTCCTGTGATTTCCCACAAGTCCCTGATGGCAAATCGCTTGGGGCAATTGTCAACTCTCTGGTCCTGTGTGCTCCTGTGTAATAGCTTAGACCCGGGACCAGGAACCTGCCACTTTGCGGGTACCCTAGGGGATTCTTATCACTCAAGGTGATGGGGAATACTGGCAAAGAGAGACCGCTAATGCATGTGGGATTCTCCCCAATTCAGATGCAAGACCTGACCATCTTTGCATCAGATGTACCCAAAATTGTTCCAGTTATCCCGGAAACTTGGGTGAGTCTTGCTCGTCTGGTTGCTTATGGAGCTGCATTTTCCCTCCTGTCCAACCCAGGAAACCAGGCAGGGGCCAGTGAAATATCCTGCCCTTTCTAGTCAGTTCTGCTGTGTTCTCTGGGCTGTCCTCTGAGGGTCATCAGAGAGGCTCCACTAGTGGTCTCAAACACAGGAATATCTTAGCAGTCACGCTGGCTGCCCTCTCTCTCTTGGATTCCTCACGCTGAGGGAGAACCAGCTGCCAGGTTGTGAGGACACACAAGGACCCAACAGAGAGATGGTCAGAGACTCACATGGTGAGGAACTGAGGCCTCCCTCAATAGCTAGCCAAGACCCAAGGCCTTGGGCCAACAGCCTTGAGAAGCCACCTTGGAAGCAGATCCAGCAGCCACGTCACACCCGTGGCCCACGTCAAATGACTGCAGCCCAGACCAGGGTTTTGTCTGTAACCTCCTTAGAGACCCAGAGCCAGACATCCTGGCCAAGCTGCTTCTGAATTCATAGAAGCTGTGATATAATGTTTACTGTTGTGAATATTAGAAATGAAATATTTTAGTCTCCACTCCCTGCTCCTGGCACAGAGCTCCTAAAACCCTTAACATTTCCTGGGTGACGGAGTGTATTTTGTTCTAAGGAGGCCGTTCTCAGGATATCTTGGACAGCCTCAGGCTAGACGCAGGATGGGGGCTGGCCCCAGGAAAACCAAGACGTGAGTAGAAGCTTGGAACTTTCCTGGGAGGTGCCTGTGCCTCTCCCAGAGCCGGGGTGCTGCTCCCCTCTTTCTCCCACACCCCTTCTGCACCTCCCTTCAGGCCTTTGTTGGGACACTCAGCCACATCTCTCTGACCCACAGCTTCCAGCCTAACCCTGCTGAGCTCACAGCTCATTGCTGACAGGCTGCATGGGCGCCAGCTGCCCCAGGAGCTGCCTGTGCCTGACTCTATCCTGCCCACCCTCCTCCTGAAGAAGCCGAAGAAGCCCCCAATCTCCCTGGTGCTCACTGCGAGGAGTCCGGCCTCCTCCTGCTATTCAGACCTTCTCCCCTGAGCCACTGCCCCCTTCAACAGCATCTCTCCAAGTGGTAGGAGTTGGGGGTCCAGGTATCTTAGGGCGAAGTCCTTCTGTAGGCGCCCGCATTCCCCCACACCCATCTTCCATGCTAGGAGCAGAGGAAAGGCAGATGGATGGGGTGTCTGCACAGTTTGCATGGCAAGGTGGGGGGACAGGCTGATAGGGCAGGCCCCGGGATGGGCAGATGGACGAAGCACCCAGCTCTCCTCTTCCCTGAATGGTCGTGGGAGGAATGAGGTCACGCCCCACGCCTCTTACAGAGATGCTGAGAGTGTGAATGAGAACAGCTTGCGAGGGGCTCGGACCAGCGTGTCCCGGTGAGGAGACCTGTTGTGACCTTCCGGGCCTGGCACTGAACCAGGCGGGGGAGTCGCGTGGCCCGGCTTGCTGTGCCCTTTCAGCCCACGTCAAAGGCCCAAATGGCCCTATACTCTGCAGGGCCTGGCTAATTTGGGGAGGGGACTTGGATTTCACTAGTGCGGGGGTGGTGGCTGGGGGTACGTTATAGATTTCCTGGGTGTGTGCACATGAACAGTTTTTTTCTTTCCTGGAGTTTCTGCAGCTACTCAAAGGGGTCTGAGTGCCTTTAAAGGGTCCCACTCGGTACCAGTCTATGTGAACTGGGTCCACATGGATGTTCATTCCCAGCAAATCTGATTTCCAAGTTCAAGGGCTGTCAGCATTCATCCACAGAGGTCTCGTCCTGTCACCTGAACCCCTGACACCTGACACTTAATCCCCTTCTGGGAGCCGGAGTTCAGCCCGGCAGGGGCAGGTGCATCCTCTGTCCTCCTCTTCCTCCCAGGCACAGCTGGCTGCCCTTCTCCTGACAGTGGGCCAGCCTGAAGCCCAGGGAAATCAAGACATCTGCTCCCCGCAAAGGTCCTACATGTCAGTAGTTTCTTCCCAAAGGCTTTTTTTCTTTTAATTGATTTAAATCTATGGGTTTCTGCCTTGAATAGGGTTTTGGAATGTTTCCTGAAACTGAACTTGGCTTACCTACATGAAGTACAAACAGGACTGTTTACACTCAAAGGCATTTGATTATGGCAAAATGATGTCTGTCTTGGTCTGGTCTAAATTCCTCCTCCACCCTGCTTTAACTTGAGTCTGCAGGCTGACCTCAGTGTGCTCAGGCAAGCCAAGAAAGCACAGCAAAGAGGGACTGCCCAGTCCCCATGGAGTGTGAACTTTTTTTTTTTTTTTACATCTATAAACTCCTAAAAATGCCTATGAATATCAGATGAGCCGAAGTTGGGTGACGGGCTCAGGTTACACAAGAGGCAGTGTGGTCTAGTGGTTAGGGCATGAGCAATAACCAGCTGCGTGGACATAGCTGCGGTATGCCTGAGAGCTGAGCCTCAGTTTTTTGAAAAATAGAATGAGACAGTAATGACCTTGTACATTTCTATTGCAAATTTGGTAATTTTATATACTTAACACACATAAAACAGCCATGCTTTATGTTAATGATTATTGTTCATGTTTTTTAAGATTTTACTTATTTATGCATATAAGAACTGGGATGCAGGCCAGAGATGCATGGGGGGTGAGAGGATTCACCAGAGACAGAGTGGGGAGCAGAACAGGCGGATCTACTGAAATACACTGCTGAGGGGAGTAGTGGGCGAGACAGGAGAGGTCTGCTGTGCCATGTGGGTAGCTCCCTGGCTGGGGATCGAACTTATGCTGCAGTGGCTGGTGATAGCTTCATAGTGCTGTGCCTTAACCCCTTGCGCCACCAGAGAGGCCCCTATTGTTTTATGTTTAAGGTGGGCACTGTACTCAAGAGTGGAAAAGAATGACTGGCTCTCTGTTGTCTCCCTCTGAGACATCGCCACCGATGATCTATCTCTGAGACTTAGTTTTCCTTCTCTTTCCTCTGAATCGAGTCGACCAGTTCAAGACCAGTGTCTCCTGGGCTGGTGCTAAGGCTCGTCCCCTTCCACATCATCAGTTAAGCTTAGTTTCCATTGAATTAAGTTTGTGAGAACATTTCTTCTTTCCAGTACCTGCACATTTATTTTCCCATTATTTTCTTGTGTCTTACATCAATAAACACAATAGCTATTTGAACAATGCATGGGCACATTGTAACGGCCACTTGGGCTGAAGATGCTCAGAAATGGGACACGTGGCTGGGGTTCCCTTATGACATTGTAATGTTGTTGTCCGTGGATGTGCAAAAGTCTGCATTTGGTAGGGAAAAATCAACTTAGGACTGTCAAAGTCTACTCACTGTATAAGATGCTGGCAAAGGCTCGGAAGCTAGAGACCATCGGGGCTGGGCCATATTTCTGGGTTCAGATCATGAGCTGCTTGTTGAAAGAACAATTTGTTACCACAAAGTGGGAGAGAGACAGACAGGCTCTGTCTCTAGCAGATCCATTCCAAGAGAGCTGGTTATAAAGCAACTATACACGAGGTGTCATTTTTAAAAAGAAAATTCCATTATAAAATTAAGATGGTCTTCTACAGGAAAATGGAAGGTTTTGAAAAGTTTTGGTGATGGGGCCAGGTCTATGTCACGCTGGGATTGTGACGAGAACACTTTTAATAATTGCTGTTCCTTCCTGTAGCAGAAGCTTAAAAGGAGGAGATTCTTAAATGGAGTTGCGCTGAGTTCTACTGTGTACTCAGCTTAGGAAGTTACAGGAAATAGCAGATTCTCAAGCGGCCTTCAAATGGGGGCCAGGTGTCTTTCCTTAAAGCTGATAACTTTCAGGAACGGTGCCAGTCTTTATCCCACGTGTCTTTGTCTGCTTTTGGGATTGGGGTGAGTTAGACAGAGCTGGAGTCCTGCACTCTCCTTTGCACCGACAGTATATGTAATCTTGGTATTCTTCTTTCTAGATTCTAGAGGTTGGAGAGGACACCTGTACTCAGAGCAGCCTGTCTAGCACCAAAACATTGAGAGAGGCCCGAGACCAATGGACAGGACAGCCCTGCATATAGAAATAATCTGGGGCCCAAAGGGGGTGCCATCACCAGCCAGCACTTCCCAAGGACAGGACACTGAACTCCTCCCTTCACATCTGGTGGTCATGGTTCCTGCTGCTGAATTCTGGGAGTTGTTTTGGTGGTGGGTGCTTACTAAATAGACAAGGGATGGTGACTATCATCGTGTAAGTTGTATAAACATTTGTGAACTTTTTTTTTCCTATTTCCATCTTCTAGTCCTGTCAATCCATTGGGCTAGTGAGGTCAATAATATCTTCTAAGCCTCCAGGTTAGGCTGACTGCCACTGTACCCACATCTTCATGGGAGCTCCAAGTTGGTTCCAGAGACTTGGAAGAGGCCCACCTTGGCTTCACCATTGCTCAATGATCTTATCACATCTTATGCTTCTCCAGATGATACAGTTTCTCCTATCTCTGGGGGACATTAGCACTGAATGTCTCTGGTTCTCAGATGTGGGGGTTCCAGGAAGTCACATCCAGACTCATGCATGGCTCTTGCAGCTGACAGAGCGGGCTGGCACGTGCCATTCCACCAGTGTGGAGGCACATTTCATGTATGCATTGCTTCCCCTTGAAGACACCTTGACTTAAGAGGTCTCAAAAATAAACTACAGCTCACTTTTATCAAGCCTGAAAAGAGCACATTTTTGTAAAGTTAATTTACTTCGAAGAAGGTGTGATTAAATTGTTCAGGCTCACTTGGAAATCTGTTATGAGGATGTCTGGCATGAAAAAAAAATTGCTTTCCTGATTATGAGAGTAAAGTACTCTCATTGCAAAGAATTAAGAAAATGCAGAAAGGTGCATAGAAAGGAGTAAAATCTCTGAATCTTCCTTCTCAGAAATAACCATGATTAGGATGTAATGTACCCCCTTTTTTTTCTGTGCACAACTCTTTATAAAATAGGTGGCACTTTGTATCTGATTTTGCTTCTTGCTTTTTTTTCACTTTATACAACAGGCACATTTCCCAATGTCATTAACTGTTCTTCAAAAGCCCCATTTTAATGACTACATAATATTTCATTGTCTGGTTATACCAGAATTTATTTGGCCTGCTCTCTATTTGTAGGCATCTGGGCGGTTTCCATTTTTCATGATTATAAATGATGCTATGTGAATATTCTTGTCCCAGAAAGCTTTATCTGGGTTTCTGATAGTTTCCTTAGAAGAAATTCTCAGAAGGAAATTAGAGTCTCAGCTCTGCTATGTTCTATCTGTCTGTCTCCTTACAGCTTTGCTACAATGCCTGCTACAATGCCTGCCCTACCCCAGTGGGGCACCTTTGTTCCTTTGAGGCCTCCCAAGGGCCTGGACTAGAGGATCTTGATTCACACTGGGGAGAGCATCTAAGGGGGTCTGCAGGCTCTCCGGCCCATTTACCGGAACCTGCTCCGTGCAAAGCAGAGCTTCCCCTGCAGGAATCATTTTATAATTAACTTAGAGACTAAAGCATATTTAATTAACCATGGAAACCCTCCCGGCCATCTGCCTCTGTTTTTATTTTGAGGAGGAAGGCAGATCTTTTTCCCCTTAGCTCCCTCTTTTTGGGAAAGGAGATCATTTCCAGCAGCTTGGTCTGGAGCAGGCCTCTGCCTTGCTGGTGTCCCTCAACCTGAGGAGGCTGGTGGGCTCAGTGGTGACCCTAGGCTCTGCTTTGGAAGGTCTGAGGCCCTGTCAGGGACTGGCGAGGCCAGGCAGAGGCAGCACCTGCTTGGCCCACATAGGTCTTTCAAGGGCCTAGTCTTTGCCACTGTCTTGAAACCACAGGCCTCTAGACCCTTTGTGCGGGAGGGAAACTGAGAAGAGGCCAGTGCTCTCCTTTCTCAGGTGAAGAAGCAGAGGCCCGAGAGGCTCAGGAACAGAGTCTGCTTCTGCACGCCTTTGTCACTTCCAAAAGGGAGGGCTTTGACTGATTTCAGCCTCCACCGCCAGAGGATTTAGAGGGATTCCAGGGCTATTAGAGCCCATGATGTCAGAGCACTTTCAAACGTGTGAAATGCGTTTCCCACATCCCATCTTGCAGGATGCCTGGCCCAGACAAGGGGCAGGAGAGGGAGACTCGGAGCTCCCCTGTCTTGTCTGTAGTCACATAGCCATGGGTGAGCATGGAGGCCAACATGGAAGCTAAGATCTGAATTGCTAATATATCAAAATGGTACTCCTCAAGTCTCCTAGCAGGGAATTCACTAAGAAAGATTCAAAAGAACATTAGGCCAATAATTTCTCATGACAGCCCCTCCTCCAGGAAGTCTTCCTGGGCTCCCCCCACCCCTGGGCTGAGTTAGAAGGAGAACTGGTTCTCTTCTCCTTTGTCATTCCACACATACCTCAGTATTACACCCTAAGGGTCACACTTTTATGCCTTATCCCCAGTTCGAGCCAAGGGGTTATCTCACACCAGTTGGTCAATAAAAGGTATCGATTTCAATGAGACTGAATGTACATAAAGGTGTGATTGCTCCCAGAGCCTCCCCTCCTCCTCCTCTTTTACAGTGGCAGGGGCTCATCAGGGATCCCTCTGGTGAGTGAGTGTCATGTCTTAGGATGTCCCTGAGGACGGCCATATGGATCCCTTCATGCCACCAGCCTGACCCCGTGCCCTCATCCTGTAACTGTCAGGCAGATGGGAATCTAGCCCACAGACCTTGGCCAGGCAGCAGCATTACCTTTAATAGATGTGCAGACAGGCCTAGAGGGGACATGGGATGTCTACTTCTGGGGACAAAGGCATCAGGTTGCCTAGTGCTTTGGGGGAAATTCATCTCCACCCTGTGAGGCTCCTTTCCTCCTCTGTTGGAAGAGGCAGTCTGACTGGACCCTTCCATCCCCGATGTTTGTCCTATGACTCCAATTATAATGACCCCTGGCAGGGGCAGGAGTGGCAGGATGAGGATCAGGGTAAGTGATGCAGAGTCCACTCCAGCAAGTAGGGACATGGGGCCTGCTACCCAGGCTGGAATGCGTCCTTCATATCAAAGGTTCCGGTGAAGCAGGAAAACGCAAAGCTTTGAAGAGCTTCTGGGTCTACTTTAATGTTCCTGGCAGGCTGAAAATCTCTCTCCTTTTAAGATGTAAAAGATTTTCTTTCAGAGGCTTGTGTTCAATCATTTTCTATCCCTTTCCAGTCTCTACAGGCCACAAAAAAGGCAAGGGAATCTGCAGTGATGAATTAGGGATCTATAGCTATCCTTCCAGAACTGCTTATGTCAAACCCAAAGCAGGTTTGGCTCTACTGAAATAAGATTAACCAAGAAAAGCCCCGATGGCAGAGTGCTGGGTGCACCCAAGCCAGAGCCACACTGAGTTCCCCCCCCACCTGCCTGTCTCAGTGCCTGCACCCCAGTCTGGCCAGCTAGTTCCTGCAATACAGTAAAATGAGGGTGAAGAGCTTGTTTATTTCTATCAAGGGCATGACCCACACAATGGAAAAATAAATCCACGGAGGAAGATGAAAGTAAAATGCAGGTCCATTCAAGGAGATTTGAGGGGAAAGAAATAGAAAATGTTTCTGTCATTTGCTTTTACAAATCAAGAATGGGGGACATGTAACTCTAGTCAGTCAATAGAACCAGTAATAAAAATACACCTCAGTTATATGCAGTGACCAGGTATGGCAGAGAGGTTGAGGGGCTGCAGCGGGAGGGGGGCAAAGAGGAGCAGAGGGCGGGGCGGTGGGAGAGAAGCAGAATCAGAAACAGGTGCCTGGAAATAAGAAAAAAAATCAGAACTCAGCAGTGGGGGCGGGGGAAGGATGCAAGCAGCGCTGTCATAGTCGAAGAAACATAAAAATGCAGACAAAGAAAGAAAAACGGGCCCCCACAACTCACACAGACACTCGAGGTGAAGAAGGACAGAGATGGAGAGGCCAGAGCAAGAGCAAGAAACACATTAAGAGGCAGATGAGAGGGAGACGAGCAAAGATTGAGCTCGTCTAGAAAAACAGCTATTTCGAATGAACAACACAGCCGTCTCGGGTTGCTTGATTTTTTTTAAAGAGACAAACATTACCAAAATTACTTCTTTTTTTCAGAATTACTTTGTAATGTGTTTTCATTCCAATTTAACTTTGAGAGGCACAGGCATTCTTCACATTCCATTTTCCTCATTTGCAGTGGCAGAAAACCCCTGGTTCACAGCTGCGGGGCACCGAATACCTTTAAAGTACTGTGGTGTCTGCCCCGCCAGAGACTGGGGAGGTGTCACCTCTCCATCAGGGAAGACCACATTCAGCTCAACCCCATAGACCCCCCAGAGTAACACCTTCCTTATTCAGAGTCCACCAATGCAGAACCAGGGGGATTCAACCAGGGTCATTTGCTCACCCCTCCACTCTGCTGGGGGACAGATTTGCTGAGGGAATGAGTAATGAAAATGAAGTGGCTATGGATGGAGGTGTCGAATGAATGAAAAGAACAAGCACCAGGCACTCGGCCACATCAGACCTGGCAGTTAGCACCCCAAACCCGCCAAGCACCCCAAACCTGCCAAGCATGTTCACAGCTCTGAGAAACACCCCCCTCTCCTCTCCTGCCTCTGCTGCTAAAATCCTTGCCATCCATTGTTCATCAGCCAATTCATAGGTGTTAAACATCTTCTCTGTGAATCCTTGCAACAACCCCAACTCTCTGGGGGTTACTCCTTCCTGCCTTTGGATGCCTGTCACCCTCGCAGGTTGCAGCTACGTGGGGTATATTGTATATGTAGGTATGGCTCAGCGTGTCCCCTGAAAGCAGGCTTTCTCAAGCTTGCTAGGCTGGCCATGGCTTTGCTTTGGGGTGTCCCGTGCATTGTAGGATGCTCAGCTGTATTCCTTGCCTCTCCCCACGAGGGGCCCATAGCCCTATCAGTCCAGCTGTGATAAATGAAAGTGTCTCCAGTCCTTGTCAAATGTCTGCTGGGTGGTAACTTCACACCCCAAATTAGGTAGTAGGGAGGTTTATAGTTCAATGGTTTCTAGTATTTTCAGAGTTGCACATCCATCACTATGACCTGATTTTAGAAACTGCCTTAGAAGGCATTTTCTTTGGAAGTGGTTGTGTCAGACCTCAGAAACGATGCATCCTCTGGACTCCCATGCCTGACACAGAAAAGGCACCCAGGTTATGTTAAGGAAGATTCCAGATGCTTGGACCTCACCCATGCCTGGGGGGACATACAATGCTATGCTAATCGTGGAAACAGGAGGGTGTCAGCACCGGGCACTGCTGTCAAATCCACGGGTCTCTGTTGCTTACATACTGCCTGCTCTGGGCTGTGGGGCCACATGCAAAGAATATAAAAGAAAGCTCCTACATTTACGGCACTTGTGATGCTCTGGTTTGTCAGAAAAGGCCCGCGGCCACATCACAGGAGGCTAATGGAGCAATACTGGCCATTTCTAATGAGGTTCTGCAGTAGTGCGTGTTCCTCGAGAAGGGGCTGGGACTAAAGAAGGGAAAACCTGCTTTTCCCATGGAGGGCTTAGGAAACTACAGAGAACTTGACCTGGGCCTTTAAGCATGGGTGGTACCCGGATGAGTGGAGCAGGGGTAAGTGGGGTATGGCCTGAGCAGGGAGCCTCCTCCTTATGAGGCGGACCCAGCCAGCCAGGCCCAGAAGTTGGGTCTTGATTCAAGGAGTCTCCAAAGAGGCCAAGAGTCTCCAAAGACATAGGTCCTGAATAGCTTTCAGCAGGGCTACCTGGGATACTCATCACAAATGCAGATTCCCGGGCCACCTGGGCTTAGTGAATCAATTTCTCAGGTGTGAGCCCAGAACCTGTATTTTTCACCTGCTTCCAGGATGATGCTGATGCTTGGTGAAGTTTGAGAACTACTTTCTTGAGAAGAGGGGCATTGCATAATCTTAGCAATAGTCTTGGTCTTCCATTACATATAACCTGCGGGGTTAACCCAAGTCTTCCAGGCTAGTGGGGCTCAAATGGCAGTGGGGTTCAAATCCTGGTCCTATCACTTCTGGCCACCCATTTTTGGGAATGTTACTTGAAACCTCTGTGCCTCAATCTTCTCATCTGTAAAATGGGATTTACAACATCCCTACCTCATAGGGTCTTGGTGACTATTGAATACGTGGAGACACGTACATCCTTAGCGTGGTGCCTGGTAGCAGAAAGTAGTCACTCAGCCCTAGTCAGCACCAGCATTATGGTTATGTTAGTGTCCGATGGTTGCTGAAGCTTGGCAGGTCTAAAGCCACCTTCCTTTAAAACATGGTCTGTCACCCATCACTGTCCTCTGTGTCCCCCAACCTTGCTCCAGCTACTCCCAAACCTGAAGTTAACTGGGCAGAGATACTCTGGGCATGAGTCGATCATTGTTCACTCTCCTGGCCAGGTCACCAGCTCATTGAACACCTACTATGCAACCAGCTCAGGGATGTAATTGAATTGCGGAGGCCCAGCCCCCAGTCTCAGAATGGACTGACTTCTCGGGATGCTTCATCAGTGAAAGATGGATTTTTCAGCCTCTAGATTTATGATGTGCCAGCAATGGGAAAAAGCTGGTGTGGGGGAGAGGTAGGAAAAGAATGGAAAGGGACCCCTCGCAGGTTTGGAGGGTGATTGTCTGAGGCAATTTGAGAAAAATTTGGGGGCCAATGGTGAGGGGCCCGGCCAGAATGTAGAGGCCAAATAGAAAGGATGGACAGCTTTCAAGGCTGGAGGTTAGCAAATAACGGAGGAGCAACTAAGGGAGAAATAAAGGACTCAGAAGGAAGGGGGGAGAGAGGGCCAGAGCTGGTCAGGGCCAGGGCCGAGTATGTGCCTTCAGCTCTGTGACCACTCCAGGGCTCAGTGTTGTGCTTTGTGCTTTGAATATCCGACATGGCAAATGGTAATCTTTTCAGACGCAACACTGAGCTTCAGCGAGGTTAAGTACTTTAGCTAGGGACACACAGCGGGTAAAACAATCAATCTGACTCCAGACTCCATTCTCTTCATCCCTCGGACTCCTACTGAATGAATACTTGAGGGCTGTGGGTGGGAGAACATGCAATCGGGGGTACTGGAAAGGGGAGCCTGGCTCAGCCTCCCCTCTGGAAAGCTGGAATTTTGGGAAATAGAAATGTTCTGTTGCTGATGGGTTTTCCAGCAATGATTTCAGCCTGCTTGAATTTTCACACTGCAGTTTACAACCTTGACCACTGATGTTTGCTCACTTATTTCTTCTTTTTTTTTAACAGTAAAAAAGCCACTGAATTTTTAATCAAATTGAGCTTGAGCATTTAATAGTGCATCAGAAAGGCCTTCATGTCTAGGGTGAGGGTAGTGGTGGGGGCAGGGGTGGGCAGGGAATGGAAACTTCCTCCCATGGGGGAAGGAGGGACCCTAGGGAATCCCTCCAGGGTCTGGCACAGGGGGGCGGAAGACCAGTCTCACAGGCCTTCCATGGCAAGATTTCCAAGTTCCCTGGGGAACTGCGTCTTCAGGGCCAGGAGCTGGTAGAGAACTGCCAGCTGAAGGGGGAAGGTCTAGTTCAGGTGGTAGAGGAGGGAGAGGAGCTGCGGGAGGAGGAGGGAAAGGATCGGGAACTGATGAACTAGGAAATGGGGGGAGGAGAAAGAGGGAGCAGTGGAGAGAGAAGAGAAGCTTTGGGCATTCTCTTTCTTTCCTCATTGCCCCGCAGGAAGCCCACGATTCCTGAGCACCCACCTTAGGCGGGGTGCACGGTGTGCATGGCTGAACAAGGCAGGGACGACCCGAGGTCCCCGCAGGAGCTCGCGGTGCAGACAGGAGGAGGGAGGAGATGCCAAGGGGCACGTGCAGGGCCTTTGGGGATCACCCATGCGCTCTCCTGTGATGTGATCCCTGCACCTGTTCTTGGAGTAGGGTGACCATCCTTGTGCCCATTTGACAGATAAGGTAACTGAGGCACAGGCAGGCTCACTTGCTCATGGTTTTACAGCTGGGTGGGCCAGGGCTCTTTCTGCCACATCAAGCACATACAGGACAGGCACCCAGAGCTCAGGGGGACAGGAGTTGGGCAGAACAGGCAAAGGCTGGGTTCTGGAGTCAGGCTGCCTAGGCCTAAAGCCTAGCTCCATCTAGAACTAGCTGTGTGGGCCATGGGCAAGTTTCTTAATGTGTCTGTGCTCGGTTTCCTCATGTGCAAAATGGGAGGAGGGGTGCCGACCTCCTATGGTTGCTTGAGGCTCACAGGAGAGATTGGGTGCTGGATGAAAAGCTCAGAAGAGGTCTGGCCCAAAGTAAACACTCTGATTCCACCATTACTATCACATTTCAGCAGGTGCAGAGTGGGGACTGAAACCATGAGCCATCACAGGGGGAGGGGGCAGGGCCCCAGGCCATGGTTAGGACCGCCTTTCCCTGCCTGGACTGCCTCTTCTCATCTTTGCTTCCTCTGCTGCAACCTCCCGCCTCCTCTCCCGCTCTTCATCCCATAGATTGTCCCTGTTCTTCCAGCCGCTCCTCCCTTGGTTCTGCTGGGTGGCCTGGGGGCGAAAGACTTTGCTGACACCTCCCCACCCTCCATGTGACTGTGGGCCCAGAGCCTCATCTTCCAAATTGCTTTGACATCCACTACAGAGCACATTCCAGAAATATCAGCTGTTCGCCAGGTCTGCTGAAGGACCTGGCTTGGAGCAGCTGGGTGGGGGAGGGGAAGGGAGGCTTCTGAAGGCACATTCTTCCCCTCCTTATGCTGTTTCTCATGATCCTCAGCCCAAGTGGGTCTCCTTTTTATTAAAAGTAGAGAGAGAAAGGGCTATTATTTGCAAACTGCCTCTGGTTTTATGGAAGGTAATCTGGAAAGAGATCAGGGGAGAGCTGGGCTCTGTGGTTATCACAGCTATTAGTGGGAGATTATTTGTTCATCAGCCTGTAAAAAGTTCCCAGCCCTAGCTGAGGTAATTACCAGCCTAGGTGGCTGGCCATGTTGTGAACGGGGGGAGGTGAGGCTTCATTTCCAATTTGCCAGGCCCCATTTGCTGCTTGGTCAAGGGGTTCAAATGCAAAGGTTAATTAAGAATCAGGGGGATTTGCTCATCAGGTTAAGTCATGTATACACAGCACAAAGGCCATGTCTATACATAATAACTGCTTTAAAAACCCAATTCAATTCTGCCTGCCTTTACAGGCACACGAACCTCCTCCCTTGCTTCCACCTCCCCCAAAACATTCCCATTTCCTCTGGACCAAGTATGTGCTAGGCATAATTTATTACAGGGGTTAGAAGAGCAGGTGAGGCATGGGTGCTGCTTTTTTGGGTGCTTAATTGGAGAATAGGGTTCTCACCACAACAAACAGCAGCTCATAGATGCGTGGGCTCCTTTCATCCTAGGCATTTGCCTACTATGTGTTAAGTCACCTACTATGTGTTAAGTCACCTCCTTTGTCTCAGGGCAAGTTGGAGGAGATCAGCAGTTCCTAACCATGGTGGTCTGTGGGCAGGTAGAGGGTTGTCGCAGAGTCACCTTTAAACCATGCCCCCTCCAGGGATTCTGACACCGGCCCTCCACACAGTGTCATCCAAGGTTGTTGCTCTGGGTCACGGATGGACCCCTCCCTGGACCGAGGTCCTCTTTCCTCCAGCTGCTGGGAGTTTTGGCAGAGGATGCTCTCCTCTTCAGGAATTGCCATCAACCAAAACAGTCATCTCGCTCCAGGGTGTGCTACCTTCCTGGAGACAGTCTACATCCAAAAATGGATGTGGGAGGCATAAATATCCATCCTTCTTGCCCCAGGACAGGATGGCTCAGAAGGGTCCTCCCAGCTCCAGAACGCTGTAGGGCTGGCTGAGATCTCTGTGGAAGTTTCATCTTAGTTCAACTCCTCTTTCTGCCAATCCCATTTCCTCAACCCCCTCCCCAGTCCTCACCCTAGTTGTTGACACTGAAAACACCCTCAATAAATTTCCTTCATACAAATATCCTTTTCAAAGTCTGTTTCCCCAGGTAGCCCATATTCAGGCAGTACCAAAAGGCTGAGGATCAGCAGATCCAGTGATCACAAAGGTTAACCATCCCCTCACCAGGGAACCTGTGATAACTACAGCCCTAAAGTGTTTCTGGATGAGGAAGGATTTCAAGAGGACCTTGAAGGGAGGACAGAATGTGCAAGAAAGAGGAGAGCAATGTACTTAATAGAATCATAGTGAATGCTGTGGTGGTCATAATTGTTTATCTCAGCATGAGGAGGTGGTCACATAATTGTTTATCTCAGCATGAGGAGCCCCCAGTAGAGATACAGCCAATGAGTAGAATTGTTAAATGATCTCAGATGGCCAACTTCGCTAAGTCCAGCTCTGGTGGGCACTCTCTGACCTCTCATGGGTCCTGCATCAGTGGGCTTTGAGAATTCTATCTTGTTCCTGCCACAAGATGTGTCCCGTGGCATCCCGGTGGTGACCATCTCTACTCCACAGCCAGCAAGGGAGCACAGTTAGCCCTGTGGCATTATTTGCAGCCTTTGTCTTGAACATGTACCTCGTTCTCCTTGGCCTCAGATACTGGCCATCTGCCCTACCCCCACCAGGGTCTTAGCGAATCTCCTCGGTATGATAACTGATATTTCCCCCTTGACCCTCAGGCTTTGACTCCCTCCTCACTTGCAGTTCAGGCATGTTTCTCACCTCATCTGTATCCTGCCATGCCAGGGGCCTCCCCTGCCCAGCCCACCCCAGCCTAAGTTCTATCCCAGTACTGCTCCAACTGGTCAGGTGTTCTGCTGGCCTATAACTTTCTGACCAAGTTCAGCAGTATTGGAAAGCATTATTGCAGCACTGGGGAGAAGGGGGTTGGGGGTTTGTGGCTCCAGGGGGTACATGACTGAGATATTCTCATTTTATGCACAGCAAGAAATGCTGTGAGGTCCTCTCCGTCATCTCTACTCCACCCTAACATGATTTTGTTTCTGGCTCCTGTTGCAGCTCCCTCCCCCTCTCCACTGAAAATGAGGTTTAAGTACTGCCAAACCCTCAGTAAGGCAGCTGGAGGCTTTACCTTGAAAGAAACAAGGAGGGAGACATGGGAAACAGGCAGGGACGAGGAAGGCCAAGCACGGTTCTGTCCATGGTGCTGAAGATCAATCCCAGAAATAATTAGCTGTTGGACTTCTGTTTGAGGCTTAGCACTTAACTCTACACTGTGGGGAAGCCAAAGGACACAGGGAACTCAGCTCCTGCCATAAAGGGCCTTTTGATCAAGTTGAAGACAATGAAATATCTACATGAAAACACACAAGGATAATAATAAACAGTCCATATAATGGTGGTCTTGGTAAAATGCACAGGAGAAAGGATTTTGGCTGTCTTGACAAAGGAATCCCCAAGGCAAGCCCCATTTTAGGGTCTAACCTGTTAAAGAAAAGTCACTTTATTTTGAAATATTCTTTCTTCAGTCATCACACCATTCCCTAGTGTATTTAAAGCCTAAAGGTTTTGGATACAAAACTAGTTGATCTAAGTGCAGCCATGCAGTCATTTAAATTTAGCTACTAATGCTATGTTTGAAATGCAAGCACATGATTAGTTTTTTAGTTATGTCTTTAAAAAGGATTGGTGAGTAATTTTTGTCTGGGTGCCCATCCCCATGGTCTCTCAAACCCTAGTCGTCCCTGTAGCACCCAGCAGATCCCAGAGGCCCTGCTAAGGGGGTGCAGTCCCTTGCCAGTCCTTTCTCTGCCCTCAGCATTCTCCATTCCTGAGTTTGTTGAACTCTGCCTGTTCTTTTCTGCTCTCAGCATGTGCCCTCCCTTGCCTTGACTGGGGAGAAGCTGTAACTTTGGAATTCCTCTTTGCTAAGTAGCCTCTCTGCTTACCCCACTGGGTCTCAGGGTGGGGGGACAGGAGGAGGCAGCTTGCCTGTGTATTCATCTAGATCTGTCTATGTGAAAGTCCACTACTCATAGATTTTAGCTCTGTCATTGGAATAGGAAAAATTACTGTTTCTTCAGATTAATACACTGATCCTGACTAACCTGTTGAGGGGCAGGCCGCTGTCGTTGGGTTTGCTTCTCCTTTAAAATGAGAGGTGTTGAGTGGGTGGTCCTACTCACCCATCCTCACAGGCTCTGAACTAGAGGTATGGCTGGGTCCTTACTTAACTTGGACATATATGTACCCAATTCATCTATCCTACTCCCTGAAGGCTTGACTTCCTGAGTTACTCAGGTAACTCTCCAACCACAAGCTCACTATTTGGGACTGTTATTTTCTATTTGATTTGGTTTTCTACTTACAAAGTTGGACAAGACAACATAGACCCTCCAGGAACCCTTCACCCATTTCTTCAAAGACCTTAGCTAGAGCCAGCCTCATGGGCAAGCTCCTCCTTAACTTCCATGAACACTCAGGAGAAAAGGCAGGGGACATGACAAACCCCAAAACATTATGACCCTGGTAGGGGAAAAGAAAAGAGAGAAGAAAAAATTGATTTTTCCATTCTCCAAGAAGTGACTGGGTAATATAAAGAGGAGGCAGGTGCAGAAGGAAAGATTTGGGCACAAGACATATACTGTCCAGTTCAGTGTGTGACAAAGACTACCCAAGAAATTTTCTCACAAAGCTTTCAGAAGGGCCATTGGGTCAGGATTTGAAGAGAAATGGTGGAGAATCAAATGCTGCAAAGACAAAAAGCAGTGACTGACAAGTTGATTGTGTTGGGGAACAGGAGATCTCACATGGCCACCATGAGCCAGAGAAAGGGATTGTGAGATATATTTGATGAGACATAGGGCTGTGGGGTAGGGAGACAGCCAAGGACTTTCCTTCCAGAATTTAGGGTCCCTGCAATAGGAATGAAAGAAAGGTTGGTTCTTATGTCAGGTGTCTGTGCGTTGGATTGTTACCCTGGGGAAGCTAAACTTGGGAAGATTTTGGGGGCTTAGACAGAAGTTGATGTGAGTATGTGAGCAAATCTAGAGGACGCCATGGAGATGGGATTCATTTAGGTCATTGTGGTTTGATCCAAATTAGTTTTAATTTGGCCAAGAGTATTAATTTGATGTTTATTAGTAATTGGTAATTAGCTCCATCTCAGCCCAGGCCCCAGGGACTGGATGTCAGGCTGTGTAATTGCTTCCCTGCCAGGAGAAAGGCGGATGGGTCTTCGATGTTTGGTAAGTACTGGTTTGGGAAGGGAAATGAATTTTTTTCTCTTCAGTCCATCAATTTTGTTATTCTCAATTGCTGTCCCAGTGGATCCTGCATCCCTACACATCTTTGAGAATTCTGTCACATCTGGCAGGACTGAGGACAGGAGAGGAGATGCTAGAGTGGGTACCTAGAGGAGAGTCTGGCGCCCTTCCTAGGGACAAGTTCATCCCTATCTGGATGGGCAGAAGACTGCACCAGGCACGTGGGTCCAGCCATCTCTCAACCTTTTCCTCCCGTCTGTTTAGACCTGACTTTGCAGATGTTATAGCACCTTTAGTAGAAATCCCAGATAGAGATCCTAGGGGCTCTGGGGCTGCCCTCCCAGGTCTCCCTCTTGCTCCCTTTTCCTGCAGCATCAACACTGGGGCCAATGCTAGGATTCACCCCCCCCAGCCCCATCTGGACCCCCAGGCTCCCACTTGCCCTGTCTGCCCCAGGTCCAGTCTTGAGAGCTGCAGGAAGGGTGGGGGGGAAGCAGTGTTGGGCCTGTAGACATGAGTGAATCACTCTGAGTGGGAGTAGATGACAGAGAGATTATGACTCAGTGAAGGGAATACAATGTGGGTGAAGGCAAGAGGTTTGCACATCTTTACCTGCTCAAGGAAATATGGAAATTCAGGACCTTGGAGTGGGAGCAGCTGGGACCCTCTGAAGCCCTGCTGGCTGCTGGCCTGCCATTCTCTGGGTTTCTCTCTAGGTGACCAGCGTGTATGGTGGTGTTTTCTGATCTTGTCCCAGCTGCACTGTTTTGTGCTTCCTGTATGTTTTGTTTTGTTTTGTTTTGTTTTTGTCTTGATCCTTCTTCAGCTCTGTCTGGTCAGTGAGGCTGGCAAACAGGTATTTAGGGAATATTCAACCAATAGCTTCCAACCACCGGGTCAGCTTCCATCAGAGGAGGATGGAGCTGTGGCCAATGTCCTGACCTGAGTTCTGGAACAGAGTCTGCCATTGGAAAAGGCTTTTAAAGGTCTGTCTTCATCACTGGACATGGCAATGGCCTCTCTTTTTAGAACATGGGACCGGGTTATTATCCTGGTTGCTATGGGCAGCTGCCTTGCTTCTGTGGCTACCACCTTGAAAGGAGTAGGAGACCAAATTATAGAAGGAGGAAAAGCAGGGCTGGCAATCACCTGCCTCAGGGCCTTTGCACATGCTGCTGCCTTCACATGGAAGGCTCATCCTCCACATAACTGGATAACTAATTCCCTCATCTCTCTTAGCTCTGTCAACTCTGTCGTTCTCAGTAAGGCCTGCCTGATTACGCTATGTAAAATGTCACCACTGCTAGCATTTTCTATCCCCCTTTCCTGCTTTAATTTTTTGGTCCATATTTCTTGTCATCACCTAACATAATGTATCTTTTATTTAGTCACTATTTTTATTGGGTGCTTCTTTCTACTAGAATGTGGGCTTTGTTTTCATTCCTGCAGCATCTTCAATATCTAGAAAAATGTCTGAATTGAAGAAGGTATATAGTAAATCTTGGTTGGGTTAGTGTGTAAATAAATTAGGACGGGTGACATGCCCAGCCATGGATGTCCACCTGCAGGTGATGAATGGACAAGGGCTCAGATTAGGATTCTGGAGGGCACAAGTGCCTCTCCAGGAGACAAGTGGCGATAAGGCAGCCCACCCCACATCCCTCCAGGCCGCCATGAAATTCTGGCCAGGTAATGGAGGTTAAAGCATAGAGTCCATTATGAAGGGCTGCCCCCGCTGGTCCACTTCACCCTGACTCTCCTGGTTTTGGCTGGTGTGTGGTCAGATGAGGTTGTAGTTAGAGACTTCTTTAGAGGAATCTTTAGAGGAATTAGAGGAAGTGAGTCTTGAGTTGGGTTCTAAATGTGCAGGGAACAACATGGGCAAAATCCAGAGGTAGGGCCTCCCCTGCTGGCGCAGCGGTTGAGCGCTGGGTTGCGAGGCTGCCCGCAGCCTCTGCAGCGCCAGTTCGATCCCCGGCCACCGGCGAGGGTCCCACAAAAAAAAAAAAAAAAAAAGTCCAGAGGTACCAGGAATTCAGAGTGGGAGAGGCTGTGCCTCTGTGGAGGTCATTTCTGATGCTAATTGGAGAAACAAGGCCTGCAGGGGGGTGAGAGGGCCGGGAGAGGGAGGCTTCTGCCCATAATGATACTTCTCAGGCTAGTTACCGCCATGCCACGTGCTTGTTACCAGGCGCTCTGACCCAGGGCACTGCCCGAGTAAGGGTACACTGTGATTGGCAAAGAGAACAGGCAGGCCCTGGGCAGAAAGACTCCTCCAGCCCTTCTCTGGGAGCCCCCAGCCTACTCGTTTTCCACAAGGGCTGCCTTCTCTCTATGTGCAGTATTTTGGTGTCAGTCCTTATTCCAGACTAGAGTCTTTTTTTTTTTCTTATTGCATAAAAGAACTGAGGTACAGGCCAGAGGTGTCAGGAGTAAGAGGATCCACCAGAGACAGAGTGGGGAACAGAACAGGCAGACTGACTGAAACACACTGCTGAGGGGAGCAACGGTTGAGACAGGAGAGGCCTGCTGCACCATGTGGGTCAGCTCCCTGGCCAGTGGTGGCTGGTGATAGCTTAATAGCGCTGTGTCTTTAACCCCTGTGCCACCAGGGAGGCCCCCAGACCAGAGTTTTTATGTCGCTGTGACGTCCTCCAGAGCACCCTTGAATCTGCCTGTGGACAGAGCAGCCCCATGCTTACCCCTCGTCTGAGCCCCTGTGGCCTCAAGAGACACAAAATCATGTGGCACGGAGCCCTCCTTAGAGTCAGGTGACAGGGAGAATTTCCTAGAAAGACAGCTGGGCAAGGATGGCCAAGTGGCTGGGGTTGAGTCCAAGTCCTAAATCCTAGCTAGCATCCTGGGACACCCAGCGAGGACCCTGCAAGAAGGAAAAAGTCCTGTTCCCACCTGAACCTTAAATTTTACCTTCCTTGTCCCTTTACCTGCTCATTGACTCCCAGTGCCTACCTCTGTCCATGCCACCTCCTGCCTGGCTCTGCTCCCTTGATGCAAGTCCCACCCATCTTTCAAAGCTTAGCTTCGCCCCCCTCCTGCTAGAATATCTCCTTAGTCACTCCAGCTCCCCCACCCCCCCAAATCCCCTCTCCTCTCCTCCTCTGACTTCTTTCTCTTTAAGGTCATTCCCAGCCCCACTGGCCCTTCATGTGAAAGTCCTGGTGACAGATGGCCGCTGTAGGGTCATCTTGTATTGCTCTTTAATTCTGGCAACTTTTCATGCCTTTTCTTTCCAATTGGCTGACAGCACAAACATCACACACCCGCCTCAGGCCTTTGCAGGACACAGAAAGGTCCTCTCAGAGCTGCACAGTCATTTGCCTTCAGGACTGGAGGGGATTCAGCCACCCTCCGGTCAGATCCCCCCATTTTAGACCTGGGGAAACTGAGCTCCAGAAAAGAATGTTTTAACCAAAAGCCCACAGTCAAGGTAGAGCTGGGATGGGAATACAGGCCTCTTGGCTCTTTGCCCAGAAGAGAAGGCCGAGAAGGAAGGGGCTCTGGCTGTGACCTTGGTGCAGCAAGGCTACAGATGAAAACCGGAGCCCCTGTCGGCACAGCCAGGGGGGCCTTAGGAATCAGAGGCTAAGTGCTTGGCCCCCTGGGGGAGGCAGAGATGCCGAATCCCCTCCTCCCTGCAAGGACCTAGAGCCTAATCTAGGAACCATTTGTAGAGGCATTTCCTCCTCTTTTCCTCTTTTAAAACACATGCCCCGAGAGCAGGGCTGACGGCTACAGAGGGCCCTGGCTGGGTCCTCCTTCAAGGAGAGGGAGAGCTGGTCATGGAGGAGCTGGACCATTTCACCAACCCCGCCCTGGCCACGGGCATCTGTGTTTCCCGACTGACGGGAGATTCCGCTGGCGATCCCGGGAGAACGCGTTTCAGTGAGGAGTTTACCACCGCGCTTCTGCTGCTCCGTGAGGCAGAAGCAGTGAGGCTGACAGCAGCAGGCCGAGAGGGGCCTGAGCTCCCCCAGGCTGGGGGAGGATTGTGCTGCAGGGCCTGGTGATCCCAGCTTTGAAGTCAGGGCACTGCAGTGATCCTGTGGGATCTCACCTGCTTTATCTGCTCCCATGGGCGGTTCCCTGGAAACCCCTGAGGGATGCACGATTATTCCCATTTTGCGGATGGAAGGAGAGACCCACCGTGGTGAGGTGGGCGTGGAGAGATGAAGAAGAGAAAAGGAATTGGATTGGGATTTGAACCTCGGGGCAGACTTCACCCCAATCGGCTGTATGATCTTGTCCTAACCTTTTAATCTATTCTGGGTTTCTTCACCCAGTAGAGGAGTTTGGGCCAGATCTGTGACTCCCAGACTGTTTTTTCCCCTCCATAACATGTATATGCTGGCCCTCCCGAGAACTGCTTCAGGACCACTCGGGGGCTGCAGGGCAAGCCCTCATCCCCTGTTCCAAAAAGCTCATCAGAACAAGGGCCAGGAGACATCTTGCCTCTGTCCTAATTTATGTATCAAAATTCAAACTATTGAACTTGAAGTTTAGGAATGATCTACCAAGTACCCAGGGCAGTTTTGAGAAATTAGCCTTCTCAGTGTCTCTCTCAAAGACAGGACACCTGATTCTGGGTTTTGGGGTGTGCCCAAGGCCTCACCCACCCAGCGGGAGACAAAGCTGGGCCAGGACTGTGTCCAACCTCCACCCCACCACCTCCTCACCACCACCCCCCTGCTGGGACACCAGATGATGAAAACAGGTGAAAGGCCTCAGTTCCTCCCCTGGGCCCTGGCAGATCCAGCTCAGCATACCCCCCAGTAGCTCCCTGGGGCTCTGAGCTGCTTTTCTCCATGTCTCCTGTCTCTGCATCTCCAGTGAATACCACTACGCAAGGGAATCTGATTTACCAAGCCTTGTGCGAGTCTCGAGATGCTAATAGATCCCCAGGGATGATAGGCTGGGGCGGAAGCTGGCAAGGGAAAGACAGACTGCTCCAGCAGCTCCTTCCAGCTCCCTCCTCCGAGTGCTGAGCTCTGAGGGCCAGCAGCCACTAGACTCCCTGATCAAGGTCACTTCTACCTCCAGGTGCACAAACCAGGCTCAAGGGCACTGCTGGAAGCCCTGCAGAGGCCTCTAGGCAGAACAGAGAGGTTGCTGGTGAACCCAGGCTGGAAATTCTTCCTGCAGTAGGTGGCACTGTTTAAGAGTTTGAATGTGGCTGTGAGTACAGGATGCATCATTCAGATGGGATTGAACCAGAGAAGCAAGGAAGATAATCCCCTTATTAGGATGCTATGGGTGAGTGTGACCTCTCTAGGCATCATCTCCTTCATTTCTCACCTCCCAGCAGCCTTGGTGCCTCTTGTCTATTTCCAGGCATATAGACTGCAGCTCAGGGAGACCAAGCAACTGCCCCAGGGCTGCACAGGAGGCAGAACAGGGACTCTCCTCAGGCCCACTGCCTAAATCAGGGCGGGGAAACCAGAATTGGAACCCCCTTTAGGGATGGGCAAAAGGGAGTCCTGTTTCTTCCTTCCCTTGCACTGGGTGGGTGGAGAGCCTCTTCCTGCACCCGCCACCTCACCTCGCCTTTGGAGAGCCCAGACAGAGCAACATCTTTTCTGTTCAAGAAGGAAACGAATCATCATTTCCTGCCAGCAGAAATCAATAATTTATGAACTACTGCTTCAGCCGGAGCAGAAAGTGATTTTTTCAAATGCTTCTTGAAATACAATATTAACAAGTCTTCTAAAGGGTGAAAATATTTGAATTAGGGGAAATGAAAGTTTTACGAGCTGGAGGGGGAGTAATGCTCTGAGCGGGGTGGGGGTGGGGGTGGCTGGAGAAGCCAGAGAGTCTTGGGTTGGGGCAGATTTCAGTGTCCTGAGGCTCCAAGGTTGATGTGCCCTGGGGTAACCAGGAGCAAAACTAGACCCAATGGTCTCCTTGCCTGATCTTCTTAGGGGTAAAACAGGTATGTCCGGCTCTAAGCCTGTTGTGAATTTCAGATTGCCTGACTGCTTGGGACCAGCTCCCCCAGAATGGTCTTCCATGTCGTCCTGCCCAGGGTACTTTGGCAGAGTCACCCTCTGTGGTTGCTTGTGTTCCTGTTCAGCAGGAGTTGAGTATCCTGCCCAGCCCCAGGGACTTTGGCTTTGCCAGTGGAGCATAGGTGGACGGGACTTCGCTCATCCACAGAGAGGCCTTACATGTGCTTATGTGGGTGGCTTGACCTCCTGGGTTCCAGCCCTGCACCCCAAGAAGAGTGGGCCTGATGGAGCCCTTCAGCCTGGGTCCTGGAGACTAGAGACGTGTAGGGGAGGGCTGAGCCTCTCCGCAGCCTAGAGCAGCATGGCCAGCCAGCACACTCGAGAGGACATAGTCACAGGACACTGGGACCTGAGGCTGTTTGTCACACAGCTTCATGGCAAGTAAAGATCTTCCTGACCCTCCACACCTGTGGAAGAAGCCTCTCCTCGGCCCTCAGCCCTCGCCAGGCTGCAGAGTGACAATGCATCCCCTTGGAAGTGAATGCACCTTCTTCCCAGAGTTGTTCCCACAGGGAGCACAGACCAAGCTCCTCTGACCTTCTCCATCACAAAAGCCGTTTTGCAGCATCGACCCATATCTCAGACCTCCAAGGCCCAGCGGCTGCCTTTGGGTAACCATTGACTGAGACCCTGTTTCGGGACAGAACATGGTGATAAAAAAAGCATCCATGAATTAGTTACCCTTTAACATTGATTCTATTCTAAAGTATATTTTATCCACGACACCAGCCGCTGATGAGCATTTGAAGAGCAGTGCAGAAACACAAGAGGTGTGGTGCTTTCCTGTCATTGCTCGACACTGCACAGATTCACGGATTCCTGGTCATCTGAGACTCTGAGCTACTGGGGAAAGAGTGTGGATTTTATTCTAAGATGCACCATTTGCCAGCAAGCCACTTGAGATCTTGGGATCTGTTTTCTCTTTGTAAAATGGTGGGAAACTCACCTGCGAGGCAGGGTTCCTGTAAGTATTAAGGTAAAAACAGGAACAGGAAAGCGCTTGGCAGACGTGAAAGGTGCTTGACTATTTCGTACGCTTTCTCCTGTCTGCTGCTTATTTAGCTCTGTGAACTTGGGCCAGATTTAGGGTGGAATTGAGTTCTCATTTCCTCATCTGCAGAATGGGGATCACAATACTTGTCTCAGCATATTTTGGGGGCATGATCCAGAGTTCTCAATGTGAGTGAACCTGGCAGCTTCTAAAGTAGGTACTAAAACAACTTCCCTCTTTCTTCTCCACTGGTAAGTCAGTCCTTCAAACAGCTGACCCCTCCCCGCTCAGGAGCCACCCCTAGAACACAGCTCTCCTGCAGAAAGGCGTCCATCACAAGCTCAAGACCCAACAGCGGCGTCAGTAACAGAAAAGACCTAATTGCAAATTAATTGAAGGTCCCATTTATGTGCACGGGTCAAAATCATGGGCTACTTTGACCTGAAATCCTGCACTTAATTCAATCAATGCTCAGCAGGGAGTGCTGGTCTGGCCCTCACGGGCCCAACCAGTTTCACACTTGCCTGCACTGCCTCAGGCCAGGGGGTCAGATGTCCACACCTGGCGGTCACAATGTGGCCGGGCTCCCACCTAAGTCACTCGATTATTCTTCACCATGGGATGGAAGTAGAATCCCACCAGGTGGGACAAAACCAGATAAGAAGGGTGCTGGTTGAAGCAGGGCCACCCTCCCTGCCTCAGCCTCGGGGGGCCAGAGGCTGCTCTGCTTCTCACGCACCCCTGCCTGCATCCTCTCATCCTGGACTTTGCTTCCTGCTCTGAGGACAGTAGCAATAGGTAGGATGGGTTGAGCATTCATTTACGCTAGGAGAGGGATTGTATGAAAGGTAAGAGTCCAGTTCTGGGTTTGAATCCCTGCTTGGCTGTGCAACCTTGGATAAATTACTTAAACTTTCTGAGCCTCGGTTTTCTCATCAGTAAAATGGGGCTGCAGTAACATCAACTGGTAGGGCTGACATGGAGTGACCAACCTTATACCCCTTTCACAGATGAGGAAATGTAGACTCAGGAAAGTTAATGTCACTTGCCCAAGATGACACAGCACATGAGAGGCATAGACCCAGCTCTGGGTGGCTCCAAAACCTCTGCTTGCACCCGTGGGAAGTCACTTGTGTCAAATGAAGAAACCTGGCCCCTCTGGGTGCATGGTGGGGGCCCCTCTACACCTACACCTTAGGTGAGACACACTGACTCGTGTGGGGCTATAACTGGATTCCACCCCTGGGAGTTGACAACTATGCTTTGCCTCGCTGACTTTGGTCTTTGCAAGCTCCTGACAATCCTTAGCTTCAGTTCCCACCTTTGCACAATGAGTGTGGAGGGCGTCCTCCTGTGGCTGGGTGGCAGGAATGCCACCAGGGCGCCAAATAGGAGGCACAGAGTGTGGCTGCAGGGTAAATGAAGTAAGTCAGGCTTTCTCATGTCCTCTGCCACGGCCTCTGTGGCTACCACCTGTGGTCTTGCACTCCTCCTGGGGTGCCTGGATGCCCAGGGCCGAGGGGCATGGGCGTGGGGCATGTGTACCTATGGCTATGGACACCTAGGCCCAGAGAGCATGGGGTGCGCAAATGCACGCGTGGACACCTGTGCTGAGAGGGGAGGGGGAAAAGGGCGGCGGCGCTGAGGCAAGACTGCTACTAGGAGACCACACGAGACTGGGAGGGAGATGCCAGAGAGGCTGCTCAGAGATTCGAGGGGTTCTGGGGGCTCGGCTGCCCCCCTCAGAGCCTCCTAACCCCCCTGCCTTGCCTGCCTGCTTGCATAACAGTGGCATAGAGTAGATGCTCAACAAACACGAACTTCTTTTGTCCACTTACGGTTTTGGAGTGAGGCTGCCTCCAGTCACCCCCACCCGGGCGACTCCCACTCTGTTGATGTGTGGGTCTGGTCCTGCCCAGCGGCTCCTGTGAACTTCCATGCTTGATCTTCACATGTCACAGGCTTGATTACGGGGGACACTCCATGATTGGATGACCTTGGTGAATCTCTTCTCTGGGGGACTCAGTTTCCCCATCTGTGCCATAAGTAACTTGGCCGAGATCAGCATCTTTTTGATGAGCTGCATGGCGATCATCTAGTAAGAATACAGCTCCCTGGCCCTGCCCTCTGAAGACCTGCCCCAGCAGGTGGGTGGGGCCGGGAGTCTGTTTCAATGTTCCCCAGGTGATGCTCACCCTCGGTCAGGCCGGGAGCCTTGCGCCAGCCTCGTCTCAGCTTCTTGAAGTCTCCCCAGGCTGCTACTCCAGGTGGGGGCCTTTCTGCCCATCTCTGCGTGCTCCCCCCACCTCTGGAGCCACCTTGTACCCCTGCCTGGGCTGGGAGCCCACAGGGGAGAGATGAGGAAATGTGGGTTGTAAGCAGGAACGATTTTCCAAGTCAGTCAGGAACTTTGCCCAGTGCCTTGGGACATCACAAGCCCCACGGGAACCGTTCCGGTTGCCTGCTGGGGATGAGGCCCCCCGCAGCACCAGCCAGGCTCAGAGCAGCTTCTCTATGATCCGGACAGATGGAGGAGAGTCCTGGAGCCCTCGGTGGCTTTTTCAGACTTTTATTGCACTTTTTTCATCACTTGTAGTGCGGCAACCGGTACAGGCATGGCAGGCAGGGGGCCCGGGGGGCCAGGCAGGCCTCCCAGCCCCGGGTGAGTCTTCACTCTTTCTGGGCTCTCTGGTGTTCTCTCGCGGGCTCTTCTCTGCTCTCTCTGCTTCTCTGCTGTTCCTCCTGGCGTCCCCACGAGGCCGCCCTTATATGCCCAGTCTCTCAGCCCAGGTGCGCCCACCTACGCATGCCCACACCCTACTCCAGGAGTCCGCCAGCAGGCACACACCTGCAGGGGCCTATCATTAATGCTAATGTCGTGAGGGCGGAAAATCCTGACAATTTCCATTTACCCTACATCCTTCTCGGCTGGGAGGATGCGTGCTGATGCGGTCGGGTTCCCTTTCCTCCAGGCCTCCGCTCGACCCCCCATACAGACGCAGGCGCACACACACACACGCACACAGGCACTAACTGATACTATCCAGCCCTGGCTTTGCCCACACTTTGAGAGCTTGTTTGGAGGTTCTAGCAGGGGAGCGCAGCTACTCGTATACCCTCGACCGAAGACCGGTCCGTCTCTATTCGGGGAAGGCCGTCCTCTTCGACCGAGCGCGCAGCTTCGGGAGGGACGCACATGGAGCGGTGAGGGAGGAAGGGGACACCCGCCTAGCCAGCCAGATCAGCCGAATCAACCCTGGCGATCAATGGGGTGACAGATGTCGCAGCCAGATCGCCCTCACATCCTGCCCACACTTTGAAACAGCGGAATTCTCTGGGTGAAGGAGCGGCCTCCCCAAGTCTTGTCACTTGGGTGCATGGACTGTTTCAACCAATGTCAGCGGAGGCTCTGAGGACTCAGGAGCAACTTTCTCTCTCTCTCTTAACTACCTAGAAGAGTGAAAATGGTGGGGGGGGGGCTTGCCCAGAATTAGGATTTTTACTAGAAATAACCTTTCATCAGAGAAGCCTGCCTATACGGCAGGGCCAGCCGAACTACAGTGCAGCTGGTCCTTTGTCTCGTGGGCTCCCCGCTCCCCTCCCCACCCCCACCTCTCTCTCCCTGTCTCATTTCTCAGCTCAGGATAAATGCCCTTGTTTTGCCCCATTTACCACAGGCTGTTACATCCATGTAGATTCTCCATACGTATGTAATTCAATGTATTCTTTTTCCTACTCATCCGTTTGATATTATTTTGATGGCTTGACCAGCCCAAAAAGAACCCAGGGGGGTGGGGAGAAATGTGGGGGTGCAACTAGACCTGTTCATTTGTTTCTAAGGAGTCATGGTTTTGGGGAGGCATGGGAAATGCGTGTTGGAGATTGTGTGATTTGTTCTCGCGCCAGCAATATATGAAAGTGCTAGCAAATCCGTTTTACCTTTGTTGATTTGATAGGTGAGGAAAATGCTATCTCCTTGCGGCCTCATTTGCATTTCCTTTACGACTGAAGGGAGCAGCTTTTCATGTGTCTAAGATGCTTTTGTTCTTCCTTCCTTGTGAACTGTCTGTTTATTGCAGTTTTGCATCTGAATGGAATTCCTTTTCCTTGTGTTTTGGAGAGATCTTTACACAGCAAGAAGGAAAGTCCTTCCCTATGTGAAGACACCCCAGTTTTTTTACTCAGTAGTTTTTCTGTGGAAGAAATCTTGACTTTTATGTAGTCAAACTTACCAACATTTTCTTTATGACTTCTAGGCTTTCTATCATATTTTAAAAGGTCTCTATACTCCAAATTAAAATTTTAAATCTTCTAATAGTACTTTCTGGCTTCACTGCTTGAGTCGAAGCCTTTCACGTGTCTGTGATCCATGTTAGAATACAGCACAAGGCAAGGATCCAACTTTGTTTTCTCATCGTTCCACATCATTTAATAAACACTCCGTCTTCCCTGTGATTTGAGACGGGACCTTCTCCACTCACCAAACTGCTGCTGCTATTTGTTTTCATTCTACAGTTTCTTTCTTTTCCACTGGTCTGAGTCTATTCATGTTGCTTTAATCACCAGAGCTTTACACTATTTTAAATATCCCAAAGCTCTAGGCCCCCTCACTGTTCTTTTTTAGAAGGCCTCTGCCTATTCTTGCTTGGTTATTTTGCTGTGTGAACTTTAGAATGAGCTTGACTAATTGCAAAAAGGAAGAACTTGGGGCGGTGGTGTGCGTGGGCAGGCATGCCGCCTGCCGCCTCTGGGCCGCACATGGGGAGAAGGCAGGGCGCTGGCTGCTTACAGGTGATTCAGGGATGTTCTCCCTTCTTGCCACCTTAATCAAGGAGGACTTTCTGGAGGAAGTGGAGGTGAAGACGGCAGAGAGGGAGAGGTGAAAGAGAATCTTGGAGCCAGGAAGAAAGAGGCGTCTTGGCAGAGAGGATTAAAGACACTACTGGGGTGGGGGGAGAGGCAGAGGGAGATGAGCTTTCTTGGAAGAGGAGCCAAGATCAAAACTGCAGGGAGGTTTCCTTGCAGAAATTGGAAAGGAGTGGGTAGGTGAGGAGGTGGCCAGCTGGGAGGCCTGGGCTGGGCAGATTGAGGGTGGCCTGGACTGATGGAAGCCGTGGCTGGAGAGAGGCGGTCTGCGCCGAGTCACGCCACGGGGCTTCAGGACAGCGCCCTGGCTGCATGGAGACGTCAGAAATGGCATCGAAGCCCGAGACCCCAGTCTGCTCCTCACACAGGCTGGCTCCCAGAGACCAGGGCTCACGTGCCTCAGGGGGACAAGGGTCCCTCCCCCAGGGCACTGTGGCGTGGGGTTTTTTTTTTTTTTTTTTTTTTTAAAGGACAGGCTTTCTTTTTATTTATTTATTTATTTTTTTGGTGGGACCCTCACCGGCGGCCGGGGAATGAACCGGCGCTACAGAGGCAACCACTGTGCCACCAGGGGAGGCCCATGGGTTTTGACTGAACAGCTGTGATCAAGTGGGTATGTTTACTCCTGGAGAGGACTCAGAAGCCCAATTTGGAGAGCATCCTTGGTGCCACAGAAGCCTGTCGAGGGGGTGCTACAGTTTTATTAGAAGTTGTAATTCTCCAGGCCAAAGACAGGAGCTCAGAACAGCAGGGAACAGCAAGTGCAGAGTCAGGGAATGACCCCGATGGGGCCGATGGCTGACATGGGGAGAGGAGCTTGGGCTGCACTTAGCCTTGTCAGGAAAGGGTGCTTGAAGAAAGAAATGAGTGCAAGGGTGAGAATGAGCAGGAAGCAGGGGTGGGGGAATTCTCTGTGTGCCCAAGGCTTCACTCACCCAGACCCTATCGGCCCCAAACAGATGTGTGTGCAATGCCGGCGGGTGTGTGTGCAATGCTGGCAGGTATTGTGCAATGCCGGCGGGTGTGTGTGCAATGCTGGCAGGCCATGTGCTGGCAGCTGTTTTGTTGACCTTCAGAGCCCCAGTGCAGGGCGGCCGGGGTCCTCTCCCTCTTCTGCCTGCCATAAAGCTGGCTCTTCTCTTGGCTCCCTTCTGGGCCAGGTGGCTGGGGAGCAGCTTGCCTACCCCAGGACTTAACAGGTTTAGTTGCTCAGCAGTTCAAATCACAAAATGTCGTCAGGTCCAACTCCGTGGGGAACTTTCCACTTGAAACGCCGGACTCAGAAGGCTCGTCAAGGCCTGCGGTCACTTGGCAGCAGCATTAGGGATGGGACCCGGCTGCGGGCTCTCACCCATGTGGGGCCTTCTGCACGCTGCAAGCACATCTGCACCCCACCCCGGGGACCCCACCAAATTGCAGGAGTCTGCCTGTGCCAGGCCTGGTGCAGGGGGCTGGTCTTCCTTCCAGAGAGACAGCACCTTGCGTTTGTGTTGAGCTCAGGGGTCAGTCTTTTGAAGGACTGTGTTTCTTTTCAGTGTGAGCGGCTGGAATCTCTGCTGTGGTTTGCATGTTGTGACACAACCCACACCGCGTGTAAGAGGTCCTAGTGAGCTCTGCAGGCAGCTCATGGGGTTTAGCAGAGAACACACTTGCCGAGGTGCTGAGACTCAAGCTCCGTCTGGAAGTCTCTTCCTCTCTCTGGCCCTCAGTTTCTCATTCTGCAAATTGAGGGGATTGGACTAATGAATGAGTCTCAAAAGGCTTTTCCAACTTGACCTTGTCTGGTGTCTGACAGGGCTTTTAAGGCCCGTGACACTGTCTCAGGCATCCCAGTGGGGACAAGGGTAGGGCATCCAGTGTCTTTTCCTGGGGGTGGAATGGTTGGCATGAAGCTCTCAGGCCTCCCTGGGGACCCGTCTTGTGCCTTCTATTCAAGCAGCTTAGTGCTGAGGGTGGTGGGGGGAATTAAAGGTGGGTACAGGAAGCACTGTTCCCACACCTCATTTCTGGAAGAAAAGTAGCTGCTGAAGAGGCTCCCAGAGCCCCGACCTGAGGCCACGGTCCAGTGGGGCGGGGGGGGGCGGGCAGGGAGGAGCGGGGAACAGCCCAGGACAGGAAGGGCCGGGTGAGCAGAGAACTAGCCTCGCTGCCAGGTCAGGCCAGGTGGGTACCTGCTGCCCTCAACACCCCAACACTTCCCTGCATACATGCAGCCTGAGGAGCTCCCAGAAGGAATGTCTGCCCTCTCGACTCCTCAGAGGAAAAAACTACACGCCACCAGTATGCCCCAAAAAGGCTTTGTGAGACTGGAACAACATATGTCTGGGGAAGAACTTTGTATCTTTTGAGTATTTTTCTTTAAATAATTTAAGCGTGCTTATTTATAGAACAATCTCTTAATCCCGACATCAGAGGTCCTCTGAAGGTCTAATTCTGCTGTTTGTTTTACCTGCTGATTTTCACTCAAGGCACTGGATTTCCTGTGTATCCGGCAGTCACTTGTATCTCGTAGTTGTTAGCTCGTGTTCATCTGGGATTTCCTCGTCCCTGGATTCCTGGAAGAGTGGGTAAGAGTGTCAGCTTCAAAGAGGATTAGCATTAGCATGCCAACGTGTTACAAAATATGGCCCCAGTTTAAGCACATTTCTTTCTTTTTTTTTTTTTTTTTAAATATTTATTTATTTATTTATACAAGCACTGGGTACAGTCAGAAGCGCAGGAGGGTGAGATGATTCACCAGAGCCAGAGCAGGGAACAGGCAGATTGACGAAATACACTGCTGAGGGGAGCAGCGGGCGTGACAGGAGAGGTCTGTTGCGCCATGTGGGATCCTCGGTGGTGGCCGGGGATTGAACCGGCGCTGCAGAGGCTGCGGGCAGCTTCACAGCCCAGCACTCAACTGCTGCGCCACCAGGGGAGGGCCTAAGCACATTTCTTGATTTGGTATTTTCTAAATCACACAAGCAATGGACATGTGAATGCCAGCTTGAGAGGAGGGGGCTATGAATCCATGCTCTCAGGAGAAACTGATGTTTTTTAACACAGAGCTCAGGCCAAGACAGACTCCTTCAGTCTCTCTTTACTGATGGGGCCAACTTTTCACTCGAGGTTTAGCCTGTCAAGACTGTGGATTTTATGTTGGGGTCTCAATTGCTTGGATCCCCATGTGAACTATAAAACTCAAGACCCTGTGCTAAGGAGGTGGTTGTCACCCTCAATGGCGCTTTTGCATCTTCCTGTTCTGGGCACATCTGGGGTCCTGAGGGTGGCCCCCTCCATTCTGTGACTTCAGTACTTTGAGGAAAGGAAAGCATTTCTCCAGCATTCCTGGGTGCTGTGCAATGGGGCGGGTTTTAGGGTGGCCAGTGGGCTCTGACATCGCACAGCTCACGTGTCTTATTCTTACCACTTCTCCCCTCTTTTCCTGTCTTCCCCTAGTCTTTCTCTTCTCCTCTCCATATAGAAGCCACACTTATTTTCTCCATCGCAAAGCAAGCAAAGCACATCATTAGCTTTGCCAGCCCTGAGGGAACATTCTGGTTTCCTCTCTTTGGTTCTGACTCTGGTCCCTTAAGCTGGCTGGGGAGCAACCCCATGTGCTACCCCCATGTTCCACCCCAGCCTGGGCCGTCAACTTCACCTCCTGCGCAGACTTGTCAGCACCCCTCTTTACTGTCCAGAGCGCCTCACTATTCATCATGTCAAGATGGGTTCATCCGGGAGCAGCCTTAGGTCAGAGCTTTTTATAATCTCTTTGGAGCTTGCTTTCTTTGAAGCACTGTGAATATTATGTGTCGGAATATCTCCAAGTGTCGATCCTCAGATTCAAATGTGAGTGCCAAGCCGTCACTCCCAGCAAGGTCCTAGCCCATGAGCTCTAATTAATAGCTCAGAGGGGCTAGAATTTGGCCAGCTTCTTCCTGAAACACAGTCAGGGAACGTGATAGAATTCCAGGACGGCAGTGCAGGCAAACTTGCCCAAAAGGGAAAGAAGATATTGGACCCTAATTCGAGGTTCATTTCTCCTCTTGTCAGCACCCTGCTCCCCACACATTGGACCTTGAGGACCTCATTTGAAGTAGCTTCTGGAAAAGATTCCCAGTTGCTATGTGCGGGGAGGGAACTGACAGAGATTTTAGAAAGCAGCGCTTCTCTCAGGACTTTGCATGGTATTAGGATGCAGTAAGACCCCCAGGGGCCTACAGGGCCAGGGAGCCAGGGGTGGCAGAGGTGTCCAAGGCCACTACAACTCTGCCTGGAAGGTGCCCTGATCCCCTGGTGCAGTCACCGTTCCCAGCCCCCACTGCACACACAGCGTCTCCTTTAATGCCGACAACCACACTATGAGCTGCACGACATCCTCATCCTCAGTTGTTGGAAACAGGCTGAGCAAGGCAGCAGAGGTCTATGAACAGGGACTGAAACTGAAATCAAAATGCTTTGAATGGATCAATAAGCATGCTTCCCTCTGCCGCCTTACCTATTCCACTGTCCGTTTCTCATCTATTAAATGGAGGTTGTGTGTTGAGGGGGAGACAATGTCGCTTCAGAGAAGGGCACAGCGGTGGCACACAGCCCAGGAAGGCAGGTTCCAGGAACTTGCAGAGTGAGAAGGTGGAGGCCACAGGAAGGCTCGAATGGTGGAATGATGGCAGTAGGAGGCAAAATTCCTCAAGGCTCAAACTTTTACTCAAATCAGGCCTCTGCCCCTCTCCTGCCCCGCCCCGTGGCCATCAGAGGTAGGAATCTGGAGCTGGGGTGAAGATGAAAGCTGCACACAGTCAAGGAGGCCCAGACTGATGCTATGGCCTGCTGAGCGCAGAACCAAGGAAGGCGAGGCAGCAGCAGGTCCTAGTGACTGCTTCTCCCAAGGGAGGGAGTGGGGCTGAACCAGCGAGCGCTGGATCCTGGGCTGGCTGCCAGCTGCCAATGCTGACAGCAAGTGGGGCTTCACTGGTGCAGGTAATTGAACTAATGGAGTGAGCTGCCAAGGATGGGAGGCTTAGGTAGCGCTTAGGGCTATGAGCCTTGGAATTGGCATCTTAGTGCCTCGAGCCACAGGTGGGAGGAACTCACTTCCAGCACTTCCTGCTCATGGGGAGGGGACCCAGGGGCTCTTGCACTTCTGGGGCAACTTCTGGGGCACCCTCTGGCTGGTGGAGATGGATGACGGAGGGCTCTTGAGGAGGAGGGAATGGCACACACAAGGCATGGAGTTGTGAAAGAATGGGATAACATGAGAGCCTGCCAGTTAGGGTGGCAACAGGGAAGAAGGAGGTGGCATCGGTGGACTAGGATGCTGGATGGGGTCAGGAGCTGACCTCGGAATAGCCACATGTGGGGGGAGGCTGCGCACTGACCTTGGAGCTGGGACTTTCACAGCCAAGGTCTGCCATGAACTGTGTGTCCTTCGACAGGTTGTTACTTTCTGTGCCTCCATAGCCTCAGCTTTTGAACTGAAGACAGTGGCCTCCATGAAGTGAGAAGAAAGAGCAGACACCTATGCAATTTGCAAATCGCAGAGTGCTTAGCTATTTGGACTTAGAGGGGGGCAGAAACAGCTAAGACAATCCCCTGAGCTCTGCAACAGGAGGGCTGCAGGTCAGCCAGGAAATGACTGTGCTGAGAGAGAGGGGGCGTACACAGAGAGGAAACCAAAGTGGGCCCCAGGGAGAGGTGCAGGAGGGCAGGAGCTGACGTGGTTCCAGCAGGAGACCAGACGTGCCCGGTGGGCAGGATTTCTGGTGTCTCATGGCAGAGTCAGCTCAGCTCCTTCCTGCACAAGCAGTGAGAGTCCTGGCAGGTCCACAACTGTCAGTGGGCTGTGCACACACACGCTGACTGTCCGGCGTCTCGGCGCATGGCGGGACTGCATACTCCTGCTGTCACAGTTCTGCGGGGCCAAGGGACACATTTTGGAAAGCCAGCACGTGACTCACCCTCAAGGCAACTCCCTCGCTGCCCCACCCCATCTCTTGGCTCTTTGGGCCAACTTCTACCTGCAGTGTCTGCATCTCTGCATACAGGCTTTTCCCAGAGCACAAAGACAGCTCTGCCAGCAGGCACAGCAGGCCAGCCGTGCTGGGGAATGACACCTGTCACCTTCTTTCAGTCAACGACTCACCTCTGAGGCGGGCTCAGGTGAGATTTCCCATAGGATCAAGTTCATTTACCCACAGTGGCGGCTGGCTCAATGTGCAGTCTTTATCGGCTGCCTTCCTTTCCCTGCGGCATCTCCCCACTCCACACCAGCGTACCTCACGCCTCCCAAATAAGCTACTTGCCCTTATATCCATATTCCCAGGTCCATTTCTGGACAACCATGCTCCTCTTTCCCGCCATGATGAAAACCCACAAGACAAACCACTGGCAATTTCCCAGAGAGAGGCTGCTATGTCATCCCAGGCCTTGGGTGAGAAGTGGAAGCTTCGGGCTGGGTTGATTCACTGTGAACAGGGAGCAAGAATAAGAAACACACTGAAATTTGGGGATTGCTTGATACTACCCTTAACCGCACCCACTCTGACTGATGCAACCACTACCTTTTCCTCATAGGCTGCAGAGACATGTCTAATTTAAAGCCTGCTGTGAAAGGCAGAGGCAGAGGGCATGGGAATGTACATATGCACGGTGGCGAGGTGGGGAGGCAGGGAGAGGGGCAAATTGGAAGGGAAAAGGAGGAGCCAGTTAGAAAGGAAGGCTGGCACAGGCAAAGAGGTGGCCTAGGACCCTTCATTGGAGAGGCCGAGTTAGAAAGGAGAGAGATCAAAAGGCCAGAGGTGCAGTGACAAGGGGCCAGAGTCACGTGGCAAGCAGGTGGCTGAACTAAGCCTGGGGCTTGGTCTTCCTGCCTCCAGTGCTCTCTCCTCTGAGCTCACTGCCCCATCCCCCAGGCCTGAGGGGGCTTCCCTTCATCCAGCCTCCCTGGAATTGCAGGGAGAAGTGCACAGCAGGACTCTAACCACCACTCCGGCCCCCCTCTGGGGAAGTGGCAGGCTAAACTCACACCAGTGCTGGTCCCCAAGCAGGTATGGGAATGATCCCCAAAGGCTCTTTTGCTTGCAAGCAACACAAATGGACTCTCACCAGCTCAAGCCAAAAACAAGGGTTGAACTGGGGAGATATTGGGGCTCCAAGGTGACAACATGGGCTCTGGAGAAAGCAAAGAAAGCAGCTCTTGGGATGCGGCCTGCACTGTGCAATTTCCCATAAAGGGGTCCCTATTTATGTATTTCACTATCTGCTCAGGTAAAAATTCAAATTCCTGCAAAGAGAGTCTCTCTGGCTAGCTCCAGTCAGTGTTCTTACTCCCCCAACTAAATCCTGGACTTGAGGGAAAGGGTAAGCTGGGGTCCAAGCCCGAAGCTGGTCATTTCCTGGAGAATGGGGTGGGCATGGCCAGCTGGGTAGCCCAGGAGTCAAGTTTGTAAATGGAATCTCTTCTGCCATCTGCCTCCTCTCTGAAGGTCCTGCTCTTCATTTTCCCAGAGGACAGGGGTCACTGTCACTCCATTCAACCCACACTGAGGCTCCTATTGTTGTAGCACAAACATCAAGCACCGTGGACAGATCCTCACACCCCCTGTGAAGACCCACGTGTCCACCAAGCGCAGTAACAGGAGGCTGAGGACCTGGGGCCTGGGGCGATCTGGCTGCGGTGGGACCCCTGGCTGCTGGTCTCTTCACCCAGTCAGGGGAAGGTCGGGCTGAGTCAGCCAGCACAGTCACACGTGGACAGAAAGTTCTAGAAGGTGCTTGAACCCACTCTCCTAGTTCCTACATGGAAGACTTCAGGCTTATCAAGACATCCGGAGCCAGGTTTCATTGACTCACCACACTTGAGACTCTGTGTTTTTCCTAGACAGGGGGACCCGCCCTTTGACTGCAGAACCGCCCCCACCGTTGCCTCAGCTCATTCCCTTCCCTGCCCCCTCCACTCCCTTGGCACTGTCTCTGGGTGTCTCTAGGCTGAAATATCCTCCTGTTCTTTGGAGGGATGTGACCAGAGGCCTTGTGTTGTTATTTTCACTCCTGGTCTCATAACAGTCCCTGTGGAAGGGAAGAAAAATGTCAGCTAGATAAAGACACGGAGCATAAAGAAGGGAAAAAAACAAAGAATGACATTTGGGAAAGTTTAGACAAGAATGGCCTGGGTAGAGCTGAATTAGGGAGGAGGGAGAAGGTCAGCACCTGGGGGCTGGGGGACCCAGAGGGCTGGCTGATGACAGCAGATGTCTGGCCAGGGCTTTCTTCCTGATGGTCAGAGGCAGCTCACTGAGCTCGGCTGGAGCACGAGCTACATGCTAAGCACCTCCCGCCCTTGTGTCATTAACCCACAGGACAGCCCTAGGGGGAAGCCACTACTGTCAGCTCAGGTAGAAGATGGGGAAACTGAGTTTCAGGGAGGTAAGCAACTTGCCCAGGGTCTCATATGCAACCTGGACACCATCCCAAAGCCATATGACTCCAAACCCTAACCACTCAGCTTGCTGGACTCCCCAGACCTTCATGTTTGGAGGTTCAGAGGAACTGAGTAGTCTGAGATGGTAGAAATCTTGGGTCACAACCTTCACCTAAGATTAGACTCGCTAAGACCAAAATCCTGTGCTCTGGCAGATAGGCTGGCGAACAGAAACTAGCTGGGAAATCTGAAATAACTGAATCCTAACCTCTTACTATTGGGTTACCCAGGGCAACACTACTTCTATGAACCTCAGTCTCCGCCTCTGTAAATGGGCTAACAATGCCTGCCCTGCAGGGCGCGCTGATTCGGCTCAGATACTCAAGGGGAGATGTCCTTACATTCTTGCTTCCTCAGCATCATCTCCTCTGGGGGGCAGGGTTTCAGGGGCTCAGCACAGTCCCTGGTCATTGGATGGGACATCCACATAAGCTTCGCCCTCCCCCTGCTACAGATCCAGTTTTGCTTCAGCTTTTGGGAAAAAGGTATCCAAACCATTGACTGGGCAGGGATGCAGGGACCTCAAGGAGAACTAGAACCAAGGCACTGGGGCCAGCAGGCCGGGGTCACACTGTCTTATCTCTGATTCTCTGGGTGTTGGGCCCCTTCAGACAGCTTCTCCAGTGCTGCTGTTCCAAGGCTTTCTGAGAACACCAACTTTCTCTTCAATTCCACTCACAAACAGGAAAGACACCAACTGATTACCCTTCACCTTCTCATCCAATATTGAGACCCAGAGTCGGCACAGGACTGTGATTGGCCAGGCTTGGGTCAGGTGATCACTCTTAGGCCAATCATTTTTGGCAAGATGGCCACTCCCATTCAGAGCCTAACTGGTGCAGAAATGGGCTGTGCTTTGCCCAGAAAAAAAGAGGTTTTGAACAAGTGAACAATTATCTTTTATTTTTCAAGTCCCAGTTCTCTCTGCTTTTAATTATTCCCACTCCTGAGATCTGCGTTTCCACCTCCATCCTTGCTCTGGCGATGAGGTCTTTGTTTCCATCCACTGAGTGCAGTTGTCCTGATGAGTCAGCCTGATGGACTTGCAGGCCCGATGGGTTTTCCTGAGTTCAGGGAAGTTTTCCTTCCCTCCAGCTCTCTTAAATGTCTCTCCTCCTCTGTCTACCGTGTCAGCAATTCCACTCTTGGAGATTCACTTTTTAGCTTAACCTGGCTTTTTCCCATGAACACTTGCACGTGCTCTGCGAGCGGGCACCCACAGGACAATCGTTTATGTTAGCACGAGTGGTTTCATCAGCATTTCCTCCATTTGGGTGGGGAAAGGAGAGAGAGGGAGCCAGGGCCTGACTCAGTCTGTTCCAGGTGAGTCCAGTAAGTCTGGAAACCTGGACCTTCTAATTTCATCTTGGATCACTGGCAGTTTTTCCCCTGCTTGTTTTTCTTGCCCCAATTTAAATTTATTTACTTAAACTTTTTTTTGTTTGTTTGTTTCAAGCTCATTGTAGAATCACATGCAGTTGTTGGAAGGAATAGAGAGAAAGCCCATATACTCTTTACCCCGTTATCCCAAGGGTAACGTCTTGCATAAACAGACTAAGAAGATCACAACTGGGTTACTGACATTGATGCAGACCCCACGCAAGGCTCTCCTTGCTGTCACTTGATAACCAGACCTGCTTCCCTGTTGGTCCTACCTTTTCCTTGGTCAGTGACAATCACTATATTTTCCATTTCAATCATTTTGCCATGACAGTTATGTTACATAAATGGAATCATGTAACCTTTTGGAACTGGTCTGTTTCATTCAGCATCATTCTCTGGCGATGCATAGAGGTTGCTGTGGGATTGGTAGGTTCCTTTTCTTGCCCAGTTGTAGGATATGCCCAGTTTCAGGTTATTGGGAATAAAGTGAGTATAAACATCTGTATACAAGTCTTTGCATGACCTCAATCTTTGCTTCTCTGGGATAAATACCAGCAGTGCAATTGATGGGTTGTATGGTACGTGCAGATTTCATTTTTTAAAGAAACTGCTAACCAGTTCGTTATGGTGGCACTATCATTTTTCATTCACACTAGCAATATGTAAGGGGTTCGGTTTTTCCAAATCCTTATTAACATTTGGTATTATCCCAATTTTTTATTTTAGCTGCTCTGATGTGTGGGTAGTAACATCTTGGGATGTTGTATTTCCTTAGTGGCTAGTGATATTGAATATTTTTTTCTGTGCTAATTTGCCATTTGTATGTCTTCCATGGTGAAATGTTTCTTCTCTTCTTTTCCCTATTTTCTTTTTTTAAAGATTTATTTATTTATGCATACAAGAGCTGGGGCACAGGTCAGAGATGAGGGCGGGGGTGGGGTAAGAGGATCCACCAGAGACAGAGTGGGGAACAGAACAGGCAGACTGACTGAAATACACTGCTGAGGGGAGCAGCGGGTGAGACAGGAGAGGTCTGCCTCGCCATGTGGGTTCCTCCCTGGCTGGCTGGGGATCGAACTCGTGCTGCAGAGGCTGCGGATTGCTTCATAGTGCTATGCTTAATCCCTTGTGCCACCAGGGAGGCCCTTTTCCCTATTTTCTATTGGATTGTTTTTTGAGTGCTGAATTTTGAGTGTTCTTTATATATCCTAATTATTACTTCATTGTTGTCCATGTGGTTTGCAATTGTTTTTTCCCAATCTAACTTTTCTCTTTTTTTTTTTTTTTTTTTAAGATTTTGTTTATACAAGCACTGGGTACAGTCAGAAGCGCGGGAGGGTGAGAGAATTCACCAGAGCCAGAGCAGGGAGCAGAGCAGGCAGAAGGACCGAAGTACACTGCTGAGGGGAGCAGCGGGCGGCAGGAGAGGTCTGCGCGCCATCCGGGACCCTCCTCCGTTGGCCGGGGAGCAGCCAGGGATCGAACCGGCGCCACAGAGGCTGCGGGCAGATTCGCAACCCAGCGCTCAACCGCTGCACCACCGGGGAGGCCCCCCAGTCTAATTTTTCATGTTAATGGGTCCATCACAAAACAAAAGTAGTAAATTGCAATGAAAATCAGTCAATCACATTTTCCTTTCAAGAACTGTGCCTTTGGTGCCACATCTAAGCAGTCTTTGTCTGGTCTAATGTCATGAAGATCTTCTATTTCTTTTGTTCTAAAAGTTACATGGTTTCACTTTTCACTGTTGGGTCTGTTATCTATTGAGTTAATTTTAGAATAAGAGGTAAGACTTAGTGTGATGTTTGTTTAAAAGTTATTTCTTCTGGGCCTCCCCGGTGGCGCAGCAGTTGAGCGCTGGGTTGCGAAGCTGCCCACAGCCTCTGCGACACCGGTTCAATCCCGGGCTGCTCCCCAGCCACCAGAGGAGGGTCCCACAAGGTGCACAGACCTCTCCTGCCCCCCGCTGCTTCCCTCAGCAGTGTACTTCGGTCCTTCTGCCTGCTCAGCTCCCTGCTCTGGCTCTGGTGAATTCTCTCACCCTCCCGCGCTTCTGACTGTACCCAGTGCTTGTATAAATAAATAAATAAATCTTAAAAAAAAAAAAAAAGTCAAGTTAAGATGTCAAATAGACTATTCTTGATCTGGAAATTGAGGGAAAAAAAAAAAAGGATTTTTCTCCCTTGAACTGGTCTTGTACCTTTGTAAAAAATGAGCTGGTCATATCTGTGTGGGCTGATTCTGGGTTCTTGGTTCTGTTCCATTATCTATGTGTCTCTCTGCCAGTAACATACAGTCTTGATTACTATAGCTATCCACTGAGTCTTGACATTAGGTGGATTGATTCCACCTAGTTTATATTCTGTAGTTTCTATTATAGAGCCTTTGCCTTTCCATATATATTTAGAATAATATTGTCTATATCTACAAAAAATCTGGCAGGGATTGTGGTAAGGATTGCATTAAACCTGTATATCAATTTGGGAATAATTGATATCTTTTCTATGTGGAATCTTCCAATCTATGAACACAGTATATCACTCTATTATTCAGTTCTACTTTGACTTATTTCATCTGCTTGGTGTAGTTTTCTTTTTTTTAAAAGAAACTTTTCTTTTTTTTAAAGATTTATTTATTTATACATGCACTGGGTACAGTCAGAAGCGCGGGAGGGTGAAAGAATTCACCAGAGCCAGAGCGGGGAGCAGAGCAGGCAGAAGGACCGAAGTACACTGCTGAGGGGAGCAGCGGGCAGCAGGAGAGGCCTGCGCGCCATGTGGGACCCTCGCCCGGCAGCCGGGGATCGAACTGGTGCTGCGGAGGCTGCGAGCAGCTTCGCAACCCAGCGCTCAACTGCTGCGCCACCGGGGAGGCCCTGCTTGGTGTAGTTTTCAGCATAAAACTCCTGTATATTTATACCTAAGCCTGACTGCCTGCCTTCTCTCTTTATTTCCTTCTGTTTGCACATGGTAGTGATTTTTAATTTGGGGGTCCCTGTTTTTTTCCCCAGTATATAATTGATGATGTTTAACTTCATAAGAAGCTGTCAAATTGTTTTCAAAAGCAGCTGCACACCTTAGCACTCCCAACAAGAAGTGCGTGTGAGTTGCTGTTGCTTCACTCAGCCAGCACTTGGTATTGTCCGATTATTATTATTGTTGTTATTGTTATTTTAGCCATATTATTTGGTGTCAGCCCTTTTATCTCTGCTGCTCCCCCCTCCATGAGTACCATGAGGAGGGCGTGTGATCACTATCAATAGAAGCAAGAGGATTGGCTCTCAGAATTCCCTAGGACATTAGAACTTCAGGACTGCAGTGTTTCAGAAGGAATGACTATCAGCAAGTGTGTCACGGAGAATCAGGACAAGGGTAAAGATAGGATGGACCCTGGGCACAGAGCTGGTGGTGCAGGGGTGGGGGGACAACAATCTAGGAGTGGCAGGACCTGGAAGACCTGGCCCGTCCACTCAGGACCTGTTGGTAATGAGAAAAGGCCCAGGAAGAGGCCCCCACTGCCTCAGCTCCACTCCCTTCGAGCCATCTCCAACAGGGTGAACTGTAATCCCCTGGGATTCCTGCAGACCCGGACAGGGGTTGGGGAGGGCAGAAGTGGGTGGCCTGGGAACCAGAAGCCTGGATGGGAGCCCAGTTGTGTGACACCTGAATCTCGGGGAGGGTGACTGAGGGGCCAGGCCCCTGGAGCCTCCCAGTACAACTGAGGACAGGGAGGGGCAGCTCAGGTTTCCTCTCTGCTTGGTGGTGACCTGGGCTCTGACTCTGCAGCTGTAGAATGCCAGCCCCTGCCCCCTGCAGGGTGACACCTTTCACTAGGAAACCACAGTCCACTCCCCTCTCCACAGGGCCAGCTCCAGCCTAGACTTGGGCCTGTGGCCTAGAAGTAAAGGGGCCAGATTTTAATTGGACCCCAGGATAGGGGTCCAGAGAGTTAGTTTGGAGGGCATGGGGGAGTGTGTGAGTGAGAGAGAGAGAGAGAGAGAGTGTGTGTGTGTGTGTGTGTGTGTGTGTGTGTGTGTGAGAGAGAGAGAGAGAGAGAGAGAGAGAGAGAGAGAGACCTTAGGCAAATAACTTCTTTGGACTTGGTTTCCCTGATTTTTGACCCAAAGGTTTGAACCTAAGCGGTGAGATCTACATTTCACTGAGTATCAGCATCACCTGGGATTCCTTTTTATAGTATATGTGCTGCCGAAGCGAGCACTGGGATTCCTTTTTATAAACTGTGGGTTCTTGGACACCGCCCCAGACTCCCTGTATCAGTACCTGGGTCCTGACATCTGGGCGCTTTCACAGGCTCCTCCGCAGGCTTCCTGTGAGCAGTGGGTCCCTGTCACCTCCAGAATCAGGATCTGGAAGTTCGCTGGGCCACATGCTGGGGCTAGGAGTTAGGGAGGTGGTCCAGGTGGGGAGAGCCGGAGGATAACAGCCAATCAGTGACCAGGAAGGGGGTCGGGCCAGAGGGGGAACCAATCAGGAGCGATGATGGAGCCGGGGTAGAGCGTGGCTGGGCAAAGAGCCGGGCCTGCAGCCCTGAAGAGCAGTCGGAGAAGGAAGCCAGAGTGCTGTAGCTGCTGCTTCTTGGCCATGAGGCAGTTAGAAGGACATCATCCTTGGGGTTCAGGAGTGAAGGACAGGGTGGGGGCAAGAGAAGGGAATGGGGGCACGCTCGTTGTGTGGAGATTCCGAGCAGGGCCTGGAGAAGCTGCCCCATAAACCCCGGGAACCCTGGGGCTCAGTGGCCATGTGGGCCTCAGCCACCCCATCCCCACTGTCCTGACGCCTGTGGAGATGGTGCTTCCTGGCCTTATGGCCCAGGGCAAGTCCTGCTGTCTTCCTGACTCTGTCGCTGCATCTGCACTATGGGGTCTTATTTCCACCAGCCCTGGTGCATGATCCTGGGTGTCTGCTGAGCTGAGGGAGGGGACAGAGCTCTGCCGCCTATGGTGCGCTGCGCCATCCCTGAAGCGGGCACTAGGGGAACCGCAGAAGGATGGGTTGACGTGGCTCCTCTGCCCAAAGTTGGAGTGTCCTGCTTAAATCTAATTCCACACCAGTGATTCTCCAAATCATCATCCCATCAGTCTCCCCTCTGAGACCCCACTTCACTGTCAGAGGTAACGGTTATGATATGATTGTGGGGTGATCCTTCCACACTTATATTTTCCCCCACATACATGCCCGGGCCACGGGAGTGTGTGTATATTCCCGTGTGTGGCTCATTGTCCCTAAGGGCAGCCATTCAGCCACTCAGCAACGTGCTTTTTTGACTTAACTCAAGGATTCCTGTTTGGGATCCCAGGAGCCAGGCCTTCCATCTGCCCGGCAGCTTCCACCACGTGCCTCTCCCCGCGTCAGGTGAGTCTCCATGGGCACGTCCCTGACAGCCAGCCTGGCCTGCTCGCCTGAGTGCCCGCGTGGGAGTGGGGTTGCGCAGGAGCCCAGATGCTCTGGGAATGGGACATGGTCAGCGCCGGGGCCTGCCACCTCCAAGGACCCGCTCTTGTTCACCAAGGCCCCTCCTAGGGAGGTGGAAGGGCAGCCTGACAAGGCCCAAACCTCCCTTCATAGGAGGTGTGCACATCGAGGTGCTCGGAGCCTTGGCAAGCCAGGCATTGGGGACTGTAAGGGCTGACTGAGGAGGGAGCCATTTGGGGAAGTGCCCCATGGGGTCTGATCCAATGGGAACCTCTAGGAGAAGGAGCTGTCTCCTCTCCTCCCAAATCCCACTTCTATTTCTAGTTCTGGGGTCCCCTATCCTTCTGTATAACCTCTGTCCCTGCCATCCGCCCTCTTCAGAGTCCTTGGCCCCTGCTGATGCCCCTCTAGTTCCTTCTCCTTCCACCGCCATCACAACTTACCTCTCCTGAGTACCTTTTCCTCGGGGCCTGGGGAACTAGACCCTACACTGTGTTCATTCATTTATTCAGAAAGCTTTGCAGAGCTCTGTGCCAAGCATGCCTCAGGCACTGATGAGAGAGTACTGAGCTAAGCGAGATCCCCACCCGCCTGGAGCCTGCCTTCTAGGAAGTCAGTGGGCAGTGATGATCCCGCACAGTATTTCTCCACGTGGGCATCTCCTTAAGGTGCACACTCTCATTTAGTAGCTCTGGGCTGGGGCCTGAGGGGATGCCCTCAGGGGATGCTCAGTGTTGTGGACCACAGTTTGAGCGGCGAGGGTTTGTGTGTTACACCTCATAGGGGGATTAAAGTCTCAAAGAGGAGCAATGGCTTATGCAAAGGAATGATCATCTAACAGTGGAAACCTCGTGAGGTATTGATGGCCAGGAGGTTCTGGAAGGCAGGGGGGCCTTTGGTCTGATCTTATACGCGGCTGCTTTCTTCGTCTATGTATCAGCTGGCTCGACTCTCCGGCCCTGCTCCTTACCTCCCTACTGCTCCTATTCAGCCTGGCTGTGGGTGAGAACATCTGGAAGGGGTTCCCTGGAACTGGAGGGAATTTCCAGGCAAATGAGGCTCTGTCAGCTCAGTCAGGAACACCCACCCCTGCCATCTGTTCCAGACGTGATTAGAGTCTGTGTGAGAGGAGCCAGCAGTTAGCAGCTCTTCCAAGGAGATGTCCATGACCTGGGCACCTCAGGGGGCTGCCAGCTGCCAGCCTGGGGTCCTGAGTGTGCAGAGCCAATCCCTTCCCCTTCTCCCGCTCTCTGCTGGGAGGTGAGGTACCTTGGAATTCCAGAGGTGCTCTGAGGGTCTTTCCAAGGACAGTGATGGAGGGAGAGGCTGCCCTAGTTGTCAGAGCAGTGCCATCAGCCCAGAACTTTCTCATCCTTATACTCCCTGTGCTTTGTCCTGGCCAACATTAGTCCTACCCACTGCTGGTGCTGACGGTCCCATGTGCTGGGAGCCTCACACCTGAACTCATCTGATCTGTCAGGACTGGGAGGCAACAGTTCAGAGAAGTCAGGTTACCCACAGGAGGTACAGAGCCAGGATTTGGACACAGTCACCCAATACAAAAGCCCAGACCATGCAGCCTGTCTGCATAACTCATCGACTCGTTCAGTGAACACCTCGCCTCTCTCTGTCCTCAGCCCCTAGGGAAGCTCTTCGTTTGGGGCTCAGGGTGGGTGTGATCAGCCAGATTCGTCACGTGCAGCTGCCTAAGACCAGGCGGTACCTTCATCATGAGGATGCCAAGTGAGCATCATGGAGTCTGGGAGTTACTCAGCACCGAGGATGGGTATCCTTTGAATCATCCTGGTGAACAGCAAGTGGGCAGAGCAGAGCACCTAATCCCAAACCAGGAGGCCCAGGTGTGCACTTGGGAGCTCCCAGGGGACCGCTGGGGACAGCTTGCCCAGTCAAGGGGGCAGCAGAGCCAAGTTGTGAGACCTGTTCTCATGGAGGGGGCGGGGGAGACGGCGGCACGTCTGCCCTCCATCCCTGAGTCCCGCTGCCTGCTGTGTGGGGAGAGAGGGGGGAGGGCGCTTCAGACACGAAAGCTGGGCATCTTCCAGCTGGTTCTATTATGCGGCCCCCTTGGCGCCTTCACTGTCACCTGCTCCTTCCTAACATGGGTGCCCCGGCCTGGGGGCCCTATGCTGAGCTGGCAGGTGGACTCATCTAGAACTCTGCCAACCACAGTGAAATCGACCCTCTGCCCCTCCCCAGGAGCCAGGCTGGGCCCGCAGCCTAACAGGCAATACAATAGCTCTGTCTTCACCCGCTCTCGGCTGCCCTCTCTGTCTGCTGCGCCCTGGGCTTTAAACCTGAGCAGGGCAGGTGTGACAGGAGAGAGGGCTCCTAGACAACGATTGGCCGATTGGCCGAGAGATTAAGGGCCCCTGAGCAAGGGCCTTTGTTTCGGTATTTGGGTTTCACAGCTTGCAGAGATTGGAGATAGGGCCTTCTCCTGAGCACACAGGAGAGAAAGGTTCTATAAAAGACAGTCGTGGGGCTCCTGCCTGTAAATGGGAGGACAGACACGGGCATTTATGGGATTGTCCTCTGTCCTCTGATGGGGGGTGCTCACGTGTGAGGATGGGGCAACAGCCCAACGAGGATGATAGAGTGAGGAACAGAACCTCAGGACATTTGGCGACAGGTCCTGGCAGTGAACTTGCTGTGTGTCTCCAGGCCATGGAGGTGCCTCTCTGGTCCTTGGATCCTAGTGGGTAGAAGGAAGGAGTGATTTCAGTTGATGAGGCTATGGAGTGTTAGTAGGAGTGACTGGTGGAGGGAAGAAATAAGGGGGGCTAGGAAGTAGGCAGTGGAGAGAAACAGGGCAGACTCGGGCACACTGGCCGCGGAGGCTGAAGGACCCCTTTCCACACGCCTCCACCACTGCCTCCTGCTCCTTCCTCCAGCATGGGTGCCACTGTGCAGAAGCTGAAGCTGAGTCAGCAGGTGGGGTAACACGTCTTACTGTGTAGAACCTGTGTCAACCTCAGTGAAATAGATACAGCAGTCTCCAAGGGCCCTTCCTCTGTCTCCCCACCCCACAATGGGCACTGCACAGCCTCCACCTGCAGGATCCTCCTTCCCAAGGCTCTGCTGCGGAGCCTGCTCCCAGGCTGACGATTTAGAAGGTTTATAGGTTCAGCAACAAGTCACCTGTTTGGTTCGTGGGAATCCAGACTTCCCCTTGGGTCCAATTCCAGTTGTGGGTTTGGAGCCCAGCTCTGCAGTCTTCTGTATCTATGCCTCCTTCTGCCCTGAGTCCCAACTCCCTCTTTTGTAAAAGGAACATATAATAGGGATCTCTGAGGATTCAGTGAGTTCCCAGCAAAATGCCCGGATGTGATAGGAGTTCCAAGACTGAGAAGTCTCCTCCCTGAGCCCTCTCCATCAGCTCCTTCGGGCTATGTGGTTTCTGGGCTTGTCCAGGGAGCCACCCTGCTGCCACCATCATCACAAAGGTGACAGGAGCTGTCACCCATGGGTCTGCAAAAGCTGTACTCCCTCCAGCAGCCTCCGAGGAGGGTTTTGTGATCCTCAGTTCAGAGATGAGGAAACAGAAGGTCTAGCTTCTTAAATACTCCACCCGGGTGCCCCAGCAAGTGGTGGAAACTGAACTTGAATCCAGCCCCCCTTCCCTACCTGGCTGGGCTCTTCCCTGACCCACTCAGAAGACATGGGCTAGTCAGGCCACGGGGAGCCGCGGGCTGAGGGGACCAGACGAAGAGAACCAGCTCTCAAAGCCGAAGTGTCAGGCCAGGGCAGTGCTGCCTGCTCAGGTGAACACAGAGCACAAGAACAAGGCCTATAAACAGCCAAACTGGGAGGCAGGTGGGCAGAACCTAAGTCAGACAGTCCCCAGGTCAGTCCTGACGGGGGGAGCGGGAAACACATGAGCCTGGTGGCTGGTGGGTCCCGGGGACGGGAGCTGGGCCAGTTCCTCTGGACCACAGGGTCCCCCCAGCCGAACAGCAACAGGTAGGAAAAGCTACTCCCTCCAGAAAAACCCAACTTACAGACGCAACCACGCAATGCTTCAGGGGTCCCCCGCTTTCCTCATGTTTCCAAACCAAGCTCTTTCTCCCAGAATCCCACAAAAGGGCAGGCACTGCACAACGTGCGCTCGCCCAAGGTCAAAAACACTATTCCAGGTATGAATTTTATTGCTAACCAGGTGACGTTTGAAGAGGTTCAGAAGCCAGGGTGAGAGAAAGTCGCTGGCCGTTATTATTTAGTGCAGCTTGGAAGGAAGAAAGCGCTCTTTGTGCCGTCATGAAAGGGATGAGATAGAGGCGAGCCCCTGCCCTCCTGAGCAGAAATCATCTTTCCCATCAGCAGTTTCTGCTCTGCCTGGCCCCATCTCATTGTGGGGCTGCATTCCGCCGGGGGCTAGAAGAACACGCCGGATCCGTGGCTTTCTCTGTGCAAGTGTGCGCAGTTCTGCACAAGAGCCTGCAGGCAGATTCTCCTCGCCATCATTATTTGGAAATATTTTGACAAAGACTTTCTTGAAAGGCACCACTATTCCCTTCCCCTCTTGTTTATCATCCTCCCACCCCGCCCAGAACAATGCGGATCTCCAACGCCATCTGCGTTGTCAGGCCAGAGCAACAAAGAGTGGAAATGTAGCAGCTGGGGCCTTGTGGACAGAAATGGTGAGTATGCAGGGCAGGAGTGTAAATCCAGGTGGCCAAGAACACCGAGGGCTCCTCCAGATCAGGCCTGCCACGGTCATGGCCCTCACGGGGTCGTTGTGCCCCTTCCATCCTCATCTGCCCCCCTCCACTCGCCCCAGCACCCCAGCTGTGTGGTGCATCCGTGAGGCCTCATTCCACATCTTCAATGTGGCCACCAGGAAATTAAAACTCACATAAGTGGCTTGAATTCTGCTTCTCAAACAACTTATGGAGGCTGCTGACACAGCACCGCACGAGGCTGACGGGTCAGGCCTGCCCTCTTCTCCCTCCCCCACACACTCAGAGCAAACTCCCACCCCCTTGACTTTTGTGTGTGGCCAGTACCTGACATGACCTGGCGACACATGCACATTGTAGGTATATGAGTGCGGTTGTGCGGCCTTGTGCACGTATATCCCTGTGCACCTGTGTGTGCGTGCATGCCAACATCCGGGCGACTCCGTGTTTTCTGTGTGTGACACATGGGCAGGTCCCCCGTGTGAAGGCATGTGCAGGCCCATGTCTGAATGGGAGCCCAATGCCATGGTGGGGGGGTGACGTGGGGACAAGGCCCTGGCTGGTTGAACACCCTGTGGGATGCTGGAACAGAGAGCGTTTCCCTGGCAAGTTGATGAGAATGTCATGTCGGACAGAACCAACAGCCGCCCTGAAATCAAGATAAATGACGGCTTCTCCGGCCCCTCGCCAATGGGGCCCATCGCTCTGTCACTGGAGAGGAAATTAAATTGGTCTGGCACAGTTTGCTGTTTCCAAAGCCAATTTGGTTGCGGCCGTGTAGTGTGTTATGCACTTCTGGGTGGTGTCTAATTGGCCATTTGGTTTATTGATAAATTTCCGAGGCAGGGTCTGTGGCGCTAGGCACACCGCAGGAAATCAGGAGGATGTCCTTGTTCCTCTTCTAAAGATATGACACAGCCCATCCATCCATGCCACCATCTTCCAAGTCATTCAGTTATCCGGCCGGTACATAATGAACACCTATGGTATACTGGGCAGTGTGCAGGATAAAAAGAACTGGGCCACAAGTCTGGAGAAGCTGACGCTGTCAGTGGTCTTTGGCCAGGTCTCTGCTCACTTTCTGGACATCAGTCCTGTAAAACCAGCAGGTTGGACTAAAGAGTTCAAGGCCCTTCCAGCCCTGGTACTTCTGGGTACTCTCCTAGACCCCAGGGCTGCATGGAATGTGGTTGGAGGAAGTAACCACAGGACTCCAGGGTTGTGGGCCTCACTTTCCCGTGGGCAAAGGCGGATTTACAGTGATGGGGTGACCTGTAATGTAGAGGGTTCCACTCAAGTGGCTATCTGTGTGCTTGGTTGTACCCCAGAGATTTGGGGGGAATCAGGCAGATCAGTGGATTAGTCCATTCCAGCTGCTGTAACAACAAAAACAATAAATGTGCACTGGGTGGGTTAAATAACAATTGTTTCTTTCTTGCTGTTCTGGAGGCTGGGGCACCCGAGATCAGGACACCAGCAAACTGCACCGGCCATGCTCTCGCTGTGAACCTCACAAGGTAGAAGGGGCTGGGGCTAGGGACTAGGGGCTTTCTGGGGTCCCCTTTTATAAGAGCGCTTATCCCACTCATGAGAGCTCCGAATCCATCACACTGGGGGTTTCAAGGGACACAGGCATTCAATCTTTCGGAATAGAATCTGCCGTTGTTTTGCAGTCTGCTTCTCCCAGCCCTGCACATCGGCTGGGAAGACCACCCCTGGGGCTCTGTGACCTGGCATCTAGTTGGTTGTCCAGCCCCAGCCCCATTCCAGGACCTTGCCTCAGCCTGGCCAGTGCAGGGTAACAGCTGGGTGACCTGGTTACCAAAGTTTCTGAATAAGCAGGAGCAGAAGCCTCAGATCCCTGTGCCTGGGCCATCAGTCTTCGTAATGAAGGTGTCTGATTGCAGCCTGTCTGGGTTGTGGGTGGGCGGAAGCGGGGGCTGTGGGGGCTGGGAGGGGATGGCTGGGAGGCTTTATAACTAAGCTTTGGCTGCGTTGATCCTGTCTACAAAGAACAATTTCCTCTGGCTCCTCCCCCAACAATCAGACCCCTGCCAGCAAACCCAACAAAGCCAGCCTACAAGGATGATGGCATGTTGGAGCATCTGGAATTCAGGGGAAAGGATGGGAGGAAAAGTAGATGTGGCGAGTATGTACACTCATCTTCCAGAGAACCTCTCCCCAGAGATAATCCCCTCCCCTCTGGAATTTAGACCATGGAGGAGCTGATTTCTGCTGTATTCCCCAAGCCTAACTCAGTGCCTGGCATGCAGCAGTGATTCAATAAAAAATCTTGTTGAAAAATAGATTTGTAACTCGAAGATCACTCTAAGGAGACTTCATGGTAATAAACCAATTCATGAGTCACTGAAGGTAACATTTATTCAGGCAATGAACGCTTTTTTAGGCCGCTGCGGGATCCCAGCACTGTGCCAGGTGCTAAGGCCTGAGAGCACTGAACAATGAAACCATAAAACAATATACCCAAGCTCCCACTCTACACCTTTGTTGGGGCCTGGACTTAGAGAGCAGACTAGGGAAGATATCCTACTCCACGCAGGAGACAAACAATAAGCAATCACAAAATTATTGAACAAGATGATCCTGGATTGTGTAGGTGCTGTGAGGGGGAGCAGTTGTAGCCTGCTTTGGATGGAGGCAATCTAGGGAGAGGCTTTTTAGGACCTGGAGACTGAGGAGAAAGAACCCAGAGCCAGTTAGGAGCATAGGAAGTGCAAAGGCCCTGGGGTTAGAAACAGTTCAGTGGGTCTGAGGAACAGAAAACAGGACAGTGTAGCAGAAGTGTGGGGCTGAGTGCAGATGAGAGACAAGCCACTGCCCTGGAGGAGGAAAACATGAAAGGTAAGCCCTGAACTCAGCCCAAAGAGGCAACATTCGCCCCAAGTCTTGAGACCACGTTTGTGGCTCTCTCTGGTGCAATATGGCGTCAGTCCATCCATCACCACAGACCTAGTTCCAAACTTCCTCCCTTTCCCTGCCAAGAGCCGTGGTCCTGCCTGTAGCCTGCTTCAGCCAGAGGAACTTCTCCCAAATGACGGTGCTGCCCTGCCCCTTCTCAAAGTCTCTTCTGTTGCTTCAGAGAGCTGCTGAGTGGCAGAGGCTGCAGTTTGGCAGATGTTACTGCTCGGGGGGTAATAGCACCAACATGGTAAGTCGCTTTCATCTCCCTACTCTCCCTGGAGCTTTTACTATCATAGAGCCCAACGCTCACAAATAGCCCCATTGCTGCCTTTAATCTGGGCGACTTTCAACTTGAGACACCCTCCCCAGAGGCCTTGCCTGGCAACAGGGCTCTTTAGAACTACAGCTGTAGGGTGACAATGACGATGATTAGGGTTACATAATTTATTAGGGTTACATAATAAGTAACCCTAAAATAATAAATATATAATAACTGTCAGCTTCTTAGGGCTCCAGGAGTGTCAGGCACTGTGTTAAATGCTTTACACGCAGCATTGCATGTAATTCTCACTGCCACCAAGACAGGTACTGGTATAAGACTCAGAGAAGTTAAGAAACTTGGTTAAGATTGTACAGCAAATAAGTGCTAGAACTGACATTAGACCTAGCAACGTCCAGCCCCAGACCATTTCCTCTCTATGCCAGTTTTTCCCAGCTGCAAGGTGGCTCCACTAGAATCATTGGGGCAGCTTGTTAGTCCCTCATTCTCAGAAATTCTGATTCTGTAGGTTTGTGGTAGGACCCAGGAAGGTATGTGATTCTGGGGAGATTCCCACCACTAAATAAAATGCCCAGGACCTGAAAACATCCGGGCCAGGAACTGAATCTACTAGAAAACTTGTTAAAATAGAAACACACAAAACCACATTTATCACAAGGGAGGGGACCAGGCACTGGATCCTTGACCACTTCCCTGGGCAGTATAAAGGAATCCAGTGGGTGCAGTGCCTGTGGTCATTTGTGGTGTTCTGGAAAGCTCTGTGCAGGGAGTGCCATTTGTTCTGAGAGTGGTCGGGAGCCCATGAGGCTGACCCCCGAGAGGCATGGCAGGAGACTGGCCTGGCACAGAGGGGACTTCAGCTCCAGCTCCATGGACTCCAGCCTGGGGCAGTGGTTGGGGTGGGGCTCCACCCCCAGGCCCCAGAGGGCTGAATATAGAACACTAGAGACCAGGGATGATGGATCTTCCAGGTATATTTTGATTATTTTTTAAAAAGGCCAAATTTTTCTTGGGAAGAAGGAATCAGCAAGTGCAGCAGGGAGGTAAGCAGGTGAATTCCTGCCTGGATAATGAGTAGTCCCTGGTTCAGTTAGCATGGCGGGGGGTGGGGGGTGGGGGGTATCTGGAAAAGCGTCTTTAAAAGAATAGCAGACTGTGTGGAGATTTCTGGACCTACTAAACATAGAGCTTCCATAGGATCCAGCAATTCCACTCCTAGGTATTTACCCAAAGGACACAGAAACATCAATTCCAAAGAGCACCTGCACCCCTATGTTTATAGCAGCACTGTTTACAATAGCTAAGCTTTGGAAACAGCCCAAATGCCCAAAAATAGATGACTGGATCAAGAAGATGTGGTCCATATACACCATGGAATATTACTCAGCATTCAAAAAAGATAAACACATGCAATTTGCAGCAACATGGATGGCGCTGGAAGGGATCATGCTCAGCGAAATAAGCCAGAAAGAAAAAGAAAAATACCGGATGGTCTCACTCATAGCAGGAATCTAGAAAACTTAAATAAGGGACCAGGAAAATGAATAACTATAAGAAAGTGAAAATCAAAATCAACAAAAAACTATGAACCAGAGACACTTTTTGGGGGGCGGGGGGCAGGAGGGGAGGGATTGGGGTCAGAATGGGGGGCTGCAATTGTATGGGGAATATAAAAATAAAATTTATTATTTAAAAAAAAAAAAAAAGAATAGCAGACTGCTTGCAAATGTCCCTGGACAGCTCCAGATCACAGAATCCATTCCAGATTATTCTCTGTAATCACAGCATTCTTGTGGAGGAGGCAGAGCAGTCATAAAGTGGTGTCATCTCCATCATGCAGAAAAGATGAGCCTTGGAGAGGTGCTGTGGTTTCCCCAGGGGCACAGCTGGCTGGTGGGGCAGGAGATGGGGACGGAGGGCGCCAGTGACCCGCAAGACGTGACCGAGGCCATGGTGGCAGCTCCAACCCAGGGTGGATGGTGGGAGAAGGGGAGGCTTTCTGACCTCTGTCTTTCTCCTGCCCACCGAGCTGGCCCCAGGACCCTCATGCACTCCGCGGAGGGACCATCCCCTTCCTCCAGGACACGGTGCCCAATTGCCTGTAAAGAACCTTTATTCCAAACTGGTTGCTGCTGAGCTCCCTGTCTCCACACACAGCCATGCCATTTTTCTTTTTAAAAAAATCAGAGCGAAGTTTTATTAAAAGAAAATCAATACCCACAATATAACCTGCACTGATAAATCAGAGAAGCTAACGTTTCACTGCCTTAGTGCCTTTTTGCAAGGATTCCCCAGTGTCTCTTCCTCTCTGTCGGCCAGAAATCTTCCTGTCATGGGGTCTTTGACGAGCCCCTTCTGGGAAGCCAGGCCCACCATCCCCTTCTGCCCGAAGCTTTGCTCAGTACTCCCTTCTCCCCTCCCACGTCACCTGTCCCCCTTCCTGGCTGACCACCCCCCCCCCCAGCCTGGCCAGCCCAGCCTCCATAGATGCACTCTTGCCCCTCAGCCTCGGTCTCCAGCCTCTCCTCCCTCAGCTTCAACCCTGCCCTGGGTCACCTCCTCCAAGAAGCAGGCACTGCTGAGCCCGTAGTCTCTGGACTCCTCCCACTCCTGTGTGACTGCACTCCATTGCATAACCTCTGCGAGTTTGGGGCCCCTCATGGGTAAAATTGTGGATAATAACATCACCTCACAGCATCAGGGGGTCGAGGAAATTGCCTAGTGCCTGTAACAGCTCTCAGCATCAGGGGGCCTGGCCCTGGGAAGCTGTCAGGAGCTGGTTCCTTTCCCCGGGCCTACCTGTGCCCTGCTCCTTCATTCCACGCCTGGGGCGCTGAAATGCCAGCGTTTGCCCTGCCCTTCTGCCCTCTGCTTGGAGCGTCCAGCGTGGTGGACGTCACGCTCCCTCCTGCAGGGACAGGCCTGGCACTGTGTGAGTGAAGGGTGTTCTGTGCATGCTGAAGGGAGGAGGGGACCAGAAAGGTAGAGAAGGGAAGGGGGAGAGAAGAAAAAAAGAAATCACGGGCCAGGGAAGAAACCATGGGAAGAAAGGAAAGAATCCTTTAGCAGCAATAGAAATCTTGTCCATTCCACAGTGATTGGTACAGAATAGGGTCCCAAGGAACTTTGTGTGGATGGGTGGGTGGGAGGGTGGCTGGATGGACAGATGGACGGAGGGAGGCAGGGAATGTGACATGAGTCTGTGTTCCCTGGTCTGGACTTTCCTACCCGCCAGCGCTGCTCTCCCTGAAGTAAGAAGGGTGACTCCAGAGGCCTGTGGTGTCCAGTGGGATCAGAAAATGCCCACCCAGGCCAGGCGGGGCAGGGATAGCAGAGGCAGCACGTCCCGGCACAGGGAGGCCAGATGTGAGCACCGGGTCGATGGAAGATGTATTCACTTTCCTTCTCGGTCTTCCCTCTGGACCCTGCCCGCCTCGTGGACTTTGCTGGGGACAGGCCTGTTTAGCATGCGGGGCCTTCTGTCTGGCTGTGGGCAGGAGAAAGCGGACGAGCCCTCTGAGATTGCTGCTGGTAAAAGCCTGCCTGGGCGGATGGAGAGTCAGCTGCAGCATCTGCAGGGCAGGCAGGGACTGGGAGCTTTTTGTGTCCTTAGTACCTCGTTTTACACCCAGTGGTGCAGCCAGCAACCCTTTGGGGGGCAGAAGGATCAGGTATAAGCCTGATCAGGTATAAGCCCCTGCAGAGCTGGTGAGATGGTGTGTGGGAGGGGCATCCAGGGAAGGAGACTGAGCTTTCAGAATAACCACAGGCTGTTGATGAAGGTGTGGGCAACGGAACATCCACATTTCTGGAGGACCCCTGCCCCCCGCCCCCCATCCCTGCCATTCCTTCACTCCACAGGACTCCTCCTGGGGCTTCCTGGAATCACCTCCCAAATAAACTACCTGCCTTAAATCCTTATCCCAGGGTTGGATTCTGGGGAAACTCACCCCGAGACAGGCGAGTCTGGAGAATCTCTTCATGGGCCAGCAGTTCCACTTCTGGGATTTTCCCTTATAGATACGAATCTGGGGGTTCCCTCTAGATAAACCTATAGACAGAGTCATGCATCACTTAATGGTGAGGATACATTCTGAGAAAGGTGTGATCAGGTGATTTTGTCTTTGTGTGAGTATCAGAGTGTGCTTACACAAGCCTAGATGGTCCTGCCTACTACACACCTAGATTGTGTGGCATGGCCCACAGGATCACCTTCATATATGCCGTCCGTCATTAAGCCGAGATGACTATGCCCTTGCACGTGCCAACTGATTTCTGAACAAGGCTACTTACCACAGCACTGTTTATAAGAGCCAAAGATTAGAAACACTTACATACCCATTACTGGGGACAAGTTAAGGAGATTGTGGTTCATCTGATCAGTGGAGTATTAGGCAGCCATAAAAAGGGATGGTCAAGATAATCTTTACAGGTTGATTTGTAACAATCTCCAAAATAAATTGTGAAGTGGAAGAAAGAAAGTTTCAAGAAAGCATATTTGTGTAAAACAAAAAGTGCATTCAGTCATAACTCCTTGTTTATGTGATTAGACAGATATTTCTGGGAATGTACCAAGAAGCTGATAACTTGGAGCCTTTGGAGAGAGGAATTAGGTGCCTGAGAGCAGGGAAGGAAGGGGAATTTGGGGCATATATGCTGTGCACCATTTTGCATCATGTGCAAGTTCTGGTATCCAAAAATGTACACAATTTGCAAATAATTATAAAGCATAACAACATACCAGGGGGCCTGATAACAATTTGCTGTACAATTTGTGCTTGTGTCAGGAAAATTGAACCCATGGCCAGAAGCGGTCAACCTTCCTTTTCTCACTTAGCATTCCCTAAGGCAGTTCTGCATCATTACTCCAAGTTTCTAAATATGGAAAGTAGGGCTGACTCCAGCCTTCCCCAAGATGCTAAGAGTCCAAGCTGTCCTTCCTCTGCCCCTTCCCCAGGACACCTGACCGGGGAAGGTGGCTGCCCTTCCTTTACCGAGCTACCTGAAATGCAGACTGTGAACTTGGGAGAGGGTAAGATGAGTCAGGGGACCAGATGAAATGACCCTCCAAGTGAGCTCCCAGGAGGGGGGCATCGTGTTCTACTTACATATTTCAGAGACCTGGAGCAGTACGCAGCACGATGGATGGATGGATGGGTGGATGGATGGATGGATGGATGGATGGTCTTTTTGTTCCAGAATCTCAGGCATGGAGGAATAAAGGGGGAATACCCCTTCTTCCAGCTCCTGGGATGCTAGGCCATTGACAGTCAGTTAGCAGAGTTCTGGAGTTGAACACACTCTGCCCCATCATTGCCTTGCAAAATTAGTCAACTCTCTTCACATTCTTCAATTTCCTCAATGATGCACTGGGTACAGAGACCGCCCCTGCAGAGAATTAAAAACGAGTCCATCAAGGTGTCATACAGTGTGCCTGACACATAGTAGGCTCTGCTAAGTGTTTGCTCATGCCCCTCCCCTCCTTTGAGCAGAAGCGTGGTTGCCACAGAGACCAGACATGTTCTCCCACTGCCTCCCTCACCTTCATGTCAAGGGGTCTCCTGTTGAGCTGAAAATCCTCGTGCTGTCACCCAAGTCTGTGGCCCCCCCCGTGCTGCTGCTCATGGGTGAGAGGAAAGTCAGCGTGGTCCCACCCGCCCCAGAACCTTTTCCAGACCTGAAGGCACAAAGTCAAAGTTGAGTCTTGTCAACTGTGGGACCAGCTGCCCCCGCCCCTCCTGCTGGCCCCCAGTCCCTCTTCATCCTTTTTATCCTCTGTCCTCTCCTGGGCTCAGGAGAACTCTGGGTACAAGATCAGGAGAGTTGTCAGGGCCCCAGAGCACAACCCTGATCCTTCTCCCCTCTGCTCCCTTCCCTTCCACCCAAGGAAGAAGCAAATAGCTCACATTCCCAAGACAAGGAGATTGAACTCCGGCGGCAGCACTGACAGGTTGCATTTAACAATAAATCCCGCAATTAGACCTTGCAAGCAGCGTCGCTGTCGCTGTCGCGTCCCTGATATACGGCAGGGAATTAGTTTAATGTCCCTGGCAACCAATTCTTGGACTAAAAATAGTTGGCTGTGGGTTCACCTTTTCCCTCTAAGCTTCCAGTCTCTGCTAGCTCCAGGGAGGAATTGAGCCTGGGGTCCAGGTCCTGCTCTAGTGCTGGGTGCTGAGTAGCAAAGGTTAGCCCCAAGATAAGTAAAGTTACTGTCAAGGTTTTACAGGGGGAGGCAGGGAAGGCTGCCTTCTGTGGGGGAGGGAGCCAGGCTGAGCTGTTTTATTTTGGTGTGCAAGCTTGTTGAGTAGGCAGAGGCCTTCCCAGAGGACTCCCTGGCTCTCCTTCAGAAATACCACCTCTCCACCCATCACACCCCCTCCCAACCTGAGCAGCACACCACAACATGGGATACGACCAACTAGGAATGGTCCTAGCCTTGGCCTGATCACTTCTCTCTGGTTTAGAATTTCTGCTTCAGTACCAGGAGGGTTAAATGAGTCCATCTGTTTATATATTGAATTCTCACACATGGAAATTGTGATTTCCAATATTTTGTCCCAAATGTTCTCACAAACCTCAAGGTTCCTGAAATGCCAGAACATCAGTGTGCAAACCCCTCACAGACTGTCAGTCAGCACATGCAGAGTAACAATCCTTTGTCAGATCCTACAGACTCTTCTTCCCCTACTAGCGGAAAAAAAATCACCTTAATCGTTACGTTTAAAGTCTTGTCTAGCTCTAAAAATCACCATCCTAGAGCCACTTGCTGCCAGTAAAACACTAACCATCCCTATGAATCAGGTGGTTCATGAAGTCTTATCAGTCAGTCACATTTTAGTATAAATTAGTCTAATTCCTTTCCTGGAAGAAGAAAAGGAGCAAGAAGTCTTGGGTCTCTCATGGGACTATTGGGATATGGAAAGCCCTACCTGACTCCCCACCACCCCTGGGGAAAACCTCCATGTGGAAGAACTTTCATGAAACGTGGCCTCAGCTCACTGTTTCAACCTCAGACTCTCCCAGTCATGCTTTTCCCATTCCACAAAGAGACCAAGCAGAGTCCCACCTTTGGGTCTTTGCTCACCATGGTACTTACTCAAAGCCATTTTTCCTTCCCTCTGCTGGTACCACATTTTTCTGTTGGTGGAAATCCTACTCAACTTTGAAAGTACAAACACCAACATCTCTTGTGTAATGCGTTCCCTATCCCGTGGCTTAGCATGAGTCCCCACGGACCCTCTTGGACAGTATTTAGAGCCACGTACTGTTAAAACCAGAAGACCCTTAAGGAGCGTCTACAACAGCATCTCCCAGTGTATTTTGACAGTATGCAAGAAATCGACAGTATACGGTGACCCAGCACACATAACAGGAGCCGTGCATATGTAAAACATATGTAAACACACAATTCACATTCAACACATATGCAAACACATTTGCACACATGCAAACACACACAGATCACAACACAATGATGAATACGCTGAAAGATGTTTCTTTTCTAATATTTACCTCCACTGTGTTCCGAGCTCTGATTTTGGTTTTTGGATATTGCGTCTGACTCACTAAATTAATTTCACCATCTTGCAATGGGTTGCACACTGAATTTGGAAAAGACATGTTTATCCCTTATTTTTCAAATAGAAGGCCCAAGGTCCAGAGAGAGGAGGGGGCAGCCCAGTGACACACCACTGGCTGGTGGCAAGAGCAGACCTGAGTCTGCTTGTTTGTCTTCATGGGGCACCCTCCCCTCTCGCACATGGAGTCCTTACATGGCAGCTGTCCATTCTTGCACATTCTAGCTCCACGAGGAAAAGGGCTACATTCTCAGCACCAAGATCCCTCCTGCTGCAAAGATCTCGCTCTTGGTAGGTGTCCAATGAGGGGCTCCATGGGACCAGCTGAACAATCAGAGAAAGTGTTTGGGAAGTCATGGGCGCCCTGGCAGAGAGAGGGGTTCATCAACGCAGCCACCGCAGCCTGCAGACGAGGTCAGCTGGAGCTCGTTAGTGGGGCTTCCCCCGGGCTTCGGAATGCTGAAATCAGCATGAGCAGAATCCTGCTCCTGAGTGGGGAGGCGGTGGTCAGAGCTTATGGATCTGGGGCTCATTGAAAGTCTGAACAAGTTCCAGAGGCGATGGAACTTGCTCCGTCTCCTCTGACTCCTCCTGTCATTGGGAGATCAGAGAGGCGAGGCGCTGGTGCTCGGGAGAGCTGAGGGACAGCAGAGATGCAGGAATGGGCAATTTCAGCTCAGCTCTGCTGGGTTAACATCAGAAGCAGCACTGCCCAGGGGTGGCTCCCCACAGCCCTCTCTCTCACACTGCCACCCCCACTCTATCCACCAGAGCTCAGGCAAAGCCAGCAGCTCATCTACCACTGGCAAGACCCCCCACCCTTCCCAAGTCCCAGGGCCTTGTGAGGAAGCAGAGCTGGGGGCTGGGCAATTGGCAAACGTGCATTCACTGACTGGATGAGCAACTAATATACCCGCATCCAAGATGGGGAGACTTGGATCAGCAGGGACCCTCTGGGCCCATCTCCCGTGGCCACCCCACTCTCGCCCTGTGTATCTGTGCTGGGCACAGATGCAGGATGTAGAAAAGGAAACCTAGAATAAACCTGGCCATTGGTTTATTCATTCATTGGCAGGAAGCCACAAAGCTCCTGCTCTGTGCGGGCCTAGGTGCGCTGGGGCGGTTGCAAGCGAGACTTCATCCTGCTTGGGGTACAGAGGGAAAGCAGATTGAGGACAAGGGTGTCTTGAGTGGCAAGAGGCAGAGCTGGCCCAGGGCACAAGTGAAGGTTTCCTAGAGGACATGAGCTGTTAGGTCAAATTTCCAGAGGTGAAGTGTCCAGATGGGGAGTTGGAATGTGATGGGTGCCCGGAGGAGACCGTGGTGTCTGGTTCGGGAAGGTCGCCTCAGTCCTGTGTCTCAGCCACAGTTTTGCAGTATTGGGAACTTGGTTATTTCAGCTGCCTCGACTGGGATGGAACTCAGTGGGGCTGACTCACAATAAACAAACCTTCCAGAGACTGAGTCATTGATCAAAATGCCACTTTGTTTTTCTGAAGTACATTTGGCAAGCTAAGCCTCCTTGACAGTGTTGGGATTAGAAACTTGGGATGTGAGTTTCAATGTCACAAAATACCAAAGAACTTTGGGCAAATCTAGGAGGCCCAGTCTCCTCATCTGAAATAAGGACAATGACGGGGCTGTGCTGAGGACTAGGTGAGCTCTTGCGTATTAGTTCTTCCTTTACCTATAAGCCTATCTCCACACAGTGATTTCTTAAATTTGTATTTATTGTTGAATAATGATGACCACACTTGATACAAAATTCCAAAGATACCAGAGGATGTGAGTTGCTGAGTTGAGTCCCCTTTCTGGTCCTCAATCCCTAGCTACCCACTTCCCCTCCTTGGAGCAATAAATAATTATCAGTCTCTTTTGCATGACATCCCTACCCCCCCAAAAAAAGATGCCTTTATAGTGTAAAATTAACTTGTGGTTTGAACAAAATACAAAGAGATCGAAAGCTCACCCCCCCAGAGGAAACTGGTCTATGGTATCCTGAGTTCCTGTAGAGGGAACAATGATTATTGGTTCCCCACACACCTCTCAAGGAACAGTTGGTCCAGGGGACCAGGTTACAAATAAGAACATCCAGGATTAGCCAGGAAGTGGGCAGAGGCAGAGGATGTTCCCAGGGGACATTTCTATCAACTTTGGGTCAGGGGATGAATTGCCTTCCTCCACCCAGGGGAGATTTATCATCCACCCACCCATTTGCTCACCCATCCATCCAAACCTACCGGCTGGGGCTCTGCTGGGTGCCATGGGAGTACAAAGATGGATGAATGACGCACAGTCTCCTCTTGCAGCTGTCAGTGCAACAAAAGACAAGGCGCCGTGGATTTATGCAAATCTGAAGGGACAGGAGAGGTCCCCTAAGAGCATCCACCACCTCTACCATTTCACAGACAAGCAACTGAGATCCAGGGAGAAGACACGCTGTGCTCTGGGCCAGGGCTGGAAGGCAGGTTTTGGACACAGCCCTAATGATGTAAGGTGGGGAGCGATGTGGCAGAGAACTGGCCTGGGCATGCGGTGGCAGTCCAGGGGGGTTTGCTGTCCTAAAAGGTTTCAGGGCATCCCCAGCCAGCAGAGCCAAGACAAGAGCCAAAGCAGGGAGTGGCCAGAATTCGCCCTGGAGCTGGACAGGCTGTTTATCAGGAGAACGCTGAGCAAGTTGGGAAGGTAGGGAGGGCAGGAGACTCTTGCCCAGACAAGGGGGCTCACCCTTGGGAGTTCACCAGCCACAGGGCACTCTGAGCCGTCCTGTGCACAATTGTCTTCCTCTGCACACCTGGAGAGGCCTTGGCAGAGCCTGGCCTTGCTGTCCTGTGTCCAGGACCCCTCCACTTCCTGCTCTCTCCTGCCCCATAGCAACATCCTTCTAGTGAGACTTGGGGAGACCCCCAGGTCCCCTGGTACCTCTACCAACTGCTCCTCTAGCCAGAGGCCGCGCACTGTGGCCTCTGCTCCGTGGCCGTGGGTTGTCTCATATCTCTCGCCCGTGCACTCTCTGGCCAGTCAGGCCCCTGGGGAGGGCTCACCATCCCTCCAGTTCTTGGGGTCACAGGCAAGAAAACATTCACGCGCACTCAGCTCTGAGCAACCAGCATCAACCAGGATCTTAGCTGGAAGCAAATGGGCCCTGGAATCCTGTTACTTGGAGCAGGCTTTCTGGAGGGGATTGTTCATCGAGATTTGCACAGAAGGGGGAGATTACAAGGAACCCTTAGTCCTGAGACCCATGAGAACGGTCTCTGCCCAGATCCAAGGATGAGGGGGGACAGGCTGCCTGAACTCTGAAGGAGCTGCATGGGGAGAAGCTGCCCTGAGAGGGGGCCCCCAGGACTCAGTCATCCACAGGGACAGCACTGGAGGAAGTGCCTCCACTCTCTTCCCTGGGACTCATCTGCAGTCCTGCTTCCTACTGGCTGAACCAGCAGGTTCACACCTTTCAGCCTTGGGGTGCCTGCCGGTAGGGAATGGTTGAGGGACAGATGGGAAGTCCCCCCATAGCCACATGACCTTCATCATGGATGCACCTACTTTCCATTGTGCCCTCACGATCCTTTCCAGGGACTAACGCCCCATCTCACAGATAGTTCCCCCCACCACCACTCGCGCCCCTTGACTCGGAGCCCTCTGTGTTCCTCCCTCTCTGGGCCTGCAGGGGAGGACCCAAGAACTTCAGCCTTTGCCACTCCCTTGCCCTGACCACACGGGGATGGAGTCAGTGGCCTGAGGCCGGTGCCCTCCTGCCAAGGGACTCAGGAGCGGCACAGGAGTCTGTCCTCTTCTGGAAAGAGCTGCTCTGTGTGGCCTGTGGGCTGAGCGCTGGTCAGCATTTCCCTGGCCGGGGTGTGCCTGGAGGTGCTGGCCTCGATCCAGCTGAGCCACTGGGACCCAGCCAGATGGCGGCAGCAGCAAAGCAGAGGCTGGCTCTGAGCCACAGGCCTGGCTTTGGAAATCAGGTGATGAGTGACCTGCAGAAAGCAGCATACCCCGGGCCCTGCTCAGGGGCACAGTGCAGCCCCCATCCCAGCTGTGGTTCATTGGGCCTAGGTCTCAGGTCCACTGGGTCTTTCAGGGACTGTAGGGCATTGGCCAGGCCTGGCAAAGTCAGTGTGGCGCTGTGGAGAGCCCAGAAGGCAGAGTCAGGAGGCCGGGCCCTGCCCAGCTGTGCTCCAGCACCCCCAGCCTTGGAAAATTCGCTTCCTCCGGCACAAGGAAGTCTCCCAAAACAAGATCTGCAGAACTCCAACATACGAAACTGGTTGAAACAAAAGTGTACCCTCGGAGCCCCTCCTCAGCTCCCCCATCCTACCTGCTCCCCTCACCTCATCTCTCGAGCAGTCCCTGAGACATCACTTTGGAATATTGGGGTTCCACAGAAAATGGTTTGGAAACCCTGGTCTATGGGCTCCCTAAGAGGTCTCAGACAACTCTAACAGGCTGTGATTTTTTTATATGCTTAAATGTGTCTATTACGTTAGCCTCCAGGTACCCATCACCCAGGTCCCACAATTAGCACCTGCGGCCAGTCTTGTTGCATTAAGGTTCCCCCCACCCCATTTCCTCCTCTTCCTGTATTTCTTTCAAAGCAAACCCAAGACATCATGTCTGTAAATAATTCAGTTTGTGTGTCTAAAAGATAAGGACTCATTTGAAATACTTAACTACCATGCCATCATCACACTTTTCAATAGTTAATCAAAATTCATATTTCCAGTGGCTTATTTATAGTTTTTTAAACATACAGTTTAACATCCAGGTCAGAGTTGGCCTACACACTGCGGCAGGTTGGCCTGCCTCTTCAGTCTGTCCTTGCCTTGTTCTGTGACTCCAAAGTGGCCAGTGACGGTCATGGCCCATCTGCGTGGGCTTCTCTGGGGCAGCAGAGACAGTCCCAGGAATCTGGAGGGACACCTGTCTTGCCCTAAGCCCTTTTTAAAACCCAGGGAAGAGAAGGCAAGGGTGAAGAGGCTGGGCTGAGGCTCAGTGCTGGGGTTTCCCACCAGGAAGCTGCAACTGCTGCTTTGTGGGGGGGGGAGGCGGGGAGGAGGGACGGGGTCTTGCTCACACCCCAGGAGAGGGGGGCACCTCACAGGTGATGAGAAGGACCCAGAGGTGATGGGTATCTACTGAGGGCGCTGCCCCAGGGACAGGATCCTGCGGCCTCACCCTCTGGTCACACTGACCGCTAACTGCAAACACCTCTCCTGGCATTTGCTGAGACGCAGGATTGTGCCGGAGGCTGGAACTGCCCAGGAAGCAGCCTCTGCCTCCAGCGCTCAGCACCGTGGGGAGCTAGATATATTTGACCGCCCCACGTCAATGTGCTGATTTGCAAAATGGAAATAATAGCGCCTTCTCCACTGGCCCAGCAGGTTCTCTGAGTGCCCCTTGTTCCCAGTGGGGGTTTATGACTAGGGGAAATGGACAGTGTGTGCCTATAAAAGAGGTGCATGGGGGAGGGCTGGGGTCTAACCCGGGGGAATGTCCACAGAAGCCCTTAGAGTCCTCAGGTCTAGCTGGGCAGCCTTAAGCAGGTAACACTATTGGTGTTACCTCAGCGCCTTCCCTGGGGCCCTAGTGTTTTGGAAATTATGAAGCTCAGGAAATGCAGAGTGGGGAGTTCCTTCCTCCTATGAACTTCAGACAGAAGAGAACATGTAGGCGCTTCTGCTGTCCATGGTACCATAGAGTTGTCCAGGCCGAGGGCCCCAACCTCAGGACCACAGAACTGTTGAGAGGATCACCCCTTGTTGTGGGGACTGTCGGTACATTGGGGATGTTGAGGGGCGCAAACAAATGTGAGTGTGCCCTCCTGTTGACTCTGCCCTTCTGACTGGCACCTCTCATCTGTTTTCACTTCCAGAATGTTCCCAGGGTGCCAACCCTTCTTACTTCAGTGCACCTTTAAAAAGTTTTCTTAAAACAACTTCAAGAACCCTTTTGGATACATTTAATAAATGCAAAAATATGATAATTATGCCCAGGGTAAGCACACTTGCCCTTGATTGATACAGGTCCAGATCTGGGGAGGGGAAGGGAGGGGAGGGGAGGAGAAAGAGGAGGGGAGGAGGGGAGGAGGGGGGAGGGGAGTGTGAAGAGGGGGAGGGGAGGGGAGTGTGAGGAGGGGGAGAGGTGGGGAGGGGGAGGAAGGCCACCTGAGTTGGCTACCCTTGCTGTCATTGCCAATCTCTGTCCGGTGGCTGTCTCCACCTGTCCCTTTTGTCTACCCACTGGGATAAAAGGGAAAAATTGGCCTTAGAACATCATTTCCCTCTTGGGAAATGGTCTCTTGGGCTAGACGGAGGTCACCTCTCCATGGTACCCTGGAAAATATCTGGTGTGGGAGCAGGGGACATGGGGCTGGAATCCTGCCTGTGCCAGCGCCAGCCGTGTGACCTTGGGCATGGTATCAACCTCTGAGCTCAGCTTTCTCGTCTGCAAAGTAAGGCTATTAATACCCTCCTTCGCGGGGTTGTTAGAAGGATTAAATGAGAAAGTGTCTGTGAAGGAGCTGTGCAGTATAAACTGCCATACACATCCTCATCAGTATCGTTTTGTCTGTTGTTTCGAATGGATAATATCAAGCCCCCTATGCAAGGAGAGCCTCAGCCTGTCCCCACCCCACCTTCAACTCTGCCGAGCCTCACCCAGTCACTGCACCCCCATCACCTGTCCCCAGAAGACCAGTCCCTCCCCTGCCCCATGGACTGTGTCTCCAAGGAACCCTCCTGCCTTGAAAACCTTCCTTTCTCTTTTTCATATGTCCACACTCATTTTCTTCTATACTCAACTCCCAACTCACCTCTGTGAAAGCTCTTTCCCTTAACTAAGGGGGTGAGTCAAGGCCAGTTTGCCCTCTCCCCCCAGCTGAGCTGCCTATTGTGATCTTCACACCCAAGCCAAAGCTTAGCAACAGAGATGGGTTGTCCTGGGTGGATGATGATGATAGTGGTGGTGATACCTAAGATTTAATAATCAAAAAGCTAATGCTTGTGAAAGCACTTCCTCTGTGCCAGGTGCTGCACTAAGTCCTTTATACATATTAACTTATTTATGGAGTGCCAGTGGCCTATGGGATTGAGCAGCTGCCTCTCTGCCTCCAGACCCCAGCACAATGTCAATTCCTTGGTAGAACCTTTCCTGTGGCCCCTAGCAGAATTAATATTCCTGCCTCCATGCCCACGGTGCTTGTTCTATTATTGACCTGATTTCACTAGCTTTTAATTATTTATCCAAGTGGCTGTCTCCTGTTCCTCTCTGTGAACGAACATCTTAAGGGGCAGGGCCCTATTATATTAATCTTTATTAACCTCTACATCCAACAGTGACCGACACATTGCTGTTGCTCATTAAGTGTTTGTTGAATGAATGCACAGATGAATGGAGTCATTAACACCATGCTTGTGTGATTTTATAAGCTGCTCCCGTCAGGAGGCCATCTTCCTGACCTCAGGCTTCAGATGACTTCCAGCTCAGCGCTCCCCTAAGCGTGATCTGTCTGCAAACTCTCTGTTGCCAGTTTGAGAAAACAAGTGCAGAAATTGAGGGGGAACATTTAGAAATGTTTAAGCAGTTTGACAGATTAGTTGCATGTGCACTGGAGCTGTTTTTTTAATTGGGCTTTATTTTATAAGTCTTTTTCTATTTCATTTTTTCTAACAATTCATTTCCACTGTATTTTGCAGTAGAATCAGTCTGCAGCAGATTCAAAATTTAAAAATCAAGAACTGATTTTTCTGAATAAGTAGTCTGAGAAGTATCAATCCAGACCCCACCCCCCCCACCCCCCGCACTTCTTGGGATGTCTATTGTAAAAGCCAAAGGGCTCCGCATGTCGAGGGGCACATTCAGCCTTCCTCACGGGGTCCCACTCGTCACTGCTTGCCCCCACAGCCGTCTCTGTTTAGAAAAACAAAGACTTGTCTTTTATTCCTGTTTAGATTTCTCATATATCTCCTTTCTTCCCAACCTGGGAAGAAAGGGTCGGACTGGGGGCCTGTCCTGAGCGGAGTGAATGGAGAGACTGCCTCAGAACACCACCCTGAGCCACCAAGCTGGTTGGCTGGAGCAGTTTGGGGGGCAGAGGGGGTCAGGGGGGAGGCTCCATCAAGCAGCGCAGAGGAAAGCAGGCTCTTGAAGGTGGAAGGAAGCAGTTTCAGGACAAATGAAGGGGATCTGGAATCTTTTTACAGAAGGGATGTTAAACATAATGCTCTCGTAATCCAAAGGTGGTCAAGGCCGAAACTATAAATAAGTAGGCCTTAGAGTGATATGGAAGCCACCCTCCTGCCACCTGCGGGGGGGAGGGGCGGTTTGAGGTTAAGTCAATGAAATCCACACAGACAGTCACCACCCAGGGGAGGATGTGCCATCCATATGCCCTTTTAGAAAGAGGTCTGAATCCCAGGCCGAAAAAACCAAGAAGAGCAAGACTTCATTACAGCCTAATCGATGGCATTAGCGTATCTAAAGATCATGTCAAGGGGAGGATATGGGGCTCAAAATGGAAAAATTGAATGGTTGTTTATTAAACAAAGAGAAACACAGAATCTCGAAATCTGAGGCTATCTGTTTGGGCCAGGGTGGAGCCAGACCTCTGCAGGGCTGGGTAGACCTCCCTGAAGAACCCCCAGCTTCCACAACTCTGGTTCCACAATCTCTGCTGAGACCTTCTAATGAAGAATTCTGCTTCCCATCAAGAATTTCCAGCAGGGCCCATGCTGCCCACACATTTGACATCAGCATATGGTGCCCTTGATGGTGATGATGATGGTGATGGTGATGAAACTATAGTCAACCTTCACTGAGGCCTCCCTACGTTCCAGTTATCATTCCAAGCCTTGTTCAAATATTAACTCATTTTAACCTCCCAATAACCCCAGGAGGTTGGTATCTCTACCCCTATTTGACAGATAAGGAAATTGAGGCAGTGTTAAATAATTTTCCAGGTTTATAGAACAGTGTTAAATAATTTTCCAGGTTTGTAAGTGGAAAAGCCCAGACTCAACCTCAGGCTGCCGGACCCCAGCACCATACCACACGCGACCACTATGCATTTCATTTTTATTAAGAACGACACGTTGGCAATCTGACTGGGGCAGACATCTCTTCCGAATTTAGCTGGGATGAGTCGGTGCCATACACAGCACAGTTACCCCCAGGGCATGAATTCCACAGGGTCTGTGTACGTCTCAAAGGTGCCATTGAGGTAACTAAGCCAGTATGACCAGCTGGCCTCCAGAGCAAGGTCCCTCCCCACTTCAGAGCCCCAAACTCCAGCAGAACCCAGTTCTCCAGGCATTTGGAGTTGGGCGTTAGGAGGCTGAGAGCTGGACCAGCTACAGGGCTCCAGGCAAGTCACTGCCTTGCCCTTCTGTGGGCCTCTGTGTCCCAGCCAGGATGTAGTGCCTGCTGGGTCGCAGGACCTCTGCCCAACAGCAACCGTTTTAAAGGAAGACCAGGCCCCTGGGCCCTGCGAGGTGGAGTGGGTGGAGGGAGGAGCCGGCGAGCCGGCAGCACACAGAGTCCGGGCAGTTAGGTTCAGAGCTTGGTTTTCCAAGTTGGCTGACGGCGTGACTCTGGGCCTTGCTCTGCCCAGAACATTCCGCTGCTTCGGAAGGGGCTGCCTTGGGGCTGCCTTGGCGCTGCGGGACGCGCTCTGCCGAGTGGGGTGATTTCTCTACTTTGCGCTCAGATCTGGCGGGAGGAAGCCAAAAGTTCCAGCGGCAGGCGGAGGACAAAGTTTAAGTTGCAGCAGGAATCAAGAGCTGCTTCCCGGGGCTGGGGGGCGCATGGGGAGCCGGTACCCTAACCTGGAGCGTGACCCGAAGGGCCGCGCGGCTGACTCGTTGCTGCGGCCTCTGCCGAGAGGGGGCGCTGCGGCCCCTCCAGGTCGTGGCTGCTCCTCCACCCGCGCACCCGCGCACCCGCGCACCCCCCCCCCCAAGGCTGCAGCGCATCGCAAGCTCCGCTTTCCCCTCGGTGGCGTTCAGGTGCAGACCAGTCCTTGGGGCGCCGCGGTCACCCCCTTCCCCTCATCGAGGGGTTCTCAGGCTCAGCCCCCCGCTGTGATCACACTGGCCAGTAGCCTAGTCTGTAGATGGATGGGTGGACACGCGGGTGAACGAGTGACTGCAGGGAACGAATGAATGGGAAGGGGGAGCCTTCGCCCGTCTGCGCCCAGGGCCGGGGGAGGCGCGCCGGGCCAGCCCCGCGCGCTGCCGAGGTGGGGGCCGTGGGGAGCGCCTCGGGGCCGCAGGGCGGGAACTCCCCGAACGCAGCTCCCCGCTGCCCCCGATTTCCGCGGCGGCCCTAGTCTGCTGGGCTGCCCCTTTCCCGCCTCCCAGAGCCCCCCATAGATTCCCGGCGCCGCTCCAGTGCCCCAGACCCGGACCTCACGCCGGGCGGGAGGCGGGGAGCTGCGCCCCTCCCAGGCCACCCTCCCCCCGCCACCCCGGCTTTCCCGGCCGCGGCCGCCGCCAGCGCGCCCCGAGACTGCCGCACTCGGCGCGGCGCAGGCGGGGTCGGCGGGGCCGGCGCGGAGGGAGGGGCGGCGGGAGGCGCGAGGCGCGGGGGAGGCCCGCGGGGCGGGGAGGGGCGGCGGCAGGCGCGCGAGGCGAGGGTGGGAGCCGAAGCCGCGAGCGGCGTGGACCGGCGGGCGGCGGCGGGGGCGAGGCGGCTCCCGCGGGCGAGAGGCGGCTGCCGGCCGGGCCGGGTCGGGACGCGGCGGCCGGACTCCCCGCGCGCGCAGGCGAGTGTCCGCGCCGGGCCGGGCCGCTGCGGGGGAGCCCGCCCGCCCCGCGCCCCCGGAGCCGCCGCCGCCCGCGGGCCCCGCGGGGATGCCCGAGGCCCCCAGGCATCCGGCGCGGTGAGGAGCAGCCCGAGGATGGGACGGCGCCCGCAGCTCCGGCTCGTCAAGGTAAGCGCGCGGGAGCTCGGGCCGCGCGGGACGCGGGCGGCTGCGGGGCGACGGGGGCGCCCGCGCTTGGGGGGCAGCCTCGCCCCCTCTCCCTGGACCCTCGGAGCCGGCGTCGGTGGGTGGGGGGAGAACTCAGGTGAAAAAAGCAATCGTGGCGAAGCTGCGGGGGTGTCGTCGGCGGAGGAGGGGTCCGCCCACCCGGGGTAACCAGCCCCGCGCGGAGAGGAGCTCGGGGCTCCGGGAGTCACCCTGGGCGCCCCTCCCATCCCGCAAGCAGACCCGGGTCCCGGACAGAAGGCTCTAGAGACGGGTTTCCCACCCGCCCAGCACCCTTTCTTCTGCTCCCCCACTTCGTACGCCCCCGCCTACTCCCGGGAGCTCCTTCTTGACCCTTCCGCTCCGGGAAGAGCCGCAAGTCCCGGGAGATGAATGGCCTCGTGGCCTCCGAGCCTTTGATCAATGCTGCAGGCTCCCGGGAGGCGACGGTGCATCTGGCGGCGGCGGCCGCTCCCCCGCCGGCCCCCGGGAGCGCAGCGCGCGCCCCAGCCCTGGCACTGGCGGGTCCTCGCGCTGCGCCCGCGGCCGCGCCGGCTGCTGCTGCCCGGGCTCTGGCAAGCGGCTCCGGCGCCCGGAGTTTAGGAAAGTCGCCAGGCTGCGCGTCCAGCGTCTGCCGGTTGAAGTTTGGGGGCGACGAGAAGCTGCCCGCCGGCTGCGTGCGCCGGGAAGGGCTGGGGGCGCGGGGGCCAGACGGTCGGGCCCACCGCGGGCGACAGCCGCCGCGTCCCAGGGCCAAGCGCTCCCCGAAGCCGCCCGGGCTTGCTGGGCGGAGGAAGCGCGCAAGCTGCAGCGGGAGGGAGGCGGGTGGGCCCCCGCGGAGGCCGCTCTCGCCGAGTCGGGACCCCCCAGGGCGGGAATGGCGGGCCTGGCTCACCCACACCAGCCTGGCTGGGTTCGGCGCGGTAAAAAGCCGATTGCATTCAAAGGAATCGAACGGGTTCGGGGGAGGAGTGAGGATTGACTGAATTTTCTTTTCCATCAGCTGTTAAACCAAGTCTTTGGTTTGAGTTAAACCACCAAGATTTTTTAAATGCAACCGCTGCTAGGTGATCAGTGAAGGCTCCCGGTCCTCTGCTCTCCCGACATGTCAGTGTTTGGTTTTTTGATTTGTTTTTCTATGATTGAGGGTTGGTTTGATCAAACCCATCTCCCACCCCCACCCCCCAAACATTCACTGAGGGCTGGGGGTGCACCCAGAGATGATGTTTTGGACGATTGCAGAGAAGGGCGTGGGGACAGGGAGAAAAACATCCAGAGTGACTGAATAAATGGCCCTGAATGAAACTACTTTCCAAAGGCCCAGTGTGTACCAAACCTGGGTCTAAATTCACAACTCAGACTGAATCGAATCTGAAATGGACTGAAGGATTCAGACATAGGGTTTTTGGGGTTTTTAAGTGTACATGGGAATAGGTATATATTTGCTCTCCAGCCTTTCTTAGAATCATATGCAGATCTGCTTAGAATGATCATATTTTCCTAAAAGAAAAAAAAGTCTTCTGCTGTCTGTTTTCCTACTAGAGGGACATAAAGACGTATGCTCTTTATGTCTGGCTAATGAACTCAGTAGGTGCTCACTAAACGCCCAAAGAGTGAGAGGAGGGACTGAATGGGAGGTTAATGGTGGTCCCAAATGGTTCCTTTCTTCTTTTAGTGGCGTGTGTACAGCTTGCTAGGCATTGTTCCACCTGTTTTGCAAATATTAATACATTTTGTCCCCGTAGCAGCCCTAGGAAGGGGGAACCAGCACTGAGGCGCAGTCAGGCTAGGGGACATGTGCGTGGCCACCAGAATTAGCAAGAGGGGGACCAGAATTCAAACCCAGACACTGGACTCTAAGGCTTTGTCTGTTGTCTTTTCCCAGTAAATATTCTAAGGCTCTTAAAACCCCAGGTGTCTGCCGGTGGAGAGTTCAGGAAGTTTTGTCAGTATAAAGTGTAGGTCTAGGGTTAGCCAAAATCTGACTGTGCTCCTCAAAAAGTCAGCCAGCGTTGGGAAAGGATCTACACATTGCAGCGCTAACACAGACTCATTACAGAGATGTGGGGAGAATGTGAGTGAGGATGTGGGTGAAAAGAAAGTGTGTGAGTTTGCCTGAGAGGGGGTATGTAGGAGTGTGCAATAGTGAGAGGTGTGTGAGTGCACCTAAGAGGGGGTGTGTGTGAATGGGGGAGATGTGTGTGTTGTGGATGTGAAGAAGACAGGTGAAATACTGTCTCTTCCCCCCACCCCATGGTGGGGTCCAGCACCTGTGCACCACTTACCTAGCAGCTGCAGTTTCTTGCACGGAAACCCCAGGGTGGCTCCGGCTGGTGGGTTCCAGTGCCTGAGGGGTGGAGAAAGCAAGACCACATGGGCTGTTAAAGGAGAGTGAGTTCTGAAGAGAGCTGGTTTTATTTATTGCTATTATTACAAAAGCAATCTGGCAGCATTTTATACAAAGTTTGAAAACTAGAGAGGAAAATTATAACCTCGTCTCCTAATCCAGCTACTGTTACCCTGCAGGCCCTTTCTCGAGTGCGGGTGTGGGCACAGCTGTGGCTGGCCTCTCGCTGACTGTCACGGCCCAAGCCTGTCCCGTGTCATTGCCAAGCCTCCAGAGGAGACTGTGTAGCTGGCGAGTGCATGTTCCTTTTGCATCCCTAGGTCGGTGCATTTCCAAGTTGTTTCTCTGACAGATGCTTTGGAGCCAGGTTTTTGAGAGAAGCATGGACAGGAGGAATGAGGAAGGCAAACGAGCAAGCCCAGGATGGGGCCACGGCTGCCTCGGAGTGTGGGGTTCCATGTGGGGTCACCACTTTTAGCAGCGGAGGCAAGGGAGCTGGACGTCAGGCCATGTGGTTCAGGCTCCACATGACCCGCCCTGAGGATAGGCGAGCTCAAATGGGTCCAGTTCTCAAGGATCCTTTAGATTTGTGGAAAACAGGACACTGACCCAGAGCCAGGAAGGACAAGCTCAAGTGGAAAGAAATCCATTTCTCACTCTCTAACATTTGACTCCCCAGAGGGCATCAGCAGCCAGCAGGGTTCATCTGCACAGGAGTTCAGAGCATTCAAGGTGACCTTAGCACCACCCCAAGTGCCTGTGATGCTGGCCAGGCCCTGGACCTGTGCCCTGGCACGGAGTGGCCTGAAGGAAGGTGGCAGGCACAGGGGCTCTCATTTCAGCAGCAATATTGGGGTGAAAAGACCATTACCCCAACAGTTGACAAACCTGATGTGGTGCCAACTATGCCTTCACCTGGCTGTGTGACTTCAGGTAGGTCAGCTTCCCCCTCTGAGCAACCAATCTCTGTCAGCAGGGCTAGTCCCGTTCCCTTTCATGTCTTGGGAAAGATCCGTTCCAAACCCTCCTTGCGGCCACAGCTCACTGGGGAAGAGTGGGATGCAGCTCGCGCAGCCCCCACCTCGGCCCCTCCCCAGGGGACCTCTCTGAGCTTGAGTGACCCCAACTATGAAACAGAGGCAGTGCCTAACTCATAAGGTGGAGGTAAGGGTGAGATGTGGGAAGAACCTGGAACAGCGCTTGGCACAGAGTTTGCTTTCAGAAAAAGTTGCAAAGGCCACCGCTCTTCAGAGGAAATGAGATAGTGCAGGAAAAACAACTGGCAGCTCTTGGTCACTCAACGGGTACATTTTTGCACCCAGCTCTGGTCCTACTCATCCCTGCACACAGTAGGCATTTCAGTTTGTTGACTGGAGGGAAGGTGGCTTTATTGTGGCTTCCTCCAGTTTAGTAAGACAGAACCATGTCACATTGAAACAGAAAGAAGGCCGGGGAATGCCCAAATCGCCATAGCATAAATCCACCTCTCATACAGAGGCCTGGCACTGCCCTTGAAGCCCACTGTGGTAACGAAAGAAAAAGAAAAGCAAGCAGACGGCTAATGAACAACCCACACACCTCGAGGACCCAATCCCGGGGCAGAACCTTGCCTGTGAAGCTCTAGCCGCTCCCCTGTCTCTGGAGAGGTGCAGTCGGTGGCAGGTGACCTGGGCCTTTCTTGCTTCTCCTGGGTGAAGAGGGGGTGGGGTGACCTCTCCCAGCTCATGAGCTCAACCAAAGGGAAGTTGAGCCCATTCAGGGGTTAAGACCTAGTGGAGATTTCAGCTGCAGTTTCAGATGCAACAGATGAATTTGTTGATTACAAATGACTGCTGTCTACTTAAGAGCCTCGGGCTGTCAACAGAGTCCCTGGGAAGTCACACCATTGAGTCTTTTTGAAATGCTTGTCTCCTGCCTTGTCCCTTGGGGAGGCGCCACCCACCGTGGCTGTCAGCATCTGCTGGTACTGCTATTCTATGAAGCTCTGTTTCAACAAAACTGAGGTGCTGGAAGGCAGGAGGGAGTTTTCTGTAAGACAGGCATGTTGAGATGCAGCACTGGGAGACAGTCCTGTGGACACAGAATGACGGATTCAAATGCTTGACTCTAATGTGTTCTTTGTCCCCTCGGCACCCGTGAAGCTGTCTCTGGGACAAACGGAGATGGTCTTTCTGTCTGGTGAACACAGGTAATTCCACTAACCCACCCTGGCCCTAGGGACCCCATGGAGCAACCCCAGTGAGGTGCTTACTTGTGGGGTGCACACTGCCCCCTCCCCCCACCAACTGTTCCAATCTTCAGCCACTCTGGCCAGACACCAGGGCTCCTAGGTCAGAGTCCAGGACAGAAAGTGGCCAGACTGGTCCAGCTGCTTCCCGGCTGAAGGTCGGGGCAGGGTTTGTTCTAGGCTGACTGGCTGCAGTTTGGAGTCTGCCCTCCAGTTCTAGAAGGTTGCGCGCGGTCCGGTCCTATGGTGAGGCTCGATGGGAGACTTAAAGCTTTAGTGCTGGAAGGTCAGGGCCCCTGGGAGGGCTAGGACAGCATATTGCTCAGTACCCTGGGGGGTCCATGGAGCCGAGGAGCTGGAAGGCAGCCTGGGGTGGCTTTTCCCCTTCGGTATGTATGTCCCGGCCTCCTGGGCAGGGTATGTGAAAGGACGGATGGTTTCCAGAGCCATCAGCCCTCCTTGGAGCGGCCCCGCCCTTGTGGGGAGCATGGGGGACAGAAATGAGTGGGTGCCTGTGGGCAGCAATGGGAAGAGCCGGGGTGGCTCAGGGATGAAGTGTTGGACTGTGCAGGCTGGGGGAGAAAACAGGGCCCGGGAGGGGTTTGGCGACCCTGGGAACGGGCTTAGGGAAAGTCCTGGGCTGCCTCAGGTGCAGGTCGCACAGGTCCAGGTCCCTGCAGCGGCCCCTGTCAGAGCACTGGCAGCTGATGTCCCTGGGCTGCTGAGGGCGGATGATTTTATTACTCTACCAGATGCGGCAGAGAGACAGGCAGTGAGAGGGCGAGGCGAAAGGTGACGCGGGGATGGAGACCCCTGGCCAAAACTGGCATGAGAGCGATGGAAACAGACAGGTCTGGAAGAAATGGAAACAGGAGGGAGGGACAGAAGGCGAGGAGGGGCAGAGGGAGGGGCAGAGGTGTTAGTAAGGAAAAGACCTGCGTGTCTGTTGTCATTCTTGCTGTGTGCTTTTTCCCTGCACCCAAGAGAACGTGTGCCCCAGCACTTCCCGAAGGGCCCCCCCAGCCTGCTGCCTGCAGCCTCCCTCAGCTGTCAGGAGCGCCCCAGAGAGCGGGATCTCCAAAGCCGGTGTGTGGAGGCTGCGGAGGCCACCCCACGCCCTCCCCTGCCCCACAGGACTGGGCTCCTCCCACCCCCTTCACAAGGAACACAGCCTGTTGCCTTTGTGGTCCTCACTGGGCCCCCAACCCCCTCCCCCGCGTTCTGTCCTGTCTGTCCGCCTCTTCCGGTGATGGCCGGGCCCACGGCCCCTCAGAGGTTGCTGTCTGGTCACCTCCACTCTCCTCTCAGCAGTGACACCAGCAAGGCGGCAGCGCCGGCAGCTAACTCGAGGCCATGGCCGGAGGGCTGCGTCTAGAAGGGCAGCCAGGGCAGAGCAGAGTGGTGCCGGTGGACAGCCCCTGTCACTGCTTCCCCAGCACAGTGCCTGGCTAGGAGGCCAGGAGGCCGGGCCTCGGAAGGAGCCTGCGTCCCTAGCTGGTGTGAGCCCCTGCCTTGCCCCCACCTGAGTGTCCCCTCCATTTCCCCAGCTTCTTTTGGCTGGATGCGCCCTTTGCTGAGCTGCCTCTGCACCAGAACCCACACGCATGACCCCGTCAGGGCCTCTTTGGAGTGTCTCACTCCAGAGGCAAAAGAACTGGACCCTCCCATGTCCCTCGAGCCTCACCTCTTGTCTCTCCCTCAGCTGCACCGTCCTCCTTTCTGCCTGCCCCCCACCTAACAAAACATTCATTTCTCGGGCTTCCCCGTCTCTACCATCGTCCACCCAGACCTCCCTGAACCAGTCCTGCCTCCTCCTCCAGGAAGCCCTCCCATCTAAATTCATCTCTGGTTAATCCTTCCCCTGACCTGAGCCTCTCGCCCGAGGTGGACCTGGGCTCTCAGACCACAGGGGGCGCCAGCTCTTTGGCGTGTCCTCTGGTCACTCATCTCACCAGAGACGATTCTGAGCTCGGAAGCGTTCAGATTCTGAGCTCTGCAGGAGGACTTCCTTCAAAGCAGAGCAAGACTGTGTCCCCAGCCCCTAGTCCCATACTCTGCACATAGTAGGTGCACAGGAGGCTGATTCAGTAGCGGCTGGCTCCTTGCCCCTGCTCCCTGCTGAATACCTGGCTGTGCGCATGCAGGTGCTGTGGTGACAGGAGACACGGAGGTGACAAGCTAGACAGATTCCTCTGCCTGTGTGTGGATTTATGACTAGTGGCTGAGCAAGTCCCGCAGTCAGAGCTGCTTAGCAACATTTAGCGGCTCCAGTCCTGGCCCCACAGCATTTTCCTTCATGAGGGCTTCGGGCAGGGCTGGTGGGAGGTGTTGCCAGAGGGAAGTTTGGCACCAGACTAAGGGTGAAGGCAGAACCTTCTCAGAACCTGGGTTCTTCTGCGAACAGGTCCAGGGTGCATTGGACCCCAAGGAGGAGCGGGAAGGGGTGTTTGGTGCAGCCTGGGCTCCCTCCTTGCTGCTCCCCTGATTTTGCTGGCTATGAGGCTGAAGCAGCAGTGTGGGGGGCGGGGGCGTTCTGGCTCCCTCCACAGGGTCCTGTCTCCTTGTCCCAACCCTCCAGCTCACTGTGGGTGGGGTGGGCCAGCGACAGCCTTTGGCTTCCCCTCTCTCCTTTATTGGCCCCTGCCACAGACACCACTGCCGGGCTGTGAAACTGGGGACCCATGCAGTAGCTCGTGTGCATCCTCGAGAAGCAGATCACCCCTGGGGAACAGCCCTATCCCTCAAGCTGAGGAGGCAGGAGGGCTGGGTTTGGAGCCAGCTCGCCACCTCCTGGCTGGGTGACCTTGGGCCAGTTGCACAACCTCTCTGGGCTTGGTCCTCCTTTGGGCCAAGAGGGAGACTAGGGGAGAAATGACTGTGTGGCGAGGGGCCTGCCCACACGGACACTCGATGACGGGACCTATGGCTTTCACTCATGAGTTCTCTCGCCCAGCCCCGCCCCCCTCGGTCCGCTTGACACTAAAGCCCAACCGCCCCTCAAGGCCCTCCTCCTCCGGGGGCCTCCCTGATGAGCCAGACTGCGAAAGCCCAACTTCTCACACCAGCTGTGGGGGCGGGCCCCATGGAATTTTCCCGTCAGGCTGGCACGGGGTCCCTGGGGTCTTGAAGGCCCCTTCCTCTTGTTCTCCTGTTCTCCCAGGGTCCCTTCACCCTCCACATCTTCTCACTGCCAACCTCAGTAAGGGGCTGGCACATGAGTGTTCTCAGAGCTGGGAGCTGGAAGGGACTGTAGGACCCTGCAGCCCAGGGGGCCAGTCTCAGCACCCCTGACCCTTGGGATCAGGCCATTCTTGACTGTGGAGCTGTCCTGTGCCTTTGAGGATGTTGCACAGTTTCCCTGGCCTCTACCCACCATATACCAGAAGCCCCACCTCCTCCCCCATGGTGGCAATCAGAAATGTCCCCAGACGTTGCCACATGTCCCCTGGGGGACAAAATCACCCCTAGTTTGGAATGAGTGGACTAGTTCAGTCACCCTCAATTCTGATGATCCTTCAGAATCACCTAGAGAGGATTAAAACACAAAGAGGCTCCTGGGCTTCCTTTGAGGCCTACTGACCCCAAATCTCAAGGGGGGAAGCCTGAGAAGCAGAATCTCCCATCTCCCAGAGGCACTGTCTGGAAACTTCTAGTCTCATCTAATTCACTTCTTTTACATGCAGAGAAACAGGACCGTCGCCTGTCTCGTGGATGAGTGTATGGTTATTCCTAATCTCTGTCCTAAATGCCCCTTTCCCAGGATTTGATAGTCCAGCAGCCCCAGCAGGACAGCCCTCGTGGCTTGGGAAGGCAGCCGCTTCTCCAGGGAAACAGCTCAAACCCTTTGGGATTTTCTAGCAGAACCTAATTTCCAGCCGGCAGATGATTTCACTCTGCCTTCCCGGCCCTCTTCACATCCCTTTTAAAATGTAGCTTCTCAAGGGGCCTCCCTGGTGGCATAAGGGGTTAAGACGCAACCTATGAAGGTCTCCACAGCCACTGCAGCATGAGTTTGATCCCCTGCCAGGGAGCTGACCCACATGGCACAGCGGACCTCTCCTGACTCTCCCGCTGCTCCCCTCAGCAGTGTATTTCAGTCAATCTGCCTGTTCTGTTCCCCCACTGTCTCTGGTGAATCCTCTCACCCTCTACATCTCTGGCCTGCACCCCAGTTCTTATATGCACAAATAAAATAAATCACGTGGCTGGTGTCTCCAGAGCTACCCCAGCCTCGGCTCAGCCTCCCAGAGGCACAGATGCCCCCCCCCAGGGATGGGTTCCCAATATCTGAAGCCACTGATACATCATGGTGGAGCAGCAAGGGTCCCAGTATGGCTTGGCTCCCCCCAAGAGAAGTAAATTCAGGCCTTCTGGGCTTCTACCACTGACAGATGCTACTCTCTAGATCCCCCTGCCAGTCTTGGCCTGGAGCTAGAGGTCAAGAGGCCAAAGAAACCTGCACCCACTTGTCCTTGGAGGGTCCACACTGGGGAGGCCTGGTAGGGAGGGGGCCAGGACAGGCAGGGACAAGGGCTGTCCTACCCAGGGGCACATCCCAGGGCTGGGACAGGCTCCATCCCAGGTGTTCCCGCGACCCTGCAAAGCAACCTCGGGCAGCTGCCATCTCTGCTGGCATCCCCGGTCATCCGTGCAGTGGGAAGATAGTGAAAGCGGCTATTCTTGGGGCCAAGAAGGACTGAATGACAAAAATCACAGTGTTCACCTTCTGTAAAAGCTGGAGTTTAAAAGAGGAATCGAGAGACACTATGAGTATGACAAAATATCAGTGAGTGACTCTGAGAGGTAATCACCCCCAGATCATCCCAGAAGGACCAGGAACACTTCTGGAGGGTTCAACCGGTCAGCCAAGACAACTCGCAAGCAGTGGAGCGAGAGTGATCACCACTTTTTGGTGAATGCTTGGTGTGTCTACCATGATCTAATTCTCTGAACTATCTCCAAGAGACTTAGGGTGTAGATATTTCATCCTTCTTACTTTCCCTATTTATGGACGGGGTGGCAGGATCAGAGAAGTTAGGTTGCCGGGGTCACGCAGGGAGGAAGGGGCAGATATGAGATTCCAGGGTGGGTCTCTCGCCCCAAATTAGAGGTCTGAATTATATTCTCCTGGAGTCTGAGCCCCAGCTAGGGAACACACTGACCTCCTCGGGTTACAGATGAAGAGACAGGCAAGGAGGGGTTGGGGCATGACTGTCTACAAGCACAGTGCAAGTTTGTAGGTGTCGGAACAGGATCTCAGTGCTGTATTTCCCATCCCCTCAAGAGTCCAAGGGGCGGGGGGGGGGGGCGGTCCATGTAAGAAAGCTGGGGAGGGCACCATGCAGGAAAAATGGGGACTAGGAAATGTCCTGGTGGGAATCATTACGGAATCCATGGTCAAACAGGGCAGAATGTGAGAACCCATTCATTCATTCAATCCATCCATCATTTATTCATTCAACATGCATGGATGGGGCCAACTCTCTGCCAGGCCCTATAGAAGGTACAAAAATAGCCAACCACAGACGCTGCCCTCAAAGAGCTTATAAGGTTGTATCTGGGACCCTTGGAGGGCCATGTGTACATTTCAGGGCGGTGGGTAGGGGTGTTGCAGGTCCTCTTGCCCTGGGATGGTGAAGCAGGCAGCCCATGGCTTTTTGCTCTGCTGTCAGGCCTCATTAGGGGAGCAGAGGAGTAAAGTAGCGATGGGGGGGGGGAGACAGGACACACTCTGAGCCCAGGGCCCCAAGGAGAAGGCCTGGAGGCGGGGAACACCCAGGAGGGCGCCCTTCCCCCAAACCGTAGGCAGGAGATTTTCCTTCCCATTTTTCCTCTCTGCACAACAGCAATTTAAGTTAATTAAATGTAACAATAAATTATTTCTCATCTGCCTAGAATAATCTTTCACTGCTCACCCACTTTGGGGGAAAGCACACACTCTGCCTTGAGGGGGGAGACAGGCTGTGACTGCCATGCAGGGGCGGGGGTTGACCTGACCTGGGTAGGGTGGAGGAAGAGGCTACTCAGTCCCGCCAGTCTAGGGGGCCGAAAAAGGGCTTCTTGCCTTGCTGCCTTTTATCCTAAGTCTCATTTTGCAGTTTGCAATTCTAGCTGCCAGTGGCCCCTGTGCTTGGCACCTCTGAGCAGTACAGAAACTGCACAGCTGCATGTGCCCTGCCCAGCCCCACAGTCCATCAGCCCCTAACTTCAATGCCCACCCCTGGAGGCCCAGACGGGTCTCTGAAGAGCTGGTCGCACCTTTAATTTCTGCCATCCATGCCCTGGTTTTCTAATGCAATGGGGAAGCCTAGCTCTTTAGAACAATCTTTAATTAATGACCCTTCCTCTTTTTCATATTTAGATTTTCTTCTCTTGGCTTTGCTTAAGACAACTTCAACCAGCAGGAGGCAGTGTTTTTTGCCCCCACCCCCTCCCCCCGCGCCCACCAGGGAGGGCCACTATCTTGGCCACACTGAGAGTCCAGGCTCTCTCCCAAGTCTGGGCCTGCCACAGGCTCCCAGGCCAGGGAAGGAGGAAAAGTCCAGCTTCATCCCTGACCTGCTAAAGTGCCTCCGTAGAGCTGGTGCCTCTGGGCTCTCATGTCCCCTCTGTGGGCCTCATATTCCACACCGACAAATGATGACATTGACCAGCTCTAATGGTCCACTGCTCGGGAATCCCCAGGGCCCAAGAGGAAAACAGAGGGAAGCTTGCTTAGCTCAGCCCTCTAGGTAGCTGAGGAAGATTCTGGGCCCCAGAGCAACTAAGTCATGATCACACCCCACAGACATTTCTAGGGAAAGTGATGCCACAAAGTCCCACGGTCTGGCAGGACTGGGCTCAGACCTCAGCAGAAGGGAAGAATCTTGCTGCAGGATCACGCTCCTGGCCTCCCTGGGGGCGATGGGAGCTGCCTAGTCAAGCAGCAAAGGAGCAGCAGACATTGAGGTGGAGGGGAGGGAGGGCAGGCCCCTCTCCTTACCAGTCATGAACTTGCAGGAGGTGGGGGCAGCTCCAGGTGCCTCCAGGAAACCCCTCTGCTCCCTCCAGTGGCCCTTCAGGACCATGCCTCAAAGGTTAATTACCAAATCATCCCATCAAAGAAAATTGCACTTTTGCGCCTTAAAGACCAAACTGAGCTGCAGTGATGTAGTTATTTATGGTCGCTAATAAGCATTTTCCGGGTGTGATTAACCTTTATGCCAAAGTCACACTGGGAATTGAGATGGCAGCTTCGATTCCAGCCACGTGCTGCACTGGCCAAGGGGTGGGGCCTGGGCAGCAGCTGGAGCGGGAGCGGGAGGGGCAGGCAGCTGTCAGACTCCCACTGTCCCACCCGCCTCTCTTGGGCTGGGTGCTGCTCGCCTCTCCTCTGCCCCTCCCTTCTTCCTCAGCCCTGACCCGACCTGGGCTTGACCAGGCCAGAAGGTTCCACCCTGCACCATCTTTCATCTACTGGAAAGACACATGGATCACCTCTTCCTGGCTCCCCACTCAGCCACTGAAAACAGTTCTGTGACCTTGGGCATCTCAACGACAAAACCCTGTAAAATGGGGAGCAGGGGACCTGCCCTCGTGCTTTCTGCAGTGTCCCCGCAAGTCAGGGTCCCACTTGCCCTGGGACTGTCATTTTACGCGATGTCGTCATGGCGCCGCAGCACGCACACCCTCACCCTTCACAGATTTAACATCAAGGCTTGGCTCTCTGGCAAGAGGAAAGATTTGGAGCAGGTTTTATAGGGGGCCTTGGAGCTGCTGGGCTGGCGTAGAGAGAGCCCGGCGCCCTGCCAGCTCCGCTTCAAAGTGCCATTTTGGTTTTCTTGACCAGCTGTTAGAAGACAGTGAACCTCCCTGAGTCCTAAAAACTTGGTTTGTCAAAAATGATCTGAAAAAAAGCCACCTGCAACAGCCAATGGAAGGACCTGAAAAAGTCGGGGTTCTCGGGGCAGAGTCACTTTTTGGTTGCTTTCAGAGAGTGATGTCTCTGGTTTGGGGGAAGAATCCAGGTCCCCCCATTTGCCACACACTCCAGCCAAAGTGCTTTTGTGGGTGTTAGTCATTGCTGAGAAGTGGAGGAAGCTCTGTCCCCCACCCCAGGAAACAGTTTTCATTTCAATTAAATGTCAATTAAATGCAAACTTTTGCATTTAATTATGGGATTCACCCCTCTTGGGGGGCAACCAGGCGCAGGGAGGGCAGACAGGGGGGCTGTGAGGCTTACCAGCCCCCAGTGAATCCAGCGCTTCCTGGGCTCTCGAAGGCGTTATCTCATGGTCTGCTCGTCCTCTCGTAGCAGTCCTTCCAGAGCTGTCTGAGAGACGCTGCCCTTATATCACTGGCCTCCAGGCTCAGCTGTGCACACTTACGCATGCCCACACACCCATCCTCCAGGTGTCCACCATCAGGCGCCTGGGCCCACACCCCCAAGTGCTCTCTGCACTTGGGATCAATCAATCAATCAATCAAGGGCTCAGACAATAGCCACAGAGGCTAGAGGCATAAAAAGCCTAATTAATTCACTTACCCTACAACCCCCACCCCTTGTGTTGGTAGATCCCAGATAAAGAACTCTTAGCTTTAGAAGGAAACAAACAACATCCTTGCAATTTGGGGGCCTATTCCACTATGAACTAATTGCCCATTGAGGGAGATAGGAAATTGGAGGCAACTTTGAAGAGGACATCAATGTATGTTGGGCGGAAATACACAGGAAAACACCGGCTTTTCATGGAAACGTGATTCAGGAATCTACCAGAAGCCTTTACAAACCCTGCTGCACAGCAGGTGTGGGGTGGGGGGACACACAGCACAGCTTCAGTGCAAGCCGACCTTTCCTGAGGGGAGAGGTTGGTTCAAGAATCTTAAGAAGCTTTTTTCTTTGCATAATGCAAAACCGGCCCTGAGAGTCTCCATGGAGGAGACTGTGGGTCAGGGTTACAGGCAGGCAGCCAAGACAGAGACACCCTTTGTCTTGCCCTGGGGCGTTGGGTTTGGTTTCGTGATGAATATGGGTTTGCTTTCCTCCACTATTTGCCCCAGGACAGTCAGATGTGGGGTCAGACCCACCAGTCTATATGTTTGCCCTCTGAGGAGAACCTTGGGGCATAAGTACTTTGTGCCAAGATGGTTTCCAAACCTTCAGGACTAGCCCAGGGCTCCCATGTGCAGGTGTCGTAAGGGTCAGGGTCCAGTCAGAGGCAACAAGGGCACATTGACTGGGGGGGACACTGAACTGCGTTGCTTTGGAAAGGTAAAGAAGGTGTTGACAAAAGGGGACCCTGGAACTGGCTTTTGGGGACTGCCAAGCCCTTCAGGTGAAGGGGTAGGCTAGGGTGAGGAAGGGGCAAAGAACTGGTGGGCAAAGGCTTGCAGACGCCAGCGGGGTCCAGCGTGCTGGGAAGCAATGACAATTCAGCACAAACAGAATGTGCTGTGCCTTTAGGGGGATCGGGAAGTCTGGACCACAAGCAGGCTTGAGGATTAGAAGGATAATGGGGGGATGTCAGGCAGCGGGGCTATTTTCGAAGAGGGTGTTTCCAGTTTCTTTAATTTGCCTGTGACTGAGCTGTTCTGGGAGCCCCACTTTGTGTATGTTTGGGGGGAGTGGCAGAAACAGGGGTGAGGCAAGAAACTGGGGGCAGGGATCCCAATCTCCTTCTAAAAGGGACCTCTGGCCATGCCAGCTGGGGGGCCCCTGACTGCTGGCCAAACAGCTGATGTGTTACTTCCCTCTGCTTAGCCAGGGAGAGGTACTCACCCACTTGCCAGCTTCCTCCTCTTTGCTTCCACATTTTCATTTGGAAAATGAGGGTTAAGATATTTCTCCATCTCTCTGGAAACAGTGACATTTAATTACTGATTAATAAAGTGTTGGAAGTTCCTTGGGGCCAGAGACATGAATAGGTTTGTTCTAATCACTCTTGAGCCCCAAGAGTGAGTTTGTTAAACCCAACACCCAAGTGCTGACCACAGGATTGGGGTGCAGAGCTGTGGGTGTACTTGGAAGCTTGACCCAGTAAGAGTGGAGCGATCCCTATGATGACATGCCACAGAGAGTGTGCCAGAAAGGAAGAGAGTAAATAAAGCCCACTTAGGACTTAGGAACACAGCTAAGCGATAATGGGGTGAATTGTCTGGGACAAAGAGGGCTTCCTACAGGAGGGGGAAGGGGCTGACTGACTGGGAGTGGGGAGCCATCCATTCTACCTCAAGTTGGGTGAGAGGGAAACAGAGCCTCCCTCTGTCATGGGACTGAGGGGGAAGAAACTGGTAAGTGGGTGGAGGCCAGGGTAGGAGGGTAGGAAAGGACATTAATGGTAGAAGAGCCCAGAAAGCTCACTTTTGGAAAGGGGCAGGTCAGATTACTTCTAAGGACTGAGAGATAGCCAACTAACTCCAAACAGCTCCAACCTGGCAGAGCTGGCTTCAACTGGCTTGGATCTGGTTTGAGTCAGTTGGATCTGGTTTGAGCTGGTTAAAGTTGGTTCAAACTGGTAGATCTGGTTAGATCAGGATAGAACTGCCTGCAGCCAATTTGAGCCAGTTGGATCCTGTTCAGGCTGGTTGGAGCAGTTCAGAGCTGGTTGGATCCAGTTGGAGCTGGTTACACCCAGATCCAGCCAGTTGTAGCCAGGTTGGGTATGGTTTGAGTTGGATCAGGATATTTCCAAGTGGTTGGATCTGGTTGGTACCAGTTTGAGCCTATGGTTCCAGTTGGAGCAGTTCTAGCCAGTTCCAGCTGGCTATAACCAGGTGTAGCCAGTGGAATCTGGTTTAAGCTGGTTTGAGCTAGTTACAGTCAGTTGGATATAGTTGGAGTCTGTTTGATCTGGTTGGATGGTGTTCAGGTCAGTTGGAGCCATTTGGAGCCCGTTCCAACCATTTGGAGCCTGTTGGAGCCATTTGGATCAGGATACACTTGGTTCCAGCTGGCTGCAGCCCATTATAGCTTATTCCAGCTGGTTGGAACCAGTTGAATCAGCGTGGAGCAGGTTCAAATTGGTCATAGCTGGTTGTAGCCTATTGGATCCGGTTTACTTGATTGGTGACGGCTGGAGGCAGTTGGAGTCATTTAGAATTGGTTACACCAGGTTCATACTGATGGGCGTCTGTTGGAGCTGGTTGGATCTAGCTTGAACCAGTTAGATCCAGTTTGAGCCAGTTGGTGCCAGTTGGACCTGGCTGGATCTGGTTGGACACAGTGCAGAGAAGCTGGATCTGGTCAGACCAGTTGTAGCCATTTGGAGCTGGTTGAAGTTGGTTGTAGCCAGTCGGTGCTGGTTGGAACCAGTTGGAGCCAGCTGAGTGGAGTTAGACAGGAAGAAGCCGTGTGAACTGGGTGAGGACTAGGTGAGGAAAAATTTTTCTCCTCAAGCCAAAAATTTCAGGAGATGCCCAAATTCTCAATCAAGATAAATAATATTTGAATGTCAGTAGTAATTTTCATCTGTCTGCCCTAAGTTCCAGTTTGGCCTAGCTCTGTTACTGATCCCGTCTTCAAAAACAGAAGATTGTATTGATTAATCACTGATTTAAACACTATATAAATTTTAGGCACACAGCTTCACATCTCTGTGTGTGTGTGAGCCTCACCTCACTACCACCAAAGTTCTGGTGACCTGCTACTCTCAGCTGGACACACTCCCTCCCTCTGCCTCCTACTCCTCCCCCTCAGGTAACCGCTTGCCCTGCAACCATCCCAACCTGGCAGGTTCATCATCAGTTCAAGCAGCTTGAAAGAGAAGCTTGGAGCCCTAGGCATCATCCCCGCAAGTCTTCTAATAATGCGCAGGGGAAACAAGCCAGTGGGGAGACAGCAACTTAGCCCCCCTGCGAAGTTTTAGATGCCCTTTCCTCCCTTAGCCATTCTCCACCACTCTCCATTGTGCCCCCCGCCTCTGTGACACCACCCTTATATGCTCAGTCTCTCAGCTCAGGCGTGCCCACTCACACATGCCCACGCCATACTCCAGGTGTCCACCATCAGGCACGCGCACCCCAAGCGCCTCCTGCAGTCAAGGTTGCAGGTGATGACCACAGAGGCCAAGGCGCCAAAGCCTGAGCAATCTTCACCTACCCCATACCACCTCATATTTTCTACAGTCTAAGAGTTCTTTTTGTTATTTATTGCTTCCTTTCCTCTGGTTATATCTATTCCACACATGAGAGAAACTACCTGGTAATAGTCTTTCGATTTCTGACTTACTTCACTTGGCTACGTTCCAGCCATGTTGTGGTAAAAGGCAAAATTTCCTCGTTGTTAGCAGTAGTAGTAGTAGCCCGCGAAGGATATACACAGCATCTTACCCAGTCATCTGTCAGTGGGCATTTAGGTTTTTCCCAGATCTCAGCAGTTGTGAATAATATGGTTATAACCATAGGGGCACATAAATCTTTTCCAATTCGTGTTCTCATATTCTGTGGATAAATATCTAGAAGTGGTGGGGCTGGGTTAAATGCTTTATATTTTTAGTTTTTTAAAATCAGTTTTTGATATTTTGTTCATGATGATTTTTTTGGCATTTAGTATTTTCAAAAATTTGCATTAGAATATTATATACCTTGACTAAATTTTGCACACAAGGTGAATGTCTGCTCTCCTAACCCTAGTCCGTGAGGGAGGCTGCACCTGGAGACCATGGTGGGCTGCCAGAGTTGGCACCACGTGGCCCTGGCTCCAGGCTAACCTTGCAGCTTACTCCCCAGGGACTCCAACAAGCCCTGACTCTCTCCCCACCTGATTTTCCTGCCGTGAAATAGCTGAGAGTTTCCAGATCTGTGATTGTGAGTCTGAAGTTCTATGGTAAATTTTGCAGACTGTGAGAAAATGGTTCGAGCTGGCCAGTGGAATTCAAGAGAGCCCCCCACCATTCAAAGGATAGGCCCCCAGGAAGAAAGAGTAGGGAGGCAAGGTGGTAATGTGGAGAGTAACCCTCCCGTAAGATTCACTAGCCCAGAGTGTGGTGAGATGTGCAGAGCTCTGCCCTCACCGGGTACCCATGTCCTGCAGGCAGGAAAGGGCTGGTTACAGTGCCCCCTTCCCAGCTCTCCACGTTTGTTTTTTTAAAGATTTATTTATTTATGAATACAAGAGCTGGGGTACAGGCCAGATGCGTGGGAGGGTGAGAGGATTCACCAGAGCCAGAGCAGGGAGCAGAACAGGCAGACTGACTGAAATACACTGCTGAAGGGAGCAGCGGGTGAGACATGAGAGGTCTGCTGTGCTATGTGGGTAGCTCCCTGGCCAGCACTGCAGAGGCTGCAGACAGCGTCACAGCACTGCACTCAACCACCTGCGCCACCAGGGAGGTCCTCCACACATTTTTTTACCCTCTTGAAAATTGAATCCCTGGAGAAAGAACTGCCTCTCCTATAACCCATGACTAAATAAAATCACCAAGTTCAAAATCAATCAACATGACCTGTTGGGTGCTTATTGTGACCCGAGACACATTATGGTTCCTTAGTTTATTCAGCACGTCTGAGTGCAGTGAGCACGTCCCTGCCCGTGTGCTGCTTGTGTGCTGCTTCCTTCCACACTCTGTGCCATGTCAGCCTGGGCAAGGGGACTGCACCTGTCTTCACAGGTGAGGTGACCAAGGAACAGAGTGGTCAAGTAACCTGCCCAAGGCCACACAGGGAGACCAGACCCCAGGTCTCTTTCGACTCTAAATTTGTGGGAGGAGCCTCCCTGGAAGCATAGGGGTTAAATCTCAGTGCTATCACCATAACAGTCTGCATTCGATCCCCGGCCAGGGAGCTACCCACATGGTGCAGCAGATCTCTCCCATCTTGCCCGCTGCTCCCCTCAGCAGTGTATTTCAGTCAGCCTGCCTGTTCTGTTCCCCGCTCTGTCTGGTGAATCCTCTCACCCCCTGCACCTCTGGCCTACACCCCAGTTCTTACATAAATACATAAAAATAAATCTTTAAGAATAAATTCATGGGGAGGGTGGTGGCCTCATGAGAAGGGACACAGAAGATGTTGGGGAAAGGGCAGTCCTCTGGGTGTGGGGCCCACACCGTTCTCTTCACAAGTGGGCTGAAGCTCTGGAATCAGAATGACAGGGAGCTGGTGAGCTTAAGGGGCAGAAGTCCCCCCTGGAGTACACAGTCCTCCCCCAGCCACATCCAACCCTACACCTCTCTGGGCCTTGGTTTCCTCATCTGCACAGGGACAGCCGCACCAGCCTGAGGGGAGAGAGTTAAGGGCCATCATGATGGAAAGTGCTTGGTAAGCCATGAGGCCCAATTTGTAGTGACTGGTAATTGAAGTAGTTCATCAAACAAGAGGCTGTCAGTGCCTCCAACTGGGGAGGGAGGCAGGCAAGTGTGCTCACAAGGATCAGTGAGCCTGAGGTGCCAGGGGCGGGTGGAAGGACATGCCTGAGTATGTATGTGTGAGTGTGTGAATGAGTGTATATGAGTGTGCATAAATGAGAGTGTGCATGGGGGTGTGTGTGTGTGAGACAGAGAGAGAGACAGAGAGAGACAGAGAGAGAGATAGAGAGTGAGAGAGCGTGTGTGGTGGGACACAACCAGGCTATGCTCGAGGTCCCATGGACTGGAGGCGGCTTCCTCAAGCAGCATCCCTTCCAAGGACCCAGCCCCAAGCACAGCACTTACCTCTTCCTAGAACCTGGGCTCCTGCTGGCTCCAGCTTCTCTGCGGTTCCAGGCCAAGAGGACAGGAGGGGAGGGAGACTAGGGAGGTGTATCTGGGAGAGATATGTGAAAGGAAGGGCAGGGAGACAGGAAGCTGCAGGCCAGACTGCTCAGTGCAGCCTCACTGTGTCCTTGCCTCCCTGTGCCCACAGGCCCTTCTCCTCCTGGGGCTGAACCCTGTCTCTGCCTTCCCCCAGGACCAGCATTGTGAGAGCCTGTCCCTGGCCAGCAACTTCTCAGGTGAGTACCTCTACCCCCTCTTCAGGATTCCAGGTCACCACAGCCCACACCCCCTGGTCTCTTGGGCCCTCACCAGAGCCATGCCCTGAGGCAGGAGCCCCAGAGAGATTTCTTCTCCAGGTCTCTAGTGAGTCATCAAGTCTCCTTGGAGTGCCAGTGTGGAGAGAAGACTCCTGAGGGTGTGTGTGAGGTGGGGAGGGAGTTGTGATTAGGTCCCACAGACACGGGGGACATGTGGCAAGTGTGCCACGCAGTTGTCTTCCCTCCTCTTTGGGGGGCATCATCAGGACAGAGGCCTGGCTGGGGCTAGGAACATCAGCCAGGAAGCAAGGCCCTTCTCTGCCACTAAAAGTGCCTGAGGGGCCTCCCTGGTAGTGCAAAAGGTTAACTGCCAATACTATGAAGCTATCCGCAGTCACTGCGGCAGGAGTTGGATCCCCAGCCAGGGAGCTGCACACATGCCATAGCAGACTCTCCTGTCTGCCCACTGCTCCCCTCAGTGTGTTTCAGTAGATGCACCTGTTCTGCTCCCTACTCTATGTCTGGTGAATCTTCTCACCCCCGCACCTCTGGCCTGCACCCCAACTCTTGTATGCATAAATAAATCTTTTTAAAAAAAGTGCTCGAGGCCTAGCTTGTTATGCCAACTCTGTGCCAGGCACTGTCAGAAGCAATTCTTCACCATGAATGAGGGTAATTTTGCCCTCATTTTACACACAAGGAAACTGAGGCACAGAGAACTAATAAGCACGTGAGCTCTGGCTTCTGTGTGTTGGATCCCATACAAGGAGGGGGTAATGGAGGCAACTAGGGGTTCACAGTCTGATCCTGGAGTCAAATCCACAGCACACATTTTCTGCGGCAGAGCCAAGGTGTGCTGGCAGGTGGGGTCTTGGTGTCCAGCAGGGAAGGCAGAGGCCCGGTCTCTGAAGCTGGATCGGGGGGAGAAGCTGTTTCTTAACTTAAGCAGCTGCCACCAGACCTGCTGTTCCTTCAGTAGGGGGCCCTCAGGGAGTGGACAGAACCCTGGACTTGGAGAATGCCAACTGTGTTCCCACCTCATAGCAACGCCTAAGTTTGTCCTGGCTGGGCAGGGAGGGGGCACAGAGATAAACATGCCATTGACTCCATGAGCCTCAGTTTGCCCACTTGTAAAGTTGGGGTGGGAGGTAAGGATGATACCTGTCTCAAGGATATGTTGTGATTAAATGCACTAAGTTTTGCAGCAACGTTTCACAAACTATAGAGTGCAATACCCCTGCTGGGTGTTATTTATTAATGACATTAACTTCAGCAGGCTTTAAAAATGCTTTTCATGGGCCTCCCTGGTGGCGCAAGGGGTTAAGTACCACACTATGAAGCTGTCCGCAGCCTCTGCAGCACGAGTTCAATCCCCGGCCGGCCAGGGAGCAACCCACATGGTGCAGCAGACCTTTCCTGCCTCGCCCACTGCTCCCCTCAGCAGTGTATTTCAGTTCCCCACTCTGTCTCTGGTGAGTCCTCTCACCGCCCCCCACCCCTGCATCTCTGGCCTGTACCCCAGCTGTTGTATGCGTAAATAAATAAATCTTTAAAAAAATGCTTTTCATATATCTGGAAGGAGCGGAAGGCATTTGCCAGGAGTTGCTTGCTACAATGCAAGTGGCAGGGAGCTAGAGCAGGGGAGTGTGGCTTCAGGAAGGCTTCTTGAAAGAGCAGATTTCAAGGTGTGTCTCTGAGAGACGCTGAATGTGAGTGGGCAAAGAGCCAAAGCTAGAGGACCAGCAGGTGGAAGGACAGGGAAGGGGTGAGGAGGGAGGTGCAGAGACTGGGGAGGGAGTGGCTGCAAAGTTGGCTAAGCTGGGTTATAGAGGCCTAGGATGTCCTGGGGAAGTCTGGACTTCTAGCAGAGAGCGCTTGGGAGGTAAAAGTCCTGCTCAGAAGCTGGGCCTGAGATGAAAGGCCCAGCCCTGGGACCAGGTCAGGCTCCATTAACTCTCCATCTGTGCCTGGGAGGAGTGACATCCCTAAGTCCAAGTAGGTATCACCTGTCCTTGGAGGCAACAGGTCTTGATGGATGGTGTTCATTCCCCTGCCCCAGTCTGGCCCGGCCTGCCTGACTTTGTGGCACACCATCCATCACCCCCACGGCAGCCTCTGATAACAGGCTATTTGTTTCTGACACCGAGACCTACCCAGACCAATGGGCACTGGTGGAGACAGATGGCAAGGGTGGGGACGAGACCGGCCAGATGGATGCGTGTCTGGCCGGGGTGGCTGGCACTGAGTCAGAGCCTTTGGGGCCCTCTCACATGCCCGGTGCCAGGAGCAGGGTGAGGGTGGGTCTCCAGGGCCTCAGCCCCATCACGTGGCAGATCACAGACTTGGCAACTCATAAAATCATGGCATGAATATGACAAGATAACATTGACAATATGACAATATTCATATGTCAATTGTCATATGATAATGATAATATTCATATTGATAATATGAATATAGCAATAAATTCATTAATTTATTCATGGAACTACTGATTAATGATATCACAGACAAATAGAATCATTGTTGAGAAGGACCAGGGGTCATCAGTTCTGTCTTTAGGTAGTGAACGATAATAACAATTAATGATAGCTGCTATTTATTTAGTACCTTAGACCCCATTCTTAATATCATAATCACTCAATCATCAAAACAATATTGTCACAAAATATTTTATAGAAGCCAAAGGGAAGATCAGAGACGTTAAGTAACTTGCCTAAGCACACAGTTTCTAAGCAGCAGCCCAAGATTTGAACTAAGTGGGCCTGATTCCAGACTTTCCCACCACATTATGTGACCAGCCAGAGACCACCCAGGTGCCCAGGGTCCAGTGTGGTCACTCATCCGGGTGCAGAGTCACCTCTGCAGTTTCCTCTACCCTGGTTGGGTTTGCACACAGCCCCCAATTTTCCTCAGGACCTACTATGTGCCTGGCACTGCACTAGATGTTGGGAATGCAATAATAAAGCCCATATACCCATAGGACAGGAGGCCCACCCACTTGTCCCGATGAATCACATAACCTACAAAGACATCATTCTTTTCTACCAAAAGAGGCAGCTCAGCCACAAAGTAGCCACCCAAAGAGGAGGACTCTGCCTGCCCTCTGCCATCCTTCCTGTGCCAGGTGGCTTTGGAGGTAGCAGAGCCCTGCCCATTCATGCCAGCAGCACCTTCCTCTGAATGGGTGAGCATGTGTGTTCCAGGGACTGCTCTTGAGCCACCTGGCAGCTCCTGCTCGGGGCAGCCTTGGCTGAGTCCTTCCCCTGGGCTTAAACCAAACAAGGGAAGAGGCTTCCTAGTCACAGGGCTGCTGCCGAAGGCCCAACTACTCCACCTCACTCAGAAGCCCCTGATAGGACACCTGACATAGCCGAAACAGGAGCCAGCCTCCAATCTCCCTCTGAAGTTATCCACCACAGAGGAACTGTTAAGTGCTTTTGGACACTGTACCGAACCAGAAAGAACTATGTCGTCTACTAGGGGGAAGAAACCAGTGCCCAATTGCACACAAGCATTAAATAGGCCATCTTCAAAGGGTTCTTATCTGTTTGTTAAAGCTGGGCCCCCAACCAGCAGGGTCTTTTTCCCAGGCCAGTGGGAACCCTCAAAGCCACTCCTCCAGTCTCAAAAATTTGGAGCAACCTGACCACAGTGTGCCCGCGAGCAATCCTAGCATGGGTTTCTGCACATTTGCTCTGCATGTATGGGGCAGGAGGATGATACAGGACCAGTTTAATGTGTTACTGAACCTGCTTGACTCTAACCCCACCCCCAAGAAAGACCCTGAGGAATCCAGCTGCCCTAATAAGGTGTGAGCCACCGAGCCATAGAAATGTCCTTACCCGAGCTCACACCTGCCTCCCAGCCTTTGCACCCGCTGGTCCCTCTGCCTAGAGCACTCTTCCCCTGGGTTTCACACGCTCCCTCCCTCACCTGTTAGGTCTCTGCTGAAAGCTTAGTCTTTAGAGACCGCCAAATTAAAGAGGTAATCCCACTGGTCTGTATCTCCTTACCGGCTTACTTTTTCCCCATAGCATTTCTTACAGGTTAATGGATGTGTCTGTCTGTTTACCGTTCCTCCACCCCGCCAAGGGCAGGGCATTTATTATATTCATTACTGTATCCCAGCTCCTAAGAACAGGCACTGCATCCCCAACTCCCAGAAAACTTCTTAGGTGGTTAGTACAACCATGTTGAATAAAGAGCAGTCATTACTCTTCCCCACCTACAACTTCATTGACCAGGTGGGGACCCAGGGCTGTGGGAGGGGGTGCCTCCTAATAGCTCAGGCTTTGTGCTGTGACTGGTAAGTCTGTCTGGCTAGTTGCAAGCCTATCTTACTTGGTCCAAACCACTCCTCCAGATGATGTCCAGATCGGGGAAAACAAAAAACAAATGCCCAGGAGAGCAGGAGTGGTTGGCCACAAGTGCCAGTAGGACGGAGGCAACGCTGGCCCAGGAACCTGCATCTAAGAGTCCTGACAGCCAGTCCTATAGCACCCAGGCTGAGTGGCATGGACACTGCCTGCCCTGCCCCCTCCCGGTCCCAGCTAGGTCATCCACTCCCTCCCCACGCCCACACCCCTGAAATGATTTTTCTCTGCACCTTGCCCTGGCTTTTCCTGCTTCTCCCTGTTTTATTCTCAGCGTCTTACTTCCTTCTAGCTCCTCTCTCTTCTTGAACACTTGGCTTTCCTCCACTCCCAGCCCCCCTCTTTTCTTCTGGAAGAGCGGCTGAGTGGATTGATTGAGTGGTCTGAGTATGGTAATATAAAGTGCCCTCCCTTCGCCTGGATAAAGCAGTGTCTGACAAATGCTGGTTTCCTCCCTCTCCTTCCAAGTCCTATATATACCCTTGCCCGTAGGAGGCCCGGTCTCTGAGCCTCTGCCAGATCCCCGGAGACCAGGTGTCCTGGCATGATGAACTGACGTCCTGTCCCGGAGCGTCCAGCTGCCATGGAGACGGGACACGTTGCCGGAAGCGGGGGTCGGGCCTAGAGGCAGTCGGGCCTCCCCCTCTCCCCTCCACCGCCGGGTCCCCTCCCTTCCGCCACTCTTCCTTTACTCCTCTTTCCCTCCCTGTCTTTTCCTTCTCGGAGTGCTCCCTCAAACCTCACAGCCACCCCACTACTGAGCGTCCAAGCCTAGCTCCTGGCTGAGCCCGGCCCTAGCTCCTGATTGGCCCGCCCAGCTCTGACCACGCCCCCTTTGGCCCCACCCCTCCCGCCCCGCCCACCGGGCTCTCCACCCCCTGGGGGGGCCTGGGGCTATTGTTATTAGCCATTTTTATTTATATTTATTCCTGAGGAGGGGGGAATGACCTCCTGAACCCCTGTCTTTTAGACTTCTCTTTGTTCTTGGGGCCTCTCCTGCCCTTTCTTCCCGTGTCTCTCACAGATTTTCATCCTTCCAGGATTTTCTGGGCATTCAAAACCCACTCTGCCTCTCAGTGTCCGCAGAAGTTAGGTTAACAGTTTGGCTGCTTGGGCCTCAGTTTCCTTATCTATGAAAGACAGAATTAGCGCCCATTTTAGCAGGTGGTGTGAGACCCATCGTAGGTACCGGGGATCCCGGACCAGCTGTGGGTGGGTCACTGCTCTGGAGGGGCTGGGACACCTGGTCCTGGCTCAGCGGCCAGCCCTGCCCTGGCTCTGGCCGGGTCCTCACTGTGCCTGGTGCCAGGCCCTGCCCTGCCCTCTGTGCCTAGCTGAGCTGGCTCCGGGGAACTGTCCAGGGCAGGAGACAGGGAAAGGGGAAGAAGTGGGGGGGAAGCAGATCTACATGGACCAAGAGGAATGTCAGGCAAGTTCCAGGTGCTGCCACACATGATATCCCATCTAGTGTCCCAGCGCCTGCTCAGGAGAGGTTGTGAGGGAACCAGTGAGTGAGTGAGTGACCTACAGATGTCATTAAATGAGATGATATATATATATATGTAAAGCCCCTGGCATGTGCCTCACAGTCCTCAATAAATGCTGCTCCCTTTGCTGCCTCCTTGGCTAACCCTCTCCCTGCGTTGGCATGAAATGTAGTTTAATAGAAAGAGCTCTCAATTTGGAGTCCAAAACCCCTGGCTATGGGTTTTGGTTCTTTTACTCCTTGAGTCATGACCTGGACACGTCACTTAACTTCTCCTGGCTTCAATTTCCTCATCTCTAAAAAGGGAACAATGACACTACAGGCTGGATGAGGATCAAACAAAATATGCGAAGAAGAGCTTTGCAAAAACAGAGCATGGTCCATAATATGATCTCCCTCTCCCGACCTGGGCTCCTGCTTCTCCCCTCCCCCAGACTCAGCACTCCCAGGGACAGAGTAAAATCTCCACTGGCAGCCTTGCCACACGTGCTCCCCTCCCTCCTCCAGCACCATCCCATGATGCCATTCACCAAGACTCTGCTGTGGCACAGGCCAGGACCTGCTCCACCCCAGCCACCTGGCCTGGCGTCTCGGGCCCATTAAGCCCCAATCCAGATTCCTTACTCTTTCAATTAAATCACTTGGCATCAAGGTCTCTCTGCCCCTTGAGCCATGATTTGCACAAACAACCCATGAATAGTTTTGATTAGAAAGAAAACCAGCATTGGTAAAAGTGCAGCTCAGAGCAGCCCTGCATCTAGCAGGGAAAGGAAGTCAGTTTAACCCAGCACTGTTTCCGGACAGACTGGCGACAGGCTAATCTGGGGAAAGTGTGGCCAGGCCCCAGCTAGGGCTTGGCAGCCACTGATGGCCCCTCACCCCCACTGGTTCATGGCTGTCCCTGGCTTGTCTGTGCATTCTGTGCCAGTCCACGGTTATTAACCCTCTCCCTCCATGATGGGCTTGCGGGGTCTCAACAGCCATGGCGGACCAGACTTGAGCAGGAGTGGATGCGGAGAGCCAGGAAAGTATCAGGAGCCCCCCACCCTTTGGAGACCAATAACTACCCCTCTCCTCCTAAAGTGTCCCAGCGTTCTTAACGCTGCAGCCCACACACATGCGTGCACACACACGCACCACCCACCCCCCAAGGAGCTCTTTAAGGACAAAGATTTGGAAGGAGATTTGACATTTTCTCTCTAGTTCACAAACTCCTTTTGAGAACCTTAGGGAAACTGTAGGCTCTTCTCCCAATTTTAAACTATATGTATAGACCCAAATTTTTTTCATTTAATTCCAGTGTCTTTATAAATCCTTAAAGCTTCTAGTGGACTGAGGGGAAGAATTTCTAATCTTCCAATTATTTCATTTCATTATAGAGAGAGATCCTAAAGCTTAGAGGGGGCCCGTGGTCACACAGCAAATTAGTAGCGGAGCCCAGTCTCAGGCTAGGATTCCAGACTCCTGGTTCAGTGTCCATTTCACTTGCCCAGATGGTGGCTTTTCTCCCCATGGTGCGCTTCTCCATCAGTCCCCTCCTAGGGTCCAGCACAGACCAAACAGGGTAAGTTCGGTCAATGCACTTATCAGGCCAGCTGGAAGCTGGAGCAACTTCATTTAGCTAGTTCCTCCCTGCAGGGCCAGCGCAGATGTGATTTGGCTCCAGAGACATATGAAGGGACAGGGTCAGGGGTTGGCTAGGACTATTCCAGGCTGTTCCAGGCTGTGTAGTCTCAGAGCACCAATCCACACCAAGTGAAGTGTCCTCGCGCTTCAGATTAGGAGCCTGGAGCATGTCCAGCCTTCCTCTAAATGCCAGCCAGGACCTCAGCTTTTAGCACAGCTTTAACTGTCTCCGTTCCTCCTCTGCTCTGCAATCCACACTGGCTCCCCAGTGCCACAGCGCTGGTCTCCTCTGAGCAGGACGAGCTCGTCTGAGCCTGGTCATTGTTCCTGACCTGTCCCCAGTGGGTATGTGAGCAGGCCCTGGGGAGGCGGGTGGGACACTGGTGTGGGGATCTGGCTCTGCCTCACTAGCTGTCTCTGCCCCCAGGACTGCAGTGCAATGCATCCGTGGACCTCATCGGCACCTGCTGGCCACGGAGCCCTGCGGGGCAGCTGGTGGTTCGACCCTGCCCTGCCTATTTCTACGGTGTCCGCTATAACACCACAAGTAAGTGTGTGCCTGGGTCAGGGAGGTGAGACAGGATGGGGAGACCTGGGACTTTTGGGGGGCAGGGAAATGACAATGATGGCGACAAAGTAATAACAATACATTTCGTGGGCACCATTTGCCAAAGGCCAGCTCCCTTCCCTGATGGGCACTCTGTTCAGTCTGTGGATTCTCACGACACCCCGGAAAGACACTGTATATCACCTGCTAGGGCTCATGATAGAACTCAGGCCTCCGGGCTAAGACAGGTCAGGAAACTTCCCCAAGGTCACCAGCGGCTAAGAGGAGAGGTTGGAATTTGCATGGAGGTCTGTCTAACACTCTTTCTTGGCACATGGTGCTAGCTTGAGCCCAGCCAACCCCGGGAGGAAGGGCAGGACTCAGCAGCCCCAATTTTGTGGATAAGAACCCTGAGTTCAGAGAGGTCACCGGGCCTGCCCAGGGCCCTCCTGCCATGAGGTGGGGACTGTTTTAGACCCACGGGTAGGGACGTGTCTTGCACACAGGCCCACAGAGGGGGTGGCAGTGGGGGAGGACTGATCCAGGGTCTGTTCTGACACTTGATCCCCATGTAAACATCTCCCTCCCCTGAGGGCCCCCAGGCCCTGAGATCCACCTCCTGGCTTTGCAGCTCCTTGCTATCCCACCTGTTACCCTCCAAATTAATTTGCTTTCACCTGTCAATGACTCACACCCCTGCTTATCAAGAGAGCAACAACTGCAGCCCAGGGGCCCTGACCTGTCTGGGGGTGAGGGGGGGCTCTTGAGTGAGCCCTTAGTCTGAAGGGCCTGAGCTCAACACCCCGAGAGGGAATTGAGGGGGACCACAGACACTGGGTAGTTGACTCAGATTGCTGCAGGACCTTCACACAGCCCCCCTCTTTTCTGGCCCTCTGGGCCCTCAGGCCTGCTCGCTGGAGATCCAGGCTGGTGACCTGCCTTCTAAGGCTTCATCCTCCCGCTCAAACCTCCCCAGTCCCTTCTCCCACCTCTTCCTCCTTTACCAGATGGGCTAAGGGGGACAGCGCTGGGGCTTGCAGTCAAGGAGGGGTGGGAGGCCAGGAGGTTGGAACCACCACCCACGCCTGTGACCCAGGAGGAGAAGAGGTTGGGGGGAGGTACCTAAAGGAGAGTTTGGGGTGCACGGCCGACCAGCTTCCAATTTAGCAGGGTCTGCTTTACAACTAGAATATGGAGGCCTAGAGGCTGATCATTGTCCAAGGTTGCGGAGCCTGGAGACAGGGCTGCTCCACCCTCAACGCCGTGTGCTAGTCCTTCTGGAGCTCCCAGGGAGGCTGGAGCATTAGGGGGCTTCTAGAAGGAGGCCTCTCCCTCACATGGCACCAGGTCCTGCCATTCCACCTCCAAAGGAATTTTCATATCTGACCTGTAATGCAACCATCCCAAAACCGGGTAGGTTCAAGCAGCGTGCTGGTGTTTTATCTGTTTTCATGTTCGCCACTGTACGCCACTGTACTCCGCCGTGCTCCGCCGTACTCCACACCACGCCACTCCACACCACACCGTCCTCTGCCGCCCTGGCCTTTTATGCCCCATCTCTCCCTCAGGTGCGCCCACCTATGCATGCTTACACCCTACTCCAGGTGTCTGCCATCAGGCATTCGTCTAGGATCCCAGGGATCCATCATCAACGCTAATGGTGGGAGGGCAGAAAAACCTGACACTTACTTACCCAACAGACCCTACCTGCCCTTTGTCCCCAGGGCCTCTGCCCTGGTCCAGAGTACCTGATCGCTAATGCTAGCTTTGCAGCCAACCCTTCTGTGCCCCCCCTATGCCTCATAGTTAAGTCCACACTTCCATTGGGGCCTGCCAGGCTCTCTGGCTACATCCTGCCTACCATGGGCCACTCCCCATGAGCTCCTTCCACTGGGTCCCAAGGCACGTCCCAAATAAACGTTTTCATGCCAGGACATGTGCTACTCCGTGTGCCAGTCTTAAGTGGAAGCCAGGACACCCGGTTCCAGCCCTGGCTCCAGAAGTGCCTGTCCCTCCCCCACCCGAGTTGCCCCCCACGGATGGGTGGGACGTCTGGATGAGGTGCTCACCTCCCTGTGTGATCCCAGGAAAGGTGCTGGGAATGATGGTCCATGACGTGGCAGGACTAGAGACTCTCCTCCCCAGGTGCCCCCCGTGCCTGAACGTGGAACACGCCTGTGTAATCAGTAGCGAGTGGGAGCCCGGAGTTGTACCTAATCATTAGACACTAATTAATTCATTTACTGATGAGGTGCTGCCAGGACTCCCAGGCCTCCATACTGCTCTCCCTCCCGCTATAACTGATCTTCAAAGGAATGGGAAGCATTTCCAAAAATATCTATTTTCCCGTGATTCTCCTGGAGGACCGCTCCGCTCAGCAATTAAAGACAAGGAGGTCGCATCCTCCCTGGCAACCACTCACAGCTTTGGGGGCCTCTTTTCTTTCAGGATTTCCTCCTCGCTCCTGCCCAAAGCCCACTTGCTCCGTGTGACCTGGCCTGGAGGGACCGCAGCCCCCAGCCCCCTAGGCGTGAAAGGCGTCCTTGAGCCAAAGAGAATCTCCCGTGACCCTCCCTGGTAGAACAAGTGACATGTTCTGAATCTTACATAAGCTTATTTAAATACAGCTCCAACACAGTAATAATAATAATAAAAATAAACACACCACATGCCGGTAGGATTCCAGGAACTCTGCACGTGTTAACTAAACCACTCTCGCAACCACTGAGGTAGGAACGGTTGTCAAGGTGTTAAGTATACACAGTTGCCGAGGTGGGAAACTGTGCACCTGGAACCAATGCAGTGTTTGTAAATGTTACCTCAATAAAAAGGGGGAGAGGATCATTCCTATCTTGCAGATAAAGAAGCTGAAAGGTTGTGAGACTTGCCCAAGGTCACGCCCAAGGTCACACGTCAGTAATGGGCTTGAACCCAGGCTGTCTGGTTGAGAGTCGAGACCCCACTCGGTGCCCCTTGCCACCAGGTCTCCACCCCCAGGCGCCTTCCTTTGCAGACACCCTGGAGCAGCTGCTGGTCCCAGGCACTTCCAGTCTGTGGTGCAGACACTGGGTTCCCAGGTTCCTTGCCTCCCCCCAGCAGTTATCCCTATTTTGCAATTAGCAAAGCTGTGCAGCATCTTGGCCAACTCTGCCCACGGCTCCCCTATGCTGAGACTCAGGCCCACGGACGGGGAAGCCATTTAGCTTCGTTCCCGCTGGCTGCTGCAGGAGCAGCCTCAGAGCAGAGGGGCCGCAAGCAAGCGGGGTGGAGCAGGAGGGCTCCCGCTCCTGGTGGCACAGCCTCTCTTCCCCCAGCCACCCCACCCTCCCCCTGTTGTCCTGCTGCAGCAGAGAGGCAGCTCCAGGCTGCATGGCCCTGGAGATCAGCTGGCCCAGCCCGGCTCCTTATAAATGAGGACACGGGAGAGGCCGCCGGCTGAGGTCACCGCGCAGCACAGCCATGCGGAGCTGGGCCCGGGCAGCCCCTGTGTCTGCCAGGCAGCGCTCTACCCCTGCCGGGCACCAGGGTCAGGGGCTGGGGCTCGCCCAGCCCTGCTGGGGTGAGGATGTGACCTGCGGGTCAGGGGTCATGAAAGGCCTGTCGCAGGGGAGGGCTCCAGTGGAAATGGCTCAGGGCACAATTGCTCTCTCAGACAGTGCAGTCTGGGCCAGGGCCAGAATTAACTTAAGGAAGCATGTTTAGAGCCGCATGCTGGAGAGGGGCACGGGGCGGGGCGGGGCAGGGCAGTCTCTGCCAGCAAAGGAGAAAAGACTCAAGATTTGGAACTCCCTCAGCCCCTCCCCTACAGGGTTTCAGGGCGGGGTGCAGGGGGGATGGGTAGGAGGTGGGTAAGAAGGGTTCTCTGCACGCTCCAGCCGCCCAGGAGCCCTGAAGGCAGGCCTCAGACCACAGGGCCCCTCTCCGTCTCCTTAGAAGGTGGCAGGCTCTGGGCTGCAGGTTGAGGGCTGCACCACCCTCCCTCTCTCCCTGGCCCCCTCTCCTGTCCTCTTCCCCAGTGCCCTGTGAGGCTGGGAGCCAGCGGCAGCAGATCCTAGTAGTGAGACGCTGCCGCGCTCCACCAGGCCTGCCCGACCCTGCCCAGTGAGCCCCCACCCTGTGTGGAACACGGCCACGTGGGATCCCCAGGGGAGGCCTCCCTGCAGAGAGCCCCCCTAGGAAGCGCTGTCATGTAAGCGTGCCCTGCCCTTCCACCTGATGTGCCTGGTCACGCGAGCGAGGACTGACTCATGGCACCTCACCATTCTTTTTTGCTGCCACAAAGGACCCCAAATGGGAGATTTCTCTAAAGAGAAACGCCATGTGATCTGCTGTCACACCAGGGCTTGCGAGGAGCTAGCCCAGCGCACCTGCTTGAGGGCAGTCCCATGGGCATGGTCACGCCAGCGTGGGCGGGCAGAGCCGTGGCCCCAGAGGCAGGCATTGGGGTCCACCCTGTCCCTGTTGGTGAATAGAATAAGGCAGGAGGATGGGGGTCATAGGGAAACCTCTTTCCCCAGCTTTACCTCCACCCTACCCCAGCAAGCAGTCCCCTGTGCTGGCCCAGATGGCTGGGTAGATGGGCAGACGAAAGGGTAGACGGACACCCAGGCTGCTCCTTGGGCGAGGAGCCCACCGCTGTCTCGGACTCTTCTCTTTCAGACAATGGCTACCGGGAGTGTCTGGCCAACGGAAGCTGGGCCGCCCGCGTGAACTACTCGGAATGCCAGGAGATCCTCAATGAGGAGGTAAGACTGGGCCAGCGAGAGCCCGGTGTGCAGGGGTGTCGGCCCCCAGCACAGGCTGATGTCCAGGCCCGGCCTGCGGGAAGCTGCCTGGGGAGCAAGAGCTGTGAACTCACGGCGGGGTCACCTCTCAGGCACCCCTGAGGCAGGATGAGCCAGGTGGGAAGGGGCAGGCTCGAAGGGGCCCAGTGAGTCCTTGTGCCTTCCACCCACTCTCATTGGGATGGGTGAACACCAGCCACCTCAAGTGGGGGTGCAGCCTGGGGGGCCGGGTCAGAATCCAAACCCTCGGAGAGGAGGTTGCTTACACATAATACAAAATCCAGGGCCTCCCCGGTGGCGCAGCGGTTAAGCGCTGGGTTGCGAAACTGCGCGCGGCCTCTGCGGCGCCGGTTCGATCCCCGGCTGCTCCCCGGCCACCGGAGGAGGGTCCCGCATGGCGTGCAGACCTCTCCTGCCACCCGCTGCTCCCCTCAGCAGTGTACTTCGGTCCTTCTGCCTGCTCTGCTCCCCGCTCTGGCTCTGGTGAATTCTCTCACCCTCCCTCCCGCACTTCTGACTGTACCCAGTGCTTGTATAAACAAAACAAACAAACAAACCAGCAAACAAATAAATAAAGCATGCCTCTATAAAAAAAAAAAAAAAAAAAAAAAAAAAAAAAAACAAAATCCAGAAGGTGCAAATGGGAGAGAAAAGCCTCCTGCCCGCCCCAGAGCAACGTCTGCGGCTTTCTTAAGTGTCCTTCCAGAGCCTTCTCTGCACCGCCCGGTAACGATGGCTTTGCCTTCTGTTTTATTTTTACCCAAATGTTACGTATCACACACACTGTTCGACACCTTGCTTTTTTCATATTATCATCCATCCTGGAGGTTATTCCGTATCAGCTCTAAAGAGCATCTCATTCCTTTTTTCATTTGCATAATATCATGTTGCGCAGATGCGCCATCATTTATTTAACCAATCTTTATCCGCAGTCTTCGGTTATTGCAAACAGTGCTGCAATGAATAATCCTTGAAGGGAGATAGTTGGCAGATGTACGAATGTATCCACCTTCTGGTGTTGCTGCCCCCTCCTGCGCCCCTTGCTCCCTCCCCGGCACCTCCACTCACCCCTTCAGTGGCTGCCAGGGAAGGTGGGGGTCAAGGAGATGGGACAATGAGTGAGCAGGAAGCAAAGGGCAGAAGGAAAATGCCCAAGGCCGCCTGAGGTATGCAGGCTTTGGGGGCGCGGGGCGGAAGAGCTGGTCTGGGCAGCCCTGAGAATCCCGGCACCTAAGAGATCTCAACTGGAATGCCCCTCTAGAGACCCTGCGTACCTGTACCCTCCATGCCATCCGAGCTTCCCAAACCCGCCGGGTAATGAGAGCCACCCAGAGTGCTTGTTCAAATGCAGGCAGGCCCGGGCTACCCCAAATACCTGGTAAAGGGAACTCTCGGGGAGGGCCTGGCAATCTGTATTTTTAACAAGTGCCTCTGCGTAAAAATGAGAAACTTTAATTTAGGCCAACCCACCCGCCTTGCCAATGGGGAGCGGAGGTCCAGAAAGGGAGAATGACTCAGCCAAAGTCACGTGGTCAGAGTCAGCCGGAGCCTGGAACCTGGGGCTTCGGGGTCCAGGATAGCCTTTGCCTGTTTCCCGTGTGAAGTGAGCTGAAGTCAGATGGAGAGGGGGTGCTTCGAGGCAGAGACCGCCAGCAACACAGGCACCCTGTCCTCAGGTTCCGGACTCGGTGGGGGCCGCCCATGTCCACCCTGCGGTGCGGCACACCCGCAGTCCCTGCCGCCCTGTCACCTCACTCTGGGGATCTCCATTCATTTACTTAGTGAAAACGCCATCCCCTCTGCCAGCCCCAACCTCTTCAGAATCCCCCTCCCCCCCCAAGATCCCCAGTCTCCTCCCGGAGCTCCAGAGAAAGGAAAGTCTCCAATTCATGGAGCAGCCGTTTTCTCGGCTCTGCTCCTCGGCTAAGCCCCTGTTAAGCCCCAGCGCACCCGGGGCTTTGCAGATAATGGATTCGCAGAAGGCTTTTGTGTGAAATGGGGCTTGTGAGGGTGCCCAGAGGCCAGGCAGGGAGACCTGCGCGGGGGACAAGCCCTCCCAGGGGGCGCAGTGCTGGCCCATGGCCCTGTCCCTGGGGAATGGCACCGACCACACCGCATGGCCCCCACTCCCCGTAGTAGCACCCTCCACACACAGCAGTGATCCCCACCACTGCCCCCCCCAACACCCGCACACTTGCTCCTCCCCCCCACCCGCACCGCCGAGGGCAGGGATGGGCCTTGGTGGCACAGGACAGGGACGCCCAGGCTGTCACTGTGGGCCGGGTCTGCTGCTCACAGGGAGGTTGCTGGGCCAGGGCTTCTGAACTGCTTCGGAACCATGTGGGTTTCTTGCTACAAGGAAGAGCCTGACCCAGTGGGGCAAGGGGAGGCTTCCGTATGATTCTGCGTTCCCAAAGAGTCCTGCCAGCTCCTGGGAGACCAGACGTTGCAGGTGTGAGGACCACATCTCAAGGAGCCAGGGCCAGAGTACCCACTGGTGGGGTGGGAGGGGCTTTGAAGCCCAGGAGAGGAAGAGCCGCAAGCGGGGTGGGCCAGGGGGAGGAGGGAGACGGAGCTGGGGACTGGGGGGGCCCCTGGGACGGGCAGGGGCCATCACTGCCGCCGCAACGCCGCTGGGGACAAGGTGTGTCTCGCAGAGCCGGCCCAAATTGGCCGGTCACCGATTGCTTATTGGATTCTGGTCGCTGGGGGTGCAGCCGAGAGGTCTCTGCCCAGCGCCACCCTGTGCCACCTCCCCAGGGTGGCTGTCGGTCGGGGCGGGGTGGAGTGTGGTCAGGGATGGGCTGTGTCCATTTGCCCTTCAGGCACCCCAGCTGCTGCTGCAGTTAAATGTGACTTTTTCTTGGACTGCTGCTGACTGCCTCTCGGGGTGTCCCTGGATGTTGCCGCTGTCCTTTCTGGGTATCACTGACCGTTGTCTCTGGTCAGTTAGTGTAGCTGCCCAGCTTTCCTGGAGACACTGGTGTCTCTCCAGCCGCCTTCTGGGGCCCCCTCCGCACTGTGACCCTGGCTGGTTCCCACTGCTCATGTAACGAGGAATGTCACCTGATGACAGGTGAAAGACGCCCTGGGCCCCCCAACTCAAGGAGCCTCAAAGAGGCTTTGCTCCTCTTAATGGTTTGACCCAACTCTACCATTTTGGCCTTGGTGGAGAAAACCCCTCCTGAGCCCCTGTCTTCCCTCCAAGGGTTCTGGCCCAGAGCATGGGTGCTTCCCCAGTGTCTTTTCAATCCTGCTTACCCCCCAAGAAAAGCACTGCAGGCACAGGGAGCAGAGGGTCTTTAAGACCAAGCAGACCAGGATTCCGATGACTGGCCAGCTGGCCTGTGACTTAGGCTGATGATGGAACAGAACCAGAGGACGGCGCACAGAGGGCACAGAAGGAGACACAGCCTGCCCAGTACAGTGCCCAGCATACAATAGTTGCTTAATAAAAGACTCCCCCCACCCAAGCCACACAGCCTAGGCACATCAGACGTGACAGCCAGGGAGGGGGTGATCGAGGGCAGATGGGGGGCAGAGGCCCTGCACACTCTGCCCATCTTGTCCACTTGGGCCGAGAACCAGGCTGGGGCGTCTCTCCATCCCGGGCTCTGCAGATGTTGCTATCACCCAGCGGCTTCCCAGCATGGATTTGTGGGAAATTTAATAAAAGGAAATTAAGTACCAGCTCCAGACAAGCTGTGATGCGTGCGTATCTTCTGGTGTCTCCAGATTTGGGCATCTGTTGCCAGGCGCTCAGAGACTCTCCCATTTGCACAGGGGCCAATGCCCCCACCCCAACCCCCCCTCGCTTTCCCTCTCCTTTGCTGGGCCACAGCCCTTCCAAAGCCTGAATTGCTAATGTGCTTTCTCGCCAGGTTCCTGAGAGCCAGGAAAACCAGCCCCTAGGACAGAGCTCCCTGGACCTCAGAGGTTCTTCAGGGAGGACAACCCTTCAGAAGGGGTGCAGCAGGAGCTGGGGGGCTTGTGGGAGGTGGAGGGGAGTGATCCCTTTCCAATGCTTTCAAGGCATGCTGCTGCTGAGGTTACACCCCTTGTCCTTGTGTAGGTGAATGTGGGCCTCAGTTTCCTCCTCTGGAGATTGGGGAGCACTGGTGTTGACCCCCCAAGCACCACCACAGCTTTGGTGAAACCCCACTGAGTGCACGGTTCTCTGGGCCCTGCCCTCTCAGCACCTGGAAAAGGCTGAGTGGGGGTGTTGCTGGGGAGAGGGCAGGAGTCTACATAGACGTGGCACTGGGGAGCTACAAGTTCCCCCATTGTGGGGCGGCCTGCAGGTAGAGGCAGTTTGAAATGGAGGAGCCTGTTTTTCTGCAAAATAAGATAAACCCCCTTCTAGCTCTTCCCCGCCCCCCCGCGTGTGGTTGCATGAAGGTTTAAGAGGGATGAAAATATTCTGTAAATGGGAAGGTTTCATCCCTGGGGTGGGGGACTTGGGGTGATTGGAAGAGGGGGACCTCAGCAATTTCCAGCCTCCATCGGCATAGGATGTGAAGGAAGAGTGAACAGTGGGGGCTTGGCTGGAGTCCTAGAGGAACGCCCCCCTCACCTCCAGCAGCGCCCTGGGCGGAGGGGTTGGGGGGAGGACCTGGGAAGCGTGTTTTGGAGCCTGGAGAGACTTTCTGTGCTTTCTAATGATTCTGTGGCTGCTCCCACCTCCTCCCTGCCCAGCTAGCGAGAGCAGGTTTCACCTGCAGCAGGTGGGTTTAGGGATGATCAGGAAGGGGGGGGCCCCACCTAGAGACAGTAGAGGGGGCAGTGTCTGCACCTTGAGGCCTCTGCTCTTTGGACTGACTGGAAATGTGAGTGTGAGCACATCTGCGAGCCGTGCAAGCCCATGTGCCCTTGGGGTGGGGGCCCTATGAGAAGTGGGGGTTCAAGTAACTGCCATTTGTCCAAAGCTCAGAGCAGTGGACAGAGCGTGGACTCGAGGACAGACAGAAGGGCACTGCCCACACACAGTGGGGGCCCTGATAGGTTAGGGGTTAGCTGTGATTGGTGTGACCCCTCTGTCCCGGCCGGACACGGGGTGCAGTGGTACAGGAGCCTCACCTCTGCCCTCTCTCCTGCCACAGAAGAAGAGCAAGGTCCACTACCACGTTGCTGTCATCATCAACTACCTGGGCCACTGCATCTCCCTGGTGGCCCTCCTGGTGGCCTTTGTCCTCTTCCTGCGGCTCAGGTGAGAAGGGCCCCCCCACACACCCCCAGCACTGTCTGGCCTTGAGCAAGGGACGAGCAAGAGGCAGGTGACTCTGGGAAAGGGAGCCTGGCCCCTGCCCCTCAGTGGGAGGGGCTGACAGATGCAGGACTCTTGGCTCCTCTGGCTGAGCCACTTCTGCCAGCCCCCCAACGACCACCACCACAGGGTGGCATCCATTTGTAGAGACCTGGAAGGTGGAGCCCCATTTGGATTTGACCTGCCTGGTCTCAGCACTACTGCCCAGGATACAGGTGGCATGTCAGGCAGGTCTGTGCCAAGAATTGGGGGAGCATCAGGTCTCAAAACTGGGAGGCGTTTTCTGTTTTCTGACCCCCAAAACTGGAGCTACAGGGAGTGGAGTGCCCAGGAGTACTGGTCCTGGAGCATGGGCTGTGTGCCAGGCTCTGCCACCCTGGGTGGGCCACAGGGAAGTGGACGCTACACTGGCCTCTCAAGAGAGCCTCTGCCCCCGCCTCCTGGTGTGACTTAGCAGCCCTGCGCTGGGCCTCAGTTTCCACATCCACACTTCTGGGCTGGAGTGATGCTGACGGCTCACCCCTCACCCCCTCCTCTCCTTGTTTCCATCACCCCCAGGAGCATCAGGTGCCTGAGAAACATCATCCACTGGAACCTCATCTCGGCCTTCATCCTACGCAACGCCACGTGGTTTGTGGTCCAGCTCACCATGAGCCCTGAAGTCCACCAGAGCAACGTGGTGCGTCCTGCGGGGCAGCCCAGGCCAGGGAGGGGGAGCGCGGTGGAGGAGGGCCAGGGCCAGGCCTGGGACCCCACAGACAGGAGGATGCTGGGGGTGATCCCTAGTACCCAGAGCAGGCCCTGGCCCGGGGTGGGTGCCGCTGCCCAGCCCGGCCGCTGCTCACCCGCGGCTCTGGTGGGGGCGGGGCGGCAGGGCTGGTGCAGGCTGGTGACCGCCGCCTACAACTACTTCCACGTGACCAACTTCTTCTGGATGTTCGGCGAGGGCTGCTACCTGCACACGGCCATCGTGCTCACCTACTCCACTGACCGGCTGCGCAAGTGGATGTTCATCTGCATCGGCTGGGGTGAGGCGCGGGCCTTTGCCCGCCAGACGCAGCCCAGGGGCCCTGGGAGACCGAGGCCAGGCTGGGGTGCTAGGGTGTGCCCCACAGCCCCCACCCCTCCCTGGGGCCCCACAGCCCCCGCACACACTGGATGGGAACCCCGCCTGCCCCTAGACTCTCAGCCACCCTGGGGCGCCGGCCCTGCACCCGCACCCCTACCGAGGGACTGACCGCCCGCCTCTCCCCAGGTGTGCCTTTCCCCATCATCGTGGCCTGGGCCATCGGGAAGCTCTACTACGACAACGAGAAGTGAGTCACCTCCTCCCCTTCACGGCCCTCAGGCTCCCCTGAACCACCGGCTTCCTGCCCAGCTCTGCCCGACAACCCCCAAGGGCCTCTACCAAGTCCCCTTCCCATCAGCACCAGTTTCTTGTCTATGAAGGGAGGGCGCCCTGGCTGGACTCGGTCCCGCCTGTGCCTGCCTGAGCTGGGGCAGGTAGGAGCCGGACTCTTACCTGTCTGGGCTCTCGCAGCCGAACTGTGCAAGGGTCCCGGCCGCCTGTGGAGCCAAGCGACCCCAGTTCCGAACGGTGGCTCCATCCGGAAGTAGCGCTTTGACCTTGAGCTAGTTGCTGTGGTGTGCCTCAGTTTCCTCATCTGTAAGACGGACAGCCTAGTAATAACACCACCCTCCTCATGGGGGTGACGTGAGCTTATACATAAATATTGTGTATGTGTGTGTGTATATATATATACATAAAATATCTGTTAAGCCTTCAGCGTAGTATCTGGTATCTGGCAGTAAATACCACATTAATGTTTTTTATCAAAACTAGGACATATTTTAACACAGGATTCCGTGGGTTTCAGAGACGTGCCGACCAGCTCTGAGTGCTGAGGCACCTTATAAATTGGACTTGAGTGTCCATACCACCCCTCAATACTCGGCCTGAGTGTCCAGTCTAGGAGGGGACCCCTCTTTCAGACACAACTGGGGCCTGGCAGTGACGCCCAGACAGAGACCTGGGTCCCGGGCAGGAACGTCGCTAACCCCTAGCAATGGTGCCTGGCCTGCAGGGGTGCAGGTGTGAGAGTGAGTACCCAGGAGAGAACAGGTTTCCAGAAGCTGCTGTGCTGCCACGTGTGTGCGTGTGCATGTGTGCGTGTATGTTTGTGTGTGCGCCCGCCCGCACGCTCACATTCTGGAAGGAAAAGGAGCCTGCGCTGGAGAAGAAAGTCGGTCTGGCGGCTCTGGAGCCCCACCTGGTGGCAGGACCCTGACACAACCGCAGGAGGGTCCAGGTGTGAGTGGTCAGAACTTGCAGACCCAGGTCAAGGACTTGACTTGGCCCACAGACAGCTGCGGCCTTTGATCTGCCTGACGCAGAAAACTTGGTGCTCTTGAAAACTTGGATTTGTTGCCAACCCTTAAAGAGCCAAGGGGTTTCACATAAAAAAATCTCAGTTTCTGGTTTCTGGTGGCATGAAATCTAAGCATTCTGGGCTGCATGCCCATCGCCACACCAGGACATAGGACTTCCCCTGTGCCCATCCCCGCCAGACCCCCTAGAGCTTGCTGGAGGGAGATCAGAGAAATGCAAAGCATCTGCCTCCCATCACGGGCGGAGCCTGTGGAATCTGCCTCGAGGTTGATGAACAGAGTTGGAAATGGCTGTCAGCTGCCCACTAAGCGCAGGATCTATGCTGCCACCCACCCCCAGCACCGCCAGGGGCACGAGCCAAAGCCATGCTGGGTCAGGGGCAGCAGTGGTGTTGGCCGTGTCTGTTATACTCAGGGTTTGCTTCAGCCCTTCAGCCCTCAATAGAGGACCTCCAGGTGGGATAAGCATTGCGGCAGGCCCAAGGAGCTTGGCCTTCTGGCGGGGTTGGAGCTGGGACACCTAGATCCTGACCTCAGACCCCTGTCCTTCCCTGGCCAGGCGTGCCCCATCCCCATGCCCCTGAATTGGATCCAAATAACCCCCCTCCCTCTTACCCCTCCTACCCCCGTGGCCTTCTAGGTGCTGGTTTGGCAAAAGGCCCGGGGTGTACACCGACTACATCTACCAAGGCCCCATGATCTTGGTCCTGCTGGTAAGAACCCGGGTAGGGGGCTGGAGGAAGGGGCATTGTGGGGAGGGGCAGTCCATTTCTGCTATCCTCTGCCAGAGGTGGGGGTGCCGGGCCACGGATGAGCAAGTGCTAATGAAGATGGAGGGAGAATGGAGGTCCCAGACCAGACTCGAGGCTGCTGAGTCCCCAGCTGCCCACCCATGCCATCCCACTGTGTGCTCAAATTGCAGATCAATTTTATCTTCCTTTTCAACATCGTCCGCATCCTCATGACCAAGCTCCGGGCATCCACCACGTCTGAGACCATTCAGTACAGGTAACTGGTCCCACCTCCTACACCCTCGGGGGCTTCAGAGACCCCAGCCTCTGACCCAGGGTCTCCCCCAGGCCTGGCGGCCCCTCCTGAAACCCCAATATTCCTGGGACCTGCCAACCCCCGCCCAGATCTGGCCCCCTTCAACCCCTCCTGGGTGGGATGTGACTGTGCACCCCCTGCCCCCTCAGGAAGGCTGTGAAGGCCACTCTGGTGCTGCTCCCCCTCTTGGGCATCACCTACATGCTGTTCTTCGTGAACCCCGGGGAGGACGAGGTCTCCCGGGTCGTCTTCATCTACTTCAACTCCTTCTTGGAATCCTTCCAGGTACAGCTGCTCTCCCACTCCAGCCCTGGCCTCCCTGTGCTTCCCAGGAAGGGGTTGTCCAGGCAGGGGCTGGGGGGTGGGGGCAGGAGGCGGCCCAGAGGGGGCAGCCCCTCCCCTTGACTGGCTTCCTCCCTCCCCTCCAGGGTTTCTTCGTGTCTGTGTTCTACTGTTTCCTCAACAGCGAGGTAAGCACCCGGGGCCCAGGCCCAGGATGGTAGGAGGGGATCCCCTTGGGGACTGGCCCTCCTGCCCTCCACGGGTCCTCTCTCTGCCCCTGCTCCCAGGGGCCCTGGGAGGGTCCCTGCTGCCTGCCACACTGCTCCTGCCACCCCTTGCCCTCCTGGGCCGCTGGATGGAGGCCAGAAGCCAGAGCTGCTCAGTCCCTCCAGTTAATCTGTGAAACCGGTTGTTTAAAACCAGGAAACAGCCCTGGGGCCGCGCGTGCCTGTGGGTTGAGGGCAGGGACACTCCTGGCAAAGGCCACAAGGCATCTCTGCTCTGACTATAGTAATGACCCACAATGTCGCCGATCCAATGTCGCCACCTCCTTTCGGCCCCCTGGGCACCTCACCTGTGCAGTGCTCACCTGAGCACCTCACGCCTGTGTACTGCTCACCTGTGCGGTGTTCATCTGGGCACTGGGCACCTGTGCAGCTGCTGGTGGCAGCCCTGGGGGACACGTGCTTTGCTCTCCCACAGGTCCGCTCTGCCATCCGGAAGCGGTGGCGCCGGTGGCAGGACAAGCACTCCATCCGCGCCCGTGTGGCCCGCGCCATGTCCATCCCCACCTCCCCCACCCGCGTCAGCTTTCACAGCATCAAGCAGTCCACGGCAGTCTGAGCTGAGGGCCATGGAGCGCTCACCCGAGGTCTATGGTTGGGAAGATGATGCCAGGCGCAGCCGGCCACCGGGTCTCTGGAGGGGACCACCTTTTCCTGCACCCTGTGCCCCCAGGAGCAGCGGGCACTGATGGCCTGGGAAGCCCCACCAGCCCTTGACTTGGCCGGAGTTCCTGGGCTTTGAGAGCAGCTGCCGGCCCCGGGGCAGATGGGAAATGAGCTGGGCTGACCTCCTGTCCCGCTGCCCCCTGGGGAGAAAGGATGAGGAATGGAGTGGAAACGGGGAGCTAGGGAGTCAGCTCGTGGGTCCCTCCAACAGTTGTCTTCTCCCGAGCACCTGGGCTTTCCTGGGCAATGAAGGGCAGGAGCTCCCCAGGGGCATCATGGGAAACTCCTGTGGCCACATCTGCTTCACCGTGATGGGGCCTCTGGTCTCCGCCAGGCTCCAACACCGCAGGGTCCCAAGGTCGCAGCTTCAGAGCCCTGGAGGCACCATTAGACATCGGGTGATCATCAGACGTCACGCACACCCTAGAACTCCCCCTGCACCCCTGGACTGCATCTGGCACCGTGGCACTGCCATCAGATACGCCCTGCCTTGCTGCCTCGCACCCTTGGGCCTTTACTCCCCTGCGGCCACACGCCCCCAAGCGCCGGCAATACTCTCACCCTGACACCTGGCAGCCCCTGCCCCAGCTGTCTCCCCCTTCGTGAGAGGATGGGGCCTGGGAAGGTGACAGAGGGGGCTGTGCCCAGCCAGAGCCAGTCTGCCCTTGAGGGGCAGAGCATATTTGAGGCCATCCAGCCTGCTGGCTTCGGGGCTCTGGGGAGCATCTCTATAGATCAAAGACAGAGGGGTGGGGGGAGCACTCTGCCCCAAGCACCTGGAGCAGGACAAGTGGCTTTTGGGGCAAACAGCCAGTGGATGGTTTAATACCCCAGCGTGGACTGGCCCAGCCCCCACTCAACCCACCCACGTCCACAGCAGGACTTTGGGGGTGTGGGCTAGGAGAGGAGGGTGTGGGGTGTGAAGGGGTGGCTGATGTAAATAATAATATTTATCTTTTCAATCAACATTTGTGAAGGCCTGGACTGTGGGGGGCTGGAGGCAGAGGGCACCTCAGAGAAATGAGGCTTTCAGTCGTCAAGGCCGCTGTGTGGCCAGGAACCCTGATTCCACTCACACTTATCAAGGATGGGGTGCTAGGTGACCCCTGAGGGCTGGGAAAGGGCTTCGGAGAAGGCCCGGGTCCAGCCAGGCCCCGACAAGGACACGCTTGTCAAGGGGGAGCTTGCAGAGGGGGACGGGCCATGGTGAACAATACCAGGCCTGGAACACTGGGGGGCTGGGGAGGAGAGAGGGCACATCGGGGGCTCCATGGACAGGGCAGTGGGCCCAGAGAGGGCAGGGCCCAGCCCAGGAAGAAGTAGATTTGGGACTGCTGCCTCAGCTCGGGGGTCCCAGAAGCAGCCCTGGGGGACCACAGTTCTGAACACAGACCCCAGGGGAGGGAGCACAGGACGTGGGTGGGGGCGTGAGGTGGCGGGAAGCGTGGGTGTGCACACGCCGGCCACCCCTGCGGGCGCTGAAGCTTCATTCCGCGGAGGCTTGAGGACACGGTCTCCTGTCATCCACCGGCTCTGTCAGTCCCGGGGTGAAGGCTGCTTCCGGGGGTGGGGGATAATGCCCCAGCACTTCCCACACCACAGAGGCCCAGGAGGCCCAGGGAGAGCATCAGACACCAAGGCCACAGGGGAAGCTGCTGGCTGTGTCCTACAGGTGGGAGGGGGCACTAATGCTCCACCCCGGCACAGGCCCCGACAGCCTCTGGGTGTCTGACCGGGGAGGGGCCCCACGTGTGCATCCACGCAAGGGGGTATGTGCACAAGGGGGTGTGCGGCCAGGACACCCACAGCAGACTGAGAGACCCCTGAGCAGCACCTGGGAGCGCCCCACGGGAGGGAGGGCTGTGAGGGCTCAGCCCCAGAAAGGAGCTGTGGGTGTACTTGCAGGCCATGCGGGGTACCCTGCTCTGCCGCTCCCAAACACTATCCCTTGCAGTGGGGGCAGAGCAGGGGTGCCCTGCCAGGTGCTCCGTGCAACTAAGAGGAGCCTGGGAGGGCACAGCAAACCCTACTCCCCCCGCCCCCCCACCCCTGCTCCCAGGACGGGAGGACACGGAGGTGGCAGGGGACAGAGCAGGTGACCATCCAGTCCCTCGCGTCTAAACCGTCTCTAGAGTCAGCAACTAGGAGCACGGTCCCTCCCCAACCTTGGCACAGCCCCACCAGGCTGAACCTGCTTCCTGGGTCTGACTTTGCTCCAGTGACTGCAGGCAAAGCCCCAGGTGCCACCTCTGCCTCCCAGTGACAGGCAGAGATAATGCCCCTGGGCTGCCCTGCACAGTGACCCTAAGAGCCAGACCACGGCGAAGGGGGCGGTGAGAAGGGAGTGGAAGCTGCAGAGTCAGGGGATACCCCTGAGGAAAGGGGGGTGCTGCAGGGGCTTGGAGCAGAGTCCCGGCCCAGGGAGCGAGCCCCCAAGGGCACCTGCCACGCATGTAACAGGACAGGGTGGGCACCAAGCGGCCTCAGGGAAGAGCAGTTCCAAGTCTGATGGGTTGGGGGTTCAGAGATGGGATGGGGGGATCTGAGGAAGCAGCCAGAGGACTGACACATCAGCCTTAGTGAGCAGGGGCCCCGGAAGAGCCTCCGAGGAAATAAACCTGCAGAGAAATCTCTGAGTCCAGGGCACCAGGAGCCCACAGGTGGACCAGAGAGAAAGGGCAGGAGCGGGATCTGTTTGAGGTTCCTGTTTTCTGAACCCCAAATTAGAGCTAGACTGAGAGGGCCCAGGATTAAAATGAGATCTGTTGTAAGCTCAGTGCCACTTGAGGGACTAGAGGTGGTCCTCGTTTGATTTTTTTTTTTTTAATTGCACTGATGCTGGTGTTCAGCACATTATAGGATTGAGGGTACAGGCTCACACCTCCTCACGTTCGGCACCACACCCTCCGCATCGGGAGCCCGTGGGGGGAGCTGGCAGCCTCCTCCCCGGACCCTGCCTCTTCTCGGTCACCGGCTGGGGGTAGGCTCACCCGTCAGCATGTCTTCCCTAAGGTATTCCTGACAGTGAACTTGGCATTTTAATTACTGTTTGTAATCTAATGAAATGTTGTATTAATGGATGATGAACCAGAAGGACACAAACCAGGGGAGATACTGTCGTGAAATATCAGCTGAATGTCTTGAAAGACACAATCTGAGTCAGAGAGAAAGAGTTGTCAAATTAGGTGAGACAAATGTCCACGACTGGGTGAGAAGAGATTGTCCGGGCCTACAAGGTTCTACTTGCCAGCCACGTTGCAGAGTCCTCGAAGCGTGCCCTCCACCTCGAGGTCCAAAGCTGCACGTTGGAGATGGTGGCCCATGGGTGTGGCTTCGCTGGGAAGGCGATGCGGAGCTGCAATGGATGGCCCTGTGGGTCTGCTAGACCTGTGGGGCTGATCAAAGGAGAGGCATGGAGGAAGACCAGCGACTGGGTTAAAATGGAATGGATTTCAAAAGCCAAATTATTTCTCAAAACGTTAAGTTGGCATCCTACCCCCAGCACTTGTGCCTACGGCCTTATTAGAAACAGACCTTAGAGTCACTGAGTGAGATGCGGTCACGAGGCCGGGCCCTGGTGGAACCTGACGGAGTCTTCTAGGGCAGAGACACAGTGGGAACGCCAGGCAACTCAAAGGCAGAGATGGGAGCTGCGCAGCTGCCAACCAAGGAGTGCCAGGGGCTGCTGACCACCCGCCACAGGAGAGACCCGAGTCCCCGGAACACAAACCCCACAGCCTGGGGGGCTTAAGCAACACTTATTCCCCCAGGTTTGAGGCTGGGCGGTGCAAGGTGCAGGCGCTGACCTGTCTGGCTCCCGGGGAAAGTCCCTCTTGCAGGTTCTCCGTGGTGAGGGCAAGATCCTCTCGTGTCTCTTTTAAGAGCAACAACCTTCTCACGAGCCCCGCCTTCACAGCATCATGTCTGAAGTCCTCGCCTCCACGTCCACCGCACTCGGGCTGGGGCTCCACCGCAGGGACGTGGGGTGGGGGCGCACAAACATTCAGTCCACAGCAGGCTTCTCGCCTCCAGGCTGAGAATAAACTTCGCTTCGCCCCCGGGGCTCGCCAGCGGCTGTGGAGGTAGGAACAGAGCCGTGCACAGACAGGGTGTGAAGTAACGGTTTAAGGACGCCCCTTTTCACTCTATCAATCAGCCCCCTCCTACCTGGTGCCTGGATGAGCTGCTGGGGCGCAGTCTCAATGTGGCATAGGCCACATGGGGTCAGGCTTCCCTGCCGGCAGCCTGGGTCTGAACACCACCTCCTCCACCCACGTGTCTCCACGGGAAGCCCCTCCACTGCCCCGCACCCGGCTCCCAGGACCCCAGAAACCTTAGTCCAGTGTCTGTTTCCCTGCAGTGCAGAGGAGAGGCATGTGCCCAGGCTGCCCTGTGCATAAGGGGCAAAGTTAGCACAGAAGCCTCAGCTCCAGGGCCTCCCCGGTGGCGCAGCGGGTAGAGCGCAGCGCTGTGAAGCTGTCTGCAGCCCTGTGGCGCGGGTTCAATTCCCGCCAGGGAGATACCCACATGGTGCAGCAGACCTCTCCTGTCTCTCCCACTGCTCCCCTCAGCAGTATCTTCAGTCCACCTACCTGTTCTGTTCCCTGCTCTGTCTCTGGTGAATCCTCTCACCCTCCCACGCCTATGGCCTATACCCCAGCTCTTGCATAAATAAATAAATATTTAAATAAATAAATAAAAGAATCCTCGGCTCCATCCTCCACCTGCTGCTTCAGGTCACCTGGTCCAGGTGATCTCCCTCCCGGGGCCAGGGACGGGCAGGACCCCGCACTCCACCCAGCACCTGGGCTGGGATGGCACAGCTTTGTGACCAGGTAGGTGTGGCCCTGGTTTCCGAGATGGGAGGCCAAGCTGCTCTGTGACAAAGGGCCACACCCACCCTGGGCAGGGGAACTAGGCTGTGAACAGCGGCCGCACTGGGTCGCGGCAGCAGGTGGATGAGGAGGATGGCATGCCTGGGGTCCCTCCTCCTCCTGCTCCTCCTCCTGCTCCTCCTCCCCAGCACCACGGCCCGGGGGGAGTACGGCGTGGTCCACGTGGTGTCTGAGAACTGGAGCAAGGACTACTGCGTCCTGTTCAGCTCCGACTATGTCACCCTCCCCCGGGACCTGCACCACGCCCCACTCCTGCCCCTGCACGACGGCACCACCGCACCCTGGTGCCCGGGCGAGGCCTCCACCCCCCAGGCCCCTGCCAGCTCCCCCGGCCAGCGGCCCCTCCGCCAGACCACCGCCATGGTCATGAGAGGCAACTGCAGCTTCTATGCTAAGGGCTGGCTGGCTCAGGGCCGAGGCGCCCACGGCTTGCTCATCGTGAGCCGGGTCAGCGGCCAACAGTGCTCAGATACCACCCTGGTGTCCCAGGACCCCCAGAAGCCCCTGCCAGACCTGACCATCCCCGTGGCTGTGCTCCGCTACACAGACATGCTGGACATCTTCAGCCACACGCACGGCAGCGCCTTGGTCCAAGTGGCCCTGTACGCGCCCCCGGAGCCCATCCTGGACTACAACATGGTGATCATCTTCATCCTGGCCGTCGGCACCGTGGCCGTGGGCGGCTACTGGGCAGGCCTGACCGAGGCTGACCAGCTGCAACGGCGGCGGGCCCGAGGAGGAGGGGGGCCCGGCGGTCACCGTCAGCTGGAGGCAGTGGCAGCCCTCAGTGGGCAGGAGGACGAGGACGTGCCTGTGGACTTCACGCCGGCCATGACGGGCATGGTGGTCACCATGTCCTGCTCCATCATGCTGCTGCTCTACTTCTTCTACGACTGCTTCGTCTACGTCATGATCGCCATCTTTGGCATGGGCGCAGGCACCGGCCTCTACAGCTGCCTGGCACCCCTGGTGCCCCACCTACCCCTGCCACGATACCAGTGGGCCCTGTCTGGCCGCCGGGCCTATCTGCAGCTGCCCCTGCTGCTGCTGGCCGGCCTGTGCGCCATGGTGACGGCCCTCTGGGTGGCCTACCGCAACGAGGACCGCTGGGCGTGGCTGCTGCAGGACCTGCTGGGCGTGGCCTACTGCCTTTTCGTGCTGCGGCAGGTGCGGCTGCCCACGCTCAAGAACTGCGCCTCCTTCCTGCTGGCCCTGCTGGCCTTCGACGTCTTCTTTGTCTTTGTCACGCCCCTCCTCACCAGGACTGGTGAGAGCATCATGGTGGAGGTAGCCTCGGGCCCGGCAGACTCCTCGAGCCACGAGAGGCTGCCCATGGTGCTCAAAGTCCCCCGGCTGAGCTTTTCGGTCTTGACCCTGTGCGATCAGCCCTTTTCCATCCTCGGCTTTGGTGACATTGTGGTCCCTGGCTTCCTGGTGGCCTACTGTCACCGCTTCGATGTGCAAATGCGCTCCCGCCAGGTGTACTTCGTGGCCTGCATCGTGGCCTATGCTGTGGGCCTGCTGGTCACTTTCATTGCCATGGTCCTCATGCAGATGGGCCAGCCTGCCCTGCTCTACCTGGTGTCCAGCACCCTGCTCACCAGCCTGGCTGTGGCTGCCTGCCGCCAAGAGTTCACCCTTTTTTGGACTGGCCAGGTCAGAGCCAAGACGCCCGCCCGGCTGGTGGCAGGGCTCAGCAGCGCCCCTGCGGTTGGCTCTGAGCAGAGGCAGGAGGACGCAGCTGACGTCTACACATCCAGCGAGTTTGAGGAGCCGACCAACTGCTTGGCAGGGGATTTAGACAGCGACCTCGGGGACGACATGGCCGACATTGTCACCTTATCTGAGGATGAAGCCACAGGTCCTGATGGCCACAGTGACAGCTCTGAGGGCTGGAGTGATGCCAACCTGGACCCTGAGGAGCTGCCCCGGGCCTCCACTGGGGCCTCAGAGGAGCTGTCGCCACTGATGCTGAGGGCGACGCTGGTGCCACCGATGCCGCTGGTGCCACCAATGCCGCTGATGCCACCACCCTCAGAGTTGGGTCACGCCCAGGCCCACGAGGACGGCCTGTCCTGGAAGGGGCTCCACAAGAGGAAGGGCTTGAAGGTAAAGAAGAGCATGGATGCCCAGGCTCCCATGTGACCTGGGCCCCTGGGAAATGTGCCTCCAGAAGAGCTGGCAGAGTTTCACAGAGCAGAGCCACGCATGGCACAGAGAAATCGGGGCATTAAAGATACTCCATATCGACCCGAAGGGCCTCTGTGCTTGTTAGGACCATAGGAAAGTAGCAACCGTGAGCAAGTCCACACAGGGCCCAGAGGGTCCTCAAGATTGGCACCATCCCCAGATTGTGCACAGGGGTACACGGACTCACAGAGGGCATCCGACTTGCACAAATTCCCTGGGAGCATTTGTTCCCAGTCTTACTAGACAGCAACTCCTCCTCTCCCTGGCTGGCCCCTCCCCACGAGCCAGAACCCCAGCTTGCTGGCCTGGCACACAGTCCCCCACCATCTCTGCAGCCCCAGCCTAAGCTCACAGTCCATCTTTCCCAGGCTCAGGTCCAACTGAACCCTTGTTCCTCCTTGATCACGCTACGTCTTCTCCCTCTCTCTTTGCACATGCTGTTCCCTCTGGCCAGGATGCCCTTCCCATACCAGACAGATATACCCCAAGGTCACGCTACCCTGGCTTACTAAGACATCCCTGAGCATCCTGCAAGCCTCCTCCCTGCTAAACTCCACAGCTTCAAGTGTCCCTGACAGCAGCACCAGGCCCGGTGCCCACACAGACACTGTATGCACCTGCTGCAGGCCCCACCCTGTGGCAGTGGAGGGGAAGGCTGCTTCCAGCTGGGGTGGGTGCTGGGTGGAGAACAGGAAGAATCTGAGAATGAGGCTAGTGCTGGAGTAGAAGAATTTAGGAGCCCCTGGCTCTCCTACCCAGTGGAATTCCGGCTGCACAATTAGTGTGTGTCATTCATTGAGCACTTGACTTAGCCGCACTGTGCCTCAGTTTCCCCATCTGTAAAATGAGATAATAACAGATCTTCTGTAGGACTGAGGGGGCGTTGAATGAGTTGGCCTAGTAAGGTGACGGACCCCCTGGCCCGCATGTGGGAATGTAAACTGCTCCTGTTACTCCCCTTCTGAAAGGCTTTCCAAGTCAATCCAGCTCCCATAAGGCATAAGGCCCCAACTCCCTCCCTCCTTCGCCCCCTCTTTTGCTCCCTTCCCACATGCTGTTTCCTGTCCCTGGAACTTCCTTGTTCCTCCCCCCTCCAGAAGCCCCTGGCTGCCCCTCCTGTGTCTAGCCCAGCTCAAATGTCCTCCTTGGGGGGGGGGCCTTCCTTCCTCTCTAAAGCAGCCCCCGCCCCACCCTTTTACTGCAACCCTGTTCACTAGTTTGCTCAGCTCCCCCGGCCACATGCCAGCTTCCTGAGGGCAGGGGGTCCTTTTCTTGTTCATGTGTGGATTTGGGGCCCAGGACAGGGCCCGCTGTGAGGCAGGTGCTTGATTTTCTTAGAGGAATGAATGAATGAGGAGTTGATCCAGCCTGAACTGTACAGGAACAAGGACCCCATGAGGGCAACCCTACTGCCAGGCCATCTCCGCAGGTTCCTTCAGGGCCTGGTCAGTGCAAAGCCCAGACCCTTGGGGGTCTGGCTGGATCCTGGGGGTGGGGATTAAGGAGGCAAGTGGGGTACAGGTAACAGCATCACAAAGGAAGCCCGTCACTGGGGAAGAAGAGCAGCCCCCTCAGTGTATGGCACCTGGAGGTGCAGGCTGGACATGGGCAGAGTGAGGGACCCGGGCCAGGACACTGAACGGAGGTGCTGGCAGCCCTGCCACTGGAGCCGGCAGCCATCTGGCCTGGACAGAGGGGCCTCCGCAGGCCCTGGCTCACCCCCAGCCACCCCACTGCTGACCTGCGTCACTGGGCCTATCAGGGGTGGGCTACAGCTCTCCCTCTGCCCAAGGGGAAGGGCCAGACAGGCTAAGGCCCCTCAGTTCCCTTACCCCAGACAGAGGACACAGGAACCCCTGTCTCAGGAACCTGCAGTCAGGACTGCTCTGAGGATGCTGGATTAGAGCTTCCTGCTGGGGCCAAGGTCTCCCAAGAGGAGGATTCTCATGGGAGGTCAAGGTGGGACAGGCCCCCTGTGGCCCTTATTCACCCAGGAGCCTCAGGGGGAGGTAAGGGCCAAGCAGCCTGCATTTGCTGCCTCCACTTCCCTTTCCCCCAAAAGCCTGGCATGTGGTGATGGTGTTGGGAAGCAGGAATGGCGTGTCCAGGGGTCCTGAGGTCAGGCCTGGTGTACCACTACACCCTAGCTCCCACAGCTAGGGTGCCCAGTGCCCCAGCACAGCTCCCCAGGGAGGTGGTCTTGCTACCTGTGGACACTCGTAGACAAGGGCTCACACTCATACCGCACCCTTGCACACACACAATCTACACATAGGCCTCTCCACATCCATCATGCACACCTGCGCCCAGGACATGCACCAGCACTGGCTGTAGCATGTGGTACACACATGCCCTGCACAGGCACATATATACACATGCACACATGCACATGCACACACAAACGTACACCTGGGCTCACACACAAACGTACACCTGGGCTCAGCCAGTCCTGGCTTCTCCCTTCAGACGTAACCCTGGGCCTATGGAAATGGGGATGCTGATGGGGCAGCACCTTCTTGGTGGAGGGGATACTGAGACACAAGCCCCAGCCCCCCATCCATGAGGAAATCACTGTCGGCTGCACTGAGGAGGGCGGCTGCCCCACGGCCCTCCAGGACCGCCTCTGCTTCCAGGCCCAGGCCATGAGTCAGGGAGGTAGGGACAGGAGGGCCAGCTGGTGACAGAGCAAGACAGCCACACCAGGGCTGGGCCTTTCCATCCAAGGCGGGCCCTCTTCTAAGGCCTTTTCCCCCCACCCCCGAGGTCCACCAGCTGGCATAGCCATGGCATGTCTGCTTCCAGGTACGATGCCTTCCCCCACCCCTGAGCTCGAGTCACAGCCTTGTTTTTGTCAGTTAATGGAAAGAATCTGGAGCGTCTGGCTTCCCTGGACAGTGAGAATCAGCATGGAACTAGGAGATGCTTGAAATCACAGAAAGGAAAGCCCAGAGAGGGTCAGGACTTGCCTGAGGTCACACAGCAATGGAACAGCAGATATAAAACACAACTCTGGTCTTAAGCCTTCGGCTCCAGCATCTGGGACCAGCTCAAATTCCTTCCCCTCTGCACACCCCAGTCTGCAAAAGATGCCTCCTCCAGGAAAACTCCGGGCCCCCTCCTTTGTCCTGCACCCCTCAGTGGGTACAGCCCTCCTCGTTCATCGAGGTGCAGTTGTGCATGTTGCTTGATAAGGTTTATGATCCAGCATCAAGTTTGTCCCAAGCCTGTGGGACCACCCTTCTGTTCCTTAACATTCTCCCCCACAAAATGGGCCTCTGACTTGCTTTGCAGGTCTGCTGTAGGGATTAAATGAGGCATGTGTGTAAACGTCTGATGTTTGCTAAGCACTAATAAAGATACCCACTAATTCGGTATGTAATGCCCAGGTTTTAGAGCAAAAGTTCCTGACAACACTTGGCAAACCACCAACGCCACCTTTCCCAAATCACCTTACAGTTCCTCAGGGTTGAGTGTCCAGAGATGGCTTTCCATTGAGTGTCCAAGAGTGTCCAGAGGTGCAGTTTCCAGTTTCCACCCAGAGCCAGTAAGAGGGATCCCTCTGCAGTTTGAATATGAGAGCAGCTTTCTTGGCTCCCCCACAGCCAACCTTGTCCGCTGAGTGTGCCTGTGCTGCCACCTGCTGGCCAGTGAGATAAGAGCAGGCTTAAGAACAGGGGCTTTCCATTAGGGAACTTCAAAATTATTATGTGATTAGTATAAGGTATATGACTATCATATATTATAATAAACTACACACCAGTAGATCCTGAAGCCCCTACAGGAACTAGAGTTATCCCTAGAGAAGCTGGTTGGTTGTGAGGAGGCGGATGAGTCTAGGGAAGGATCTGAGAGGATTTTGATTTTGATGAAATGAGAACACATCAGCATCAACACATCACTGCCTGTCCTTAGTGCTTGAAGACCTCCCATGCCTGACACTCATATCACCCCCTACAATCAGGTCACTGTGAATAACTGTTTGGGGTCCCCTGTACTTGGACATTCCTAGGAGGGAGACTGCCCACACCGCCCTCCCAGCACCCAAACCCAGCCCTCACCCACATGGGCCCACAGACGCCCTCCCCCTCACACAGTGCTTATGCACTTTGTTTATGAACAAATCCCCACCCACCACTGGTTTACTTTTCAAACACTTAGTTTTGTCTTGGGAGTAACTCTTCCTGCCTTTCAGCTCCTGGGGTAGTGGCCCAGCACTTGTCCAGGAATGTAAGCCTGAATCCAGCAATCCCACTCACTATCCCGCCCACCTAGGTTGATGAGACAGCCTTGGAGAGACCTCAGAAGGGGGAGGCTGCTAAGGAAAGCAGGGTGCTGGGGGAGAACCCTGGGCTGCCAAAGACCTTGTTTTGCCTTCGAGTAGCTTCCCCCAGACTCTGGAGGACTTGAATGGTGGGGGTGGTCAGGGGGACAGGAAGGGGAGAGTATGAGATCTGAACAAAACTGTTGGCAGAGAGCTCTGAGGACAGAGAAGCAGAGCAGCGTGCCCCAGGTCACACAGCAAGCAAGCGGCAAGGCCAAGGCAATCAGGAATCTGGAAACTAACCAAAGAATCCTTCATAAACAGGAGACCCTTTCTGGAATATAAATGCTTGCTTTGTGGGGACTGTTTCACAAGATCCCAGTTTCACTGTTTTCAAGAGAACCCAATTTCCCTGTTTCATGAGATCCCAATTTCCCTGGCATGCTTGGTCTTCTTCTTCTTTTTTTTTTTTAAAGATTTATTTTTATTTATTTATACAAGCACTGGGTACAGTCAGAAGCAGGGGAGGGTGAGAGAATTCACCAGAGCCAGAGCGGGGAGCAGAGCAGGCAGAAGGACCGAAGCACACTGCTGAGGGGAGCAGCGGGCGGCAGGAGAGGTCTGCGCGCCATGTGGGACCCTCCTCCGGTGGCCGGGGAGCAGCCGGGGATCGAACTGGTGCTGCAGAGGCTGCGGGCAGCTTTGCAACCCAGCGCTCAACCGCTGTGCCACCAGGGAGGCCCTATGCTTGGTCTTCTTAAAGGCCCAGAAGGCCCCTGGGTTCAGAGAGAAAAGAACTTCTCTGGGCAAAATCCTGGACCCCTGGTAACCCATCCTGGGCAAAGCTTCACCACTGCCTGCAGTTTCTGACACAGTGAAGAGAACTAGGGCAAAGCTTCTGGAAACCTCCCCATCACACCCAGGGTCTCTGCCAGGCCAGCCCCTGCTGCAGACCTAAATTTACTGAGATTTAGACAGAAAAGTAGAAAACACAGAAAAGTAGAGGGGGGAAACACAACTGCTGTTAAACTTTAGGTTTATTTCCATTCACTCATTTTTTTTCCATGCATGGGTTTTTATTTGTGTGCTGCATTTACACAGTTAATATCAAACTGGACTGGCACTTTGCTGTCAATATCCCATCTAATCTCTGCCCTCGACGTACCTACTATTCCTCAGCAGATATAACTACACAGAGTTCATGTTCTCTTCTTGGATGAAGAATATCTTTGGATGGAAACTACTTTGTCTCTTTTAGAAGATTTCTACAAATCAGATCGAGTAATTTTATTTCTGGGAAACTAGGAATATAAAAATCTTTAACAACGGTAATAATTTTTGCTAATTATTTTCCCAATCACATTTGTATAAGTGTATCCATTCCGCATGTGGCAAAGGAAGGAGATGCCTGTTACCACATCCTCCTCATCATCTCTGCTACTTTAATAGATATGAAAAACAGCATCTCTTTCAATTTGCATCTCTCTGATTCATAGTGAGACTGCACTTTTGTTTGCATTTTTAAAAAGATTTTATTTATTTATTTTTTTTTGCGTAGAAGAATTGGGGCACAGGCCAGAGGTGCAGGGGGTGAGAGGACTCACCAGACACAGAGTGGGGAGCAGAGCAGGTAGACTGATTGAAACACACTGCTGAGGGAGCAGCTGGCGAGACAGGGGAGGTCTGCTGCACCATGTGGGTCAGCTCCCTGGCTGGGGATCGAACTCAGGCTGCAGCAATGGGCCATTGTGGTGGTAACACTGAGACTTAACCCCTAGGCCACCAGGGAGGCCCTTGTTTGCACATTCTGGTTTATCGGTGGAATGCTCTCCAATATCCAACCAGTTTCCTGTCAAGGCTACACTAGGAAAATTTCTCCCCAGTTTTACAGACTCATTTCAAGCTGTCATGCCTTACCTGGGCCATTAGGATTGTTGTTTTTTAGAAAAAAAACACACAGTTATCCTTTGTGACATGCCTCCAGCTGACAGACTGCAGATGCCTCCCTACTGCCTGTCACTAACCCAACTCTTTGGCCTGGTCTCTTCCTTGCCCAGCCTTCCCTGCCAGTCTCCCCCTGCCACCTCCACTGTGTGCAGCCCCCCTGCATACTCATCCTCATCTTGCTGCTCTGCCCTTCCACTCCGTTGCAGTATGTTTCTATCTTTTTTTTTTTTTTAAGATTTATGTATTTATTTATACAAGCACTGGGTACAGTCAGAAGCGAGGGAGAGTGAGAGAATTCACCAGAGCCAGAGTGGGGAGCAGAGCAGGCAGACTGACGAAGTACACTGCTGAGGGGAGCAGCGGGTGCAGTAGGAGAGGTCTGCATGCTATGTGGGACCCTCGCCCAGCGGCCGGGGATCGAACCAGCACTGCAGAGGCTGCGGGCAGCTTCACAGCCCAGCGCTCAACCGCTGCGCCTCCTCTGCCAGTATTTTTACCCGCTGAGACTGAGCAGACCCTCTCCAGTGCCCTGTCCAAGGTGCTGGAGACCAGCATTCAACCAGACTAGTCCCTGACTCAGTCTCCTCATTGGGAGCAGACAGAAGACACAAATGTTTTCTGATTAATTAAGACTCGTTTGGCTTCAAAGAACAAGAGCCCACTCAAAGTGCCTCAAGCAAAGAGCTGCTTATTGGAAGGATACAGGATTTCTCAGAACTCAAAGGCAAGCAGCCCAGACGGGGCTCTTGGGAATAGGACGGTAGCTCTCAGAAAGCAAAGCCGCCCTCTCCGCCTCTCCAGTCTCTCGTGACCGTGTATCCACTTCCTCTCCTGCCCACCCCATGCCAGCTGCCTCTCTGCAGACTCATTCTGCTCTTGGCCCATCACAGCCAACTGTACCGCGTGGCCTCTTGCCCGGGGTCACCACCCGTGGGCCATGGTCCCCATGCACACGCCATTCAGAATCTCAAGAGAGAGGATGTACTTGGCTTAGATTCACCACATGGGGTCAGGGTCCTGTCAGCAGTTGTTGGGAAGCCCTGACCCCTTCACTTCCTGGTTCAACTAGCTGTGACCGGAGATGCAGCGGGGGCAAATCAGGTCACAGGGCACAAGAGGGTGTCAGATCTGGATTATAACAAGATCCCTGGGCTCTCGTGTGTATTAAAGCTGAAAGGCAACGCTCTTGGGCGTAGTTCTCAGAGGGACCTGCTCTGGCTGCAGCGGCACCAGGGACCTGTCAGACATGCAGCATGTGAGGCCATGCCCGGGGTCTGGAGACCTGGAAGGTGTTGACCTGCACACAGGTGCTCAAAGTCAGCCCCATCCCTGAGCCCTCTGCTTTCCACGGAGAAAACTCTAACCTCCTTTCCATGGTGAAGAGCCAGTGTCCTGCTCTCCACTTGTCGCCTGGGGCTGGCAGAGATGCCCCCACTAAGCCATGTGCACGGATGCGGCACACTGGTGGTGGGCTATGCCTGTCAGAGGCTCCTAACTACACCAACAAGGTCACATCCACAGGCCTTAGGAGGACATATATTTCAGGGGCAGCACACTGACCACACTGCACCACCCTACCTGCCAAATGTTTGAGACAAGACTAGGGGCATGTGGGGGGGGTCCCTGCCCCATCTCCATCTTTATCTAGAGTAATCACCAACGATGGCTGACTCACCCCATATTAGCCACAGAGAGAGAATATCAGAGAAACAAGGAGCAGTCCCTCGTCTCAAGGGACTGATGGCTGGGTGGGACCAGACAGCCAAGAGGGGTGCTACCCTGCACCCCTGCCCATGGCACCCTGACTACCATCTCCTGTCAATTTCAGAGCTGTAGGACAAGAAAATGCCCAGCGAGGGGGGCGGGGCATCCTGCCAGCATCAGGGTTTGCAGGCCCCAGTGCTCCCGGATCGCACGCTCTCCCTTCTGCAGCTCCCATTCTGCCAGCGCAGGTTTTACAATTGCCAGGATGGCAATTAAGGAGATGATCAGCCAAATGGTACGTTTTGGACCCCAGCTGCCGGCATTCTGTGAGGCCCATCTCAGGGCCAAGAGAGATGAGACTTTGCAGAAAGTGTCCAGAAGAGCCCCCTCCCAGACCACCGCTGACGCTGTAGCCCTGCCGTGGGGAGTGAGGAGAGGGGTGCAGGGCTCCCACCCCACTGTGCTTCTCTGCTGGGGCTCCTCCTGACAGGAGCCCCTAAGCAGACTGGGGGGAAAAGAAGTAAGTAAGAGCTGAGCACTGAGCACAGGTGTTGAAGTGGAGAGAGGCAATTCGGGGAGACCTGTGTTCTCGTCCCCTTTCAGCCACAGTCAGCTGCGTGAGCTGGGACATGTTCTTAAAGAACAACCCTCTACAAGTCATTAGATAAAGGCAGGCGGTCCAAGAGGGGGGGAAATGGGCAAAGAATTTGAACAGGCATTTACAGAAGAAATACAGATGGCAAAAAAAAAAAAAAAAAAAAACCACGAGATGTTCAATCTCTCTAGGAATAAGGGAAGGAAAATGTAAAAGAACCAGGACATGAGTGGGGAAACTGGTGCTACTTGAATATATTGGTGCTGTTAGTCTTAGTGTGGATCACTGTGTTCTGGTTATACAAGTGCTGACATTAAGAGGAGCTGGGTGGGACACAGAAACATTAATTCAAAAGAGCACCTGCACCCCTATGTTTATAGCAGCACTGTTTACAATAGCTAAGCTTTGGAAACAACCCAAATGCCCAAAAATAGATGACTGGATCAAGAAGATGTGGTCCATATACACCATGGAATATTACTCAGCATTCAAAAAAGATAAACACATGCAATTTGCAGCAACATGGATGGCACTGGAAGGGATCATGCTCAGCGAAATAAGCCAGAAAGAAAAAGAAAAAGAAAAATACTGAATGGTCTCCTTCATAGCAGGAATTTAGAAAACCTAAATAAGGAACCAGGAAAAAGACTAATTATAATAAAGAAAAATCAAAATCAACAAGCAACTATAAACCAGAGACACACTGCGGGGTTGGGGGGAGAGGAAGGATTAGGGTCAAAATAAGGGGGGGTGGAACTGTATGGGGAATAATAACCAAAATGAAAATGCATATGTTGTGCAAAAATGAAAAATGATGTAAGAATTATATAAAATAAAATATATTAATAAAAAAAAGAGAAGCTGGGTGAAGGGTCCTGGTCTTCACAACTGCTCTGTGAACTTATTTCAAAATAAAAAACAAACAATTACTGCAACAACCAAAGCAGAGAACAAGGAGGTAACATCACTATCTACCCAATAGTAGCAAGAACCCTAAAGACTCACTAGACCCAGCTTTGGGTGTTGGTGTGAAGAGCTACTGCTGGTGGGAGGGTGATTTGGCAGAATGGGTTGCAATTTCATTGTACCTGCCCTGGGCCCAGGAATTCCACTGCTTGGTATTTACACACCAAAATGCTTGCAGTCCTATTCAGAGAGGTATGTCCATGAGCGTTCGCCCAAGCCCTGTTAAGTCATAACCAGGAACACCCTCCATGCCCAACCAGGAGAAATGGACCAACAGAGGAGGGGTTGAAAGACACAGTGCATCTAACCAGGAATATCGTGCAGTGGGGGAAAAGGATGCAATACATTCACAGGACCCAAAATAAAAAGGTTTCCAAAGCAAATACCTAGATGCAAAACAATATATACGGTGTGAGCTCATTGATCCAAAGGAAAAGTGCGAGTAAAGGCACACATTTCCTAATGTGTGTATGGGGATGTATAAGCCGATCCCCAGATCAGGAAAATACCCTCCTGTTTAGTCAACTGGCCAAAGTTCCTTCTGGAAAGGGCAGAGGCACGAAATTGGAGCAGGCAGGCTGGGTGGGGTGGTGCCAAAGGGGACTTGGCTTTTGTGTTCTTTGTATTTTTAACAATAAGGCTATTTTGTATTACTTGTGCCATTTATTTAAGTGATTTTTTAAAAATAGGTGCTAACCTTTTCTGACCTCCTGTTTCCTTGTCTTAAAATAGAGGAGCTAGTCATACAATGGTCTGTTTCAATTATACCTCAGTTTTTTAACTAAATAAATAAAGGAGTGGGTTAGGACCTCTCCAGGCTACTTCCTGGGTGTCTGGATGTCCCGAATGTCTTTAGCTTAAAGCTGAGGCCCCGTCCCCACTCTGCCCCCTACTTTCCTCTAGTCCCCCCACTTCCAGCTCATTCCTGACATAGAGACTGGCTGGCAGGTTCCCCATATCTTCATGGAGCTGCGCCTTCTTGTCATTTCCAGCAAAACTGAATGGTCACCTCCTCCCCGCCACCTAAGGTAACAATCAGGGAGGAAGGAGAGGCAGGGCCAGATCACGCAGGGCCTGGAAAATGGGGCGAGTTAGGGCTTCAGGCACAGGCGGTCAGGAAGCCTCAGAAGGCTTTAGATGCTGATGGAGGGGCGGAGTCAGGGGTGAAGAGCTGGGGGGAAGGGGTGGCTTGAGGCTGCCCACCATCCAAGGCACTGGCTTCAGAGAATGGATCCAAGTCTTGGTAAAACAGAACAAAAGGTAGAATTTCTCTTTAAGCAATTGGCGGGTGGGTCACCCCACGTAAATAGCTGGAAGGGAACTGAAGGATCAGAGTGAATTTATTTCAAGTGCATTTCCTATTCAAGCTTATTAGTGCCAGTGTTTTTCCATCCCCTCCATTCCCTTAAGGAAGACAGCTCCTCTTCTGGCCTCTTCTCAGATCCTTGCACCGAGATCCACATTTGTTCTGCAAACTGTCTCTTGACATGATGGTCCATCAGCCTGTCTTTTTCCCTTTTTGCCTCTATTTCCTTCTCTCATCTCTGTTTGCCACCCATTTTCTTTTCCCCAATTTTCCCAAGATGGTGGCCTCTCTCCCCTCATCTCTCTTCCCTGGCTTAGTCACCACCCTCTGATAAATTCTCTTCTGGGCATTTTCTGCTGGTCCCCCTGCCCTTCCCGTGTGGTCTTGGCCTGGTGGCATCTTCCATTGCGCTGGCTCCAGTTGCCTTTCCAGGGCTGGATTCCCAGGCTGACCACCCAGAAAAGGCTTCAGGACTTCCTCCTTCCCCTCAGGTCCAGCCTCACAGGCTGTAAATGATTAATAGTAACTGACTTGGGTTGAGAAGGGAGTTGTGGCCTCAACACCAGCTGCAGCCAGGAGGGCTCACATGCCAGCCAGCCTCCCCTTCCTCTTGTTTCTGGACTTGCTCCACGAGACCCCTGGCCACCAGGGAGGAGGGGGAACCCATTCCTCTGATTGGAAAGGGTTAAGGGTCAGCCCAGCTTGGATCCCAAGCCCACTGGCATGATCAGAGGTTGGGCACCAGCATAGCGGACCCCAATCTGAACCACATGATTCCTAGGACAAAGGAGCATTTCTCCTGAAGAAAATGACAGCATGTCCTAGAAAAGGGGAGAGAGTCCCAGGCAGATAAGCAGGGCTGTCCACACTGCTCAAGTTCAGCCTATGGCCTGGCTCTGATGTAGATGAAGACTGGATGGATCCTCAGCCCGCAGGGAAGCCCTTGGGAGGCTGTTCTTGTTGATCTTCTTGGCTGAGCAGATGCCCAGAGGGCACTAGCTCCTCACTCCATCAGGCCTCCACAAGGTGTGCATTTCTGAGGCACCAAAAACGTTGGATCCTGCCAAATGTGACTTTTGTCAGCAACCAGCCCATCTGGAAGAAAGCTAGTGTTGGGTTTATTTAAAATGCCAGGTTGGAAGTGGGAAGGTCAATTGTCTTAAAAAATTCATCACTTGTATACACAGCATGGTCCCAGGCTTCTGTCCAGGATGCTGCTTTGCAAGGAGTCAGATATTTTTAGAGCTAAGAGACCCCTTAGAGGTCTTGTGTTCTGACCCCCTCATTTTACAAATGAGGCAACAGGCACAGAGAGGTTGAGCATTTTGTCCAGTTTTACCAGGTTGTCCATATACCATTGGGAATTGGGAAATCCTAAATATTAATCAGCACCAGGATTTCCATTTAATGTTTGCAAACTATGCAAGAAAAGATGTGATAAAAGTATCCTGGCCTTGTAGTGCATGTGACTCTATACCCTGAACCCTGGACAGTCCTCTCAGCCAATGTTACCTCAACTAAAAGAAAAAGTTGAAGCCATAGACTTGTTTTAACTATGTGAATATTTAATCTAATTTTTCTCCTTTGTGCATTCATCTTCACAAAATGCTTTAGCTTTGCATGTCTCTGATCATCAGTGGCCAATGAATCTCAGCTTTCCACTTCTCTCCCGTCAGCTCCAGCTCAGCATTTAGGAACCAGGTAGCAAACATTCGAGGGTATCAGGAGAATTAGGACAGAAGGATTTCTTTGGGAAAGAGCTGGTCCTTCTTCCTGCTTTCTCTCCATTTTTAATTGTTTGTTTATTTTTTAAGATTTATTTATTTATTTATACAAGCACTGAGTACAGTCAGAAGCGTGGGAGGGTGAGAGAATTCACCAGAGCTACAGTGGGGAACAGAACAGGCAGATCGACCGAAATACACTGCTGAGGGGAGCAGCAGGCGGCAGGAGAGGTCTGGCGTTATGTGGGACGCTCCCTGGCAGCTGCTGGGATCGAACCAGCACTGCAGAGGCTGCGGGCAGCCTCTCAGCCCAGCGCTCAACCACTGCGGCCACCACGGGAGGCCCTGATTTCTCTTCCTTAAAGAGACACACGCCCCTACACTTACAATGGCTTAGTACAATCCCTCTACTTTACGCTGTTCATCATTTTGATCCCATATGCCAAACCCAAAGTCATCGGCCCTAACTTGCAAGAGAAAGAAGCTATTGTGGTTGATGGAGCAAAGCACATGGGTGCTGACACACAAAGCCCCTCTGTGACTTCAAGAGGCAACCCCCCCCCATTCACTCAGCACGAGAAAAAGGGCACACACTGTGCTCAACCTCTGTTCAACCCTCCCGAATTTGTAAACAACTGAAACACAACACAAACAAGTTGTGTTTTTTTTTTTAAGCTTGCGGATGTTAACTCAATAAAATGTTTGTTAATTAACTTCACAAGCCTTTTTTTTTTAAATATTTATTTATTTATGCATCCAAGAGCTGGGGTACAGGCCAGAGATGCGGGGGGTGAGAGGATTCACCACAGATAGAGCAGGAACAGAACAGGCAGAGTGACTGAAATACACTGCTGAGGGGAGCAGCGGGCGAGACAGGAGAGGTCTGCTGCGCCATGTGGGTTGCTCCCTGGCTGGCCGGGGATTGAACTTGGGCTGCAGAGGCTTCAGATTGCTTCATAGTGCGGTGCTTAACCCTTGTGCCACCAGGGAGGCCCAACTTCACAAGACTTTTAACTTTTTAACCCCAGATTATCTCTGCATGTGAATGGACTCCAGGGCTGGCGTGAATTAGATGGTTTCTCTGATAGAGCAAGTAGATCTCTGGGTATGTGGCCACAGTCAGGATGGGCCAGCTTGTGGTGTGATAACAAACAGCACCCAGCTCTTCATGGCTTGACAGAAGTTTGCTCCGTGCTCATGCTCAGTGTGATTACTCCAGGTCCCTATCTGAAGAACGGGCCATCTTGACATGGCTTCCGCACTCCACTCACTGGTGGAAAGCCCTCTGCAGGGCCTCCCACAGAAACAAAAGCTCCATCCCAGAGGGGGTGGCTGTCACTTCTCATTGGTCGAAATGGTCGTGTGGGTCCCAGGCACCAGCAGGGCCAGGAAGTGAGTGCTCCCTGTGCTCCCAGGAGCGCAGGGCAGCCGTACAGGCCTCCTCAACACCCCCCATGAAGGAACCCAGCCTCACCCTCAGGAGAAAGCCTCCTTGAGCACAGCCTAGTGCCAAATCCACTGGTCAAACACCTACGTGCCAATTACGAGCCAGGCCCTGGATGGCCCTGAAGGCGGAGCAGTAAGGATTTAGAAAGCCAAAGTCTTTGGAATCGTTCACCTGACTTTATGGTGTATGAGTTATAGCTCAATAAAAACAAACAAAAAAATTAAATTAAAAACCACATCTTACCTATTCCTCCATGGAGGAAATGACATGGAGGTGGCAGCCCTGTCCAGGGAGCAAAGCCGTACGGGCCTAAACCCTGTGAAGCCCAGGTCAGTGGGCCCCACAGACTCCTGGGCTCCCCCGGCCCGAATGAGAGTATTGCCAAGTTTACATCTGAAAACAGAAAACAGAAATAAATCCCCAAACCAAAACAAATGTCAAGCCTGGAGTTCCAACCCCTCACACTGGGTCAGCAGCTCCAGCCCAGGGTCCGGGGAACAGCTGGGCTGGGCCCTGTGTGTGTGTGTGTGTGTGTGTGTGTGTGTGGATGGGGGGTGGGGGGGCAAACACAGCTTCTGAACACTGCTGACAGGGACCTATCTCTCCAAATACAAGTAGCACTCTCTCCCCATCCCCGCAATGACAATCAAAGATATCTCCAGTGTCAAATATCCCTGGGGACAAAACCTCCTGGGTGAGACTCTGTTCTAACAAAACTTTCAAGTGTGCTGTGGGTGCCACTTGGTTATGCTTTGGAGGAACAAACCCTGCAGTGGGAACCGAGGACCTGAGTTTGAACCCCGCTGCTCTTCTATCACACGCTGCCTCCCTCTTTGGACCTCAGTTTCCCTCATAAAATGAGACGACTCAGTAGGAGTCATTCTAAAGTCTGTCTGGAGCTTGTAAGGCTGTAGGGTTTGGGTTCTGGAAATTTTCATTCTCAAACTGACGCAGGTAGACCTTGCCAGCTCCCCAAAACAATAGTGGAGCATGGGGTCCAGCTGTGAGGAAGGATAATCCAGAGGAGGGGTGGGGTGAGGGGACCACAAAGCTGGTGCAGAGCCCCAGCTTCCAGTGGGGCAGCTGGGGAAGAGGAGGGTGGGGAAGCACCGGCAGCCAGCGGAGCTCAGGAATGCCCCAGAAGGTGCCTCTTGAGCTGACCCGTTGCCTCCCCACTAAAAATCTACCTGTGACCTAAGACATCAGAAGAGACAGACCAGGGCCTGGTAAATGGGCTTTGGAGGAATATTTTTTAAATAAATGGCAAGCAGCATGCACATAAGAGCAATGCGCCAGAAATGTGAGTCAGTGTGTGTGTGTGCGCGTGTGTCTGTGAGAGAGAGAGAGAGACAGAGAGAGAGACTTGATATTGCTCTGTATCCTTGCTATTGACAACAGAAATTGAACAGCTCCCATTCAGCTTGAATCTGTCAATGTGATTTTTCTCTTTTTAATCCTTCTCCCAGGATGATAGGTTTGCTGGTCTCTTACTGGCCTCTTGACTCTTGCTCAACTGTAATCAAAAGATACAGACAAGAGTTGGAAAGGAGAGACGCCCTCGTTCCTCGCCATGCACATTTCCTCCTGGTCCATCTCAAAATCTAATAAAGCTTGACAGTGAAATTGAAAGGGAGTGAGAGGTATTTAATAAAAGGCCATCTAAACAATGACTCAGGACTTTGGAAAGCTGGAAGAAACAGGCTGAACGGCTTTTGCCATTCAACCCCCTCTCCCCAGAAAAAAGAGCCTAATGTATATCTTTTATAGTCTTAAGTTTGGGGGGCGGTTTCAGCCACATTAACATTTTTCTGGATGGTTCATAAACTGAGTTTCCAGGCTAAGCTGTATTCCACAGCCAACATCAGAAATATTTTGCACAGCTGTTCTTTTATTCATCCAGGCTGTTTGTGAAGCTTCTGAGTATCAGTACTGTGTTGTGGGCCAAGGGTACAAAGGTGAATAAAATTCAGTCCAGGCTTTCCAGGGCTTTGCACTGGGCCAGGTAAAGACACGTAGGGACATGATCCACAATTCAGGCGGTAAGTGGGACACTGGACAACACCTGGCCCTGAACTGAGGTTCAGGTAAGGTCTTCTGAGAAGGGGCTATTAGAGCTAAGTCTTGAAGAAGGTATGACCTGTTGAGGCAGAAATGAGAGAATGATCCAGGCTTGTGAAAGGCATAAAAACAAGAGAGGGTTTGGCGAGTCGCTGAACTCTATGATACATAATGTATTGCTAGTAGCATTTGGAGAGGCACTAGTGAGGAATAAGACCAAGCTGGCCCACCCACATCTGCTATGCCAAGGACTTCTGCCCTAAGTCTCTGTCCTCCGTCACCAAAAGGGGTTCCCATTATTCACATCCCCACTATTCACAGAACTTACATGCTATGAAGTCGCCGTGAACACTGAGCTAGTGAACACTGAACCACTGCTCATTGGGGAAATGAAGGCTCAGATTCCTGCAAGCCTCTGGATGGCATTTTCGCCCCCTGGACAAATAAACTTATTTTAGCTTCTCTTCCCCCTGCCCCTCCTTTCTCTCATGACCCTCCTCTTAACAGCAGAAGCACACCTGCTGGGGGAAGTCCTCTTGCACCCAGCGAAACTCCCTTGAATCTGCTCATCTGGTTAATCACCTGAGACTTCACCAAAGCCACCATCACAGCTATTGTCCAACAGCCCTCACTGGGCATAACCTAGTAAATATTAGGGCTGTGAATCCTATGCACACATCCCATATATCTAGACTTTCTCTCACCCAGACTTTCCAGAGATTTTGATTCTCTCCATTTTGATTTCTCCTGGGAGACAGGAAAAAGGCATGAGTGAGCGCAAAACTATCTCTGAACTTCAGATCTAAGACCTGGAACTTGGCTCTGGCTGCCCGAGTCCTTCCAAGGCCAGCCCGTCAGAGGCCAACTTGCAGTTCATTCCCTCTCGGGGAAGTCAGATGCTCAGCCAGCAGAATGGTCCCCACTTGCAGCAAAGCAAAGTACCTGGAACCCCCAGAATGGTCCCCACTTGCAGCAAAGCAAAGAGCCTGGAACCCCCTCCCCACCGGGCTTCTCTATTTTGTCAGCTGTTGGCATCCACATGGTCTGTATGCGTTTGTGAAGGAGCATCGGGAAATCAGGGTGTCTGGGGCCTACCAGCTGCTGACAGACAGACGTGCAAGGGCTTTGCCAGCGATGTGTTAACAGAACAGCCTGGGCAGCCTGGCTCATCCACGTTTTCTGGGAAGGGACAATAAAGAAACTCCTTGAACAGCTAAATCCTAGGGACCCTTCCAGGGTTATTGTTAATCTGAAATGCTAGACATGGGACTCATAGGTTTTATTTAATATCATAAAATACAGTCTGGTAGATGGGGGAAGGAGGAGAGACAGAACCCACACCCCAGGGCTCGACCTCCTTGCTGACCCCCTAACTTCATCAGGGACTTTCCTTTATCATGAAAGATAAAGGAACTAAATGTCTCAAGAATGTACACTACAAGCTACCTACATGGTATCTAATGTCAAATCTCTTTTTGTATTTCCCCAACTGTTAATCTTCAAAATTTTTAGTTTTTAGAGTAGTTTTAGGGTCACAGTACAGTAAAACTGAGTGGAAAGTGGGCCTCCCTTGGTGGTACAAGGGGTTAAGATGCAACCTATGAAGCTGTCCACAGTCTCTGCAGCTCCAGTTCGATCCCCGGGCAGGGAGCTACCCACATGGCACAGCAGACCTCTCCTGACTCGCCCGCTGCTCCCCTCAGCAGTATATTTCACTCAGTCTGCCTGTTCTGCTCCCCACTCTGTCTCTGGTGAATCTTCTCACCTCCCACACCTCTGGCCTGTACCCCAGTTCTTATATGAATAAAGAAATAAATCTTTAAAAAAAAAACTGAGTGGAAAGTGCAGAGAGTTCCCATATAACCCCTGCCCAACCTCCATGCCCCCACACAAACCTCATCCACTATCACCATCAGGCATCAGAACAGAATCTTTATATAAGCCATGAACCTGCAGTGACCCCCTCATTGTCACCCACGGGCCACAGCTGACACAGGGGTTCACTCTTGGTGTTGTATAGTCCATGTTTAATTGACACATGCTTAACGGCATGTCTCCACCACAACAGTGTCCTACAGGATAGTTTCCCTGCCCTAAAGGCCCTCTGTGCACCCCCTCTTCCCCCAGGCACCTGACCGCGGGCTATCTCCACAGCTTTACCTTTTCCAGAATGCCATTCAGCTGGAATTATAGAGCAGATGGTCTTTTTTCAGATGGGCTACCCACAAAAAGTGGTGTATTAATTGATCAGTATCAATTAATTGATATTGATCAATTAATACGCCACCTGCAAGTCATTGTGCTGAGATCAAATTAGACGTCTTGGTCATCACTGAGTCCCCCACACAGAAGAGGCACCTGCATGTTGAAAAGATGAATGGATGGGCCTCCCCTGGTGGCGCAGTGGTTGAGCACTGGGTTGCGAGGCTGCCCACAGCCTCTGCAGCGCCAGTTCGATCCCTGGCCACCGGCGAGGGTCCCACCAAAAAAAAAGAGAAAAGATGAATGGATGAACAACCCAATTCTCCAGTTTAAAAAAACAGAGTAAAACATAAAGTCAATACAAGTGCCAGACCTTAGGTCATGAGATTTGACTGAGATATTAATAATTTGGAAATTTTTCGAGTTCTGATCTCTTCCACACAGTGGAATTTTCCAGCTGATGGCAATGCTTAGGGTAAGGGATTTCTACTCAGCTTTTTCAAGCTTTTGTGCTTAGGGGTCCCCTCTGAACTCTCCCCAAGTAACCTGACACACCCCCAGACAGGGATACCTAGAGGTCTGGGCAAAGCCAAGTATAAGGAGAGAATGACATCATAGACGCGTTATGCCACGTCCCTATTTCTGGCCCCAGGATCATCCTGGCTTTCTGGACAACAGAGTTACCCTGCTGAGTCATGTGCAACCTAAACCCTCATCTGCAGTCTGCCCTGCTTGCCAGAACCCAGGAAACCTAGACAAGGTACCGCAGACCTGGGTAGAGCAGTGGAGGGAAGGTGGTAGGTGACAGGCATTCGAAAAGTAGGACAGAAAGAACTTGAGCCTAAATGATAATTAGTGAGCACCAGAGAAATCAAGACAAGCGGCTGCCTCATTTTACATAACGATATAAATGTTATCAGTTTGCATGGAAATCAACTCATATTTCAACTGCCACAGAGGAACTGACATTTAAGGGGATCTGGTGATGGCTCCTTCTGTATGGTGAAGCATTAGCCTGTAATGTTAATATTCACTTTCGCATTTAGCTGTGTAATGTTGATATTTCCCAGGGATGACTTTTGAGAGAGGACAGTCGGTGTCTTGTGAAAGCGCCATGCCTAGCAGACGATTAGGCAGAATGAATACATGTTAGGTTGTCTAAATATGCCACAGATCTGGGGCCCTGCCTTTATAATTGAAAAATTAGGAAATGTTGGTCTTGACGGCTGTCATCTGTCTCAGTAGAAAATGCCTTGTTAGGAAAAGTGTTTTCAGGAAACGACTTCAAAGAAAGGGCTGCTCATTCATAGCTGGAGAAATTACCAAGTGAAGTGGCTTTTAGCATTATTGTGGCTATTGTTTAACACCCCCTGCTCCCCTGGAGCTATCACTGGCTGGTCTCATCAGACACTCTAATAAAGATTACATTCCCCAGTCTTGCTAGCAACTATGTGTATGGTCTTGTGTAAATTCTGCCCAAGGCAACGTTATGTGTCCTGAAAAACTACAGTTGCTCCCTTCTTCATGTCTTCCTCCTTTCTGGAGATGTGATGCCTGGAGCTCAAGCAGCTGCTTTGGACGCTGAGGCAGCATGCTAAGGATGGCAGAGAAACCAAACATGATATGGACACCAGGAAGGTCTTGGAGCTGCTAACACGGCCCTTGACTCCTTTATTTATGCAGCCAGGAGAAGCTCCCTGCTTTTAAGGACTCCAGTCATTACATTGGACTCACAGGGTTAATCCAGGATACGCCCCTCACCTTTAGGCTCATACCCATCATCACATCTGCAAAGTCCCTTTTGCCATCTAAGACGACACATTCACAGGCCCCTGGGATTAAGGCGTGGACCTGTTTGGGGACCATTTTCTATCCCCAAGACTAAATAAGGGTCCTTGCTTTAAGGTACAGGCGGCATCCTGAGTGACAGTTCCCCATCCTGTAAAGAACTCGGCAAGCTGTTCTACTTCTGTCAGGGTAGCTGTTTCCAGATGGTGGAATATGATTCAACCAGTGGGTCCTACAGTCTGGGGCCGGCCCCAAGCTCCTTTGCTGTAAAGTAATTTCCGTGGTCTGACACCATACCTGGTGGGCTCCCTGCTGTAAATGAAACACTTGGTAAGATCTCGGCTAGTGGTACTGGCTTAGGCCTTGCAGGCAGGGGAGGTGAGCCCATAGCCAGGACACGTGTCCATTTCTGTCACCAGCCCCTCTAAGATGGTAGGGCCCCAACGCGGTCAGCTGGCCAGCTGGTCTCCTCAAAATGATGTCATTTTGAGGACTCTACTTGGGTCTCTGGAAGTTGCTGGAAGCTGAGTACTGGGATCTCCAATTAGGGAACATCATGCAGGACCAGCCTCAATCACTGTCACCGTGGTCATTTTATCCATGTGTCCATCCTATCAGCGCTGGAGTGGCCAGTGAAAGAGACTTAACTGCAATCAACCACCCTAATCTTTTCTCCACTTGACTGTCTATTGTCACTTCCAGGGTGGAACATTCCAAGTGAGCATTAACATAAAGATCCTCAAGCTGACATCCACTCCCATATGACCCGCATGCTCCTCCCTTGTCTCCAGTCTTCTAAGCGGTTTCCTTCCAGGCCTAAACTCAGAGGGCCAGGCTCTTGACCACTGCTATGAGTTTATATATATTCTAACCTAGCACAATTTTCTGTCTGTGTGAAATGGACCCCAGGTACTGCCTTTGCCTCACCACTGTCTAGCAAAGCCACTCCTAGGTGACACAAGCACGATTCCTGTCAGCTGTGCACCAGGGTGTGAGCAGGGGAGGGGTGCTGGAGTGGTGTACGGCATGGGGGTCTGAATTGTCTGCACTTGCAGGTGCTCATGCCCTCTGGTGCTGCCTGTGCTCAATGCCAGCTGGACCACCTCCATCTAACAACGCATGGTCACTAAGCCCATCCACCCTTATGATCTAACATAACCCAACCCGTGAGAGGCAGTTCCAGTGCAAGGTCACTTGCCACCCATGGTCAGGCGCTCCTTTCTATGAGGGCACAGAGCACGCCAGGACTTGTTTTTCATGGCATATGATCCCCCACTGCAGATGCTGTGGCCTTGCTCCAGGACCCTAGAGGCCTGCATTGTGATTCTCCTACTGGGACTGTGGGCTCCACACAGCCTCTTTCTCATCACTGACAGCTCTAGCACCGCAGCCTGCTGGGCTGCTAGTCCCACCGTGAGGCTGTGTGCACACAGCTGGCCCTGCTAGAGCTGTTTCCTATTCCGGGCCCCACTTCAAGCTGACAGTCTTTCATGGCAACTGGTGACTGGTCAAAGTGGTGCCACTATGTATGAAATGTGCTGTCTCCAGAACCTGAGAGAATGTCTTGGTGCTGTGCTTCCTTCTTCATTGGTAGGAAGGAAAAGATGCAGTCATTTGCCTTTGACTTTGGATGGGATGCCCTGAGATGCCCCTAACCACAGGACCCCTAAAAATTTTACTGGTGTGACAGGCCCCTAAAGTTTTATAGGATTTATGTCTCACCTTCTGGAGGGCATGTAACTTCCCAGCACTTTTAATGTACTAGCTGACTTGTGCTCACCTGGCCCATTTAACATGACATCATCGATAGAAAGGGTCGTGAGAGTGTGCAGTACGAAGTCCAGATGGTTCAGACCTCTCTGTGTCACCAGCACCCACACAGGAGACAGGAGTCACAAGGTAACTTGAGCAGGAAAAGTTTAACATAATGAATCAGTAATTGTAACAAAGGACTAATTGTAAAAAATTCCACAAATTACCCTAAGACTGAGAAAGCAATTGCCCAAGAAAAGGACAGACCTGGGGGGAACATTCCCTCCCCAAGAGTGGGATTCAGATGTCACTGGAGAAAATCCAGTTGTAGCCCGCTGGAGGCTAGAGGCATTTTCTGGCTCAGGCCAGACCAGGTCAGTGGCAGCAAGTAAGCAGGAAACTTTTCTCTAAGGTACAGACAGGCCAGGGCAGGGGTTAGAATGCAGAGATAGTAGGAGTCCCAGAAGCCTGCTTGCCATGAGGACAGCCTAGGAGCTGGGGTATGAAGTGTCTCTGTTGGAAGAACATCAGGAAGCAGCCCCCCACGACACAGGTGAGCCCACAGGGGTGGATGCACAGTGGGAGTGAGGGTGGCGGGAACTCGGTGATGCACTGGGAAGCCTGGGGGTACAGTATCCACAGCAGGAGAGCCACAGTGAGGTAGGCTCCGGCGGGAGCCAAGGCGCAGGCTCCCTGAGGACTGCACATGCTGAGTGTGCAGTGGATCCACAGTGCCACCAGCTGTGCCCTCACGTGCAGCTCTGGCAATCATGTAATAGAAGCAAGAATTGAAACCCAAACACACCAGAACCTCTAACGGGAGCCCAGACTAGGCCTCTTCTGACAAACTTAACATCATGCTCACCACAAAAGAGAAATCCTTAAAGGGCCCAGTTGCTTTCTCACAGAGCAGGTAATGAAGGGTGGATTTGGAGAGGAGAGGCAGTACATTTGAAAACTGGCAAGAACTATATGATGACAGGGTGGGAAAATGAGCATGGCCCCGGGGAGGGGGCATTGTAAATGTATGGCATGGTGTGTGTCAGGGGCTACTACCCTGTTGAGTTTGAAGTAGGCCAGTGCAATTCCATAGAATCTCTGGTTTCTACACGAGCCCAAACAGTGAATTAAGTGGCAATAAGAAGAAAACTGCTATTCGTGCATCCTTTAGATCCCTAAGGGTGGCATTAATCTCAACTCCCCCCGTCAGAATGCAAAATTATTTCTAATTTATGTTGACCCAAGTGAAGGAGGGTTTATTGACCACTCTAGTTCTTACTCCACAAGCCAATTCAGTGTGGGGCAGCTCCATCTGTCAAATATAACTATCTCCATTTTTCATATGGGAACTGTGGAAATGATGCCTCGCAGGGGTCTGTGGATCCAGTGGATTTAATCTCAGCCTGCTCTTGGCCAGGACTCCATTATGTGTCTGCAGATGAGGACCGTGATGGTACAATAGGTCTCTGGGTATTAATGTCAGTTTGTGTCCAATTGTCCCCAAAATATCTTGGTATTACTCTTTGTCCAGTATACACTTGCCATGGTGTTTTAGGGTCCATCTTCATGGGGAGGCAGCATTCTTTTCAATCAATAAGTTCTGGGTCTGAAAACTGGCTCAGGTCTGAAAACTGAGCCAGAAAGCATGACTTTTTAATTGGAGTGAATGCCTTAGCTCCCTTGATCATTCATCCTTGATTTCTTCTGATAGCACAGGTTGAATAATACCCTTTCTGGCTGCCCACTGGCCCCCAGGGACTCTGTGTACGATTACCCAATTCCCCAGCTCTCTGTAGGTCAGGTCCCGGCCACCACTCCAACCTAACCAGTCATTATGATAAATGCATCCATCTGCCTGGCTTCTGATGGTGCACCACTTACGCCTTTTTGGATTAGTGAAATGATTTACAGGATACAGAAGGTGCACTCACAAAAGATACTGACAAAAGTAACAAAATAATAATCCAGTGGGTCAAGAAGTCACAGGTAAACTTCAGAGATGTCCAAGATATCTAGATGCAGCTACCTGTCAGCTACATGGGACGCATTTCAGCTCAGGATCATCAACACCAGGATATATGCAAAATGTCACACTCTCATCTGAAGAAGGATCTTTAATATCCTTCTGGTCACTCAGCCCAAACCAGCCTGCGTGACTGGGCTGAATAGTGGAAACTAAGATTACCTAAGAGAAACCAGATCAAGCAATCAACCTGCACATTTTCTCCTATCAGTGATGACAGGCCATACGGACTGCCCCTGGTGTCTTTTGGACTCAGCACAGAACTACATTACCTACTAGTTTGTAAATTCCATTCTAAATGGGTGAAGGGTGAACACCATTTTTTTAGGGTCCACTGAGGAGAATCAGGGCTGCAACTAACCAGAAAGATTAAACCTGCAACTCCATAGTTAAGGGCTGCATCTGGCCTCCCTTGTTTTGGGGACCCCTATCAGCCTCTACACTCAGGCCTCCCAGGAAGCGGTGATTCTTGCTGCTGAGGCAATCCCTCAACAGACTGAAGTCTGTTTGCTGCAGGACCCCAAGGCACTACAGCAACAAGTCCTTCCTTGAAGGGGGATCCAGGAAGCTCATCGCCGTGTCCATCACATACTGCAGCCCAGATATTTAAATGTTTTGGGAACTGAACATAATGCATATTTTTAGTATCCTATGTGTTTTATCCATTTAAAAATGTCTTCTCGGGCCTCCATGGTGGCGCAAGAGGTTAAGCACCACACTGTGAAGCAATCTGTAGCCTCTGCAGCACGAGTTCGATCCCTGGCCGACCAGGGAGCAACCCATATGGCAAAACAGACCTCTCCTGTCTCGCCCGCTGCTCCCCTCAGCAGTGTGTTTCAGTCAATCCGCCTGTGCTACTCCCTACTCTATCTCTGGTGAATCCCCTCACCCTCCCACATCTCTGGCCTGTATCCAGCTCTTGTATGCATAAATAAATAAAAAAATTTAAAAAATAAAACTGTCTTCTGTCTTCTGAGAGAGGGCTTCATCAGACTTTCAAAGGGTATCATGGTGTGAAAAGATTAAAAACCCCTTGATATATAAAGTACAATGTTTGCCCTTATATGCAGTTTTGCTCCCCCACCCCTTCCTTTAACCATGGGCTGGAAATATTACATACATGAAGGTATCTAAGAGTGAGACCTTTCGTCCTAGGCATGTATGTGTAGGAAAATACATCATGTACCAATAGGGTTTGGTACTCTCTGCAGTTTCAGGCACCCACCCTCTGGGGGTCTTGGAAGATATCCTCTGAGGACAAGGGGGGGACTGCTGGATAAAATCATGCTTCTTTTTCAGGAACTAAATTTAAATGATGGCTTTTATCTTTCTCTATAGCTACCCATCACCCACCTCAAGGTCCGCTGATATATTCACATGTGTCAGAGTCTCATGACAGACAAGTTCAGGTTCTTTTCCAATTAATTTTTTTAACCCTAATGTAACTCAGGTTGATCCTCCCTCCTCTTTGTCCTGGGTACACAGCTCCCTTATATTTATCGGTGTCTTGCAGTTAGGGATGTCGATGCGGCTAAATTCTAACAGTGGAACAGGATCAGATGCCATTTCCAGCCTTTAAAGGGATCAGTGTGCGTCCCCCACTTGCTGCTCCCCCTTTTGCTAACCAGACTCAGCCTCAACCAAGCAATAACAACAAGGCTTTAAGGAGGGGCAAAGGCACGAGATGGAAGGAGCCTGGGCTCTCGGCCTCACGTGGAGAAGGCCACACTGCCCCTTAGACTCTTCAGGAGGTTGTTTTTGAGCCATTACGTTTTGGAGTCTATCTGTTACAACACTTAAGCTTGCCTTGAATAAAACAGTGCACAAATAGTTTCCAAATTCTATAGGTATCTGAATCTTAGTTCTAATCCCATCTTGAACACTATGAAAGAAACTGAAGCCAAGTTAATGAATTTGTCCAAGGTCACATGTGATGGCTAAGATTAGGACCTCACTCTTCTGAAGCCTAATCTTTCACTGTGCCATTCTGTCTTCTAAGGTTCCGTAGTAAGAACAGCAAGCTGACTGAGGTCATGAGATTTCTATTTCAGCAAAAGAGAGGGGCAGGGAGAAAGGCAGGGGATGCATCTTCTTGGCCTGAATCAGACATTAGCTACCTACAGTGATTAAATTATCTGGAATGAACACTCAACTCTGTCACCGAAGCTGAAGGAGCAGCCTTCCTGGTGGCGGAGGAGAGCAATAAAAGCATGGATACGGGGTGTGTGTGTGGGGGGGCTTCCCTGGTGGTGCAAAGGGTTAAGACGCAACCTATGCAACTATCCACAGCAGCATGAGTTCAATCCCTGGCCTTCCAGGGAGCAACCCACACGGCACAGCAGACCTCTCCTGACTCACCCGCTGCATCCCTCAGCAGCGTACTTCAGTCACTCTGCCTGTTCTGTTCCCCACTCTGTCTCTGGTGAATCCTCTCACCCCACACACCTCTGGCCTGCACCCTAGCTCTTATATGCATAAATAAATAAATGTTTAAAAAAAAAAAAAGCCAAACTCTTAAAAAAAAAAAAAAGTATGGACACAGGGAAGGCGGAAACTCCCAATGACTCGTACAGCTTCTGCTTCCACACATCCACATGGCATCCATTGGTTCTAGTACACAAAGATCACACAGCCGAACCACTATCAGAATACAGGAAAAGGGGAAAGGAAACAACTGGGGAAAATAATGAGACTTCAGTGCAGCAAGAGGATATTAGGTCCCTTCTCTCCTCCCCTCTACTTTCAGAGAGAAAATGTGTTAACTTCGCTAAGCTCCTTCAAGAAGTTAGAAAAGTTCTTTCCAGCTGGGGTGGCTAGGGGAGGCTTTGGTAAAATGCAGCCAGGTTTGAAGGTTAGGTAGGACATTGTGGGGGGGGGGGGTGGATGAAGAAAGATCAAGGATCCTGTAGGCAAGGAAAAACCCAGCGTGGAGGTGGGAAAGAGCTGACTGTAGAGTAGATGAGAGAGAAAAGCAGAGAGGACATGGCTCATATGGTGGGGAGCTGGCAGCAACACTGAGTTTAAGACTAAGGAGTTTAGGGCCCTCCCCAGTGGCGCAAGGAGTTAAGACCCAGCACTGTGGAGCTATCCGCAGCCACTGCGTGTCCACAGCCACTGCATGCAGCAAAAGTTTGATCCCCAGCCAGGGAGGTGACCCACATAGTGCAGCAGACCTGTCCTGTCTCACCCGCTGCTCCCCTCAGCAGTGTATTTCAGTCATTCTGCCTGTTCTGCTCCCCACTCTGTCTCTGGTGGATCCTCTCACACCCCCACCCCCTGCCCCGCACCTCTGGCCTATACCCCAGTTTGTGTATGCATAAATAAATAAATCTTTAAAAAAAAAAAATCAAACCACCTTTAAAAAAAAAAAACTAAGGAGTTTAGTTTCACTTAGGGGGCAGTTAAAAGTCTAGAAATTTTGAACAAAATGGTGCCACGTTAAAATGATTGCTTCTGAAAACTGACCTGACTGGAGGATGCAGGCTGGCCTGAAATAGGGAGAATCGGAGAGCAGGGAGTCCAGTTAGGAACATCTCCAGAGCCAAGGTAATCTTGAACTAGGAGGATGGCAGCTGGAACAAGGACAACAAAAAGGTCAATTGCAAAGGGCCAGAACGAGTCAATTTCCATCATTCACTCAAAGTTCCCTATAATAAAAACAAAAAGCAAACAGAAAGTTCCCTGTAATAATAGTATTATTTAAATCTATGTGAATAAAGCATCTTAATAACCCCCTTTTTAAATTAATCAGTTTAATAACATACAATAGTTTTCAAAAAAAAAAGAATGTAAGAGCTTTGCAAAGGAAAGCTTTGGAATCAGTTCCTACCCACACCTGGGGGAGCCACCATGGCCAGGGTTTCAGTTAGCCATTGGGGACACTAGCCGAACCAAAGCCCAGATGACCGAGGAGGAGGATGAAAGCCTCAGGTCTGAGGTGTGTTATCCAGGTGACAATCTCCTGCCAGGAAGCTCCGACATTCAGATCTCAAGTCCTGCTTACAGTTTAATGGTGTTTCAACCAACGAGATGAAAATAACTATGTATGAAAATGTTCTGAAACGTGATAAGCACCATTTAGATCTTTGTCTAACTTAACATTAGAAGAAATATTTAAATGTTCCTTAAAAAAAAAAAACACTCTGCGCTACCGTATTACAAGCCAGTGTTTTAAGAGGATTTGCTGAGGAAAAAAATTCACCTTGGTTAACAACAAAAAAGGTGGAAAGGCAGCAGGTGGAAATGAAGTCGCCTCCGGGAAAATGACCGGGGTGGGGGCTGTTTCGGGGGACTCCGGGGTGCCGGGTCGGCGAGGGCACCACGCGCCGGGGGCGGCCTGGAGGCTGCATGGGGAGAGAATGGGGGGCCGGCCATGTGGAAACCTGCCAGGACCCTCCCCAGCAAGGACATCACCCCACGACTACAGGAAGAAAACAGGCGGCAGATCCGGAGGCTGAGCATCCAGGCTCTCCCCTACCCGGGGGGCCACCCTGCCCTCTCCCGGGGGAGCCGACCCCGCGGACTAGACAAAGGGGCCGGCCGCAGGAGGCGCCCCGGAGTGCGCGTGCGCCACGGAGCGCGCGTGCGCTTGACCGTCAGCGCCGCGGCCCGAAGCGTGGGGGGAGGCCCGGGAGGAGCCGCGCGGGGCGGAGCCAGCAGCCGGCGGGGCGGGCCGCGGGGCGGGGCGCTCGCGCGCGCCCCCTGGCGGCCGGAGGAGAGGGCGCCCGCCAGGCCCCCCGCCCACCCCTCCCCGGGGCGGCTCGCGCGCCCGCGGCTCGCGCCTGCGCCGCCGCCGGAGTCGGGAGCGCGTCTGGGGCCGGCGCGCGCTCGAGTCTCCGCCGCCCACCAGCTCCCGCACCGCCGCGCCGCCGCCCACCTCTGCCGCGCCGCCACAGCGCTGCTCCTCCGCGGTTTTCCCTGACGGTCCTCGCCCTCTGCCAACCGTCAGGTAAGCGCGGGGCTGCGGCACCTGCCTCCCCGTCCGCGCCCCGCGCCCCGCGCCCCGCGCCTCGCCCCCCGCGGGGAAATGGGGTTCGAGCGCTTCAGGCAGGGGCGACCGCGGGGCTCCTCCCTGCGCCTCTGCGCTCGGAGCTGGGCTAGGGCGGCTTGGAGAGACACCCGCGCAGGAGGTGCGGGCAGGCGCGCGTGTGAGTGTGAGTGCGTGTGAGTGCGTGTGAGTGCGTGTGCGCCGGGGGTCCGCACGCCCCGCTGGGCGCGGGCGAGGCGGCGGCCGGGCGGCTGGGTGGGGCGCAGATGGCGCTGCCCCGGGGGGGGGCTGCGGGGCGCCGGGGACCGCCGCCTTTTGCCGCAGTGGGCGTGCGTGTGTGCGGGGTGCGGTGGTGGCCTAGGGTGACCCCGACATCGAGCCTGCAGCCTGATTTTTCTGGTCGGCCTGCCGCCAGCCCGGGGACGGCGTGGCTCGGGTTGGGGAAAGAGGACCCCCGCCTGCCCCTCCCTTCACCTCCCGCGGCGCTGCCGACGAGCCCCCGCGGCCCCTGATCTGAGGCGGTGGCCGACCCCGCCCGGCTTTCCTCCTTCAGGAACCTTCAGGGGACATTTGGGGGCTGGGAGCAGCATCCGGGGGATGGGAGGGGTCCGGGCGCTGTCACTTCAGCTGCCCTTCCCCCTGCGCGCGCCTGGCCCCGGGAGGCGCGGCGCGCGGGAGGCGGCGGCCGCGGGTGCCCCGGGGGGCTCGGACAGGCAGGGTCTCCCGGCCCTGGGGTGTGCGGGGCTCGGCCGGCGGGTCCCCGCCCGCGGCGTGCGCGCGGCAGCCTCGCGGGGAGCGCGCGGGGGCTGCAGGTGCATTTCGGGGCGGGCCCCCGTCCGCGCCCCGCGCCGGCGCCCCGCGTGTGCGCCCCTGCCGGAGGCGCGGGCCGGCGCGCGGGGCTCGCCCCTCACTGCGGCAGTGGGTGTGGACCCCGGTGGGCGAGGTGGGGGGAGCCTGCGCCTCCTCCCACGCCCACCCCCGCTTTTTTCCCCTCCGAGCGCGAGGTGCCATCTTTTTGCAGCGTGTCACGTCTTTGCGGAACGCTGCCGAGCGGGTGGCCGGGCTTCGGAGGACAGGGGGGGACTGTCATTACGGGGGGGGCCTGGGGAGAGCCGCGATAGGCGCTGCACCCCCGGCGTTTCGCTGCGGCGAGCTGGAGCGCTCCCCCGGGTCTCGCTCCGGGCCGGCGGCTTTGTCTGTCGGGTGTCCGTGGTCCGAGTCGCCAGCCCGGGGATTTTGGTTTTTATTCCATGAGGGTGTTTCAGGCCTCGGCTTCTCCCCGCCCCCCCTTTCGTCCCTCATTTTCAGCCCTTTGTTAGATCTCGGGGCTGGCGGGGGTCGCTGAACTCGGGCCCCAGCCCGGGGCACGCGTGGAGCCGCGCGCGCCTGAGCGACCCCCGCCCGCGCCCCGCCCGCGCTGCTCCGGCCCCGCCGCGACCGGACGGGAGTCGAGGTCCCCGCGGGGGCCGCGAAGGGACGAACCCTCCCCACGCCCGAGCGTCCGGGGCCTCGCCGGGGCGGGCTGCGCAGCGAAGGGCACCGGCACAGCTGGGAGGGCGCGCGCAGGCCCGACCCCCCGCCTCGCGCCCTGTTGCTTCTCCCCGCGGGGGGATGTGAGGAGGGGGCTCGAGGTTTCCTCGGGTGCTGCGGCCACACCCATTTCCCCCCGTCTGACTGGGAGGGGGGCGCGGAGGGCGGTTGCCATGAGAACCTCACGCGTCCTGAGGAGGGACCTTGGGGCGTTGCCGGGTCCCTCCGCGGCAGGGATCGAGAAGCCTGGGCGCGGGCGGGATGCCCCGGCCCCGGGCTGGCGGCGCGTCTTACTTGGCCTCGCGCGGCCGCAGCCACCCAGACGGGCGTCCCCGATGTGTTGGTATTATTGTGGCTGGACATTATTTTAGAAACCTGCGAGATTTTCGCTCGAGAGCGGGAGTTCACCGCGTCCTTGAAACCCGGGGTGGGGCACGGGACCCCCAGAGAGTAGATCCAAGCCCCCCTCGAGCAGCCGGTCCTTGCGGGTTATTCTGTCTCCCTGAGAGCCGGTGCCAGGGCGCAGCTGAGAGGTCTCCACGTCTTAGGGCCCGAGTCAGCCACGCGGCGGTGGACGACCTGAGGATCTGCAGAATGACTCGGTGGTCGGGGGTCGAGAGTCTGCCCGGGGCCAGGCTGCGCCCTCGGGGCTGTGGCGTCGGGGATCAGAGCCGCGGCGCTTCCAGGTCTTTCGCGGGAGGGTTGCAAGATTTGCACGCGGTTCTCTCCTCTCCCGCCACCTCCCCGCCGCGGGAGCTGGGCCTGGGGTTCTGGTTCCAGAGGGAGCGAGGGCCTCGGGGCGGCCCTGGGGTCGCGGGGCCGGCGGCACGGCTGCGGGCGGAGGGGGTCGCCTCCTGTGGTTTGGGGTACAGTGAGTGCGGCCCAGGGGAGCGCGTTCAGCCCGGCACCGGGAACAAAGCGTGGTCCACGCGCGCGGCCGTGATTCTGCTCCATTTTGAAATCTGTTGGTGGTTTGATGGGGTGCTGGGGTTGGCAAGGTCTGGGGGGGTGATGATGGAGGAACCCCGGGAGCGTGAAGATGAGCCTTCGTATGAGGATCCACCAACTCGGCCGCTGGCTCTGTGCGCCTGCAGCGCGGGTGCAGCGGTTGCCCCTGTGCTCGGGCGGTGCGCGCTGAGCCCGCGCAGGCCTGGGGAAGGGCCGCCCCCCCATCGGGGGCCTTGGACCCCGGCCCCAGAATCCCCAGCGTGCTGGGGCGCTTTTATGACCCCGGAGACCCGTCGACTTGTGGCGCTCAGGAACCTGTAACTCCATGCCGGGATCTAGCCGGTCCGGTTGGGAGTGGTGGGGACCTAGGACAGCGACTGCCAGGCCGGCCCCTCTGGCCACCCCAAGCCCAGCTCAGCGGGGTGTCTCTTAGTTTAGTGGGCCCCCGCCCCTCAAAATGACCTGTCCCGCCATAATTAATTCTGTCGTTAATGCTGAGGTGTAATTTTGCCATTTATGATACTGTCTATGTTCACCACTTACAAATTGCTTGTCCAGTCCCCATCTCCAAACCGTCCTCTAAACAAACAACTCCCTCCCTCCCCACAGTGCCCCATCCACAGGGCTTCTTGAATCCATTCCTTGACCAGCATTTCCTCCTGTAACAGGTGTGTTTACTGCTATCATCTGACTTGTCTCTGGGGGTTGCCTTTGGACAGGTGGGGGAGGGAGTTCTCGGCTGTGCTGTTTGGAGATGAGTGACAGTCCGTGCCTGCATCCCTGCCCTGCACAGACCTGTCTGCGTGCCAGCCCATCAGCCTACAAGGGCGTGGCATTTAAGTGTTTTCTAGCTCCCTTGACAGGAACAAAAGAAGTGGGTTACTCCCATAAAATGCAAGAAGAAAACTTGGAATTGGCTTGATTGAGGAAGGTTCAGATTTATCCCGAGGGGGAGAAGAGCCCCTTCTATTGAACATCCCCTTTGACCTCCGTGCCCTTCGAGGTCATCGCCGACCTGGAGATGCGATAGGATGGTGCTGTCCTTTGTCAGGGCTGAATTTTTTCTCTGCCCTCTCAGCATCACTTTATGAAGCCCATTGTTGAAATGTTTAAAGCAACTGTGCTGGGCTCCGCCTTCCCTTGGCATTACATGCATGGTTTGAGCGGCTCCGTAGATGCGTGTGTGCACCGGTACGGCTGCTGGCTGAACCCAAGAGAGTTTCACAATGAGATGGTGCCTTTCACTTATTTTCTTGGTATCTCCCTTACTCCCACCGTGAAAAAGAATTATTCAAAAACAAAAACACCTTTAGGAGTTTAATACAGTGCTAACCATTCAATAATGAGTATTTTGCCCCTACTCATTAAACAATTAAGTGGATAAAATGGAAGACACGAGTCAAAAAGGTGGATGGGAGGAAGCAGGGTGGGGAGGGCTTTACTTAAGTCCCTGGCATCACCATGGTTGGGGGACATTGCCCATCTAGTTTGTCCCCTGCTCTCTGTCCAAATGACACCCAGAAAACTGCCTGTGTTGTTTGGTGTACCTCCACACCCCCCTTGTTTCTGCACCTCACCCCTTCCCACTGCAACCCTCCCAGCCTATGGCCCCACAGCCCAGTCCCCACAGCCCACCTCTCTCTTCTTGACTAGTCCTGGCACCTCTGGAGCAGCAGGTGTTCCTTACGCCAGGGGAGAGGGGGAGACAGAGGGATGGAGGCAGGAAACCCCACTTGCACCTGCTCCCTCCTTCCAGCTGGCTTATTTTACTCTGAGACCCCTGAGCCCTTTCACCTGCCCAGAAATGCCCACCTGCCTGGCCACCCCTAACTTGATGCCCTAGGTGTTTCCTCCACTGACGGGCTGGTGTTTGAAGCATGGGGAAGGGCTGCGGCAGGGCCAGGAGCCGGCCTCCAGCTGGAACCCAGCTGTTTCCCTATCAGACTGGTTCTTAACCCCTGGAACAACTGAGCTGTCCAGAGACAGTTTTTCACAACTTGAAGAGAGCATTGTCTAGTGGATAGGGGCCAGGGATGGCCCTACATATTGTATGAGGCACAGGACCCCCCCCCCTCAAAAAATGATTCTACCCCAAATATTGCTAGTGCCAGAGTTAAGAAGCCTGCTGTAGAAACAGTTCCCCTGACACTGTTACCTTAATGGCGGCTTACATTCATTAAGTGTCTTCTAGGACATCCCAAGACATTCCCCAGAGATTATCTCATTTAACCTCCCAACACCCTCCTACCGCCTTATGTAGGGTGCTGTTATCATCTCTGTGTTGCCTATGGGGGAACTAAAGTACAGAAAGATTTAGTAACTCACTAAAGCTCACACAGCCGGTGAGGGAGGGGCAGGGCGTGGAACACCCCCCCTTCCTCTTGTCAGCTTGACGTGGGCGAGCCTGGGAACCCAAGTGCCATCTCCTAACACTGTCCCAGTGGAGTACTCTGATTCCAGAACCACTGACTCACAAATGAACCTTTGCAAACATCTGCAATTAGAGCAATTTCCTGTCTGGCCTTGACACATGGAGTAAAGGATTCACTCTACTCTGTGCTTCTGTTTATAAGACAAAGGGAAAATGCCTGGGCACCTGAAAGCTCTCTTCCCAAATCCTGGCTTTTATGACTTCTAAAGGAAGGAGCAGCCAGGTCTGATTGGCTCAGAAAAAGCTGGAAATCAAGATTGAGGAATCATAAAGTCAGCTGTAGCTAGAGTCAAATCACTCAAGTTTTAGGGACAGGGAGGGCCTCCGGGTGCCCCTCACAGAGGTGGAAACTTTGGCACTAGCTGAAGGGATCTCCTGCCAGAACTGTGGGTCTCACCTGGCAAAGATGGGCCTGGAAGTTTCTCCAGCTTCCTGAGACCCAGGCTGTGCAGTAAATATTCCATTATGCTGGGGTGCAGAGGGCCCCTCGTCCACCAGACTCACTGGCACTCCCCCAGACTGAGATGCTGAGACGCTGCCTTCCCCAGGGACATACCCCAGCCACACCTGTCTCGCCTCTATTACCATGCCAAAGGGGTGGCTGCCCAGAACTCTTTTCCTGTCTCAGGCACCATGCTCCTGCCACCTCTGCCAGGTTCCTTTCCTGCACAAATTGGTCTCCATTTGAGCATGGGAGGCAATTTTAGGTGACTCAGGGTGGTTTTGAGCTTTGGTTCGTTGATGAGGAAACCTCCTGTAGGTGTGCAGCTAGACTGGGCTGCCACAAAATACAAGCTCGAATGACTCCTGGGTAAATCCTTTTTTTTTTTTTTTTTTTGCTGTCACTATTTTGGCAGGTTCTGTGCACACCCCTATCAGGGACACTATAGTATTGATCCCCAGGGAGTGTCATTAGTGCCTTAGCTGTTCAAGGAAGCTTGTTGAGTGCATTGAGAGCGGCTGCTGCTTTTTCTTTGAAGGGTCACCAGAGCGGACCAGTGTCCTGCAGACAGAAGTTTTAGATTTGGTCTCATGATTTAAGGGTGTGGGCGCAGATCAGCCCACTTGGGTGCAAATTCCAGATCCCCCACTCACTGTGGGATCTAAGTTGTGTTGTCTGTAATTTGCAGCAGTACTTATCTCAGGGCTGCAAATGGGCTTTAAAAGGGGTGATGCAGTGCTTAGTACAGGGTCCTGTGCACAGTGACTGTCCAGTCTCTGATGCACACTTGTTATTGGATGGATGTGCAAAAGGCCTGCTGACCCTGGTGACAGAATCTATCGTAACAGATCATGTGGCACTGAGTTGGGACCAAGAAGTGGACAGATGCCCAGCTCCTCTGGAATGAGTCATTGTTGTTTGGGTGGAAGTGGACCCCCCCGAAAATCACACACACCCATGTTTTATTGTACATACAGAACTCTTGCCACAGGCAAGCTGAGCGACTTGTCATCTGTTGTCCCTGCTTCTGTCCTCTTCCTTCCTGAAATCCGCTCCTGCCAGGAATAGCCCGTATACTCTCCACCCCAGCCTCAGCTGAACCCCCTCCCTCCTACCATCTGGCTTAGCATGTCCATTTCCGGTTCTGAGATCTTATTAGTTTATCCTTTGAATGAAAAGTCAGAGCTGGTGAGATTGAGAAATAATGGAAGTATCAGAAGACAGCAGAGGTTCAGAGGAACCCCCTCCCTCCTACCATCTGGCTTAGCGTGTCCATTTCCGGTTCCGAGATCTTATTAGTTTATCCTTTGAATGAAAAGTCAGAGCTGGTGAGATTGAGAAATAATGGAAGTATCAGAAGACAGCAGAGGAGAGATTTTACAAATGAAGTCGCTTAGCAGAGTGTTGGTGTTGGGAGCTGGCAAGCAGGCTGTGTGTGGACATTTTTGAGAGTTAAGTAGAAAAATGTTCAAACTCATTGCGTTCCAAGTCAAGGGGACTTCAAGGATCTGATAAGTACAGTCATATCTAAATTCAGAAGTTCAGTGTAAGAAATCTTATCCATGAATTGAAGACTGAGTTATATAGTGCATCCATTTTTAAAGGGTCATGAAATCAGAAAATCATCATAAGTGATATATATTTTAAATACTTTACCTTAAGCCAGAAAGGTGTACACTTATTCCTCCATTTTGCTGTAGGGTCCAGGCCTTTTCTTCATGTTTGGATGAGCCGTTTAGAATCCCTTTTCTTTTTTGTCTAAGCCACACTCAAAATGCATTGTCTTAGGACTTCCGGTTTTAGTTCCTGGGAACAAGGGCTTACACTGTGGCGTATTTGAATGCAGAATCCCTAGAGAGTTATTATTTTTTCCATGGTCTTTAATATTCCATTGGACAATAAGGTATTACTCACCTTTATGAAGTCTTTACCAAGCGTTCAACTTGATTTTCTTAAAATCAATTCTTGATTTTAAGAGTTGAGCTTGTTTTGAGCACAGGTCTTTCATCAGCTTGCACCTTATCTGAATTATATGATGATCGTGTAGATAGATCTAGAAGGTCGGCTGTAGTTGGAAGGGCCCTGGGTATGGCCATCAGGTCCCGTGAACCCCAGCCTTGAATGTTGACAGTCTTTCATTTCTGCTTCTTCCCTAGTGTCAGAAGAGACCTACCCTGGAGACTTGTGTTTGAATTAAATGGGAGGCATGGAATGTAGAGGATCCAAATAAGGGATCAGGGAAAAAAATTATTATAATAAAGTGAAAATCAAAATCAACAATCAACTATAAACCAGAGACATTCTGCAGGGGCGGAGAGGGGAGTAGGATCAAAATGGGTGGGGAGAGCACAACAGACTATGGTGATGGTACATGGGTGACTTTGTGCTGGGACTTTCACAGGGACTATAGCTGAGATGACTATACATTGTAAAAAATAAAAAGAAGAATGATGTAAAAAATATATTAAAAAATGAATAAATAAAATTTGAATAAATAACTAAATAAATGGGGGGCATGGCCTCCCCGCCCCGCCTCTGCCTGCCTTCCAGGACTAATACAACACTTTGAATTCACTCACATAGAATCCCATCTGTAGGGGGCTTTGTGAAATTCTCCCTATAAGACTTAAAAGAAATTAAAATTCCCTTTACTAGATTAACTTCCTTAGTGAAGGAGTTATAGATCAAGGTCCAACAATTAAAAGACCATGTTAGGGCCTCCCCGGTGGCGCAGCGGTTGAGCGCTGGGTTGCGAAGCTGCCCACAGCCTCTGCAGCACCGGTTCGATCCCCAGCTGCTCCCCGGCCACTGGCGGAGGGTCCCGCATGGCGCGCAGACCTCTCCTGCTGCCCGATGCTCCCCTCAGCAGTGTACTTCGGTCCTTCTGCCTGCTCTGCTCCCCGCTCTGGCTCTGGTGAATTCTCTCACCCTCCCGCGCTTCTGACTGTACCCAGTGCTTGTATAAATAAATAAATCTTAAAAAAAAAAAAAAAAGACCATGTTAAATCAGCAGATTAGAATAAAATCTGAAGCCATTGATAGTGATGTTGCACATAAGACCCTCCCTCTGGTCCTGTCCACCCCACTGCTAAACCAGGCATCAAAGAGAACAGGAACATAAATTATCTCTTGTTCTCCTTCCAGCCTGCGGCCCAGTTTTGTATTTTCCCAGAAAGGCTGGATGAGGTCTTGGGGCCTGGTCTGCAGTTGTCCTACCCAAGTCCAGGGATGCACTTTCATCCTTGTGTCTCCCTCCCCAGACACAGGGGCATTAGAAGACCCCTGGGTCCATAATTGCCCGTCAAGTGCTCTACAGCCCACAGAGAATGCCAGGAAGGAAGTGCTGGGGAGGCCAATCCGTGGAACCCTGGAGCTGTGCCGTCCCCCGGGTAAAGGACAGCCCTTCTCCCGTGTCGAGCCAGTGTCCTAAATTATCTGTGGACAGAGTTGTCCTGGATCAAGTCCAGGGCTGCCAATTGATTTATAGGTCATTTCAAAGGTGCTTATTTCTTTTTTTTTTTCATAGAGGCATGCTTTTTTTTTGTTTTGTTTTGTTTTTTGTTTTTTGTTTATACATGCACTGGGTACAGTCAGAAGCGCGGGAGGGTGAGAGAATTCACCAGAGCCAGAGCAGGGAGCAGAGCAGGCAGAAGGACCAAAGTACACTGCTGAGGGGAGCAGCGGGCGGCAGGAGAGGTCTGCGCTCCATGTGGGACCCTCCTCCGGTGGCCGGGGAGCAGCCGGGGATCGAACCGGCGCCACAGAGGCTGCGGCAGCAACCCAGAGCTCAACCACTGCGCCACCAGGGAGGCCCAAAGTTGCTTATTTCTAACCTTAATTGGTCAGTGACACTAAACGATTGTCTTACCTCACCCCCTCCTCCTATGGCCTACCCCCCCCCAGGCTTATTGATGATTAATAATCTAAAGCCAAATGCTTAAATGCCCAAGAGAAGTTTACAATTCAAAGAATCTGGTTGTCTGGCTGTGTGTGTCTGGCTGTGTGTGTGTGTGTATATATATATATATATATACATGTGCATATTAAATGTGAATATTCACAACCTTATTTATGTCTGGATTTTTTTATATTGGGTTTGTTGAAACCTCAATAGCTATTTCAGCTCTGGTATTGGTAATGCACCAGAACTTAATCAACATATAGGTGTATACAACAAAGGCCATATACACTAATACAACAGCTGTCTGCAGCCAGCTCCCCTGCGCTGGTAAGAACCATGGTGTAGATTCATACGACCTGTGCCTTTCAAAGCTGCCCATTGCCAAGGGAGAGCTGTTTGGAAGACTCATCAGCCCGGTGCCACCCACATTAATCTTGTCTTTGCCCTGAGAGTGGAAATGCTCCTCAGACCCCACCCCATGGCAGGCAGTTCTGCTTCTGCCTCTGCTGTCTCTGCAAGCAGCTTAGAGACCAAGGATTTCCCAGAACATCCCTAAATCTGCTTGAATAATGGAGCGATCATTCAAACTCACCTGAGCCTTTTATAAACCGGTTTGCTCTTCTCCCCGGGGCTAATCCCAGGATAACACGCCCTGGCTTCTCCCCACTGGGTCCAGGCCTTCCTGCTCTAGTCAGAAGTCCCTTCCTTCTTAGCAGTGACTGATGGCTGTGCTCTGCTCCCTGTGGAGTGTTAATACCGACTGAAAAAATTGAAATAAATCCCTTTTAATGTCACTAAAAATAATTTACAACCAATATTTGATGTCTGATGGGAAATGCAGGGGAAAAAATGTATTTAAGTGGGAGGGTTCATGTAACAAGTTAACCATCAGGGCCAACTAAAACAAATCTATGAAAAGATCTTATGTATTTTCCAGCAAGACTGCATCCCAGAAGTTAGCTATCCCTTCATTTTGTGGGTCTGTTATCACCCCCTGCTAGGGCTTGCCAAGGCCTAAATTGAAATGCAACCTTCTATTTCCTGATTACGTGATGTGTGGCAAAGGTGAATATTTCCTATCCTTCCATTTTTCCATTTGTAAGTGGGCATTATGCACTCCCCCACCTTGGAAGGGAACATCATGTGATCTCTCTTCTCACAGGGTCATCATAGAACTGAAATAAAAACAATTTATGTGAGTTCCTTTGAGCTGCTCAGTAGACATGGGCTGCAGGGAGGGGGGATCCTCCCAGAACCTCAGTTGGGAGTCTGATGGAAGTCTCTCGTGGGCTGAGCAAAGCCTGATGCCTGAAGCAGTACAGCTGCCACACTGCGTGCCCCACGGCTACAATGCGTTCCCACCCCCCCACACACACACACACACTGTATCCCCTGAACCAGCCACACGGGGATGGCCAGACTGGGCCTGGAATGGAAGGGCAGGCAGCCACAGTCTGGCCTATGCTGTTCCTATGGTCCCCTTCTTTGCAGAGAAGGGAGCCCAAAGCCAAGTGCAGGACAGTGGGTGGGGTACCCCTAGAATAACCCCAAGTGCCATCCTGCCCCTTCTAGTGCTGGCTTCGCAGTGGGGCTGGAACTTCCTGGGCTCCCATCTTGACCTTTGGATGGAATTTCCGGGAGCTGTTCTGCTTGGGGGAGGGGGGTGAAGGGGGGGTTCAGTTTCCTCCTACTCAGAGAGGGATTTGAAACAGAATCTCATATTCTAACTCTGCCCAGGGTAGCTCTCTCTGCCAATCAGTGATGGAATCAATGGAGTGTGATTAAAAGCTGGAGGTAACTTTGCTGCTGTAATATTCTGATGGCTGTTTGGTGGCAGGAGGCATGAGGAAGACTCGGTAATTGAACCGCTTACACTTGGAATTTGAATTGCGCTGGAATTGGGCCTGCGATCTCTGGTCATTGCCCGGTGAGTGGAGGATTTCTCCTGTGTGGGCATGGTGGCAGCCAGACTGCTCTGCAGTGTAGTGACCCCACATCATTGATTGGTTACCCTGCTCCCCCCAGAGCCATCCTCATTACACCCCAGTCCCTCCACCTTGGCCACTGAAACCTGCCATTGTCCAGTCCCCACGTTGTAACCTTAGGGCCTTAAACTCTTCTCTTTCCCCCAAGATTAGAACAGACTTAGCCATCAGTTTCTTCCTCCCAGATGTCTCCCGGATCCGCCCCCTCCTTGCCAGTCTCATCCTCTCCAGTGCCAAGGACACTAGACCTTAGCACCGCGTCCTCAAATCGTTAGGGAAACAAGAGTGAACCGTCCCCAATCTCAGTCCCTAATTTCACATCCAATTTTGCAGATCTTTGCCAGATTCTTCCAGGGGCAGCCTGTCATCTGCCTGTCCCTGCCCAAGCAGGAGTCCAGATGGAGTCCAAGCCCGCCTCTCGCTGCCAGCCCAGGTCCCCAGGCCCCAGCTGGGGCTCCCTGTCCAGTCCAACCGGTCCAGTCCTACTGCTGACCAGCCTCTCTCTGCTCAGAAAGACTTCATGTTCTGCCTCTGGCTCGCCCCTCGAACCCTCCCCCTGCCCGTTTGTCACCCTGAACTTCCCCCAGGTCTCTCCTCCCTAAAGCGGCCCCAGGTTCTGCAGTCAACAGGCCTCTGCACAGTTCATCTCTCACCAGACATCAGTGTCCCAGTGGTTAATGCTTAATTGTTTTCCCTCTTGCCTTGCTGTGCGAGCAGGTTCCGTCTCCCACAGGCTGGGCGGCCCCGGAGGGCAAGGCTCATGTCTTATGTGGCTCGCCCGCTCCCCTGGGTGTCTCGCCAGGTTCCCAGAAATGGGCACATACGCAGCTCAAAATAATCACTCTTGATTTATGCAGCTGGATGCTCATAAATCAAACAGGCTGATGTCAGAGGAACTTTACCTGTTTAAATAAAAAGTTCTCCACCTACTAGTACGCAGTTCTGTCGCTCTGTAGACTTGACAAATTCAGAGATGACAGGTCCTTTCAAACATTTTATAATTGTTACTTTGCCCTACTTGAATCCAGCATCCTCCCTACTGGTCCTAATTAGTTTTCCTTTATGAAGATGTTAGTAATAATAGAAGTAGCAGTGTGCCTTTATTTTATTAAAAAGCATTGCCTAAGTTAACCCTTCCTCCCCGAGCGGGCAGGGATTCACTGAGGCTGAGATTCCCCAGCTGGGGAGGGAGCCAGATCTTGCCTCTCCCCATTCTTGTGCTTCTGCCTCCCACCCTCAGTGCCTCGCCTCTAGCTCCACTTCCCACACCCAGGGACGCTCTGTAGTGCTAGTGACCGGAGGAGCTGTGTCCTCCAGCCTCTGTGAATGGGTCAGATGTAACATGAGCCTTCCTGGAGAAAGTATTTTAAACCAAAAGCCAGTCTCTAAACTGGGCTGCCGCTGCACGCTGCTGGTGACAGCAGAACCAAATTTAGTGTCGTGGGCAGGTCCCCACTTATCATGTAGAGAAGCTCATTTTTCTTCTAGCTCATGCAAAGCACAAAAAAATGTTCACACCCGCCACACTTCCACGAGGGTACTTGTGACCGAAGGCGCGAGAATGTGCCAAGGGGAGCCTGGGAGTAGCCTCCGGGGTGAGGACCTTCAGAATCCCAGGCAGTGTGGACAGGGGGAAATTTAACTCAAAGTGGGCAGTGTTCCTGGGCCAGGCAGGTCAAAGCAAGCGCCTGCCTTGGGGGCAAGCGTCACAGTGGGAGGGGAGGGGACAGAGCTGAGCCTGGGTCACCCAGCCCTCTGAGGGGACAGCTAGGTCCTCCTTCCCTGACAGGTCACTTTATTTCCCCCAGCCTGCCCCAAAGTGGCTCACCCTCTGGGACCAGAAAAAAGATGAGTGACAGCCACAGAGTGGGAGGGGCTCCCCCAGATGTGGCTGGGGTTGTGCTACCACATGACTCAGGACTACGGGACCTCGCTGGACACTTTTATGGTGTGGAACACATTTTCCGCAGCCACCCTTCCATCTCACTAAGACAAGAGGCTCTTCTCAGTTCTGTTCTCGCCTCCCACCTTCTCCCCAACTCTTTTTTTTTTTTTTAATTTTCAGCTACAAAGCCAACATACCATATGTGAGATGCCACCCTAGTTTCTGTTTTGTTGGGTTTTCTTGGAGCAGAGGAGAGAACAGGATCAATCAGCCTATCAATTATATTCTGGGTGAGGAGTTATTCAAGAAAATTCTTTAAAACATCCCCAACTGAAAGAGGGGACCCCCTTAAGGGTCTCAGCACCACAGACTTGCTTAGCTCCCATAGATTAGGTGCCTATGCCCACAGCCCTGGAGGCTGAATTAGCAGCTCAGGGACACCCCGTGGCAGGCAGCTCCTCAGTCCCTCTTGGGTCAACCCAGGACATGCTGTGCCCCTGGGTGCAGGGGCCTCATCAGCAAATATCTGTGGCCATTTAAATTATTATTGTCCATAACAAAAGGTAAAACATTGCTAAATGTAAGGAGAATTCATTCATTGGGTGAGAAGGCCATGTCAGAGGTGGCAGAGGCTGGAGGAAAGCAGATACCACAGCTGCTGGAAGAGACAAGCAAAGGATTTTCCCCCAGAGCTTCCAGAGGCAGCCTGGCCCAGCCAACCCTGAAAGGGGGCTCCATCCATCACACTGAGTTTGGACTTGAGCCACTCTGTGTGTGGTGATGTGTTACAGCAGCCACAGGAAACTGATACGGTAAGTATGTCTCACGCCATCTTTGACATATACTTTTACTCACAACATTATCTGTTATTTATCCAAAATTCTGATTTTACTGCACAGCCTGTATTTTTTGTCTGGCAAACCTACTTCCCAGGGCCAAAGAAAGAGGCTTTTGAAATTTGCAAGAAAACTGGTTGAGGTTGTGAGGAAGTGGACTTCTCATGCTTCCAGTCTTTAAAAGCACAGTTCAACTGAACCAACTTGAACTTGACCTAACTATTCTCTGGATAAAGGAGGGGGGCCATTGGACAGGTGTTAATGATTTATTCTTTCAACAGTCATTTGAGCACTTCCTATAAAACAGAAGCTCTGGGCAAGGGTAGAGGAGTTAGCCATTAATCCAGTACACCTAGGCAGAGTTACAGACCGTTTCAGAGAACTCACGTGAAATCTCGCCATTACCCGATGATCCTTGGGTGCACTGCCGATAGCTGAGCCGCCCCTGGGAACCGTGCACCCTTTCTTTGTGCTGAATGAGACAGATGGAGGCGGAGAGGGGGTGTAGCAGCTTCCCGGCTGTGGATCCCCAGGAGGAGTCTTTGGTGGCAGTGGCTGCAAGATGTCCCCAACACTTCCTGTCATATCACACTGCAGGGAGTGGGACAAGGTGCAAGTGTTAAGGACAAACAGGGCCCGTTGTCCCACCCAGAGGGTGCAAGGCGTGGCCAGGCACAGGCGGCCGGTGGGCTTGCACTGCCAGACGGTCCCGGGACCCTCCCTCAGATGTTTACTGATGCTCACAGAATCCCCAGTGCTCCAGCTTTGAGGGGCCAGAACAGTCAGTGTGTTCTCAGAATACCCACCTGGGATAAGAAAAAAACGTGTAGTTTTCAGGAACAAAGGAAAAGGGCGGGGGGCGGGGGCAGACTGAACATACAAAGATGTTCGACCTGGCCCACGATCAAAGGACTCTGGATATAGGCACAGTGAGAGGACGCTGGGCCCCCCATGGCAAAGATCCAGAGGGCGGTGACGGGAAGTGGCCAGGTGTACTGTGAGGGGTGGGGTGCGCCCCCACAGGTGCCTCCCGTACCAACCCACCCATCACATGTGTGTGCTTCTGGGAATCTACCCTTTCTATGTGTACAAGACATGGGGGTGGGGAACCCCTGGGGGGGTCATCTGTTAGGAAATAATCGCAGGGGCTGGTTCAGGGGTGGTCCCTGGAGATGTCGTGGGTCCATACCAGGCTGGCACCCCATGTTGAGCGCTGAGGGGCTTTGGGTCCCTCAGGTGCAGGAGGAAGGGTGCACTGGATGAGTCCACACAAGCCTCTCTCTGGGAGGAAAGACAGTAAGTAGCCTTGGGGCAGAAGGGGCAGAGGATGTGGGTTCGCAATGGAGACCCCATTTCACTCTCGTTACTATTTTTAATTATTTAATTTCCCATGTGTATATATTACCTTTTTTTAAAGTTCATTTATATATATTCTCAGATCCCCAATCACTTCAAAAGGAATAAAACACCTGGAAAAAGTGTTCTTTAAAAGGCCCCCGGTGGTGCTGGCATGGGTGACACCCTGTTGGGGAGGCTCTGGCCTCACCCTCTCATTTTACAGATGGGCATTTCCCTGCCCTAGACAGGAACCTTCCAGATGAGCTCTAGGAAAAGAACTTAGCAGGAACATTTGTGTGTGTGTGTGTGTGTGTGTGTGTGTGTGTGTGTGTGTGTGTGTAACTGAGAACAGAGAACACTCCCTTGGAAGTAGAGGAGACAGAGAGAGAAACAAGGGGGAGCAGGTGCTATTTAAGTGGCTAATCCTTACCATGGCTTATGACAGACCAACCCCAGGGCCACCTGGTCCCCAGGGTAACCTGCATTCCCAGTGAGATCCCATGGACAAGTTCCCAGGGCCAAGCTGGGTGATGCGTCACTGCAGGATCTGACTGCCCAGTCCTCTTCTATCGAAACCAACTGCTGCTATTTTTTCTCTTAGTGCTTTCATACAAATGACCTCATTTCATCCTCCCTGCCTCGGCAGGCTTGGGGGCACTTCCTGTTTGGATGGAAGCTGCCATTCCAGAACCTCAGAGGTGGAGTGAGGGGGAGAGCCTGTCTGCCTGAGCCTGCCTCGAGGCCAGGGCCTCTGTGGAGTAACTTCTGTGGGGCAGGGTCCACAGAATTCTTTCAGAATCCCCACCCTCCTGTTCAGCCCCTCCCCATATTCCTTGAAGGCTGCAGCACCCTGGACCCTGCTCATTGGGGGTGCTCCCCATGCCCAGAGAAGCAGCAGGACATTTCTAGTCTTCTCTTTCCACACAAACAGGTGAGATGTCCTCACCGGTCCTCCGAGGGCAGCGCTTGCATTTCGGTTGCCCGTGCCCCGAGGACTCTCCAGAGGACTGAGGGACACAGCCAGAGTCAGAATGTAGCGTGACCCCAGGCCCAAGCATCTCTACTGCCCTTCAGCACAGGGTAGCTCTGCTTGTCCTCTAGGACCCTGAAATCACAGGACCTAGAGGTGGGAGAACCCCCAGCAGCTCCTGCCCAAGCTCCTCCTCTGTCTCGCTGACAGTCACCAGACTTCCCTGTGGCGGCCAGTGGTGGCCTCATTAACCATCTGATAGGGTTGGGAGGGAAGAGAGTGGCCAGAAGAGAAAGATGGAAGTGTTGGGAGCAGCCCCCAAATGTGTGACATCCTTGGGATGAATCACCACCTTCTGCCTCTCCCCCTCTCCTGACACCTCCCCTACTTGCTGAGGTTATGCTGAGAAAAGCCACAGAGGTGCCAGCACAAGGGGTAGGGACATTTTAATGGATTCCAGAGCCACTTGAAAAAATAGGGTGACAGCCCAGAGAGGTAAAGTGACCTCCCCAGAGTCACACACGGAGACCCCTTGTAGAACGCTCATGGGCCACACATCCCCTCCCTCCAATGGCTGGGGCACCAGGAGGGGGCCCCAGAACCACCTGGTCAGTGGGACCAACCCGTGGTGGAGGCCTGGCCAGGAGGCAACAATATCTGAGACCCCCCCAAAAATGGAAGGTAAAACCTATCAGGTGATGGAGGCCAGTCACTGGAACACATGGCCTGGTTTATGGGTGCATCCATTTGCAAGAGTTTTCCAGAACATTCCCACTTTCTTCCATAGCATGGAAACCTCTGCTGAGGTCTCCCAGGGACCGCTTTCTTCACTGGTTTCGATAAATGGTTTTTGCTTTGCAAACGTGTGCTGGCCTCGGAGGATCCAGACCCACTGAGAGACAGGCAGTTCCCCCGGGCAAGTTGGCTAATGCTAGGACTTGTCCTCCCAGAGAAAAATAAAACAAAAAGAAAAACTAAAATCCCTCAAAGAATGACCTCGAGTCAAGGTAAGTTCCCTTTCACTAAAGCACCCAGGCTGGACCCTCTTGGCTGTTTCTGAAGGGAGGGGCTTACGTCCTGCCCTAAAACCAGCACTAATTTTCCTAGAGAGTGTCTGTGATGGGGGGCCGGGGTGTCCCTAGAGGAACAGCCTTCCCCTCGCTGAGCAACCAGCCACCATTCGCTCTTCCCTCAGTCTGCCTGAATAATAGAAGCGACATTTATTCCTGGGAAGCGTCAATTAGGATAATGAGGTTCTCCTTGCCCACGGAGATGAAGCAGTTGCCAGTCACAGAAGTGCGTGCGGAAAGAATGGCAGAAACTGAGCCTGCCCAGCCCGCCCAGCCCTCCCGTGGGGCCCAGGAGAGCCTGGAGTGGCCTGGCCTGGCGTCCATCATTGTTCTGCCCACTTCAGCCATTTCCTCCCTTACTGTCTCCTGAGGCCCCTTCCTTTGCTTTCTGAAGTCAGCCCATCCCACTATTAGCACAAAGGCTGCTAAGGGGCTCCGCAATGGCCCTTCCCCTGTACCTGCCGGGTCTATTCTTAGCCACTGGGTCTCCCGCAAGGATCATTTTATCATTATCGTGACTTACCAAAGAAACAGACTTGAGATGCACTTTGCCCACACCTTCCCGCCTTCCTGGGAGTGGGTGAAATGTGGGGGGAAGAGCCCAGCCTCTGGAGGAGGGCCGGCTGGGTTGACTCACAGCTGCCCCTTCCTCGCCATGTCAGCTCGGGTCAGTAGCTTGAGCTCTCTGAGTTTGGCTCCTCAGCTGAAAAATGGAATAACAGCACCTCTCAGGACTGTGATAAAGCAGGGCGCTGGCATGAGCAAAGCAGAGAGCTGAATTAGCAGCTCAGGGACACCCCATGGCAGGCAGCTCCTCAGTCCCCCTTGGGACAACCCAGGACACGCTGGTCACTTCTGTGCCCTGGGTACAGGGGCCTTGTCATCAAAGCCTGTTGCAGATGGGGCCATGGCTCAGACAGGTTTAAGGGGCTAAGTGTGGACCTGGGCAAAGGTCTGACTCAGACACACGCTCTTGACAAGATCTTTGTGGGCTTGCCTGGGCATCTGGCTTCCTTATACAAGGGAACCTTCCAAAAGAGCTGCAGGCAGAGAACACAGGTTTGGGGAAAGTTCTTCCTGGACTCTGCCTGCACCTGCAATACACTGGGTGGTACAGCACAGGGGCCTCAGGTTCCTTTTGGGGTTTTATTTGGGGGATGAAGTTAGCTTTTCCCCAAGCCCTCTGCAGACCTGTCACCTGCCTGGCACTTGAACCTGTGGGCCACCTGCCTGGCTGGAGTTGGCAGTGATGATGGTAATGGTAAGGGCCGACTTGTGTTCCTGGTCCCATGGAGACTGGAGAGCATGCTCGCCCCTCCCTTTTATTCTACCTGGAGAAACTGAGGCCCAGAGCGGCAGGATGACCTTCACTTAATCCTTCAGCTCCTAGGGGTCACACTTGGCAGCACTGCAGCCCCCCGGCCTCGAGCATGTTCTAGTCTGGGCAGTATTCCCTCAAAGGGCCTCCTCTCCCCAAGCTGTGGCCACTCCAATGCCATGTCCACTTGGTGCTTCAGCTCTGCCTCCTGGTCCTCCCACCCTCCAGGGGCGCCTTGGCAAGGATGGAGTGCCCACACTGACCCCGTCACCTCCAAATGCTTCCAGTGCCTGGAATCCCACAGACACAACTCCCCAGTCACCCCCCAGCCCACAGATCCTGAGGCATTGGGGCGACACTGCAGAATCCAGCTGCAGCCGTCCTATTAACAGCTGACTCTCCTGAGCTGCCCGGTGTCAGCTGTTTAGCACCTGGCACGCCTGGGTACTTAATAACAACCAGCTTCCTAATGAACAGCAAAGAGGCCAGCAGGTGGTAAATGCATGCATCTCTGTACGACTGTTACACAGCCATTGCGGTCTATAAGGAATGACAGAGAAATCTGATGGCAGAGACTTTCACCCCTTCCTTCCCTTCCAGGCTGGTAAATGAAAGTTTAGCGTGCTGCCCCTTCAGTGGTCTTTGTAGTAGGATTTATAATGAAAGACCTGGGAAGGACATTTATGTGTTTCTCTGTTTGGTTCTGCGCATAAATTAGGGTCACTTCTCACTCGCTGAGAGGCAGCGCAAAGCAGGCCGTGGGAAATTTTCTCTTCTGGAATGGGCAGCCGACAACATCCCTTGCAGAAAAAAATCTCCAAACTGAGATCCGAAGTCCTGGCAGCCATTTTGGGACGTGTCCTAGACAACCGGCAGGAGCGTGGTGGCTGCTTAGCATTCTCCTTGCGCCTGCGGCTGGGGGCGTGGAACGGGGCCCTTCCTGGCCTCAGCCTGTCTGGCCAGCATGCCCTAGAGGAGGGGTCACCCAGCCTGGAGGGAAAACTGGGGGATTTCTTAGTAAATGTGTGACAACACCTCACTGCCTAGCCCCAGGGACAATGCACAAAGAGCCCAAAAGAGCACCAGATGCCCACCCAGGAGAGGAGCGGGAGGCCCCAGGCCATGACCCAGTGGGAGGGCAGGCCCAGTGTGGCCAGATGATCCCAGCCTTTCAAGAGAAATCAGATACTGTATTTCAGTTAAATATCCCTGTTTTCAAGTGTAGGTGACTAATTTAGAAGCTTCAAAGCTCTGTAATGTGTTCCTGGGATGTTTGTCCAGTTTAAGCCCCATCTGGAGCAATTGAAGCTAGACAGCAGGAAGAACTTCCTGAAGTGGGGGTTTTGAGGCCCTGGGGGAGGGGGTGTGGTGTGTCTTTGGGGTATTTCAGTTGAACCCATGACCCTCAATAAATATTTCAGACTGATCAAGGCCCCTCTCTGACTCTGTCTAGTGGCCAACTCTGTGACGCATTCCCAAGGCCATATGTTTTGCTCTTAAGAGGGTTGCCATGTTCTAACTAGGGACATTTTTATCAAAATTTTTATCAAAATTCCCAAAGTGTCCAGACAAGTAATGCCCTAAAGTCCAAAAACGTTGAGCATGTCCAATTGAATGCCTGCTCTGTGCTGGGCACCCAGCTACTTGGGAACCACTCAGTCCTGTCCTTGATAAACTCAAGAGTCTAGCTAGGGAAACACACACACACACACACACACACACACACACAGTGTTTGTACACATATAGTGAAGGTTTATGTTACTATGTTGAGGGATCTTGACATAAAGTTTCTCTTAAACGAAAGGATGCCTAGAGCAGACTTTACCTGAAGCCTTCGCTCCACCATTAGTTGTCTTCTATGCTGACTTAGGGTTTTTCGCTGAAAATGGAATAAGAGCACAGTTCAAAGGTGAGGCTGTTGTTGGGACTGGATCCCACCAGGAAGTCAGGCCAGGCTAGGATGGCTCCCCAGAACAACTAGGAAACAGTGACCCTTCCGTGGCCATCCTGGGTTTACCTGTGGGCCAGCCAGCCCTTGGGGCTCCTTGTGGTTCTGGGTTTCTCCTGAAAGAGGTGACCAGTCTTTCTCATTGAAGTCTTTTCTTACCCCTGAAGCAGACGGTAAGACCGCAGTTGTTCATTGGCTCAGCCAGTTTCACCCTTGCAAGGGACCTTGACCCACCTTGACCAGCCCACTGTAATGTTTTAGTAATGGCTCCCTTCTTGAAGAATACAAACCAGTGTGGGGAGAAGAACTCATCTCTTACCTCCAGGAGGGTTATCTGCCTTGAGACAGTTTGACCTAGAGCTTCACTGATGTGGCCATGAGGTTTCAGGACAACACCCTGGAGCCAGGGAGCTGCGTTCAAACCCCAGGTTTGTCCTGACCTGGGTGGAAATACCGTGGTGTCTCTGTGGGACAAGTTATCTGTGAAATTGGAATAACACTAATACCTGCTTAACAGGGTGGTGGGGAGAAAAACTAATTTTGTACAATGCTTAGGACAAAGCCTTACAATGTAGCAAGTGCTAGCTGAGTGTTTGGATTTAAAAATAAAAGATTCTTGAGTACATTCTCTGGATGTCACAAGCCCTTCACCAAGCCCGTCTCCCTTGGAATCCAACCGTAGTTTTGCTTCACCTGGGGGAGACAGGCCCTGGCAGATCCCTGGGGAAAGCGACAAAGCAGCTCCCAGGCCAGGACACGGCCCGCCTACAGAGTCTCATGCAGGCAGCGCCCCTGGGGGTGTAAGTCACTTGTGGCTCCAGGGCCTCCCAGCTCAGCTCCTGGTAGTCTGCAGAGGCCACACAGAGTCGGGGGCCAGGATTGGAGAGCGATGGGCATGCGTCCCAGCCTCCTCCACGCTGCCACTCCATTTCTGCTCACCCATCACCTCCTCTTTGAAGGTAAAAAGAGACCAAAATCCAGCAGAGCCAGGGGAGCAAGACCCCAGAACTCCATGACTTCACAAACCCAGCTTTTCTCCTGGGGTGACTGTGATGTCATGGCTGCTCCCCACCGTGCTGCCCCTGGGGGCCCGGGGGCCCCTAGTGTCCATTCTATCACCCAAGTACACCTGGGTGCACCCATCACCCCCTGCAGGCCCCACTCAGCCCACCTGCTTGGAATCAGGGTATCAACCAGGAGTTGCTTATGAAAACCACCTCCATGAAGTGACAGCACCGCCTGCAGGGCAGGGAACGGGCCTTTCATCTCCAAAGCTGAGGCCAGGCTTTGTCCACCGGTCCCAGCAGAGCAGCCCCGGCAGATGATCCGCTGCTTTCTTAGGTAATGGGTGGGCAGCTCTGGGGTGATGCTCTTCCTTCCCTCCTGCATCTCCTTAGCCTGGATCTGGGAGTAGGAGGCCATAGACCAATGAGCAGTGATCAGATTTAGTTTTGGCTTCAGCCCCGTTCCCTGCCTCTTCCTCTCCCTTCCCCTTGTCTCCTGTGTTGGACGTGACTACATGTGTGTGCACTTGTTGACTCATGCAGTGGGGGGGGGGGGGCAGGGAGGGGAGAGGGGTGCAGACGGGGGCCCTGCAGGGTGGGGTCTCCTTGCTCCCTCTCCTGGGTTTCCACTGTAAGCCAGGTTTGTGAAGGGATCTCCCCTCCAGAGTCCCCAGGTCCTGACCTCAGGCTCCCTCCCCCATTTGGGCAAATTCCCAGGAAGTAGTTTGGCAGAATGTATGTTGATGCTTGAAAATGTTGCTGCCCTTTGACCTAGGATTTCACTTGTAGAATTCTGCCCTGAGGAAATAATCAGAAACATCAAAAGGATGTCCATCCAAGTGTTGTTTATAATAGGAAGTCTCTGCAGCCCAATCTCTGGGAAATGGTTATTGGAATGGTTGTAGCGATTAGAAAATGATTCTGTGGAATTTTCGGTGATTTGAGAAAACATTTCCAAGTAAAGAGCACGGAACAGACTATATTGTAGATTCAATATAGTCTGGACTATGTTTAAAAATGCACAGAAAAAAATACCAAAAACGAAATACAGTGGTGACGTCTCCAGGGGTAGGATTATAGGAAAGTCCTGCTTCTTTATGCCTTCCTGGATTTTTTATGAAATCTCATTTTAAATTATATACATTACATAATTATAAATGTACAGAGAGTGACAAGGAGAACAAATATTAACAATCGGTAAATCTAGGAGGAGGATATATGGGTTTGATTATATTACTGCTGCAACTTTTCTCATAGATTTGAAAACTTGCTACGTGAACACCTGGGGGAGGGGTGCCAGGCCACCCCTGAGCTCTCCCTTGGGATGCTGGAAATAGAGCCAGTGTGACTGGACAATTTTACTTTTTTTCTGTTTTGGACAAATGGTCCTTAAATGTTGTGTGCTGGGAGCTGGCGTAATTGGGATTTGGGAACTCAGTTCGTATTACTCCCTTTATGAAGGAGGAAGCAAGAGTCCAGACCCCCAGGGGTCAAAGTGCTTTGCTCAGCAGACCCAGATCTGTGTGCGTGTGGCCCCTGGAGCCTCAGTGCTAATTCAGCATATTCTGTGCTGGGCCAGAGTACGCCGTGTGCAGCTCCCTGAAGCTCTTGCGTGGCTCTGTTAAGGCCAGGCCCTCCTCTACCCCATGCCTTGAATTCCAAGCTTCCACCTCTCCCCTCCATTCAGGAGCCTTGCTTAGCTTTATTTTTTTCCCCACTTTTCCTGTTTCTGTCCTCTCCTTCTCTCCTGACTCCTTTCTGTCAGCATTTAGGAGGTTTAAATGAGTCCCCTCCTTAAAACTATCGCCCCCTTCAGCCAACCCCCCAGCCCTTCTTTTCCCAGACAGCATCACTGACACTTTTACAACCTCCAAGACCTCGCAATCAGCCACCCCCCTCAGCTGAATCCAGGCTGGGCTCTGCCCTCTATCTTTCTACTATAATCACTTTCATTGGTCAGTAAGGTTAGCGTAAAGCTGTAGTAACAAATAAACCCCCAATTCCAGTGGCTTCATGAATCTGGCACCGCTGCTTCCCTCCTTTCAAGGGAGACTTAAGGGACATCTTTTAGTTCCTTGAAAGCTCTCTTTAGTTTCTTGTCTTGGAAACTTTTCTTCTGCTCTCCCCTCTGCTTGCAATGTTCTTTCTTGCCCTGCCCCTCCTTTCTGCCTTGCTTCCTTATACTCGCACTTCAGATGTCAGCTTAAATATCACTTTCCCCAGGATGTTTTCTCCAGCCCCCCAGAAAACACAAGTGCCCGTGTTACCTTCCTGAGACCACTGACCTTTGCTCTGACACTTGTCTGTCTTGATTATTGACCTGCTTCTTCAGGGAAGGACCATGTCTGTGTCATTCACACTATGGCCCCAGCATCTGCACACTGGTTGTCCAACTGACTACACATTAAAATCACCTGAGGAGCTTTAAAAACCCACAGGTCCATTGAATCCTAATCCCTCGGTGGACCCAGACATCAGTAGTATATTTTTAAAGCACCAAGAGAATTCTAATGCACAGACTTAAGAGTCACTGGCCTGCATTATGCTTAACACTCAACATTTTTTGGAATGGATAAATCCCTGGTAAGGGTATTTTCCTAGGTAACAACCTGGTCATTTTCTATTTCATGAAATTTCATATTTATTTTCAACCCAGCTTTATTTATGCACCTTACGTGGGGCAGGCTCAATGCCTGGGGAGTTTGTGATTATGCTCACTGTAAAGACAAGGAAAAGTTACTTCTGGTGAGGTGGGCACAAATAGACAGTAAAGGATTTCATAGTTAGGCCAGTGTGTATTTGTCTTTCTGCTCCAAACAATAGAAGCACAAAGAAACTGGGCTATACACAAAAGATAGTTCATTAGTTTCTGGATTTGAAAAAAAGTCAGAAATGGATCTGACTTCAAGTACAGCTAGATCCAGTCACTTGAATGATGTCACTAAGAATCTAGGGTGCACCCTTTTCTTGCGTCTCCTTTCTTGGAGTAGTCTTTCCCCAAGTGATGGCCATTTTCACCATCATATAGTGTTCTAATGATTTATTCTTCGTTACCCACATTTGGCACATATTTGTTTAAAATGCCAGGATTATCTGGCTGTTGTTTGCTGCTTTGAGCACAGGCTCCCAAGGTAGCCAGGTCTGGCTGTTCAGCCCCTGCAGTATCCACTCTGACAAGCCAAATTCCTTCCTGGATAAAGTTTGACACATTTGCATCCACAGAGGAGTTTCTGTGTCTCACCTCCAAGGCAATTGTGAGATAGGCTGCATAAACCCCAGGATGCTTTGGGCCTGGGGGTTTTATGTTGTTGTTTAAAAGCTAAAGAAGGGGGAACTGAGATGGTACCAGGCAATCAAGGCTCAAACACAGTTTTGATTCAGGATAGCCTTTGGAGGTGGCATTATAGTCCCATGTCACAAATAAGGAAACCGGGACTCAGAATGGTTGAGTCAGTTGCCCAAGATCACACAGCCAGTGAATTGAAGAACCAGAATTTGAGCCCAGATCTTTAGGTTCAGAGCCTGCGTTCTTTCCACTACCCCCTGGATGTTTTAATTTTCAGCATTAGGCTCTTGACACCTGCCTCAAATCCCTGCTAAAAATGTGAACACTGTTCAGAAGTTTTTCTAGCATGGACTCACTCCAAACTCCCTTAATTTTGTTTTGTCACGGCTGTGGGGCTCCCCCACTGGAAGACCAGGAGGTAGGACATGGCTGTGGAGAAGGCACAGGGGCGCCGCTGCCAGGGGTGGCCTCTGGTTTGCCAGGAGCATGACCCTCTCTAGCGCCTGCTTGGATTTCTCATCCTGCCTCTGAGACATCATCACAAACCTTTACATCCGTGAGCTTTACATTCTAGAACTCACTGTCACTGCAGCTGCTGCCTGAAGGAGTGTTTAAGAAAGGAGAACATTAACAGGGAGGAAATCCCGACTTTCTTGCAGATCTGTGGCTGATTGAAACTCACTGCCTGTTGAAGGGGTTTGTTCAGTCGCGAGGGCCACTTAGAAGAGTGACACCAGACCCTCGCCCTCCTTTCTATGACACAGTTATTTTCAGAAATAATCATGGAATGATCCTAGTAATAGCCAGAAAATATAGATAATAAAATGTTTCTTTTCTCAAACTCTGAATATATTATGCCATGACTTTTTTAAAAAATGAAAGTAAATATTATAGTGCAAAAAACAGGAAAAACATGCCACTCTTTATTACATCGTCGTGACATCTACCCGAGTTGTGAATCTTTGGTTGCAGTTCAGTGTGACGCTTTATTTCAATCCTTGCCTAGTGATTGCAAAGTGAATGTTAATAAAAGCGAGGCCTGTAAAAGTTGCCTGTAATTTTGCAACTACGAATGACAACCATTGAGCGACAGACTGTTAACCACGGGTTAATAATTGGGAAAGCAAAGGGAACACGTCTGCTTAGCTAATTAGGCTGGATGGGAGTCAGCAGGACCGGGGAGGTGGCCGCCTGCAGTCACAGCCTGCCAGGGCCGACCGTCGGGGGCAGGAGCACCCAGGTGGTGTGGAAACTGCATGTGCTGAGAACTTCCCCTCCAAAGAGGCCCTTCTATCCCCCAGAGACTGGGCAGCCCCTCCCAGATGCTGTCACGCTGCCTCCCCCCTCCACCAGCCTCCTCATTCTCTCATATAGACTTTGTGCTGCAGCAGCCTTTTCTCACGAGGAAGTACTGGCCAGGCCTCTTGGCAGCATCGTTACGTAACCTGCCGCTGCAGCTGGTCCAAGGATCGCCCTGGAGAGGCAGGCGAGGTGGACACACGGCCAGGGTTGGTTTGGTCGCCCGCCCCTCCCCACAGAGGCGGTGCAGGAGTTTGGACTGCAAGAATAAACAGCCCAGAGCCAAACCTTCAGGATGCGGCTCTTCAGCCTGTCAGTTCCCAGCAAGCAAGATGGTCACAGAGCCTACTGGCTCCTCCCTCCCCCGGCGGTGGGCCGGGGCTTTGACCGGCTCCCAGCCCTCAGTCTCACTGATCGAGGCTCCTCCAAAATGTCACCTCTCTTGACCACGTTCCGCCTCTGACCAGTGAGGCCCTCGGCCAGGGATGACCCCTGTGTCACCCCCTCCGGCCCAGAGGAAGGACTTTCACCCCTCCACGCCTACCAACCCTCATGTCTTCACTCAAGTTCACCTTTTCCCTGAAACCAACCTCTTGACCCCCATCTCCTTTCATTGCCCCTTTGTCTGCCCCACACCAGCGCCCAGAGTCACAGACTCGAGGGCAGCCAGTCTCTCTCCTGACGTGCAGCCTGGGGCTGTACTCATCTCTGCCTCCCCTCGCCAGCCAGGCCCTGAGACAGCAAGGGGCATGTCTCCCTGCCTTCACCCACCTGGAGCCCGCTCAGGCCAGGCACAGCCCACACAAGGAGGTGACCAGGCCTCTCTGCTCCGACATGTCCATGTTGCGCAGGATTCTCACCTGTACCTCCCTGGCCAGACTGACCATGTCCCAGGGCAGTGACCACGTCCCCTCCTTCTGAGTCCCTGGTGGGGGCTGGCTCGCCCTCCTCCTGATCTGCCCGCTGCCCTGGCCCCCGAGTTCTCCCCAGCTGCTCAGCCGGGGCTGGCCTGCTTCTGTCCTCTTGTGCCTGCCTGGCCCACTGTCCTGCCCACAGATCTCCAGGGGCCACCTCGGGCCTGGGGGCACATGTGCACATGCCTGGGCATGGCACACACACAGCCCTCAGCACGGCATCAATAATGCCTTTTATGCACAGAAAGCTGCTATAAACTTTATTTATTGCTCAGCGGACATGTCTGAATGAGCTCCCAGACCCACCTCCCAGCGCAGTGATTGGCGAGCCCGCCATTTAGGCACCCTCTTCTCTCGCTGTCTGTTAATAATAGATGCTTCCTGCAGCCCTAGCTTGGCAGCTTTGATTTAAAAGCAATCTTAACTGAAGAGACTAATGGATGGGACTGAATCTGTGCCTTTTAAGCACGAAGCACTGCTCTTAATTAACCGGATCCTATCCTTATGGTGGGAAAGGCCTTCGCCCAGTTGCATCATTAACAACCCACATCTGGACCACCCCCAAAGCTGGCTCCAGATTCAGGCTAATCCCAGGTGTGTTCCTGAGAGCCAGGAGGCTGGCCCAGCCCTGGGCGCCGCCTGAGCACACACAGCCGCCAGCCCACCTTCCCCCGCCTGGGAGAAGAGGCTTCTTCATCTCACTGTTAAGTGGAAAAGCGGCCCTCCCTCCCCTGAGCCATGCCCACTCCTTCCCCACAAGTTCGTGCAGAGTAGGGAGCCCGCTGGCCACCTGGCGAGGGGGGCAGGTCCCCCTCATTCACCTCCGCCCTCCGGCACGGACAAGGTGCGCTGAACCTCTTTCTTGATGCCCCGTTGTTGGATGGTGCAGAGACTGGGGCCATAGAAGGGCCAGAGCTTTGGGGAGAAGCCCCCTCCCACCTCCACCCACATCTCTTACCCCACCACCTTGGAAGCTGGGAGAGAAGGCTAGAGGGGATGTGGCCACACGTAGCACCGTGGACAGGGCAGCACTGTGGGCATGAGCAGAAAGGAAGGCTCCTCCCTAGAACAGAAAGCACTGGAGACAAAGCTGGCTCACACCAGGCTACCCACTGTACCGGCCAAGGCCTGCAGCACCACCCACGCCTCAGGATGGACTCGGGGCACATCCTGCCAGGGGTGCATGACGCCTGCTGCCAACAGGGGCGCCGTCCGAGTCCATTTCTTACCTTCCTTTCTGCAAACTGAGTTGTCTTTTAGGTGCTAGTCTCATGACTGAGCAGACGTATATATATTAAGTGCTTGTAGCGGGAGGAAGGCACAGAGCAGGTTCTCTATGATCCCAGCAGACGGGTGAAGGAGGAGTCCTGGAGCTCTTGGTGGCTTTTTCAGGCTTATTTGGGGATTTACCAGGTACATGGCAGGCAGGGGTGCCTGGGGGACCAGGAGGCTGGCAGGCCTCCCAGCCCCCAGCAAGTCTTTACTCTTTCTGGGCTCTCCGGCGTTCTCGCATGGTCTCTGCTTCTCTGCTGGTTCTGTTCTCTTCCTTCTGCTCTCTCTTTTGCTCTGCTGGCGTCCCCATGACGCTGCCCTTATAAGCCCAATCTTAGCCCAGGTGTATCCACCCACACATGTCCACACCCCACTCCAGGTGCCCACCATCAGGCATGCATTCAGGACCGCAGGGATCCATCATCAATCCTAATGGTGGGAGGGCAGAAAAGCCTGACAATTATTTACCCTACAGTGCTCTTTCCTGCTTGTTCCTACAATGGACTACCACCTTGGTAGCTTAAACCAACACCAAGGTTTTATCTTACCATTCTGGAAGTGTTGGAAGACCAACAGGTGTCACTGAGCTAGAATCAAGGTGTGGGCAGGTTGCGTTCCTTTCTAGAGGGTCTAGGGGGGAATATCTTTTCCTGCCTGTTCCAGCCCCAAGACCTGAGTGCATTTCCCGTCTCAGGGCCCCGCCCGTCTTCAGTCAGCTCTGTCTTTCTCACAACATTCTGCTCTGAGGTGGACTCTCCTACCTCCGTCTGCCACCTGTCAAGACCGTTGTGATTTCTTTCTTTATGCATACAAGAACTGGGGTACAGGCCAGAGGTACAGGGCATGAGAGGACTCACAGAGACAGAGTGGGGAACAGAACAGGCAGACTGACTGAAATACACTGCTGAGGGGAGCAGCGGGAGAGACAGGAGAGGTCTGCTTCGCCATGTGGGTTTCTCTCTGGCCAGCTGGGGATCAAACTCGTGCTGCAGAGGCTGTGGATTGCTTCATAGTGCGGTGCTTAACCCCTTGTGCCACCAGGGAGGCCCAGGACTGTTGTGATTTCTTTGGGCCCACCTGGCTAATCCAGGATCAGCTCTCCTGCCTCAAAGTTGCTCATTAGCAACCTTCAACCTCAATTCCCCTTTGCCTTGTGTGAGGCAATGTTGAAGCTTCCTGGGATCAGGACCTGGACATTTTTGTGAGACCGTTATTCTCTCTACCACATTAAATGCAAATGCATGTTTTCACTTAACAGAGAAAGATTTTATAAATAATTTTTAAAAGCAAGATCTGGAAAAGGTGGGATAAGTATCTAAATTAAGATACAAATAATCTGAGTCATATTTAGTCCTTAGTCCCCTGCACTTTTTAAACCAGATTCTTCTAAATAAACACAGCAAATCTGCACCCCTGTTGCAACATCTTATCTCATTTTGTATCTTTTTTTTTTTTCCGCCTTGAACAAATCTTCAAATCACTGGCCTGAGGGGTTTGGATTTCTTTGTCCCTTTGATATTGCTGATAAATGGACACTTCATGACTTCCTAGAAAATGTGCTCCAAACAGTAAGCCGAGGGAGAAAAAGAACATCACAGGGCTCTTTAATTATAAATGCTCTCTGCCATTACAGACGTGACTCTGCTCTTTCCCTTGGACTGAGGGATTCAAGTGTGGGTGGCGGGTCCTGAACTCACAGTCAGGATGTGGCTTCCCCCTGCGCCCTGGGGACCTGCTCCCAGAACAGGTGAGGCCACACCTGAGGACTCCCTGGGTTCGCACGCCCAGGTGGCCTCTCTCACCACGGAACAGCCCTGGTCTCTCATTTTTCCTCTGCAGAGAATGGTGTCGCCAGTGATGTATCCGCGGCCCTGGCGCGCGCCCTCTCTCATGCGCTCCCTCTCTCGTGCCTCTGTCCTAGAGTTAGTTGGAGACTCCAAGAGAGCAGAGGGTCCTAATGTCCTTGAAAAGACATGACAATCGCCTGTGTCCCACACCCTCTCTGTTCTTACGACAAAGGCGGATGTTCTAAGTTTGCAGGGAACTGCGTTTGTGCCTGCGGCACCACGAGCTTGGTGTGGCTTCCAGCCTAACCCTGCAGCAGCAGGACGGGGGAGCTGCGCCGGGAACTCTTGGGGATGAGTGCCCTTTCCTGCTCCCAGATGGACCTGATGTGTGTGAGCCTTCCCGTGAGCCGCACCTCCCTGGCCCCCCACACTCTCTGAGCTTTGGGAGGCCGGGGGGATGGTAGATACTGCCTGGCCACCGAGTCCTGCTTTTCCATCCCGTTCCTCTCTCCCGTGTAAAGACTGACATTCAGGGTTTCCCCTTGCCTGCCCCTCCAGCGTGCAGTGTTCTGTCATGGACCAAGCAGAATCTCCCTGCCTGTTGTTTCGAAGCTCTCTTTCACCAGCTCATTCTGCCTGCCCTGGCTGTTTCTGGACATCGGTGTTGTTCAGATCTTTCTGCTAGAAAATGGGGATTTTGTGACAGGGTCTGCCAGGCTCCAGCTGGAGACTACCTTGTCAAGCATAATTATTTTATCTAAGTAAGGGGGCATGGCTTGGGGGCTCCACGCTGGGTCATATTTGCATTTGCTTCTTCCGATGACAATAGAGAGATATTGAAGCTATTTTGCTAACCTCAATAGATGCAGAACTGTCTGGCTGCCCCTTTATCTAAAGAGCCTTCATTTTTATCTTCTGACATGGCTCCAGGCCTTCCTGAGTACAATGCTTTTTGGAAGTTAGGCTTTCTGGGGCGAGTGAGGCTGTCACACGCTGTAGTGTTCCTCACATCTCTGCTGCCCCAAATCTCTTTTGGAATAGGGTGGACATAAAATCCACAAGCAATCACAGCTCTCTGCAGGGTTTCGACGCGTCACCCCTTACTCATTGTATCTTAGAGACTCATGTGTGGCAGGCAGTGGGCCAGGACCTGGGGGGGCCCCTGTGGCGCTCCGCTCCAGTGTGTACCTGTAGGCTGCTCATCAGCCATTAGCAAGCCCCGGCCCAAGGTCTCATTCATTTCCTTCCTGTGTGCTCCCCTTTCTCATCCAGGGGGCCCCACTAGCCATGGCTTCAGTGACAGCCCTGGTGCTCCTGCCAGTAAGAATCCCCTGCACACACCTCACCCTAAACCACCTGTCTCTGTGGCTGATCACACCTTCGCATGTCGTGGCCACCTGTCCCGCCAGCCACTCCCGGGACGGCAGGCCCCTCGGGGTCTGTGAACAGAGCAGCAGCACACAGTGGGGCCAGCCTTGCTTGAAAAGGACATGCTTACCGGGCTGTTTTGCCAAAAGGTGAAAGTGGTGTGGTTTTTTTGCTTTTTATCAGAATATAAGTAATTCATGCTTATAAAACAGAATCATAAACAGAAATGGAGCCACTCACCGAAGAACCTTGATCCCCCTTCTGCAAAGAACACCCCTGTCCTCCATGTAGCCGTGAGGGCTTTTGTCTGCGCGCCTTCATAAACTGTCATTTTCTTGTTTATAAAAATTCTGCGCTTGTCTAAAATCCTTCTATCCACTTGGTGTGTTTGTCCACCCCCCCATCCCTCTTACAAAGCTCAGCCTCACACAGGGTGCTCCGGGACACGCTTTTGGCCCTGTCTCCAGGCATCACGGGACCAGGGATGACCTCACTGGGGGCACCATCTGCCCGGCCTGGCTGAGGCTGCATGGCGAGGACCCAGGGGGTACCACGTGTCCCTGGATCCAAAGCAGGTGGGGCTCTGTGCCCTGAGGAGCTGTTTAGTCTGAAAGTACAAACAGGAGCCAGAAAGGTCTTCCTAAAGTAAGGGGTGATGAGGTTTTCCTGGTAACAACCACAGCTGTGCGAACATAGCATTTATTGGGGGCCAGCAGTGGGCCCAAGCGCCTGACATATATCAACTCATTTAACCCCCACATTTTATAGACAAGCCCACGGCTGCTCTGAGAGGTTGAGAGCCTTGTTCAAGGTCACCCGGCTAGTAAGTGGCAGATCTGAGCAGCACCGGGCATTCTGGCCGGTGCTTGACACCCCCAGACTGTGCTGGGGCTCATCTGGCCCTGATGCCTCACATGGAAATGCCTGGGCACCTCTGTGGGAGGATCCAGTGACCTTGACCTGCGGTGGCATGTCTCACGTGTGCTCACAGACACTATTTATTTTCTGTCCCTCCGAGACTATGCTGAGTGAGGCCCTTCATTACTGGGGACAACTGCTGATTAGCCGTGCGCCCGCCGGCTGGGCCCTCTCCTGCGCGCCTTCCCGAGTATGTCCTGAGACGCAAAAAATAGAAATGAAAACATCTTCAAAGCTACCACCGCTCCGTGCTGGTTCTCCTCTGCCCTCCATGTTTCTATCTAATGAAATGTCACGGCAAAAGCCAGTTTCTAGTCATTCCTGGGGCCTTTCAACCTACCCTCCCTCGCTGCCCCGGGCGACCCCCTGACCCTCCCTGAGTCACCTGCACATCCCCTTTCTGGCCTGTTGCTTTGGCACCAGTGCAGGGAGGGAAGGGGAATAAGGACTCTCCAGCTCCTCTCTTCACGTCTGCCATGGCTCCCCCACTTCCCAGTAGGACCACTGCATCGGGATCTCCTGTCCCCAAGGGGTGGCCGACTGTCTCGCAGCTCTTCCTGCTGTCACCCCCTCCTCCAGGATAGAGACACAGCCCAAGGCCATCCCAACTCTGTCCCTGTAGGTTACATCTCCTCTGCCTCAAGCTCGGGCATCTTCTCCTTGCTCATAACTCATGTGTCCTGGCAACAGTAACTTTACATATGTCTGTCTAGTCTTTGGGAAGTGCTATTTCTCACGTGCATTTCTGCATGGTCCTCACACCACCTGTGGGACAGGGGCCATCCTGGCTCAGAGAGGGCAAGTGACTGGCTGAGCATCAGCCAATCATGGAATGGTGCCCCCTTAGCCTCAAGTCCAAGCTTGGAGCCCACGTCTTTCCACCCAAATCCATGGAGAGATCTGAGTGGGGGTGCTCAGGGAGATCTGGAGCCAGTGCCTGTGTTATAGGACAGGGAGAGGGTCAGCCCAAACCCCGCAAACCTGCCTATTCTACATGGGTTCTGCCATCCGCCGCATCAACACAAAACATAGGAGACTTTAATGGGAAGGAACTTTAATAAAACTAGGAAACAATACAGGTAAGGCAAAGAGTCTAGTTTCTAAATGAGGCATCCAGAGTTACCCGTCCCCTCGTGGGTAAAAGTCCATCCAAATGGGATTGGCCCAGAACAAGGCCCCAAAGCCTGCTACAAGTCTAAAGCATCTTCCAGTGGGGACCCACAGAAAAGGGTCACAAACAACCGGACAAGCCCGGAAGGAAAAGAGCAAAATCAACATCAAGATAAAAGCTGCCATGGTCACCTCCCCACGGGTCTCACCCACATCTGTGTCACCCAGTCCACGACCAAAAGACAAGCGCAGTTTCTTCACGTGTCTCTAGGCTCCATGCGCCTCCTCCAGGTCTCCTGGCTCCATCCTGCTTCCTTCCTCAGTCTCTCCTGCAGCTTCTCTTCTTCCTGCTCAGCTCCACCCTCCCTTGGGTGGGGCAGGGAACCTCCCCCTTTCCTGGGGACCACCCTGTTACACCTGCACCTCAGAAACCAAGGGCTCCGGGAGCCCAGCTATTCTTTCAACAAACAAGCCTGGGCTGGATGCATTCCATGAAAGGAGTGGGGCTTCAGCGGCCTCTCAGTGCCCCCATGGGGAAGACACAAATACGGCACCTCCAGGTCATGAGACCCTGCTTCATGGGAGACCCTCCGGGCTCACCATGGGCAGGATGGAGGGGCAGATGGGGGGTACCTCCCCAGCCCCTGCTGTGAGGACCAGGCTGTGCAAAGGGGCAGCCTAAGTGCAATCCATCAGTCCCGGGAATGGCTAACAGAGGAGCAGGTGCTTCTGAGAATCCATAGTGCACTTGGCAAGTGGCCCAAGGGTGCCTCTAAGAGGCCCTCCAGCAACCCAGGCACTCCTGAGGCAAGAATCTGACTACACCAAGGCCATTTCATCATCAGAAATGGCTTGTCCTTACGTCAGTGACATCATCCCTCCTGATTCTCTCTCCGGCTGACTTCCCATTCAAAGCTGAGCTGTCCAGCAAACCCCTGCACGCCAGACTGTCCCAGCTGAGCCACGATCCCTTGGTCCCTCTGAGCCTCAGTCTCCCCATACTGGCACAAAGGTGTGGTTGGGGTGGCTACCCCTACATTAGGACTTTGGCGAGGTCTCCAATGACCCACCCAGTGTCAGGCTGGGGGCTCGGACAGCAGCAGCAAAGCCCTGGGCCTCATCCATGCACCGAGTGGAGATAACAAGATAATAACATTCCCAATTCACATCGGTTGTGTGAACACTAAATGGGATAAAAATGCATACATTGTGCCCAGCTAGCAAAATGTTTATTCTTATTAGGGGAAGACCACAATGGCTAAAAAATAGAAGAGGGACTTTACAAACCCAGCACACGTTAGGTGTGATCTGGTGTTGGCTTGTGGCCCATTTACTGCCTGTTCTAGCTGACGGGCAATGGCCTCTTGCCGCAGCGCAAGAACCCATATCCGTGGACGACCGGCCAGAAGAGGGAGCACGCCGACCCGGCAGAGGACTCCGTGCACGAGCCTGGGATAATGGACACTATGTGGACTCGCAGAAGGGACGTCTCCTGTGTGGCATCACCAGAGCCGGGGCATCTTGCTTGCCTCCTTAGCTTTGCGTCTGACTTTGTAATAATGACTGTGGCTCACTGTCATTAAACTATAAATCTGTCCCCCCCCTTTCAGGATAAAGGGTGGTGTCATCGGCAGTTGCCCCCCACACCCTCCCCTGCACTGGTTTTCTTGACTTTGACATCGAAAGAGACTTCATACCCATTTGGTGCTCTGAGCTCAGGGGATTCGTCTCAAGGAGAAATAAAGGGGACCAGGGACACTGTTGGCCCCTGGGCAGGACGGGGCTCATTCGCCACCTCCCCAGCCCGTTTGGGTCACAGGACAGCACTGTCCTTGTTGGAAACTGACTGATCAGTGACTAACCCAAAGGGGGCTAAAGGGAAACTCATCTGAACACACGTGTCACGAGCACTATCTGGCTATACCAGCTGTTGACAAAGGAGAAGGAAAAGCAAAATAGAAACCTTGAGCTTCAAACCAGGATGGTCCCCTCAGACGTGATCTGGGTGTTTTAGGCGGGACGTTTGCCGGCTGCCGTCAGCTGTGACACAGCGTGTGCCCTCAGCGGCCCTGTCTCCCTCCCCAGAGCGACCGCCATTCATGCTTTCGTACAATTGTTGATTGTTCTCATTGGATGGGGTCCCAGAACTATTCTCACAACATAAGTCTTTCCTTTCTGTGGGTTTCTTTATCTTCTCTCTACTTAATTTGGCAGTTCTTCTTGAAATTTGGGCCTTTTGATGATTATTCAGATTTGGCTCTAGAACATTCTGTGGTACACTGTGATGGGACGGGACTGCGAGCTCACGCCCCAGAGCTCTTCTGAGGTTGGCCAGGCCATCACCCCTCCAGCGAGGCTTACCTCCTTGCAGGGTGCCACCTGTGGGCGCCAGAGGGAAGGGCTCCACCCAGCACAGAGGAGTTGGGGCTCTTCACAGCTGGCAGCTGGGATCAGCTGTGGGTGAAGCTTGGGCAGCATCAGAGTGGCAGCCAGCCGGCCCCAGGGCATGTTTATCTAAACCCTAGAGGCTCTTCCTCCTCCCACCCACTCTAGGTGCAGTTGGCTCCCTACTTCCTGAGTAGAGGGATTTCCTAATGACCCAGGGCCAGGAGACTTCACCCCTGCCCTTCCACTTTTTACCTTGATTAAAACAATTGGCCCATAAGCAATTAAATAAGTATAAATACAAAGAGAAAATTTTCAAGGAAACAAAAGCTTTCACACAATGGAGCCCAGTGCTGTCTTCCTAAGCTGGTATCCGCCATCGGGTGACTTAATTGTCACCATGGGGTTCACGAGGTCAAATTCTGGTGCCAGGTTGCCTGGGCTTTGAGCCCCAGTCCATTACTATGTGACCTTGGCGACTCACTCAACTTCTCTGTGCCTTAGTTTCCCCATCTGTAAAAGCAGGCACAATAATGGGCAGTTAGCTATAGGAATTAAATGAGCGGACTTCAGGCTTGAGATCTGGTTCCTGTCATTGCCAGGAATCCTGGGATCCCTCACAAAGGGACAAGAGCAGAGGAAAGAGGGGTGCAGGAGCCAAAAATAACCCTGGAGCCCGAAGTCCATTTTAAGGTTATTTTGGATTCTACCTCAGCTATCTGAGAGATCCTTTTAGGGTTTTTGTTTATTTAGTAACAGCTATATTGAGCTATGTCACATGCCATAAATTTCGCCCTCTTTTTTAAGATTTATTATATTTTTATGCATACAAGAGCTGGGGTACAGGCCAGAGGTTTAAGGGGATCCACCAGAGACAGAGTGGGGAGCAGAACGGGCAGACTGACTGAAACACACTGCTGAGGGGAGCAGCGGGCGAGACAGGAGAGGTCTGCCGCACCATGTGGATATCTCCCTGGCCGGGGCTCGAACTCGTGCTGCAGAGGCTGCGGACAGCTTCATAGATTGCGTCTTAACCCCTTGCGCCACCAGGGAGGCCCTAAATTCCGCCCTTTATCTCAAGCGCTTTCACCCGGTTCACCGCCCTGGCGCGGTCACAGCGGCGCACGGCCCCGCTACGCCCAGCCCGGGTGTGCCCGACGAGGGGCTGGGGGTGCCCGACGAGGGGCTGGGGGCGCCCGACGAGGGCTGGGGGCGCCCGACGAGGGGCTGGGGGCGCCCGACGAGGGGCTGGGGGCGCCCGACGAGGGGCTGGGGGCGCGCGCCTCCCTCGGGCGCGGCGGCGAATCCGCTGAGTCACGGCGGCCCCGGCCTGAGGCCTCGGGGGAGAAGCCGCGGCCGCGGCGCGGACCCTGGACCCGGCGTCTGCTGCCCCCTAGCGAGGGCCGCGGCTCTGGGGAACCCCGCCCGCGGCCCCCGCCCCTCCCCCAGGGCCGCTCCCCGGAGGAGAGGTGGGGTTCAGGCCCCAGAAACGGGTTTCGCGGCGTGGAGCGCGCGGGCTGTGCGCCCTGCGGGGCGCGGGGACCCCCACGGAGCCCGCGGGGCGGGGCGGGGCGGGGCTGCGGCGGGAGGCGGCGCTGGGCACCGCGGAGGGGGGGCACCTGCCCCGAGCTGAGTGACCCTCACGGCTGGCTGACCCCTCTGGACCTGCGCCCCGCCCGGGAAAGTGGCCGGTGACTCCTCGCAGGGGCTGGTGGCCTTACAGAGCGTCTCACTCTCGGTCGCTCCCTCTGCTCCCCTCCGCCCCCCCCCCAGCTGCCCCAGAGAAGCAGGCGCTGTTCATATTCCAAAAGGGCGCCCGCTGTGCACCCCTCCTTCCACAGCCTCCTTACTCTTTACCCGACACACTGCCATGAGCAAGAACTGGGTGTCCCGGTGGCGTGAAGCTGTGAGCAGTGGGGAGTTCAATCCCTGGTGCAGGGGCAGGAAGGACACTGAGCAGGTTTTCTGATCCAGCAGACGGGGTAAAGGAGGAGTCCTGGTCCTGGAGCCCTCAGTGGCTTTTGTTGGGATTTACCAGGTACATGGCAGGCAGGGGTGCTGGGGGGCGGGGAGGCTGGCAGGTCTCCCAGCCCCCAGCAAGTCTTCACTCTTCTGGGCTCTCCCGCGTTCTCTCTGCTTGTCTGCTCTCAGCTTCTCTGCTTCTTTCTCGGCTTCTGCTGCTCCTACTTCTCTGCTTCTCAGCTTTTGCTGGTGTCCCCGTGACGCCGCCCTTAAAAGCCCAGTCTCAGCCCAGGTGAATCCCATCTACCTAGGCCCACACCCTACGCCAGGTGCCCGCCATCAGGCATGCATTCGGGACCGCAGGGTTCTGTCATCTGCCCTACTGGTGGGAGGGCAGAAAAGCCTGATACTTTTTACTTTACCCTACACCTGGCCAAGGAGCCACCCACATGGCACGGCAGACCTCTCCTGACTCGCCCACTGCTCCCCTCAGCAGTGTACTTGAGTGTGTCTGCCTCTTCTGCTCCCCGCTGTCTCTGGTGACTCCTCTTACTCCACACCTCTGGCCTGTGCCCCAGTTCTACTATATAAAAATAATTTTTTTTTTTAAAAGGACTAGGAAGGTACCTGTGGGAGGGCTGGTCCTCACCTCCTCCAGGAGGAGGCCACCCCAGGTCAGCTGAAAGGTACAGACCCCTGGGGAATGGTGCAGAAGCAAAGCCTGGGGCCTTACCTTAGCAACTCCAGGGAGCAACTAATTGACTTTTGTAAGCAGAAACTTCTGGGGGTGGGGAGAACAATTGGAGGCTTTTGGAGGGAAAGGGGGTGTTCCAGGCCTCCTAGGAGGTGGTAGGCAAGTCCGTTAGCCTCTTGGGGCCCTTTACCTGCCTGGGGTTCGCATCACCTGGCAGCCTCACAGGTTTGTAGCGAGCCTGCAAGCTGATGTGTAGTGCTGGGAAGATGGCAGACATGCTCCCAGCAGAGAGCGGGGTCCCCTGCTGGTGCTCCCGAGCTCCCCTCTGGGCTGGCTGGGTGCCTGGGTTCCCTGCCCTCCTTCTGGACACCTCTGAGGGCAGCCTGGGATGACCAGAAGACAAAGGTGCCCCTTCAGGCCAGCTGCAGAGGGTTCATGAGTTCTGCTTGGCAGAAAGGTCACTCGCCTTGCACCCTGGGAAGGTGCTCTTCTTTGGGGGCGAAAGGAACCAAGGGTCTTGCCTCTATATCCCTGGACCCCTGAGAGTTTGCAGGGGGACCCGCCTTGGCAAAATGAGGAAAAAGTCCAAGATTGCTGGGGATCCCATGGGGCCCCTCCCACGACCCCTCCCCAACTGCCTCCTTTTTCTTCTTCCTCCCTAATTTTACCATTAAAAAAGTCCATATTGTTTTCCAAAGACCCTGGGTGTCCATCAGTGGAGGAAGCAAAATGTGATGTGTCCAGACAGTGGAATCTCGTTCAAGGAATGACCGCTGAGCCACAAGCTGCCATGCGGTGAACCAGGAAACACCATTAAGTGCATGAAAGTAGCCGAAGGCCACAGGTCACGTGGTCCCGCTTACTTGAAATAAGCAAAATAGGTAACTCCAGCGAGACGGAACCTGCACGGTTGGCAGGAAGGGGAGGGTGAGGGGTCAAGCTGCTTAAGAACAGGGTTTCTTTTTGGGGCGATGAAGATGCTCGGGACAAGGTAGAGATGATGGTTGTACCCCATGGTGAAATATTCTCTTTAAAATGGTTCATTTTCTGTTGTGTGAGTTTGAATTGTTTTTTTTTTTTTCAAGACTAGGTGGCAGCAGCTTTGATTTGATTCAGAGGTTCCTCCCCCCTACAGGTGTACCCCCTAACCCACCTGTGCCTCTGCCTTGCTCTCCGTCGCCTGTCTTTTCTGTTCCATCTCCCCCTCTCAACCTGCAGGCACTTTTCTCCGGGGCTCTGCCCATCGGCAGGTGGCACTGGGGCCGGGGCTGACTGCGCAGGGCAGACACTGTGAGCAGCTCCGCAAGCCCCTTCCCCTCCCGGCCTCAGGGGCTGGGGTACGCAATGACGGGAAAGACTGGAATCAGCTGGTTCTCGTTTTCTCTTGCCCACGGGTAGTACTTGTCCCTAAAAAATGGCCCATCTTAGTTTCCAGGTTGAAGTCAAATTTTGTGCCTCTCCTAAAATGTCTCGCTTACCTCCTCCCTCGCTGTCTGTAAGTCGCTGCCCGGGAAAACAGGAGGCGGGAAATCAAAGACAGGGACAGAGACAGGGAGAGGGGTTGTTTGGTTTAGAAGAGTAAGAGCACAGCGCAGCCATAGGAAAACCGCTCTCGGTGTGTTTATTTTCTTGTACCCGTCTCGCTTAGATTAGAGGGGTCCGTGGGGTGGTGCCCACGTCTAGTCTGGGCTGTGCATCCCCCTCAGAGCCATGTTTATTTTTGTGCTTCTCCGTCTGCTGTCTATGCGTGAAAGGGCCAGAAGAGCAGCACTGCCATTTCTTGCTGGTTTTTACAGTCTTTGTCCAGTTTTTCCAGAGAAATCATCTTTCTTGACTCTCAGGAAGAAGGCAAGGGGCTCAGGGGTGCAGAGCTGAGAGGGTAGGCCCTTGGCCCGGATCCCAGGGTCCCTGGCTCTTTCTCAGGCCTGCTAGAGCCTCCCACCCTCCTGCGACTGCCCCCCAGCCCCAGGTCAGAGAACACAGGCCTCTGGACCCACTTAGAATAAAATGTCAAGGCAGGAAGGAAGTGCAGGGTCTCCAAGGGACGTTGTGGATGAAAGTTGACAGAAGTGACTTGGCCACAGAGCTTCAGGGTGTGAGTTCGGGCAAGTGCCCCTTCCATACCCTCAAACTGTGCCTTAAGAGAGGGACAAGGAACATTTTGTGGTCCAGGATGGACATTGAATGCCCATCAGGACACAGGCGTTGTATCTTGGCATTGCCTCTTACTAGCTATGCGACCTCAGCAGGTCAGATTGCTCTTCTGTCAAATGGGAATCATGATATCTGTGGTGACGGTGATGGTGGTGGTGGTGATGGTGATGACACCTACCTCGTGAGGGTTCGGTGACATAGCAGTAAACAAACGCTCCTTCTTTGACAGGGGCTGGTGAGCGCCAAGTATGGACCCTGCCCTGGGGCTACAGCAGGACTTGTGTCCTGTAGTCAGTCAGTGGTTATCCTAGGACTAAGAAGAGTTACTTCATTTTATTCTCCAAGGACATCCTCCTTCTGGTTCTTTTTCCTGCTTTTGTCAAGAGGACAAAAGCTGGGGAACTTTCTTCACTTGGCCTGCAGCTACCAAAACATTAGCACAGGGACAGGTACCAACCATGTTGAAGAGACGGTGCCTGTGGGCATTTTGACCCACAAAGTCCCTGAACCCAACAGTATCTGCTCCCCTGGGGTTGGTATTGATCCTCCCTGTGGGTACCCCCATGCATCCCTTTCTTGGCCCCTAAGCAAGTACAGTTTATTTTTCATAGAGTAGTAATTTGTGTGTTTTTAAAATGACTTAATTTCCCCAGCGCACCCCATAATTCAGTTCAGCTTGCAATCTGAGTGTCTCACCACCTTTGTCCCTGCAGAGGCACTGGGAGTGGTGGGGAGGAGGGCGAGGAATCACTAGCCCCGTGAGCCCCACCACCCTGTTCCCTGCTCCCTGGAGCTGAGTGAGCAGCCTGGCATGTGATGGGTGCATGTTCCCCGGCCTCAGAGCAAGGGGTACTGCCCAAGCCCCAGGGGTGACCCTTAGTTCTCCTGCTCCGACTTGGAACCCAGGAAGCCTCTAAAAGCAAGCCGAAGAAAATCAGCATTAAATGAAAAAATCCACAGTAAGGCCATAGTGTGAGCAAAATGGTGAGACTTTATTTACAGATTTTGTTTTTTGAGAGCAAGAAGCAACACTGCAAAAGCCAAAAGCAGGAGTCTGCTAACTATGGCCCGTGGCCAAAGCTGGCCGTGCGCTAAGAATGGCTTAGGATAAAAACAAAAACAAAAGAAGAGTGATATTTCATCATCCATGAGAGTGACAGGAAATTCAAATTTTGGTTGTAAGTTTAACTGGAGCGTGACTGTTTTCCCGCCAGCGCAGAGCTGATGTCTCAGCCGAGACCGTAGCCACCGAGCCCAAAAGATTTACTCTCTGGCCCTTTACAGAAAATAATTGTTGACCTTGGCCCGAAGCTGAGTTGGAATTCTCTTTCCCTGAAGATTCATTTTTAAAAATCAATAAAAAAGTAAAACTTTAAAATTGTCATGGAGGTCAAAGAAGACAGTCAAGCACATTTTCTGAGATTAAGTGAATCACCACTTAATAAGGTGCAGTGGGGGGTGCTGGGATTCTCCTTTTGAGCAAGGACCTCATCAAATATAGCCCAGCTTTGGGGATCGACCACCTTCACCCCCCACCATGGTGTTGCCTTTGGTGATGTACCCACCTCTCGTTGCCCCAGCCATCCAGGCCCCCACCCTTAGTGTAATTCTGGGATCTTTCCGTGACCCCAACCCAATTTTGTCAGTCTTGTATTTTTTTTTAAAGATTTATTTATTTATGCATGTTAAGAGCTGGATACAGGCCAGACATGCGGGAGGGTGAGAGGATTCACCAGAGACAGAATGGGGAGCAGAACAGGCAGACTGACTGAGATACACTGCTGAGGGGAGCAGCGGGCTAGACAGGAGAGGTCTGCCTCTCCATGTGGGTAGCTCCCTGGCCGGCTGGGGATGGAACTCATGCTGCAGAGGCTGTGGATTGCTACATAGTGCAGTGCTTAACCCCTTGCGCCACCAGGGAGGCCCAAAATGAAATGTTTTTAATAAAGGTGAGGACCAAGTGTGATTGTTTAATGGGTGCCATTGAGCCAGAGCGGGTTCTCGCCTTTGGGGGGTGGAGGTGCAGGTTGCTCTTTGGCCCCAGAGCAACCGTAGGGATTTCTTAGCCCAGCCCTCTGAACAGCACACCTGAGATCCTAGGGGAATGGAGGCCACAGTCCAGGCCTCCAATGACCCTACCCCTGGGGACCCACCCACCGCAGAACTGGGGGAGAGGGTGTAAGGACACCCAGGTGCTGGTTCTGCTCCTCAGTTGCCTGTGATTAGATAGTGACATGAGTTCCCTGGGTCTTCTTTTCCTTACCAGGAGAGCCCTCTGCTGCCACCCCTCCCCTGCTGGGTCCTATCCCCTCCATAAAATAAGATCATCCCTGGTGGCACAAGGGGTTAAGTGCAGCGCTATGAAGCAATCCACAGCCTCTGCGGCACGAGTTTGATCCCTGGCCAGGGAACTGACCCACATGGCACAGCAGACCTCTCCTGTCTCACCCGCTGCTCCCCTCAGCAGTGTATTTCAGTCAGTCTGCCTGTTCTGTTCCCCTCTGTCTCTGGTGAATCCTCTCACCCCCTCACACCTCTGGCCTGTACCCCAGTTCTTGTATGCATAAATAAATAAATCTTTAAAAGAAAAAAAGATCAGATACTAGGCCACAGCGTTTAGAGCACCGGGCTTAAGAACCAGTTGGGCCTGCTGAACCTGCCTGCCCACCAGGTGGCTTGGAACAGGCAGCGGTGACATGGGCAAATTCAAAGTGCAGGTACATGTCAGTGCACTGGGCAGGCGCTCTCAGCCCGAAGATCTTGTGCGCCCAGGTGTTGGGGAGGGTGGCAAAGGTGAAGATACCTGCCATCACCTGGGGAGGTGGTCTCTGTCTCTCCCTGCCCCCCTGTACCCGCCCCCCACACCATCAATTCCCTCAGTTCTTCACCCCAACCTCATCCTCCCATCTTCCTTCCCCAGGTGGGCCTTGAACCAGGATGGCTGAGCCCCGCCAGGACTTCAACGCCGTGGAAGATGACGCTGGGATGTACGGGATGGGGGAGAGGAAAGATCTCCCCACCCAGGGTGGCTACACCCTGCTGCAGGACCACGCGGGTGACGCCGACCACGGCCTCAAAGGTGAGCCTCGGGGGCAAGGCCTGCTTGCTTTGGAAAGGCTGGCAGGGAGATTCACCTCCAGACTTTCAGAGGGTTTTAAATCCTTTGTTATGTTAGATCATCAGTAGAGTGAGGCCTCGCTCATTTGAATGGGCCAAGAAAACTCAGAATCAGGTTCTTGGAAGATGCACCAAAGAGGAACTTGCTGCCGAATGGAGTCGTGTGGCCAAGGCCGGGGGCCGGCCAGTCCAGTTAACACAGGGTCTTTGAGAGTCTTTAGCCACACCTGTGACCTAGGAACCAGCAGACACCATTAGCACGCAGGCCGGCTGGTTTTGAACACTGTTTTCCTCTCTTCCTCGCGTCTGGCCCCTATTTGGCAAGCGTTGGTTAGCGCTAAGATTCCTGTACCGACGAGCTCATCAGCGTCTACACATTCTATGGTACAGTCTTTGGTCAAAATGACTTGGCCGCCTCCTGTCCCCTTCCAAATGAATGTGTTTTCTGACCCCCGATTTCGGGGGCCCCTGGGGACCACGTAGAGCCCCTCTCCCAGTCCCTCAGGGCCCAGAGCACCCTCCCTGCCCTCCAGACCAGCTTCTAACGTGACACGTGGTCTACTTTTCTCTTTTCATCCTAAAAATAACAAAACCCTTTGCAGAGTGGGGTGGGGCAGTGGCTGGAAGGTGGAGCTCCCCATGGGAAGTGGCCTCTCTGGGGTCCAAGGATCCAGGAAGGCTCCCTGGAGGAGGCGGGTACCAGGAAGACCCTGGTCTGGGAAGCGTGAGGAGCCGCCCTCCCTCCCTTGCAGGGGTTTCAGGACTGTTGGGGCCTGGCTTTAGAGGCTCAGATCCGTCTGCTCACTAAGCAGGGGGACAGGTCAGAGTCCAAGGAGCTTCAGAATTAGATGGTGGTGCCCAGGTTGGGAGGAGGGGAAGGAAGGGGGGCTTGAGTCCCTGGGACCTCGGGCTGCCCAGCCGAAGCTCTGGGCAAGTGTTGGGGGGAATGCCCGCTCCGGCCAAGTCTTCCCACTCCAGCCCAACCTCCCCGCCAGACACCAGAGAGAAGTGCCTCTGACCTCGCCCAGGCCACAGTCTGGCTGCAGCCCGAGCCCCTGTGTCAGCTCAGCACAGAGGCAGCGCCTGGGAAACAGCTTCTCCCTGTGGTCCTCTCGGGCTCTTCCACTTTCTCTCCCACCAGCCACCAGGCCCCCCGTGGCCTCTCTGCCAGCAGTTAGCCACCCCCCTACCCCCGACGTTCTCCTGGTGCCCTCCCTGGCAGCTTGTACCACTGAGGGACTGGAGTCAAGGCCAGATTTTGCCTGTTTCTCCTATCAAGGCCCTAAGAGCTCAGTCTCCCAGGACTTAGGCCCACACATCGCTGCGTCTCCATCCAAGTGTCCAGATATGGGTGATTAGACACAGGGCCCCTTGCTTCAAGGGAGCTGCCTTCAAGGGAACTGCCTTCAAGTCACACGGGCATGTCTGCGGAGGCCTCCACCGCACGGGCTTCCCCGCCGGCGTCGCGGTGATGCTCACTGCAACCTGGGGAGGCAGGGGGTACTTTGCCCAGTTTGCAGGTGACAGAAGTTTCCTCTCCGAGACCCAGGCTGTGTCAGTGCTGCCAGATCAGAGCCGGGCTTCAGCCCCAGGGCCACTGCTTGGCCTCTCACTCCTTTAGCCCTTGGAACTTCGGTTATTTCTCTCTCATGGGTGGAGCCAACTTAGAACCCAGCACACTAAATCCTACACTTTTGAATCATACCAGTGCAGATGACACTGTGTTTAGGTAGCCTGGTGTAAAATGTAAGCTAAAAATATAGATTGTATGTTGTAACAAATGTCACATATAAGGTAAGATGTCAAGAACTGGGGAAACTGGGTGTGGGGTCTACCCCCTGTACTATTTTTGTAATTTTTCTGTAAATAAAAAAAATTTCTAGAATAAAAAGTTCACTTTTTTTAATGCCGGGGGAGAGGGAAACTATTTTTTTTTTAAAGATTTATTTATTTATACAAGAACTGGTACATGTCAGATGTGCGGGAGGGTGAGAGGATTCACCAGAGACAGAGCGGGGAGCAGAACAGGCAGAAGGACTGAAATACACTGCCGAGGGGAGCAGCGGGCGTGACAGGAGAGGTCTGCTGCGCCATGTGGGTAGCTCCCTGGCTGGCTGGGAATCAAACTGCGCTGCAGAGGCTGTAGACAGCTTCACAGTGCTGCGCTCAACCACCTGCACCACCAGGGAGGCCCAAGGGAAACTATTTTTACCTCTCTTACTTTTTGAAGGGGAAACTAAATTCAATTTGTAAAGTTAAGAAGTTTTCCAAGGTATCTATGGCTCAGGGTGGCGTATAGTATATTTGCTAAGACTGCTCCATTCTTTAATATGAAATGTGCTCAGAAGTTCTATGCTAAACCATATAGATCATACCTGTATATGGAGATTTTAAATTGCTGACCTTTTTTGTAAGTGCTGGGAAAGGAAAGCATTTGAGTCATTTGCTTCCCCAACGAATACACTTCCCTAGAAAGCAAGTGATACCTAAAAGGTTTTCATCATTCTCATCAAATTCTTTCTTGTTACTAAGGCTTCAGGATGAGCTGTTTCTAGGTGGGGAGTGAGGGATGTCGCGTGCAGAAGGTGTCACTTTACTAGCAGCATCTGAGATAAGTGACAAAGACTATTCTGAAGAATGACAAAAACCACATGAGGGATACCAGAACAAAGAGAGTCTAAGCAGATGCTGAAATGTGAAGGAGGTGCAGTCAAAGAGAGCCGCAAAGTGGGTGAAAGTCGATAACTCATCAAGTAATTCACCTTCGTGAATTAAAAGGTGTTAGAGGCTTAACTTGTATATTCCAGATGAGACTTTCAGAAGAGGCTTCGACCTCCTTCCTTCCCTCAAGAACCTGAACAAGGGCAGTGTCAGTGCTGAGCGGGGCTGGCAGGGGACAGGCTGGGAGGGTAGGGGTGGGGGGGCAGAAGGCATGTAGGTACCTTCATGCCCTTGTGCCCCTGGGCTCCGGCTGTGGGCTGCTTGACCTCACCAGCCTGCACAACCTTTCTCACCGTGTGTTTGCCAGTTCTGCAAACTCCAGGCCCAGCAGCTGGAAGCTGGTTTAGGATCCCCTCCTTGTCAGGATGGACGAGGCCTAGCTGGGTGTCCAGGGCTGGGATCTCAGCCAAGGGAGCGGGGTGTCTGATCTGGTAGTGCGTGGGACACCACCACTTGCCTTTTTTCATCTTGGCGTTCTGGTGGGTGCACAGAACCCAGATCCCATCTGAAAGCCGGTGCCAAGGCTGCCACCACCTGGTTGGAGTGCCCCCCAGGGCATCCCCGGCTTCAGGCCAGGAAAGGACAGGTTTCACGTAGGTAACGGCTGATGCTTCAGGTAGTGACTTGGGCTTGTTGGTCGGTGCTTGGAGACCTGTCTATGAACTGAGTCAAGTCAACAACCCAATATCCGGCTGGAGGGCACGGTGTCTGCCCCGAGCTGACTCCTTGTTGTAGCTTAGCTTCTGGATCTGCTGTTCGCTTGTCTGGAGAAGAGCCTCTGTCCATTGAGACCCACTAGCTGGCTAAAAGGGCTTCGCTCCTCTCACCCCTCAAGAGCCGCCTGCCCTGCTCTTGGCCTGATGACCAGTGCGGCGGCAGTGGAGTGGGGCCGGGCTGGGATTGTCCCCTTGTGGTTTTATTGTGCAGCTCTGTTCTGCCCTCTGGGTTTGGATTCACAGTGGGTGACTTCCGCTCCGACAGGCACTGCACAAGGTTCCTCCTGAGGTCGAAAGGGGCGTGGGGAGAGGCAGCCATTCTGAGGGGCTCATTGTGTATGTTCCAGAATCTCCCCTGCAGACCCCCGCCGATGATGGATCTGAGGAGCCGGGCTCTGAAACCTCTGATGCTAAGAGCACTCCGACAGCCGAAGGTGGGGCCCCCCCTCCACTCATTGCTTCATCCAAACAGCTCCCTCCATGCTTCCAGCCTGTGCTTAGCCCTGCTTGGAGCCCACATGCGCCACCCTTACCAGCTGCGCTGGCTGCCACCTCGCCCTCTGGCTGAGCGCTTCGCAGGACAGGGCTGGGCCCTGGGCCACTGGGGAGCCCAGCCCTGCCTCCATGCCTGCTCACTCGTGCCAGGTGTGAGCACCTTCATCCAGGTGTGAGCACCTTCATCCAGGTGTGAGCACCTTCATCCAGGTGTGAGCACCTTCATTGTGTGCGTGCTTTGAGGCGACCATCATTTGAGAGGCTGGGATCTGTGCAAAGCAGGGCCCAGACAGCTCCACCAGCCCCTGCTCCGTGTCGATTGTCCTCCCCAGACGCTTCTTTCTTGGCCCCCAGGTCCTGAGCAGACTGAGGGAAGAAGCAGGTCCATGCACATTTCCGTGATCACACAGAGAGGCTGGTCTTGGCTAAGTGTCCTTTGTCTTGCGTTCTGGGCTTAGCCTGGGCCTCTGGACTCTGACCATGGCAGTGTCCCAGCCCAACTTCTAACCTGTTCTCTCTAAATTATTATAAACTTCATGTACTTCCTGAAGTCTTCCTTGGTCCTGATTTGGACCACTCTCTCTCTTCCTTCCCATCTGAGTCAATCAAGACTGAGTTGAGGGACAGTAACAGAAATCCCAGCTAACTGTGGCAACACAGGAAGAGGTTTATTTGTCTTGCGTAATAAGATGTTTGAACTCAGGCAACAGCTCCCTGGTGTCATCAGTGTTCTGTCTTTATCTTCAGCCATCCTTAATGGTTCTATTGTGGCTTCATGGTTACAAAATGACTGCTGCACTTCCAGGCATCACATCTGCCTTCAGGGTAGCAATGCAAAGTGGCCAAAAGGCCCCTGAAACCAAATGTGTTCTTTTATTAGGAAAACAAGTGTTTCTGCACATCCCATCTTAGATCTCACTGGCCAGAACTGGCCATAAGAGAAGCTAAGACATCAAGCACTTTGCTGTTTCGTCTCCTTAGTAGGCGAAATCAAGGGCGAAGGGCATTGAGAATGGCTTTGAGCGGCCAGAGTGCCCTGTCCTCCCCTATCGTCCATCCTCCGGAGGAGGCTCCAGACTCCTGTCTCCTCACTCCCCCAGCCTCGCTCGTTACTTTGGCTGCTGTGTCACAGGGTGAGAACCTGGCCCCGCATCCCCCAGGCACCCGCCTTGGGATGAATCCATGAAGCGGCTGTGGTGTACCTGCCAAGGCTCAGTGTGATGGCGCAGCTCTGGAGGAGGTGGTGGGCGTGGCCCTTCCTCCAGACTCTTTGCCATCTTCCTTAGAGCTGGCTTTGCCAGACGTTTCCCACGGATCTTGTTAGGACAGTTTTGCAAGTTGCCTGCCACCCCCAAAATGTCTTGGAACCCTAAGGCCACATTGCACGCCAGCCTCCCGAATCGTGGTTCCCAGGCTTCATCGTCATCATTCTGGATTGATCTCCCAACCAAGTATTGCTGCACTCTGGGCCCTGTAGATGTGTGGGCCCAGGAGCTTCAGCCCTCAACCCACTGAGAAGGGGACCCTGCTGGGGCTGGGCTCCTCCAGGCCGCTCTGCCTACGCAGGAGACACCATAATTAAAATGGTCTCCATTTGACTTAACTGACTCAGGCTCTTGGAAATCTGTCAAAGCTGACAAGTCCCTATGTTCTGTCGGAGCAGCTGGGAGCTTGCCAGGGCACTGCCCAGGGAGGAATGTCGATCTGGAAGTGTTCGTCTTGATGAGACCGACAGCAGCTCCTGGTGCTGCTTCTCTGCCTTGGCCTCTGCTCTGAAGGTGGAGCCACCTGCAGGCCTTTGTCCAGCACCTGATTCTGGACGGGGACCGACCTGTCCATTGCCACCCATGGGACACCTTGCTTCTTAACCACAGGTCATGGACTCAGGGGACAGGGGTTAGAGCTGGAGGAACCATAGCGGTCACCAGAGCCCTGAGTGGCCACGATCCCAGTCCCAGTCTCCTCTCCCGCACTGCCTTGCAGCGAAGCGTCTGGGAACTGTCATCTGATATCCACGTATCTTCTTTAAAACACCGGGGCCATCCCCAGCACTCCCTGCGTGCACCGTCCCCGTGGGGGCTGTCCCTGGCTTTCCTGGCAGACAGCCTGGGTGTCTCCGGAGCCAGGGCCACTCAAGCAGAAGCCTAATGGCTTCCCAGGGAGCTGTCCGGCGGGAGCCCAGCCCTGGGCTCTGCTTTGTGGTGTTGCTTTTTTTTTCTTTTTTTTTTTTGCATGTGGCTGAGTCCCCTCTTGCCTCCCCTCCCCGCATTGCTCCCCACCAGAAGCAAAGGTGAGGGGCTCGGCACGGCTCATCTGCCCCCCTTAGGTGATTCTCGGTGGTTTCCAGACGTGACAGCACCCTTAGTGGATGAGGGAGCCCCCGGTGAGCAGGCGGCCACTCAGCCCCACACGGAGATCCCAGAAGGAACCACAGGTGAGGGTGGCCCAGGGCTGGGAGCCATCGACCCCGCAGTGCGGCTGAGCTGCCGGGGAGCGGGTGCGCGAGGGTGTGCTTGTCTCCCAGTGAGGCAGGGAGCTGGCGGATGGGCTCCTGGGAGTCTCAGGTTGCTCCCAGCTCGATGCCTTGATGCCCTGCTGCTTCTGGGCCGTCTGCCACCTCCCGGAGGGAGAAGACCTTCCGGAGTCCTCCTGGTTTCTCTCCCGTCCCGGTCAGCGCACCCAGAGCTCTCCGCGGGGCGCCGCGAGCAGGCTGACGGCCTACCCCTGCCCCTTTCACTCCTGAAATCAGTCCTCCTCCTGCTCAGACTCTGCCCAGCAACAGGGTCCCCTCCCTGGGAGGGGCCTGGTACCCTGGGGAGCACTGGAGTGGGCAGCAGGGTCCAGATCACTGACCCAGAGCTTTGGAGGACCTTAACTGGACAGTCCCTGAGTTCGGCAGCGCGACCTAGCGTCTATCTCTAGACCTCTTTCCAAACATCCTGCATAGGTCCGGCATGACGAGATGGTCCTCACGGATGATGGGGCGTGGCTTGGACTGGCCACTGGCCTGGGGCTACCAGAGCCACTTGTGAGCTGCCCAGCCCCGGGCCCTTAGGAAATAGCCAGTGCTGCCCCAAGTCCTTGCTGTCACGTCCATGTCCTGACACGGCTGAGGCAGAGACTCCAGGCGTTGTCATGGTGATTTGGGGCATGCAAGGACAGCAGAGGATCTGGACAGTCCAGACTGGGGCGATGCCCCAGGGGAGGTCGGGGGCGTCTTTCCTTCCTAAAGATGGCATTTCAGCAAGGCTGCAGCTTTTCTCGGGCTCCTTGTGTTAACAATGCGAGGCAGAGGCCAAGAGGCACCCTGGCTCCTTCCGTGCAGTCTCTGCTTTGGAAGCTGATCTTCTGAAGGGGCACGGGCGGGGGGCAACTCTCCAAGCCTGGCAGGCCTGGTCCTTGAGCAAGGTCCACTGAAGGCCATGGAGTGACTCGGGGAGATCACGGGCTCTGACTTTGCCTGCCGCTGTCCCTCTACACTTTGTTCAGTGGGGGAAGGAAGCTCTAGGACAGTTGGTCTTTGATCGCTCCTTGGTAATCACAAGCAGCCGCAGTCACAAAACACAGTCTGCAGATGCTAATGAGACTCAGGTCCCAGGTACCTCAAAGCTCACTTGGGTGGCAGCCCTGGCCTCTGGGGCTGGAGCTGGGGAGGGAGGGGTGGGCAAGTTCTTGCTGAATTGGCTCTGCTGGGACTGGCTTCATGCTCTGTAGGTGTTTAAAGTGACTCTGTCTGGGGGCCTTTTTGAATTCTTCTAGACACCCCCCATCCTAAATGGCCCCTGAAGTTCCCTTTCCTTAGCCCCTTGGAGCCTGAAAACCTGCCTCCAGCCTCACCTCTGCTGAGGGCGGCATGTTCCCGTCTGGAAACAGTCGAGGCCCCCCATGCTGCCGCTGTCCTGAGCCCCTGTCGCGTCCGTGGGAAATACGCAGGCGATCTTGCCCACACCAGCCGGGGGTACGCAGCCTGACCGCTGCCCCGTGCCTCTGCTCTCGGGGCCCCAGTGGGCCCACACCATCCCCCCTCCCCTGCCTTTCCCGGGGGTGTTCTGACGGCAGCCCCCCCAGACCCCTGACCTTGGTGCCAGGTGTCTCCAGCGGCACCTTGAACCCTTTCATTGGGGCTGAGATGGGAGGTGTTGCCACCCCTGGCCTGCAGGCCACTCTCTCCGAAGATACCTGCTCAGAGCTTCTCTCCCCTCCCCAGTTCAGACCCTCTGGCTTGGCTGGTTTGCTGTGTCTTGACGCTCCAGCGAAACGTCCCAAGTGAGGCCCTGCTGGAGTGCAGTGGCCACCCACAGTCAGACCCCCGTCTCGCTCTTGGGGGAGCAGGGGTCCTGGTGCCTCCAGTGTCCTGTCTCCAGGACCACACTGCGTCCCTCTGAGCCTTTCTTCCGTGATCTCGTCAGGAGCTCACATCACATCTCAGAGCTGGCCCTCGGGACTAGAAGGCCGCTGTCAGAGGACTTGGGTCTGTCCCCAAGACCTCACGGGAGCACAGTGTCGGCTTCGGGGACCCAGAGGATGTCCGGGCCCAGGACACGTGGGCCACTTCCCGTCCCCGCCCGCTAAGGCCACAGCTGTTCCCGGGGCAGCCACCAGGCTGGGTACTCACAAGGCCACATGCAGTGTCCAGCGCCCTGGGGGGTCTTCCTTTCCCTCCTGTGGCTCGGCAGCAGGCTGGGCGGCGGGTGGTGGTCACTTGGGATTCCTGTTTTCAGTGACGCGACTGAGTCATCTCAGGTCTAGGAGAAAAAGATGGCCCAGTGACCCCCTGTGTGTGGGCTTCTGTGGGGTGGTGGCCTCTCCGTCACTGTCCCTCAGGGCACGCCAGCCCTCTAGCCGGGAGGCCCCACAGGTCAATGCAGGGCTGCCTTGCCCAGGGGCTGCCGTCTCTGAACTCTGGCATCCATTGTCCTGTAACAAGCCCTGAGTTTTCAAGGTGCAAAAATTGGTGTTGTGTTCGCGAGCACTGATTTCATACTATTGGTGTGTCGGAAATCTCAGTTTTCTGTGTCGTTGTTGTTTTTTTAAGATTTATTTATTTATTTATACAAGAACCGGGGTACAGGCCAGATGCATGGGAGGATGAGAGGCCTCACCAGAGACAGAGTGGGGAACAGAACAGGCAGAGTGACTGAAATACACTGCTGAGGGGAGCAGCGGGGGCAACAGGAGAGGTCTGCGCACCATGTGGGACCCTCGCCAGCCGGCAGGGATCGAACAGGCGCTGCAGAGGCTGCAGACAGCTTCACAGCGCAGCGCTCAACCACCTGCGCCATCAGGGGAGGCCCTCAGTTTTCTGTGTTTGAGGTGAGCTGCAGCTCCCAAGCAAGACACCCTAAAAGCTATTCCCTGGCAGTGCTGGGCCCCACGGCTGAGGCTGCGCCTATTCTGAGCAGGTGGGCAAAGAGGTTTGCCCAGTAGTTTAGGGAAAAGAAACTGAACAGTGTTGGGGGCACCTGCCACATGCCAGCGGCTTAGCTGAACACAGATTCTCATACTAATCCACACTACCCTCCCATATGGCAAACCCTTATCATCCCTCAGGGTTTTGCCCTGAGGAAACTGAGGTTCAGAGAGGTTCACTAGATGGTGGCACCTGGTGTGACCCCCCCCAGCCTGACTCCACAACCCACAACCCACCCTCCCCTGCACCTCAGGAGCCCCCAGGGTGCTGCCTGGGGCTGGGGGTACAGGCTTGGCTTGGGGCAGTGGCTGAGCAGCAAACCGCTTCTCTGGCCTCACCATGCCATGTGTCTTTGTTGAGAGGGGCCCCAGCCTCTGCGGACAAGGCCGTTCCTGCTGCATCGTGTCGCCTGTGCAGTGTGTGGCGTTGTGGGGCTTGCTTAAGACCTGCGTCCCTCGGCGTCCCTGCAGTGACATTTGCAGAGAGCAGAGGAGCGCGCCCTCTGCGCTCGTGGCCAGAGAGTTGCCAGCCGAAGCCAGGAGCTCTGTTGCCAGCAAACAATAACTGTCTTTGCTTTTATCTTCTTCACTTCCGTATACGTACCCCAGCTGAAGAAGCGGGCATTGGAGACACCCCCAACCTGGAAGACCAAGCCGCTGGACATGTGACCCAAGGTCAGTGGGCTGGAGTGGCTACCAGACGGGGAAGGAGGGGGGAAGGTGGCTGTGCTAGGTGGTCTCGATGCTGAAAAGAGAACTTGGCTCTGAGCCCTAATTCATGGGTCCAGAAGATTTTCAGGAGTTGGTTCTTATCAAAGATGTGCTATTCAGATAGGGCATGAGCGTTAGCATTTTTTTTTTCCTAACACTATTTCTGAATTTCCTAAGGTGTCAGCAATCTGAAAGGAGCTGGCAGTGTCCAGCCTAGGGAGACAAGAGCAAATGCGCAAACTTCTTGCAGGGCGACCCGCTGCGGGCTGCGCTCCAGCCCATCCCAGAGCCCATGGCACCATCAGGCTCTTTCTTTTCAACTTTCTTCTGTGCAACCTTCAAACTATGATTTTTTTCCTCAAGTCATAACTTGTGTCCAAGAGAAGGGGCTTTCTGTACTCCTTTATTATGAATGTTTTAAGAACCTAAGGTTCTTTTTAAAGATTTATTTATTTATGCATACAAGAAGGCCAGAGGTATGGGGGATGAGAGGATTCACCAGAGACAGAGTGGGGAACAGAACAGGCAGATTGACAGAAATACATTACTGAGGGGAGCAGCAGGCGAATCAGGAGAGGTCTGCTGTGCCATGTGGGTAGCTCCCTGGCTTGGGATCGAACTTGTGCTGCAGGGGCTGCAGACAGCTTCATAGATTGTGTCTTAACCCCTTGTGCCACCAGGGAGGTCCAGAACCTAAGTTTTTTTTTAAGACATTTATTTATGCATACAAGAGCTGGAGTTTAGGCCAGCGGTACAGAAGGTGGGGTGAGAGGACTCACACTGCTGAGGGGAGTAGCAGGCAAGGCAGGAGAGGTCAGCTGTGCTATGTGGGTAGCTCCCTGGCCTGAGATTGAACTCGCGCTGCAGGGGCTGCTGATAGCTTCATAGTGCTGAGACTAAACCCCTTGCGCCACCAGGGAGGCCCAAGAACCTAAGCTTTTAAAATCCCAGAGATTCCTTCTCTTAGGAAGCGGGGCCCTCTGGGACAATATGAGCCGGGTGGTTTTCTGTCATTTGCTGCATAATTGAACTTGAGGGTCCACTGTATGATGTGGAAGCTTCTAGCTTGCCAGAGAGTTGGGAAAACATGCAGTTTTCTCCAGAAGGTGGTAGGGGACTTGTCCAATGTTTAGCTCCACCCTGCGGCCATCTGGCTGACTCTTGAGGCCTTTAGCCCCAAGACAGTGTCCCCTTGAGGGTATTTTGCGGCCCAACTCTACATTTCTGCTACTGGGGGATTTGCTGCCACCTAACAGGCTACTGCTTCCCATCTCACATGCACAGAGAGGCGTGTTTTCATTCTTAAACCTATAAAGAGCTGTGAGATATATTAGAAAGGATGCTCGATCTGAGCGGGGCCTCAGTCTCTGAGTGTTAAATAACTGGAACCCCAGCTCTTGTTTCTTTGAGGTCATGATCTCATCTTAGGTAAAATGAGAGCTCTTAATTTTTTATTTTTTATTTTTAAAGATTTATTTATTTATGCATACAAGAGCTGGGGTACAGGCCAGAGATGTGGGGGGTAAGAGGATTCACCAGAGACAGAGTGGGGAGCAGAACAGGCAGATCTACTGAAACACACTGCTGAGGGGAGCAGCGGGCGAGACAGGCGAGGTCTGCCGCACCATGTGGGTTGCTCCCTGGCTGGCCGGGGATCAAACTTGTGCTGCAGAGGCTAAGGATTTCTTCATAGTGCGGTGTTAACCCCTTGCGCCACCAGGGAGGCCCCAATTATTTATTTTTTAATTAGAACTTTTATAATCTCTGAGAATGATTCTTTCCATAAACAGAAGTGAAGTTGAGGGTTTTTTCTACAAACGTTCACTGCAGGCCTAAAACATCTCCCATGCAATGAAATGACCGGGACAAAGCTTCTCTGGCAACCTTACCATTACGTTAACTGTCTAACCTTTCCAGCCACACCCTAGAACCCTGTAGATCTAAAGGCGCTCACCAGGTAACAGCTGCAGTGGGAACTCGGCACCAAGCCTGTGGCTCCAGAGAGCTTCCTGCCTTGGCTGGGATGGCTGGTCCAAGCCCCAGTGAGACCCTGAAATCCAGACACCAGGTGATCCCAACACACTTAACATTCGCCCAAGCCCTGCAGTTTGTCTTATACAACAACCACCAGATTTCAGAAGAGCCATGAAAACACAAGCATAGTTATTCTCTCTCTTCCTCGCCCTTCCCTGTGGCAGCCTGTGCTCATGAAACACAGAAGGGGCCATGCTGGGAGTGGGGTGTGGGGTCCACAGCCCAGAGGCAGACTGTCTCCCGTGGGTATCCAGGCCTCCCAAGGGCGGAGGGACCCCTGAGACTATCACACTGCGTTTGCTGAGATACTGGTTTCCTTGGGCCTCCCAACACACCCCCCTCTGCCCCCGCCAACCATTGCTTCATTTAAATATTTACTGAATGCTCCAGAGAAAGAATTGCATTATGTAAAGTTCTACACACACACACACACACACACACACACACACACACACACACACACACATACTCTCTCTCTCTCTCTCTCTCTCTCTCTCTCTCTGGTCAACCATTCAATCATATATTGATGGCTTTACCTTTCAGGCTGGGGACCCTTGCTTCTTTTGTAATGGGGGCCTTTTAATATCTTGTAGTTTATCAGAGTGTGGTAACATCCCCGTCAAGAACAATTTCTGGGAAGCTCTGGAAGGAAAGCTTTATCTGGAAGGTGGTGGGGACGGCCTGTCCTGGTGTAAGGACCAGCAGCCGCCCTGCCTCTGCTCTGCCGAGCTGGTTGCTTGACAAGAAATCCTGGCATGAGGGCACCTTCCCCAGGCGTCTCCTGCAGGTGGCTGTTTCCTGAGTCTCTGGTGTTTGGGAGACGGGCCGCCCCTGCCTCCCAGAGGCACTGGGAGACCCTGTAGACGGCAGAAGAGAGCACGTGTCCCTGAATCCGTCACCCACGTGGGATTCACTTCTGCTCACCCGAGGTGTGGTCGGTGCAAAAGCACAAGATGGGCGAGGTCACGAGTCCAGGCGGCAGGAGGGTGGGAGGCAGAGGCCAGCCCTGCTGGGCCTCCCAGGACTGAGCCCCTGGCCGGCCATATGGGCTCGCTTGGGTCGGGGAGCCAGCCGGGCCTGGCTGCCCGTGTCAGCCCCATGCGTGTGTAGAACACACACTCTCCCGCCTTCTCCCCTCACCTGGTACCACCTCCCTCTCTTCCAAGCCCCTCGATCCTTTCATCCTTCGGGGTCTTTGGTTTTGTTTAGAGGAGACCTGTTGGGCCCAAGGGCATAACTTTCCTGTCCTGTAATGGGAAGTCAGACAGTCTAGGCGGAATTCACACCAATGAGCCAGGAAAACGAGGCGCCCTCTGTCCCCCGGTTGGTGTGGTGCTTGCGTGTCCAGGTGAAGGTGGGGTCCCCAGGGCCACAACGTCTTTGCAGCCCAGGCCACCTCAGCAGAAGGCCTGGCATGCTCCGTGACCCGGATCCGTGTGAGTCAGCTTCTGTGCAGGTCTCGGCAGGCTCCTCAAGGCTCAGGCCCCAGTGATGGTGAATGTGGATTGTCCACATGTCTCGGCACAGGCTGAAGGCAGGGTTGGCTTCTGAGCACCTGCTGGTTTCATTTGACAAAAAGGGGGGCAGGGAGTGTGAGAGAGGAGTGGGGATCCCTGCTGCACTCAAGCCAGGTCCACTCTGGAAGCCAGAAGGCCACAAGTGCCGGGGGAGAAGCTTCTGTGTCTGAGTGGACACACCGGCTCACTCTGAGCACACGGAGGAGCCTCCCTGGTGCCAGGTGGGCCTTGGAGGGCACCGGTCCAAGGCCCCTTTTCACAGAAGGGGAAGCTGAGGCCCTGATAGGGGAGCTGCTCACGCAGGGCCACCCAGTGAGGGGGTGACAGCTAGACTCAGTTGCAGCGAGAACGACAACGCCTTGTGCTCCTTATTCTGTGCTGGGGGGGCTTGCGAGGCCCGTTTCTGTCCTTTTCCTGTTTCAAGAGTGTGTTCCCCGCCTTGAGATCAGTGCCCCCTTGCTAACCCTTTGCCACCACTGCCTCTTCAAACCAGCGGAGCTGTGCGTTCCGGGTCCGCAGAGGGAGGCACCTGGGAGGACCCTGGCCAGTGACTCCAGCCCTCAGGTCCAGCCTGGACGTGGTGAAGTTTCTGGGGTTTCCCCGCTTCCTCTGGGGGAGAAAGGGCTGGAAGCCCCCTTTCTGCTGACCTCTCACCTTTCTCAGCAGCTAGCCAGCTGCCAACCACCCCCTCCGATAGGAGAGCCTCAGGAGTTCCCCCAGGAATGGGCACCAGAAAGAGGGGGTGAGGCCAAGGAGGGTCTGACCTCCCCTGAATATCTCCAAATGGACACTGAGAGCAGCAAGACTGCCCGGGAGAGCCTCCTCCAGGGCCCGGGGCTCCATAGAGAGGAGGCCGCAGATCTGAGGACCCTGGGTCTGGCCCACCAGCATGTGTCCGACCTCCCTGGGGCTCCCGTCCTGCCTGAAGGCCCCAGAGAGGCCTCCCACCGACCTTGGGGCACAGAACCCCAGGACGCAGAGGGAAGCCACCGCAGGGCTGAGCTGCCGGAACACCAGATTCTGCAAGACCTGCACCAGGAGGGGCTGACCCTGAAGGGGGACCAGGACAAGGAGAGGTTGGGGGACGAGGAAGTTGACGAAGACCGAGACATCGATGAGTCCTCACCCCAGGACTCGCCTCCCTCCCAAGTCTCCCCAAGTCTTCAGAGCCCCCCAGCCCAAGGTGGGATGCCCTCCCAGACAGTTCCCAGGGAGGCCACAGAGGCTACCCTAGTCCCAGAGCCGGAAGGACCAGGGGCAGAGCCCACCGCCGAAGAGCAGGAAGCGCCCCCCGAGTTCGAGTTCCACGTGGAAATCAAAGCTAACATACAAAGGGATCTGAAGGAGTCAGCACCTTTGGAGGAGGATTTGGAAGGGGATGCACTTCCGGGGACACCCAGAGAGGAGCAGGAGCCCCAGGGCCTCTCTGTGGGAGAGGACTCAAAAAAGACTGACCTTCCGAAATGGCCTGACAAGCAGCCTGCAGCTGGTCTGCCAGGGAAGCCCGTCAGCCGGGTCCCTCAACTCAAAGGTCTGTGACGAGCTCCCTGGCTCCTTCCTGGCAACCTCGTGTGCCACCCAGGCTGCGGGCACTGCCGCCGAGCTCGGCCCCTCCTTGACTCCTGCTGCTTCGGGGGTCCCGGGACAGCCTCTACACCGACCCCTGGACTCTGCCGCTCACGCCTCCCCTCCCGCCCAGGCGCTGGCAGCACCTGCCCCCCATGCTTGCCGGCCGCCCCGCATGTCACAACACCCCACCCAGTGCTTTCTTTCCTGACATTCCTCCCACCTCTTATTTATCCACCACAGCCCACCCGCCACAGGGGGTTGGCGTGCCGCACTGCAGAGAGGATGACAGCTGCTCCCATTTTGAGGGCTTGTTGTGCACCTAAATGCATTGTGTAGAGCCCCCTCACCTCCCACCTGGGCACAACTGGTCCCACTTGGCCCAGGAGGAAACTGAGACTCAGAGAGGCAGAGTAAGCTGCCCAGGGTCACACAGTCATGATGAGCCAGGTTCAGGGTCCAGGTAGCCCTGCTCCTCCCTGTACACCACAGTCCTTCCAGAAGAGTCTGCAGTGTGCCCTCCTGGCCAAGACACACAGGGCACATGCCTGCCGTCTGGTCTTGTCAGTGGACACACGCAGAGCCCTTGGAGGTGATCAAGAACCCACACAGGGTCTCTGGCCACACAGGCCAAGCCACCGCCTGCCTGTGGCAGAAGAGAGTGGGCAGAAGCAACATCTTTCTCTTCTAGGCACCTTCTCCGCCTCCGCAGAGCCCGGGTGGCCCTGAGCTGGGACTGCAGGGGTCTCGGTCTGGGACCCTCTGGAGCCCTTGGGGACAGGACCACAGCAGTCTGTCAGCGAGTCCCCAAGTTCTGAGGTCTCTGCGTCCTGCCAGGGAGAGGGCAGTTTACATCCCAGAGGAGCCCACGGGGCCACACATGGGCACATTCTTGAATTTAGGGCCCTCAGCGTTTTTGAATTATTTACGAGGTGCAGAGATTGATGCTATTTAAACTGTGAGATGCAAACATGAGCTCATTTTTTATTAGATGTTATTCGTCAAGAAAACTTTGAAATATTATAAATAAAGGAACCTGCATTTAAAATTTAACTGGCAAAAATAAATCCTTCTGTCCTATTTTTAAATATCCTAAATTCCATGTGAGGGGCCAGGTAACTATGACTTGGTGTACATCGCAGTGTTTCTTGAACTTTGAAGACTGATGTATTGAATCAGTATTTATTGAATTTGAATACAGATTTATTCAAATACCGAGTTTGAATACTTTATCAAATCTTGCCCCACTGCATGTCCAGGGAGTTCCATGGTCCAGTAAGTGAGGGTTAAAAATAAAACAGCCCAAAGAAAGTTAAACAGGGTTTGCTGCTGCAGGACTTATCAGGGCCTTTAATCATCTAACGTGACCCTCTGGGGTCAGTGTGTATTTCCCAAATTTATTTGCTCCCCCCTCAATGTCTCCTGAAAGAAGGCTTGTTCAGTTGTACCCTGACTTGGGAAATGCTGATCTAGCCAATGCTTTTGTGGTGACATGGATAATGGGGATTGATTTGGGCCAAGACAGTCAGGTTTGCTTGGGCTCCCAGTTAAAAATGCAGGTTCTTGGACCCCTCCCTAGGCTTACAGTCTGGCCCCGGGCACCTGTATTTTAGCAACATCTGCAGATGATTCCATTGCACGGTAAAGTCTGGAACCTCTGGGTTAGATGGTCAGTGGCAGTCACCCAAGATGTCGTGTGTCCAGCAGCCATGAGGAGCTCCATCGCCCAGGGACAGGGGAATACGATACTGAAACCAAAGATGAAGGTGTACAACCTGCTTTCAGCCGTTAGTGTCAACAGGAGGACAGGAAGAGTTAGAGGAGCCGCTGGCAGGTAGACCAGCTGCCCAGATCCATTTCCCCAAAGGAGTCTGGTCCTCCAGACAAAACCTGTCAAAGGCTTGCTCCTCAGATCCAGATGTTAGCAGAGGGATGTTTGATGGTAACTAGTTTGTGGCTAATTTGGGGGAATGGCATATAATCCCCTGGGGATTATTTGGGTGATATGAGAAGACCCCCAGGCTGGGTCAGAAGGGGATGGTCGTGAAGGAGGGATGGGCTCATCAGAGAGTAGCTGGGCTGTGGCCACAGCCCCATTAGTGAGGGCCGGCTCTGGATGGACAGCTCGACCCCCTGCTCCTGGGCAACAGCATGCGAGCAGGGGCTCTGCAAGGGTGGCTGGCTGCACCACCTCTCTGTCACACCCTGGGGCTTGCCAATGCCACCCCCTCCTTGAAGTGGGGTTGGCCCCAGCTGGGGGAGGCCACCCTGGGAAGGGAGGGAACCTGAGGTGGTGGGACCTGCATCACCTCTCCTGACCGCCCTGGACCAGTCGGTGCCCAGAACAGTTTCTGCTGTGCCCCCTCCGCATGCCCCCAACCCCAGCCAGCCCTTGCCTCTCTCTCCGGGGTCCTCCCAGCAATGACCCAGCGTGCTGTGTTGATACTAACAACGTGACCCCAAACATATTCAAGGGGAAAGAAAACAGCCTGGGTCTCCACCAAGGCCAGCTGAACTAACGTGCTGACCCGGGAGAAACGAGCGTCACGGCACTGGGCTCTGGGAGCTGTGATGTGGGGGTAACGCACGTTCTCCTTTTGTGTCTTGCCAGCTCGCATGGTCAGTAAAAGCAAGGATGGGACTGGAAACGATGACAAAAAGCATAAGGTAAGCTGTCGAAACCACCAACTCCCTGCCACAGGTCACGTCTATGCAGCAGCCAGCACTGAGTGTTCATGTGTAAAGTCGGGGGCAGTTGTCACAGAACAGCTGTCGCGGAGAGTGCTGCGTATTTTTATGCAAACTCTAAAAAGTCCAGCGTTTCTCTGCCTTGAGGCTTATGCCAGGGAGGGGGAGCGAGCAGGTTAGTGAATTAATGTTCCTAATTGCAGTATCGTGATTAGAGCTTAAATGAGCCGGCCACGGTAATTAAAGGTATGTTTGAATTTTTTACAATAAACTTGAATGTTGCCCATCTTACACTTCCCACTACACACCTGCGCTCAGCAAACACACACACATACACACACATACACACACACACACACTTAAGATATATAGAAAACACCATTTACTTAGTGGGCAGAGGAAGCGTTGACCTTTGAAATGATCTCCAATATAGGGTGAGGGGTTCTGGAAAGGTGCTAGAGGCAGATGGTAAAGGAACCCCAAATGAGGGTTGGCAAGACAGGGGTGGGAAAGGCATTTCCAGGAGTAGGAATAGCACAAGCCAAGACCAGCAGAAGGGGTGAGTGCGTCCTGAGCACTCGGGCGGGTTGGCATGGCTGCTGCAGAGCTCCGGGTGGTGGAGGCTGACGGGAGGAGAAGTGGGGGAACTCGCTGCACCCCCATCTGCTAAGTGGATGAATATGGCTATGGTACAGGAGACACACACTGTTAGCATGTGACTGAGAGGACCCAGGGACCCCAAACTGTTGAGGGGTGCACCCTCTCAATGGGGGTCAGCCATCTGCCACGCTGAGGCTAAGGAAGCATACTCTTCGTGTGAAAGATCTTCAGTAGAATTAGTGCCCATAGAGAAGAAAGGCTACTATTCCTAATAATAGCTTCCCAATAAATCCCCCAAATTACCCATCCCCTTGTGGGCAAAAGCCCAGCCAAACAGGGTGGAGCTGAAGCAGGGGCCCTGGGTCCTGAAAGCTTCCCACAAGTCCAAGGAGTCCTTGGTGGGGAACCGCACAACAGGGGTTTAGGCAGTCCCAGAGAGCGGGGAGCAAAGGAGAGACCCCAGATTCAAAAGGACCAGGTAACCCCCATGAAATCAAGACAACGCCGCATGGTCTTGGCCAAGGAGCAGGAGCAGCCTCCTCACGGTCTCTCACAAGTGCCTCTGTGCATCTCTCTGTGCACACTCCCTCCCGGCGGTGCCAGGGCGCTAGTCAGGCCACAGGAGCAAGGGCGTGGGCCCTCCTGCCTTCCGCACTGTGCAGTCCACTCAGCTCTGCTCCTAGCTCCCAGGGGGCCCTCTCAGGAAGCCCACATCACAGCACGCAGGACTCCAATCCCAGGTGGCTGCCATAAATGGTGGTGGGGAGATGGGGCCCATTCTGTGCTCCCACCTCTGCAGTGCTCCTCCCCTCTCTGGAGCTGCACCCTCTTCCAGCCTTACCAAAGCAGCATTTGACCAGTGCTGCTGTCAGTCTTCAGAAACCAACCCAAGGAGCAGCAGAGGAAGCAGCTGTGGGCCCAGTGCTGCCTAGGATGCCATGCCCAGCCCTCCAGGTGTTTCTCCCCGCCACGGCCCCACATAGTCACGCCCTTTCACGACTTTGCGTCCTGGAACGTGCCTCTGTGACCGCACAGCAATGCTTTTCGAAAACCCTACTGTGGCCCCTAGACAAGACCTGCTTTTCTTAAAGGAATCTAAGATGCCCAATATAAACCCTGCCTGAAGCATCAGGTCTCGACAGTAATGGAGCCCTGAAGGGTTACCAGATGCAGAACAGAGCCCTAGGAGGGGGCAGCCTGCACTGCCGGCCGCTCCCCAAATTGCCTGCCCTGTAAGAAGCCGGTATCACTGTCCCAAGATGTTGGGGAGGGAGCCGAGGGGACTGCTGGAGCCTGGGGGGGCTCTGCCCTCGTAGCAAGCAGGAATTGTTTACCAGTCACGATGCCCACTTAGGGCCCCCCGCCCCAGACTCACCCAAGCATGAACTCACTCATTCACACACAGGGAACAACGTCCCTGGCCTGCAGATGCTCTCAGTCTCACAGTAAAGGGTCAGATCTCTCAGGAACCTCAGCCAGGCAGCGGGTGCTGCTGTGGAAGGGGCTTTCCTTCCTTGCCACACCCCAGGCATCTCAGCCTGCACCCCTTCCCCTTGCACCCTGCCCCTTCCTTGGACCATCCTGACCACCACTGGCCAAAGAAAGGGCTTTGGCCTTTTCAGTGGGAAATCCAAAGGCCGGGGGCAAACACCCCAAGAAGTCTGAGGAGGCCTCCAGCTGGGCCCCTCTTCTGGAGCCCCACCCTGCAACGCCCCTGGCCTGGCTCTCAGTTTCACCCCTGGGGGCGTGGCCTGCCCCCCCCCAGCCCACCTGTCCCCTGGGGCCTAGCTTTCTGGTCAGAGACCCCCAGAGGCAGTCAGGACAAACCACTCAGCACCCACTGGAGGACTCAAGGGGCAGCTCCCTTTGGGGGGATCATCCAGCTCCCCAGGCCCCCCATCCTACCCAGCCTGTTTCCTTAGGTGGGATGCCTTGGCCAGATTAGGATTCATGTCACCAGAAAGCACGTGTGCGTGCCTATGTGGTGTCAGAATCTCTGTAAGATGCAGGGCAGGCGCGAGCCCGGTTCCAGCAAGTATGATTCTGTGGGGTGGTTAGAAAAAGACCCAGGGTGAGCAGGCCCGAGCGCCCCACTTGGAATTGAGCAGAAAGTGGGGGTACTTCTGACCCATGTCAAGTGGGGGATGTTTTGGGGGAACATTCCAAGAATTGAATACTTTAGCGGTCTCCGCTGACGTTACGGGCACAAAACACCTTTAAACCAGTGGTCTCCAAAGTAGACACAGGGAGAGCCAGCCTGTGGGCCGGACAAAGACCATTCTAGAACTTCCAACCCTCTGTCTTTCAAAAGCTGTGTAAATTTGGTGATGTGCCTTGTGTGTTGTGATCGCGGCGTCGGTGTTACCGATCGGCAACCACAGGGACATCGGGGTGCGTGGTCACTTTCTGTTCTTGAGGACGCGATGCTGGTGAGGGTCCAGGATCCTATTTGAAGATCACTGTTTTAAGCCATTACCTGCGTAGTTATTTTTGGTTACTGTCCTTTTCGGTTTGTTCTGCTCCCCATGTGCTGACTTTTATTTTGATTTTATTTATGTTTATGTTTAAGACATCCACACCTTCCTCTGCTAAAACCCTGAGAAATAGGCCCTGCCTTAGCCCCAAACGCCCCACTCCTGGTAGCTCAGACCCTTTGATCAAACCCTCCAGCCCTGCCGTGTGCCCAGAGCCATCCTCCACTCCTAAACACGGGTCTTCTGTCACACCCCGAACCGGCAGTACTGGAGCAGAGCAGATGAAGCTCAAGGTAAGGAACCACCTTTGACAAGGAATCAGGCTGTGCTGGCGTGGTTTTCAAATGCGTGCTTTTCGCCTCGGAGACCTTCAGATCAGCTCTTAGCTGGAAGCAGTTAAAATCCCAATGGAAGTGGGGAGACGGGGGCGCACTGCCATCCTTCTCTGCCTCCGCCTCCCCGAGTCCAGCTAGAGCAGCTCCTGAGGCGCCCAGTGGGACCCTGGTTTGAAAACCACCACTCTAGTTGGGACCCTCTGGTGACAGGGAGCGCCTCCTGGTGCCCTCACTATGGCTGGATGGCATCACTCTCCGGCAGTGCCCACCCTCCCGTTCACTCCCTCCCGAGCCACCTCGTAGGCCTTGGAAAATGCCGGTGTCGCTGGAGCCTGTGTTATGTGCCAAGGTCACCTGCTGGGGAGCCAAAACCTGCAACCACCCCATGGCAGCCTTGCTGAGCTCGTGCTCATGACCTTTGACTGGTCTGTTGACCGATGCTGGTATTGACCCCTCCCAGGCTCTTCGTGCACATCAGGAATTACTGAAACCTAAGATTGTTTGGGAGAAAACAAAAAGACCACCTCTGGCTTCACTGACACCCTCAGCCAGGCTCAACAAGCAGTGCCCCGGGGCCACTGATCACAGAGACCCTAAGGGGGCCTCCCTGGTGGCACAGGGGTTAAAGTCACAGCACTATGAAGCTATCAGCAGCTACTGCAGTACAAGTTCGATCCCCAGCCAGGGAGCAACCCACATGGCGCAGCAGACCTCTCCTGTCTCGCTTGATGCTCCCCTCAGCAGTGTATTTCAGGCAGCCTGCCTGTTGTGCTCCTCTCTGTCTCTGGTGAATCCTCTTGCCCCCCACACTCTAGCCTGCACCCCAGTTCTTGTATTGTATGCATAAATAAATAAAATAAATCTTAAAAAAAAAAAACAAAACCAAACAGAAGGTCTATTAGAGTCACAGATCAGAGAGCCTCTCAGGAGAGCCAGGAGTGGGTGTCTGCTACTGGCGGACACAGTGGGTCACAAGCCCCACTGTCTGAGAAGCGACGTTGCCTTTTTAGAAAGGACCTGGGCACCATAGCAGTGAATGGCACACAGTCCTCCAGGAGGCGGCAGCAGGCAGGGTGCCAGTGTCTGGGTGGGGCTGTGGGTTTGTGCCCAGCAGACCCTGGTGCTTGTGGAAGATGCTGTCATGTCTGAGACTCGCCGGGCTCAGCCGCACTGTGAGCTGGCGGTGACGCTGGGCCAGGAACTTCTCCCACTCATAAAAATAAAAACCACTCTCGGCGCTTCCATTTGCAGGGGTCGGATAATAAAACCGGATCGAAGATCGCCACACCCCGGGGAGCGGCCCCTCCAGGCCAGAAAGGCCCAGCCAACGCCACCAGGATTCCAGCGAAAACCACACCCAGCCCCAAGACCCCACCGGGCACAGGTGAGCGGCTCTGGCATCCAGGCTGGCACAGCCCCTGGCTCTGAAGGCCCCTGAAGGCCTCTGAAAGCACCGGCAGCTGATGGACGCCTGTGGCTTACGAGAATCCTGTGTCTGTTTTCTCTGTAGCCCTCTGGGCAATTCTCTGAGGTAGATACAGACTCCCCACTTTTTCTCAGTGGAGGAAGGGAGACGGAGTTTGCAACACTGGGTGTAGCCAGCTCGTTCAAAGCATGAGAAAAATGCATGTTGAATAAGGAGCAGGAAAGAAGCTTCTCGGAGCTTCTCTCACCCGAAGTCCAGGGCCCCTGGGGGAGTTCTCAGTCCCCAAATGAGACGCGTGTGCTGAGCTCAAGGACACACGGATAAAACCCCAGGGTCTTAGTGGAACAGGTGCCCGCAGTGCCTGTCTCATGGGCTCCTGTGAGCAGAATCAGTCGGTTATGAGCCCTGGACACAAGGCCTCAGCCGAGTGACTTTGCTTCCACAGTGCTGATGAAGAGCCGTCCTCCTCTGTGGGAGGCAGGCCCAGCCAGGCCCAGCTCCCCATCCCACTGTCCCCAGCTCTTCCCTCATCTCACTGCCCCGGCCACCTGCCTGGCCACCGGGTTTATCCCGCACTCCTGGGCCTGTGGCCTGGGCTGGCTCTGTGGTGCTGGGGGGCTGGTGTCTCTGCTGCTTGTGGCCTGAGGTGTCGGCTCAGACAGGCGTTGGCCGTTAGCGGGTCCACCTTGGGGCAGCGCCGGTAAGGACAACTCTCTAAAGCCAGGTGGGCTAGAAGTGTTTCTCCTCCCGCGCAACAACACACATGACGTGAGCAGAATCATGACTGGATTCGATATATGACCCTTGACATCACACCGAGTGACTGGCCCCCTCACGCGCCCAGAGGCGGGGCTGGAAACAGCCTGCGTGCTCCTCGCGCGCACCTGCCCTGGAGAGGCAGTGGACAGACACCCCCACCTCCCCCCAGGTGGGCTGCTAACGGAGCCCTGGTCCCTGCACCCATGGCCTCGGCTGACGGCCAGCACAGCTGGGCTGAGGAGCTCGTGAAGGGCCCACGTGAGCTTGGTCCTAATGAGACTTGTGTGGGTTTTTCTTTTTAAGCCACCAAGCAAGTGCAGAGGAAGCCGCCCCCCTCGGGGGCCAAGTCGGAGAGAGGTAATTCTGAGCCTGCTCGGCCTGGGGCCCTCTGTGTATGCGGCTTACGTGTGCAGAGCAGGCCCTGCTGTGACACTCACACCCCGCGCCGGGCCCGCAGCAGGCGGGGGCAGCTGCCCGCCTGTCTTGAGCGTGGTTTGTGCGGACGTGTCCATCTGCTGGACCTTGCTAACCCCGCGTGTTCTCATTAACTTCAGGCGGCCCTTGGCATGGGGAGCATGTGCCTGAGCTCTCCTTGGGTGCTGGAGGTTTGGACTGTTCTGGACCAAGTGTGTGTGTGAAATCCCCGCCAGCCCTTACTACATGCATCCGCACACCTGTGGGCTGTCTGCTCCCCCCCTTCTCCAGCTGAGTGCACAAGCTCAGGTCGGTTAAGTGACCTGCCTGCGGCCGCTCGGCAAAAAATGGTGCAGAAAGTGTCAGGCCCCCACCCAGCACAGCTGCTGAGCCTGGAGGCAGAGACCCAGCTCCGGTTTCCTTATGTGGAAAAGGGAAAAGGCCACAGCTCTCCTGTTGCCACTGTCGGGTGCCCAGGCATGGTGCTGTGCCCCTCTGGGCCCCGCAGGCAAACAGTGCACCAAGCTTCAGAGAGATGATAAGAGGGAAAAGTCAAAAGCGAGTTTAGTAATGACGCGTCCACCTCCTGTGACCCAGTCACTTGCTAAGTGGAGTCAGCGGCCGCCTTAAACAGCTTAGCTAAGACAGGGGAGCCAGGGGACAGCGGGGGGGGGGGGGGGGGGGGGGGTAGTGAGGCCTCCGCAGGGAAGGCGCGGTAAGCAGGTACGCAGCTTGAAGCTCTGCCTTCTCCAGGAAAGACGAGATTAAGTCTTCCCAGCACAGCGACAGCGACGCCCTTACAGAGAAGCTGCCCCACCCGGCCTTCAGAGCCCCTCCCAGGAAACTAACCGTTTGCCAAAGACCTATTTTCGGGTGGCAGGTTTTTGCTCCCCTACACCACAGAGCTGAGTCATTTTAGGAATACCCGACAGGCACCGAAATTCAACCCCTGAAAGCATCTGCTTATCACTGGCTTGTTCTCCCTGTGGCCAGAGAAGTGGCTCCTTGGCTGCTCGGCCCTTTGAGCACAGGCTGGGGTCCTGATGGTTACAGACAGATCCTGGTGGGGCCTGGCGGCCAGAGGCTCGGAAGCCCACCACAGAGCTCAGCCGCCCTCAGAGCTGCAGCCGGGCCCGGATCGCCCGGCCTGGCATCCCGCCCAGCAGCTCTCAGAGCTGAGTCTGCTCAAGAATCCCCAGGGAGCTTGGGACAAGCCAGCCTGGCTGCCCCCACTGCACAGATTTTGAATGATCACTTCTGGCTGGGCCCCAGGCCCCTGCATCTTCCTCCCCCGCGCCCCCATACTCTGGACATCCTGATGCAGGATCTCAGGGCCACACCCTGGAAACACTGACCCAGCAGGTAGACAGAACAGCGCGCGACCACAGCGTGATGAGAGCAGGAACGGGAGGAGGCCCTGAGAAGGGAGGGGCTGAGTCTGAGGGTGACCGGCCCTGGAGGGGGGGGGGGGGGCACTGTTTGGGCTGGGCAAAGGGTGTTCTTAGGGAGGGCTTGGTGGCATGAGGCTTGTTGAGAGGGGCGGGTGATGCAGGTGCTGCAGAGGAGTCCAGAGGGGGCAGGGCTCCCCTAGAAAAGGCCTTGAACTTGCCTAAACTCTGAAGGGCCTCGCCCATCCAGCCAGGTGCCGGCTGTGTCCTGACACTGCATCGTCCCTTTTAGGGAAAAGGCCATGTAGACTCGCCCTGGAGTTTCACAAAACAAGTTTGCAGAGTCTCCCACTTGGCCTCACTGCAGGCTTTGTAATTATTTGTTTCTGAGTTGAGGCCCTGAGCTCAGAGAGGGTGAGTGACTTGTCTGAGACCGCACAGCTACTTGGAGCCCGTCTCTTGAACCCCAGGCCGAGGGCAGAGTTGGGCCCCCTCTGGAAGGGGGTTCTGGGCGGTCCTCGATGATCACGCTGTTGCTGAGCGTCTCGGCTCCTGGAGGGCTGGGAAGCGGGGTGTGTCACTAGGCACCACCTCAAGGGCCGCGGCCTGCTGCTGTAGCTGAACTTCCAACCGGCGCCCACCTGCCTAATGGCCTCTGAGTCTGGGCGTGGGCCCTCAGGACAGGCAGCCCCCACACCCCCCATCCTGGCCTCACTCCCTCCTTCCTCTCCAGGCGAATCTGGGAAGTCGGGGGATCGCAGCGGCTACAGCAGCCCCGGGTCTCCAGGCACTCCTGGCAGCCGCTCCCGCACGCCCTCCCTGCCCACCCCGCCCACCCGGGAGCCCAAGAAGGTGGCGGTGGTCCGCACGCCCCCCAAGTCGCCGTCTTCAGCCAAGAGCCGCCTGCAGACCGCCCCTGTGCCCATGCCAGACCTGAAGAACGTCAGGTCCAAGATCGGCTCCACTGAAAACCTGAAGCACCAGCCCGGCGGCGGCAAGGTAAGGCGGGCGAGGCGGGCCTGCAGGCTGGCGCGGGCGGCCACAGGACGGCAGGAGGCGTGGGGGCTATGGCAGGGCGGCGGCGGGTGGGCCTGGCTCCCACCGCTCACACAGCAGACTCGGGGCGTCTTCCGAGGACAGATGGTCTGGGGTGACGGTTCACGTGTCCATGAGGCTGTGGGTGCCTGCTCAGGGGAGACAGTCTTGTTCTTTTCTCCCCCGTTTCTGCCCTTGCTGAAGGGACAGGATCTCGGATTCCAGGGCGGGGCTGCACGACCTGGGGCCAGAGGTTCTGGTCCCCGGTGTTCAGAAGACGCCAGTCGAGCAGCCGGTGGGCGTCTCTGGTATTGACCCGACATTTGTTTGGGTGAAGTTTCTCTCTGTTCCTCAATTCTGGGAACACTCAGGGAAGCCCTGAGTGTTCTTCCACTTTGAACAACTGATTCTTGCCGGGGTGAGTGTGTGCTTGGGAAATCTTCGGGTCTCCTAAAAGTGGAGAGACATGAGCTTCCAAGGGCTTGAGGTGGAGACCGGGCCGCCCCAGGCCCTTCCCCCCTCTTGTCCCTGGTCCCCCGTATTCATGTTCCCCGGGCCGACTTGCACCACAGGCTGCGTCTGAGGCAACAGAAATGTGTTTCCTCATAGTTGTGCAGATAGAAGTCCAAGTTCAAGGGGCTGGTTTCTCCAGAGGCCTCCCCGAGGCCCGCAGCTGGCCACCTTCCCTCCAGTGTCTCTGTCCCACCGGCCTTTCTGATAATGCTGTTGGATCAGGCCCACCCCAGGGGCCTCATCTCCACTAAATGACCTATTTCAAGACCCTGTCTCCAAATATACTTCCATGCTGAGCTCCAGGGGGCTGGGAATACAGCACACGAATTTAGGGGGACCCCATTCAGCCCCAGACAGCCTTCCTGACCAGTGCTAGGGTGGGGGATGGAGAAAGAAGAGGCGCCCTGGATGGAGGCGGGATGCAGAGGAGTGAGACTCCACTCTCCAGCCCACAGCCTGTGGGCGTCCGGGCTGGCCGTCGCCAGGGCAAGGAGCCTCCTGGAGAGCTGGGGCTTCACGGAGTCCTGAGCACCTTTTCCCTTCCATCTGCCGGGCTGGGCGCCACATGGGGTCGCTGCTCTAGGACCCGTCACCGTGGAGGGAGCACCTGGGGGCTAGAGCACCAGGTCCCGGGGTCACTGGGGCTGGACCCTGGGGGCTGGACAGGGGCCGCGTCTGCTTCCCTGGTGTGCAGATCTCCTTCCCAAGGGACCCCGGGCAGCTGCACTGGGCACTGAGGGGGCTTGAGCCGACCCCTCGGTGAAGCCTGGGGCACCAAGGCGCCCCCAGGGGGAGGGCCTCGGGTGTTCCCCACCAGGGAACCGGGAGTCCCGGGGGGCCCTGCTCTCATCGCCAGCAGGACTCCTTGCTCCCCTTCTGAAAAGTGAAAACCAACCCCCTGCAGCCAGATCTGCACCACTGAGAAGACAGCCCTGAGCCCGGGCACCCGCAGGGCAGGGGAGCCAGCTCTGGCAGCAGCTCCCGCCACAGCCCGACCCCCAGGGAAGGGGACAGAGGGGTCCACAAAGTCCCCTTTGGGGGCGGGACCGCACTCCAGGCTTGAGCGCAGAGTGGAGGGCGAGGGAGGAGCCCAGGGGCCCTCTCCAGAAGGGTCAGAGGAGAAAGGGTGACTTTCCCGGGACTTCTGAGGAGGAGGAGTGGAGTGTGGCTGTGGAGGAGAAACTCTGTCCCTTAAGGTCCAGGGAAAACCTGGAAAGTTGAGACAAAGGAAGCCTCTGGGGCAGCAAGGACAGGCCAAGGGAAGATGAAAAGAGGAAGGGAAAGGAAGAAGATTTGTGAAGCGTCCCAGCCTCCTGCGCCTGGACGGGGCCTCCCCACCTCCTCCAGATCTGCAGGCCCCCAGCCGCCCTGGTGCCACCCGCCAGCCAGCACCCTGCCGGTGGGGCCGCCTAAGGGGCCGCACCCCAGAACCACACCAGGGAAGGGCAAGCGGGAGACACAGGCTTGTCAACCTCAGAGACTGGGAGCCTCCCCAGATAATACCCCTTATTGGCTCTGCGTCTCTTTTCTGCCTCGCGCTTTTCTGTTCCACGATTTTCTGCACAGAACACGTGCTGCTTGAAGAGGCAGAGTGACGTCACTTTCAGAGGCGCATGCAGGTCGTCCTTGACCATAGTCAGAGGACTAATGGGGTCCACCAGGGTGGGGGGGCCAGAGCTCAGCTGACTTTCAGAGCAAAACAGAGCCAGGGCTGGCTGGGCGCGGCCCGCTGGAGCACGCCGGGTCCCACGAGACGTAAGGGGCGCTGAGCACTGATGGAGCGGCGGGGACGGCTGCACCCGGGGCATGGCTTCTCATCCCCCAGGAGCATGGAGAAGAAAGCGGGTAGGGAAGGAAGGGGGTCGCCTGCAGAGAGCCTCAGGTATGGCTGAGAGCTTGGGCGTCCCCATCAGATTTGAATGGGGGCGGGGGGAGGCAGAACCGGCGCAGCAGCCCCTCTGTGTGGTCTGTGGAGAGCACTTAGGGAGGCACGTAGGCAGGACACCATCCTGGGTGAATGAGCACACCTGGGCGCGAGGCTGCCTGGTCAAGAGGACTGGGCGGGGCGGGTTCTCTGGGCTGCTAAGGGTGAGAACGGATGGGCAGGGTCATTGCCAGAAAGGGGCAAAGGGATGGTGAGGCTGGCTCTGACCAGATGGGGTTACAGTCACTACCTCTGAGGATGTCCAGGCCAGTAGCCAGGATGCCAGGACCAGCAGGATAGAACCTACCAGCAACTGCAGGCTTCCAAAACCTTGGGCTGCAATACCCCAGATGGCCATGAGATGGCGACGGAACCCCATAAACCTCTGTCTCCATCCTGGAGAAAGTTACCCCTACAATTATATTGCCTTGATTAGCAAAGTCCCAGTTGTCATTATTAAAAGCACACATGTATGTAGAGCATATACGTGGAGTAAATACAATGAATCTGTACCTGAGGTAGTTCGCCCGGCGTCCTGGGTGAAGGCCGGGATTCAGGGGGCCCAGCGCTGAGAGGTCATGCCCTACAGTGGGGGGTTGGGGAGGAGCCAGCCTGGGCTCCTCTGGCCACCTCTGGGTCAGTATCTGAGACCCTCTGTGCATCTCTCCTCGTAAATGGCATCTGTGTTTCTGGGGAAAAAAAAAAAACAAACACATGTAAAGTGGATCATTTTAAAGGAAATTGGCGTTGTCACTGTTTAAAAAGGAAGTTAATCATTCAAAGGTGAGTCCCTAGTTATTCGATCTCTTCCTTGTCTGCTTGACGTGGCAGGATTAGATAAGTTTCCTGTGTCCGTTTTCAGGCTCTTAGGCTTGGAGGCTCGCTGTGGGTGTCCAGGGCTCAGGTGAGCCCTGCTAGGGCATCCCAGCTTCCCGTCCTCAGCCCAAGGTTGCAAATGAGAAAGTGGCCTCTGCAGGCCGACCGTGAATGCAGGCCTCCCAGGGGCAGCCTGGGCCTCTCTGCCAGCCTGGGAGATGGGGGAGGGCGACACTATCAGTAGCACCTGCAGACCGGAACCCAACAGAAACCGGAAGCCAGGTCAAGGCGCTGTGAGGGGGTGGGGTGGCTTTGGTTCTCTGGAAAATGGATTAAAGCCACGTGGAGCCAGCCTCAGCCCAGCCCAGCCCAGCCCCTCTTCCAGGGTCAAGCCCTGACCACAGGAATCTGTCCCTTGACTCAATGTTCCCTGGAGCTTAAAAACACTGTTCTCTCCTCTGATGAGTATTTTCAGTGTCTTTTCAAAGCTGAAACACGTTACTCTGAGAAACTGTTCCAGGATTCCAATTTTGTTACACCAGCCATTACACCATTACCTCTTTTTCTCTTTTCTGCAAATCTAAACATTCTGTGAAGGGTGTTGATGCAGTCTGTCGACCAGCAGTGACTCAGGTGTGCTGTGTGACATCTTCAGGGCTACTGCCAGATATGAGGCACCTGTGTTTCTGAAAAAACCATGTAGAGCACCCTGCCTTTTTTGTGGGATTGGAACAAGAAAAAGCCACATGGAAAAGTCATTGCTGTTACTGTATTTATGTGTGTTGTAGATCTTGTTCATTATTTAATACCTCGCGATTCATCAGTAGAGAAAAACAGGGTTATCTCCCTTGAAAAACCCAAATGTTTTCTTGTCAGATAAGGACAGTTGAGACTTACCATTTCCCTTTCTTGCCTTGGCTTCCAGGAAGCAGTTTTGTAATTGGGACTCCTGATGACCTCCCCTCCTTTTTACCATTATTTTGTAAAGTTTGTTTTATTATCATGTATTTTCTAGTTCTTTGAGAACACAGGCAATCTTGCCTCTGAGACTTATCCAGGGAGAAGTTATGAATACACAAAGATCCCCAAAGGAGGGTTCAGGTGGTGTATAGGACAGGGAGAGGGGCAGCCCAAACCCCGCAAACCTGCCTATTCTAAATAGGTTTTGCCATCCGCCGCATCAGTACAAAACATATGAGATTTTAATGAAAAGGAACATCAGTACAATTAGTAAACAGTACAGGAAAGGCAAAGAGTCTAGTTTTTAAATGAAGCACCCAAAGTTACCCGTCCCCTCATGGGTAAAACTCCATCCATATGGGATCAGCCCAGAACAAGGCCCCAAAGCCTGCCCCAAGTCTAAAGCATCTTCCAGTGGGGACCCACAGAAAAGGGTCAGAAACCACCAGACAAGCCCGGAAGGAAAAGAGCAAAATCAACATCAAGATAAAAGCTGCCATTGTCACCTCCCCACGGGCCTCACCCACGTCTGTGTCACCCAGTCCACGACCAAAAGACAAGCGCAGTTTCTTCACGTGTTTCTTGGCTCCATGCGCCTCCTCCAGGGCTCCTCCTGGCTCCATCCTTCTTCCTTCCTTCCTCAGTCTCCTCTGCATCCTCTTCTCTTCCTGCTCAGCTCCACCCTCCCTTGGGTGGGGCAGGGAACCTGGAACCTCCCCCTTTCCTGGGGACCACCCTGTTACAGGGGACTCCCTAAAGTCCACAGGTGATATGAATTGATTCCATGACATGATGTGAAAAGCTGGTGCAACAACACACCTGAAGAGGCAGAGACTCCAAACCCCAAATCACATACTGTTTTGTAAACCAATGTTCCTTTCCTCCATACACAGTAATGCAATCCAAAAAGAAAGAGAATCTGCTAAGGGTGACAGCAGCTACTTGGGAGAAAGCGGGGTCCCCCTCCTCCCAGGGAGCCTGGGCTGAGGTGACTCCCCGCTGGCAGGAGAGGACAGCAGTGTTTGCCAAGAGAGTTGTTTTTGTTTGACTTGAGAACAGCTCAGGTGAAACTGTTGTCACACAGGTAGCTGTGGCCACGGAAACGCCCAAATCTAGGCTTTTGTGGGGGTGGCCGCCCTGCTTTGAGCAGTGATGTGGGTTCCCGGCAGGAGCCCCAGGGGGAAGCAGGGCACCTGGGGGAGTCCCCACCGGAGTGCTTAACAACTCAGGCAGGACAAGAACCGAAAGCAGGTGCACAGAGAGAAATAACAATTTTTAAAAGGGGAATGAGAAGAGAGAGAGATGAACTGATGCACATGTCCTACCAGGAACCCGTCGAGACACCAGGGTGCAAGCTGAAAATAAGGAGAGCGAGTCGACTCCAGGTGCACAGAGTTATAACCCCAACAAGGCTGCTTACCTGCTCCCAGTCCCGGGGCCCTTGGGGAAGTCAGGAGCACGGCATGCTGGGAGTTGTAGTTCCCACATGCAGAGCCCTTCCCTGCACGTGGGGGTGACTTCTGTAAAAATCTTCAAGGGGTGGAATTCAGGCATCCCTGATCAGCTGCTGGGAATTGGTTCCTCCTCTGATCAGCTGCTGGGAATTGGTTCCTTCCTCCTGCAGATATTTATCCAACCTCTCAAGGCTCTTGTATTTACATTTAAAAAGCAGAGAAGAAATCATAAAGGAAGAATTTGAGTATATGACACTGTAAACATTTGAATGTTAGGAAAGAAAAAAAAAAAAAAAACACCAGCCAGCACAAAGAGGGCAAACAGGAATACATTTAAATTAATGACTTGCTATATTTTGAAATGTGCTTGCATAATTTGTATTTGCATGAGTTAGCTCTTCTAAAGGCAAACATGAGAGTGTAGTTGGTAGTCGTGTCTTACTCAGGAGTTAGAGTTAGAGTTTGTTTTCTATTCTTTGGAACAGCTCAAGACAAAAAGCTGTTTAAATGCAGCTCCTTCAAGCTCAAGATTAACTTACTTTTGACTGAAGTAGGTTATAAGTAGGTTTTGTTCTGATGTCACCACGTATTGTATCTGCTACAGATACAATACGTGGTGACATCAGAACAAAAAATACCTAACAGAAAATAAAAAGAATAAAAATTTTTTAAAAAACAAACAGACTAAGCCAACAATGCAGCCCCGTTTACTTCAGCTGAAAGCCATTTTGAGGATTGAATTGAGCGCTTTTAGAATATAACTTTCACCCAGAAATTCTACTTCTGAGACTCTCTACTTTCTATACTGTGAAAATTATCTATTTTGTGGATAAAGCTTGCACAAAGATGTTCATGCTGGAGCTGTTTGTATTGTTTAAAATGGGATGGACACAAATATGTGAGAGCAGAGATGATGCTTGTGTTACTCTGTGACCCGCTGGTGCTTGGACGTGGTGTCACCTCAGGAAGCAGGGCATGAAGCCACGTGTGATCGTGTCCACGGTCATCACTACCATATACACACGTGCTGTTACTTTTATATGTGAGGCTCCAAGGGGCCCAACAGAGTGCAAAGTGGTGGTGTAGAGTGGCAAGAAAACAGTTTTGGTTTTGCTTTTTTAAACCCTCCTGATGGATCCATTTTGTGAACCCACTGCTGTAAAGCAGGCCCAGCTCAAACCGCTCAGGATTCTGGGGCGGCTCCAGGAGGGACCTTCTGCCCCAGGCCCTCTCCCCATCTGAGGTCAGCGAGCAGAGCGGTCTGCAGACGGTGGATCCTCTGGGTGTGTCACTCATCCTCTTTTCTGGCTGTCAAAGGTGCAGATAATTAATAAGAAGCTGGATCTTAGCAACGTCCAGTCCAAGTGTGGCTCAAAGGATAATATCAAACACGTGCCTGGAGGCGGCAGTGTGAGTACCTTCACACTTTCCCCGGCCCCGCTGCGGTTGGGTGTCCGGGAGTGGCATGGGTGTCCACGCTGCGAGGCATTGCACAGAATAAACCATTCGCAGGCTCAGGGTCCCCCGTGTCCCAGTAGACATAGGCCCGGCCCCCTCACCCGTGTCCGCTGTGCTCAGAGGGCCCGCTCCTGGCTGGCTGCCGGGCAGGAGGGGAAGATGACTGGCCCCTGGGCAGAATGCCCAGCACGACCCACTCTGCCAGCTCCCCGGAGCCCCACGGCCCGTTTGCAGGTGGGCTGAATGGGGCGCCTGAGCCTGGCCCTGACATCCTTCCCGGTTCCCGGGGCAGGGACACTTTGAGGGCTGTTCGTCCTGAGAGTGAACAAGAGGTCACACCTTGTGACTCCGCTCTCCTCGCTTCTCTCCTGCATCGGTGAGGCGTGAGCTCCCAGGTTCCAGACAGCCGAGCCCCCGGCAGAGACTCCAGATGCCGGAGTGCAGGCAGCGGAGGGCTCGGGGCCTGCCGCGAGGGCCGGCAGAGGACGGCGGCTTTAGGCCCTTTCAGAGTGGACTCGTCCAGATATCCCGGGGCCTCCCTTCCTGCCAGTGCTGTGTCCCCTGAGATCTGGGCTGGCATCCTCCCTTCTCACAGCTCCCCGAGCTGCTCCAGGGGGACCCATGCTCAACAGGGGTGCCCACTCAGCCCCAGGGGCTCAGCCCCCCTTCTCCGCAGCCCGCTCCTCACTCCCCCCTCTCGTCAGCTGTAAGCAAAGGCCAGCCGCATGGAGGAGGGAGAGTCTGAGACCCTTTGAGGGTGGCCACCCCGGCTCTCAGACCCCTCATTCCTGGCTGGCAGCACCGCAGCCCCTGCTGGGTGGGTTTCTTTCCCCAGATGACCAGCCTAGACCCCACATCACCTCGTCCAGCCCCGAGGGTTTATTCTTGCAATGCGCGGCCGCCTCCCGCCCCAGCACCTGGATCTGGCTTTGCCACCAAGTCCTCCGTGCCCCCCGGGTCGTGGGCGCACCCGCTGCTGCATGGCGCTTCGTTAACGCTTCCTCACCAGTGTCTGCTCCGTGTCTCCGCCCGCCCCTGCCCCCGTCCCGCTGCCGCCTTGTCTTCTGCCAAAAGGAGGGAAGCGAAGGCGTGGGGAGGCCCCAGCCCCACCGCCCGGCTCCTGGGCTCCCCCTGCTGGCTCGGCCCCGGCCTCCCTGCAGGCGTGGGGCTGCCCGAGGAGGCAGCAGCCGTGCGCTTCCTGGTGTAACGCGTGTCTGGGCGACTCGTGGGAGGTTGTGCTCGCTGAGGCCGGGACCTGGGTCCCGTGGGCTGCTGGCAACAGAACAGTTCCTCGGTTCCACGGCTCCTGGGCGGGAGTTGGGAGCGGAGGGGGAGAGGACCTTCCCACTGGTGACGGCCGTGGACCGCCTCACGGAACTGCAGTGCCCAGGACCGCAGGGGGCTTTCCTGGGGCACCTCTCATGTGCCCTGCACCCTGCGTGGGCTCGCCTGCCGCCTGGCCTGCAGCCCCTGCTGTCCCAGGCTGACCCTCGCTCTGCCCCCAGAGCTCTGCTGCTAAGAGGTGGGGTCGGGGCCACACGCCCCTGCACAGTGTCGGCCTCGGGTCTCTCTGGCCAGTTTCCCTGACTGCTGCCGCCCCGAGGTGGCTCCCTGCAGGCAGGCCCTGCTCCCCCCGCACCGCCGGGTCCTCCCTCCAGGGAGGATCTGAAACTCTGACTCACGCCAGGGCTCGTCTCCTCCCTCCCTCCCTCCCCTCTCTCCCTCCCTCCCCTCTCTCCCTCCCTCCCCTCTCTCCCTCCCCGCCCCCACAGCTGTCCTGCTACCCCGCCCTTCTTGCCCGCTGGTTACCTGCCCAGGCTGAGGGAAAGAGGAGGAGCCTCGCAGGACCCTGCTCACTTGAGCTCTCTCTTGCTAGGAGCTCCCAGGCCTTGCCTTGCTTCCTTCAGGTCCCAACCCCAGACCCCGTTTTCAGAATGTTTCTCGGGTGCAGGCTGCCAGCCGTGCTCCCACATGTCACTGCTCCCACACATCACGGGCTGCACGCACCTGTCTGCCTCAATCAACTCTCCGCCAGCAGCAGCCAAGGCCAACATGCCTTCGATTTAACGGGCGTAATTTGGGACTGTTTACCCCAGATGAGTCACACCCGAGTAGAAATCCCCTTTTCTCCTGGTGTCCTTGTGGCCTTCTGTCCCCCTGTTTTGTGGCCTCACACGAGGTCACTGCTGAAGTCCCCAGGGGCTCCGGGAGGGGTCAGTGACCATCTTGGGGACCCACTGGCAGCCATGACTTTGCAGAGACACCTCCAGGGGACCCATGTGGAGTCCCCATAAGGGCAGCCCCCAGAACCTGTCAGCCAATGCTGGCAGCTCCGGGGCCACCGTTCCCCCTGGAGGGTGGATGGTGTGGTTCCTGAGGCTGGATCCGAGCCCGGGGCCCTGTCCCTCCAGTGTGTGTTCAGCCCGTGGACGCTGAGCCCACAGGTGTCCGCTGTGTGCCTGCGTCCTGCTGGTGTTGCTTTGCTCCTTCCACGAAAAGCTGAAATGCCCCAGACCCTGTGCCCAGGTGCCAGCCGCGGCCTCGGGGTCCTGCTCGCTGGGCCCTTGCTGTCTTGGGGAGGGGGGCTTCTGCAGGGGAGAAAGCCCACCTGTCAACCCCAACTTCTCTCCTCCCGGGGCCCAGCTACGGTGCCGCTGCCTTCCCCACGAGGTGCTTCTGGTCACACACAGCTGCCTCGGCGCCCCCTCCCTGTGACCCGCCATCTCGGGCAGGAAGAGCGTGCGGCCCTGCCGGCGGCCTGCCCTGGTAGGCCCCTGTCCAGTGGGGCTGCAGTTCCTCAGGGAAGGCCCAGCTCCGGGGCAGGCTGGCAGGGTTCCAGCGGCGCATTCCCTGCCACGCCAAGGGCATCTGTCCTCCGTGCTGGGGGAGCTGCCAGCAGCGCCTGGGTGCGTGCAGCTGCTCCGCGTTGTGTGGCCCATGAAAATGACCCTGTTTTATTCTCTCGCTCATTCTCTCTCACCTCCAGGTGCAAATAGTCTACAAACCAGTGGACCTGAGCAAGGTGACCTCCAAGTGTGGCTCCTTGGGCAACATCCACCATAAACCAGGTAGCCCTTGCGGAAGGCCGGGCGGGCCGGGCTGCCAGGGTGGGAGTGGGGCTACTGGCCCTGCAGGGAGTGGCTGCCTGGCCTGCTCCTGGGCCGGCTCAGTGGGCCAGAGCAAGGCGAGGCCCTGAAGCCTGACCCTTGCTTCCCTGGGCGGCAGGGCATGGGGTATGTGGATGGCCCCCAGCTAACATAGGGGTCAGTTTAGCCCCCAGTTTGGCCCCCAGCTAACATAGGGGTCACTTTAGCTCCACCATCGGGGCCCTGGGCATTGCTGTGTCTCCTTTATTTTTTTTAAAGATTTATTTATGCATACAAGAACGGGGGTACATGCCAGAGGTGTGGGGGTGGTGGTGAGAGGATTCACCAGAGACAGAGTGGGGAACAGAACAGGCAGATTGACCAAAGTACACTGCTGAGGGGAGCAGCGGGTGAGTCAGGAGAGGTCAGCCGTGCCATGTGGGTGGCTCCCTGGCAGAGGATCAAACTCGTGCTGCAGTGGCTGCAGATCATTTCATAGGTTGCGTCTTAACCCCTTGCGCCACCAGGGAGGCCCTGCTGTGTCTCCTTTAACAGAAGATGAACCTCTGGGAGCTCCAAAAGCCTCCATTTCCCTCCCACCCACACTACAGAAATTAATGCTTTCTCTACGTCTTTCTCGGATGGTGGTCTGGCGTGGCCCCTATACTAGCCGCTCCCCGCATGTGGCTCTTGAGCACTTGACATGTGAACAGGCAGTTGAGGGACTGAGCTAATTAAAACGTAGGCAGCCGCGTGGCCACGGCTGCTGTATTAGTGCAGGCGCAGGGCCTGCCTCCCCCTGCCAGGCCAGACCAGGGGCCTATGCCCTCAGGCCCTCCAGTTGAGCCACTACCATGGCAGGCAAGGCCACCAGAGGCGCAGTCCAGAGCCTGCCTTGGTGTTTGTCTTGGCCTGGACAGCCTGTGGGAGTCTGGTATACCAGCAGCCCACACCACACACAGCTCTCTCCTTCCCAAGAGAGGGATGCGGGTCGTGTTTCTTCAGGCCACGCGCCTGTCTCCCAGGCTCGGTGTGGGTGGCATCCAGCACGGAGGAGGGAACAGGCCAGGCCCTTCTCCTTAGGGTGAGCTTGGGTGTTCAAGTGATCCCGCCGTCTTGTGGGGCCGTAGCTCACGGGATGTTGGCATTGATAGACGTCACTCTTTGGAAGCTAAACTGTTTAGAATAATTTTCCCTGGACCGAGCTGTCATTTACTTTTGCATTATCTAAGGAGAAGGCGTTTGCTGAGTAAATATTTGATGAAACACCTTTGCTAGGGAGATGAAGCAAACAGTTTTCAAGCCCCGTGGAAGGACTTGTGCCCAAACCACTTTCTCAAGGTGACGCAGCTGTCGTCACTGCCCCTAGAGGTGGGTGCGCGTGTGGAGTCCTTGTTGGCCCTGTTCAGACGTGGTGTCTGTGCGTGTTGTGTTCCAGGAGGCGGCCAGGTGGAGGTGAAATCTGAGAAGCTGGACTTCAAGGACAGAGTCCAGTCCAAGATCGGGTCCCTGGATAACATCACCCATGTCCCTGGCGGAGGGAACAAGAAGGTAAAGGGGCGGGGTCGGGGGAGGCCACTTTTGAGTACGGCTGTTCCTCTAGTGGGGGGACCTGCGGGGCGGGAGAGGGGAGCTGAGCATCCCGCGAGGACTGACTGGAGGCGGATTCCTGACCTTGGCTGCTCACTGCAGTCACCTGGGAGCTTGAACAAATTTGACATTGGGCCCCGCCCTGGAGCGCCTGACTGATTGGTCTCAGGTGCAGTGTGGGCACCTGGAATTTGTGAAGCCTCCAGGTGGTTCTCAGGTATAAAGGTGAGAACTGCGGTTGGCGGCATCCACAAAAGGAAGAGCTGTTGGAAAGCCAGGCCCGGTGCACCCAGAGGGAGTCACCAGGCAGCTGACTTGCGCAGAGGGTCGCTCAGCAGGGGGGCGCATGGGGTACTGACTCCAGTTCCGGCAGAACCTCTGGCTGCCGTGAGTGTGACCCAGGAGGTGGCTGCTGGACGGAGCCCTCCCGTGTGCCCTGCACTATCTAGTCTCGAGTCTTGCTGTGGGCGTCTGTCTGTGGGGCACAAGGGGTTGTGTGGCCCAGAGCCAGCTCCCTCCGGTCCATCAGAGACACCATCTTGTTGCTGCACTTTTCTGCTTGAAGCACCTGTGTGCCCCCAGGGGCCCTGGGGTGATGAAGAGGGCCCACCCTTCACCTTCAGTACCTCCCAGATGCCAAGTGAGGAGGAGGGGAGGGAAAGGGATGTTCCAGAATGAGACTAGAATCTGGGGCCCCACCAGTGTGAGAACCCCCACCGTGGGGTGGCTCAACTGGGCACTTTCCCAACACATCACACTGGGCAGCAACCAGTATTCCCCGCAAGTGCCTCCAGCAGCTCCACTCACCCCTGGCCTCTCATACTGAACAGGCCGCCCGGCAGTGGACACCACAGGGTAGTGTGTAGAAGCACCTGCCGGGGTGATCTCTAACAACAGAGGTTGCACACAGAGACCCTGACCAGACCTCACCCAGGCCCTCTAAGACCAGGGAGGCCAGGGAGCCCACAGCGCCCCCTCTGGTGACTCCATGTGGACCCTTATACTTGGCTTCCCCAGGTGAGGGAAGATTTTCCCAGAAAGCAGAGAGGGCGCAGGAGGCCTCCTGACTCAGGGAAGTGGGGGGTGCTGGTGATTCCCAGGGTGTCCACACTGTTTCTGGAAGCTTCTGTGTCCTGGGGAAAGTGCTGGGCTTGCCTCTGGAGGTGTGACCTGAGCAAGCTCTGCCGGCACTCTCAGCCTCAGTTTCTCCTTCAGAAAGACCTAAATATCCATGTCCCAGGACACTGTGAGACCCAAAACGAGAATGTTCTGGAAGGTGCCTGGGAGGTTGTAGTCACCCAAGAACAGAGTTAGAGCCACCCCCCAATCTGGGCTTCTGCCTTAGCTCACCTCTGTGATGGCACATCTGGACCCCCTGCCCTGCCCCCGCCCAGCAGGCCGGGGGGGGGGGGGGGGGGGCAGACTCACTCCTGCATTTCTTCCTGTGAGGAGCAAATTTGCTCACCCACAGTGGAGCACAGGCCCTGTCATCTTGGGTTTGGGGGACTTGGGGACATTCCTAGGACCATGTGGCTTAAGAACAAAGCTTTCGAAAAACACACTCTTATCAAAGTGCAAGTCAAAATGGCATTTCCGTCAAGGTCACATGGACGTGACCTTTTTGAAAGCAGTGACTCAAAGTGAACAAAATAAACATCTGGGGGGTGGGGGCCGGCTTCTCTCTGCCCTTATCCATGCCCTCTGCCCTGGGGCTGCACCTGGGGTCGAGGCTCCTGAAATCCCCCGGAACAAGGGAACAAGGCAGGGAACAAGGCGATGTGTCTTCCCCGATGTGTCTTCCCCCATGCATTGTCTTCCGGTATCACCAAAGGCTCAGAGGCCTCAGGGCCCAGCCAGGGTGAGCGTGACTGACCGTTAGCTCAGGGCTCCGCAGGAGAGACTGACTCCCTCCTACTCACCTCTGGAGCCCCAGCTGTGGCATGTCTCTGCCTTTAAAAGGATTTTACGGACCCTGCACAGCTCACTGCGCCCTGCATAGCCGCCTCCGCCTCCAGGCTCCGCGCTGGTCAGGGGCACAGGGCGGGGCGGGCAGTGTGGGCAGCAACCCCTGCCCGTCTCCAGCCTCTTCAACTTTCATCCGCATTTTGGCAACTTCTATCCAAATAAAATGTGCGAGCCTTTTGCCTGCTTCTAGATATACTCAGGCCGGGAGAGCATGCGGGGTCACTCACATAAGCCTTATCTGTGCTAGCAAGATTGGGGCGACCTCAGCGCCCTGAGTGGGGAGGAACAGCAGTGGAGCCCCTGCAGCTACCTGCAAGCGTGGGGGGAGTAGGCCTGAAGCCAGAGGTGCTGAGTCCCCAGGTTTTAGCACCAGGGAACAGCCACAAAAAACGCAGAAAACCAGGTGCCCAAAGCAGGTGACTATTGTGACTCCATCATTTACACACGCGCGTGCACACGCTGCTTAGCTGTGGACTCCCTCTGGGCTCCCTCTGGAAGGAAGCACACCAGGACCTTACAGCGGGTCAGTGCCTTCTGGGGGACAGGCTGGCTGCGCGCGGGTGAGGTAAGGGCGCCCCTAAGAGCATTCGGGGCTGGACAAAGACGGGGCCCCAACCCCCCTCCCTGGCCCTTGGTTGGGAGGGAGTCGGGCTCACCCCTCGTCTCTCCTCTTCGCCCCCCACCCCGCCCGGCTGCAGATCGAGACCCACAAGCTGACCTTCCGCGAGAACGCCAAGGCCAAGACGGACCACGGCGCCGAGATCGTGTACAAGTCGCCCGTGGTGTCGGGGGACACGTCCCCGCGGCACCTCAGCAACGTGTCCTCCACGGGCAGCATCGACATGGTGGACTCGCCGCAGCTCGCCACGCTCGCCGACGAGGTGTCCGCCTCCCTGGCCAAGCAGGGTTTGTGATCCGGCCCCCGGGGCGGTCGCGCACCGTGGAGAGGAGCGAGCGTGGGAGAGAAAGCGCGTCCCCCGCCCTCCGCCCCCGCCCCCAGCTGCTCCCCGCGGGGCTGCGCGCCGGGTGCCCCGACCTGCGCGCTCGCCCCGCTCGGGACTCCAAAATCAGGGATGGGAATAGAGCAAAAGCGCCATCTCTCCAAATTGACGGGTGGGCTCCGCGGAATAAAATATTTTTAAACGCGCCTGCAGAGACGGCCGCACCCCACATTTCCTTGGGCAATTAGTTTGGATTCTTTTTTTTTCCCCCCTCTGAGAAGAAGAGGGAGGAGAGGCTCGAAAGCTGCTTCTGGGGAATTTCACCGCCCTGGGGTGTCACAGAGGCAGCAACAAAGGATTTGAAACTCGGCGCATCTGGAGCCGCGGGCGGGGTCGGCGGGGAGGGGGGGGGCCGGGGCGGGGCGCGCGGGAGGCTGCGCAGGGGTGCACGGGCGGGGCAGGGGTGCGGCGGGGGAGCGTGGGGGAGTCCGCGCTCCTGCACGGGCGCCCCCTTCTGCCGGCCGCGGGGCGCGCACCGGCCTCTGCAGGGCGCCCCGGGAGAGGCTCGGTCCCCCGCAGCGCGCAGGGGCAGCGCAGGACGCGGACGGGACGCCGCGGGAGGGTGGCCCCCTTGGATCCCGCCCCCCAGAAGACCGACCTTGATGTCCTGAGCGCTGGCCTCGTCCTCCCTCCCTGCAGGGAGGGGGTCATGGGTGGTGGGGCCTCCCTCTGCCCCCTGGAAACCAGAAACCCCCGTGTTTTGTTGCGTTCTGAAGGCTGGAACCGCAGCCACGACTTTGGCCACCTCTCGGATCTGGGACTTTAGGGCTAACCAGTTCTCTCTGTAAGGACTTGTGCCTCTTGGGGGACATCCGCCTGTTCCCAAGCCTGGGCCCCGGCATCTCTGGAGCGCGGGGGTCCGGGAGGTGGGTCCTGAGCCTCCACCCCTCCCACGGCCACTGCAGCCACCTGTCTGCCCCCCGCCACGCCTGTGTGTCTGCCGTGCGGAGCTCAGTCACTGCCTGTACCCTCATCACGTCACGCCGTCCCAGCACCCGGCTCACCACCCCCGCTCTCAGCAATGGACACTGTTAATCTACGGGGTGACAGGAAGGAAGGGCAAAGCCCGGTACGAGGTGGGCACTCAGTCTAAGTGTCCCTCATCCAACTGGCATGTCCCTCATAAGGAAGCTGATGACATCACTCCATTCCCTGCCCCACCTCCCAGAGCGGGGCCCAGCAAACACCGGGGTGTCTTGGCCTTGCTGACTCGGTGCGCCTCTTTCCCCTCCACCCCAGGGCCCAGTCCCCTTCCTGCGTTGAGCTGGCAGCAGGTGGGTGTCCTGCTTGCTGGGGCACGGCAGGCAAGGCCCCCGGGGCTGGACCACAGTCCTCTCTCCCCCAGTCCCACCCCAGCTTGTGACCGCCAGCCTCTCTAGCCCAGTGCAGCTCCACTCCAAGTGCATAGTCAGCCCTCCACCCCCCAACAGAGGGACGTGCCCGTCGGAAATGGTTCTCCCCCGTCCCAGCTGGAAGCAGCTCTGTCTGTCCCGCTGGAGCAGCTGAACGTATACATAGATGTCGTCGCCCTCCCTCCCCATCTGCACCCTGTCGTGTGCTCGTCGGATTTGTCTGTTGATGCTTGGATTCACCAGAGTGACTATGATAGTGAAAAGACAAAAAAAAGGACGCATGTATCTTGAAATGCTTGTAAAGAGGTATCTAACCCGCCCTCGAGGGGATCCTAGGTGTCTCGCACCCCACGCTGGGACTTGGCTCCTACCCCGGTGGGGCCTCCTGATTTTTGAAAGGCTTTCATCAGCATCTGGGGCCCCACGCAGACCAGATTGTGACATCTGAGAACCCTCAGCTTCAAAGAAGTCCTGAAACAGAAGCCCCCGTGGTGCCTCCTCCCGGCCCCAGGGCTTCCTCTCTGCAGGGCAGAGCGTGCTGCTTTGTGGCTGGCCTGGTTGGCAGCATGAAGATGACCCTCTCTGGTTACAGCTGGAGAATCCCCACAGCAGCCCTGAGAGAGGGTCTGACAACTCCCTGCATTGTGAGAAAGGTGAAGCCAGCCAGCTGGAGAAAAGTCTGCAGCCCTTATCCCAGCCTAACCCCTCCACCCCGCCCCACGCAGCTCCCTGGGCCTCCAGGCAGCCCACCCCTCAGCCTGGGGTCCCTCTCCAAGCTCTCCCTCAGGAAGGACTTGGCCGCAGCCACAGCAGGGGTTGGCATGGATTGCCTGCCCTGGACTCGCCTCTGCCGGCCTAAGGAAGAGCAACAAGCCTTGAGACACCATTCCCCAAGCCTTGGCCAGAACTCCAGCTGACCTTTCAGAGAGGAGGCCCAGCTGCCCCCAGGGAAAAGGGGCGCAGCCTTTGTAGAAAATGGGTTTAAAGAAATTCCATAGCCTCGGGCCCAGTTCAGCTTCTGGTCTGGGTAAGTTCAAAGGCAACCCTGGACAATGGGTGGCAGGAGTCAGGGTCTCCCCTCTGCTGTTGGAGGCTCCACTTGTAGCCAGAGCTTTCTGTACAAGGATTCATCTGGACCCAGAACTTTCCATCGCAAGGCACTGTCCTGAGTCCCAGCTGTTCTTAGAAGGTCCTAAGGAAGAAAAAGATGCAGTTTAAAGATTTGATGGCTGTCAAGAGACTCAGCCCCTCGTCATGGCCACCGATTTTGGCAGCATTTCTGTGTGCGTCTCTCTGGCTTCTTCCTCCTCTTCAGCACCGTATTCCAAGGGCCTTCTTCAAAGGGCCCTGGTATCCCTCTCGTGGAGTGGCTATGGGGTGAGCCCAAAGATCATGGTTTAGGGTGGTCAGATCAGTGCTGGCAGACAGATGGCAGAGGGATGCTGGCTGTGACCTTAAACGAGGACAATCCCCGGGCTGGGTACTTGTCCAGCCGTGGGTCCCCACCTCCAGAGCCATGGCCCCCGGGTGGGCTGGAGAAGTTACGCTGTCCACCTGGTTCCTTCAAGCTCTCCACTCACTTTATCAATAGTTCCATTTAAATTGACTTCGGTGGTGAGACTGTGTCCTGTTAGCGAATGCTTGTTGTGCTGGGGGGGAGGGGGGAGGACCTGTAAGATAGTACCATGGGCAAAAAAGGGAAGTCTTGGGGTGCAGCAGATAAACCGCTTTGTAACCCTTTTCTTCACAATTTCAACCACATTTGCTAGAGGCAGCGAGGCGGGTGGAGTTATCTGGAGATCGGTTGCTCTGGCCCGCTGCAGTTTGCGAGGCCCCAAGCCCATCGTGCTGTCCCGACATGCTGGCCTCTCCTCAGCTGTTTGCACCTGTGGCTCCAGACGCACAGCCCAGACTTGTAACACTCGCCAAGATCGCTCCCTGGACTCCCCTTTATCTTTGTCCCTCATGTAAAGCCAAGAGAAGGGGATGAAGGTGGAAGTGGAGAATCATGAGTTCATCCACCCGCAGATCTATGGCTTTAGAGGCCAGATTTCTTTTCAGCTTTGAGAAGGGTTGCCCCGGGCACCGCCTCAGTCTTAAGTCTCACCTACTGGACTTCGCCCTGTGAACCTGCAATGTTGGGCAGGACAGTGTCTGGCACTTGCAAGTCCCATTATTTCTTAGGTAAATTTGAGGGTGGGGGGAGGGACACAAAACCATCTTAGCTTAGCTTCCTGTCTGTGACTGTCCATAATGGTGTATTGTGTTTTAACAAATGATTTACACTGACTGTTGCTGTAAAAGTGAATTTGGAAATAAAGTTATTACTGATTCAATAAGGTCTCTGTGCATGGATTCAAATGACAAGAAAACAGTATCAAGATGTACGATTTCCAGGTCCTTTCCCAGCCTTCGAGAGCCCAGCCCAGCACCTGGATGTTCAGGACTTACCAGCTCTCTCTGGGGCCCTGAAGATGAAAGCCATTTTGAGACCAGTCCATTTCTGGTTGATTCATTCTGGTCCTGGCAAACCATCCTGCTTCAACTCAAAGGGAATACCCTTGTGACTGAGCTCAGCAGGCTGCACTCAGGGGATGGGAGCCTGACATCTTTTTTGTCCCAGGAAACCAAGCCAGAGGCCTGGGGCTGAAGCAGAATAGTAGGCCAATATGCTGAATGAATGGCTTAGATTCTTCCAGGCCTGCCTTCCTCTCTCCTTTGGTGCCTCAATTCAGACTGGTGAATGTCTACTTTTTTCTTTTTTTAAAGATTTATTTATTTATGCACGCAAGAGCTGGGGTACAGGCCAGAGGTGTGGGGGGTGAGAGGATTCACCAGAGAGAGTGGGGAACAGAACAGGCAGATTGACCAAAGCACACTGCTGAGGGGAACAGCGGAGAGACAGGAGAGGTCTGCTGCACCATGTGGGTAGCTCCCCAGCTGGCCAGGAATCGAACTCGTGCTGCAGAGGCTGCAGTTAGCTTCATAGGTTGCGTCTTAACCCCTGCGCCACCAGGGGGGCCCTATTACGCTTTTTTTTTTAATTAAAGATTTATTTATGCATACAAGAACTGGGGCACAGGCCAGAGGTGCAGGGGGGTAAGAGGATTCACCAGAGAAAGAGTGGGAACAGATGGATTGACAGAAATACACTGCTGAGGAGAGCAGGGGTTAGACAGAAAAGGTCTACTGCGCCGTGTGGATCAGCTCCTTGGCCCGCCAGGGATTGAACTCATGACAATGCTGTCGTGGCTGCAGATAGCTTCATACTGCTGCAACTTAACCCCTTGCGTCACCAGGGAGGACCCCGAGAATGTCTATTAAATCAAGGTGTAGGGATACCAGAAAGCAAAACAAAAACCAGTAACCCTTCATATTGTTCCTTAGTAATTAAGTGCAGGTGATAACACTGAACTCTTTAGATTTTCAACACTGTTTCAAAATAATACTTAGTTTTTCCTCATCTGAGTTAGCCACTGTAGACAAGAGCTTAAGCACAGCAGGTCTCAAATGCAACTGTAGAGGCAGCAACAGGGCATCCAAAAACAAATGCTACCTCAGAACCATGCGAGAGAGAGACGGGCAGCCCCACTGGTTGTTTCAACCTAACATCACGAATGGAAGAGTGCGGAGACCAGGGCTGCCCCCTAACTTACTCATCTCGTACTAAGAATATCAAGCACTCAGCCTCCCCAGAAGAAAGATGCTTGGATCAAGTAGCAAGCCAGAATCAGCTCAGGCGCCATGCAGACTACACTCTCATTGACCCCAAGCCCAGAAACAGATGGTGAAATGTGCGATTTCTTCTGAAAAGCAGCTCAGGGTCAGAATTGATCTACGCAGACTTCCCCCTGCTGCGAGAACCGCCTCATCCTCTCCCTGGCGACCAGCAGATGACTCTGCCAGGTCTTCAGAAGACTGACTGGAGATATCTCAAGGTCCAGAGCCAGTCAGAAGATACCAGCAAGCTGCTCCAGCAGGGCATGTCCCGCAGCTACTGCCACGGCCACATCCAAGGTCAAGAAAGGCCCAGCACACAACATTCTGTAACTTTTTTTTTATTATTTTTTTAAATTTTTCTTTGCTCATTTTTTTGTAAGCACTAGTCTGTGCTTTGCAAACAGAATCAAGACATTAACAAAGATCAGCTTCTCTGAAGAAAAGCATTTCTATAGAACAAAGACAGCTACATGTTTCGCTGCCAATACACAGCTCAAAGCAGGAAAGAAAATATTTACAAAATACAAGTTTTTTTTTTCTTTTTGTTTTTCTTTCTTTTTTTTTTTTTACAATGCTAAAAGGGTTATTCAGAATTTTCAACCTTATAAATAGAAGAAGCACTTTATGCATAGGGATATGGTGCATTATTGTTTTTTAAAGAAACAATGGCAACCCCTTTAGCTTGCAAACAATCAAAAATAATCACTAATGTTGAAAATTGTGAAAAAACCCAACCATTTAAGCAGTTTGTCTACTATTTTTTATATGATTACAAAATGACCACCAGAAAAAAAACACAAAAACATCCTCATTGTGCCCCTTTTTGGTGATGAGATCATAGATCAGACAGGCACACGGTTAACCAAAGGGGGTGCAGGGTAGTGATGGGAACCACAGCTAGGATCAGACAATGTTCCACAGGCAAGGGGGAGCTTGATAAAGGGCGGGCCTAACTGACACTGGCAGGGAGCAGGATGTGGAGGATACCCAACTAAATCAGTCAGTCAGTGAAACAGAATTATACAGGGGAGATGCTGCTCATTTCCCAGAACCCCTAGTTTGCAGGGGAATGGCAACAGAGCTTAAGTAGTCCTATCCTACTTTCCTAAATAGGAAAGGTGCTAAAAAAGTTCTGGGGTGAGAGGGGACTAGCATGGGGGACAGACGAGGAGGCACAAGAGGGCAGGATGGGGACCTGAGCAGCCGCAGCCAGGTCACTGCAGTTAAGGAGTAACACAGATGACCAAATTAGAGGACATCCAAAATGGGTCTCCACATTCCGCGTGAGAAGGGAGAGCCATTCTGTTGGCTGAGAGCTCAATGGGAACAGCTGGCATTTATGACCAAGAGGCTCTGGTGGGGTGCTAAGTGGGACCCAGCTAGGGGGACGGGCTAAGTCAAGCCACAGATGGGAGGGCCTCCAGTCCAGAGCCGTTCTTTCCCACCCTGATGAGGTCACGCTGAGCTGGAACTTTCCACTCTCTCTGCCCACTCGGTGTTTCCACCTGCCCACAGGTGCGAGGGGGAGGGGCGATCATCTAACATGGCTAAGTCCAGTGATTCAACAGTGCAGAGGAGGTGCCAGGACCAGGTCAGCGGGTTTGAGCCCAAACTTTGTTTGCCAACAAGAGGAAGTGCTCAGGTGTGTGACGACAAAACATGGAAACAAACAAAACAAAAAAATTACCAAGGTAGAATCTAAATTTCTTAAATTCACTAAAAACTGTGAAAATTTCTAGCATATGATGTTTGAATATCAAACGCAGAGATTTCTGAAGCTTTAATGCCAATAGTTAGTGAGTCTGTTTAGATTCTTGTATCCCGCTCATCTGTGAGCTGGGCGCTGAGCTGTGACTGCTGCCGCCAGATGCCGACTCTTGAGGGGGACAACAGGAGGCGAGGTGGGTGCCACCTCTGTTTCCCGGCCAGTCTTGCTGCCTGAGGTGCGCCGAGTGCAGCGGGCTGCCCGTTCCTGCGCATCCAGCTGGTCCTCACACTCTGCCTGAGGACTGTATGCCAGAGGGAAGGTTCGCCGCTCCCACGGCTGCACAGACTGTGGGCAGACAGGATGCCTTGGTGAGGACCTAGCACCCACCTGCCTTGACCCCAAGGCCCAACCCAAAATGTGTGGACTGAGTTGGTGAACAACCCCTCTAGGGCCCCTGGGACACTCGGGGAAGCCTCCTCACGGAGTGGGCCGCCTTTTAATAATGGCCAGTTCCAGGGTACTTTCAGAAGGTGAATTTCAAGTGCAGACCCCCTTCAAAATGAGGAGGGGGCGTCAGAAGATGAAGATTCCCCTTCAGCAGATAGTTCCTCCCACCCCCACCTGTTACCCCGGCCACACAAAGGCAGCGTGCTCACCTGTTCATCCAGCCCCAGCTCCGGCGTGGAACAACGGGTGTCTTCACTGGCTAGGTGTCGCAGAGTGTCCCGAGCCACAGGAGTGAGGGGGGCCGAGTGCAGTTCTGGGCTTATGGGGCTCCTTGGGGACTGACTGTGGGAGAACTCTGACAAAGAGTGGCTACTACTGACATCGGGGGAGGCGGGCTGGGGGGTGGAGGGGTTGGCACTACCCAGCTGGGGGGTTGTCCGGCCGTCCGATGATCTGTAAGACCTGTACACCAAGAAGTGCAAATCTGAGTGTCTGGACAGAGGCTGGACTGCATGCTTAATGTGGGGGGTTGAGGAAGAAGCATGAAAAATCATCCCAATGGGAGGAGCTGAGGTAGACTAACATCAATGCTTCTTTCCCTGCTTCCTCCCACCCCTGCAGGGGGTAGGTCCACAATGTGACATCTAAGAACTGTGCACACCTATCACCCTGAGCAAGCAGTGGCCAAACAATGTCAGGGGTTAGATAATCTCTGGCACAGTGCCTGGAATTTTACAGAGGGAGAGAAATTAGCGTAGATTCTGAAAAGTGTAGTTGGGAAAGTAAAAATAAGAACCCCAAAGCTTCTACTTGAGGATCCTGTGGGCACTGCCACTGTTAACGACAAGCAGAGACAGGGCGGTGATGTCTAAGTGGACATCCTTTTAAGCAGGACCACAAAACCACACTCTACTGTCCAAAGGAAGGTTAGCTTGTAGGGAGGCCACCAAATGCCTCACTAGACAGCCTGTTTCTGGAGTCCAGGAGATTATGAGTTTGCCAGAATTGGAAAGTGGCCACTCAGCAAGGAGCTGGTATTTGACTGCTTATAGCCTTTGTTTCCAAACACCCAGAAGCCTCTGCATTCTCAGTCACTGCCACTGGATGAATATAAAATCTGAGATGAGTGGCAATTCATGGACACACAGTTGGGGCCCCAACTCCCTCCCCACCCGCCCTCATCACCTGCTGCCGCGCCGCTGGGGTGGCACACTTGTGGTCCACAGCCACCGAGCCCGCTCCATCTCCTCACATTTGGCATGCAGGGCGGCGAAGGCTGCATCAGATAGGTCTTCGATCTGCAACAGAGGGGCTTCACTGATCCTTTTTTCCTCCAGGAAGCAAGTTTAAGTATGGGTAGGTCACTTGAGACCCTCGCACTCCCTCCCTGGGCTCTTTCCCTGTCAGCACAGGAATACACTTGTGCTTGACACCTACAAAAGCGCATGGAATGCATGCATAATGTGTGTCCTTCTGAGAGCAGGCCTATGACATTACCTCTTCGTTCTCCTCATCAGGACTCCCTTTCAGAGACTGAAGGTCGACCTCCCGCCAGCTGTAAACCAAGAAAGGTAACGGTGAGATGGCAGCAGGCCAGCAGTCTGGGGCAGGACTGACCTGTCCAAGCAAGACCAAGGGTCCTCCACCAGTGACACTCTACTGGGCAGGCTCTGTCATAGCAGGCTTAGCCCCGAGGGCCTTTAAAAAGACACCCCACACTCACACACCCACAAGGGCAGAAAGAGGAAGCATGCTGGCAGTCTGTGGCAGACTCAAGCAAAAGGAGACCTTAAAGGAGACCTTCACCACTCAGCATTACCCAATGGCCACACATGGAAATGCACGTGCAGAGGTGCCTGACCTTCAGATTTGTCAACAAAAGCTGAACACAGATTCACATGAAATCCTGCTTTGATGCTGACAACAAATTCAATTATTTTAAAACACACTGTACGTGTCAAAAAAAAAAAAAAAAGGTCTACAGATTAGAGATGGCCAGTGGGCTTGCCAGTTTGTAGCCTTTGGGCAGGCTGGTGAGTTCATAGAATGAGAGAGAACTATATAAATGATACACAGAATGAATTCTACAGGTAAAGATTTTATCTTAAAGAGAAGACAAAATTCAAGCCCAGGGGCCAAACCTCAGTGAGAAGAGGGAGAAAGGGTAATAGCTGAAATATAAAGGGGGAAAGAGCCAAGTGTCTAAGAGCCTCTACCTGGGAGTAAGGATTTCCTTGTATTGTAGTTTTTCTACACGGGTTGTTGCAGCAACAGACATCGGGATGACAATGTTGTTAATATCGAATGAGCTCTCTCCCCTCCTCCTCCTTACTGGTTGCTGTAAGATAAGAGTATGCTTAAATGGGAGGCACAAGTCTACAAACATCAATTACAATATCGGAGACTTCAAATAGGATCTCCAATAAGCAGGCATCTGGGTCCTTGGCTTGCATCTAGGCTGTACCTTAGAGATGGTCTCCCACAACAAAGTCCCCAAGAAAAACACTAGGTAGCCCTGAGAAGTCTCCCCACTTCAGAAGTCCCACTGGCTACCCTCTTCCTTCATAGGCTCACATGAAAAGACATCTGTTGAATTTCACAGGGGTGGGATGCTGGGGCCGTGAGTCAATTGTTGTGGTTCCTACTCCTCTATACAGACCTTTATTACCCCTAGCCCCCTTAGGAATTTTTTTTTTAAAGATTTATTTATGCATACAAGAACTGGGATAGAGAGGCCAGAAGTGTGTGTGTGTGTGTGTGTGTGTGTCAGAGGATTCACCAGAGACAGAGTGGGGTGTAGAACAGGGAGACTAACCAAAATACACTGCTGAGGGGAGCAGCAGGCAAGACAGGAGAGGTCTGCTGTGCTATGTGGGTCAGCTCCCTGGCTGGGGATCGAACTTGTGCTGCAGTAGCTGTGGATTTCTTCATAGTGCAGTGCTTAACCCCTTGTGCCGCCAGGGAGGGCCCCCCTTTTGAGTTCTGTTTCCCCTCTTAATCTTTATCTATGACTTAGACCCATAGTAGCTCCTAAAAGCAATGCTTAACGCTAGTAGTGACTCTTTGGGTTAAAAAAAATGAATTCCCTCATCCTGAAAGATGCCCAAAGGATAGACACATAACAACAGATCATCTAACCTTAATTGACATGAAAGCACCTCCTTCTTGTAGATCTGCACTCTTCAGCTAAATCTACACCCACCACCTGCTCAGGCCTTATGTGATTTCCCCTTTCTGGTTATTATTCTTGAGGAAAGAGCTCAGAGTTTTCCAGCTCTACTGACAAAGATGAATGAAGGGAAACTGAAGAAGAAGATCTGGCTATTATATAGCTCACAATACTGGAGATATGCTCCCACAGGAAGCTGAGATTAAACTTTTAGGAAATAAGACTAAGACCCAGTATCAGAGGAGGGGTGGGCATCTACAGCACTTAGGAGACCAAAGGAGCTTGGTTTCTTAGATGGATGAAAAAAGTCCACTAGCTGCTGGTGCCCAGTTAGCAGGTGCCCTACCCTGAAACAGACTGACAACTGAGCTGTGAGGGGGTGAGGGAAACAGTGATATGACAAACATGTTGCCATGGTGACAACACAGCTGGACACACCTAAGAGGATGTGCTCAAACCCACACTACCAAGTGTGGCTGACACAGAGGGAACAAGTTGGTAAAGGAAGAACAGCTGCCTACAGCTAAACATTCTACTCTGTTCTTGCAGGGTGATAGACAATGGAGTCACCTCCTCATTTCAGGATAATCTCTCAGATGAGAATGCTGAAAGGCAGTGCCCCTCTGGGCCAGGATTTTAGTTGCTGTCACCCATGATGTTAGGTCATCCAGGTGTCTTTTTCACCTCAACTTCCTTCTCCGTCAAATGAGCACAGACAACAACTGACCTCATAGATTTGGGGTAGCTGGTTAACCAAAACGGTTGAAGAGACTTTTGCTAATCTTGCTTGGATGAGCACACAGCTGAGGATTAGTGATTTCACACCCAAAGGCCCCTGCTTTTGTCACATCTGAGGAAATTATACACCCCACTACAAAAAGTGAAGCTCTCTCAAAGAGCTAGCTTGGTCAAGAATGGATGTGAAACTTAGTGCCTGGCTCATGATGGGCACTTAAATTCACTTTTCATTTTCATTATAAATGAAAATTTTCATATGCAATATTTACATTTCATTTTACTTGTTCTCATTTATTGAGTAGCTACTAGGCGTAAGGTACTAGCTGAATGCAAGAGTTACAAACACATCACAGTATCTAGAGAGACACATGTATTCCACACTGAAATCTCATCTTTCATTCTTCAGGTCTACTTATTAAATTCCACTTCATAAGGGAACCTGTCCTCACTTCCAGATACTACCTGGGCAGTGGGTGAAATCGTGGGTTTTCCTGGCCATTACATATATTCTAGACGTTAGATGCCTCTACTAAATATTTTCTACATATTCTATGCTTTTCTTCAGTGGTTCTTATAGTAGTGATAACTAAATAATTCAGCCTATAATTATAAAAATATACAAAATAATCATCATGTAATTTAATATCTTTCCCCACCAAGTTGTAAGGTTTGTTCACTGCTGAAAGATCCACAAGGTCAGAAGGTTTGTGTGCTGCTGAATGATGGGCACCAATAAACTGTTCTTTATTAAAAAAAAAAAAAACCCAAAAAAACAAAAAAAAAGAATGGATGTGAAACTGCCAGCAGAAACAGGTACTTATTTCCCCTGAATTTTCTTCTGCCTGCTGTTAGTATACCTTCAAAGGAAAGATAGTGGAGTGGGCTGTAGGTTTGTTGCTGGAACCCCACCCTCTACCTAGATCCCCCCACACTACCAGGTACTCTCTCGGTCTAACTTAACTACACCCTCCTGTTTTAGAGTTAGAGAGGGACAGCAGGTAGTGAAGAATACAAAGTGGTTCTCACACTTTGGTTGCACATTAGATAAGGAGTGCTAAAAAAAATTAAAAAAATCAAATTTGCACAGCCCTCCCCTGTCTTCTATCAGATCAGACAGAATCTTCAAGTTTCTTTTTCTTTTTTTAAAAAAGATTTATTTATTTATGCATATAATAGGGTACGCCAGAGGTGCAGGGGGGTGGGTGGTGGTGGTGGTGTGTGTGTGTGTTGGTGGGGGTGTATGTGAAAGGATTCACCAGAGAGAGAGGGGAACAGAACAGGCAGATCCACTGAAATACACTGCTGAAGGGAGTAGAGGGTGAGACAGGAGAGGTCAGCTATGCCATGTGGGTTAGCGCCCTAGCTGGCCGGGGACTGAAAGCATGCAGCAGTGGCTGGTGACAGCTTGACAGCGCTGTCTTCAACCCTTGAGCCACCAGGGAGACCCTCAAGTTTGTTTTTCTTTAAATGACTGAGGTGATTCTGATACACTTAAGCTGCTTCTGTGAAGCACTACCATAAATGTCCTAAGTCTCCCAAGCTCCCACCATTCCTATTAAATAAACTGATTCTTGAGAAAAATGGCAGTGAGAACCTTAAGAGTTAGCATAAATCTATACACAAAATTTATACTCAATAAATAACAAAAATTTAAAACAACTAAGTCTGTTTTAACATTAGATGGGGGGGGGGGGGGGGCTGGCAAGCGAGAAAACACTGGGCTCATCATGCCCTGGATCTCAGCCTCCATTTTTTATACCAGAATCAGACTCTCTCTGAAATCCACTGGTTATCTAAGATCCTTTGCTGTTGGATAACTGATTTTGTGATCGATACTATATACCAATTTAGACAAAACTGGTGGGAGGTGAAAAAGGGGGAGGAACAAGGAAGTAATTTGGAAAAGACTGATTTTTATTAACAGAGAGCAATGTGAATTCCTCTCTGATTACAGATGCCAAGTGAGCACATTTTGTGGGCTTAGAGTTTTCTTGTGGAAGTTGTGAAGGGGCTTCCAAGCATTTGCACAAATCTCCTCTGCAATGCCCCATAAAAGGCTCACCGGGCAGTGTAATGGCTAGGAGAGCAGGCTCTGCAGCCATACTCCCGAGGTTTGAATCATAATCACAGCGCTCACAAGTTTACTTGCCTGATACAAAAGTCTTGAAAACTCAGTTTCCCTGCCTACAAAATGGGAATCCTAAATACTGCCTCTACCTCAAAAGGCACTATGGTGATGAATGAGAAAATACTGACAATAAACTTAACAGTTGCAGTATTTTATTATTACTATTACATTACTATTATAACTAATACACAAAGGACCTTCTGGTGGGCATACAGTAACTAAAGGTATATGATCAAGAAAGTTTGTTTCATTGAGGAGTTAAAATATTAGAATGAAATTAACGGGGACGGGGGTGTCTGAAATGGCCGTGCACACAGTTTTCTGCAGGCAGTGTGGTACTGTAAAAGCTGATAGGGGTCAGAGAGCCCGCCACTATGAGTACACGCATATGTAAGTAATGGCGGGGTGGACTGCTGCATCTGTAATTCTGCTCTGCATACCTAAAAGCTTGTGCTCTAGCCTTCTTCCTTCCCTTCCAGGCTCCTTAACACCCAGTGTTTAATTTCAGTACTCCAGCACCACTCACCACAAGAAATCAAGTCTCTCTTTTGCGCACAATTCTCTGTCCTCTATCCCTCCTCTCATGTTAGAGCAACAGGATTAAGTGTTTGCCTCTGCAAACTTTCTATGGATAGTTCAGTACAGATCCATGTCTACTGTGAAAAACAACTCAAGAAAAACTTGGACTTAAAAATGACACATATGACATGGTGAACTGAGTCCCTGTTGACTGTCCTGGGCCTTACCGTCCATTCTACACTGCCCTCCAGAGCTACCTGAGAAAGCCTTAGTTAGCAGAGGGGTTATCTGGCCAACTCCATGCAGGTACTTACAGACGTGCTGGCGGTAACCTGTGAGCTAGAGCTGGTGGGTGCCGAGGTGTCTGATGAGGTGGAGAGCTGTCGCACCAAGGGACTGTGTGGTGGATGGTGGGCAGCTGCCAAGTAGCTCGAACTGCTCATATCTGTATGATGCTTCAACACTGCAGAAATCAACAGAAAAGAATATGTGGCTACATCAACTAGCTCTACTTCTAGCACGAGCGAGGAATGCCAACAATTCACAGTAAAGGCAAAAATGCTTTTTAAGCCTAGAGGATAAAAAGGTAAAGCAAACTGGTTGACGGCAGGTAGGGGGCTGGGCAGAGGTTGCTGCAGCAGTAAGAAGTGGCCTGCATTTAGAAGCCATAGGTCCCTCTACTTGGCCTCCCTAGAAAGTGAAGGATAAAGCTGGGGCAATTAAGAAAAGCCTAGGCTGCCCCAGAGAGCTCTGAGCAGTTGCAAATGCAGGTAGAGGTGCCGGGCCTGGCCCTACCTTCACTTCTCTCAGATGAATGGTCTCGCAATCTCATTTTGCTGTGGTTTGGGTCATGCACAGGTGGCGGTGGGTTGAGCAAGCGCTCTGCTTTTGGCGCTGTCACTCGCTCCACCATAGGCACGGCCCCCACATCGTCTAAGTGCTGCCTGTGGGTCCTGTCAGGCCGCGTTTGGTGATGGGACAGCTCTGAAGAGGGGAACAGAAAAAGAGCTGTGAAATACCTTTTCTCAATCTTTCCTTATGTATGAGTTCCAAGATCTTGAGTGATCTCTAGGCCAATGATAGACACCCATGGCAGCAAGACAGTCCTCTGGGACTAAACCTTCTAGCAAATAGCACAATGGCCACGATAGGCATAGGGAGCCCACAGAGCCCTCAACAGAGAAATGTGACACTGGCCTACACAGTTTGCCCCAGAGATGGACCATGCCATGCCACAGTCAGCTGTTAACCATTCACTGAGTCGTGCCCCAAGACCATGCTGTCTGTGATGGTTTTCAGAGTGCATCTGAGAGCACCCAAGACAAGCAGAAGACGTGGACTGCAAGTTGAATTTATTTTTTTCTCCCAACCCTGATGTAATGCCACAGTAAATCTTAACAGGAACACAAAAGGAATAGAAAAATAACTGCTGAATTCTCTAGTCCCTTGGAACTTACTGGCTGTTGTGAGGAAGGAGCTGACCAGCTTGTGCCTGTCTTTACTACGAGTTGGATCTGGCAGACTGCCTGGCATGGGTGCTCTGTGCTTAAGTGAAAACTTTTTGGGAGGTTTGATTTTGTCAAAAGGCTTGTTCTGCCACTGAGATTTCAGCATGCTCTGGAAGTGCAGGCTTGTGGGAACATCTGTGAAAAAACACAAAAAACTGCAGGTTAGTCCAGACACCTGGCCTCTGGGCTCCGCTCTCACAAAGCGAGGTGGGCTCACCAGTATCTCTAACTCTCCAGTGGATAAGTACTGCATGACACGCTTCTTTGCTTTGCATAGTGGCATGATAATCCAGCAGGGCAAGTACTGTCACATGGAAGTTCAGCTTGTCTAAAACTTATTGAAGGCTATTCACAAGTCACTTTTCCTTTTTATTTCAGACGTTAAATAAAAAGTACATCCAACACACTTTTTTGCTAGATCAAGTATTCTTTGCATGTTCCAGTAAGTTTGTTAACTTTATTGAATTGGATGATTGAGAAACATCTTGTTTCTCAAATAAGTGTCTAAGAGAATGCAGAGAGAAGGGAACTCCTGTACACTGTTGGTGGGAATGTAAATATTGAAAGCAGTGTGGAGATGCCTTATAATCCAGTTGTCCCACATGTGGGCATATACCAAAAAAATACATAAGCACCAATTTGAAGAGATACATGCAACCTCATGTTTATTGTAGCACAATTCTCACTAGCCAGGAATGGAAAACAACCTATGACAGATGACTAGATAAAGATGACACAGTACATATACACAATGGAGTACTCTTCAGCTACAAAAAGATTGAAATCCTGCCATTTGCAGTAACATGGATGGATCAAGAGGGAATTATGTTTGGTAAAGTAAGACAAAGACAGATGCTACATGATTTCACTCAAATGTGACATATAAAGGAACTAAATAAACCAAAAACAAAACTTTTGGATGGTAGACCAACTGGTAGTTATCAGAAGGGGCAAAGGGGATCAATAAATAGGTTCAAAGGTCATAACAGTACAGGTAAGGATAGAAATGATCTTTCAGCTTTAAGCTTAATGATCTTTTAGCTTTAAGCTGTATATAATGTACATCTGCAACTTAAAAAAAAAGGCTTAAAAATACTAAGAACAAAAACTTTGTCTCCATTTTTCTACAGACTTTAAAATAGTTAGACCTACAATTCTATCAATAGTTAACAGGACATCTTCATTCAGCAAATATTTACATGTATCTGATTGTATCTATGTACCCGCATTGTAGTGAGTACACCACCATCTTCCCCCAAATAAAAATGATTTCATATGCCCTCATTTCACAATAGCTCCATCACCGCCCATCTTGACATTATCTAGATTTTCTTAGCTGGTAAGTAAATGTTGAATAGCACAAATTAATCTTTTAGGCTTACTTAAAATTTTTACTTCTGGTTCCCTCCTATTATTCCTTGTCTATTTTCTTAGATTCATTTTTTATTTTCTGAAGACTATGATTTTGAGTACTTCTTTAGAAAAAAGTATAAAACCATTTTTATAGTGTAAAACCATTTTTCTCAGGCCCTTGAGGCCATTATTCCATTGTATTTTAACATCCAGTGTTGCAGATAAGAAAGAATCTGGTTCTTACTCACTTGTAGGTAGATAATATGTTTCCTTTTTTTAAGCTTTGCCCCTGCCCCCCCATGCTTCTTGTGTTAAAAAAAAAGATGACTATTAGTCAATTTGGGGAGAAGTATAATCAAGACACAGTATTTCAATTTGTGTGTGTGTTATGTCTATTTATTCAGGTTTTAATTTTCTTTCAGCAGTATCTGGCAGTTTCATTGCACAGTTATACATACTTCAGGGTTATTCTTAGGTATTACATGGTTTCTGATGCTATTATAAATGACAGAACTTAAAAAATTCAACTTTTAATTATTCAGTGCTAGTATATATAAATACAACTAATTTTTAATATACTGACCTTGTATTCCTATGATCTTGCTAAAACTCATTACTAATAAGCTTTCTATTTCTGGTTGCTATAAATTCTTTACAATCTTCTACACACACAACTATGTCATCTGAAAATAGATCACTGTGTGTTTCCTCTCACTCCAGCTAAAAGTTCTAGAGGCGGTCTTTTGCAGGGTATAAAAAGTTTTCCAGGGTCCTTTTAATCTTAAGACCAGGACATCATCAGCCATCTGGGACACACTCAAAAGTTCTAGCCCCAGAATCCATATATCCATCCTCGATAAAAAACACTACTTGATAGAAGCAGGTACTGGTGGGATAGGCATGAGGGGAAAAAACCCAACCTAGCTATTCCAAAAGAGCCCAAATTTATCACCCAAATAAATGCCCAGGTCACATCCTTACTTCTTTGTGTCCGTTCTAATCGTAGGTGAAGAACCTCCCCATATAGCTTCTGCCCCAGTTTACTCCTATCCTGTTTTCCATCTTTTAAAAATCACTCCAAATTGTTGTCAATGGCAGCATGCCTTCTTTTATTAGAACTTTGAGATTTATTCTAATTATTTTTTAAACATTTATGGGACTTGGTGTCCCAGGAAAGTAGAGAAGCACCACCCGTTAGAAATAGGCAGGTGGAGGGCAGAGAAGACAGGACTACTGAACATTTACTGACCCCTTCAATACGTGGCAGACATTGTGTGTATTCATAACCCTGTGCGTATCACTTCATTATTTTAATAATCCCATGCTGTAAGTAAGCATCAGTATGCTTTTAAAGATAGAAAACAGGTTCAGAGAGAGGAATTAACTGTCCAAGGTTAACTGAGTTAACAACCAACATTCACACACAGATTTCTATAGCCCTGAGGTCCAACAGTCCTTACTCCTAGCCATGAAATTATTCTTTGGCTCAGAGAATGGAGAAGTTTAACTCTGAGGTGGACTCTGACTAATATTCTCAAGTTACTTCCCGGAACTGGAAATTCAAGGATATATTTCAAGTGAATTCTGTAATGTGAAACAATTTACTCTTTTCTTTAAAAAAAAAAAAAAAAAAAAAAAAAAAAAAAAAACTTACCACGATCTACCTTTATTTTCCCCCCATTTTTTAAAAAAGATTTATTTATTTATACAAGAACCGGGGTACAGGCCAGATGTGTGGGAGGGTGAGAGGATTCACCAGAGACAGAGTGGGGAACAGAACAGGCAGACTGGCAAAACACATTGCTGAGGGGAGCAGAGGGCAAGACAAGAGAGGTCTTCCGCGCCATTTAGGATTATCGCCGGCTGGCCGGGATCGAACCCACGCTGCAGAGGCTGCAACTGCCTGTGCCACCAGGGAGGTCCAAATAACTTACTCTTTTCTATAAAGGAAAACTTCTCAATATTTTAAAGATCAAGTTTGTTGCCTTTAGGGCAGCAAAACAAATTTGAAAAAACAGTAATAAAATTCTATACTTATTTTCTGATTAATCAATAATAAAGAACTGCATTTAATGTACTGATAAAAATTCTTAGCTCCAATTCAGAGTGATAGGAGAAAATGGTGTATAGGAAATAAAGTGCTGTCTAGGGGCATTCTGAAACCCAGCCTGAGCTGTGTAAAAGGTTGAAGGAAAGTGAGAACACTGCACTACAGGCAAGACCACCCTTTTCTCAGCAGAAGAGTTACTCCTACTTGGCAAAGGCTGAATATATATGTAATGAGACTACAAAAGCAAGTGACTTAATTTTGCCAGTCACTGCTCTCCCAAACCTGAAAATTAAGCCAAGGAGAACGGAGACAGGGACATCAGAAGACCTGGTTATAGTGAAAACAGCAACAAACTAGAAATAAATAGGTTTGCATTTGGGCCCTGGCTCCCTCACTGAATTGGAGGAAAAACCCAGAACAAATCACTCTGCCTGGTTTTATTTTCTTCATGTGTAAAAAGAGGCAGCAGAACTAGGTCATGGCTGGTAGCAGCCTGGCACACAGGCTTTAGCGCGGCACTCCTCTGCCTGTGGAAGACATAGGCCAAGCGAACACAATACTCTTTCCTGTTGTACACCAGACCTCTGGTTCTTCTCAAAATTTAATTGAAATCAATCAACGACTATTAATTCGAGTAAGCCCAAGAAAGGATATCTATTTGTTTTTTGCTAGACTAGATGACTGGTGAGTTCCTCAACTATAAAATGTGAATCAATGACTCTTCAACTAGAATCCCACTTCCAATCCCCCTTCCTCTCATTTAAATGCTCTGAAATGGAAACTGGAACAACTGTAAAACACCACCTTATATCCTGGAGTTAAGGCAGGATCAAGAGCAATTTCCCCTATAAACTGAATCATTCCAGGGATAGAGGGTACTAGAATTTGCACTAAACTTACAGACACCTATTTGGCCAGAAGACTTCACACACTGTCTATGTGGCCCAAGCAATGAAGTTCAAATGTTATTATCAGAAAAGGATGCAAAATCTTTTTTTTTTTTTTAATAGAGGCATGCTTTATTTATTTATTTATTTGTTTGCTGGTTTGTTTGTTTGTTTGGTTTATACATGCACTGGGTACAGTCAGAAGTGCGGGAGGGTGAGAGAATTCACCAGAGCCAGAGCGGGGAGCAGAGCAGGCAGAAGGACCGAAGTACACTGCTGAGGGGAGCAGCGGGCGGCAGGAGAGGTCTGCACGCCATGTGGGACCCTCCTCCGGTGGCCGGGGAGCAGCCGGGGATCGAACCGGTGCCGCAGAGGCCGCGGGCAGCTTCGCAACCCAGCGCTCAACCGCTGCGCCACCGGGGAGGCCCCAGGATGCAAAATCTTGATCAAGTAAATAAGAGGAAAATGGAAGTGATCACTACTTCCTCAAGTTACTATTTCTTCAAACAAAAAGAAGAGACCTGGACTTCAGGCCCATGACATTTCATGATTCACTCAACTGTTCTGCCCATTACTTTCCACCATTTTCTCCTCAAGCACACTTCTTGGGTGTTTTGTAATGCTCAATTCTTCCTCCTGCTGGTAAGTTGTGATAGTTTCATATACACAGACAATTGTCTTAACATGTTCTCTCAAAACAGCATAGATCTTCATGGCCAGTAGGTGGTGCTCTTATGCAGGTGAAACCTGAATTCACATTTCTTCCCCTAAGGTTTATATCCTCTACATTTCCAGCTAAGAATTAACTGGCTTGATTAAGTGAAGTTTTAAGTAAACAAGTCCCTCCTTCTAGAGCACTAAATGGTTATCACATCCTAATGCCTAAACATTCCAGTCAGGTATACAGTCCCTCAAATTCTACCATCACTAGCCACTCTTAATTGGAGCAGCTAAAGTGTGTTCAAAATAGGAGAAAGAATTCTAGGACTAAGAGTTACAGCTGGTTTCCATCCCAACAATCTACATAAAATGGTGAAAAAACATTAAACTACTTAAAAACTGTGTCATGACACCAGACAACAACTATCACATTTAAACAATTCTAAATGTGGACGGAACCTGATACTGAATAGAGATTAGCAATTCAAAGGAATCATTTTTATATCAGGGATTGTTATAAATGCAACCACCCCAAAAAATTAAAGAATGAGTCATATACATATAGACTGGAAAGATGGAAATTCTGCATCTTTCTCCTCTAGAGAAGAGGTTACAAAAGGGTAACTCCATAGGTCAGGTCCAGTGCATGAATGTCTGGTCCATATGTTGTTTTTTATGCTGGCTGTTAGACTTCACTGTTGATTACTACCCTACACAACAACATACAGGAGAATCTCAATACTTTAGGAGACAGGCACTATTCACAGAGAGTGGTGCCCTTTGGAGTTGAGTATGTGTGACCCTGGCATTCTTTCAGTTTACAAACAGACTGCATAGTGAATGTGGCAGTTAGGTGAATCAAAGCAATATTACCCCAGGAACAGTGATTAGATTTCCAGGTTAACCCACAGAATTATAATTTATCCATGAGCAAGTTAAGTTCAGAGACCCTACTTGGTAGAGTGAAATATAGACAGGTTCCCCTCACAGCCTCACAAGGAAAACTTAACAACCAAATCTTTCATCCAAACTCCACTGTCATGATTAGAAGGTATGAGGAGGGGCAGAGGAGGAGGAAGGACGGGGAAGTGGAAGAGAAGAACAATATTTAGAGCAAGACACAAAAATTAAGATAGATCAGAGAAAGGGATTCTTCTTTCCCCATCACTGTTACCTATAGTTACTTGGAATGGGATGGAGTGGGGAAATGCAAGGACAGTGTCACATCGGCAGATATGATGCAGTCAAAAGAACAGGAAGTGTTACTATGGAATGGTACTGCCTAGCAAAGACATCAGACAGAGAGGTTGGGCACATATGGCTGGAAATTACAAATGTACATGGTAATACTTTTGACAAAGGAATGATCACGATATTTACTAGATGATAGTGAGTATGGGAGAGGCCTAATCAGAATACAACTATAGGCTTCAGGTTTCTATTTTGGTCCTTCTTCAAATAAGACCATATAATGCAAAACTGTAATCATAAGAGTAAACTAAGAAATATTTCCAAGACTTCCGAATGGCTCCATATGTAGGCTGGGTCTGGAGATGGGTAGAAACCTGACTTCTTGTAATAATTTGGTTAAAAGGAAAATGGTAAACATAGTGAAACAAAAGGCAACAAATGACCTGGATTTGAATTCTAGAGCCATCCAAACTCATTAGCCTGAGATAAACCACAATTTATCTAGGCCTATTTCTTGATCTGTAAAATGGAAGTAACAATTTACAAGATTACTAAGCAAATGAGACAAGTAGGAGAAAATGTAATCATATCTAATCATAAAATGTTATATAAGTATCTTCAGTGATAGGAGTTAGAATCCAAATGGCAAGAGAAGGTACAAAGAAAGGACTGTTTTCCACTTATATCCTAAAGCTTATATACTGTTCCACCACTCCTGATCTAACCCTTGCTCCTTACCAGCTTGCTACCCATATACTCCAAATTTTCTCAGTTTTTCTACTTTTACTAGAAGTAATGTGGCCAGATTATAAAATAATGTCTTTTCTTGCAGTGAAGGAAGTTCTGGTAATAAGGCATGAATAGGGTTTAGATGACTAAGAAAGAATTCAGTGATGTGAAGAACAGATGAAGAGGGGATTACTGCCATCCAGCGTTTGATCAACTGACAATTACAAGAGAAGATTCTCTAGGATAGATATCAGCAATAAAATTTTACTGGACATATCATTTGTGGCTGCTTATGTACTATAATAGAGTTGAGTATTGCAAAATAGACTAAACATAGTTTGGTCAGCAGACTCTAAATTACTTAGGCTAGGCCCTTTAAAGTTTATACACCTACCAGGCTAAAAAACTTTTTTTCCCCCCATACCACCAAGTAAATCTTGTATCCCACACATAATTCTCATTCCTCATACTTCTATTTCAGTAATCCCTTCAAAAACTTGGAAAAGACTATCAATAAAGTGTTAGGAAGGACAGAGCAGAAAGAAAAACACAGTCCCTTCTCAGGAAGCATAAAATTTAAGTAATGGAAAGAAAATACATCCATCAATAGCCATAACGTGCAGATAAAATGCCACAGTGATTTGAGAGGAAATGCTCAGTTTGCAAGTTGGGGCCAGATTATGAAAGCACTGGCTTCCTTTTAGTGTATATCCAGAGAAGTGGTTTCAACATTTTTTGCTCATGCACCCCACCATTTGAAATTGAATTGTGTAAAAAAAAAATACAAACTCCTATAGTTGTGGATGTTGCATTTTCTAGAATAGTAAATATACTTTTAAAAATATTTGACATGCCAATATCCTGCATGTAAGTATGTTTAGCTTAAGTGAAGAAGTATTTTAATCAAACTTCACAGTAAAATTTAACTTGTATTTAATTATCTTAAATACATATTTTAAAATGACAAAACTCAGAATCTTGCTATAAAGTTATGTTCGAAACAAAATAAGATATCTCCATGTTTTTTTTTTCTTCCAAAAATCTTTCTTACTGAGCTTTCACAGGACTCACCTTTAGGAGTCATAAACTGTTGGAAATGGGTCCCTTTGTTTAGCCTCCCACTGCCTAAATTAATCTGTAGTGTGTTTAGGAGGATCACAGTAGTACTCAATGTGGGAAAAAATGACTTCATTTTGTGAATGGAAGAGTAATTATCAAAAGGAAGGTGAAACAGAAAAACTGGCAGGCACAGAGACTTACCAGGTAGATGAACTTTAGAAATAAGTAAATGCTATTTTGCTTAACTATAGCTCCCTACCATGGAAAGCAGTCACCAAACCACAGTAATATGGTCCCCCTAATAAGAAGACATTTTCCCAGAGCAGTAATGCCCACCCTTACCACATTTTAAAAGACATACCGAGAATGTAATGGCCCAGGTTGTTTATGGCTGGAGGTAACTATCCCTGGGCTTTACCTAGCCACCTGGTGAGGGGGAAATCTGGTCTGGTGGATCTATGTACTGTAGGCAAATTTCAAAGGTTAGACTTTGCTGTGGCAAAGTGATACCTTCATAGTACCTAGGTTGTAATAGGATCTTGACTATCTTTCCCTCTGAACTCTTAATTCTCAGTTTATTTAAACCTCATATTCTGTGGCCTTTCTTACCATCTGGAAATGCTAGAACCGGGTGAACACAAGAATCCAGCTGAGAGAGACGTTCCAATAGAGGGGCTTCATAGTGGATTTCTGGAGGCATGGTGTTGGTGCTACCTGAGCCACACAGTGCACAGGAGGGATTCACATCACAGCCAGAGCGCATGTTGTTGTTTCGGTGAACCTATGAAAAGTCAGGGAAAACCGACACTTCATTATCTGATAAAAACCTAGACTTTTACTAGTTAATTTTCTAGTAAACATTAAGACTATATTTGGGGCCTCCCTGGTGCTGCAGTGGTTGAGCACTGGGTTGCGAAGCTGCCCGTAGCCTCTGCAGCGCCAGTTCGATCCCTGGCCGCTGGGTGAGGGTCCCACATGGCGCGCAGACCTCTCCTGCCGCCTGCTGCTCCCCTCAGCAGTGTACTTTGTCAGTCTGCCTGCTCTGCTCTCCGCTCTGACTCTGGTGAATTCTCTCACCCTCCCCCAGTGCTTGTATAAATAAATAAATAAATCTTAAAAAAAAAAAATAAAACCCTAAAAAAAAAAAAAAGACTATATTTGAAAATCAAATGGAATAGAAAATTATGTTGCAAATAGTTTCCATAGTTCATACTTACTTTAGGACACTTGAAAACATCTACCACATCTATTCATAATTTCAGAATGAGATTTTAATTGGAAAATGTTGGTGGGTAAAGATTCATTTCTCTTGACAGATTCTGCTTCACATTTATTTGTACAGATAGCAAGGAAGATAAAGCATAAGAGGACAAAGAGGTGGAATTGGAAAGTATAAAAATAAGAGACGAGAAGAGAATGAGAAGGTCCACAATAGCGGACATTTCATATAAAAGAGGAGAAACTTTAAACAAATTCACTTATCTAAATACTTGATATTGCAAAACATTAAAACAAAACCAAAAATAGGGATGGGGGACTTAAATTACCAAAGACAAGATTCAGATAACCTGTAAGAGAATGACAACTTGACATCAGAATTTTCACTAACAATGTAAGACGGCAATATTTTCAAAGTGCTAAATATAAAACTTTACAAATTAATACTCAAAAATAAAGTCAATATATATGTATTTTAAAATGCACATATATATATACACATACAATATTAACTCTGTATGTTTTTCATATATATAAAAGATTGACTTTATAACTCATAGATCTGTTGGAAGGTTCTAAAATATGTGGTAAGCGGGGCCTCCCTGGTGGCACAAGGGGTTAGGACGCATCACTATGAAGCTGTCCACAGCCACTGCAGCACAAGTTTGATCCCCAGCCAGGGAACTACTCACATGGTGCAGCAGACCTCTCCTATCTCACCTGCTGCTCCCCTCAGCAGTGTATTTCAGTCAATCTGCCTGTTCTGTTCCCCACTCTGTCTCAGGTGAATGCTCCTCTCACCCCCCATACCACTGACCCCAGTTCTTGTATGCATAAATAAATCTTTATAAAAAATGTGATAAGCAAGAAGGATAACGTGGAATGTGAAGCAACTGTGAGCAAGAATGGCAAAGGCTTGGTAAATGCCAATACATAAGAACTTAAAATAGGGCCTCCCCGGTGGCGCAGCAGTTGAGCGCTGGGTTGCGAAGCTGTCTGCAGCCTCTGCAGCACCGGTTTGATCGCCGGCCGGCGGCGAGGGTCCCACATGGCGTGCAGACTTCTCCTGCTGCCCGCTGCCCCTCAGCAGTGTACTTCATCTGTCTGCCTGTTCTGCTCTCTCCTCTGGCTCTGGTGAATTCTCTCACCCTCCCGCACTTCTGTACCCAGTGCTTGTATAAATATATAAAAAAAATCTTTGGGGAAAAAAAAAATAAAGAACTTAAAATAATGGCTAATTTGGGAAGGATTTAGAAGAAAGTAAAGACCAGAGTTTTAAAAGAGGTATTCTGAAGTCTTATTGTTCCCAAGGCAGTAAGAAATATAAAGAACATTCAACTAATCCAAAAGAGGCAGAAAAGGCTAGGCTTGAGAAAATGTTACAGGAGAAATAATTCCAAACAGAGTAAATGTAAATGGGAATTTAATCTCTTACAAACTGATAGGAAATAAGAGATGGAAAAAGATCTCTAGCGAGTACTCACTGAGGGTATTGAAAGCAAAAGATTACTAGAGATCAAGAGGGAAACATGATGAAAGGAATGATGATGACAAAGAATAATCATGAACTTCAATTTATCTAACCAGTCATCCTGTAATATATGAATAAAAAACCAAACAGAAATGAGGGTATGGGGAAATGAGAGATACTGTTTAAGGGAACAAAACTTCTAGTAGGTACCTAAGTCCTGGAGATCTAGTGCACAGTATAGTGATTACAGACAATACTACCTTATTAAAAATAACATCAAAGATACAAGAGCCTAGATCTTAATCATTCTCACCACAAAAAGGGGAAAGATAGTTATGCAACATAATAGAGGTGTTAGCTTAGGCTACAATGGCAACTAGTTTAACATTAAGAAACATTGATTACAATTAGCCTTAAATCCAATGACTAGTAATCCTTGTAAGAAGACCATGTGAAGACTCAGAAGCACAAGATTACTAGAGATCAAGATCAGGTGAAAAGAAAGCAGAGCTAGGAAGTATGCTGCTACAAGGCAAGGAATGCTCAGTATTGCTGGCAACCACTGAAAGCATGACATGTCAAGAAAGGATTCTCCTTAAGAGACAGCAAGGGCTAATACTTTGATTTTATACTTAAGACTCTCCAGAACTGTGACAGGAAACTAAACAGGCAGTCACTAAATTTTTTGGTGACAAATACCAAGAATGGAGAAGAGGGGGTAGGAGATGGGTAAGAACAAAGAGGGAAGGAATTACAATGGATTATGGGTGATTTGGTTGGTGATGGATGCACTACAGTGGTGATATCTGATAAAGGATTTTAATGTTACTTCAACTAATAATAATTTAAAAAATGAATGAGGGTCTCCCTGGCGGCGCTGGGTTTAAGTCTCAGCACTATCAAAGCTATCGCCAGCAAATGAAGCAAAAGTTCGATTCCCAGGCAGGGAGATGACCCAGATGGCGCAGAAGACCTCTCCTGTCTAGCCCGCTGCTCCCCTCGGCAGTGTATTTCAGTGTGTGCCTGTTCTGCTCCCCACTCTGTCTCTGGTGAATCCTCTCACCCCTCCACACCTATGGCCTACACCCCAGTTCTTGTACGCATAAATAAATAAAAATCTTTAAAAAAAAAAAATAAATAAGGGCTTCCCCGGTGGCGCAGCTGGTAGAGCACTGCACTGTGAAGCTGTCCGTAGCCGCTGCAGTGCTGGTTCGATTTCCAGCCGACCAGGGAGACGCTCACATGACCTCTCTTGTCGCCTGCTCCTCCCCCTCAGCAGTGCTTTCAGTCCGTCTGCCTGTTCTGTTCCGCACTCTGTCTCTGGTGAATCCTCTTACCCACCCGTACCCACACCTCTGGCCTGTACCCCAGCTCTTGTATGCATAAATAAATGTTAAAAAAAAATCACTGAGAATTAGAAATCCAAATTAAGAAAGGCATATAAAGGTATAAAAAGTGACTATAAGTAAACAAAACATTATAATCAAAATTAAATCTAAGTAGGTCTTTTAAGTCTAGTTTCAAAACTGAATATATACCATATTTTAGAATCAAAGATTTTTAGGAAGTTAAAGGAAAAAATCTAAACCTTTTTATGTTTTAGGTTTTTTTATGTAAAAAAAACCTTTAATGTTTAAAAAAAACTTACAGAAAACAAAATGCTGAAAGTAAATGGATGAGGAAAATGCATATACTGTAACACTGACATCAAGAAAAGTACAATGCAAAGCAAAACAACCCATGGAGACAGAAGTCATAAATCACTAAAATGATGTATTTACAGAATAGACCACAAATGTAAGAGGAAACCACAGAAACACTGCTTTGACAAAAATGCTATAAAATTAGTAATTAATAATAAAAATATAAAAGGAGAAGCAAACCACAGTTAGAACTTGGAAACTTAATGTTTGTCTGTTGGGAAAACAACTGAAAAGCACCGTGCAGAGAGACACACACCAGAGGCTGTGGAACGCCATCCAAGAAAATTTAAAGTCAAATGCTTGAAAAAATATGTAAGAAATAAGAATAAATTAAGCATATGAATAAAAGGCACTGCAGGGGCAAAATGACAAGAAGAATTAATAGCAAAAACTTATCTTTTGAAATGACCAATGAAATGGCAAAACTATGACGAGATTAATCAAGAAAAAGAAGATAAATATAATTCAGACTAAGAAATGAATGGAACCACAGATTTAGGGATTTTAAAATTAAGAATGTTTCTGTAAAATTCTGTATGAGTAAATCTGAAAATATCAGAGACAAGAAAAATTCCTGTAAAGTAGAAGCTGGTCTCAGATTTTTTATCTTAAGTTCAAGTAAATTTTAAAGAAATTCACACTTCCTCAGCTATCTTTTTAAACTTTTCCAGAAAATAGTGAATGACAATGTTCTGTATTCATTTAAAAAAATTATCCTATATTAAAAGTAATGGTGAACTTCTAAAAGTATTGCCACTAAAACCAGGAATGAGATTCCCTCTCTTTGAGATAAATGCTTTCTCAACTCTGTTCTGAAAGTGCACGGAAAAGGACCCTAAGTGTATAAAAGAATTGTCAAATTGTTTGATGACGGATAACCTACCCAGAAAATTAAAAATCAAAGCACTATTAAGAGTTCAGAAGTCTTCAATTACAAAATAAACATCTAGATATCAATCTTAATCACTTTACAAAAATATCAAGAATGCAGGAAATTTTAAGAACTGAACTGAAAAGATTAAATACTTGGATACATGGAGAAATCCTATGGTCTCTTAATACTGCAATTGTATTAATTCTCTCTGAAGGAATTTCAGTATCAAAGTAAGGCACTATTTATAATTCTTTGTTCCAACCACCTTGACCTTGCTGATTCCATAGGTCAATTCTTAGTGTATCTAACACAATCATTTCTCCCCTTCTGAAACACTTTTGTCCACATATGCTACTCTCTAGGATTTCCTTCTATTTCATTAAACATTCATTCCCAGTCTCTGCTTTTTATTTCATATCTTTAAGGCTATAACAAAGATTTTCACGGTTTTGTTTAGTGTTGTATTCCCAGTGCATAGATCTAACTCATTGTACAAGCACAATAAATACTTGCCGAATGAGTGAAGCAAAATTAAAAATGCTTAATAGTAACTATTTTGTACTAGTAACTTATTAGTCAGAATGTTACAGAATGTTAGCTCAAAGCATTAAAAAATTCTTGGCTGTAGGACAGTTTATCTAAGCATTAGATCTATTTCTATTTATCTTAGCCTTTCAAAATGTATTTTACCTCAGCCTTTCAAATTTTATTTTACATGCTATAAAATAAATATAATACACTGAAAACTCATTGGAGCTTAGAGTTATTGTACTGAGCAGTGGGTGGTATCTGAGTACTCCAGTAACTTTAATCAATAAAGAACGACAATTTTCCAAGTCACAACTGGCTTCTTCCCAAAAGGTTGATTCTTATTGAAAAGTGAGGTCCTCAATTCTATCACAAGAGCCCTCAATAAAGAAGATAACCCATTTGATATCAAATTATTCACTTTCAATACTGACTTACAATCATCTTATTTCTTTTGTTCTCAACCACAAATATTGTCAACACCAGACAGTAAGAGAATGTCCTATACATAAATGGTCATCCCTCCTCGTGTGTGATACAAGGGTAAGAAGTGGAGGACTACTGGGAATTCTGTAGATGTTAACCTTAAAATTTAACCCAAGGCTATCCTTCTTAACAATTCTACTCCAACACAGACTATAAATCATGTCAGAACACTACTAAAATATCTGATAAGAAACATTGTTTTTTAAAAACTTAGAATAGAAATAAGGCCAATCCAAAAATTTCAAGGCATGTTATTTATTTTTAAAACACCAACTATACTAAGATTTAATTTATAAAATTATGGCATAAAAGGCAACCCTGTATTAGTCCTGAATTTATTTAAAAATTTTATTGATCTGGGGGCCACCCTGGTGGCGCAGGCGGTTGAGCCCAGCACTGTGAAGCTGTCCACAGCCTCTGCAGTGCTGGTTCAATCCCCGCTGGCCTCGGAGCAACCCACATGGCAAGCAGACCTCTCCTGTCTCGCCCGCTGCTCCCCTCAGCAGTGTATTTCATCAGTCTGGCTCTTCTGTTTCCCCGCTCTGTCTCTGGTGAATCCTCTCACCCTCCCGAGCATCTGGCCTGAACCCCGGCGCTCTTGCATAAATAAATAAAAAATTAAAAAATTAAAAAAAAAATGTTATTGATCTGAAATCTCAGTATCTATAAACTAATGTTTTAGGCCATTATCAATTTGCACCACATGGAAGCAGGAAGATGGGAAACAAAAGTTATAAAAATGTTCTCTTTGCGTGTTTATTTACTGGCTTAATTATTAACATCTACTGTGTTAGACCCTGAAAGTGATAAAAATACAAGACAAATAGCAATATAGGGAACTTGTAATGATCTGTTCTAATATGACAATGAAACCATGATATAGGAAAGTACCCCAAGTTCTCCCCCAGTCTCAAGGCTGTCTGGCCTCCCAACTCTGATATTCACCCACTATGCCCTTGGGACTACTTTTAAATTCTATTGTAGCTTTCAGAGCTTTAGAGCCTTTAGGCTGTCACTTCCTTCCTCCAATATTATTACATTATGCCTCCAGTCTCTTTAATACCAATCCACTCCAAACATAAACTACCACACCTGTCTTCAAAAAATAGCCATGATGCTTCACAGATCAAAATTCTAAAATTTAGAAATCCCAAATCAAGAGTCTGGGCATTAAAAACTGCTTCGTATTTACTGTTGGGTCCCACTCCCATTTATTTGCAGTATGTTTATCTTACTAAAATCTTTGGTATAGTCACTGATTTTAAAATACCAATGACATAAAAACAGTCTTTAGGGGCAAAAAGACGTGTGTCACTACTATAAAAGTACATTTCAATTGTAAGATATAGCCTAATCTCAGAAATGCCGTTAAGACTAGATGTAATAAAATTCCGTGATTCAACTAAGATGACAGCCCCTTAAAACACAGTAATTTAAAATTTCCCTAAATTTTAGAGTTGAATCTGAAATACAGTAAAATAACTTAAAATGTAGGTAAGTCATTACTAGTGATATTAATTATTTGTTTTTTATGTACTATATTCTGGCAAATATACCAGCACCCACCTTTCTTGGGATAGGGAAAAAAGTAATCTGAATAATCTAGAAACACACAGTTCTCTTTATTAAGATTTTCTTTACTTCAGAAAAAAATCAAACCTTATTACCATATATATGAATGCACCGCTATTTACCAAACCCAGAAAGTGACTTATCTGTTATCTTCATTATCTATTTCTGTCACTAGAACATAAGCTCCATGAGGACAAAGATTTTTGATCATCAATGAAATTCAAGTATTTGAAGAATATTAAGAACATAAGGGGCACACACAAAAACCTGTGGAATAAATATGCCTGACAAATCCAGCACCTCAAGATGATATAGAAGGCAAGATGCTTGCTCAATAGGAAGTATCATGGGAGACACAGAAAGCAATCAAGATACAGAATGGCCGTTTGTTTCCATCTTTGGCAGAACTCCAGCTATTTCTGCTCTAACTAGCAAATGGTTTGTTTCCCAAATTCAACGTCTTTTGTCTTATTTTCCATAGCAGGATGGCATTGAAACCAAAGATACATTGGAACCAAAGGGTCTTCAGTTTACATGTTTTTCTTTGCCTCCACTGCCCTTTAATTTTTTTTTTTCATGTGCCTTCAAGAGAACTTTGATTTTATGCACAGAGCAGAATAAGGGGCTGTCAACATCAATAAGGAAGGCTTGCAGCTTCAGATAAAAATAGCAGACAGCAATCTGAAGAACAGAGAGAAAAGAAATGATACACTAATGGTCAATTTTCATTTGCAATACTTTCCTTTAAAAAAGATGAAGGCAAAGTTATACTCTGATTGTATACTATTATGAAACAAATGAAACACTGAAAATTCACTGTGCAAATATTAAGGGTCCAGCAATTTCTTCCTTTCCCCACTCCTTTGCCATCAGTTTTCTCAGCAAAATTATAACAGTTCTTAATCAAACATTCTATTTTCCTCTGCTTTCCTTTCCAAAGAAGTGTTCTTTGACAGCATTATCTATAATGGTCCCCTCATTGCCATGCCTCCCATTCTCTCCAGAACCCACTCTAAACAGAATTTCACTCTTCGTTTCCCTATAACAAAACTGCTCACAAAGGTCTCTAACAACCTTGGCCTCGCTGATTCCATAGGTCAATTCTTAGTGTATCTAACACAAGCACTTCTCCCCTTCTGAAACAATTTTGTCCATATATGCTACTCTGCAGGATTTCCTTCTATTTCATTAAACATTCATTCCCAGTCTCATCTTTTTATTTCATATCTTTAAGCCTTGGAATGCTTTAAGGATCAATTCACAACCCCTTTCTCTGACCTCTGTTTTCCCTACTCTCTTCCTCTCCTGCATTTTTCTCCCCAGTACTTAAGAATGCTGCTCACTTTATCTGGTCTCCACCCATTAGAATATGTCAGAGTAAAGATTTTCATGGTTTTGTTTAGTGTTGTATGCCCAGTGCACAGATCTATCTCATTGACAAGCACAATAAATACTTGCTGAATGAGTGAAGCAAAATTAATAATGGTTAATAATAACTATCTTGTACAAGTAACTTATAGGTCAGAAAGGCAGTAAGAAAGACACATTTCATTTACTTCTACAACCTATGAGATCTCCACAAGCTTTGGGGTGAATGGGTTGAGGGGCGAAGGGAGTGCTAACACGCTGCAAATCACAAAGATACTAAGTGGCAGTGTCTGATTCCAAATTAAGCCTATCACCTTTAAATTAATGGTCTTAACCACTGCATGGTACTAATTCTAATATTGCTAGATTATTTCTATTAGTTAGGGATAAACTCTTTTTGAAGGGTCAGCAAGAGTTTCCTGTGCTCATGATTTAATCCCCCTTTTTTCTGCAAAGACAAACATTTGTTTAGTAACATCGATTTAGAAATTTTAATGATGATTCTTGCTTCAAAAGAAAGCATTCCACATTGCCATTTTCAGTGACAACATACAAGAAAGAAGGAACATCACTCCCCTTCAGAGTGTTGATGACAGCACTTCCACTCCCTGTTCTTATTAAAAATCTCAAGCCAGTACTTTCCAGATCTGGTTGAAGAGTCAACTAGGAGGTTTCTGTTTTTTTGAAAATAAGATTCCCAGGTCCAACTCCAGAGCAACCAAATCAGAATCTCTAGGAAACAGGGCCCAGGAACCTAGTATTTTTAAAAGCTCCCCACGAAACTTTGGTGGCAATCCAAGTTTGGAAAACTAGGTAAACGAACCAAAGCTGCCAAGAGAATAATACCTCTATCTGAGCAACTGGCTCACTATTTAACAATGACCAAGTCTCACTGGTACTGACCTTCTTGGAAAGAGGAACGATGCTGTTGGGTCGAACAAGCCTCCGTTTTTTACAGTTCAGGACAGGCCGAGTTCGAGCTGCCACACAGGTGCCATCAGATGATGATGAAATTAGATTCAGTCGTTGCTTTTTATGTAACTGTTCCTCAGCATCAGAGCCATCACCTGGAATGTGGTCTGCCAAAATAGGCTGAAGACTACACAGGGGAAAGAATAATATTCTCAGACGAGGCAAAGAAACAAAGCTGCTCGCACTGCTTTAACCTCCTCTACTTCACATTCACGGATACAAAACAGTACTCTAGGGACTCCCTGGTGGCGCAAGGGGTTAAGCACCGCACTATGAAGCAATCTGCAACCTCTGCAGCACGAGTTCGATCCCTGGCGGTCAGGGAACAACCCACATGGCGCAGCATCTGTCTCCTCCGCTGCTCCACTTAGCATTGTATTTCAATCTGCCTGTTCTGCACCCCACTCTGTCTCTGGTGATTCCTCTCACCCTGCCCCCGCATCTCTGGCCTATACCTCAGCTCTTGTATGCATAAATAAATCTTAAAAAAAAAAACAAAAACCAAAAAACAGTACTCTAGAGCAGAACAGGTCATTCTTGTTGCTGATGTCTGCTATTTTTTTTTTTAAAGATTTATTTATTTATTTATTTATACAAGCACTGGGTACAGTCAGAAGCGCGGGTGGGTGAGAGAATTCACCAGAGCCAGAGCGGGGAGCAGAACAGGCAGAAGGACCAAGGTACACTGCTGAGGGGAGCAGTGGGCAGCAGGAGAGGTCTGCACACCATGTGGGAACCCTCGCCCGGTGGCCGGGGATCAAACTGGCGCTGCAGAGGCTGTGGGCATCTTCAAAGTCCAGCGCTCAACCGCTGCGCCACCGGGGAGGCCCATGTCTGCTAATTTTTGTGTATAGTGTTTATGCTTATTCGTAAGACTCTTGGTGAACATTAGACCCATCACATCGAAGTCAAAGTGAATGCTGCTTCTAGTAATTCAATTCTCTTCTACAACAGAAAAATGAATTTTTAAAAATTAATAAAATTACAACAGGTAAGAAAACAAATTCTGTAAATGTTAAAGAGCTGCCTGAGAATCAATTCTATGAAAATGAACTTTCAGGGATGTGGACATACTGCTTACTTGAGAAGGATTCCTTGAATTCTGGTATTTAGAAATACCAACTGTAAGAATCTAATCAGCTCTAGGGCCTCCCTGGTAGCGCAAGGGGTTGAGACACAACCTATGAAGCTCTCCACAGCCATTGCAGCCCAAGTTTGATCCCCGGCCAGGGAGCAACCCACATGGCACAGCAGACCTCTCCTGGACTCGCCTGCTGCTCCCCTCAGCACTGTACTTCAGTCAGTCTGCCTGTTCTGTTCCTTACTCTGTTCTCTGGTGAATCCTCTCACCCCCACCCCACACCTCTGGCCTGTACCCCAGTTCTTGTATGCATGTATAAATAAGTATTAAAAAAAAAAGAATCTTATCAGCTCTAGACTAGAGGATTTTATATAAATCTGAGGAATTCTCCCAAGACTGGGATCAATCATAACTATTCATGTAACTGAATAACCTCTTATCTTCATGCTGAGTTGGTTTTAGACCATACCAACTTAAAGGAAATACATTAGTGTGCTAATTAAAATATAACTGCTACAGTAGGAGGGAAGCAAGTTATTAGTAAGCGATAATGCTTCTCTTCTTTAAACAAGGGTTAGTCCTAGCAAGGGATAATTAATGCTGCAAAGCTTGTCCTCCCCCCTCCCGTGCCCCCGCCAAGTCTACTGAGCTTAAGAAGTAAGATATAACTTACGTGTTAACCACTCCATTGACAGGCCTCAATGTTCCACATGATTTGGTAAACAACTCTGATGGATGACCCGAGGCACCATGGTTTTCCAGTGACTGAGAAACAGACTCCACCTGAATAAGGAGAATAAAAATAAAACAAAATTTTTATGACTGAGGACAAAAAAAAAAAAAAAAAAGATAATCAACTTTTGCTTTACAGAGGATGGGGATGAGGAACCAAAATATTTAACAGACCAAACAGGGAGATGACCCAATGATTTCATGGCAAAAAAGCTTAGCAAAAACAATTATATAGTAATAAGAGCCTTCAACTAAAAGAAGGATACATAAAATTGAGCAGTAAGACAACTAAAAGGAAATTTAAATAAAGTTAACATCTGCCTACACACAAAAGTGGCCACTGACAATATCAATAACCTAAAAATGCTCAACATCTAAAGCATAGTTATAAATTATGATACACCAAATCAAACTGTTAAAATAATGATAAAGGATATCTCTTCTTACCTTATGTCAGAAGGAAATTTAAGGATTAAAAAATAATTGTCTTTTATGTAGAAATATTTTGGAAGAGTTTAATCAAAAAATTGTTTTAAGTATTTTTATTTATTTATGCACACAGGAAGTAGGGTATAGGCCACAGATGTAGGGGGTGAGAGGATTCACTAGAGACAGAGTGGGGAGCAGAACAGGCAGATCTACAGAAATACACTGCTGAGGGGGGGCAATGGGCGAGACAAGAGAGGTCTGCTGTGACATGTGGGTCAGCGCCCTGGCCAGAGGATCCAACTCGTGCTGCAGTGGCTGGCAATAGCTTGATAGTACTGAGACTTTAACCTCTGCACCACCAGGGAGGCCCTAAATTCAAAATACTCTAATGCAATTGTGGCTAAACTATAAAATGGAAAAACAAAAATAGTGTCATAGAAGTAAAACTGTTCTAAAAAAGTCTTTACATTTATATAGTAGCACTATTTTAAGGAGGAAAAAACCCCCAAACACCCTACCAAATATGTCAGTGAGGATTTACTACTCAGGGGAACCTCAAAAAGTTCAAACAAATATTATAGTACAAGTAGGAAATCAAAAGAATTGAAGCTACATGTTGGCATTAACCAGCAGATATGTGACTAGAGGCATTCCTATCACAGCTTTCTTGTATTTCGAAAGTTCTGGTTTAGATGAAGATATTTCCTTTCAATACAAAAATACTGTCACTATGAAATTTTTGTTGGTGTATCAACCCAACACTGTCAATTTTACATCCACTTAAAATAATAGCTTTTAGCATTAAATTATGGCAAATCTGATTTATGTATCTAAATATTCTACAAGGTTTCATTTAGTAATAAGTTGATTGCATTTTATTAGTTTATTTTGCAGGGATTATGGGACAATTAACTGCAAAGACACTTGTCCAGTATAAAATGTTGCCATACTTCCAAAAAAATCTCATTTCAAAGCAAATTTTTCTTACATGAATTCTAAAGAAAAAACACAAATCACCAGTAATCTCAGTACTCATAGCTAAAAGCCTACCTCTTGCTTTTATGCCTATACATACATGTTTAAATGACGTTAATCTTCAATGTAAATTTTATTTCTTAGAGGAACTTGAAACTTTCCTGAGGGTAATTCAATCCTATAATTAAAGCTGAAGTCACTAGGCAAAAGACTATTTAGCACAGAAATATTTGTCAAGGATATAGAAGTACACAGTGATCAAGTGCATGAATTCCAAAGAGGGACTGTATCTGGACTCCAGTCCCAGTCATAAGGGAGGTACAGCATAGAGACCCTGGGATGTTCTATAATCCACTGAGACCCCAAAACAAGGCATTAGGACAACAAAGTTCATCACCTACTCTCAAATACAATGAACTTAAAATATTAACCCCTCAACCTTCCAATAAGTGTTCCATTTGGATTAAAAAACCAAAACAAAAAAAAGCCCAGGGTTTCCCTGGTGGCACAGAGGTTAAAGTCTCAGCGCCTTAAGCAATTGCCAAACACTGTGGCATGATCCCTGGCCAGGAAGCTGACCCACAAGGGGCAGCAGACCTCTCCTGTCTCGACCTTGCTCCCCCCAGCAGAGTACTTCAATACATCTGCCTGTTCTGCTCCCCACTCTTCTCTGGTGAATTTTCTCACCCCCTGCACCTCTGACCTACACCCTGGTTCTTGTATGCATAAATAAAAATAAATCTTTAAAAAAAAAAAAAAAACCAAAACCCTCACAAACACACACATTTTTTACCTAGAGCTTCTAAAATGCATTCAACTTTTTAAGACAAAGTGAACTCTCCCTATCCTGCAGTCCAAATGCCTGCTGAGACAGAAGGTAGAGAAACATTAACATTTCAGAAGTATTATAATCCACAAATAAATTTAATTTCAATCATTACTACTGCAATGGCTTTCAACATTAGTATTTTCAGGAAACTAAAGCATTACTCAGATATCATCCAATGGGAAACTATGAAAAGGATGACAGAATTTAAGCAGCTCCTATCTAGAAAGTAGGAGTTATTGTAAGGATTCTCTTGAATTTCATTTAATGTTCAGATATATTCTAAAGGCATCCATAGGCAGAAAGAGTAGAAAACCTTAAGTAATTCCTTCTCCACCCCATAAAGCAGCACCCTGGGGATTACCATGTGGGAGATGAGATGGGTAGCAAATTTTACAGCTAAGGCAGCAAGGAGTGTTGCTGAACTAACTTTTCCTGATTGAAAGGGTTAGGTGTACAGACTAAAATGATTAGTATAGCAATGATGCTCAAATTTGTTATTCATATAAAGTATGCATGTGCCTGATTAATCCATCCTTTTTCCAGACCAATCAAGTGTGACAGAGTATTTAAAAACAAAAAACAAAAACTCTAGTAAATTAAGAGTTCATATGGCGTACAATTTTCTAGGGTCTACAAACCCATGTCTACTGAACTGACTTTTTATAATAGTGAAAGTAAAGGGATAAAAATAAAAAGCATACACTTAGAAATACTGATTTTTTAAAAAAGCCCCTTGTTTATTAAGAAAATTTAACAGTTCATTTTTGGTTAATTATTGTGTCTTTCTGACAAACATCAAAAAAGAAAGAGAATGCTAACTAGATATAAGGAATTCAACTTTTATTCCTAGGTCAAAAAATTAAGTTTTTGATTTTATGTGAATTATTTCATGTTTCAAGCTCCTCATCTCAATACTCAGCACAGTCTTTCTTAAAACCACCAAAATATTGTTTGCTAATAAAGAGTATACTAGCCAGAACAATCAAGTGTGAATAGCCCCATGGTCAGGAAAATGCTAACTTCAGAATTGTGGTACATTCTGAAAATTCCACTTTCACCAACTTACTTACACAGGATTCACTTTCTGTATATGTAAAATAGGACTGTTTGCAACTCACTTCCCTATGTCTCTATGTTGAGGTTAAAAGAAAATCTACACAATTATATGCAAAAATACTTTTGAATTATTCATGTTTTAGAAATTTCAATCAACATAATGTGTTACAAATCTAACAAAATGTTATGACTACTAACCCTAAGATTTACAGAATTTAAAGAAATGAAATAATCAGAGTCATAAATTTTTATGGCTCAACTCACTTATCCACAGCCCTAATCTATTTTAAAAGTACTAATTGGTCACTATTTTTTAATATCATGGATCAAATGTTCCCCAGCCAGTATCTATCCCTCAACTCTTATTCAGTCAATGTACCATTTGTAATCCCTGTGACCACAAAACTTCAAGGTAAAGATTGTGTCCCTCACCATCACCAAGAAAAAGAAAATTGTTGCTGCTTAAGCAATGGAAGGAAGATTATACCTTGGAATGTTTAAAAAGAAAAAGCAAGAGTTTACATTTTTAGCATGCCTTTCTTGTGAGAAAGCACCAGTCTTTCATTTAATAGGTCACTTGTTTCTCCCCATCATTCCCATAAAGAAAAAGATAAAAGAATGAAGGCTCATTTTACAAAAGAAGTAACAAAGACAGTTGTCATAAAGCACAGAAACAGTGTTTTTGCTAAAAGCAAAACAAAAAAAAAGAACTGTCTATTGCAAATCTAGTTTTTAAAAATCCAGTAAATGACCTTTCTTCTAAGAAAGAAGGGTACATAAGAAAATACTCATGTATCTGAATATAGACGGGATGATCGAAATCAAATGAAGCCGGCTACCAACATGGGATGGGTAGGAACAGGATATAAACAGGAAATGAAAGAGGGCAGTACTGAGTACATCCCTTTCATATAGTTTGACTCTTAGAATTTCACGTTTTACATGCTCAAATAATAAAGATCAACTACTGTGTGTGGGGGAGAACAAGAAGTGGAATACTGCAGGGACAGCAGAACTGTTCATGAATTATAACTGAATTACAAAACAGTTATATACCCACACTGAAAAGTGACTTTAGGAAAATAGCATTCTGACTATGTATTATAGGGCTAACATACTGTCTACAATATTATACCTGGGTTAGTAAATACATCCATTACAATGTTTAAAGTTTAAATAAAAATTTAAATTTAAAAATAAAATGTATTTCCCACAGAGCTATGAGTTGGCAATTATGAGACTTAATGTAGTGCACTAGAACAATTACGTATCACCAAGAAAGAAGGAAAGCTCTGATACCAGACAGATACTAGAATGAACTCATGTTTTTCAGTATATATACAACAGATGAGAAGATGAAAGAATATAACTGTGTATATGCATGTGATAGCACACATACATGAGCACACACACATCTATTTCCAGCTTCACCTGCTAAAAAGTCCTAGAAACAATGAGCACATCTAGTAGTCAATCTTGTTTCTCCAATAAAAAGAACCAGAACTGGGCAGGGGAGGGGAAGAGATGAAAAATAAAAAGAATCAGAACTGGAGCAGATAAAATATAAGATGACCCTGGAAGATAGAGTGGTGCTAGAAAGTGAATGCTCAAAAAAAAGAGGGGTATATGCTGAAAGGACACAGAAGCCAATCTGAAGGAGGTACCAATGTCAAAAGGTGAAAACAGTTGGAGTAACTGAATGAGTAACAGCAACATATCACAATCCATAGAAGAAACAGCCATGAATCTACTCTGAATATAAATGACTGACTAAATTAAAAAAATAGCTCTTTCTAATACAATTCCAATCCACTAATGTAGGAAATAAAAAAAAAAAACCCACATCATTAACAAACATCACAGTAATTGCTGCAGGTAAAAACCACCAGGGGATGATAAAATTGTGGGTTAAGGGCCTCCCCTGGTGGCACAGGCAGTTGAGCACAGTGCTGTGAAGCTGTCCACAGCCTCTGCAGCGCGGGTTTGATCCCAGCCAGTCGGCAGACCTCTCCTGTCTCGCCCACCACTTCCCTCAGCAGTGTTTTCCATCGTTCTGCCTGTTCTGCTCCCTGCTCTGTTTCTGGTGAATCCTCTCCCCCTTCCATGCATCTGGCCTGTACCCCGGTTCTTGTATAAATAAATAAACAAAAATTCTTTTAAAAAAATTGTGGGTTAAAGTATAATAAGCGAAGGAATATTGTATAGTCTCTCCATGACATAGCCATTCATTACAAAGGGAAAAACGCTAATCTTTACAGCAGAGAAACCTTGCAGGCACCACTTTAATCAAGTTCAAAAAGCTATCACTACCAAAGTCATGTACCTCTAATATGGCGCACTGAGAAGGGCATGGTATTATTTCCGTGATATTCCTGTAAAAACTGCATGACTTCCAATGGTAAGAAAACATCAGGTGGCTTCTGACTCCCACATTATACAAGATGATTGATCAGCTGTGTCAGGTCTTTAAAGACAAAGACTAGGGCTCTCTCATGGATTGGAGAAGATTTAAAAAGAAGTAACAACCAAATGTAATGTGGGATTTTGGACCAAGAAGGCAGCAGTGAGAAAATGAGTAAAATTCAAATAAAATCTGTGTAGTACTACATATTAGTACATTAGATTGGTTTCAATCACGGTACAATGGTAACTCAAGGTATTAATACTAGGGGTGGCTGAGTGATGGGTACAGGGGATTCTGTGTACTACTTTTGCAACTTTAAAATAGTTTTTAAGTTTTAAAAAAGAATGCAGCAAAATTTACCCAGCACTAATAAAGTAAATTTCAATCATTTGCAAATCTGAGATCAGCCTACTGCTTCTTGGCACCTAGATAAAGCACAAGTTCATTTAAGATAAATACAAAATCCATTATAAATTGGCCCAATCATCCAACATTCCATCACATGGAAGCATTTGCAGTTCTTCAATAATACCAGGCTCTCTGAAGCCTCTATTATGCGATGTTGTTATATAAGCAGTGTAGTTCTGGCAGGAACCCAACCCCAACACCATCTCTGAGCAAGTCCAAAAAAGACTTAGTATTAAGTACATCCTTCCCCATGAAGCTACCTTTACTGACCTTCTAAGAAGAAGTGAGATTGGAGCTAACGGGGTGGGGGTGGGGGGGAGGACTCCAGTGTGCGTTTTTCTAGGATTTTTTTTCTTCAGATTTTCCTCTCCCCTACCCCATTACTCTGTGGTCTAAAAACAGAACCCTCAGGGAATATTTCTTGCTTGTCTCCAGAGCCCAAAAAAGGTTTGCTTATCCATGCACATGAATTCTAGCATTTCTGATCAAAGGTTAGGTCTTCAGAACAACTTAGCTTCAGGAATATCTGTACTGTGCTCATAACTGAAGCAGATATACAATGACCCTGTCAGGAAACAGTTATTCAATTTGGAAATAAAGCAAAGTGATGGCAACATATTCTTACAGTATAATACTGGAACACTACCTAACACGACCACCTGAGTATCATATGACTATACAAACAAAGTAAAACTTGTTTTACTTATTACTTGTAATTACAGTCTAGATGCCTTATGTTCCATATTTAATTTGGATATTTATAACATTAGCAAGTTAAAATTGATTTGTGTCTAGAGGAAAACAATTCTAAAATAATGGCTGTATTATTCTATAAGATATTAATAAATTCTGTATGCTACTAAGTAGCCATATTCCAGCACTGTTTCTTTTAATAACCACATGGACAAAGCAGTATCTGGTATCAAGATGTTGTTACCAGTTTTGCCACGATCAAGACTCCCTCCTTAATCAATCAACAAAGGACTACATATTTCCTGGAGAATTATGTCTAATTCCTTGAAAACATATTTTGAGTTTTTTTAATTCTGTTTTTGTAGTTAATACCTGTGAGTTTCAGAAATAAAAATATGAAAGTAAACACAACACCAAAAAAGGCAATAAATCCTTCCATTTTAGGGGGAAATAATCAACAAAATGGAGAATAGAGTGGTTACAAACGTGAGTATGAAAATTTGTAACTGGCCTGTGTCAAGTGTGACCTAAGAATTTACACAAAAGCAAAACTGAAAGGGCAAGGTATAAATCACATTCCAAAAAAAGTTAATAAAAATGCAAAATTAGGAAGTTTCTTCCTGAAAATCTTTTGGTTGGCAGTTGATGTTCTAGGCACAGCTCTCCAAGTATTTGGCATTTTTTTTTTTTTAATGGTGCAGTTCCTTAAGTTGCTTAATTTAAGGAATATATGCTTTGCAGCATCATTCAACAATACAAAAAATCAACAGAAATTTATTGCCTTCTGTCTGCCTTTCTGTTCCCTTCAGAAAGTAAGGACTTGTCTGAAGATTCTTTAGAAAGCACATATAATTCACAAGAAAGGGCATGGTTAACCTCTCCCTGAAGACCAGAGGGACAGTGTATACTTTTCTTGGCTGTTTTCATAATTATTATCTATTCAATCCAAAAAGCATTCTACTGTATCGTGTAGAACCTACTGTGGATAAACGAAGAAGGTCTTAACTGTCCAGATCCTTACAATTTAATAAGACAGAGAGACAGAGACACACACAACTTCCTGATCTCCAGCATTCCATAATGCCACACTTTGCGCTGGCTGTGCTGTCTTGAGAGTGAGAAGCTGTTTTTAAATTTAAGGTTTGCTCCATACCTACAGAAGGGGCAGTATGCTGCCCTACTGGAAAATTCAAATCTCGAAATGTCAGAAGCAGTGTAAGTCAATGCAATCCCCCTTCTTTCATCAATTCAGGAGTCTGTGCACAGAGCTCTAGCATGCTGTCATTCTACCTTGAGTTCTCATGCACCTCCTTTTGTCTCTCATACTTACCAATTTATCACTCCCATGATCTGTCTTCACTTCAGTATTAAGTGGAAGAAATAAGTCTGTTGTTATATGTTCTGGGGGAGGTGCCTCCCCAAGAACAATCAACCCCTGCAGGACAGAAAGAAAAATAGTTTAAAAGTGAATGGTATAAATTATAATTTTGATTTAGGAGCTAATCTCAAGAGGGTTAAGAATGGGGGACTGGTTTACCAGAGGTCTTTTCCCTTATGGTTTACAGTACTGAAACCATATATACCACTAGTAGCTTTTTTCTCCCCAAGAATTATTTCAAAAGAAAGTCCCATGAGTAAGGCCTAAGACTCACACCCAAGCGTCCCTCTTATTCCACTGGAATGTGTTGACCTATTTAGCATGTTCCCATTTAGCATCTTTTATTCACATCTTGCAGATCTGGAATCTTTGTCACAGTATGGTATTTTATATGGTATTTACCAATGAGACAATACTATACCAATAGTAGTAATACAATAAAGTTCGTGGCAGGAGTGAAAGTTAGTAGAGACAGTATGTGTGTGCGTGTGTGCGGCGCGAATCTTGCAGGGCTTTTAACTCATTTTGAGTATTGAGACTTTTATTCAGAGATGGAAAATCATTGGGAGAATTTCAAGCATATGAGGGAAACGATCTGACTTATGGTTTAAAAGGCTCGAACTGGTTATTGTGTTGAAAAGACTAGTGAGTAGCAAATAGAGAGGCAGAAAGAAGAGCTGTGCTTTGACCAGTGTGATCAGATTCTGGATATACACATTTGAAAGCAGATGAGTTATCTATATAATTGTACTGCTTGGGATATGAGGGAAGGGCTTCTGTAACAAGAATGGAGACCTCATTCATTTATTGAGCTCTTTTCAATGCACAGTACTTTTGTACATCAAAAGTAAAATCTATATTTTGCAAACGTGCTCAAATACTACACTGTGCAGCTATATTCATCTACACATTGTTTTTCTGCTCTATAAAGAGATAAGCAAATGAAAAGTATCCAAATACCTAAAATTCATTCAGGTGCTATTTATTTAGTGTTTACCATGTGCTGGGCAGTGCAAAACCTTAAGAATAAAAAAATAAAACACACTGCACTCAAAGAATTTATCTTCATCTAGCCTTGGATAGACAGGAGGAGTATTACCATGACACTGTTGTCACAGTAGTTTTGAGAAGATGGCATGAGAGCAGGAAAACAGTAGGATTTAACTGAAAAAGCAGATGGAAGTAAGGCTTTGCAGGGAGGGTTCACATGGTTATTTAAAAAAATTCTTCAAAATATACCTAATATATAGTTAATAGCCATGAAAGGAGAGGCTATTATTAGCAAAGAAAACGTCATGAGCTGCACTGCACACCTGTTAGGGCAACCCCAATCTGGACTTCCCTAGCATTCTGGGTCAATGCTGTGTGGCTGTGGCATCAGCTGAGTGACCATAACCTCAGCTGTTGCACTCTAAAATAGACAGCAACTGGCAGAGACCACAGTAAAAGGGCCTGAATCTCCCCATCCTTCACAACAGCACCCAGAGTCAGAATGAGGATCATGCCTGGGCTCCTCAGGTCTAAAAAACTCCTACATAAGGACCAAGGACCAGAGGGACAGGGATGGGTCACAGTTGTATGCAGTTCTATATTTTTACAAATTAATCCTTCATGGAAAAAGTGGGAGAGGGGAAGAGGAGGAGAAAATAATAGAAACTAAAACTGAAAAAGGAAGAAAGGGTAGAAAGAATTATGCCAAACCTAATGATAAAACAGGGCAAAGGAAAGAAAAAAAAAATGAATTGTATGGTTGAGTTAATTGCTTTCCCTTTACCAATTCCAGATAAGATATGAAGTCAATAAACACCATCTTTTAAAATTTGCAGTACAGAATTACGGGACATTTTCACATACTCACTCCCCTGTTTTGTGTAAGCAGGCCAATCTTCCCTGCCAGTCAAGACAAATTGGTGACCTCACTGTAGACCAGTTTCACAAGAATCTTTCTGGGCTATCTAGACAAGAGAAAACTATCCATAATGTCTTATAACTCTGTTAAGATGGGTGCTTCAACTTCTTTACATCAATTTTGAAGACTAGGGTGTGTTCTAGGATTCTGTTATTCCTACTTAGCTCCTCTTTTATCCAGAAGTTTCAATGCTCTTCTTCTTCCCATTACTACTCTGTCCACAGTTTGCAATCCTGTGTAATTTCTCATATGTCAAAAGGAGGGATTAAAAACAGTGTATCTTGTACTAGAACCTGATTGATCCCCCCTTAGCATTACTTACCAGGTATGAAATTTCAAGAAATATGCTTGAGAGAAATGATAAAAGAGCATAGTGTGTTAGAAAATGCTTTGGAGTCAGATAAGTAGTCCTGCTTTCATACTTAGCTCTGTCTCTTACAAGTTCGTGACATAAGGCTTATTACTCTGTGCATTAAACACACACACTTACTATATAAAGTACACACTCAAGGATATAAAGTTAAAGCATCGCAGTACATGGAGAAGAGTAGGAAAGAGATCCTACAAACTGTATCCTTTCTCCAAAGAGCAAGAGTAATCATTTGTCCTAAGGAGGATTCCAGAAAGTCATTACTCATCTGAAAGGAAATAACTTCAGAGAGACCAGAAATTGGTAATCACTTAGTAGTAGTTCTCAAAACCCCTTCTCTTATTGAAAACACAACTTAAAAAAAAAAAAAAATGTGTGTGTGGGGGAAGAGGGATGACTGTGTACTGGTAGATGGAAACTAGACTTCTGGTGGTGACCATAAGACATAAAATGATGAACTATAAAGCTGCACACACCTGAAACTACGTGATATTATAAACAAATGTTACCTCAATTAAAAAAAATTTTTTAGATGAAGCCAGTATTTACATCTTCAAAAAGTCTTACCTTCCAACTCCCCTTTCAAAGACATATGCATAACTCTACAGCTGACCACCAAACCTAGATTCACCTCAAGGGCAATATGATATACATGCCCATGCAACTCTGGCAACTCTTGGGAAATGGGGAACACCAGCCCAACTTACTAACACACAGGGGATTTAAACTTCCTATTTCAGTAATTAAAAAAAAGGTTAAGTAAGCAATGACAGCAACTGCTGACAAAGCGAAACAGCTTTGGAGTCAGCTATCAAATCTCAGCTCTGCACTCACTGGGCTATATGACCACGAACAAAGTACTCGATCTATTTGGTCCTTAGTTTGTTTATCTTTACATCTGTGGTTAACACTAAAATGCTTAGCACAGTGTCTGGTCCATAGTAAATGCTAAGACTTCTATTGTTATGGGGTGATGCATAAAGACCAAACAAAATGTTAATACATCCTTTAGGGGAATTACACTGCTTTTTTGTTATACAGGGGTGAACAGTATCTGCCCCAAATTTGTGACCTTACCAGAAACACAATCATTGCATGTGTAATGAAGCCTCTTTAGGTTGGGTCCTAAATCCCAAAGTGATTGGTGTCCTTTTAAGAGGTAAATTTTGGAAAGAGACATGCAGGAAGTACATGGCCATGTGAAGACCAACCTAGACACTGGAATGACTTGGTTATAAAACTAGGGACACCAAGAATTGCAAGCAACAAGAAGAAGGATAAAGAGGCAAGGAAGGAGTCATCTCTAAAATCTTCAGAGGAGCATTGCCTGGCCTAGACCTTAACTACAGGATTTTAACTTTCAGTCAGAACTGTGAGAAAATTTCTGTGTTTGGGACTCCCTGGTGGGGCAAGGGATTAAGCATCACACTATGAAGCAATCCGCAGCCTCTGCAGCACGAGTTCGATCTCCGTTCTGCCAGGGAGAAACCCACATGGGCAGGCAGACCTCTCCTGCTGCTTCCCTCAGCAGTGTATTTCAGTCAATCTGCCTGTTCTGTTCCCCACTCTGTCTCTGGTGGATCCTCTCACCCCCCCACATCTCTGGCCTGTACCCCAGCTCTTGTATGCATAAATAAATAAATAAATCTTAAAAAAAAAAATTCTGTGTTTTAAGTGGACCGTTCAATTTGTGCCATACTTTGTCATAGCAACCTCAGTAAATGGATATATTTGTTTTAAAATGACACTGTATGAACATAAATATTTAATACAGTTGGGAATTTTCTTGACTTATTACTTATTGGGATTATTATTCTACTTTTACTCTCCCTGTCAGAACTCTCTAACAGACATTGTATATTCAGACTGTAAAGTAAATGTATATACAAATGTATTATAAAGTAAATGTACTAGACTATCTTAAACACCTTATTTTACAGACCATGAAACAGATGCTCAGAAATGGGACTCCCTCATGCAGATAGACACATGGCAGCAAAGCAAAGACTACAAAATCAAAGATTACCAAGTCAAAAGTCTGCTGTTTCTTTTATATGTTATTCCCTGAATGATAAAACTTGTTGGTAATCTATAAACACAGAATTTCAGGTTAACTACTTTCCAAATACTGAGAAACATCTAAGACTTTGGAAACCTTCTCAAAACTGCTCCAACATTACTGCTGAGTTATGATCTAAAAAAAGGCTAGGCATAATTCATTTCTAAAAAATGAAGCAGAAACCAAAACTGAGTTCAGAATATCTTCTCTCACACAGGTAGCAAGCCTGTAAACTGAGGTATACTGCACCAAAATATGCCTCTGATGTATGCATTAAGAACACTTTGACTTACATAAAGGTTTTTATTATGGTGTGCTTTAGTAATTTCAGTTAAGAGCATAATTAAAATAGCCAACAATGACCAGGAACAGAATACAGTCAATTAAAAAATGTCCCAACGTCCCACTTCCCCACAGCTCCTAAAGAAAGATAGGAAAAACATTCAGGGCTCATTTAACAAGATTATGCTTAAACAAATTATATGCATGCATATTTAAAAGGTGGATAAAAATACACTCAGATGTTTATAGTTAATTTTCAGTTTGGGATTTTAAGACTTTTTATTTTTTTATAAAGAGTAATTCACCGCAAAATTGATATTTGTACTTCTCTGTATTTCGTTTCCTAAGAAATGATAACAGTATTTCATCAATTCTAAGACAACCCCCCCCCCATTTCAGTATCCTTGAAATCAGGGTGCATCTAATAATTGATGGTGTGTCTTAGTTTAACTGAGAAACTTAGTTATACTTAGTGGAACATAAAACAACAGTATAGCTTATAATCAATAGTATCTTCAAATCTACACTATGATACTTTTATACTGGGAAAAGTAACACAAACAGCTGTATGTGTGACTATATAAAATAGCAAAGCAACAAATTTGACCACCATTGTACTAATCTCAGTTGTTACTGAGACTATTTCTCAATGGGCATTCCGATTTAACTACTAGCTATAAAAACCTAGGAACAGACACAGAAGATGTGTTCCTGGCAGAGTAAGACAGTGTTTTTCTCCTCAGGATAGGCATACGCCATCTTTCCTAGCTATTCTTACCATTCCAGTTCATATTCTATAAATCTCAAAATTCCCATTGTGAAGAAGAGTTAAGGAGAGAATAATATTCACGACTGTTGGTGAGAAGTTTCAGTTAAAATTCCTCATTTGCTCTAGCTAACTTTTAAGCAATTAAGTTAAAATTTGATGTATTCCCTACTGTCAGGGAAGAAGTTACTTAAATAAATAAAAATTAAAAGCCTAAGTCCTCTGGACTTTCCCCTAAATATAATATATTCCACTGACATGCCGGAGACTGAGGTAAACCCAGTTTTTTATATATATATATATATATATGTATGTATATACGTATATATGTATGTATATAAATGGGTTTATACACACACACACACATCAGTGGTATTTCTGGAAGATCATAAAACTTTTACCTCAAATCTCATCATTTTATCCATCTGATCAGAGAATCACCCTTTAAAACTTTTAGCCTACTCACTGATTTAATGCAGGCAGCTCACAGCACAGCATTTTTCTTAAGGATTTGACCAGCACTTAGACTGAACAAAAGTATAGTGGTATTTATGTTTAAGAGCAGTAGATTCCTTGTGCAGACTTATATATCAAATCATAGAGTTCAACTGCATCAAGCTAATACAAAAAATACCTTACAAGAATGTAAACTCCCCAAAAGTAGGACTTTCATTCAACACTGTGATCCCACCACTAAGGATGCCTAGGCATAATAGGAGGCAGGCACTCAAATATCTGTTGAGAGTATTTCTTTTTCTATGCACACTTATTCCTCTGTCAAACCAAAATTGAGCAGAGGATTTTTTTCTAAGTTGATTTTTAGGAAGAAAAACTACACAGTGTCACTGCTCAAGTAAGAATCAGTCCTCTGAAGACAGGAGGGCACAAGAAATCAAAATCCTAACCACCAATGTCTAGTTTTGTCTCAAAAATCTTTCAGGAAAAACTTCGCATGATGAAAATCCTCACTCAGAACCATTTTTCCATTAATACAACATTACAGTGATAGTTAATAATTTGTATTATATTTCATTTTCTTATGATTCCCTCCTCCCCACTCCCACAACTTAGATGCAGAAACTGCTTTGTTCTAAACACATGTTCAATTTAACATGATATAATAACAGTGTTATCTGCACTATACTAAGTAACATCAGGCGCTTAAAACAGATTAAACCACTCTATCAGGTCATATTAAACCATTCTCTTTGACACAGTTAAGAGCTATGCTATTGCAGGACGGGAGAAAAGGGATAATGGTAGTTTTTAGTGGGGCTGAAAAAGACCAGACACTTGTCCCTTACCTTATTAGCACGTATCTGCTTGTAAATATCTGTTTGTTGCCGAATTCGATATTCCAAGTCAGAAACGTGAGCCTGAAGCCAATTCCAGCGGCTGACGATAGCTGCTCGATCTGCAGCCCATCTCCATTCTGACCTGCGCCTCCTAAAAGAAAATAAACTGAGTGAAATCCAAGAGCAGCAGCAACATACATAACAAATGCAGGTGGGTGGGTTTTAACATTTTAAAGGTCCAATAAATTCCACATCTGAACATTTAAATTCTAATAAAATGCTTAATAGGGTTTTTAATGGAAGCTAACAAGCAGATTCAAAAATTCACATGGAAAAAAGGACCAACAATTCCAAAACTAAAGCAAGTGTGGTGGAAACTACTTAGCTAACAGGTTTATTGTAAAGCTGTAATAATTACAGTAGCACAGAACAACAGAAGAACAATGAAACATACTACAGAGCCCAGAAACCTAAAACTGGATTTATTAGGGAAAGACTGAGCCATTCAACAGGCGGTGAAATTAGTTCTCTTCTTCAATGATATTAATTTCATTATTTTGGAATTCTCACGTCTTGAAAAACCAAACCTAAAGAAGAATGTCTTTTAAACTTCAGAACAGGCCTCCCTGGTGGTGTAAGGTGTTAAGTCTCAGCACTATGAAGCTACCCGTAGCCATTGTGGCCTGAGTTCAATCCCTGGCCAGCAAACTGACCCACATGGTGCAGCCAGACCTCCCCTGTCTTGCCCGCTGCTCCCCTCAGCAGTGTATTTCAGTCAAGCTGACTGTTCTGCTCCCCTGTCTCTGGTGAATCCTCTCATCTCCTCCTCCTGCACCTGTCGCCTGCACCCCAGTTCTTATATGCATAAATAAAAATGTTTTTTTAAAAAAACTTCAGAATAGGGAAAGATTTCTTAAATAAGACAGAAAAAATTAGCCAAATTACTAGATCTTTTTAAGTCAAAAGGTAAAGAAAGCACTGGTTGTTAGAAACAGCTGTAAAACACCTAACTAAAGATTAAATATCAGTACAAAGGATTCCAACAAATAGGTTAAAAATGACAATAAAAGCCCAATAAACACGTAAAAATACGCCATGCCCCATTAGATTTTGTCTACGTTATCAGAACGAGGTAAAACATTAAGTCATTTCAGGGCCCTCACTGGAGGTGCAAAGGGTTGGGTCTCACCACTATGAAGCAATCCACAGCCACCGCAGCAGGAGTTCGATCCCCCACCAGGGCTAAGTAGATCCCCCCACATGGCTCAGTAGATCTCTCCTGTCCCACCCTCTGTTCCCCTCAGCAGTGTATTTCAGTATGTCTGTCTGTTCTGCTCCCCATTCTGCCCCACCTCTGGCCTACGCCCCAACTCTTGTATGCATGAATAAATAAATCTTTTTTTTTTTTTAAGTCATTTCAAAACCAGACTGTAAAAATCCATGTGTTGGTCAAACGTGGAAAACAGCAACTGATGGTGGTAACAATACATTGACGGTAACAATAAAAACCAGGACCAGGGCCTCCCCGGTGGTGCACCAGGTTTAGCATGCGTTTGATTCCCAGCCGGCCAGGGAGAAACCACATGGCACAGCAGACCTCTCCTGTCTCTCGCCCACTGCTCCCCTCAGCGGTGTCTTCAGTCCATCTGCCTGTTCTGTTCCCCGCTCTGTCTCTGGTGAATTCTCTCACCCTTCTGCGCCTCTGGCCTATACCCCAGTTCTTGTATAAATAAATAAATCTTAAAAAAAAAAAAAAAAAAAAGCCAGGACCAATATTGTTGAAGAGTTATTTGGAGATACCGACTAGGTGGAAAAGCGCATCCTCAACCTTTATGACATTCTATTTCTGGGAATATAACTCGCACATCTGCATGAAGAAACAGGTACAAATAGATTCTGTAATAGCTAAAAATCAGTGACAATCTGATTTGCTAAAGTAGGGAACTAATAAATAAACTAAGATTTACTTCTTTAAAGTATTTTTCTACAGCAATAAAAACAAAGTAACTGGAACTATTTGTATTAACATGATTAAATCTCAGAAGATAATGTTGAAAAACTCATAAAAACTAAAAATAAAGTACCATTATACACATACATAAGTTGTTAAGGAATTTAATGGAATTACTTAATCGATTATCACTACTGTAACAAATACATCTCACCAATGCTGAATGGAGAAACTCTATGAAAACAATTTTAAAAAGTAACCATACATTGTTACCAACACACAAAAAGTAAATATCTAAAAATATGCATACAACTGATACACAACAATTTCAGGACTGGGGTCCTTATTACCTTTGGGAAAAAGAAAGGAAAAGCTGGATTTTAGCTCTACCTATAATGTTTGACTAGTTTGAACACTGTAAAAAAATATTAGTATAAGAAACATATCTTCTTTTTAAAGTACCATTATCTGCTTTACTGCTGGCTCGTTCTAGCCCAAGTGCAGTAAAGGACATCAAGAGAGCAAGTATAGGGCCTCCCCGGTGGCGCAGCGGTTGAGCGCTGGGTTGCGAAACTGCGCGCGGCCTCTGCGGCACCGGTTCGATCCCCGGCTGCTCCCCGGCCACCAGAGGAGGGTCCCACATGGCGTGCAGACCTCTCCTGCCGCCCGCTGCTCCCCTCAGCAGTGTACTTCGGTCCTTCTGCCTGCTCTGCTCCCCGCTCTGGCTCTGGTGAATTCTCTCACCCTCCCGCGCTTCTGACTGTACCCAGTGCATGCATAAACAAAACAAACAAACAAACCAGCAAACAAATAAATAAAGCATGCCTCTAAAAAAAAAAAAAAAAAAAACCTGGATCACTCCCCAACTATAAAAATGCTCAGCCTTTCTAAATATGCAGCTACTTAACCCTCATTTCCCATTTCCAACTTTCATTACTCTTGAAGTTTCACCACTTTCTATATCCTGCAATTCTCTTGGTTATAGAGAATTGTTTCATTTTTGAAATTATTACAGTCTTCATCTATCACTATTGGGCTACTTCAATAACCTCCTTTGCTATTACTCCCAACATAAGTCATATGCTACTTTATCTAAATAAAGTGCCTTCAAATCTTATTTCTTCCTATCACTCTAATGTGTAAGAAACCACAAAGGAGTGAGATATTGTAACAGACAAATTATAGTTAAAACGTGATTAATAAAATCAACACAACATCTATTTAATGACAGTTTATTTACAAATTCAATTAATGATCGTGGCTAACCAAATTAAAATCCTAATGTGGAAAAGCAAAGTGAAGGTTTTTTTTTTTTTTTAAGATTTATTTTATATAGGAACCGGGGTACAGGCCAGATGCGCGGGAGGGTGAGAGGATTCACCAGAGACAGAGCAGTGAGCAGAACAGGCAGATGTACTGAAAAACACTGCTGAGGGGAGCAGCGGGCGAGACAGGAGAGGTCTGCCACGCCATGTGGGATTCTCCCTAGCCAGCTGGGATTGAATCCGCGCTGCAGAGGCTGTGGACAGCTTCACAGTGCAGCACTCAACCACCTGCGCCACCAGGGAGACCCACAAAGGGAAGATATTTCTTGGCCAACTTTACAGCACTTCCTTCTTGGGGGGTGGGAGGATGACAAAAGAATCCTGGCAGTCTCCCTTAATGAATTCAACTCTTTTCTGTGGTTATATTTTAATAGTTCTTTCTACAGGGTTAGCAGAATATTACCACATATCCAGATCTTAGGCTGTTCAAGGGATCTAAGAATATATTTTATTGTATTTACATGAAAAATCATTTCTTCTAAAATAGCTCATAGGATCAATACAGGGGCTTTAACATAAGGAGATTTAACCTCTCTTAAATACTCCTTTTTTAATTACAAATTAGATTATGCATTGAATATTCAAAGGGGTCACTGATATAGAAACTTTTCTATTACACCATATAAAGTAATGACCTGAATCACTTAACTCAGATGTGGTCACTGATTTTTGTAAAATAAAAGCACTAAGAAACCTAATTTTCTGCTAACGGAGAACAGTTTGCAGCACTGTAAGAATTATCACAATGTCAATGTAACTAATGAAAAGTTTTTTTTTAAATTTATTTATTTATACAAGAACTGGGGTACAGGCCAGATGTGCGGGACAGTGAGAGGATTCACCAGTGACAGAGCAGGGAACAGAACAGGCAGACTGACTGAAATGCACTGCTGAGGGGAGCAGCGGGCTGCAGGAGAGGTCTGCGCCCCATGTGGGACCCTCGCCTGGTGGCCGGGGATCGAACCGGCGCTGCAGAGGCTGTGGGCAATTTCACAACCCAGCGCTCAACTGCTGCGCCACCGGGGAGGCCCCCATTAATGAAAAAGTTTTTTACTGTCAATTTATTAATGAGTACAACAAGAGATTATTATGTACTAATTAATACATCTACTCTTTGTATTCGCTAAACCCTATCCTTCAATGCCTACAGCACTACCACAAACAGTAGAACAGATAGCAATATTTATTTCCTCAAAGATAAACTACAGTAAAATCTAAATGTAACACAATAACTATTCAAACGTCTGATCTACCACTGTCTATAATTAAGTCACCTGGTTCTATTCCAACCTGAAACATCTGTAAGTCCAAAACAACAGTGCTGGTAGACTTTAAGTGATCTAGAAAAAAATTTAAATCTGATTAAAGTAGCAACAAATATGAAGGCTTGAATGGTGGTAATTTCATCTTTGAGTCATATTTCAGTCCCATCTCCAATTCTTTCCTTTTATGCAAGCAAAGGTTCGATCACACTTCAGTAAAATGTCCACAGCAAGTTCTAGAGCACCATGTTAACCAAAATCTGATATAAATTATTTGCTAGAAGTCTATGACTTCCAGATGTGCAAGAAGTCTGAGACACCAAAATTTTGAAAAGTACCAGTTTTTTTTTTTTTTAAAGATTTATTTATTTGTGCATACAAGAACCAGGGTACAGGCAGATGTGTGGGAGGGTGAGAGCATTCACCAAAGACAGAGTGGGGAGGGCCTCCCCGGTGGCGCAGCGGTTGAGCACTGGGTTGCGAGACTGCGCGCGGCCTCTGCAGTGCCGGTTCGATCCCCGGCTGCTCCCCGGCCACCGGAGGAGGGTCCCACATGGCGTGCAGACCTCTCCTGCCGCCCGCTGCTCCCCTCAGCAGTGTACTTCGGTCCTTCTGTCTGCTCTGCTCCCCGCTCTGGCTCTGGTGAATTCTCTCACCCTCCCGCACTTCTGACTGTACCCAGTGCATGTATAAACAAAACAAACAAACAAACCAGCAAACAAATAAATAAAGCATGCCTCTATTAAAAAAAAAAAAAAAAAAAGACAGAGTGGGGAACAGAATAGGCAGACTGACAAAATACACTGCTGAGGGGCACAGAGGGTGTGACAGGAGAGGTCTGCCGCACCATGTGGGATCCTCGCCAGCCGGCCGGGATAGAACCTGTGCTGCAGAGGCTGCGGATAGCTTCACAGCACTGTGCTCAACTGCCTGCGCCACCAGGGGAGGCCCAGAAAAAACTGTCAGTTCTTTAGATGACTTATATAACCTAAAGAAAAAGGTAAAATTAAGATCACCCTTGAACATCCAGTTTACTATAAGCTAGAATCACAGTTATTGAGGGTAAGCATTTCTATGGGACAGGCATAGAAAATTTTGACATTACTGAGAGTCACATTTTTTAAGAAGTACTATATACAAATATTTTCTACCAAGCTCAGGCAATGTGAAAGGAACTGGGGCAAGGGCAGGAAGAGTGATTCAGGCCAAAGTGTCACACTATTATTTACATGATCCTAAACAGGTATACTGATGCCTGGAAATAACATCATCTGCCTCACAGAGTAGCATTCAGAAAATGATGTAATCCTGGGCCTCCCCTGGTGGCGCAGTGGTTGAGTGCTGGTCTGCAAAGCTGCCCACAGCCTCTGCAGCGCTTGTTCGATCCCCAGCCACCGGGCGAGGGTCCCACATGGCGCGAAGACCTCTCCTGCAGGCCGCTGCTCCCCCCAGCAGTGTACTTCATCTGTCTGTCTATTCTGTTCCCCGCTCTGGTGAATTCTCTCACCCTCCCATGCTTCTGACTGTACCCAGTGCTTGTATAAGTTAAGTAAAAAAGAAAAAAATTAAAAAAAAAAGAAAGAAAAAAAAGAAAATGATGTAATCCTAACTGCAAAATACAATATGTACATTAGAAAAGAACAACTATTTAATAACTCTAACCTCAGATTTGGTTTCCATATGATAAAAAATACAAAAGAGGAAGGGAAAAAGAAGAAACATACTTCTAAGGCACAAATTCAAGAAATAGGTATTTTCAGTAGGCAACGTAATTTTGAGTTTGTTGAGCACTGGACTTCATAATAGATGTTCTTCTCTCCCCCCCCCTCCAGATTTATTTATTTATATAAGCACTGGGTACAGTCAAAAGCACGGGAGGGTGAGAGAATTCACCAGAGCCAGAGCGGGGAACAGAACAGGCAGACTGACGAAATACACTGCTGAGGGGAGCAGTGGGCACGGCAGGTGAGGTCTGTGCGTCATGTGGGACCCTTGCCCAGCAGCCAGGGATCGAACCGGCGCTGCAGAGGCTGCGGGCAGCTTCGCAACCCAGAGCTCAACCACTGTGCCACCAGGGGAGGCCCCATAATAAAAGTTCTAAAGAGAAAAACTTTAGTACAGGGGGAAAAAATAGAACCAAATTATCCAACATTAAATATCTCATGTATTTTAGCTGTAAAATAACGCCCAGAAAAAAATTCAGAGACTTGGTGAAGAGAACATTTGTATCAGGTCTTTCTAACTAGGTTACATCAGCTTTTCAGAGAGATTTATATTAACAGGAAACAAAGGTACCAGAGCCAATTCTAAATTGCCAATTCACCCTGATAAGGACTCTTGGGGTTGAACACACAATCTTTTTGTCTTACAGTTTAACCCAGATCACCTATAAAACCAAAATGAGATTTGTGTATTTTACTAGATCATTTCAGCCAGGCTTTCAACCCACCATGAATACTTCTTCCCTTCCCCCTTCCATTTAACAAATATTTAAATACCTACTATTTACCAGGGATTATAACTAAATGCTGGGAATACAATAACAACAAACATAAAAACTGCAGCTCATTAAGCTTTTTAATGGGGAAGACAAATATTAATAAGCAATCATGTGAAATGTGAGATAAGAAGTCATAATTATGACATCAGGTTTAGATTAGGGGATTTGGAAGACTCTTTTGTGGTATAAACATTTAATTTGAGCTCCTGAAAATAAATTAGGACATACAAAGGCAAATTTGCCAGGGATAGTGGCAAGGGGATATAGAAGATATTAGGCACTATATGTCTTAGGAAGAAGAAAGGAACTGGTAGGCATGTTATGTAGCTGGAGCTCAGGGAATAAACAAGGGGCTCTTGTGCTGAAAGTGACAATGAATATAGGCAAGCAGATAGGGTCAGGTCAGATAGAACACTACCATCATGTTAATTTTATGAATAATATAAGCAGTCCTAATCTTGGCTCATGTTCTTTCATTTATCTCAGATTTTTTAAATGAAAAATTTCAAATACAAATTAAAGGATAAAAATTTCAAACACAAGTCATCAAATGACTTCAAATTAATCAACCCAAAAGCCAAAGCAATCTCATCTGTAACATCCATCCACACATGCCTATGGGTTAATTTTGAATGACAATTGCAAGTATTTCCTTATGTATCTCTAAAAGCTAGATTTATGTCAATTTCCTGTATTATATGAACTGGGCTGTCCCAATCAGTCAAGTAAGACCCACACATTGTATTTGATTAATACATCAAGTTCATAATAGATAGCCTCTTTTTTTTCTTTGCAGTTTTTTCGTGCAAGAGACAGAGCTATCTTTCCTTTATGATTTCCCACATTGTAGACTTTCCTTATACCCTTGTCACTAAGACTATACTTTTGAAGTTTAAACTGACAACTCTAAACTACCTTTAGTCTGACATATAGTATTCTGCAGATCAGTTGATTACAACTCTTTCGTATACATACTGTGTAATGTTCCATACATAATAAAATCAAGAAATACAGTAATTCTGGGGTCTCCCTGATGGCGCAAGGGGGTAAGCACATCACTGTGAAGCTATCTGCATGAGTCAGAGCCTCAGCTGGCCAGGGAGCTATCCACATGGCACAGCAGACCTCTCCTGTCTTGCCCATTATCCCCTCAGCAGTGTATTTCAGTGGATCTTCCTGTTCTGCTCTCCACTGTCTCTGGAGAATCCTCTTACCCTCCCATACCTCTGGCCTGTACCCCAGCTCTTGAATGCCTAAAAATAAATCTTCAAAAAACATATATAGTAATTCTTCAACACAGCCCCCCTCAGTAGTACTCAGACCAATCTGTCATACCCTATGCAAATTCCTGACTGAAAACATCCAGGAACATCTTTGATTCCAAAATCCCATCTCCCACATTCCTCTGGGAATATCTTTCCTGGTACACTATACCTTATAATTCATTACTTTTTACTTTCTAAAGCTTATTAGTGTGATCCTCTTATTTTTGTTATTTATGTGTTCCATATTTCCAACAACTAGATTATCCATAACTCCTTCTACCATGTGTTTTAACTGTAAATCAATTTTCAATGGTATCTGAACACATGAAGTTTACTAACGAGGAACTCCAGGGAAATATAAAAAAATTACTGCTTAATTTTCAAACTGTTAAAAACAAAACAAAAACAAAACAAAAAACCCCCACAAAAACAAACAAACAAAACCTGACTAAATGACTAAAGCCTAAGCCTGAAAGTATCCTAATGGAGTAAAAATGCAACATGACAAAGAAGAGTGGGAGTGGCCTACAGTCCTTTGGCTGGCTATAAAACTAAAAAGGGAATCTGAGTCTGAGATTTTTTTTTTAAAGATTTATTTATACAAGAACCGGGGTACAGGCCAGAGGTGTGGGGGGGTGAGAGGATTCATCAGAGACAGAGTGGGGAACAGAACAGGCAGACTGACTGAAATACACTCCTAAGGGGAGCAGCGGGCGAGACATGAGAGGTCTGCTGCGCCATGTGGGGATCTCCCTACCCGGCTGGGAATTGAACCGGCACTGTAGAGGCTGCGGACAGCTTCACAGCGCTTTGCTCAACCCGCTGTGCCACTGGAGAGGCCCTGAGTCTAAGCTTAAAAACAAAACACTCACCTAGTTACATACAGTGTCTTTTTTATTTTTTTTTTAAATTAAGTTCTTCAGTTCTTTCTTTTTTTTTTTTTTTTTTTAAAGATTTATTTATTTATTTATACAAGCACTCGGTACAGTCAGAAGCGCAGGAGGGTGAGAGAATTCACCAGAGCCAGAGCAGGGAGCAGAACAGGAACAGACAGACTGACGAAATACACTGCTGAGGGGAGAAGTGGGCGCGGCAGGAGAAGTCTGCACAACATGTGGGACCCTTTCCAGCAGCTGGGGATGGCTGGGGATCAAACCGGTGCTGCAGAGGCTCTGGGCAGTTTCGTAGCCTGGTGCTCAACCACTGCGCCACCAAGGGAGGCCCTGGGAGGTATTCTTTAAGACCAGAAGAAAATTCAGAAATTAATTTTTTTAAATGATCTGGTATTATCTAATTAAGAATTCCACACTCTGATCTAGTACTACCAATTTTCATGATTCCATACCAATATAATGACATTTACAACTGGGGAAACTGAAGACAGTAACATTATGAAGGGTGAATAAACCACAGCACACCTATCATAAAGAATGTTCTGGGCCTCCCTGGTGGCACAGCGGTTGAGCGCTGGGTTGCAAAGCTGCCCGCAGCCTCTGCAGCGCCGGTTTGATTCCCGGCTGCTCCTCGGGCACCAGAGGAGGGTCCCACATGGCATGCAGACCTCTCCTGCCTCTCCCTCTGCTCCCCTCAGCAGTGTACTTTGGTCCTTCTGGCCTGCTCTGCTCCCCACTCTGGCTCTGGTGAATTCTCTCACCCTCCCGCACTTCTGACTGTACCCAGTGCTTGTATAAATAAATAAATAAATAAATAAATAAATCTTGGGGGGGGAAAAAGCTATATAATCATCAAGAATGGATTAGCGGGCCTCCCCGGTGGCGCAGCGGTTGAGCGCTGGGTTGCGAAGCTCCCCGCGACCTCCACAGCACTGGTTCAATCCCCGGCTGCTCCCCGGGCACCGGAGGAGGGTCCCACATGGCGCGCAGACCTCTCCTGCCGCCCGCTGCTCCCCTCGGCAGTGTGCTTCGGTCCTTCTGCCTGCTCTGCTCCCTGCTCTGGTGAATTCTCTCACCCTCCCGCACTTCTGACTGTACCCAGTGCATGTATAAACAAACAAACAAATAAATAAATAAAATATGTGCCTCTTTAAAAAAAAAAAATTAAAAAAAAAAGAATGGATTAGCTTTTTACAAATTAACTTGAAATGATATAAAAATACACCGTTCATTTTTAACAAGGAAAATTCAAGCATGCTCCTTCTTTTGGCTTTCAAAAAGGAAAAATGAAAAAAGCAAAAGCACATGAGTGCAAAAAAAGATATGGAAGGAAACACAAAGTGCTGACAGATGTTAGAAATTAAGTTTTTCTTTATAAAGACCTATGCTGTATGTTCTGAGCACATTCTATTTTTTTAAATTTTATGGAATATAATTTTATTTTTAAGACTTACTTATTTATGCATGCAAGAAGTAGGATATAGGCCACAGATGTAGAGGGAGAGAGGATTCACCAGAGAGAGTGGGGAGCAGAACAGGCAGATGTACTGAAATACACTGCCGAAGGGAGCAGCAGAGGAGGTCTGCTGTGCCATGTGGGTTTCTCCAAGCACATTCTATTTTTATGATTATGACAAAAAAATTTAAGGTAAATTAAAACAATTTTTGAAAGATGAGTACCTAGGAAAGAACATGGGATAGACAAACTGAAGCCCCCTGAATGCCAAGAATTAACTCCTACTTTTCTGTGGCATAAAGATGAGAAGGCCAAACAAGGAAGATAACCTCCCTTCAAGAGAGTCTTTTTTGAGAACATGTGTTTTCTTTATCAGCTGTTCTTAGGGTTATTTTTGTTCCCAGAGGATATCTGGCACATACGGAGACATTTTTGGTTGATTACACTGGGGAGAGGGTAATAAGGCATTTTTAATGGGTAGAGGCCAGTGATGCTGTTATAGGGCAGAGAGAGGGGTACCCTAGAACCCCCAAATCTGCCTATTCTAAATAGGTTCTGCCATCTACTGTACCAAGACAAAACATGTAAGACATTTAATGGAAAGGAACTTTAATACAATTAGTGAACAATACAGAAAAGACAAAGAATACAGTTTCTAAAGCACCAAAGTTACCGATCTCCTCCTGGGTAAATGTCTAGCCAAACAGGATTGGCCCAGAGCAAGGCCTGAAAGCTTGCCCCAAGTCTAAAGCACCTACTGGCGGGGACCCATAGAAAGGGTCAGAACCAGCCAGACAAGTCTGGGAGGAAAAGACCAAAATCAAAACCAAGATAAAAGTTTCCACTGTTAACCTCCCCCAAGGTCTCTCATCCACATCTGTTTTAACCAGTCCAGGACCAAAAACCAACTGCAGCTTCTTCACATGTCTATCTGCTCCATGTGCCCCCTTTCAGGTCTCCTCATTGCTCTCCATCCTGCTTCCTTCCTTCCTCAGTCTCCTCTCCTCCTTTTTCTCCTCCCTGTTCAGCTTCACCCTCCATTGGGTGGGGCAGGAAACCTGGAAACTCCCCTTTTCCTGGGCACTACCCTGTTACAATGCTGCTAAACTTACTACATTACACAGGGAGGGATTAAGTCCTCCCAATAATAAAATATCAACAGAGCTGAGGTAGCAAACTCCACTCTGAATGAATCATTGTTAAGGATAAACTCATATTTCCCAAATTAATCCTTCCTTTTGGTTCCATCAAGGCCCCCCACACTAATCAGCAAAATCTTAAGGTTATTTCATAATAAGATGAATGGCAAGGGAGAAGTTTAGGCTGTGACCCATCATTTAAACAATGAAACAGAATACAACAGAAAATATTAAGAACATGTAATATGTAGAACATCTGTGTTAAGGGTAAGGAATTCTTGTTTCAGTTAGGTGTATGCAAACCAGTGGATCTCCAGATTCACCTTGTAAATACAAAGAACCACTTGAACTTGTCTTACTATATAAGTCATGCTTAAACTGGACCTTAATGCCACTGCTCAGTTCTCTTACCTACACTATAAATCAAGTGAGCTGGACTAAAAAGCTACAAAGTAGCTTTATAAAAGTTGGTGAACCTTTGACCATTATCATGAAATACATCCTGTATGCAGAACTGTAATTATAGTTGCAAATGGGAATATTATTTATACCTAGACAGAGATCTGTAAGGCTCAACTCACTCCAGATGCTTCACAAAATTCTTTCTGCAATTATAAGACTCATAAAGATCCTAGGACCTTAATCAAGTCATGATGTCAAATCCAAATCCTGTCACTCTCCTGGAATATGCCAAAAATTTGAACCTGAGGGCCTCCCCGGTGGCGCAGCGGTTGAGCGCTGTGTTGCGAAACTGCACGCGGCCTCTGCGGCGCCGGTTCGATCCCCGGCTGCTCCCCGGCCACCGGAGGAGGGTCCCACATGGCGTGCAGACCTCTCCTGCCGCCCGCTGCTCCCCTCAGCAGTGTACTTTGGTCCTTCTGCCTGCTCTGCTCCCCGCTCTGGCTCTGGTGAATTCTCTCACCCTCCCGCGCTTCTGACTGTACCCAGTGCATGTATAAACAAAACAAACAAACAAACCAGCAAACAAATAGGTAAAGCATGCCTCTATATAAAAAAAAAAAAAAAAAAAAAAATTGAACCTGAAAGAAACTTTAGAGATGACCTCTAAGTACCTCAATTTTTAAATGATCAAAATGGCCCCCAAGAGTAAATTACATTCTCAGAGTCGTAAGTCAATTCACAAACTCTGGAAGTAAACATCGGAAAATGATGCCCATATGAGGCATCTTGGCAGGCCACATGAGCAAAAGGCTACATTCTGAATTTAAAATTACTTTGGTTCCTTTTAACAAATTTACACAAGTAACTGACTCAATGTTGTCTTTTTAAAAATTTACAACAGAAAATCAACTGTTTTCTTTCTTTTTTAAAAAAGATTTATTTATTTATTTATACAAGCACTGGGTACAGTCAGAAATGCGGGAGGGTGAAAGAATTCACCAGAGCCAGAGCAGGGAGCAGAACAGGCAGAAGAGGTCTGCGCGCCATGTGGGACCCTCCTCCGGTGGCCGGGGAGCAGCCGGGGATCAAACCGGTGCTGCAGAGGCTGCGGGCAGCTTCGCAACCCAGCGCTCAACTGCTGCGCCTCTGGGGAGGCCCAACTGTTTTCTTTAAAAAATAAAAAGGGGGAGGGGCCTCCCTGCTGGCACAAGGGTTAGTTAAACACCGCACTATGAAGCAATGCGCAATCTCTGCAGTACATGTTTGATCCCCCGGCCAGCCAGGGAGAGACTTACATGGCACAGCAGACCTCTCCTGGCTCGAGTGTATTTCCATCGATCTTCCTGTTCTGCTCCCCAGTCTGTCTCTGGTGAATCATCTCACCCACCACACCTCTGGCCTGTACCCCAGTTCTTATATGCATAAATAAATAAATCTTTAAAAAAAAAAAAAACAAAGAAAATTAACTATTTTACAGACGTAGAACTGTTTGATCAATCCTACCATGTTTGACTTTTTCTCCTAGTAAAAATAAAGCCTAGTAATCTATTCTTAGAAATAAGCACAAAGGGCCTCCCCTGGTGGCACAGGCGCTACGCTGTGAGCTGTCCACAGCCTCTGCAGCGCTGGTTCGATCCAGCTGGCTGGCGAGGGTCCCACATGGCGTGGCAGACCTCTCCTGTCACGCCTGCTGCTCCCCTCAACAGTGTCAGTCTGCCTGTTCTGTTCCCTGCTCTGTCTCTGGTGAATCCTCTCACCATCCCGCGAATCTGACCTGTACCCCGGTTCTTGTATGTATGTATGTATGTATGTATAAATAAATACAAATAAATCTTAAAAAAAGAAATAAGCATAAAAACAGAAAAACACATACTTATCCAAATGATAACATCTATACTGAGTAAAGGATTCCACTACTAAAGGAAACCAAATCCCCAATCTAGTCTATATTTGCATGACCTGCAAATTTCCTCACTTGGAAAATTCATCTGTAGGGTTCTTCTAGCTCTAAAATTCTACTCATCTTTTGTCCTTAGTGTCACTTTATAAACAAGAGACCAAACATTTTGCTCATTTCACCATTTAAAGTATGTTCCTCCAAACACAGAGCCTACTAATTAATAACACACACAAATATCCTATATCAACATACGCTATCTTTTTAGTTAAAAGCTTTTATGAAATTATTTGTCTTGTAGCCAGGGAGTTTCTAAGTTACAAACGATCAATTTGTTTACTGTCAAAAGAGTACAGAATCAGCTTGGAAATAGATCCTAAGCAACACATTTTAAAAGTAGGACATCTACCTGAATCGGACTAGTTAAGTCGCAAAACAATCTTATTTTCAACTATTCTGAAGGAAGGAGGATACACGTTTCCAAATTTGCTTACCTAGGCCTAGAAAACTTTATCCCAATGCTCTTAAGCAGACTATCAATTTGACACCAAGAGCGCTACACTGTGATAGTTTGTAATAATTATTACCAGACAGTTTAGTTATGACTACATGCCAACATTTTATCACAAACTTATAAACAAAGTTTCCAATATGCTAATAATTCCTGTAGAAGTGTCTTAAAGGAAAAGGGAACAGCAAATCATTTCTATGAGTTGTGAAACTTTTCCTTTGAATTATCTCCTTTAGACTCAGACTTCTCTAAAGATTTGTCCAGGAAAGGGTCCAGTGGAATTTTGTGCTAAAGAAAACAAACTTGCTTGAATTTTTCTTTTATAATAGATATGTTTTTGTAACTAAGGCAAGAATTGTTGTTTTAAAAGAACAATAAGAAGCTACAACAGTTTTTCTTTCCCCTACCTACAGCAATGAAAACAGTGTAAGGTTATAGAAATCAGGAAACGGTTTTATATCAATACCCCCCAACACAAAAACTAAACACTAATTCTAGAAAAATTCTATCTAGAAAAATTCTCCTATCTATCTTAAAATCTCCAGAGAAAAACAAAGTAACAAACTAAAAACCAACATTATGAGAAGCAGAGTTCAAGGAAGCAGAAGTTACTGAAGTGGCCAGATACAAAACAATTATCTCAAAACTAAGATTCTTACATTCTTCTCAAAATCTGGTTTTGATAGTCTACTTCTCCTCTAAAAGAAATAAAACACAACAAAACATTCTTTTTACAGTAACTCAAGATTCACAACTCTTTTCATCTCTCAAGCCGGCATCAACCTTTTAATTGGTTCTCCTCAGCATTACCTGCATGTCTCTGCATCTACTCTTCAACGCTGAGTAAAAACTCAAAATTCCTGTACAATTCCTGACTTTTTCTCCTCTCATTTCATTCTGTCTTAAATTGATATGACCTGGATCACTATCTTCTCCCAAATATCCTTAGGCAATGTTTCCTTATTTCCTAAAAGTTATCTCTTCAGAGAAACCTTTGACTAACACAAAATGTAGGCACTGTTGCCACCCTTTTGAACTGTTTTCCACAACACTCAGCACTTGACACACATTTATTTGCTTACGACCTCTGTTCTTTCAATAATGTAAGTTGCCAGAGGGCAGGAATTCTTTGTTGTTTTATTCACTAAAGTACCACCTTAAAAGGTCTCCATGTGCCATAAGCACTCACTAAATGTATGCAAAATAAAAGAATACTGATAGGGACTGTGGGGAGGGAATACCCTACCCACCACAACCAAAAATATTTACTGAGGATTATTGGTTTATAGGTTTGATCCAATTTCAATTAAAATCCCAAAGAGATTTTTTTAAGGCAATATGACAAAGACTAGTAGATTTGACTGCACATACAAATGTGTAGTCTGTAATCAAAAAAAAAAAAAAAAAAGCCAACAAATTAAAAGCAAAAAGCTTAAGAAAACAATTTGCACTTAAAATCAATTCAAAAAGATGTAAGCAAACTGACAGATTTATAAAACATATAAATAGCTAATACACACCAAGCAAGGATTAAACTATATTAGTAAATCAAAGCAATAAAAAATTTAAAGGATGTCTTTTGCCCTATCAAATTGAAAAAGTCTTTTAAAAACTGCATCTAATTCTAACACCTGCTATCTTTCAGGGAAACAGTGCTGACCAGACAGCAGTTTCATTGTAGAGAACATTTATCAACTTTAAAATTGTCCTTATTCCATGACCAAAATCAAGCCCTTATCTAGAAACCTAGTCTAAGATGATAACCTGTGGTAGGAGGCAAGCTTTACTAACAATTGTTTTTAAACTCCTATATAAGACATCACAACCTTAGGCATATTCTTGAAATTGGTTTTATTATCTTGTTTTGATTTTTCATTTTTTTTTTAATTTTTAAAAACACTTTAAAAGGCCTTGTTTATTAGGAAAAGCGGGCGGGGGGGGGGGGGGCGGGCGGAGCGGACATGTGCCTAGTCACTGGTGGGCAAGAGAGATGCCTTGTTTTGATTTTACTTTGGCCTCCATAAAGATAACAAAATTTTTTTTTCAATTGGTTGCCAGCAATTCAAAATCAATTACGTGCAAAGATCCGTCAGTGCTAGGTCCTGCAAGTCTCTCAATGACTACTGCTGAGCCACCAAACGTGGTACATGATACACAGTTCACAATCACTGTCATCCTGAAAGTGTGATTTATTTTTATTATATATTGGACCTTCTGAAATTATCTGAATTGGAAACCCTACACTACAAATCAAACTTTAAGCCTGTGGGGCTTTCTAAATATAGGTTGTTGGGCCTCCAAATTTGCAAGTTCCAAGTTATGCTAGTGCCGGTGGTCCAATGGTGAGAAACTTACACTGTGAAACTTCATCACTGGAGCCTCCCATGAATTCCTCAATTACAGGATTCTTGAACACTAGGTATTATATTGAAGGGGGAAGGAGGAGAGGGTAAAAGCTGATGGATAAACAACCAGAAGTCATTGCAGCTATCACAGCATAGCCTCCCCCTAATTATCAGAGGTAAAAAACTACTGCCCTATAATAAATTAAGGAATAACCCCAGATTTAAATCTTAGTCCTACTTTATTTCCTACTGAACTTGATTTCTTTCTCCAGCTAGGAACCACATATAGCAGCTAACATTTGTTGACAGTTTCCTTTGCTCTGGGCATTACCATATATTTTACATGAGTTTTCATCATTTAATCACTGTACCAACCCAAATAGACAACATATTGCAGATAAAGAATACAATGCAACAAGGGTTTCTAGGTCACTAGTTCAAAGAACAGGAAAGATCTGTGTCTGAGCCGCTGGCATCAGAGCCTTAAAATTTTACCACTGCACTATACTTACTTCATAACTTAAAAATCCAAATTCCAACCAATTCTTCCTCTAAACTTATCAAATATCCTTTAAACATTTCCCATCTGTCCTTTTTCTTTTTCTTTCAGATGACCTAAAAGTTTCATTGTTCACTTGATCTCAAAAATAACCAATCTTCCTGACCCCAGTCACCCCCCCCCCCCCGCCCCACTTTTTACTGCCTTTGGGTCACAGGGCAGCTTAGTTTACAAAAATTCAATTCAAGGTCTTTTAATTACCCCTTGAACCCATTTCTCTCACTTTCTACAAACAGATTAAGGCCTATATTTAAAAATACACCAATCCACAAGCAGAATTTTCCTCATTTCTGGGGGAAAAAAGGAAGAACTTCAAGGAGAAATAGTGTTCTATCTTTAAAAGTCTTTACGTGTAATGCTACAGTTTTGAAACCAGAATATTCAAACATCAAACCCTTTTCATAAACCATTAACAGTTTACAAGAATCCTATTCCTGGAGTAATGCTATTTCTCAATTATAGACAGAAGCACAGACCTCTCCACTGTAACATTAATGTTGTGTGACTTTGTGTGAGATTCATGAAATAAAAACACATTAGACCCTGAGGATATATCACTCAAAACAAAATGATGACCACTTCACTCTAAATACAGCCTCCAAATATAAAGGCATAAAGATGTAAATTTAAGAACCTGCTAGCTAAAACCCAATCAAGAACTGGTCTACAAAGCCCAGCCCAGAGATCCTAGGAATACCTAAGACTGCAAAGCAAAAGGAAGCAGCAGATAATCAAATGAACAGAACAAATAAAGAATTTGTGAAATCATGTTTTTCCAGCCTGTTGCCACACATGGTTCTGCTCTTCTTATACATATAATTTACTGTTACAAACCACTTCTCTTAACGGCAATGTGTTAGGGATGTTGAAGACAAGAAATCGGAGAATTCCTAAGTGACCTAGTAACTGAAAGAGGTCTACTCAACATCTAACTGCTATGAAATTATGTTAATTCCCTCATTCCTTTGAACACCTACTATTAATATAACATTTATTACAATTAATGAGTCAATCAATACACTATTATTAAAGTCCAGTTTATGTTAGGGTTCATTATTTTAAATTTTGACAAATGTATAATGACATGTATCCACAATTATGTATGTAATATGTGATACCAAATTCAAAGAGTAATGTTCCAGCACCTCAGTACCTTTATCCCAGTAATATAAACTGAACTTCTGATCCGCCCTCTCCTCGCCTACTTTTCCATCTTCTTTATTTTAGTAAAGAGCAACATCTTTATATTTGCTAACACAAAAAAACCTCTCACAACCCCAAATCCAAGGCCATTAGCAAATCTTACCTGCTCCGCTTTCAAAATACATTCAGAATTACTTTTCACAAACTCTATCACCACCACCACCACCACCCTGACCCAAGTCAGCACCCTTGCTCAACTAGGTTATCACCATGGCCCCCAGTTTAACTTATTCCCACAGGTCAAACAAGGTAAGATCATGCCACTCCTCTGGCTCAAAGTAAAAGTTAGAAACTGGTATTGATCTACAACTTATTTCCACCTACCCCAGTTCCCACTGGAACCTCAACTCCTACAATTTCCTGCTCACTGGACTGAAGCTACAAAGGCTTCCTTGCAATTAACACTCCAAGTAGGTTTTGAGCCATGAAGATTGAGTCTGTTGTTCCCCTTGCCAAAATGTTTTCACAACATGTCCTTATGCCTGATTACACTAATACTGGATCGCCACCCCATTTCTTCCCTGGACTCCATTAATCTTTACTATTTCTCCACAGCATTTACTGCTGTTTAACATAACATATATTCTGGGGACATCCCTGGTGGCGCAGGGATTAAAGTCTCAGCACTATCAAGCTACAGTCAGCCATTGCGCAATGAGTTCAATCCCTGGCCACATGGCACAGCAGACCTCTCCTATCTAGCCTGCTACTTCCCCTCAGCAGTGCAGTAGATCTTCTGCTCCCCACTATGTCTCTGGTGAATCCTCTCACCCCCTCCCCCATACCTCTGGCCTACATCCCATTTCTTATATGCATAAATAAATAAAATCTTAAAAAAAAAAAAGTATAGTAAATGATAGCGAATTTCTCCAGGGGCTTTCTGTCACACTTAGATTAAAATGCAGACTCTCACCATGTACACAAAGTTCTACAGGATCCAGGTTTTGTACATTTCTGTTTACTACCTCTTTAGTATCTTAATACTTTACCCTCATCATACTGTGCTCCAAACATAATGGTCTGCTTACTCTGCAGGCCAAACACATTCCTCATTTTACAGTTGCTGTTCCCTTTGTCTGGGAAGCTTTCTCCAGAACTCCTGTCATCTGGGTTTGATCCTTTACCCTGTTAAGGTCTCTGTCACTTTTTAAAACCTATTTATTTTTATTTATCTATGCATACAAGAACCAGGGTGTAAGCCAGAGGTGCGGGGTGTGTGTGTGTGTGTGTGTGTGTGTGTGTGAGAGGCTTCACCAGAGACAGAGTGGGGGAGCAGAACAGGTCGATAGACTGAAATACACTGCTGAGGAGAGCAGCAGGCGAGACAGGAGAAGTCTGCTGTGTCAGGTGGGTCAGCTTCCTGGCCAGGGATAGAACTCATGCCACAGTGGCTGGCGATAGCTTGATAGCTCTGAGACTTGAACCCCTGTGCCACCAGGGATGCCCATTTACTACACATTTTAAAGCACACTCTGTTGTGTGTAAACCCCGTGGGTGCCAATAACAAAAGCAAGAAAAAATTAGGAGGCTGGTGAGGTTTGTCCAAGGCAAAACATAATGATCTGGACTAGGTGATATTTGAAATGGGAGAGGGCATGTATATCCAGAAAGTAATTCCAAGGTGGCACCAAGAAAATTTAGAATGGATTAATCAATGGAATAAAACATGGAGATGAAAGTGAAAAATCTGTTATTAATATGTACTGCCCATGAGTCCATATCTAACCTCTCTGAAAGTAGAGGCCATGTCTGACTTACTCAGGTCCAACAATGAAGTGGTATGTTCTAGTTGAATTAATTACTGAATGGTCTACTGCATTTCTCAACAGAATCAAAACACAAGCATTTTACTTTTGCTGATTAACACTGGTAGGGATTTGGGCATGGAAACCAAGCAGCTTAGGTAAAGAAAGGGGAGATGAAAGAAACCAGAGACCCATGTTCCACTAACTTGTAAACTCACCTCAAATCACCACCTGTTTGGAAACAATATCTGAAAACATCTCCTTTAGGTAAATAAATCACAGTATCTGAGCAACAGTGCTTTTTAGTTACAAGATAGGCTATATCATCTAACAGGATTACTTAAATTGACAGACTTGCCTCAACAGCTACAGTTAAAAGTTCTTGGAATCCTGTGATATCAGGAATCTGGCAAATAAGTCCTGAATCATAGTGTATAGAACTTTTTTTTTTTTTTTAAATAGAAACAGAAGTTTAGCAAGTAAAGTCTGTTACAGGGCAGACTGACTGTATTAACAAAACTGAAGGATTAAAATTGTATGATTTTAAATAAGATTCCAATTTGACATTCTTCCCTCTGAAGGAGCTACAGTTCATTTGTGTATACTTATGCCTCTGGGGGGGGGCGGGGGGGGGAGAGGAGAACTCGAAAAATTTATTGCTGTCTCTAGCATGTGGGCTCTAGTGGGCATTTTGTAATTTAAAAAAAAAAAAAAACAACTTAGATTGCTAAAGGTTTCTGTTTCCTACACATTCAAACAGCTCAAGTAAGGAAAGAACAAGATTAAAAAAAAAAAAAAAAAAGCAGCAGCTGGTCAACCCCATTCACATTCTATTCCAGAGCTTGCAAATTTTTAATTGTGGTATTACCATGGCAAAAAAACTAAAGTCAACTCTTTCTGTAACGCTGCCTTAAATCTCCATAGAACAGCAGTTAGGACTACACAGCTAGACAGCCAAAGATACCATTACCTAGAAAATACAAAGTAACATGGGAGTTTGTCCTATCCCTCCCTCCACTACTCATCACAGCTAACTTTAAACAGAGTCTGGCTTCAGAAGTACAAGAGTGAAATTCCTAGTTCTCAACTGCAAAATGAACACCTTTCTTTAAGAAGTGTCCGGCCTCCCTGGTGGCGCAAGGGGTTAGGACGCAACCAGCCCCTGCAGCATGACTTCGATCCCCAGCCAGGGAGCTACCCACATGGTGCAGCAGACCTCTCCTGACTCACCCGCTGCTCCTGTCAGCAGTGTATTTCAATAAATCCGTCTGCTCTCCTTCCCACTCTGTCTCTGGTGAATCCGCTCGCCCGCAGCACCTCTGGCCTACACCCCAGTTCTTTTATGCCAAAAAAGGGGAAATTTGGTCCAGTTTTTACACTGACACAGACTTCTACAATGAACTGACAGTTCAAACTGAGAGGTGGAAAGGGATACATATAAAATATAATAGACATTTTAAGATATATTAGGCTGAAAGGATCTACACAAATTCCCTTCCATATGTGGCTTCTAAAGTCAACACACAAGATATTTTCATGTCAGATTTATATTAGGTCAGTGTTCAATTAAGGACTGTCATTCCACAATAAAATTACAAGTTAATGCCCTACTGTAATATGATAAAAGCAGCAAAGTGGTAAGGAACTTGAATGTCATGACATGACTATTCAAAATTAACTGGTACACAAAATGCACCAAACCTGAGCGTCTAATAGTTACCTGGCCAAAATTATTATGAATGATATTTCATCTTCATCATTTGAAGCATTACAATACTCAAACACCAATTCAATACTTCAAATTACATTTGAAGCATTCTGCTGAGCACTATACAGTAATTTAAAGACAGGGCCCGTATCCTCAAGAAGCTTATGAGGAGAAAAGGGGGGAAAAAAAAAAAAAGGAAGCTTATGAGGAGATAAAACTGATAAGCAAGGTAGCAATAAAACACAGAATATGAGGAATATAGGCTTAAATCAGGTGGTAAGTTATTGGAATCCTAAAACTTAGGGAAACCACGACTGGAAGCCACCCATCTACCTGGTGCAGAGAAAGGTTGTTTATGTCTATACAAGCAAACCAGGGCAGTCTTACTTTGCCATTACTAGCTGTGAATTTTAGCCCTTTGCACTCCAAACCATTCTGGACATTGGCTACCAATGTCCCCTGAGAGGGGACAGCAGAGTGCAAAGGGTTAACAATTTACCTAAGCCTTTAAAAGGGGATGATTACCTATCAATTACCATGAGAACCAAACAGGATCATACACATAAAGTACTTTGCACAATGCTTGGCAATTACCATATTGTGAGACAACAGTAAAATCCAAGGGCTGGCAAGGACCTTCAAATTATCTGATCATCCAGTCCAGAGGCTCTCAAGTCTGGCTCCCAGAGTTGCGACACCAGCACCACTTGGAGACTTTTTAGAACCCACATTACTGGGTTCCACCCAGGACACACTGCATCAACTCTGAAGTTTGGGCCCAGCAATCTGTGTTTTAATATCCCTCTACGTGATTCCAATGAGTAGTCAAGCTGGAGTATCACTGCTCTTGTCAAATCATATCTCCTTATTTTATACATAAAGAAACAGAACCCTGAAGAGATTTTAAAACTTGCTCGCAAAACCAGTAACAGAGACCGTATTTTAACGGATCAGTGTATACCAGGCATTAAGTCGGCCATTTTACAATTGTTACGTCAGGTCCTAAACAACCCAGCAAGCCCCTACTTAACATAACGAAAACAGGTTCAGAGAGCTAAAGTAATTGTTGAATATTTTCTAATTATTAAATGTCAAGGCCAACATTTAAAACTAAGTGATTCCAAAATCCTTACTAGAACTATGACTACTGACTGCTATGAAGGAGCAGTACTGAAAAAACCCTAAGACTTTTTCACTCAAGGACATTTGGTCTTTTTTCACTCCACCACACATCAGTTCCTATACTTTTACTACGATACATAGCAAGAAATTACTACTATTTTAAGCAACTCTTAGAACAGAGGTAGTAAAATGTTCTTCACTCTTAACAGAAAGAGGAAAATGACATACTACAAAACATATGAAACAGGAAAAAGCAGAGATCAGAGCATGGAGAAACAGGTATGCAGGACTTTTGGCAGATAGAAATGTTGCAGTCACCTAAGTAAGAGAAAACAACCTGTTAATCAATCTCCCTGTTTCCAGGAGCCTAGTACTTTTACATAGTTATCAGCTCACTAATAAGGTGGCTACATAATTACAAAAGCTCAATGATAATAGTGTTTTTCTTCTAAATAATTGTCAGAAATTTCACTTCTAAAAAATGTAACATGTCTACTGGTGGTGGGTGTGCTATGGTGACGACACCTGGGGGGCAAGGAGCATAATATACTTCCAAAATACCAACAATAATATAGTCAATGTTAATCTCATTTAAAAAACAACAAACACCACGGGCCTCCCCTGGTGGTGCAGTGGTTGATCGCTGAGCTGCGAAGCTGCCCAAATCTGTGCAGTGCCGGTTCGATCCCCAGCCACCGGCGAGGGTCCCACATGGCGCGCAGACCTCTCCTGCCATATGCTGCTCCCCTCAGCAGTGTACTTTGGTCCTTCTGCCTGTTATGCTCCCCGCTCTGGCTCTGGTGAATTCTCTCACCCTACTGTGCTTCTGACTGCACCCAGTGCTTGTATAAATAAATAAATCTTAAAAAAACAAACAAACAAACAAACAGTGGTATGCCTTTTTCACCCTTTAATTCACATTAATTAAACAAAGTTGAAGAGCATGCCTTCTACTTCATCTTCAGTATCACTGAACCAGAAGAGAAAAATCAGAACTCATCATTTCTACCTTCTCTATTAATCTTCATCCATGCTATATGTAAAGTCTGCCAGCCTTGTGTTGGGAGCTACCTAGTACAGACTAAGTACCACAACAATGTTTACATTGTAGTGGATAAGAGACAAAAATATAAGCAACATAATTGATTAGTGCTATGACAGAAGGTGAGTGATAGGATAAAGTAATCAGGGAAAGCCATTCTGGAAAGGGTAGTTTAGATTTTATTCTAAAAACAAGCAATAGAAAATTCATGAAGTTTTTAAATCAGAAGTAACAATTCATTTTTAAATGACTTTCAGTTGCAAAGTCAAGAACAGATACAGGAGGAAAAAACAAACAGGAGAATACCAGCTGGGAGATTACTGCAGTGGCTCAGGGGTAATGGGAGCTATGAAAATAATACGGAAATCAGCAGATCCAGGACATATTTTTGAAAACACACAGTAGGAGTGACCAAAAAAGAATCAAGGTTTTCAATGGTTGAACACTTTGGTCTCCTCTCAAATTTCCACGTTGAAGTCCCCAAACCCGGTGAGGCAGTATCAGGAGGTGTGTCCTTTTGGAGGCGACTAGGTCATGGGGTAGAATCCTTATGAAAGGGATTAGTGCCCTAAATAAGAAGAGAACCCCAAAGAGCTCTGTAGTCACCTTTCCTGTTACAAGAAATGTAAAGTCTACCACTCAGTGGAGAGCCCTAGCCAGACCCCACCCTGCTGGTGGCATCCTGATCTCAAATCTCCAGCTTCCAAAACTGTGGAAAGTCAGTCTACGGTTTATAAGTCACTCAGTCGACGGCATGGGTATAGTGGCCTGAAATAAAACATAGGTGGACTTCCTAGACTTTACTACATACTGTAATGTGGTATGTGAGAAAGGTGTTTATCACAGTGGAAAAGGCTGGATTTTAGTAAGAGGAAACAAGAACATTTTAAATATATACACAATTCTATTTGAGTCTGAACTCCAAAAAGGATATAATGTGGCTGAGGACATAAATTTGGAATCACTGGTATATGCTAATACTGAAAGGATAAGACAAAAATCTACACTCCAAAATACATACATACATACATACATACATATATATACATACATACTTACACACACTCTAGGCCTGCTCATTTTTCAAATTATATATGTACCGTTCATGAACTATTAATATCCAACCAGGGCATTCAAATCACTATTTTCCTACTTCCAAATCTAAGTATTGAGTGAAAAGGATAAATCAGCTGTGAGAATCCTAAAAGAGACTTATCTTTGAAAAGGTGTTAAAATCTGATGAATATCACAATAGTTATAATTCTCGATTAAGTTCTTATGTGTTAAAATATTGGGGACTTTTATAGGCCAGAAATTCAGACACAGCATTCCAAGGACAGTGACTGGTTCTTCATGTTTGTAAAAACAGACAGTGGATGAAAGATTAAAGTACATGTATTTTCCATTATAAGCACTATAGACATCTGAAAACTGAAAACTGGTTTCTTTGGTTCTCTGTCTTAAAATCATCTTTTTATATTTACACTGTGATTGTTTAAAACCAAGTGCAGGGCCTTCCTGGTGGTGCAAGGAATTAAGACACAACCTATGAAGCTGTCTGCAACCATCACAGCACAAATTCGATCCCTGGCTGGCCAGGGAGCAACCCACATGGCACAACAGACCTCTCCTGTCTCACCCACTGCTCCCCTCAGCAGTGTATTTCAGTCTGCCTGCCTGTTCTGTTCCCTACTCTGCCTCTGGTGAATCCTCTCACCCCCCACACCTCTGGCCTATACCCCACTTTGGTATGCATAAATAAATAAACCTTAAAAAAAAAAACAAACAACCAAGTGCACTAAATAATAGGTCTTTAGACAGAAAGTATCCACATTTAAACTCAGACATTATCTTACGGAACAAAATTCAAAATGAAGTTTGCCACTAAGCATCATTTCACATAATCTTAGATGTAGCAGATGTTAGATAAAAGAAAATAGTCAAAAGTGCCCTTCTCTTTCTTCAAGGTTGTCAACACAATCAAGTTCGGTAGAAGTAGTAAGCAACTGCTTATGGGTCTAAGGGAAATAAAAACGTCTGTGCAGTATCTTGAGTTTAGAAAAGGTCTCTCTTGCACTATATGCTCAAAAAACATTCTACTAGGCTGCACTGGTGCAAAATGAAAAAGGCAATTTTCAGTTTAGATTACAAACAAAATGGAATCTTATTACAATTGTGGCTCTCTGATGTTAGATTCCCCCCCCCCTTTAAATTGTGGTTTAAAAGTACATGAAAGTGACAACAAGGCCAAGTTTTAAAAGTCAAATAGTATTCTCCAAACACTCCTTGGCCCCTATACAACTGACTATTATCCCAACTAAATTGAAATCTGAAGAAAGAAATGCAAGCTCATCAGATCAACAAGCAAAACGGCCTTATATTCTACTCTCTTTCAGAAAGATAATGCTATGTGTTTTCCAAACACTTGAGCAGCTTTATCATGGGAAGACATTTTATGAGAAGGTACCGAATCAGCCTCATCAAGTTGCAGGGAGAAATTTCTTTCCCTGTATATGTGTTCTCTGTTGTCTCAGAAAAGTAGTGAATTCTTCACTCAACCCAAGTATGGACAACCCTTCGAGTTACTGTAAATGGACAGATGAGTGAATGTGTACTACACTGATTTTAGCTCCTACTCTGCCACTAACAAGCTATGAAAAAGTTTATCTAGAACTTACTTTCACCATCTACAAAATTTGAGGGTAGTCCAGATAACATTCCAGGGCTTCCTGAAACACCTAACAAAATTTCATTCAGTGTTTAATGAATGAATGAATGAATCCTGATTTAAAACAGAACAAGGAACTCCAGATTTCCATCTCAGTAAAAGAGGTCTATAACAACAAACTTCTGAATTATCAATAGACTACTAATTGCATATTTAAATTTAAGCCAGACACACTGAATCAGCTATGCCAATTTCTTGTGGCTTTCTAAGGGAACTCATGTTACGTAAGAGACATACTCTAAATTCAGGATTCTTTGTAATCATTTATGAAAATAAACACACATAGGAACAGGTTCTATTGAACCTGTATATACAAGCCATAAATTACAGGTATCTACTGATTTATGCAACAACCAATTTCATGCAACAACCAATATCTGGAAATACTGGCAAATTACCCAAACCATCTTCATCAAGAATTTCAAAGAGATGGGTGCTATCTAAAAGAGCTATCTTCCTGAAGAATGAGCTGTGTATGCTGAAAGCCAGTTATATTTTCAGGGCTAAGCAACTACTTAGTTCTGAATTTTCAATAAATAGTTCTGTAAGATTTTTTTTTTTGCCATTGAGAAAAGCACAAACTGTCAAGGTAGGATAACTTGCAAAACCCCTTCTAGGAAATCAAACTACAAAAAACTAATGTGTGTCTAAAAATAACATAAGCTCTAAGCAAAATGATGAGCATGGAGCATAATAACTTCTCCAAGGCCTTTTTGTTCTCCATTCTAGATACCTAATAATATCTTCTAAGAAGCAATTAGTGCACCTCCAGATAACCCCCAGCAAGTTCTCATTATTTTGAGACAAAGTTATGAAAAGCACTAAAATATCATTCAACCAAAAACTTTTTGAAATACCACCACCTAATACTTGAAAAGCTTTATTAGCTTACACAGGAATTTTCACATACTCATTTGATCCTCCCTAAAAACAATAGGAAGAGAGAGAACCTGATTAAGAAATGTGAGGTGGCATAATCAAGGTCATAAAGTAACTGCTGAGACTGTCCTTATATATCAATCCTAGTGTAAAGCAGAAAAATATTTGAAACTTGATAGGCCTAATATTTTCATATCTAGTGCATAGATGTAAACTATAATGCTATATACCTAAAATCTATATAGCATTATAAATCATACCTTTGTAAAAATTTAAAATTCTAACATTTTTAAAGAGGGCAAAAAAACCTCAACTGGTAAGTTACTATGTAATGACATTATTTCTTGCTTAACTAACTTAACAAATGCTTCCAAATGTTTAAAAAAAAAAAAAAAAGGCAAAAATTCTGACCAGGATGCAAACAGTTTTAAAGTAAAATTTAGTTGTTTTCCCCTCAAGGCAGTATCTGGTAATAGAAAACTGTCTGGCAGGGTTTCTTTTCAAGTTTGGTCTAAGGATCACAAATATTACAATTACCTATAAGGCAAAATTCTTGGCAGAAAAGACTCAGGTATCTTTTTTTTTTTTTTTAAGTGCTATGGTGATTCCAAATGAACATAATATGTTAAGAACCACCAAAGAACAAACAGGTTAAGTTTAGGGCAAAAATAACCTTGGCCTTAATAGCTTTATAACACGAGCAATTATTTACTCTGAGTCCTGGCTACAATATAAGTGGGTAGGGATACAATCTTCCTACATAATAGAAAATTCCAAATTATTAAAGGAGATGGTTCACAGAAATCACTTAACATATAGTTTTGACGTATAGTAAGTAGTAATAGCTACTGTGGTGGAAAATTTTCTATATTTATAAATATTCATTCAATACTTCTGACATTAGCAAAGAAGAGTATCACCAAGCTTTTTATACATCGATAGGCCATTCTGCTCCTTCCCCTACACTTCCCAAAAGAAAGCAGCATATTAAAAATGAGTCACCTGATTTGAAGAGGGAGAGGAGCATAAATCAATATTCTTTCCCTGAAGTTTTAAATAAAACTGGAGAATTTTATCACATTTTAAGGACTCAAATGTAAACATTACACACAATTTGTTTCATGTTTACCTATATAACCATCATCTAGCCAGACAATGAGAAAACCCAATTCATAAACAGAGAGGAAGCATTTATTGTTCAGAAGCAGTGGGTAAAAAGTCTTACTTCCAAAATCAGAGCTCTAAACCCGTAATTAACATAAGGTCTTTGTAAAGACCATATAACACATGGAACGGCTTATAATTAAATTCTATCCCAAAACACCAACTTCAAACGCTTACACTGAAAAAATAATTTTTGATTCTTCTCACCAAGACTCCAGAATCTAATCAACTAAAAAATTCAATAAAATTTTCTGGGTCATCCATTCTCTTCTTGCTTTTTCTATAGGAGGTATTGCATTCTGACCATCATTTCATTTGACATAAAGGCATAGGTTGAGACCCTAGCTAGAATAATGCTAACTGTAATTTATGCCTCCACATCTCTAACCTAGGGATTGGCAAATATTTTCTGTATAGGATCAGTATAGTAAATACTATACTTTAGACTTTGCAGGTCATAAAGTCTGTCTTAACTACTCAACTTTGTCACTGTATAACTAAAGCAATATGCAAGTTGAGTGAGAATGGCTGTGTTCCCAAAAAATTTATTTTAAAAACTAACTGTGGGTAGTTTTTGGTCACAGGCAAATTCTTTTATTCGTACTAACCCAATCAATTAACACCTTTCCTAAATTCAATAACGAATCGTGATTTTTTTTATCAAAAACCACCATACTCCTTAGCCTAATATTAAATGGGTTCTTCCACAAGCGTGGAATCGTCATTATCTATGGTTATTTCCCTTCCCTCAACCTACGGTACAGACAAATTAATTTCCTGGTGTGGGCCTTATACTTTCCCAATTCCAAGTTCTTGCCCCACCTATTTACACAATAACCTTCCTCCTTTCACTCCCTTGTGTAGAACACCTACACCTCATTTGCTTACCCTACTCCAATTAGGTCTAAGTTCTGTCTATCCTGCAAACAGTCCCTTGTCCCATTAAGAAGGAAATTCCTTAGCAGAAATTCTATGGCATTTTTATTTGTATTTTTTCTGACAATGATTACCATGTGTTTTACACCAGTGAATTTTGTAAATATCTTAGTTCTCTTTAGCTTGTGGAAGGATCTATTTATAAAGTATCTCTGTATTTTTTATAGTAATTTATACGAAAACATTTGAAATAAGAAAAAACGATTGTTTCCTAAAAATATTCCTACAACTAAAGTCCGTTGTGTAACTTTTGAGGAAATAAGACTTAAGTCCTCTTGCCTGTTATTTAAGAAGTATACTGTATGAAAATTAATGCCACTAGCTCAACAAATTATACCTTCAAATATCAGTCTCAATCTCATTACTTAGAAGGCAGAATGCTAAAAGCAGGAAGAGTGATAAAGGCCTGGAATACAATTCCCCATCTATTACTGTTCTTGAATCTGTTTCCTCCATTGTAAAAAATATGTATTAACACTACCATGCCTGAAAGGACTAGGAGTAACTATAAGCACACAGCACGCCTCTAGCAAATCATGCAGTATGACTTTCATATAAATTTAAGAACATCTAAGTTGACTGCTAGCTCCCTATTCTGTCAGCTAAAGTTGTTGACCATCTCCTGTGCTCAACACTATGAATATAAATAAAGACATGGACGACCACCCATGACCACATGTCATAGATAAATTCAGCCTGATGAAAATTCTTTTTCTTTAAAGATTTATTTATTTACACAAGAACCGGGGTACAGGCCAGAAGTGTGGAGGGTGACAGAATTCACCAGAGACAGAGCGGGGAACAGAACAGGCAGAATGACTGAAATACACTGCTGAGGGAAGCAGGGGGCAAGATAGGAGAGGTCTGCCTCGCCGTGTGGGAATCTCCCTGGCAGGCCGGGAATCGAACCTGTGCTACAGAGGCCGCGGACAGCTTCACAGTGCTGCGCTCAACCCGCTGCGCCAGCGGGGAGGGCCCTGATGAAGATTCTTTCACAAATAACACCACATATCGAAAGCTAACCTTCCACCTAATTCTCAATGAAAAGATAAAAGCTAACCCTATTACAAAATAATTTTAGGCATAAAGCTAAACATTTAACAGTGAGTTATGATCAATTACATTCCTGTCAAACTGAAATTAAAATGTCAAGCTTCTTACAGTGGCCTGTAGGTAGCTTCCAGATTTCATCTCATATTGCTCACTTTATACCTGGGTCACCACATCTGCTCCTGGCACATGGGCCTTCCTGTTGAAAATCCAAACAAGTCAAGCCCAGTTCCACATTAGGATCTTTAAACCAGTTCTCTTCACTGAGGATGCTCTTCCCCAAGATTTTCACAGAACTTCTCTCTTTTCAATTAGATCTCAACACAAATGTCACCTCCACCAAAAGGCCCTCCTAGATGACCATATTTAAAATAACTTCCCTCCCTCAGGTAACCATCACTTTCAATCACCTCCTGAGGTTGTATTTTTCATGATAGCAATTGTTAAAATCTCTACAGTCATTACTCATCATCTGTCTCCCATACTAGGATAAACCCTCAGGATTTCAGTAGTAATTTCTTACTGGCAGTTATATCCCTAGCAGCTAAAAAAGCACCTAGAACATACTGAGTACTTCATAACCCATTTGTTATTTGTTAAATAAATGGCAAGTTTATGAGTGGTAAAGAATAGTCCATCATTAATCAATGACATAGCTTCTCATACTGAACTGCTTCCAATAAAATCTAGCATGTGAAGGATATTCGTATGGCAGGGGTTGTTAATTTGAGGCTTTGGGAGTTATTCCATCGTTTTTATGTAAGTATACAGCTTTCCTTTTGAAGGGTCCCTAATCACAAAAACACCCTAATAGCAATGGTTCACAACTTTGGTTACACCATGGAATTGCTAGAAGAATGGTAAAAATAGAAATGCCTGGATCAACCCTGTAGATTATGTTTCACCTGATCTGGGGTATATTAATTCTTTTGTTTGTTTGTTCAAGTTACCCAGGTGATTCTAGTGTATTACAAAACTTGTAAAATATGAACTTGGAACCAACAAATGTAAAATAGATCAGATTTCTCAAATGGCTAAATGAAAGAAAAGCTGAAAACTAAGAATTCTGAAAGAATCAGCATCCCTAACAGATTAATATATAAATCCTTCAATAATTCTATACCCTAGAAACATTTTAAACAAAGATTAATCTCTAGCTCTACTTAAATACTAATCTGGCATCAATATTTCAGAGCTTACTCACAGAACTACCTTTTTCACTTAAAACAGATTTCATTAGGGCCTCCCCGGTGGCGCAGTGGTTGAGCGCTGGGTTGCAAAGCTGCCGGCGACCTCTGCAGCGCCGGTTCGATCCCTGGCTGCTCCCCGGCCACCGGAGGAGGGTCCCACATGGCGCGCAGACCTCTCCTGCCGCCCACTGCTCCCCTCAGCAGTGTGCTTCGGTCTTTCTGCCTGCTCTGCTCCCCGCTCTGGCTCTGGTGAATTCTCTCACCCTCCCACGCTTCTGACTGTACCCAGTACATGTATAAACAAAACAAACAAACAAATAAATAAATAAAAAACACGCCTCTATATAAAAAAGGTTCACTTGCTGGGCCTCCCCTGGTGGCGCAGCGGTTGAGCGCTGGGCTGCAAAGCTGCCCGCAGCCTCTGCAGCGCCGGTTTGATCCCCGGCCACCGGTGAGGGTCCCACATGGCACGCAGACCTCTCCTGCCACCCGCTGCTCCCCTCAGCAGTGTACTTCAATATATCTGCCTGTTCTGTTCCCGCTCTGGCTCTGGTGAATTCTCTCACCCTCCCACGCTTCTGACTGTACCCAGTGCTTGTATAAATAAATAAATCTTAAAAAAAAAAAAAAAGGTTCACTTGTTAATGTTTAGCTAGAGTACACAAACATATCAAGAGACTGACAAAATAATTTTGAAGACTAATCAAAGACAACTTAAAACTATGAAGCCCCCCATAATTTTATTGCTAAAAGCTTTGAAACAATATATATTTTTAATTTAACCAATTAATGTCCTCATTTAGCCCCTACTATTATACAGGATGACAGGTTGTGGATTTAGGTGAAAGCAATGCCAACAACAAACACAAAAGGAAAGAACAGGACAGAGATTTCTTTAGATCATGCCAAAAAAATTGAAAAAGGAGGGGTGAGACTGACACAGACGGCAGTTTTTGTTTAAGTCCAATAAGCAAACATTAATTAATGAGCCCATTCACTACTACCAAACATATCACAGGCCACTGGTGTTTTTACACTCTTGCCCAGTTAGCCCCTTAAAAAAAAAAAGAAAGAAAGAATGGGAGGATAAGAGACCACAACAGCAAGATGTTAAGTATTTGAAGAATAAATAAATCTGGAGATGCTAAAGTCCATACTGGGAACTAGTTTGAAATCACAGGATACTTAAATTCACTGAAGAACTCATTCCAACTACCCTCTGTATTGACTCTTGACTGTTCGGAGATAGCTGATGAAACAGAAACACCAGATCAGAGCTCCACTGATACAGAACATCAGAAACTTAAACCACCAGTTTTTAAATATGAAAGAACTCTAGAGAAGAAACCCTGATTCTTAACTATGAAACCTAGTCCTTCCTGGCTTGACTTCTTGGTCATATTGCAATGATATTTTGTCAAAAGCATTGTGTCAGTTCCCTTGTCTAGTGAAGTAAATTTAGTGAGAAGGTACAAAAACAAAGAATCACAGTAGCACAAATCTCATCAACCCATTTTAGTTGAAGAGACTAGGGGAAAGATGGGACTTTAAATACACAAGAAGCAAGAACAGATGTGAAATTACCAGATTGGAAAATTCCTCTTTAAAAGTTCCCTTCTAGATGGGCACAAGGGCCTGAATTGTAATTTGACTCTGTATAAAACAGCGCCTCCTATTAACTTTCTGTTTTTTGTCCAAGTGCATATGGAAACAAATGTTCTGGGATTAGCTAAGCAGACAAATTAAGCCATAGATACAGAGTCCTAAAATGTTGATGGCAATGAAAACAAGCACCATAGGGTATGAACTCCACTGGCTGTATACTATAAGTTTTCATGTACATGAGTCCCCTGTAGTGGATTAGAGTACTAGTAGAAAGCACAAGGCTGCAGATATCTGTATACAGGAGTTATTTCAAGAAGAACCAAGAAAGTGGAGCTAGAGGAAGATGGCATCAGAGGAGGTTCACCGCTTTGCTTCCGAAGTATAATCGAAGGTGGTACAGAGGGGTACTGGTCTCCAAGGACCCTGTGGGAATCCAGTGTTGTTTTGGACATGAGACCAAAGTTGGCCACTGACTGGGACAGAAGGGACAGAAGGTGAGTGGAGAGAGGTGCTTAGAGACTGTGGCCAGGCAGGAACCAGCAGCTTATACTCCCCCATGTTTGTAGTGTCCCTGGGGAGGGTAGAACTGATTGATATGAAGGTGCACCCCTGACCTGTGGGGAGATGTGTATGGAGTACTAAGGTGAGCCAGACAGGCAGGGTCTCCAGTGGAAAAGGTCACAGAGTGGCAGTGCTCCTTCCCCACCCGTCAGGACTCAAGCCAAAAGTGAGGTCCACATACCATGGAGATCCCAGAGACAAAAATTATCAGGGGTATGACAAATGTGAACCACCCACACCAAGTTCACCAGTGATTGGACCCCTCCCCAAGTCCCTTTCCCACCCCAACTCAGCAGCTGCAGATCAGTTCTCCCCAACAGACAGCATTATCCACTCCAAAAGTGGAAGTTGACACCCACAGGACACTTGAATAAAAAGCAACCAAGAAAGCTATGAAATGGGGACGTGGAGAGGAGAAAAAAAAAATCACCTCAAAGCACCTTAAGTCCTTAAGGGGATATTTCACTGGAGAGAGAACACATCTCCAGAACCCAAGCACCAAGACATGGTAAAGTTTTTCTTCCTATGGACTTCAAGACTGTCAGCAGTTCAGAAATTCAAAGAAACAGGTAAGAAAACACAGAAAAACAGACCAAAGATATATATGAAAACTCAGAAAAGCAAATGCTGTGAGAAATAAAATTGATGAACAGAAGATAGAAATTAAAGCTTTAAATAAATTAATGGAGGTGCAGGATGTAAAAAGATCAACACAGGAGATTTTTTTAAAAATTAGGTAAAAGCCATGGAAGTAGAATAGACTAATGGAATAGCAAATGAGAGATCAAACTGGTGATGTAGATGACGGTAATGTAGAAAGTATCCATGTGGAAGAAAATGAGAAATAGGAAGGGAAAAAAAATGAAGAAACTCTGAGAATGCTCCAACTCCATGAGGAAAGACAATGCATGAATAGCGGGGATTCCAGAAGAGAAGAGAGAAGGGAATAGAGGACTTATTCAAGAAATAATAGAAGAAAATTCCCAAACCTACAGGAGGTTTGGGATACAGTCCATGAAGCTAAAAGAATGCCTCCTTCTCTAAATGTAATGAGACCTATTCCCAAGACACAGAGTAGCCAAATTTCCAAGAGCTCAAGACAAAGTAAGACTAGTGAAGCTGATGGGGTAAGAAGAAGATAACCTACAAAGATACTTCATAAGGTTGACACTTGATTTATCTGAGGAAACACTACAGCAGGAAGAGAAAAGAATGACATATAAAAACTAACAGCCAAGAACACATTATCCTGCAAGATTTCTCTTTAGATATGAGTAGTTAATAAAAGTATTCCCATACAAAATGACGCTGGAGATATTTGGGAACACTAGACCTCCCCTACAAGAAATGTTGAAAGTAGCACTCATGTGAGTGATGTCTAAAATCAAAGAGAAGACCTTCCACAAAAAACTCAACAAGGAAAAAAAATAAGAACCAGAAAACCAAAGACAAAATGCCAAGAAGAGACCCACATATCAATAACCACTCTAAATAGAAATGGACTGAACTCACCAATCAAGAGGAGGAGTGGTTGGTTAGATCAGAAAACAAAACCCAACTTTCTGCTGTCTCCAGGAAATGCACCTGAGCTCCAAAGATAAATACAGGCTCAGTGTAGAGTTAGAAAGCAATCCTACAAGCAAAAAAGAACCCAAACAGCAACAGCCATACTTGTAACAGATATAGATTTCCAGCTAAAAAAGCTAACAAGAGCCAAGGATGAACACTATATGGTGATTATGGGAACAATGTATCAAGATGACATTATATTCAAAATATATTAACCAAATGAAGGTGCATCAAAGCATGTAAGACAAATATCACCCACACTGTTGGGGGGAATGTAGACTTGTCCAGCCCCTATGGAGAACAGTAGGGAGATTTCTCAAAATATTAAAAAACAAAAGATCTACCACCACATGATCCAGCAATTCCACTCCTAGGTATCTATCTGAAGAATGCAAAAACAATAACAGGAAGGGATATATGTACTCTTATGTTCACTGCAGCACTATTTACAACAGTCAAGCTATGGAAACAACTGAAGTCCCCAAAGACAAATGACTGGTTTAGGAAGATGTGGTATATATACACAATGGAATACCACTCAGCTATTTAAAAAGAGAAAAAAAGATAAGCTTGACTTTTGTGACAACATGGATGAACTGGAGGGGGATTATGCTAAATGAAATAAATCAGGAGAAAGACAGATACCTGATGGCGTCACTTACATGTAGAATATAGTTAAAACATTAGTCGGATTAAAACCAAACTAACAACAGACCCTAGAAAAATGACTGTAGAATTGAGGCTACCAGAGTGGAGAAGGGGAGGAGAGTAAAGAAGGGAGGGGCACAGCAGAAGGCTTTCAGTGCCTTGGTGGTCAGTGTTATGTAACACACCTGAGGGCAATGATCCTTTACCTCCAAATGATGTGTACTGTTATAAACCAACGTTACTACAATTTAAAAAAAGAAACAGAAACATTAAGAGACCAGGTCATTCACTCGGTGGTAGGTGACCAACTCAGGCAATCCCCTCACTCCTTTTAATTTGGTGACGTTGGTGAGACAAACATAAATAAAGAAAATACCAGTGGAAAGAGAGAGATAAGAAAAACAGATCCAAAATGAACTGCAAGGTAGGGGAAAACCCAAATGTAGGAGTTTATATTCCTAAAGAAGGAAGGTAAGTGAGCACAGAAAGCTGAACAGTACCAAAGACTTTCATGAATAACTTCAAATGCCCCAATATGCAAGGTCTTTACAAAGAACTCCCCTCTCTGTAGCCACTGATTCAATGCCCTTTTCTCCCTGTGGTCAGGTAATAGTGCACTCAAGTCTATTCCCTCTAAATCAGATGCAAAATTCTGAAAATAGTCTAAATTCCCTTAATTCTTGACTTTTGAGGTAGAGGCTAACAAACCCACCTAAATAAAAACATCTAAGAAAAAAGGTATTACAGTGATGAGGAATAGACACTAGAAAAGGAAATGAGAAAAAGAATAGAAAGAATAAAGCAGTGGCTCACACATTCTGCTCCTCTCCTGAGGAAGGCTGACTGGCATGGATCCATGTGTTTGAATCATATATAGCTGGAAATGGGGGAAAAGAAGGGAGAGAGGCTGACTGGTTGTGATTTGTTCCTCAGGAGGATGAATGCTCCTCCTCATGATTGTCCTTTAATAGATTCTACTTTAAAAGTGCGGGCTGGCAAAAAGGATGAGACTGTTCACCAAGGATGACACCGTGACTTTTAGTAAAGGAGATGCAACTCAAAACCATAATGAGATATCATCTCACCTGTGAGAATGTCACATATTAAAAAGACCCCAACCAGTGCTGGGAAGGATGTGGTAGGGAGAAATAACCATCACACTGCTGGCAGGGAACGTAAACTGGTGCAATCATTTAATCATTTTAGGATGTGATCTGTATTTACCTTAAAAAAAAAAAAAAAAAACACACAACTAAAAATGGAATATATGACATAGGAATCTCACAATTAGGCATCTATCCAAAGAACTTGAAACCATGAACCCCCAAAACGCTATGTTCTACAATGTTTATTTTTGCAGCATAATTTACAATAGCTAGGACATGGAAACAACCTAAGTGCCCACTGAAAGAGTGGGTCGAGAAAATGTGGTATAATGCTCACAATGGAATACTATTCACTCATAAGGAAAAACAAGATGTTGCCATTTACAGCAAAATGGGAGGAGTTCAAGGGAATTGAGTTCAAAGTCAAAATGACAAAGCCAAATACTGGACATTTATATAGCAGGTGATTCAAGAAAGCAAAATACTTATAAAAACAAGAGTACACTAATAAATGATGTATTTTTTCCATATATGTATCTCTGATTCTTAGGGCTGGTGACAGAAATGTGGGGTGGAGAAATAAGTAAGCAGAGCAAAAGAACCCACCTTAAATAATTTATTAGGGGCCTCGCTGGTGGCACAAGGGTAGTTAAGACACAACCTATGAAGCTCTCCGCAGTCACCACAGCGTGAGTTCAAGCCCCAGCCAGGGAGCTACCCACATGGCGCAGCAGACCTCTCCTGGCTCACCCGCTGCTCCTCTCCACAGTGTATTTAAGTCAATCTGCCTGTTCTGCTCCCCGCTCTGTCTCTGGTGAATCCTCTCAGCCCTCACTCCTCTGACCTGTACCCCAGATCTTATATGCATAAATAAATCTTTAAAAATATATTAGAGGCTTTCTCAAGATTTAATCTCAATTTTCATTTATATATAAAATACACATAGCTTGCTACACAACTAGCAATCATTAGAAAACGTAGAACAGCTATGTAGAGGGCATTTTGGCATGGAAACATTCAATATGAGAAAGCTGGCATTAGTGCCTTTTCCCTTTCCATGATAGAAACTAATACAGTGGTTCTCAACCATGTTTAGTTTTAATCCTCCAGACATATTATTTTTGTTCCCCAGGGCACACAGGGAATTTGCTAGAAACATTTTGCTTTTACAAGGGGTGGAGGGGAGAGCATTACTAGTATTTAATGGGTAGAGATCAGAGTGATCCACAACAATGAGTTAACTGGCTCAAAATGTCAAGTGTCTTTGTTGGAAAATCCTACCCAAGTAACTATCTGGGAAACCACAGAAACAGTGAAAAGGAGAGAAAGGGTCTATATAGCATTCTTACGTTCTATAAGGAACCTATTTATTAATTCTAAAAACAATTCTTTCTTACTGAGTTATTACTCTAATGACAGTGTCATGCAACTACTGGGGGACAGGTTTGCAACTACTGGGGGACAGGTTTACTTCTCAAGTAATTTTAAAATGCTGATAAAGTATCACTTGAGACCCTATTAAATTCTTTTTTTGAAATAACAATAGTAAACATTCAAGCTTAAACAAATTGGTATACTTAAATGTCACTTAGAACAGAATAAAAGGACACAACGCTTTCAGAAAGCACTTTGGGGGTAAAAAGACTGATGATATCCTTTGACTTCAGAACCCAGTGTAAAGTGAAGAACACAATATCCAAAAGTATTCACTGTTTGTTACAATTATGAAAACTGACAATGGATGTCCAACAACAGATATAGCCTTGAAATCTAAGTATCATTCCTATTATTTATGTGGCAGACACTGTAAGAGACAGGCAGCATTTTACATACATTATGTCCTCTATCCTAACACCTCCGAAAATAAGTGTTATTAAGATCCAAGTAGCAGATGACACTAAGGCACCAAGATCCCAGAAGTCAGAGAGCAGAGATTTAAATCCAGGTGGACCAAACTCCAAAGCTTCACCCACTGTGATTCACCAAATGCAAAGAGTATTTGAGGTAAAAATTCAATAGGGTATTATAAATCTAGTAAAAAGGATCATTAATGTTTGACAGCTATAGAATTTTATATATGAACTGAGAACATATACTTTCAAGTACACATATAAGGTTTAACAACTGAACATGCACGGGGTCACAAGCACAGCTCAAATTCCAAAACTCATACAGATCTTGTCCCAAGACTGCCCAACTGTGTCTATGCAGGCGTCGCTTTTAATAAACCTGTTCCTTTAAATGCAGTTCTCTAACTGCCTGTCTCTATGCAGGTGCCTATCTTTCCTTTCTTTTTCCTAATAAATCCACCCTTTGAAAAATCCTAATTATTATTAAAGCCGTGTATGCTTTAATTATAAAACATTAAGCATAGTCTTTAATATTAAAAAAAATTCACAAAATCAATCAGAAAAGCATATAGGTCACATTCTTTAAGCACAATTCAACTAGAAATCAACAATTTTTTTAAAAAGGTTATTAGCAAAAAAGGAAATGAACAACAAAGAAAATGCAACACTTAGAATTTGGTAGAAGACTTCACTATTTTAAAAAATAACACAAATTAAAAATTTGTAATCTAACTATAACTGAAATAAAATCAAAAGTAGAAGAAATGAATAAAGATAAAAACAAAACCAATGAAATAAAAATTGTAAAAGATCAATATAGTCAAAAATTATTTTTTATTAAAAATCTAATTGATAAAGCAGAAAACTGTGTGTCCAGTAGAGGAGGAAGAACCATTAGAAATGAAAAAGCAGATACAGAAAAACAAAGCAACACAAATAATGTAGGTCTACAGAAAAATTACAAGAAAAAAATTACAAAAGTCAGAATTTTGTGCCCAAAAAATGAAAATCAAGGCAAAATGAGTGATTCTCTAAGAAAATGTATTGCCAAAATTGGATCATGAAGAAACTGAAAGCCTTACCCAATAACCAAAGAAGCTTAAAAGGAAAGACACAATCATGAAATTAAAAGGACAATTAGTTCAAGACATTTTTAACCATGGAATTGTAACAAAACATCAGTGAACAGAAAAATCGTTAACCCTTCCAACCACAGAAAAAGATGGGACGATTTATCAATTCAATCTGTGAGTCCACCATACGATAGCCAGCCAAATAGTAACTCACCGACCATTCAAAATTATCAACATGGGGCCTCCCCTGGTGGTGCAGTGGTTGAGTGCTGGGTTGCGAAGCTGCCCACAGCCTCTGAGCGCCGGTTCGATCCCCGGCCACTGGTGAGGGTCCCACATGGCGTGCAGACCTCTCCTGCCGCGCTTGCTGCTCCCCTCAGCAGTGTACTTCGTCTGTCTACCTGTTCTGTTCCCCACTATGGCTCTGGTGAATTCTCTCACCCTCCTGCGCTTCTGACTGTACCCAGTGCTTGTATAAATAAATTAATAAATTCTTAAAAAAAAAAAATTATGAACATGCCATCTACCATAAAGAAAAACAAACCATATTTGACACATGTTAAAAGATAATCAGTATCTAATAATATTTAGCCTAAGAACCCCCACTGGAATGTAAACTCCAAACAGCAGAAATTTCCATTTCCATCGCTGGTCTATCTCCCATACCTTGAAGAGCTCCTGGCATGCTATAAGCACTCAATAAACACTTAACTGAATGAATTCTAGTGTCAATCAACATCAGGAAATCATTTAAAGACACTAGAGGAAATATACATATAGAGAACTACCTCCACAGACACTGAAGAAGCATTGATACTCAGTATTCAGTTGCAACAAAAATACTGTTAGAAACTGAAAGAACAGAGCCTCCCTGGTGGCACAGGGGTTAAAGTCTCAGTGCTATCAAGCTATTGCCAGCCACTGCAACAAGAGTTCGTTCCCTGGCCAGGGAGCTGACCCACATGGCACAGTAGACCTCTGCTGTCTTGACCGCTGCTCCCCTCAGCAGTGTATTTCAGTAATCTGCCTGTTCTGCTCCCCCACTCTCTCTGGTGAGTCCTCTCACCCTCTGGCCTAGACTCCAGTTCTTGTATACATAAATAAAAATAAATCTTAAAAAAAAAAATTAAAAGAACTGTGCCTGACCTAACAAAGGGCAATTATTACAAACTCATACTACAAATCACTCTCAATGACAATACCTATTTTTTCTTGTTAAAGTCAAAACTTTAATAAGAAAATCACCTAATTTTGGTACTACTCAACCAAGTACTACAGGTAGTTCTATGTAATCATTCAGACAAGGGAAAAACAAATAAACAAACAAACAAAAGTCTAACAACTGAAAGGAAGAAAATAATAATGTCAAAATCTGTCACTTGGTAACTACCCAGCCAGTAAAATCAAATAGAAATAATCAAAAGAATTGCTGAGTAGGAAAATTCTGTAAGACATACCTCTCCCCGCAAATCAACATATTTAAAAAGATAAAAAGTGTTTTCACCCCCTTGTCAGGGCTGGTAACATCAGGTTCTTTCAGGCAGACATACTGGCATTAGGCCTGGGTAGCACAGGGGCCAAAGTTTAAAATACAGCAACTTTGAAACATACTACCAAGTGACTGAAACTGACCAAAGCCATTATCAAGTCTATGAAAATGGATGACAAAGCAGCAAAATACACCTAAGCTGGGAGTGAGAATGTATGTGTTGGGGGTGGGCTGGGGTGGGGGAAGGCAGAGGGGCGCAGCTAGAGTATATGGAATAGGATCTCTAGTTCTGTATTATAGCACCTGCAAACTGGAGAAAACAACTCCTTATTGGTGTGTCCTGAGACTGCACCTTTGTGGTGCTATTCACTCCTTAGTTGCTGAACAGATAAAAAGTGAGGTGCCCACACTCTCAGCAGGCGGGAAAGAAGTTATGCCTGTTGAACTTGGTGATAAAATCAGGTGTATACTTTATATGACATCCTGAGCAGTTCCTGGTGACATTCCAAGAAGTGGAAGGAAAAGTCCCCTATAATTTTGGAGATGTGTCAGACAATGCCCTTGAATTATTAAAGTCTGGACATGAATTTGATGAAGCAGTTACCATTTTTAATCAATTCAGGTTTGTCATCTCCTATGAAACAGCAGCCCATCTTTTTCTTGATACCACTGCAAATGTTGAGAGTACAAGCATCTACAATAATACTTATGCCGACATGCTACAGAATTATCAAGAACATAATCTGGCCAACATCATGTACTATTCTCTACAGGAAACCACCACCAGTGCGCAAAGTGCCAGGATAATATCAGTGGACAATAACAACAAGCATACTTCTAAGGGCCTCCCTGGTGGCACAAGGGGTTAAACACCGCACTATCAAGCAATCCACAGCCTCCGAAGCACGATTTCAATCCCCAGCCAGCCAGTGAGCAGCCCACATGGCGAGGAAGGCCTTTCCTGTCTTGCCCACTGCTCCCCTCGGCAGTGTATTTCAGTCAGTCTGCCTGTTCTGTTCCCCATTCTGTTCCTGGTGAATTCTCTCAACCCCTGCATCTCTGGCCTGTACCCAAGGCCTTGTATGCATAAATAAATAAATCTTTAAAAAAAAAAAAATACTTCTAAGATGACTGACAATTTTACTTTCAATTGCACCTGCCAAACTGTTATCACAAAAATGTTGACTGAGATCACCTCCAGTGCTGCAGTTTTGGATTAATGAAAATCAAATTTCATACTCAGACAGAAGAAAATGCAGAAAAATTCAGCCAAATGACTTTGCTTTTAGCTTATTGCTTTCCTTGTCAGAAGTATTGATCCACTGACCAAATTACTAAAGACAGCAAGATATTCGCAAATTATCTTATAGCAAGCAACTTATAATAAAGTTTTCCCACACACCAAGGTATCTCATTCTTAATAGCAGTAAAATTCTGTAAAATGGGGCCTCCCCTGTTGGCGCAGGCGGTTGAGCGCTGTATTGTGAAGCTATCCAGTCTCTGTAGCGCTGGTTTGATCCCTGCCGGCTGGCGAAGGTCCCACATGGCACAGCAGACTTCTCCTGTCTCGCCCGCTGCTGCCCTCAGCAGTGCATTTCAGTCAGTCTGCCTGTTCTGTTCTCCATTCTGTCTCTGGTAAATCCTCATACCCTCCTGCACATCTGGCCTGTGCCCCAGTTCTTGTATAAATAAATAAATAATTAAAAATTCTGTAAAATGCAGAGAAATAAATTAAGAGAAAAGGTGTAAGAGCTACATAGAAAGTACAGATTTTACTCTAGAGATAAAGGGACCTCAATGCAAGGGCAGGTGGGGGGGGGGCGTGGATCACAACCTTGGAAGACCTAAAATTGTCAAAACATCCTATCTACAAAATAATGCACAATCTCAAAGCTATTCCAACCCCAGAATGATTGAAAGGAAGCAGATAAATTGATTCTAAAACTCATACAGAAGATGATAATAAACAAAAATAACACCTCAATAAGTTTTAAGTACAGTTACTAGATACTTAGAGCAAAAGTGTATATTATGTATAGTATGTAGAACCTATTGTATCATTTAAAGCTTTTGGTAATCCAGTGTGATAGATCCAGGAACTGACACTGGATCAATGAACAGAAGACAATACATTAAAAACAACATGTATATAAATTTAGTTTACAATTTCAAATCACTGAAAAAAAATGGTGTACTCAATATATTGTTTTGGAACAATTGGCTATCAATGGGGAGGAAGGAAAATAAAGTTAAAATCTTACTTCAAAATGCACACAATATTTAAGAGCTAAACATAAAAAGGTAACACAGTCACTCCTCATAAACTCTTTAACAAAAAGGCCTTTCATTTCGATTCCTTACCTCCCCAAACACTGACATCTCTTCCTACCCATCCTACTTCCAATATTCTGCCAATTTTCTACCATCAAAACCCAGTCATGTCACTAAGTTTCAAATTTTGTGAAATGTGAAATCACTGAAAGATTTTGGCTTTGGAGTCAGGACTTCTAGTACAACCTTGACTCTTACGCTAATAATCTTTAGCATGTCCCTAAGATTTCTCACATAAATAAAATCTTTGCTCTTATTTCCAAAGTGAGCTTTAAAATTCTCTAATTCTTCAATCTGGGCCTTTCCATTCCATATCCATCACCCTGGTTCAAAAAAACACTTTATTTACAGCTAGGCTACTTGCTTTTAAGTCTTGCCCTGCTCCAAACCATCCCACATCTCCAATTCAGCCCACATTACTATTAGAGAAACCTTTAATAAACACTTCTAACCATGCAATTTCACGTTAGTGCTTCTCCACTGTTCTTAGGATAAAATTCAAATGCACTAGCCTGGCATTTAAAAACAACGTAACAGCATAATCTTCCAATACCTTCTTCCACTTTCTTTTTTTTTTTTAATTTTATTTTTTATTCCCCATACAATTGCAACCTCCTTATTTTGACCCCAATCCCTCATCTCCCCGCCCCTCCCCAATAGTGTGTCTCTGGTTCATAGTTGTTTGTTGATTTTGATTTTTTCCTTCTTATAGCTATTCTTTTTCCTGGTCCCTTATTTAGGTTTTCTAGATTCCTGCTATGAGTGAGACCATCTGGTATTTTTCTTTTTCTTTCTGGCTTATTTCGCTGAGCACGATCCCTTCCAGCTCCATTCATGTTGCTGCAAATTGCACGTGTTTATCTTTTTTGAATGCTGAGTAATATTCCATTGTGTATATGTAACACATCTTTTTTTTTTTTTTTAAAAAGATTTATTTATTTATTTATTTATTTATTTATACAAGCACTGGGTAAAGTCAGAAGCGCGGGAGGGTGAGAGAATTCACTAGAGCCAGAGTGGGGAACAGAACAGGCAGACTGACAATACACTGCTGAGGGGAGCAGTGGGCAGCAGGAGAGGTCTGTGCACCATGTGGGACCCTCGCCCGGTGGTTGGGGATCGAACCAGCGCTGCAGAGGCTGCGGGCAGCTTCGCAACCCAGCGCTCAACCACTGCGCCAACGTGGAGGACCTATACCACATCTTCTTGATCCAGTCATCTATTTTTGGGCATTTGGGTTGTTTCCAAAGCTTAGCTATTGTAAATAGTGCTGCTATAAACATAGGGGTGCAGATGCTCTTTGGAATTCATGTTTCTGTGTCCTTTGGGTAAATGTCTAGGAGTGGAATTGCTGGATCATATGGAAGCTCTATCTCTAGTAGGTTGAGGAATCTCCACACAGCTTTCCACAGTGGTTGGATCAGTTTGCACTCCCACCAGCAATGCAGGAGAGTTCCACTTTCTTAAACCCTTTTTGAATCTTTTATTTCTGGAAGATAGCTCTCTCCCGTTATCCAACACAACATTCTCAACTTGAGGTCCTTCAACCTTAGCTCTGAAAGACCCTAGTTCAATTCTTGGAAACCAAACTGTCAGCCTTGATCCAAATTAAAGCCCCATCTTTTCACAGGCCTCTGATCACCTTAACCCAGAGAAACCACTCCTTCAACCCCTTAAATGTCACCATTTGATACCTGTACCATGTATGTAATACCAAAGAGACACACACTAATTTTAATGCCTACTTTTACTCCCTGGTAGTGCTTTGTCTGTGGAATGAGTTACATAAAACATTGCTTGAAGGCAAGAACCAAGTTCTCAATTCTTCCTAAATGTTTTCACCAATTCTTACAGAAGTGCTTCTTTCTCTATCAAGGTTAATCTTAATGATAAATGATCTTAAAAGGCCAGTCACCAAATAATTAAGCTGAAGACTTTTACATTCATTAATCTTTGCTCAGAGAATTCTGGATTGCCTTTTCTAGAACTGGCACAGGAACCCGTTTGACTGTTCTCAATGATGACATCTTAGTTTCTAACTCAGTTTCTCAACAATGGTTAACTCTTCTGATCACCATTTAAGAACAATCTAGTAAAAGAATATATACCAAAGCTCTTTGAAGGTTGTAGGAAACACCCAAGGAATTCTCTACCTTAACACTCCCATAAATTTGTCAGCCAATCTTAATGTTCATGGGCGAAATTAAGAAAACTCATCTCATTCTTTTAACACCATTACACTATTTAGAGTAAACCTTGGAAGCATAAATAACCTAACATTGCTTTAGACTTTAACACAAATATACTCCTAGACTTAATATAAAGCCAGGTTCATACTCATCACCTCAACATCTTGAATGTACACTTGCAAATATCAAAGATACCACATTTCTCAATTCTTTGGTCTAAGAGCTACTTAATAACAAGTTAATATTTAGAACAAATGATGGGAATTCTCAATTGGGAGGACAATCATTGCACCAAGCAAACTTCCTGCAAATACAGTATTAGCCTTTCCAACTTAAATTACAAGTCAAATTACTTCTGTGACCATCTGAATGTATTTGCATAAGATATTGAGTTTCTACACAGCAGGGCAAAAAGCAAAATGAGCCTTAACGAAGTCTCACTCTGTTTTCATCTTACAAAGAAAAGACTGGTCTCTCGTCCAGTCTTGTGAATAAAAATCTTGCAAAATTTACTAGGCATAGGGTGTGCCCAAAGAATACTTACTGGAAAAATCTACTGGAGAAGTGCCAATTTAATAAGAAAAATATTTTTCAACAGCTGGATATCTAGAGAATTGGTTGCAACAACTCAGCTGAAAACTCTCACGATCTGAGGAATTTTAAAAAGAAAAGCTCTGGCTCTTTCAGTGGTGAAGAAAGGTCTATGAAAAGCAAATAAATGAATCAATGAAGGATACAATCACATTAACTTTACGCATCTAAAAAGCAGCAGCTGAAATTCTGCCTTTCGTATTTGGAAATATCAAAAAGCAAGCAGTTCCTTAATTATCCTAAAAAAAATGAACTAAACAATCCGTAACAGTTTTTAGTCAAATTTGTATGGGAAAAAAATAGAAATGAAGACTTTTGATTGTTTTTTTTTTTTTAAAAAAAAAGCCAAGAATAAAAATGTTTATTGTTATGCTTATTTACAGGAGGGGAGCGATAGAGGCTTGTTTTTCATTAGGGATATTTACTTCCAAAGTATTAACATTCCAATAACAACTTTAATAAGTGAACCGAATACCCAGTGGGTAAAGAAAGGCCTTTTCCTCTCTCACTACACTCACCCTCAGTGTCCATGTTTTGTAACCTTACTTTCAGATTTCTTCATTAAGTGGAACACTACCACACCAAAAAAAACAAAAAACAAACAAAAAAAAAACCCAAAAAACAAAAAACAAAACAAAACAAAAAAAACCAACCACACAACCCCTAAAAACCCAGTTACCACAGGCACACCAGGTTGCCTGGTGAAAGTGAGCAGACTGCTACACTGCCACTAACTCCCAATGGGATCCAGACAGCGGATTCCCTACAGAAATGTAGGTAGTGTGAGCTACACGGAGGGTCACATGGTCCGTAAGCACACCTCAGCAAAACACACTAAGCCTAAGAGTAACAGAAGCCCTTCTTTCCATTTCAGCCTGGGTGCCATCATTAAAAAACGAGCAACATTTTTCAAAAAGATACAATCCAGATTTGTAAGTGAGGAACTTAAGCCCAGAAAGATCAAAAGAGAAAAGTAAAATTAAAAATTCTCAATATGTCCATAATTTCTTCAACCATATTGCTCCCTCTTCAGTACTAATCTCATAAATGCTAGAAAGAAATTACCTCCAATTTATCCTCAGGTTTTCAAATCAATAAATATATCAAACATTTAAAAGATACAAACTATCAAATATTCATAAAACTTATACTCAACACACTGAAGACACAAATTCATGATTGGCTAAAAACCAATCTGAGCACGGTTTAGTTGCTATTACCTTTCTGATTAGTTGCTATTACCTTCCAAGTTCATACAGTAACTAGCTTTACCAAAAAGAATTTTCTTAAGGAAAATACTTCAAAAAACATTTAGGTATATACTTACAAGAAATACATTCACCAGATGTAAACACAAGGGGAAAATTAAGGAGAAAGAACATAAAAACACATTTTCACATCTGAGATTTTTTTTCTAGCAACAAGGGAAAGAGGACTTTTCCACCAAAGTTAAAATATATATCAATCCCTCAGAATGTCAAAAATGCTTATTTTACCCATTTGATGGAAAAAAAAATGAAATAAGTTATCTCCCTGGATCATTTATTATGGTAGAGAAAAACTATTTAACCTTCCCATCTTGCCTCAAGGATGCACATCAGTGAATCTAAAGGGGTTTTGCAAACAGCAAAGCTATGAGCCTCAGGTTGCTTCATTCCTTGAAAAAGATTCTTCTTTTTGCTCCCTCCCAACCAATTCCGAGAGAAAAATAGTAGAAAGAGCATTAAAAAAAATTAACTTGTCTTTATCATGTTTTCAACAGATTTGAAACAGCTGTAAGTCTTGGGTATCAATTGTAAAATGGGGCTATCAGGTTCATCTATATGAATATTTTAAAGATTAAATAATATACCACAAGTAAACTACCTAACATGGAAATTCTTATACTTTAATACACATTAATTCCTTTTAAAAAAATATCACTCCAGCTACTTCCTAGAAGCTATGTCTGCCACAGGAAAATGCCCCACCCACCTTCTCCAGAAGAAATGGTAACAGGCTGAAGGGTATACTTGGTTGAAAGACATACCATTTTCCTCTATTATCAAATTATTTAATACTACTATGAAGTCTCTTTAATTAAATGCCACATTTTACATGATGTGTGATATATCTCTTTTTATCAAATCTCAAGGACAAATTGATTATTTCCACTAATAGAGAGTTTATGTTCAGGCTGTGGGTCAACAGGCTAGATTACTCATTTCTTATTAGCTGGCAAATTACTTAAATTTTTGTTCTTCAGTCTGTCTATAAAACTAAGATAATATCTAAATCTCACTATACTGCCATAAGGGCTGAATGTGTTAATGTGTGTAAAGCACCTGTAACACTGCCTAGCTCAAAAAATCAAATGTAAATTATTCGCCCCCATCAATACATCTCAACTCTTTTCTGATTAAGTAAAGTTGGTTTTAAATGTTGTTTCCTAGCTCAACCAAATTAGTTCAGTCAAAATTCCCTGGGGGTTCTTTGATCTCCCAGGTTTCAGACTAATTTAGTCCCAACTGTCCTACACTGTCTCCTTCAGTTTTTATGTTCCCTGGATGCATCTCTTAAGTTACCAGAACAAGTAGGAACAGGAATGAAAGGGTGAGCAAGAAAATGTTCACTACATATATTCAGTATCAATCCATTCCCTTGCTGATGCCCATTATTCTATTAGGCGAAAGTAAAACAATTTATAAGAAAATGACTCAAAATGGAGCCTCCCTGGAGCCTCAATAGGGAGCCTCCCTGGTGGTGCAGGGGTTAAAGACAGCGCTATCAAGCTATCACCAGATACTTCGCCATGAGCCATGAGTTCAATGCTGAGTTAAATCCCTGGCCAGTCAAGGAGTAACCCACATGGCGCAGCAGATCTCTCCTGTCTCCCTCACTGCGCCCCTCAGCAGTGTATTTCTGTAGATCTGCTCCCCACTCTCTCTGTTGAATCCTCTCAAACCCCCACTCCTTTGGCTTATACCCCAGTTCTTGTATGCATGAAAAAATAAATCTTTAAAAAAAAATGGACTGTTACTCCTTTTTCTTTCTGGTTGCCATTCCTCAATCTCTACTTTCCCCTTAGTCCAAAATAATTTTCTCAACAAATTCTCTTACCTGAGTTCTAAATATAATCTGTATGGAGACACTACAATGCTTCTAAATAGGTTGCCAGAGCAACCCATAACATTATTTATAAAGTTAACAGCTTTACAGTCTATTCTGTTTGAGGAATAGAGTCTATCAGACTGAGATATATTTCAAAGTAATTTTGTTTACCACTTTGGTGCAAAAAGCTAAAATATCATACAAATGAAAATCAAACAGGTTAAAATTACCACAAAGCCTTAATTAATGGGTTTAATTGGATTATTTTATTTTATTTTTTTAAAGATTTATTTATTTATGCATACAAGAGCTGGGGTACAGACCAGAGATGCGGGGGTGAGAGGATTCACCAGAGACAGAGTGAGGAACAGAACAGGCAGACTGACTGAAACATGCTGCTGAGGGGAGCAGCGGGCAAGACAGGAGAGGTCTGCTGCGCCATGTGGGTAGCTCCCTGGCCAGCCGGGGGTTGAACTTGTGCTGCCAAGTCTGCAGACTGCTTCATAGTGAAGTGCTTAACCCCTGTGCCACCAGGGAGGACCTAATTGGATTTTTTTAAAAGACCCGGCCTAGTGTAAAGAATGGAGTCAATTTACTCAAATTTATAGAAATTTAAAGCTCTCTTTAAATTGAATATATGAGCACAATTTTCCTAGATACATGATGAAAACAGGAAAGGATAATGAACTGTTAGATATGAAAGGAGATGACCTTAGGCAAGAATTTCTAAGTTGAAAAATAATCTAGTCCATTTTGGTCTTTGTTTATAGAAAGGGTGGAGAAACTAAATACCATCATTTGAAACAGAATACATTCCCCTAAGCTTTTCCTTTTCTACCAAAACAACTGTTTTATCAGGGTGATGAAATCTAATATTATGCTCTGCAAACCTGAGTATACACAAACAGCCAAATTATTTAAATGAAAAATTAGTGAATGTCCTTCATGTTCAATAACCTTTCCCCCATCGGCTCCTTAACCTTGTTGACATATCCATCCAATCTAGTTACTCTAGCCAAAAATCTAGGAATAACCGGCATCCCTCCCTCTGGACACCTACTAACTATATCCAGTAAGTCACAAGTCCTATTCACCCTACCACCAATTCTTTTCTTCCTTCCTGGCAAAAGCTGAGTCCACAATTCTCTCTTGGGATTACCATAACCTTCTAACTGGTCTCGGGAAGTCTCCAACAACCCTACTCTCTACACAATAAAAAAAAGATAGTTTAAAAGTCCAATGAGGAACCTCCCCGGTGGCGCAGCGGTTGAGCGCTGGGTTGCAAAGCTGCCGGCGGCCTCTGCGGCGCCGGTTCGATCCCCGGCTGCTCCCAGAGGAGGGTCCCACATGGTGCGCAGACCTCTCCTGCCGCCCGCTGCTCCCCTCAGCAGTGTACTTCGGTCCTTCTGCCTGCTCTGCTCCCCGCTCTGGTGAATTCTCTCACCCTCCCGCGCTTCTGACTGTACCCAGTGCATGTATAAACAAAACAAACAAACAAATAAGTAAATAAAAACATACCTCTATTAAAAAAAATAAATAAATAAAAAATAAAAGTCCAATGATGTGTAAACACTGCTGATGTGACCTTGCCTGCAGTCACTTTCTCTGGTCTCATTACTCATCACTCTCTCCTTATACTTTGCTCAGTTCTTTAAGGTCTCAAGCACCCCATATCCCCCCTTCCTAATGCCTTAACATACACGGTTTCCTTCTTCACCACCAATCCCTTCTCATCATTCAATTCTCAGCTTACGTTACCCTCTTCAAGATATTTGCTTTGACATCCCTGCCCATCTTCAATTAGACATTCCCATATGAAAACTCAAAGCACCGGAGTTTTATTTGTGACACTATAACCACTGTGTGACTTACTTGCTCAAATGATTAATCTCTTTCTTCTTTATTTACTTTTATGCATACAAGAACTGGGGTGTAGGCCAGATACTCAGGGGGTGAGAGGATTCACCAGAGACAGAGCAGAGCAGAAGAGGCAGATCTACTGAAATACACTGCTGATGGGAGCACAGGTCTGCTGCCATGTGGGTTAGCAACCTGGCTGGGGATTGAACTCATGTTGCAGTGGCTGGCAACAGCTTGGTAGTGCTGTGCCTTTAACCCCTTGATTTATCTCTTTCTAATCTATATTTTCCTTGAGGGCAGGGCAGAGATTAGATTGCATCTTTTTTTACCACTATATTCTTAACGCCTAGTAACCTCATCACAAGGTAGTTAATTCAATGTATCTGATAAATGTATTAAACAATTCCAAATACTCCAATTTAAGGCTCTGAGATCTGTTCGGGTCAACTCTGCATTCTCTGTTTATAGAGGATTACTTGGAAGTTTATTTCCTGACTTTTGAACATCTACCGGAATTTGTGAAAGATACAATACAGAAACCATTTTTAATACACTAGCAAAGAATTGGGACCTCAATGAGCTACTAGGGCTATTTTGCAAACTATATTCTTATAGTCACCCATGCTTGAAACTTCAATATAAGTAACAATCCCTCTTTCACTACTCCCATACATCTACTGTTCCCCCATTAAATCTATTTCTGCATCTTCTCTGCGATTTTCTCTTTTCCTTATTATACTGTATTTATCATGCTTACCTGTATTACTAAGTCTCTAAAATATCCCCACTCTAGTCCACCATAGTCACATGCCATTACTTCTACCTCTTCCCACATGCCAACCTTCTTGTATGCTGTGCAGTCTACCTATACTGATCTACCTCAGTAGACCCAAAAAGAAAACGATCAAAATCCCAACCATTCTTCAAGGTTCACTTCTAATATTTTTTTCTTTCTAACATCACTCAGCTGTGAGCTCATCTTATTTCACTTCCATCACCTAGTATTTACTTCTACTACTTTGTGCCCTCAGACACTGCTCATCTTTGCCTTACAGTGTCTCCATTCCTCATCAAAACCATAAACTCTTGAGCATATTCACTCACCTATGCCATCACTTGTGTCTTAAACATGTGTTCATTCAATAAGGACTTATATGCTTGATTCAATACTATCAGAAAAGTACTTTCACTATCATTACAGAAAATGAAAACAACATCCACAAAGCAACATAAAACACTTGTAGCAACTGCATCTGCCACATTGCTGTTGCCTAACTTCTTCCCTCAGGATCACACCAAGAATAATTCTCAATATCTATCTTCTCAGGGGAAAAAAAAAAAAAGAGAGAGGGAATAGGGAGAAAAAATGCAGAAGTTCCTATTTCTGCCACTGGATGTCATATGCATGCTAGCAAAAAACAACAACAACAAGGGCCATTAAGTCAAAAGGTGTTCAACAAAATTTACCCAGCTCTGAAGTAACTTCCATTAAAAACATAATGGGACTAGGGCCTCCCCGGTGGCGCAGCGGTTGAGCGCTGGGTTGCGAAGCTGCCCGCGGCCTCTGCGACGCCGGTTCGATCCCTGGCTGCTCCCCGGCCACCGGAGGAGGGTCCCACATGGCGCGCAGACCTCTCCTGCCGCCCGCTGCTCTCCTCAGCAGTGTACTTTGGTCCTTCTGCCTGCTCTGCTCCTCCCACTGGCTCTGGTGAATTCTCTCACCCTCCCACGCTTCTGACTGTACCCAGTGCATGTATAAACAAACAAACAAACAAACAAAAAAAACCACGAACAAACAAATAAATAAATAAAACATGCCTCTATTTAAAAAAAAAAACATAATGGGACTATACCCACATATCCAGCACACACAATAAGAAATGCAAAAATTACCTTAATTATGAAGAAAAAAATTAAGCCATTAGAAAAGAATCAAAGTTCTAAGTCTTAAGCCAAGAAAGCTGTTTTGTTTCAAGTTCTAACAGTGACCTACAGGGAATTTTGCTTCAGTATCCCCCAATGCAAAAAATAGTGCTGATAACGGCGTCACCAATCACAGATCAGAGTGCTTGAGCCCTAGTGATCATAAAGTTCAATTTCCTAATTTTATTAGAAAAACAGTTAAGTAAGTCCTACAGCTAGTCTGCAGCAGAGAAGGGTTAGTTAGACCTTTGGCCTTCTAGTAAATAGGAAAATAAGAACCAGTCTAGGTTGACAGTCACTTTAGACATTTTCATCCATGTATACATAATAAATCCAAGTAAGAATTATATCACAAAACATTCTGCGGTACCTAAAAAGTAAAATGTACAAGCACAGCAGTAATTCATTATGCACTGAAGTCTTCATTAATAACGCAAAAAAAAAGTGAAATTCCCCCAAAGTAAAGTCACTACAATTAAGACAATGCAAAATCCAAATAACTTTCTCAGTGTCACTCAACTGAGCATCTACTGTATTTTCACCTGAAGTGGAATAGACTTCAGGTATCTACCACCCGAGAGAGGCTAGCATAAGTTAAACCAAAAATAATGGCATAAAAATAAAACAAGAACAGGGAGAGCAAGACAGGTACAAGGTTTTTAAAAAGGTACAACAGTAAGACCTAAAAGCTGAGTTGTCAAAATTCCAGTCAACAGGAAAAGAGGAACCCAGTGAACAACACAAACGACAGTGTCTGGGGAATAAAAACAGACTAAACACCTGGGAGAGCTATGTACATTCCTGCTTGGTGGTGTCTTTTTCTTCCCCAGGTCATATAAGGATTGACATCCTCACTATTTCAGTAGACGCAATGAAACATTTCATTGGGTTATTTGTCTACTAACCCTCAAGATAAGAATATACTAACAGATGAGGGAGGAAAAATATTAAGGGTGGGAGGGAGAGAGATCTACATAACACGGTCCAGGTATCCAGAATGCTGCTGATCTAAGAATACAGTGAAGAAAATATCTGGAAAGTATACCTTCTATGTTAAGTTTATAACCACAACAACCAAGTAAATGTAAACCAAAAATTTAACAAAATGAATTATGGGTCTGGGAAAACTCTTTAGGTGGGGAAAGGGAAGGACTATAAAGAAAAATAAAAAGAAAGAAAAAAGAACACACAAGCACACACTCAACTATTACACATTTTACGGTAACTAAGCACTTTCACTTTTACTTCTAAATAAAAAAATAAGCATTAAGATATAATGAAACAGTTTCCTACCAGTTCCAGTTCAAGGAGATGACACTTAAATCCCTACTCCACCCACAGTAATGTTACTAAACAATGATATAGGTCAAACCCAATATAAAACAAAATTTTCAAAGCAGTTCCATGTGCCAAGACAGGAAACTATATAAAAGTTTAGGAAGATTTTCCAAGAAGTTTAAAACAAAAAGGTATGACAGTTTTAACCTAAACATAAGATCAAACTAAAAAATTAATCAAGGGAAAGAACTCTAACATGTCTTATGTAGAATTCACAAATTATAAACTGTAACATACAATTTGCCAAAAATTTCAACTACATATAAAGATCAGTCATTCTGCTACTTCTAGCATATGCCTAGAACAAGGTGAGGGGGCAGGGGGGAATCACACAATGAATTCTTGGTGAAGAGCTTGGAATTTTCAGAGAGCCATTCCCTTGAAATTTAAGCATCATCATTTAAAAAACAATTCAACAGTCTCCTCACTAAATATTTTAATCATGGATACCTAGACTAAATCTAGTGACTTTAAGTCTAGCAGAAATACTTCAGCAAAGAAGTGAAATATTAGGCATGCTACTAGAAGGCCAGGCCACAAGAGCTGAAATTCACCAAATTGGGTCAATCCTGAAAAAGTTAATTTCTTATTAGAACTCAAGAAATGTGGTTATGAGATCTGAGAGGGAGTATTAAATCACAAAGAAAAGTCTTCTCAGCATCCAAAAAATTTCCCTTTTCTTTTTTTTAATTAAACCTGCGCCTCCACACTCAAATCATCTGGCCAACTCTGAAAATCTTTAAAATACTCTGAAGGTCAACAAACACAGGATGACATACCAGCCTTCAGAGTCAATTTGGTAACCTTGCTCAACAAGAACTTTTAAGTAAGTATGCTTTATTGGTGGTTTTAAATTTAATTATATATAATGTGCAAAAAGTATATTTACTTGGCAGTACACTTGGGTGTCCAAATCTTCCTGAATTTAATATGATCTGATGCCTGGAAATTCAACTGTTTAAAGCATTACTTAGTTAACTTAATTCTAAGATGATTCAACTGATTTGAAAGTTTCCTAATATGATCCCTTAGTTATCCTTATACTTCACACCTTTCCAATCAACAAATCATGTGGGACAAGAAAGCCCAGAACGAATAGAGTGAATCAATGAACTAACAGGTTTTTTCAAATCACTAGATTATTAGATGAATAAGAGAAGTTCTCCGTAAAGGTATTTTGATTTCACTTACCCACAATATTACCAAAACTTAGAAATGTTTTTAATATAATGTATTCTGAAAACAAAAAGCTTATGGTTACTAGATTTTTTCCCTCAATTTCACAAAATAAGTAGATAAATTTAAAATGTTTCAACTACATTATTTTATGAAATTACGCTTAAGCAGAAAATATTTAACATTACCCAAAACTTTTAAAAGTACTATTTAAAGCAAAGTCACAGGGAATGTTACAAATACTGGCAAGTTGATTTAAGCTACTAATGCAATTTAAGGAAAAGGTAACTGTTACTGCAATAGCAAGCCCCTGAAATACATCTGCTTTAGATCTTTTTTTTTTTTTAATTTTATAGAGGCATGTTTTATTTATTTGTTTGTTTGTTTGTTTGTTTTTTTGTTCATACATGCACTGGGTACAGTCAGAAGCGTGGGAGGGTGAGAGAATTCACCAGAGCCAGAGCGGGGAACAGAGCAGGCAGAAGGACCGAAGTACACTGCTGAGGGGAGCAGCGGGCGGCAGGAGAGGTCTGCGCGCCATGTGGGACCCTCCTCTGGTGGCCGGGGAGCAGCCGGGGATCGAACCAGCGCCGCTGAGGCCGCAGGCGGCTTCGCAACCCAGCACTCAACCCGCTGCACCACCGGGGAGGCCCTGCTTTAGATCTTAAGAACAGTTACTAACAAACAGTAATGGAACTAGGTCTAGCAGGAAGAAATTCAGCAAAATTTTCCAGATTTCCCCCCTCAAAATAGAAACATAAACCTAAATTTCATGTTCAGATATAGTGTTATCTATGGGGACAGTATAGACAAAATTTAAAAAAAAAAAAAAAAAGGAAATTTACTAATGGCTCAGAAGCATGGCCATCTTAATAAAGTGTCCAGTGAAAATCTTAGTGACCTTTTTACTACAGATAAGGAAAAGCCAACTTTTCTAAGACATCCATTTTTTTCAGTCTTCTCTAGTAATCCAACCTTTACAACATCCTTACCCAAAGAGAAAATGAAAAAGGATCTATTACTCAGTTCTCCTGTCCTTTTTTCCAAGTTGTCATGGTTCCCTTTCTCATAAATCTAACAATTGTAAGTAGATAAATGACTGATTTATGTTAAAGGAGACATATTTTACTTCCTTGTTTATCCCTGAGGACACTGAAGCAGGATTAGGAGGTAAGACCATGATGAAAATTTTTTTTTTAAAATATCATGGCAGTGGGCCTCCCCTGGTGGCACAGCGGTTGAGCGCTGGGATGCAAAGCTGCCCACAGCCTCTGCAGCACCAGTTCGATCCCCGGCCTATGGCAAGGATCCCACATGGCACGACAAACCTCTCCTGCCACACCCGTGCTCCCCTCAGCAGTGTATTTCGGTCACTCTGCCTGTTCTGTTCCCCACTCTGGCTCTGGTGAATCTTCTCACCCTCCCGAGCTTCTGACTGTACCCAGTGCTTGTATAAATAAATAAATATTTAAACAAACAAACAAACATCATGGTGAAGCACCTCTGGCTGCAGGAGTGCCACCCATGAAGAGTTTACTGTGGAATGTTCATCAAACCATAAAATTTGGAAAAACAAGTAAGTATCCCAAGTATGTCAATACATTTACTTTATCCAAGAGAACTGACTTTTTTTTTTTTTTAAAAAAAGGGGGGGGGGCTCTTTCAGGAAGAGAATCAAGTTGTAGATGCAGGCTGTGCTTGGAGGCAACCTATAAAATACTCTGAAGCATTTTCTGGTTATTAAGTCTTAAAAAATCTAAGAATATCTCAAGTGCTAAAATTGCAGACTGGGTACATTCTCTGCTATAAAAAAGCTCAATTAAAAGCAACTACCAATTCCAGCAAAGTTAACTGTGTCCCACTTACTAGAAACAACAAAATCTAAAGTCATATAAAGAATATCCTATGTACAATTTCAAAAGGTATCTATGCAGTCTGAAATGTTTCAAAACTAGGATGCCTTCTAGACTTTTCTTAATAAATAAAATTTCAATGGGAAACTAGGAGTTTTTAGCCTATAGCAACACAACACTATCCGAGAAATATCTTCCATTTCTTGATTAGCAGCTATATGCACCCTCCCACTTAAAATTAGGAAAAAGGTAAATGGAACTTAGACACCTTTTTACAAAGAATTTCATTTCTTGCCATTATGGAGATTCACCATGTCTTTCTCCTTTATCCCAACATTTCATGAATGACATTATGCGTGGGTTCTACTCACAGGGGTACATGGCGCTGCTCAGGGTCAGCTCTGGTCAGTTCTTCCTCTTCAATATCAGACTCTCCTCCAGAGCTACTGTCAGTGATATCTGAATCAAACGCATGTTCACTGCACCTCAAGTTGGCTATACCACTAGCGGTAAATCTCTCCAATTCTTCTGAAATTGAATCGCTTTTCAAGAAGTTGCTAAGTCCCTCGGAAGCGGCAGTCTCACTGGCAGCTTTTCTCAATGCAGCTTCAGCCTTTCGAGTCAGCATCAACTGGCTCCGGGGCCTCAAGGATTCCAAGTTTGGCAGTTTGCTCAAAGTCTTCTCTAAAAATCCACCCAGCTGATGCTGTATATGCCTCTCCACCTGCTTGGCTTGCACAACCTGTAATCGCTTCTGTAACCTTCGGGCGCGGCTCTCAATATCAGCCTGCCGCCTCAGTAAAGCTGTTATCCTTGTGTCAGAATCTAAAGCACTGAAAAGAATGGAAGACAAGGGAGACTTTTTACCCTCTATCTTGAGGCCTCCCGAGTTAGAACTGGAGTCTGTGCCAGGTGATAACCTACTGCTTCCTTGAAGTGCTGGCTGTTCCATGGAATTTAAAGATTTGTTTGCAGTGCTATTATTGCTAAATATAGTTGTGTGTTCTACATCAAGGCTTCTATGTGGAAGAGTGCAATTGGTCATACCCCCCTTTAAGTCCCCAGATTCTGATGCCACCACTTCACCCCCCTGAAGAGAAGATGAAGTGAGAGCTCGTTTTCCCCCATTGAGGGAACTGGAATTGTCATGATCAGAATGTGCTGAACTTTTAGTCAATTTCTTAGCCAACCCATTTACAGGTGCTTGTGGCAGAGCTGTCTGACCACTCGTATTCATGGTTCTAAGATTTTCTAAGGAAAACTCCAAAACTGGCTGTCTCCCCAACAGCTCAGCTCGGAGTTCATAGGACTGAGATAAGAGAGGGTGAGATTTAAGGACTGTCTGTTTGCTGAAGACACCTTGCAATTTCAATGACTCCTTTGAGGAAACAGATGTTACATCAGAGCAGAGATAAGATGCCACCAGTGGTTGCAGCTTTCCCAAGTCTTCCTTGGTAGGATTATTTCGGAAGTCTAGACTGGGATCCTCTGCAGCAATGGCTTTCCTTTTGGTTCCGTTGGCAGCAATAAGGATGTTGGCGTTGCCGTTATTTTCGGCACTGCCAGGGGACAAAGTGGAGGATGGGGGAGCCAGTTTGAACCGGATATGGTGTGCTTCAGCTGCTGCGTCAGTGAGAGCGGGCGCCATCGCAGCCATTCAGCACAGAGAGACAGGAAGTCCAGCCTCTCCCAGTGCCGAGGCCAGCTCCACGGCCCCTTGCTGCCTCCCCAGAGAACAGACTAGAAGAGAAAGAAGAAAAGGAAGTTAGAACTACAAGCACATTAGAAACAACACACATGTTTTTAATACAAACACTACTGGAGGCTGCACTCCAAACTGCCTTCAGAAAGAAAACAGTCAAAACGTCAAACCATCTGGGGTCTATCTTTCAAGTAGGGTGAATGGGAGGGGCGCACAATCCCTGCACAAGAGAAAGAATTGCACCCTTCTTTTTGTCACTTGTTACCAGACTAAAAGTAGCCCAAACAGAAGTTCCCATTCTGAGAGAATCCCAGATTGTTAAAGTTCAACCATCTGCATTTAAAAAAAAAAAAAAAAAAAAAACCTCTGTAAAAACTTCTTGAAATTTGAATATAAAGCAAACTTGAAAACACCTAGCAATCAAACAGAAAACAGTTAGGAAGGAACTTCCCATCCTCACCAAAAAGTTTACATGCTAAATAAATGTCATCAATTTGTGCATTTTTCTGGCCAAGGAAGCACAGTCTTGATCAACTTCTCACTTCTCCTTAAGTACAGACTGTACTTCAAACTTAATTGAATCACAGCTGTTAGCAACAGTTTGCTTCAGCCTTTTTTCCCCTCTTTTCTTCTCCTGTCCCCAAGTGCAGCCTATCTCTCAAATCATTGTCCAGTGAGTCGGGTCTTTCCCTTTACCCCAAAACTTCTTCAAAGAACAGGATAAATAGCCGCCCTTGCACTCCTGGCTCTTCGATAGTGGGGCTTGTACTCACAGTACTCTGAGGCCAAGGTCACCAGCAATCTCATTATCAAATCCAATGGTCATGTCTCAGTTTCCAGTCTACCTGATTTCTCTGAAACACTGAGGTAATGCTCACCACCCATTCTTCTTGAAGTGCTGCTATTCTTGATATCAAGGTCCCCTCCTGCTCTCAACTCACTTTCTTGGCAACAACCACTAGCACAGGGAGGTCTCTTAAAGCTCAGAAAAACGTTTGCTGAGCTACAATAATCAACATTCCCATCTCTGTGTTCCCCAAATGCCCTGAAATGCAAAATTCGCTTTCACCTTCCAACACACTTACTCCTCACCTACATCCATTCTTTCAGGTAATGGCAATTGTCTTCATTTACTAACTCAACCTAAAAACCTCAGCCTCAATCATCTGCCTCTTCATCATCCACTCTGATCTATTTGGTCTATGAGCAAAATGAAATCTATGTAAAGAACTAAGCTAGCAGTTCTTAAAACGTGATTTGTGGACTTCTGGGGATCTCGAAGATATTTTGAGGGTCCACAAGATCAAAGCTGTTTTCATGGTTATATTACAATATTATCTGCCCCCTTTCTTTGTAGTGATGACATATGCAATTGAGGGTGCAAAACAAAATATGAGCAAAAGTGCTGGTACCTCAAAGCACAAATCAAGGCAGAGGCACCAAAATATTTCACAGGGCCTCCCGGGTGGCGCAGCAGGTTAAGCGCCGCGCTGTGAAGCTGTCCCGCAGCCTCTGCAACGTGGGTTTGATTCCCGGCCTGCCAAGGAGAAACCCACTTGGTGCGGCAGACCTCTCCAGCCCCACCTGCTGCTCCTCTCTGCAGTGTCTTCAGTCTGTCTGCCTGTTCTGCTCCCTGCTCTAGCTCTGCTGAATTCTCTCACCCTCCCGCACCTCTGACTGTGCCCCAGTGTATAAACAAATAAATCTTAAAAAAAAAAAAAAAAATACTTAACAGTCATTGTGCATTCTCAATTCATTTACAGTTTAAAATAAAGGTCAGGGCCTCCCCTGGTGGTGCAGCGCTGGGCTGCAAAGCTGTCCCGCAGCCTCTGCAGCACCAGTTTGATCCCCGGCCCCCAGCAAGAGTCCCACATGGTGCGCAGACCTCTCCTGCCGCGCCTGCTGCTCCCCTCAGCAATGTATTTTGTCTGTCTGCCTGTTCTGTTCCCTGCTCTGGCTCTGGTGAATTCTCACCCTCCCATGCTTCTGACTGTACCCAGTGCTTGTATAAATAAATCTTTAAAAAATAAAATAAAATAAAGGTCAATTCCATTTACAACTTCCTTGATAAAACAGTAAAAATTATTAACTTTATTAAATCCCAACTCTTGAGGATGTACATTTTGGAAAATATTCTGTGATGAAAGGGAAAGGACCCACAGCATTTCTGTGGGGGAAAAGCACTGGTATAAACTGAGTTGCAGGGCCTCCCTGGTGGCACAAAGGGTTAAGCACCGCACTATGAAGCAATCCACAGCCTCTGCAGCACGAGTTCAATCCCCAGCCGGCCAGGGAGCAACCCACATGGTGCAGCAGACCTCTCCTGTCTTGCCCGCTGCTCCCCTCAGCGGTGTATTTCAGTCAGTCTGCCTGTTCTGTTCCCCACTCTGTCTCTGGTGAATCCTCTCACCCCCTACATCTCTGGCCTGTGCCCCAGCTCTTATATGCATAAATAAATAAATGTTTAAATAAAAAAAAAGTAAACCAAGTTGCAAACTGTACTAGAAGATCCTCCCCCCCACCCCCCCACCATGAAACACTATTTTCACTTGCCAGAAATGACTAAAAAGCTCTGGTTATTCAGACTTGAGTAGTTAATAGAAATTTCCTTGAAAATGAACAATGTGAATCTGTGACTCAAGAAAAAACCACTTTTATTACCAATGATAGAATCCGAGTTTTCAAACAAAAGTATTTTGAAAACTCGTTACCTATGACCAGGAATCCCAACATTTCCACATACTTTAAAAAGTCATTTCTGATTAAGTAATTAGTGATTATATAAATGAATGTGCATTTTTGATGCCATGTAATTGGTGAAATGTGTCAACATTTGGAAAAGTTGCAGAACTCAGTGAACGACCTAATGACCAATGAATGTTAGGATCTCATGCATGGGTCAAAGCCAGTCCAAGTGAGAGTAAATGAATTTTAATGTAACAGAGTATGAAAAGGACACTAACATGGCTTTAGATTCCACATTAAAACTAACTTTTATGAAACTACTTGTCAAGTTTGGGTGTGGTATCAAAGAATATCCACACTTATCTGAAAAGGCTATTAAATATTAAAACACTCTCCTTTCCAAGTACGTTACTGTGTGAGGCCAAATCTTCTTTAATATTCTTCATCCAAAACAACGTATCACAATAGAATGGAAGCAAAAGCAACTATGAGAACCCAGCCATTTTCTACTAAGCTACACATTAGAAAAATGTGGAAACTGTAAAACAATGTCATTCATTAAATTTTTCTGTTTTGGCAAAAAATAGTTTCTCATAATAAGCAAAGGTTTTGTTATTTTATAGTATAGTAAATAATTATTTTTTAAATTTCTCAGTTTCTAACACATTTGCTATCGATAACCCATTGATAATAGTGTTTTGTGGTTTTCAACAATTTCTAAAAGGAAAAGGGGTTTTGAAACCAGAAAGCTCATGAATCACTGAACAAAAGCAATACGCCTCCTCACCCTCAAAAAAAAAAAAAAAAAAAAAAAAAGGATGGGGGGGCCTCCCTGGTTGCGCAAGGGCTTAAGCACTGCAATATGAAGCAATCCACAGCCTCTGCAACACAAGTTCAGTCCCAGAGCGCCAGGGAGAAACCCACATGCTGCGGCAGACCTCTCCTGCCTTGCCCACTGCTCCCCTCAGCAATGTATTTCAGTCAGTCTGCCTGTTCTGTTCCCTGCTCTGTCTCTGGTGACTCCTCTCACCCCCTGCATCTCTGGCCTGTACCCCAGCTCTCATATGCATAAATAATAAATAAATCTTAAAAAAAAAAAATAAAGGATGAGGCAATTTTCAGTTTGGCCAAATATTTTTATCTTTAGACAATATATAATAGTACAATTCAAATCATTAACATCAAAATATTTAAATGGTTGAGACATCATCTACATAAACACCAATACTAACAGACAAATCAAATCAGTCTATTGCTCTATACAACTGCTAAAAGTTCATTCTAAGGTTGTATTTTAATGAACTTCCCATGAAAAACCTAGACCATCTGGAGCTGAGAATTATATCTTTATGGACTTTCTGGTACATGGCATTCTGTGCAACACAAATTATTCTATATCCACTTTTCCTATTACTGATTTTAAATTTAATAGTAATTCCTAGTATAAACAGTTACTAGCAACAAAAAGTTGATACCAGCAGTGCAAAGAGACATGCTATCAGTGCAAGATGATTAATACAACATATGAGCAGAGTAGTTGCAGTCCACTACCCAAGTCTTAGCAGTGGCAGGAAACAGCCTCCCTCTGGAGACCAAGGCAAGGACACAGATGTTGCACAGCTTACACAAAACTGAGGAGGCTCATAAGGAGGGTCATAACTAACATCACACCACCGTGTTAAGCAGTTAAGCAGTAAACATTCTAAAGTCATTTTGGAATTACTTAGTTCTTTAAAGTTCACAATCTCTGTATCAAGCCCAGTCTTTCAAGATTTCTCTGACCCTCTGAAAGTGTATCTGAACTCAACATTAATCACATACATCTCCAAAGGCAAGAGTTTATTTTGTTTACATACACTCCTAAATTTCAATATCCCCATAGTATACACTGCACTGCAAAGAGTAGTTACTAAAACAATCATTTAAGTAAGAAGGGAGGGGGGGAATGAGAGATGAGGAAAAAGAGACGTCTTCAGAAGGAATGCCCCTTCGGAAGGCCTGTATTTTTGACTTTCTATGTGAAGCAATACTACTGATAAGGGGAAAAAAAAGACTGAAATCTACACCCCTTCTCCCTTAATTGACTTGAAATGTTATGCTGAGATTCAATATTACTCCTGGTAAGGGGTACAAGTCCAGGTTTGCATTCACTGTCATTTAAATTATTTAACTATTCATGTTCCTTTTACTTCCTCATTGGCAAATAAGAACCTATCCCTCACAAAACTGCTATGATGATTAAATAAATTACTTGCAACTTCTTAGCCAAGTATGTGACATACACACCCTCGCTGACATTATAATAATCGACACACAAATGGGCATATATAAAAGAAATAAATTTCTGAAAAACTTCTTAATACCTAGAAAAAACAGAAAGCAAATTCTCCAAAACATCACTGTACTTGAGGACTTGTGTAGACAGAAAAAAAAGCACACACCAAAATCACTGGGCTCTCCAAGTCTCATTAGCACTCAATATTAGCTCTAATTGCCATAAACAACCAGGTAAGGCTTAACACTTACTCTTTTAAAAATCTGCCTATGTGTCCAAATTTGTTTTTATTTTATTAATTTATTATTTCATTAATTGATCATAACAAAAAGAAAATCAAATGTCCAAGAAAATCAGTTAAATTATGTCATTTCATTAATGTAGCATGTAACCTTAAAAAGTAAGATGCAGAGTTGTAAAAAGTGCTTGCTTCACTGTAAACTAAGAAAAATCGTATTACAAAAATCGTAATACAAAAAGTATATTACAATATACTGTGACCTCATTTTTGTTCTAAAAGGTAGGTGGTAAGATTCTTTTGTTTTCTGGCTTATGTAATGTCACCAGAGTAAACAGGTATTGCTTGTATAATAAAATGGAAGGAAGCGGAGAAAAAAAACAAAACACAAAAAAAAAACACTGCAAATCTAAAGAGCCAAGAAATCTGAGTAAGGTCAAGTGTCACGGAAACTTCCTTAAAATTTAAAATACTGAGCAAAAGGTTGATGAGAACAATGATTCCCATCCCACTTAAATCCCGAAACCTTCATGCTTCGACAATTTAAAGACTGTTGAGCAGTTTTACAAAAACATCATAAGAGCTTATGATAAATCACCTTTCTCCAAAAAATATAAAGCATTCAAAACTATAATTAACTTAATCCTCCATCACAAATTGGGCAGATTTCAGGATGGGATCATAACTTTCAATTTACTGGTGGGACAGATAATAGCATTATTAACGTTCAGAATAAAGAAATCTAAAATAGCCCAATTTTTAGTTGATCTAATAAATCACAATCTGACAAATACAGATGAAGTTAATATACCTGCTGACACTGACATAAATTAAGATTTTAAGTGAAAAAAGATTTTGCAGTAAACTTGCAGAGACAAGAGAAAAGGGCCATCTAATCAAGGTCCTTTAAAAGACTATAAAAGGTTGGGCTAGGTAATTAAAAAGATTCCCTTCCAATTCCAGGGAAAACATTTTGGGGACTGGGAGATTCACAATGCACTTCATCACACTGAATATTGAACTGCTAGCCTTTATCAAATTTATTTAAGAAACTTCCCACCCATTAGCTCTAGTAATGTCATGCAGAATACTGTACTGAGGGATACAAGTTGTATAAATACATAACTTCCAGGGTCTCTTCCTCTACCTGTTTAGATTTCATTATTCTAAATTGCAAAACAGGCTCACAAACTTACACCTACACAAGTAGCACTTGGGAAGAAAAAAATGTAACACCAGGGCAGTTTTTTCCCTCAACCTCAGAACTACTGACATCTTGAACTGAATACTTAAAAGGGAAGGGCATCTACCTTCGTGCATGATAGGATGTTTACAGAAGCATCCCTGGCTTCCACCCACTAGATGCCAGTAGCATTCTACTACAAATTATGGCAACTAAAACTGCCTCCAAATGTGTCAAATGTCCCCTAGGGGGCAAAAATCACACCTTCCAATTGAGAACCACTATTGAGTGTGAGAGATGAGTCTTTCCAGAAAGCAAAACCTATCTAGTTGCTTCGAATACTGCAATCAGAACTCCGTACCTACAAATGAAAACCTTGCCGTAAGTACTCCGGCACACAAGAATCATCTGGCATCCACCTTGCAAAATACTGAAAAGCTGCAGAAACTCAAGATTAAGAATATGGCCATTTGGCCAGTCAAGAACCACATTTTCACTGTAAACAGAAGCAAAAATGAGACAGGGAAGAAAAGTTTGCCCATAATGCGGCCACCTACTAACCTTTTCACCACCACTAACCTCATTACTCTACAAAAAGAAGAGGAAGGGTGGTTAGGAAAGTGCCCATGAAGTTATTGAAAATTCAGCTGAACCATGAAAATATCATTATGGGAAAAGCCAGGCTAAGAGAATGGCAAAGTGATATTCATGTAAGAGGAAATGGAATGGGAAAAGACAAGACTGGGAAAACATAGGACATCCTGGAGGTTGAAAGAAATTATCAATTTGCTCGAAATACAAAGCTATTTTAATAAAGGAAGTATAGAAATCAGTGGAAAGGTAGTTTGAAGTCAGATCATTAATGGACAATCGTGAACAGTCAGCCTTACAGGCAACAGAAAGTCATTAAAGGCTTTTCAAATGGGGAGTGACACGTCAGAACTGTACTTTTTAGAGAGAGCAGTTAGGTAGGATGGATTAAAAGAAAGTAAAAAGGCAAAGGCCAATGAAGAAGCGAATGCATTCATCCAGGCAGGATGTAACAAGAACCAAGGTGGTCATCACAGTAGAACTGTCACAGTTTCCTCTAAGCTTAAACCCAAAAATGGGAAAGCACTGAAGTCCGCAGAAGAGCCAAATAAGAAAAACAGACAGAAAATGTAAACAGAACGCTCTTTTTCTTTCTAACACCATCTTTATGATGAAATCCTTCCATTTCTTTCTTATAAGTGCAATAATCAGGTTTGGTATATCCTTCTTCGTAATGTTACCAGTGGGATGGCTCAATCCTCAGCACACTACATACTTTTTATCCTCTTACTTCCCTACTCTAGAATAGCTTCTTGCTTTTTTAACGAGCCCAAATTCCCCAAGATGAAGCAAAATATTAAAGCAAGTACATCAGGGGCATGGATCTATAACTCCCCCCAATTCCTAACTCTATAATTTTTGCAAACAGAGGCTGCTTCTACCTGCAAGGCCATACTAATAATCTTTAGCCCCCAAACTCTTCCAGACTATTCACATTATTTTCTTCCTTCTTAAACTGTACAATGCACTTAAAGTCACCATCACTCAATTCAAATGATCCGAGTACTCCCTAATTGTCAAATTATTATTTCTATTACCAACACAAGTAAAATTCCCTAGCATCATTCTTTTTGCTCACTAGGTTTATCAAGAGCTTGGTTAATAGTAAGCACTATAAGCACTGACTGACTGGGCTACAGTCGTCAAAAAAGACTGGGTGAGGTGGGCCTCCAAGTCCAAGTAAGATTTTGCTAAACAACGAAAAAGATGAGGAAATTCTAAATAAGAAATTGACACAACGAAAATATTGAGGAACGATTCAGGAGATGATCCACACAACTTGGATAAAACAAATGGTACAAGTACAGCTTCTCAAGGAGAAAGCAACTGTGTACTGGTTCGTAATAAAGTACTAGATGCTACATTATGGGCTATACTGGAAAAGTGTTTCTTTTACATGCAGACAAATATAGATTTGTTACGGAATATACATTAGGGAATGGGAAATAAAATTTTGATTATAAAACACAAAAATAGGGCCTCCCCTGGTGGCGCAGCGGTTGAGCGCTGGGCTGTGAAGCTGCCCACAGCCTCTGCAGCGCTGGTTTGATCCCCGGCTGCCAGCGAGGGTCCCACATGGCGCACAGACCTCTCCTGCCACCCGCTGCTCCCCTCAGCAGTGTACTTCGTCAGTCTGCCTATTCTGTTGTCCGCTCTGGCTCTGGTGAATTCTCTCATCCTTCCGCGCTTCTGACTGTACCCAGTGCTTGTATAAATAAATAAATAAAAAAAAATAAAATAAAATAAAACACAAAAATAATGTGGCCCTCACCACCACAAGTCCTTAACACTTTCCCATGCCCACAGAGCTTCTCAACTGAAAAAATTTTTTATAATTACTAAGGGAATCATAACTCAGATGAGTATAGGTATGACTGCCGCTCACTAACATTAATTGTATGTTAAGTCACTGCGCTGTTTTACACATATGCTCACGTAATATTCACAGTTACATTAAGGCAAGTACTGTTATTCTCATTTTATAGATGAGGAAAGTTGATGCCCAGAAGTTAATATGCCCAAGATTACACAACTACTAAGCTGAGGGGGTAGGATTTCAATTCAAGTATCTAACTCTGAAGTCCGTACTTTGAACTACTATACCGGGTAGTTTATGGCTACCCTTAATTGAAAGAACCCTAAATGCTAGACACTAGATTCAAATTTTACAGTCTTTAGAGAAAAAGTCAACAAGAGATACCAGCTCCCTGGATATCTCCTATGAATGTTTTATTAAAATGCCAAGAGGGGCCTCTCTAGTGGTACAGGCGGGTGAAGTCTCAGCACTACGAAGCTACAGGCAGCCACTGCAGCACGAGTTGGATCCCCGGTCAGGGAGCTACCCACATGGCGCAGCAGACCTCTCCTGTCCTGCCCGCTGCTCCCCTCAGCAGTGTATTTCAGTCAGTCTGCCTGTTCTGCTCCCCCTCTGTCTCAAGTGAATCCTCTCACCCCTCCCCCACATCCCTGGCCTACACTCCAGCTCTTGCATGCATAAATAAATAAATCTTTAAAAAAGTAAATAAAATGCCAAGAGGATTTAAGAAAGGCACTAAGTGCCTACAAGGATGACAAGGGCAAAGACAGACATCACTGTATAATCTGAGTATCCGTGGGGACTCCAGGGAACCTTCACACAGGCTGAGAAATAGGTGGAGTCAGGAAAGGCTTGCAACCATTAACAAACATCCAGGTTGAACAGTAAGAAAGGGTAGGATCCAATATAGCCCGCACAGCTACTTCAAGCATCCCATATCCAAAACCCATTCCCTACTCCTCAATACCAACTACAAAAGCAATTCCTGTCCTTGAATATTCCGCATGTGAGCAAATCTTAATCCCAATCATGAACACTGATTTTAATTATGGTAGAGCACTCATTTAAACATGACCTGATGCAAGACACGAATAACATACAACAGGAGTTTGTGGTCTAATGTTGGAGACACCAAGAATTATAGCCGTTTCATTAATGCCAAAGATAAGAAGATAGAACTAGGTGGAAAGGTAAGCCTAGTTGATAAAGAACTGAGTTATGGCTTGAAGGGATCAAGGAAGACTTCCAGAAAGAGATGACATCTGCTGAATTTTGTAGGCTGAGGGTGGGGTGTCAGTAGGCAGAATGATAGGCACTTTCATTCCATCCTCAGTTCAGAACCACACAGTAATTCAAGCAGTAATAATCTTCCAACTGTTCTTTCTTCCTGTCTCAGCAAGCCTTCAATCTAGATTCCACTACCAAAATGATGAGAAAGGGAGGAGGAAGGAAGAGAAGAGGGAGCACGCATGTGAGTGACCATGTTGTGCTTTTGCTTAAAATCCTGTGTCTCCAGGGTAAGAATGAATCCAACTTTCCACACAGCTTGTATACGCCACCTGCCCTTTTGTCTGTTTTTTAATCTCTTTATCTACCCCCCCCCCCAGCCCTAATGCAGTCTCCTCTAATCTGTCCACACTTCAGACACTGGATCTTATTTACAGGTCCAGGCTCTTCCATGCCCTTGCACCATTTCTTATGCTGGTCTTTCCTTTTAAATGTTCATCATCAAGATTACATGCTTTTTCAAGTAGTCTCCATTGATTTCAGGTTGAGTTAAGGACTAGGGTTTTATCCTCACTCCCATGACACCCCAGACAACAGTTCATGATTTAATATAAACTTTCAGCTTTATTTGTCCCTTCCTTTCCTGAACTATACTTTAAAAAAAAATTATTTATTTATGCATACAAGAGCTGGGGTACAAGCCAGAGGTGCAGGGGCGGGGCGGGGGCGGGGGGGGGGTGAGAGGATTCACCAGAGACAGAGCGGGGAACAGAACAGGCAGACTGACGAAAAACACTGCTGAGTGGAGCAGCGGGTGAGACAGGAGAGGTCTGCTGTGCCATGTGGGTTGTTCCCTGGCTCGTGCTGCAGAGGCTGCAGATTGCTTCACAGTGTGGTGCTTAACCCCTCGCGCCACCAGGGAGGCCCTCCTGAACTACACCTCTTAAGAGGGGTGGTGGAGGGCCTCCCTGGTGGCACAGTGGATTGAGCACCACGCTGTGAAGCTGTCTGCAGCCTCTGCAGCGCGGGTTCGATCCCAGCCAGCCAGCAAGAATCCCACATGGCACGCCCGCTCTCCCCTCAACAGTGTATTTCTCTTCAGTCTGCCTGTTCTGTTCCCCTCTCTGTCTCTAGTGAATCCTCTCACCCCCCCCCACCCCCACTGCTGGCCCATACCCCAGCTCTTGTATGCATAAATAAATCTTTTTTTTTTTTTAAATATAAGTATAGATGGTGGTTTGTTTTGTCTCTATTCTTTCCACGCCTGCCTTCCATGTGCTTGGCTCATAACATGAGCCTTCTAAGTTGAATGCATCTGACGGAGATCAAGCATGATGTTCATGGGAATGGCTGTTCATAAAGTGACAACCTGACAAGAAGACATCAGCTGGGTCTATGACAGAGTTCACCTACCTCACCTTCCAATTATTTACATTTCCAAGCACCTGGCCTCAAGGACAGTACTTTTTAATTGTACTTTTAAACTACTAAATTTGGTTACAGAAGTCTTTTGAAGGCAATAGCTAACAAAACGTTAAATGCAATTACCCAAACTTACACCCAGTAACTTCACTTCTAGGAACCTAGCCAACAGAAATATTCTCAGACACACAATTCTTACTTACATTGAAGAACTGTTTAAGACCAAAAAAAAAAAAAAAAAAGAAGAAAAGAAAAAAGAAACCTCTAAACTTAGACATGCTAGGGTACTGTGCAGCTTAAAGAGAGAGAACTGTATTGTACGTTGATGTGAAAAACATCTGATATATAACCAAGTGGGGGGGGGGGAAGCCACATAACAAACACAACTCCATTTCTGTTCAAAAATACACAAACAGAAAGTTATTCTGAAAGATGACTACGTATCAAATAATTGATGTGTATTTATCGTATTTCTACACTATCACTGAATTCAAATTTCCTACCAGCCTAGCCTACAAAAGGCAAAGAAAGGAAAAATATATCTATCTTTTTCTAAGAAGCTCCATTAATAAAATATATCAGGATAATCCTAAATTGGAAATTTCTTGAAGGGTCCAAGCAATTCTAAAAGCAGCTAGGTTATTTGGGGGTACGGAGTAGGATTGCCTTGGTTAAATTCCAGAGATCTCACTGAAATCTATCTTATTCCTTTAATGAATTAGCGATTAAAAAATTTAACTTTTCCAATGCCAGAGAAGGGCCTCCCTGGTGGCGCAGCGGTTGAGCACTGGGTTGCGAAGCTGCCTGCGGCCTCTGCCGCACCGGTTCAATCCCCAGCTGCTCCCCGGCCACCAGAGGAGGGTCCCACATGGCGCGCAGACCTCTCCTGCCGCCCGCTGCTCCCCTCAGCAGTGTACTTCGGTCCTTCTGCCTGCTCTGCTCCCCGCTCTGGCTCTGGTGAATTCTCTCACCCTCCCGCACTTCTGACTGTACCCAGTGCATGTGTAAACAAAACAAAGAAATAAAAATCATAAAAAAAAAAAAAAAATACATGCCTCTTAAAAAAAAAAGTTAATACTAACACCTTTCTTTCATTCCCTTGGGGAGGCCAAAGCAAAAAGTGAAAGATAAGCAGTAAATCAGTAACTTGAAAAAAAAGTCCATTTTTTTGGATACATGCTTAAGGTCTTCAAATACTTTCAGCTCTCCATGGCACTATGCGGACAGTTAATGAAACTTCCTTGACAGTTCAACTTATCAAACTAGTATTTCTATAAAGCCTCTATACCAGCATCTAAAGAAACTAAATGAATTTGGTTTTTGCCTGTATTCTCTGGTGGAAGTGTTAATCTGCAGTCACAAAGGCCAAAAAGTAAGTAGCAAGAGAAAGCTTTTATCAGTTTTTTAGCAAATTGGTTTAACATTCATTTTTTTTAATCCCCCCTACACCCTACCCCCACTCCCACTGAATTTAACCAGGTTTGGCCTTAAGCTGCTCCCTTCTTAAAAAGAAATGAAAGGTAAGGAACGCCATTGAGTTTGATGCCACTCAAGCAACTTTTTCCAAACAAAGGCAGAATCTGCTGTGCTTAAAATTCAGTATGAGATCTCATTTGAGAGTCCCGGTTCAAGTAACAAGAATCAGAGTTTTTGATAACATTTAGATAAAAACTGCACTGAATTTACCTCCATCTTACATTTTCTGACTCTCAGAAAGTTTGGGGAGAAATTGTAATTCTGAAATAACTCAGAACTAAAGTGGGAAAAGGGGCACGTTTGCATTCAACAACAACAAAGTATCTAGCTAAATAATTCCCTGGTAGACTAGGGCATTCAAATGTTAAAATTATATGGAGCTGGCCTAAAATCTCAGAAAAGGAAGGCTTGCCAAAGATAAAGTTTATGCTGCATTTCTCCATTAGGTAGATACCACTACCCAAAGGAGAAACAAGAATTTAAAAGGTTTCCACTATAAAAGACTTCCTGACATAAAGGTTTATTAAAATCTTCATACATAATCGTTAATATTTCCTTTCAGACTTGTTTTATATTCACTAACGAGTTGAGCACTCTATTTTGAAGTTGGTTTCCCCATACGCTGCTGAGTTTTAACTTTACCTTTATCCTATCAAAAACATGAAAAACCTGGGGCCTCCCTGGTGGCACAAGGGGTTAAGACACAACCTATGAAGCTATCCACAGCCACTGCAGCACGAGTTCGATCGTGGCTAGGGAGCTATCCACATGGCACAGCAGACCTCTCCTGACTCACCTACCACTTCCCTTAGCAATGTATTTCAGCCTCCCGTTCTGCTCCCCACTTTGTCTCTTGTGAATCCTCTCACTCTCTACACCTCTGGCCTGTACCCCATTTCTTGTATGCATAAATAAATCTTAAAAAAAAAATGAAAAATCTTATTTCAGTCTTTTTTGGTAACTCAAACCTACTGGCTTCTTTTCTCATACACATTTTACCCTACATTCTACAACAGGCACATAGCATCAGGTAAGAACAAATAATAGCAAAATTGTAACTAATAGTAACCTCTCCAACCTAAGAGACTGGTTTCCTATTCTCCCCTCAACCTGCAGTGAAACCCAAGGAGACCACTTACCTCCTACTTCTTGTGGCCTTCAAATGTTGGCGACTTCCAGTACAGTGGGCTATTTGTCTTTTCTAAACGTTATCGTAATTTACTGAGTTTTGAGCTCATATTTCAAGGATTGGGAAGTATAAGTACTGAGGAAAGTGCCTTATTTTGTGTTTAAAATTTTTACACTCTGGCAGGAATTTTTTTGCATAACTTTTAGTATGCCCAGAGGCTAATTTACAATTTGTTAGAAGAGAAACTATAATTTAAATGTACACCTTTGAAGCAACATGAAGACTCAAAACCAAGAGGCCTCCCTGGTGGTGCAGGGGTTAAAGCCTCAGCACCATCAAGCATGAGTTCCATCCCTGGCCAGCATACCTTTCCTGTCTCACCCTGCTGCACCCCTCAGCAGTGTATTTCAGTAGATCTGCCTGTTCTGCTCCCCACTCTGTCTCCGGTGAATCTTCTTACCCCCACCCTTCTGGCCAACACCCCAGTTCTCATATACATAAAAAAAATCTTTAAAAAAAAAAAAACTAAACTAAAATCATGTGAGAAATAGGCTATTAAAAAAAAACTAGTAATAAGTAAGTATATATATAAAAAAAGACTCAAAAACCAGTCTTAACAGAGATTTACAAGAAAGAGTTAAAAGTCCTATTTCAGGGCAAGGGCATGGTCCAAGTACTCTGCTCTTGATACAGAAGGCAGACCAGGTGTTTGGGGCCATTTTATTTGTGACACCTGCACTACAGTTCTTTAAAAAGTGACCATGTAAGAGTTCTAACATAAAATATTTCCTGAGGCCTAAAATAATCTAACCCATCATGGGAGAAACTTACTTAAAACAGAGAAAAAGGGCAAGGAAAAGCTAAATAAGCCACTCAATGAGATTTGCTCTGGGGCAATCAACCAAAGACCACATACTTAGTCTATACTGCTCCTCCTTATCAACTTCAAGGAAATGGAGAGAGCCCTTGGGGGGGGGGGGGAGAATTAATTTTTAAAAAAATCTCTCCAGGAAGGAAGCCCTTACACCAAGCCCACCCCCCAAGCCAAATATAAAAGTAATCATTGCTCTTTAAAATGCAAAATTTTCAATGACTACTGTTCAGAAAATCCAGTATAGATTACTATATTTTCCTAACATTTAAAGTTTACTTTTTTTAGTATAACAAGCTCTGCTCACAAAAATTCCTAACTAGAACCACTCAACAGTAAAATACTTCTCAAACCAGCACCACCAACCATAATGGCTTGGGATTTACAGATTACATGAGTCAGGTTATATCAAACATAACAAATCTAAAACTTGTCATTCACTTTAAAATACAATTAAAATCTGTGGTCAACCCAATAAAATCCAGAGATTGAGACACTGGTTACAGTGTAACATTACTGGAGATGAATGAGTATTGGCAGTGTTTGAAGGAAAAAAAAAAAAAAAAGGAGTAAAGTTATTTTCCTTCTCACCTTGATAAAAGTGCACAAGTGAACTAAGACTTACTCATTTTCTAGCTTCCAGAATTTTCCTGAACAAAATGACAAGTCACCTAACAATCAAACAGTGCTCTGCAGGTTTAAGCATAGAAAACAACAAGTGTAGGCAGGAAGAAAGAGAAATCAGACAAAAATTTAACATTTCACTTTAGTAAAGCACAAAGTCAAATACATAATGTTCTGAAAAGTCCTTCAGAAAAGATGCAGAAACACTTCTAGATACGTCAATAGATTCATATAGATCAAAGGACCAAAAATCTCACCTACCTCAAGTCGTCTATCCATACTTAATTTATCACTCTTAACTATTTACTCATTCAAATACTTATTTTGTTCATACTAAAAGAGGCAAGACTGCCATCTTCACCATAATACAGACGTTGAAAATCTTTGTGACATCTAATGTTTCCTCCTCCAAATAGTACACACTTGAGAAGTAAAAAGTTAACCACCCCGAATCATGAGATCAAGAAAAACACATCAAATATGTTAAAGGTCCGAACTTTGGATAAACCTAGTGGAAATCCAAATCAGAATTCCACGACTGAGGGTAGTTATCTCACATTTATAATACAGTTCTTAAATTCCCAAGTGATGAGCATTTTTACCTTTCCTTATTTTTAGAACTACACATCACACTGCACATCACATGACATGATGTAACTGTTAGCAAAGAAAATGGCCCAAACCACTGAAAATATACATGGTAAGAAGAAACAAATCAATGTATACTTAAGCATTACTACATTTCACATTACTTAAAAAAAAAAAAAGGTCTAACTCACAACAGATTTTTTTCTAATTGGAATAGCTAGTAGCCTCTGTAGAAACAACCAAAAAATGTACTTGGTGTTTTATAAAATAGTTTACCCATTATGGGGAAAATTGATATGAAGAAAGATACTAGCGCAACATTCTTCCTAAGCTACAAGGTTAAAACCAAAAATCTGGATCAAAAACACAACAGAAACACTAATGAAATTCCTTGAGGTAGAAAACAGTTATTACTCAAAAAATAGTTTTGACTGACGGCGTCTGCAAATTGGACAGACAGTATGTTAGAAAAGGAACCAAGGCTACTCTACTGGGGGAAGGCAGGTGGAGGGGGGAACACACCCACTTAAGTCTTCGTAAACAGCTGTACTTCAAATGACCCCAAAAAGCAGGTAACACAGAAATTACAGACAATTCCGTGAAACGGAAAACGTATTCCAAGGTACTGCTTTCCATACTTGAAAGTGCTTTTGCGACGAAGTTCAGTAACAATCTATATCATGATTATGCAAGGCTAAGATTATGTAATTTTATCGTTTATAATGAATGTTCTCCGACTATAAAACTAAAACGTTTTGATATCTCCAATGGGGAGGGGGAATTTCCTCTGGGCTACAATTTAAAAATATAAACACACACCCCAAAACAAACAAAAAAAAAACAATGATTGCTAGCCACGTGACAAAGGCGCTGGCAACACCAGGATTGTGAATGGAGAGAGGGAAGCCGGACTGGAGGACTCGGGAGATTTCTCCGAACTTTGGGGACCACGGGATTCGGGTCCATACACCCTTGAGGTACCAAACTCCGGCCCTACGAGTTGTATTTTTAACACTCAAAAGTACAATTTTATTAACAGGTCACTAAAAATGCCCCAGTGACCTCCAGAATAAACGGGGGAAAAAACGGAGGTAGAGGAAAGAGAGCAATTTAAAGTGGCGCCATCATGTCACCCCTTCTGCCCTAAGGCAATCAATAAGCAATAGTTAAGTAACGTGTTTCTTAAAAAAAAAAAAAAAAAAAAAAAAAACACAAACAACTCAGTAATCTCGACAATAGAAAACAAAAGGATTTTTAAGTAAAACAGGAGCGCAGCGTTGCTTATCGCACGTAAAACAATCAAACTATTTGCTGAAAATCAAAAGACCGTCAGCCGGAAAACAGGCCCCCAAACTCACTTAAAAGCAAATAAATGCCTCTTCCTCTTTAGTTTTGAAAAAAAATCACAAAAAAACACGTCCGCCCGAAGGAGACTAGATCTGAAACGTAAGTGACCCCGATTTACAGGCAGGAGAAATGATAAATAAAGGCGGCGCGGGGCCGTGGCGGCCGCGGGCGGGCTGCTCGCCGGGACCGCGCGGCCCGGGCGCGGGGAGCGGCCTCTCGCCGAGAACTTCCCGGGGAGAGTTTGCTCCGGCCCCGCGCGAGGCGGACGCAGTCCCGAGGCCGGGAGCGGCGCCGCGGAGGCCGGGCGCGGGCGGCGGGCGGGCGGGCGCGGACGGGGCCGGGGCCGGGCCCCCGCCCTCGGCGCCGCCAGCCCGGCCGCGGCGGGGCCGCCCGGAGAGGCCATTTAAAGTTGCGGAGGCAGCGCCCGCCGCCCGGCCCTCGCAGTCCCGACTAACAAAGAGAGGAGGCCGGGGCCGGGCGCGGGCGCGGAGAAAGGGCAGCGGAGGAGGAAGAGCACGGCACCTACCACGTGATGGAGGAGCGCAGCCCGGGCGGCTTCGGCCCCACAAAATGGGCGCAGTTTGCAAACAGCCCCCGGCCTGGGCGCCGCGGGCGGCGGGCGGCGGGGACGGCGGGGCGCGCGGCGGCGGCTCGGGCCGGGCCCGCCGCTCTCCTCCCCCGGCGCCCGGAGCCGCCCCGACTTTCCGGGCGGGGGGGCGAGGCGGAGGGGGAGGGGAGGCGGGGAGCGGCCGCTTCTCCGCTCGCGCGGGCCCTTCCGCGGCCCCTCGGCTCCGGCGGGGCCCGGGCACGGCCGGGAGCGCAGCCCGGCCCCGAGGACGGCGGGCGGGGGCCGAGGGTGCAGCCGCCCCCCCGCCCCGCACAAACAAGCGCCGCCGTCTGCACCCGCGCCCGCGCCCCGGCCGCCGCCCCCGGCGCCCCTTCCCGGCCGGGGAGCGCACCCCGGCCGCCCCCCGCCCCGCCGCGGCGAGACGAGTCGGCTTCGCGACGGCGCTCGGTTCTCCCGCCGGCTCGGCGAGCGGTGGCGGCGGTGGCGGCGGCACTGGGAAAATGGCGGCCGAGCTCCTTTTCCCTCCCCCCCTTTAATCTGAAGCGGAGGGAGAATGGAGCGAGCGAGCGAGCGGGCGAGCGCCGGGGACACGGGGAGGAGGGACAGCAGCGCCTCCGCCGGCTGCGGCTGCGGCGGCGAGGGCCGCTCCGCCCCGGCGCGCCGCCAGGGGGCGCCCGCCGCGCCGCCCCCGCGAGCCGCCGGGAGGCGCGGCCGCCGCCGCCTCAGTCATGGCTCCTCGCGGCGGCCGCGGCGCCTCCGCCTCCGTCGCGGAGGCCGCGGCCCGAGCCCAGCCGCCCCCGGACCGCGGCGCCGGCGCTGCCGAGGCGGGCGCGGGCCTGCTCCGGCCGAGGCGAGGCTGACCTGAGGCGCTGGCGCCGTCACGCTCCCTCCGCGCGGGCTGCGGCCGCGCCGGCCGTGAGGGGCGGGGGGCGGCGGGCGCGGCGAGAGGACGGGGCGAGGGCTGTGTGCATGTGTCGTACGCGCGCCAACGCCGCCGGCGCCACACTACCCCGGCGCTGGGCGCGCGCCCCGGGCGGGAAACCCCCGGCCCGCGAGGCGCCGCCCGGCGCCCTTTGTCCTGGCAGCGCGCACCGCACACTGCAGCACGCCCGGGCACTGGCCCCGGCGCCGCGCTCCGCAGCCGCGGGCGGGGAGGGGAGGCGCGGCGCTCGCCGCCACTGCGCAGGCGCGGCCCGCGCGGCGCCCGCCCGGGAAGGGGCAGCCCAGAGCGAAAGGGGAAGGGACGGCCGCCCGCGCCTGGCCCGCTGGGAACTGTAGTTCGCACAGGAAGCGCGCGGCTTGTTTTGGGTGTCAGGGTTTGGCAGATCCGCCAAAACAGGCGAATGGCATTACACAACGAGTATTTATGCTTCCTGTCGCCGCCAGAAGGAAGTTCACCGCTACGCGACAAGTTTAACAAAGAATTCCACAGAAAACCAAATCCCACAACCAAAAGCAAACCTCTCTCTTTCCTACCAGAGCTGACTTATAATTTCTCATGACCAGTTTGTCAGTACAGTATTTTATACCTTTCCCCAAAACAGGGCGTTAAAATAATGGAAACTTTCTCAGATTAAGAAAATTCAGCAGTGTCCCATTTACACAAGTTAGAGTCCCAGCATCCTTTAAAACTAAAATAAAAGTTGCCAAGAGATGGATTCAGTGCATCAGAATTTAAAAGAGGAAATTTGGGATTCATCAAAATGTTACTTTATATGGCTATAAGGAGAACTTCTTCCGACGATTAAACAATCAAAATCAATAGATGAAAAGGGTGTGCTCTACTAACGAAAAAAAGATGAGAAATACTGTTTTGTGGCTCACCAGAACCAATATCCGGTAGTAGACGTCACTTCTGCTAGTCAAAAACACAACCTCGCAGTTTTTAGTCTTCCCACAGAGCTACACTAACTCATCTCCGACAGCATCTTGTACCTATATATCTGTGAGTTTCCATTTGTACTCTTAAAATCACAGTCTCATAGTCATGGTTCTCAAATATCAAAAGGAGGCAGCTAAGAAAATCATAGGTTCAAATAACACAAAGAATAAATCACTAAATGTATGCATTTTTGTATACACATCCAAAAGAGAGCCTGCTCTTCCCTTTTTAATTTATAAGTCGGAGAAGAAAATTCAACTGATTTTAAAATGTACACACATATAAACAGTAATTCCACAAAATACGGCACAGTTCAGGACCAATAGATGGCGACCTAGAGCCCTATTCTGAGGATTCTGAAATCTAAATGAGGAGCATGAAAACACCAAATAAGGCAAAGCCCTCTGCAGTGTATACTTAAATATTATGTTCAAAGACACCCACCACAAAATAATTAATCTTATTACTGCTTCAAGTCTTAAAACTCAACTGCCAGCTTTAATTAGGCCCCCAAGTAGCTAGCCAAAATTATGAAATACATTTTTTATTGTGTTAAGAGAAAGGTATAAATGCTCATTTTAAAAGATTCTGAGGGAAAATAAATTCCAACTTTCCCTTTCTCTCACTGGTAGCCCAAGAGTCAGGAATTTGCAGGGTTTATGGTACTTAAGTCAGTTAACTTGTTTTACATTGTTATCTCAGATGTCTTTTTTGCCTCAGCACAATTTTTACAAATAAGGACATTCAAAGGTAAACCACTTAGGGAAACACATTTTCTTAAAGTTTCCCTCAGAACACAGTGAATGTCAAGACTGACTAAAAAAACACACACACACACACACTCACTTTTCAAGTCACTTTTGGAATAGTTGTGCTTGACTCAAACTGCTACAGTTACCTTACAGTCCACCTAAATATGCCGCCAACATCAAACAGGGTAGAACCTTGGTCCTTGGTGACAGCAATAAGTCATTATATCAAACAATCCTGACATGTACAAGACTTATGGACTTTCAGGTACATGAGAACAATTTCACAACATATATCTCATTATTGTTTGAGCCAATCTGAATCAGGTTTCCTACACCTAAAGTAGAAAAAACACTGATTAATTTCTCATATTTTAGAGTACTTATTATATGATTATTTATATTGTTCTATTTCATATAACATTATTCTCAGAAGAGCTCTTCCCTCCTATACACAGTTCTGTTCCCATCCATGTCTACATGTGTTCTTTCTGCCTAGAAAAAGAACAATTTCTCAATATCTGTCCTTGTTCATTCTTCTCCCCCAGCTCACTACCAACTTATTGTTCCTTCAAGGTATATTCCACCACACTATTCAATGACTTATTTCAACAAAAGGAAGGTAATTGGCACTATATTGCCCTGGTCTTTAGTTAAGTACTCCTGTAATTCCTCTGAGGTCATTTTCACATACCATTCTTAACTCCTGAAGCCAGCCCAAAAACCCTTAAAGGTGGGAACCATGTTTATCCCAGCTTCAAAGTTATTACTCTCACCTATACAACAAACATTCCAGAACAATATTCTCTAACTTCCCCACCATATCTCTTCTAACAATATGTAACAGAAATACCTAAGCAAAATATTTTAAATTTATTTTTTATTTTTTCATTTATGCATACAAGTAACTGGGATATAGGCCAGAGGTGTGGGGGCATGAGAGGATTCACCAGAGACAGAGTGGGAAGCAGAACAGGTGCATCTACTGAAATACACTGCTGAGGGGAGCAGGAGGTCTGGGGAGCAGGAGGTCTGCTGCGCAGGAATCGAACTCATGCAGCGGTGCCTGACAATAGCTTGATAGCGCTGAGACTTTAATCCCTGCGCCACCAATCACAAATTCGATACCTCATATATTCAAACTAATCTCAAAAGAACAAAGGATAATCTTTGTTTTGCACTTAATTATATTAACTCAGGACAAAGTCCTAAAACCTAAACCATTTAGTGTTAAAAGGACAGGGATCCAGTTTTTGTTATTTCATTCATCCCAGGGACCTAGTTCAGAGCCTTGCAAAAGGAGGTCTTTCATAAGAATTTGCTAGACAAACAAGAACTGTATGGTAATTAACACCATGGGATCCAGGGTAGCCCTAGATTTTATCCTGCCCCCATCACTTAAAGCTGTGTTATTTTGGGCAAAATATATAATCTATGTCTCAATTTCTGTTCTGTAAAGGGAGATAATATGCCTACCTCTTGAGTTTGGCTATTATTACTATTAATTAAGCTGTTTTTCAAAATGTTCAATAACTGAAAGGTTAAAATGCAAGATAAGTAGAAGTCAATAAACACCTCTCCCCTAAACTCAAACCTCAAATCCCTATCTACAGACTCCAATCATGTTTTCATTTATAAGCCCAGATAAGGCTATAGGTAAAAATCCTTTGAGCTCCCTGAAACATATTCTAATTCTGAAAAGATATCATAAATCCAAAGTTGCATTAAAAAAACACCTAACAGGGCCTCCCCTGTGGCACAGTGGTTGAGCACTGGGCTGCGAAGCTGCCCTCAGCCTCTGCAGCGCCATCTGCCTCGAGGGTCCCATCTACTGTGCCCGCTGCTGCCCTCAGCAGTGTATTTCATCAGTCTGCCTGTTCGGCTCTCCGCTCTGGCTCTGGTGAATTCTATCATTCTCCCGCGCTTCTGACTGTACCCAGTGCTTGTATAAATAAATAAATAAATCTTTAAAAAAAAAAAAAAACTAACAAAAACTTAGTGAGTGCCTATTTAGATCAAAACCCTGATCTAGATATCACAGAAATGAACACATCAATTTACTTAAGACAGTATTATAAGTATATCATGGAACATCTTAAACTGAAATTGATTTATGTTCTAATGTTAATATTTAACCAGCTAAATATTAAACAGAAGGTAGAATAAGCTGAACCAAAGTTAAGGAATTTAAATCAATGGATTTTGAATGTAGAAGGAATATGGAAGGCCATCAAGTTCAAACACCACATTTTATTAGTGGCAAAATCAGACAAAGAGAAAACAGTTGGACTGCATGGGACCTACAAAGTGGAAGGACATGCTGGGATCAGGGTGCCAGCCTCTGGTTCTCACTTTTTCCACTACATCACCTGCCTTCCGACAGAGACATACTTACTCACCTGGCCTGGAAGAATTGTAAACAAGATAAAGATACTAAACCAACACTATTTCAGATTTGGACAAATGTAAGTAAAAGAAAATGTTCCCACTTGTTACAATGACTATAAAGCTCAGAAATCAAGATATCTTCTCACAACTGATTCAAAGTATATATTCTTATGTACTAAATCTCACAGTACCAAATTATCCGTAAAGTTAAACAGTTTAAGGCATTTGAAAAACTTGTAAATGGCAAAGTATTATAAGACTGCATGGCATTTCTTAGTTTCAATCCCACCTAAAAACAAGATAATTTCCTTCCTCATACTATAGACACAGACTTCAGAATTTACATAAAGATACTATCTTACCACTTTCTCAACTCAGAAGTGATCCAATAACTCATTGAGAAGAAAAACGAATCTTACAGCCTCATGATCTGTTTGTAATGACAATAACTAATGTTACAGTTTAAGCCTAAAAGCACTCCTAGATCTATAAATAATTTGGGGAAAAATTCAGAAAATAGCATTAAAACCCAACTAAATACAACTGTATCTCTTAAAGAAACAAATCATGACTTACGTTAAGATCTAACATCTAAGGTTAATGGTATTTTCTTTTGCAGTTCTAGATTCCAAAGTAGCTACAGTACTTACAGTATTAGTAGTATTGACTTCAAATGCATACTTTAAATGAAATTTTAATAAAGTTTCTCAAGGATTTTTTTAGGTGAGATTCCAGTGAATTCTAATACTTTGAATTTATTATAGAACATTTTAAAATTCTCAAGTAATAAGAATAAACAAAAAAATTTTATTGACCAAATATAACAAGAGAAGGATGTTCCAAGATTATACTGATTTTGCAGATCAGACAATGTCTAAAGAAGCAATCTGCCCAGCACCTAAACACTAGCATCTAGTAAACTTGTCTATCAGAATTTGCCCAAAATTTACCAAGAAACTACTTGGCTTCTTCCCGAAATGAAATGTAAATGTGCAGGACAACTTCAAGACAGCTAGGAACAGCCAAGTGTGGGTGACCTGGTAAAGAGCTAGAGGGCTGAAAATTATTCAAAGAGAAAAGGTACAAATGCAAAAGGCAGTTAAAAAAAACCTTTTTCTAAGTCAGTAACTGAAATTCAGCTAAGATGCAACTTTTAAAACCTTACCCTGATAGCACAGCACACCTAGGGATTTTGGAGATAGCATATCTGTTATCTCCAATGCAGAAGCACACCATTCTTGCAAAGAAACAGGACTTTTTAATCCACTAATTCCTGGATTTTTGAACTGGATTCTCATATACATTTTAGATCATATAGCTATGGTCTAGGGAGTAACTGAAGTAGATTTGTTGCTGGAGTGTCAGTTTAATCAAGATTACGGTAAAATCAGATATACTTTCAAGATAATAAGCAAACTGCAAAATACTCATCTTTTCAAGAGAACGGAGTTGTCAGAGAAATACCCTTTTTGTGGCAAGCTACTCTGAACAACTCCAGACCCTAAGAATACTATAAAGGAAAAGTTGGAGAAGCACTGCTTTAGATCATTTATGAATAAATGTGCATGCCACATAAACCCTGAACAGAGTCCTTTAGTGTATAAACTGTCATCAGGACTATATTGTAAATCAGAATAAAAGCTACTGAGAACATGCCCAATTCAGGAATTGCTTGTCCCTATCTTCTCTCCCACTCATTTACTAGGAAATCATATATAATTTTCTTATAACAATCTTTTCTCATTTCCAAATTAGACCAACAAATAAAGGATATTCAGTATTTTCATATTCCAAGTTAATTTCCACAATCAAATTTAAATACAAATTTATCTAGCAGACTCTGTCCACATGAACTATCTTCAACTAGTAGAACAATAAGAAAAAAAAATAACAAAATGAAAAGTTTCTTCTGTGTAAGGAAAATTCAGTATCTGAATAGTATTTGAAGTGGCAATATCAAATCTTGCTGGTAATATTTAGGATAGGGCATTAAATTTTAATAACATAACAATAGTAATACTTTAATTCCTATACTGAATGATTTTCAACAAAACTGGCTATTCCCTTTAAGATCTATTATTAATTCTGATTCATTTATTTATTACTATTTATTGAGAGTCTAGTGGGAAAAAAGGTCACTATCATAACTTATGTGGCAGTCAAGAAAAATCCCTTGTATTGATTTTTTTTTTTTTTTTTTTTTTTTTTTTTTGTATAGAGGCATGCTTTATTTATTTGTTTGCTGGTCTGTTTGTTTGTTTTGTTTATACATGCACTGGGTACAGTCAGAAGCGCGGGAGGGTGAGAGAATTCACCAGAGCCAGAGCAGGGAGCAGAGCAGGCAGAAGGACCGAAGTACACTGCTGAGGGGAGCAGCGGGCGCCATGTGGGACCCTCCTCTGGTGGCCGGGGAGCAGCCGGGGATCGAACCGGCGCCGCAGAGGCCGCGGGTAGCTTCGCAACCCAGCGCTCAACCGCTGCGCCACCGGGGAGGCCCGTATTGATTTTTTTTTAAAGATTTATTTACATATGCATACAAGAACTGGGGTACAGGCCAGAGGTGTGGGGGGTTAGAGGATTCAACAGAGACAGAGTGAGGAGCAGAACAGGCAGATGTACTGAAATGAGGGGAGCAGCAAGTGAGACAGGAGAGGTCTACTGAGCCCATGTGGGCATCTCCCTGGCCAGCCAGGGATGGAACTTGTGCTGCAGAGGCAGTGGATAGCTTCAAAGTGCTGTGCTTAACCCCTTGGCCACCAGGGAGGCCCTATTCATTGATATTTTAAATGGCTAAAAATTCAAAGCAAACAAGTGTAAGAACAGAATTAGCAAAGTTTTAATGCTTTATGTTTCTAATTCTACTCTCTTCTGTCCCCTATTCTGAAGTAAAGAATCCCAGTGATGTTAAAATTAGGTATTATTTACGGCAAACCAGAATGAGGTAAGAAAGCAAGCACCTCTAAATAAAAATAACAGACAAGATTAAGAGAATCAAGTAGGAAGCAAAGACCCAAAGTGCTAGACTTGGTATTTCTACCCTGAAGTCTCAAGATAGGCAAAAGGTCTAGAAACAAAAAATATGTGACTTAATACAATTGTATTCAATTCTGGCTCCTGCTTTCACTTTCAAGTATTTGCTAGGGGGAAACTTCTAGGTCTCTTCCAACTATCAAAAATGTAATAATACATCATTTCTAAACATTAGTTACAGTAGGGCCTCCCCTGGTGGTGCAGCGGTTGAGCGCTGGGCTGCGAAGCTGCCCGCAGCCTCTGCAGTGCTTGTTCGATCCCCAGCTGATGGCGAGGGTCCCACATGGCGTGACAGACCTCTCCTGCCGCGCCCGCTGCTCCCCTCAGCAATGTATTTCGTCAGTCCATCTGTTCAGTTCCCGGCTCTGGCTCTGGTGAATTCTCTCACCCTCCCGCGCTTCTGACTGTACCCAGCGCTTGTATAAATAAATAAATAAATCTTTAAAAAAAAAAATTAGTAATCTCTAGTCAGTAGTTAAGCGATTAATTTTTACTATTGGCTAGTGAATATTCAACATTAAGCCAAAAAATTATTTCAGATGAAATCAAGAACATATCTCAACTCATTTAATAAGGTGGTTATTGATTACCCTGATACCTAAACCAAAGACATTTAGAGACCAAATGCCTTTATGGATATAGAGTGAAAAACTGTCAACAAAACACTAAAAATTCCAGCAACATATAAAAAAAAAGAGTGTATACCTTTGATAAGTATGATTAAATTCTAGGAATTCAAGACTGGTTTAGCATCTAAAAATCAATTAATGTAATATGTCATATTAATAAAGGATAAAAAACACATGATCATCTCAATAGCTGCCCTTACATGATAAAAACATACAACAAATCAGAAACTGAAGGAAACTTCCTCAACCTGACAAAAATGTATCCATGAAAAACCCACATCTAACATCAGACTTAATGGAGAAAGACAAAAATCAGGAACAAAAAGTACGATGGTCCACTCTCACCACTTCTATTTGACACTGTACTACTGGAGCTTCTGCCAGGGCAATTAGGCAAGAAAAAGACAAAAACATTCAGGTTACAAAGAAAGACTAAGCCTACCTTTTCTTGTAGATGACATAATCTTCTACATAGAAAATCCTAAGAAGCACACCAACTATTAGAGCTAATAAAAAAGTCCATCAATGTTACAGGGCACAAGATCAATATACAAATATCATTTGTACTTTGATACTGAGCAATGAACGATCTGAAAATGAAGGTAAAAAAAATTACATTTACAATAGCATCAAGAAGAATAAAATACTTAGAAATAAATTTAACAAAAGTATAAACATATACTCTGAAAACTATGAAAATTGCTCTTATTAAGGAGAAAGACATCCCATGTCCAAGGATCAGAAGGTGTAACAACACTAAAATGGCAATACTCCCTAAGTTGACAGGCAGATTCAATGCAATTCCAGAATACCCAAAACAAACTAGAAAAGAAAAAGCAAAGTTGCAAGACTCACACGTCCATGTTTTCAAAACTACACCAAAACTATAGACATCAAAACAGTGTGGTACAAAGGTGCCAAAATATTTCAGGAGGGAAGCTGGGGAATACTTTGTTGAACCGTGTGAAAACAATTGAATACATGCAGTAGAAGAAGCTTAGGCCCTTATCTCATACCATACACAAGAATTAATTCAAAATGTATCATAGACCTAAATATAAGAACTAAAGCCACAAAATTCCAAGAAGAAATTCCTAAGAAGAAAATTCCTCAAGTATATCTTAATTATCTTGGGTTTGGCAATGTTTTTTAGATATAGCACAAAAAGCACAAGTGACAAAAATATAAGTAAATTGGATTTCATCAAACTTATAAATTTCTGTACAGTACGGTCTCCCACAGAGAACATAAAACTATAACCCGTAAGAATGGGAAAAATACTTGTAAGTCATATCTGACATGGGACTTGTATCCAATGTATATAAAGAACTCCACAATAAAAAAAGAATCCACTTTAAAAATGGACACAAATTTTGAATACATATTTCTCCAAAGAAGAGATACAAATGGTTAAGCACATGAAAAGTTCTCATCAGAAAATGAATTCAGAACCATGATGAGATATCACTTCTCACCCACCAACAAGGCTATAATCAAACTGATGAACAATTATAAATGTTGTCAAGGACATAGAGAAACTGAAATATTCACACACTGCTGGTGGAAACACGTAATAGTATTGCTGCTTGAACAGTTCGGTAGGTCCTCAAAAAGTTACAGTTACATATAACCTGGCAGTTCTACTCCTAGTATATGAAAATTGAAAAAAATATGTTCAAATAAAAATTTGTACAAAAATGTTTATAGCAGCATAATTCATAAAAGCCAAAAGATGGAAACGATCTAAATGTCCATGAACTGATTAATGAATAAACAAATGGAACATATCCATACAATGGATATTATTCAGCCCTAAAAATGAAGTACTGATATATGATGAAACCTGAAAACATGCTAAGCGAAAGAAGCTATTCCATCACAAAAGAGTGTGTACTGCATGACTCCATGTGGATGAAGTATCCACTGAAGGCAAAACATGGAAACAGAAAGTAGAAGACAATAGGGTTTGCCAGGATCTGGGGGACAAAAGGGAAATGACTGCTAATAGATGCAGGGTTTCTTGAAGTATTGAAAATATTCTAAAATTAGACTGTGGTGATGAATGCACAACTCTGAATAGACTGAAAAAACAATTTTTCCACATTCTAAATGAGTAAATTTTATGATGTGAAATGTATCTCAAAAAATGGGGAAATTGGGCCTCCCCTGGTAGCACAGCAGTTGAGCGCTGGGCTGCAAAGCTGCCCGCAGCCTCTGCAGCACCAGTTCAATCCCCGGCTGATCCCCAGCTGCCGGCAAGGGTCCCACATGACGCGCAGACATCTCCTGCCGTGCTCGCTGCTCCCCTCAGCAGTGTACTTTGTCAGTCTGCCTGTTCCGTTCCTAGTTCTGGCTCTGGTGAATCCTCTCACCCTCTCACGCTTGTATAAATAAATAAATAAATCTTTAAAAAAATAAATCTTTAAAAAAAAATGGGGAAATAAAAGATGAAGCCAAAATAATGTTTAATTTCTAAATGATTTCACTTTACAAAACAAATTTGAAAAAATGTCAGAAGGCAAGCCATATTCTGCCATTAATTCCCCCTTGAGAGATTACCTCGGATTACTAATTTGCCTTTGTGCTACACTTGCACATTCACTGCCAGCAGTAAAGCAAAACTTAAATTCCCATCAAACTCAGGTTACTCTAAATTACTCCATGTGAGAATGAAATGAAGATGACCCATCATGTTATTGATACAGTCATGTACAGGAAATATACAAACGAGGACATAGTAAAGTAAGAAAAGTGTCTAAGGAACACAAAATCCTATTATTGGAAGGGTTATCTTCAATGAGAGAGAGCTGTAATATATTATTATTTAAAAAGTTTAAACAAAAGCAACAATATACTTGGCCTGAAAAATAGTATTACAGATGGCTGGCAAGTCTATTAATTCAAGGAGAAAAAATTTGGCATTGTCATGCCCGGCACTATCTGGAGTACAAAGACGCCCTGATCCACAAATCCAGGATCTGAGAGGGATACGATGTGAGAATAGGAAAGAATATGCAGATCAGTAAACTCAATTCCAAGACAGATTGATCATTTTATCATTTCCCTCATAAATCAACGATTCTTTTTTGTTTATATATGGTCCAACATAAATGTGACTGGCACAAGTTCATCCCCCAGTAATCATTAGGCTGAAGTGATTAATATTAGATTGGAACTCTTACTCTAGTTCTACCACTAAATAGCTGTGTGACTTTGGGCTCTCAGTCTCTTCACATAGAAGATAAGAGAGCTTGACTACCTTAAATCAAGACTTCTATTCAACTCTAAAAGTCAATGATTCAGAAACTTGAAAACTATAATAATAATAACCTATATGTTTAGAGACACAAAACTCCTTTGGAAGGAAACTGATTAAAAAAATTAAATACAGTAAAATTTTTCTCAAGAAAAAACTAGAACCTACTAAACCAGACATATGTAACAGAGCTTGGTTTTAAGTTATAATTAAAAAATGACATATGACCTACTAGTAAAAAGATAAATCATAGTCAACCAACATCTCACATTGTCAGAATAAGCAAGAAGTGTATAATTACCCAATTTCTTAAAATCTAGATTTTAGTTAGATAAAATTATATTTAAAAAATCAAATATGTAGGGCCTCCCCTGGTGGCGCAGCAGTTGAGCACTGGGCTGCGAAGCTGCCCGCAGCCTCTGCAGCGCCGGTTTGATCCCCGGCCTGATCCCCAGCTGCCAGCGAGGGTCCCACATGGCACCACAGACCTCTCCCGCCACACCTGCTGCTCCCCTCAGCAGTGTGTTCCATCAGTCTGCCTGTTCTGTTCCCCGCTCTGGCTCTGGTGAATTCTCTCACCCTCCCGCGCTTCTGACTGTACCCAGTGCTTGTATGAATAAATCTTTATATGGGGAATATAAAAATTAAAAAATAAAAAAATAATAAATCTTTAAAAAAATCAAATATGTAAATATGAAATATAGGCTTTAAAATACTTTAAATACAAGAGATTTTAAAAAGCCAGGTAAAACCCAAAAATTTTTAACTGCCAAGTAGTATATGGGTGGAAGAGGGAGTGGGGGGAATTGGGTAAGGAGAAAGAAAAGTTCTCAAAACAGATTAACAAAAATGGGGACTAGCAATAAAAGACCATAAATTGCAGCTGATTGGGAGCTCTAAGACCTATGCAGACAAAACAGTAAAACCGTGCAAGAAAATGCAAACCACAAAGAGGTGGTTTAAATATACAGAAAGTCAGATGCCAAATAAAAACTGGATGGACCACTTGATTAATAGGGTATAAACGTGGTAAATGCAAGACTGCCAACAGACCTCTTTAATTTGCTCCCAATTTACTGAGGAAGGAAAAATCTAAACTACTAATTAAAGCATACAAATAACTGATTATGAGTCAAATTTATCACTAAACAAACAGAATGCTTCCAAACTAATATATATATGTTAAGCAATCATGGAGTCCCAAAGCATTCTCTGCATTTCAAAAGTTATAAAATTTCAGGAAAGAACCTAATGGCTTACAGTCATATGAAAAGAGTGCCCTGTAAGTCCCAGGAAGACAGAGTCCAAATCTGTTTCTTTTATCAACAACATTTGCCCAGTCCCTCTGACAGCTGCTAGGGTCATATTAGCCAAACTGGCAAACACCTGATAGAGGATGAGATCAGAAGACACTTCAACATGAATAACTTTCTAAGGAAAAGACAACATGGTTCCTAAAAGAGGAAATCATACCAGTCTATCCAGATTCTCTGAGGAGAAAGCAAGTATGTGAATATAATGTGGGCTTTTATAAAAGTCTTAATGTGATTCTAAATAAAAAGCTGTTTTTATGAAAAACCTGAGTGACTACCAAACTGAGAATATTTATCATAGATGAGGAGTTTAGACAGAAAATCATGGGTGGACACTGAGACACTTCCCCAAATGAAGAAGTATAAATAGAAGACTAGTCTTTTGGAAATGCTCTATTTAGCATTTTAATAAATTAAAGATATACAGAGTATCCCCCATTTTGCAGATGAAATGATAAGCATCCCAACAGTGAGACAGTACACTGAGTTGGAAAAATAAGAGAATTGAGAGATGGGGATTTTTAAGTGTATCAAATGAGAAACATTTGCAAAAATGAGGATTTATATTTAGCTCAGAGAATACTTTGGCAAGCATGCAAGTTGTCTAAATATCTGAAGGGCTGTCCAGCAGAAGAGGAACTACAGTTGCTCTAGGCAAGTCCTATATAGACAAATGAAAAGTAAGGAATTACAGGGAGGGAAAAAAGTCATACTTAAAGAATCCACAGCCTCTAGTCCAAAAAGGACCTTTTAAATAATTATGTTCCCTTAAAGACAATGTGAAGTTCTACGCAATAAAGAAAAAAAAAAGCCAATTCTATTGGCAACAAATACTGTAAATAGAACATATTTTTCTATCCTTCAAGTCATATTTAAGTTCTATCTGAAATGCAGTTCTGAAGAGTTACCAAAAGTCCACAAGAGCAAAGCAATGCTGACAAAGACACAGAGAAGTGTAAATGAACGACTCAGGCTAAAGATTAAATTTTAACTAAGCATCTTCAATTGAGAAATGTAATAGGGGCACTATAACTACAATCAGAAAATGTATCAACATGGTAAAATAGTTGTTCACCAAATCTCAGTATTTTTTTTTAAGATTTATTTATTCACACATACAAGAACAGGGGTACAGGCCAGATGTGTGGGAGGGTGAGAGGATTCACCAGAAACAGCCGGGAACAGAACAAGCAGATCGACTGAAATACACTGCTGAAGGGAGCAGCGGGAGAGACAGGAGAGGGCTGCTACGCCATGTGGGTATCTCCCGAGCCCGCCAAGATTGAACCCACCCGTACTGCAGAGGCTGTGGACAGTTTCCCAGTGCTGCGCTAAAACGCCTGCGCCACTGCGCAACCATCTGTGCCAACAGGGAGGCCCAGTGTAAGTTTTTAAACTTGAAAACATAGTCTTCTTGTCCATATCAAATAAGAAATTTGTGGATTATCACCAAGAGGTATTTAAAGTGAAGAATATTTAAGAAGTACATGAAGTTAAGTATATTAACTCCATCCTGGGGTCCGTCCTATAGGATAGAAGTCTGATATATGAGGCAAGGCCTTCAGTTTCCACGGTTAACTTAAGATAGGAATGCTGGGCCTCCCCAGTGGCGCAGTGGTTGAGCGCTGGGCTGCGAAGCTGCTCGCAGCCTCTGCAGCACCAGCTCGATCCCCGGCCACTGGCGAGGGTCCCACATGGCGCGACAGACATCTCCTGCCACCCGCTGCTCCCCTCAGCAGTGTACTTCGATCCCTCTGCCTGTTCTGCTCCCTGCTCTGGCTCTGGTGAATTCTCTCACCCTCCTGCGCTTCTGACTATACCCAGTGCTTGTATAAATAAATAAATAAATAAATCTTAAAAAAAAAAAAAGAAACAGTTAAAAAAAAAAGATAGGAATGCCTTGCCTCAAAACATCCCTTGGTACCAACTAGGAAGGACAACTGACTTATGGCTCCCTGTCCAGTAGACTCAGTGACTATAGTTGGTAGGGTCACCTTAGTTCCTTAATATAGGCATGTATGTGTGTCAAGTGCTTATATTGTGTATTATCTTTTATCCATTTAGTATCTCCTTATATAGCTCTGTATCCTGAATTTTTCATTTATCACATACCCAACTTTTTAGACATTCAGCATTCTTTACAATATACAGTTTCATGGCTGTATAATCATTTGCGCTTAAAAATGCCATAGTTTACCTATTAATCCCACTGCTCATTTAGGTTTTTGCTCAATTCTCACTAGGATATAATGCTACAACAGATAACTTGAGATTCACAAATCTCAAGATAAATTCCTAGAAGGTTTTCTGAGGAACTTCTTTAGGTTTTCTGATATATTTTAGTTGTCAAAATATCTTCCAGAAAAAGTGGACCCACTGCACACTTCCACTGCAATTTTTTTGAAATTTATTTATTTATGTATATAAGAACTGGGGTACAGGCCAGAGGTGTGGGGGTAAGAGGATTCACCAGAGACAGAGTGGGGGACAGAACAGGCAGACTGACTGAAAAACACTGCTGAGGGGAGCAGCAGGCAGGTCAGGAGAGGTCTGCTACACCATGTGGGTAGCTCCCTGGCCAGGGTTCAAATTCATGCTGCAATGGCTGAGGACAGCTTTACAGGTTGCGTCTTAACCCCCTGTGCCACCAGGGAGCCCCTTCCACTGCAATTTTTTTTTTTTTGGTTTGTTTATTTATTTATACAAGCACCGGGTACAGTCAGAAGCACAGGAGAGTAAGAGAATTCACCAGAGCCAGAGCGGGGAGCAGAGCAGGCAGAATGATGAAATACACTGCTGAGGGGAGCAGCGGGTGCGGCAGGAGAGGTCTGCACGCCATGTGGGTCCCTCGCCAGTGGCCGGGGATCGAACTGGCACTGCAGAAGCTGCAGGCAGCTTTACAGCCCAGCGTTCAACTGCTGCGCCACTGGGGAGGTCCTCCACTGCAATTTTGAAGTCTGCCCTACACCCTTACTATCTTTGATAGCATAGTTCAATAGACAATTTAATAGGTTAAAAAAAAGTATATCAATTAATTATTTATAAGAATAAATGTATTTTTCATATACCTCTTTGCCTTTTTGTCATTTGTATTTCTTCTTTGTGAACTCTGATCATATTCTTTGTCAATAAGGTCTTTTCTTTGACAAACTTAGAAAACCAGTTAAGATAGTCACAAATCAGTGACGTCAGCTCCCCCTGCTGGCCAAAAATTGCTACTGCGATTGAGACCGTTTTACAAATAAAACGGCTACAATTTTAAGTTTGCTCATTTTCTGGGCTACTGCTACAATTTATACATGACAAAAAGATATGTACTTAAATTCTCACTTAAGGCATCCCTGGTGGCACAAGGGGTTAAGACACAACCCACAAAGCTATCCGCAGCCACTGCAGCACGAGTTCAATCCCTGGTCAGGGAGCTACCCACACGGCGCAGCAGACCTCTCCTGGCTCACCCGCTGCTCCCCTCAGCAGTGTATTTCAGTCAGTCTGCCTATTCTGTTCCCCACTCTGTCTCTGGTGAATCCTCTCACCCTCCCGCGCATCTGGCCTGTACCCCGGTTCTTGTATAAATAAATAAATCTTTTAAAATAAATAAATAAATTCACACTTAACAGAGTTGTGATGGGGGAGAGATGGCACACCTGCTCACTAACATGTAAGAACTAACAATGTCACAAAGAATTCTAAAATTATAAGTCAGTTCATAGCCAAATATACTGCCTAGCTGGAACATCAAAAATCTAAATAATATGCATCTCCCTATACATTAATAATGGGAAAACATTCTAGTTACCAGATGACATTGGGTTGTCCAATCCTTCTAAAAATGTAACAAGCAAATGTGACCAGCTCTTTTTCAAAAGCAAAAATAAAACAAAAAATGCCTAGGCCCTTCATCATTCTGTGGTAATTTAATAAAAAACCTATTTATAATCTTGATTTCAAAACTATGAATCTGCTCACACGTAACAGAATGGGTCCAAACGGGTAAGGCTAACATTGGTAAATGGAGGCAACGATTCAGCTTTTCCACTAGTAGATGCACTTCACAAGGTGGGCCATGCAGCCCTTAGACCACTTATCAACACACATTTACTAAGTGCCATTATTACAGTGATGGCAAAAGTCAAGACACAGCCCCTTCTCTCACTCAGCTACTTAGAGACTAGCTGGGTGAGAGAAGCAAACCTGTAATCACTGGACAATATAAGTGCTAGGTACGCACATGTGTGCACACACATCAATGCCTGCATCTACAGGAAGCTCTGTGTCATCTATTATTGCTACTGTTATTAAATAACTAGGAGGAGTAAGTTTCAAGAACAGGGTGGAGGTCATTTTAAACAGAGGGCAACTGACTGTGTGAGGCCCAAAGGTAAAGGAGCAATAGGGTACACAGAGGAAAGGCAAGTAGTTCAGCACTGCCAAGTACAGAACGCTAAGACCGGAGAGAAGGAGATGACGTGGCACAAGCCAGATCACTGAGGACATTGTTTGAACTTTACCTTGAAAAGTGAACTATGAAGAGGAAGCATAAGATCATATGACGAGATTTGCATTTTACAAGGATGACTTTGGCAGCAGCCTGGAAGACTGAGGCAGTCAAAGGAAAACAATTAGGTAATTATAGGTCATGAAGGCAAAGAGTGATGAAGGTCTGAACTCAGAAAGGAGAGGAAAGGTTGACTAAGAAACATTATGAGCTAGAATCTCAAGAATGTGCTGCTTAATGTCCCATAAAAAGGAAATGTGACTTGAGCTGGGTAAGTGATAATACTGTTCGCTGGGATACAAAGACAGGAAGAAGTTGGGCTTGGGGAAGTCAATGACGAGGTAATTTTGAAACGAACATGGGACATCTAAGCAGAGATGTCCAGGAGGCAGCTTGTGTGTACGGGGATGGAGATTGGGAGACTATTCAGGGGCCTCCCTCATGGCCTAGGGGTTGAGTCTCAATGCTACCACTGAGACAGTCTACCACGATGGCCTGAGTTCAATTCCTAGCCAGGAAGCTGACCCCACATGGCGCAACAGACTTCTCCAGCCTCACCTGCTGCTCCCCTCAGCACTGTGTATTTCAGTAGATTGCCTGTTCTACTCCCCACTCTCTCTGGTGAATCCTCTCACCCCCGGCACCTCTGGCCTACACCCCAGTTCTTGTATGCATAAATAAACAAAAATCTTTAAATAAATAAATCTTTAAAAAATATATAGGGATGACTCTATAAGGGGAATTTAGTGGAACACAAAGGAAGAAGCAAGGCAGGGACCAATGATTGTAGTTTGAAGGTTCTGTGTTCCTAAAAAAGTGTTTATAAGTCAGGGGATAAGCTTATATGTGGGGGGAGGGGAGGGAGGGGTGAAAACTGTTAGGAAAGGAGACAACTGGCAGCCAGAGGTCCCAACAAGGAGGAAGAAAATAGCTCAAAAAACCAGAGGAGTAGGCCTCGTTTGTGAAAAGACGAAGACAAGGATAGGCCCAAGAAGAAAGTCTTCCCTGACAAGCTCTGTGTGCTCTGCAACCTAAGAGGCAAAATCATGGGTGGGAGCGGGGGAATTCCCTCTAAAAGCAAAGAAGCTGTTTAACTTCTGAGGAAGCCCCTATAGTATGATACTTTTAGAATTTTAAAGACTTTATATTTTTAAATGTTATTATTGTCACTCTCACTGGGTATCTCACTTACAAAACTATGATCTAAGTTGCAAACATTTCACAAGATGATTTCTAATCAGAAAAAAAAAGTTCTAGCAAAATCTAAAATGACTAGACTGTTCAGAATAAAAAGATTTTTTTTTTTTAAGAATTTTAAAGGCAATGTTTTCAATGTCTTCAAAACAAGTGCATAAATATATTCTCCAGGCCTCCAGATCATCTGTCCTCTAGAGCAAACCAACCAGCCATGCTGTATTGCGCCCTATGCCACCTCCAACTTTCCCCACTCCAACCCCTCCCATTGGTGCTCTGCCTCAAACTCCTCAGCAGCCCCTCTTCCTCCCATAGTCCAAATAATTACCTACTACTAAGATCTTCTTCACTTCAGGATAGGTAGATAGGAAAAGAAAATTGGAAACCAGCCTCTGGTAACAACTGAAAAAACAATTTCATAATACCTATTTATCTAGTGCAGTCCCAGACCTTTAAAGCAAATCGTTAAAGCAAACAGAACCACATTGTTTTACACTGAACTGCCAAAACATGTTATTCTTCGCATATGTTTTCCATAGAAAAATTCCCCCAGACATCACTAAAGACCTACTTACTCTTTCTTGGCAAGTAATTTATAGATGCTTAGCTTGCTGGGATCCCCAGCTTACCACAGAAAGAAAGCATTAAAGTAGTGGGGAGAGCGGCTGGAGCCAGCACAAGGACAAAAACAGCCTGACACACGAAGGTAGGAAGTCACGAGCGGTGATAACAAAAGAACACAGAGGACAGTCCTAGAGTGTGTGGCACACACATACTACTCCACTGTGCTTCACTGTCTTCAAAGGCACATTAATGTCAGCACAGCACAGTAACCAATGGGCATGAGGAGTGTCAATAATTTTGAATCATTACTAATAAATAAAATTTTGCGGGCCTCCCTGGTGGCGCAAGGGGTTAAGACACAACCTATGAAGCGAACTGCACCCACCACAGCACGAGATCCCTTGCCAGGAAGCAATCACATGGCGCACCAGACCTCTCCTGACTGGCCCGCTGCTCCCCTCAGAATTATATTTTGTTCAATCTGCCTGTTCTGTTCCCCACTCTGTCTCTGGTGAATCCTCTCACCCCCCACATCTCTGGCCGTACCCCAGTTCTTGTATGCATAAATAAATACATCTTTTTTAAAAAATGAAAAAATAAAATAAAAATTTTTTGCAAGGTGTTTATTTAAGGCAGATGAGAAGACTGCCATATCTTTCAGAAAGATTTTCACCTAAATAACTTTTTTAAGTGTTAACACTAGAAGTTTCAGAATATATGTTCTGTTGAAAAGTCTGAACTTTACCCTAAAGGCAAACAGGAGGAAACAGAAGCTAGCCATTTCAGCCAGGCCAGAGGGACTTCCCCAAGATCTTGCTATTTCTGGGGTGGCCCATACTGTCTACCCGGAAAATGACAGTCTGAAGGAAAATGTTAGAGGACAACTATGCTGGCTTTTTCAAATATGGCATCTGAATATAAAACATCGCTTTATATTTTACATTCATAAATATAAGAAGGAAGAGGGTTTTGATTCCACTTTACTAGGTATCCTTAGCACTCAAACCCCTAGGGACAGACATCCCAAATTCCACCAATTTCCACAAAGGATGAGACATGAAGAACAATATAGTAATCCTGACCTTAATTTTTCAAATCATATTTCATTGGTAGCTTAAGAAATAAACCTTACCCTCTACAGTTTCAATTTTATATATATATGTAGAAAGTTTCAATGATATGACAGTCTATACATATTAACAATAAATTCATGAGAAACCTGAAAATATAATCTACTTCAAGTCATGTTACAAATTTGCAACAAAATTTTTATGTACAGGCATTGCAGGGTCACCAGCCTTGATGAATGATGTAAGTCTGTGGGGCTGAGAAGTCAGCAGTTAGGGACCGAGTGTCCCCCCAAAAGATACTCTGAACTCCTAACACCAGGACCTCAGTTGGAGGCAGGAGCTTTACAGAGGTAATCAAGTTAAAATGAGGTCATTAGATTGTAGCTTAAGGGCCTCCCCTGTGGCGCAGCGGTTGAGCGCTGGGTTGCAAAGCTGCCCGCAGCCTCTGCGGCACCGGTTCGATCCCCGGCTGCTCCCCGGCCACCGGAGGAGGGTCCCACATGGCGCGCAGACCTCTCTTGCAGCGCCCGCTGCTCCCCTCAACAGTGTACTTCGGTCCTTCTGCCTGCTCTGCTCCCCGCTCTGGCTCTGGTGAATTCTCTCACCCTCCCGCGCTTCTGACTGTACCCAGTGCTTGTATAAATAAACAAATAAACAAACAAATAAATAAATAACTCTTTAAAAAAAAATAGATTGTAGCTTAATCCAGTATAACTGTTCCTTTAAAGGGGGGGGAAATTTTATTTATTTTTTTAAAAAAAAGATTTATTTATTTATACAAGCACTGGGTACAGTCGGAAACACGGGAGGGTGAGAGAATTCACCAGAGCCGGAGCAGAGCAGGCAGAAGGACCGAAGTACACTGTTGAGGGGAGCAGCGGGAGGCAGGAGAGGTCTGCGCGCCATGTGGGACCCTCCTCCGGTGGCCGGGGAGCAGCCGGGGAAGGCGGGAAATTTTAAACACAAGGACATGCCCACGGGAGAACGTGACACAAAAGAGGCAGCCTCGAACCAAAATACAAAAAGCTGAAAGAGCAGCTTAGGACAGATTCCACCGGCACTCTGAGGGAGCATGCTCCTGCCCTTAGCCTGCTGGTCTCCAAAATGGAGAGATAATCAATTTCTGTCTTTAAGCCACTCAGTTTGTGGCACTTGTTCTGGCAGCCCTAGCAAATAATTGTCACCAAGAAAATTAGCAGCTCACCTTTACAGAGTACACAGCAGGTGTTATTTTAAGCTCTTTGCATCAACAAACTCATTTAGTCCTTACCAAGTCCACCCTAGGATCTAGCTACATAATTATACCCTTTTCACGGATGAGGACACCAAGGCTCTAAGATGTAAAGGAACTTGTTCAACATTCGCTAGGGTCCCATTTTTACCACTAGGCTTAATAGTGATTATTATAATAACAGTTATAGTTCACAAAGCCAACTGCGTACTTTACAAATATAATACAAAGAACAATCTTCTGAAGTAACTGTTCGTATTTCCAGTATAAAGGAGGCTCCTGAACCTCAGAAAGAATAAGAAAATTACCCAAGACCACACAATCAAGAACAGGGCAGTACATCTAATCACCAATTTTAGAGAATAAACACTGAAAATTCCTTTTTACTAAAACTTTAACAGCAAATAAAAAATTTTAATGCTGACCTTGCATTACATATATCTACAGAATTCTGTATCTATAAATTCAAAATTCTCCATGATCCCAGAACATGTGTCCTAGATAAATAATGTCAGGTGTGTGTACTCCTTCCACCCCAGGGCTCCCTGTTCTCATGGCTGCAGCACCGTGCCATGCTCAGACTGCCATACACAGGAGGAGACAAGATGTAGAGATTAAGATTTTTTTTTTTTTAAGTTTTTTGTATTTAGTTTTTTAAGTTTGATGCAGGGCCTCCCTGTGGTGCAAGGGGTTAAGACGCAACCTATGAAGCTATCCGCAGCCACTGCAGGACGAGTTTGCTCCCTGGCCAGGGAGCTACCCACATGGCGCAGCAGACCTCTCGCTGTCTTGCCGGCTGCTCCCCTCAGCAGTGTATTTCACTCTGCCTGTTCTGTTCCCCACTCTGTCTCCGGTGAATCTTCTCACCCGCCGCCATCTCTGGACTGTACCCCAATTCTTGTATGCATAAATAAATCTTTAAAAAATAAATTTAATACAAATGAAAGAAAGTATAAAAAAATATAATATAATACATTGAGACATCTTCCCAGCCTGTTTTTAGACTTAATAGGTAACCATGTCACCATTTTCTTGTTTGATCTTCCGAAGGTTTTTTTATGCATATGTAAGAGGTCAATACAAATTCTCCTCCCACTTTTTCTTAAAGATTTATTCATGCGTACGAGAACTAGGGTGGGGGCCTCCCTGGTGGCACAAGGAGTTAAGCACAGCACTATGAAGCTATCCACAGCCTATGCAGCACAAGGTCAATCCCTGGCCTGCCAGGGAAAAACTCACATGGCATGGCAGACCTCTCCTGTCTCACCTGCTGCTCCCTTCAGCAATGTATTTCAGTCAACCCACATGCTCTGCTCCCCACTATGTCTCTGGTGAATCACCACTCATACCTCTGGCCTACACCCCAGTTCTTTTTTTTTTAAAGATTTATTTATTTATGCATATAAGAACTGCGGTACAGGCCAGAAGTGTGAGTAGTAAGAGGATTCACCAGAGACGTAGCGGGAAGCAGAACAGGTGAATCTACTGAAATACACTGCTGAGGGGAGCAGCAGGCGAGATGGGGAGGTGTGCTGCGCGGTGTATGTCAGCTCCCTGGCCGGGATCGAATTCGTGCTGCAGTGGCTGGTGATAGCTTGATAGCACTGTGTCTTTAACCCCTGCAACACTAGGGAGGCCCCCCCTTTTATTTCTTCTTCAAAAAACACAAAGGGTAACCTACCATATACACTCTGTTCTGGATCTTGCTTTGTATCTTAGCGATCTCTCCATATCACATTGAATTATATCTTAATTTTTTAGTTTTCAATATTTACTTGCTTTTATCATAGTTCAGTCTAATACAAGGAAATCAGCAGCCCTAAGAGCTATCTGAGGCAAATGACAGAACCATGTCACACCCCAAAGACTACCCATCTCTTCTCCCAGGTTCCTCATCTTCACTTTGCTATTTTCTTTAACTCACCCTTGCTTTCTCCCTGCCCCTCTCCCACCTCACCAGTGCCCTACCCCTGACAACAGACCCCTAGAACAAACATCATTGATACTGTTTACTCATGGCTAATAATGAAAAAAGCTATAGACCCCTGACAAAGAGAAAAAGGGATAACTAATAATTTTCATGAAGTTCCAATTAACAAGAGCATTTTAAATTGAGTTTTTGTTTGGAGTTCTTTTTCCTGTTACTTATGTTTCCTCTGGTACTTTGTGAAAAGACTGAGTACTGGCACTATTTTCTGTAAGGACAGATATACGTACAAGCTCAGGTTTATCATTTAAGTGATGACTGATAGTACTGGAGTTCATTCTGAAATAATATAGGCAGAACAAAGAGTGAGAAGGAAAAAAAAATGAATTTTTGCTCCAAGGTATATATTTAATTAGCTTTTTACTTAAAATAAGCAGTTGTACTGTGAAAACACATCTCAGAAACATTTTAAGGATAATCACAACTTAAAAAGAAAATAAAGTTAGGGGCCTCCCTGATGGCGTAGGGGTTAAAGACACAGCACCATCAAGCTATCGCCAGCCAAAGCAACATGAGTTCGATCCATGGCCAGGGAGCAGACCCACATGGCACAGCAGACCTCTCCAGTCATGCCTGCTGCTCCCCTCAGCAGCGTATTTCAGTAGATCCATCTGTCTGTTCCCCATTCTGTCTCTGGTAAATCCTCTCACCTCCCCCGCCCCACACACCTATGACCTACACCCCAGCTCTTGTATGCATAAATAATCTTTAAAAAAAAAAAAAGTCATGTTTTTTAAGGTTATTTGTGTACCTAGTACTAATAGTTTAATAGTTGTTACAACCAAGGTGACTATAAAGTACATCCAATATATGAAGTAAAATCCAATATATTGGGCCTCCCTGGTGGTGCAAGCGGTTAAGAGCAGCACTGTGAAGCTGTCCGCAGCCTCTGCAGTGCTGGTTCGATCCCCGCCAGCCGCGGAGCAACCCACATGGTGGGCGGACCTCTGCTCTCTTGCCTGCTGCTCCCCTCAGCAGTGTATTTCAGTTGGTCTGCCTGTTCTGTACCCCGCTCTGTCTCTGGTGAATCCTCTCACCCTCCCACACATCTGGCCTGTACCCCAGTTCTTGTATAAATAAATAAATCTTTAAAAAAATAAAATAAAATCCAATATATTGATCCCAATTTCCTTGGGTTTCTAGGGAACTAGTACCTACTGATGTCCCTTTACCTGCTGCCTGAAACATAACAGAGGCCACCAACACCAAACATTCAGTACTGAAGAGAAATACTCTCGTCTAAGGTCTGCTAATACCTACCTACGGGTTTAGGACTTCTGGCTGGGATCCAGTGCACCCCTCCAACTTTACAGGGAGAATGGCTGGGAAAACAGTGTTGTTATGGTTTCCTTTACATTAATACAAGCATTCATTACCCAACAATAGCAGTTGGAGTATAAATGAAGATGAAAATTCGGTCTACATTTACCTAGAGGTTTCCCACAGTCCAAATATTTAGGTTACACAGACTGCATTACTCCCTGACTTTATCCACTACGTTAATTTGGAATTCCACAGAGCAGATTACCATGCAAAAATCTTACCCACACTAGTATCTAGCTCCAAAAGAAGTCAACTTGGGCCACCTGGTTAAGATGGTGGGCGGCTTCCATCATTCCTTATCTTTCTTCATCCTCCTTCCCATTTTCTTCCCTACAGAGGGCTGTAGCTTTGCCCTCTGCTTAGTTCTAGTGGAGAGTTCTTTGGCCAACTATGCACAAGAGAGTGAAAGGAGACAAGAAACTGGAAAACCACCATATCAAGAAGAACTTTTCTTCTATAAAGATCATCTCTCCACACTGACCAAAAGAGATTTAAACTGTGAGGTGAAACTTAAAGTGCTACCTGTTGAAAAAAACTGTGTGAAAATATCACATGCAAAAGACTAGGAATTGGCAGGACTCCAATGGAGTCAGGCACATACACCAGCAGGTCTTAGACTGTTCTAATATACTCTATGAAGTTTTAGAGTAAACAAATGGTTAATGACACATCTTTTGTAACATATGAATCAGCTACAGATTTGCAAGAGTGGGACACACCCAAGTACCTATGACTCTTAAGTACCTGTTCGAAAGTGAACCTGGATGTGTGACTTGCCAATCCATCCTACTGAGACTGGAACAGAATTTTACAAGTATGTGGGTTGTCATAATTTAAAGTCAGAAAGATAAACACGTTATTAGAATGGAAGTTAATTTGAGAACTTCATTAATATTTTAACACCAGTAATCAAGAACAGTAGCAACACAAAATAAGGAATAACCAATCAGTCCTAGGACGGAAGTTCAATACTTATCTCTAAGGGGAGAGATTAGTGCCAGGTAAAAGGGTTGAAGAATTGTAAATACAGGAATTAGAATATTCTCAATTCCGAAAAAATAAATAAATACAATGAAGTCTTTAATAAAAAAAAAATAACACCTCTTACCTTAAGAGGCATCCAAATAGCATTCATAGTGTCAGGAATAGTTCAGACAAAACTCAGAAATGAGCAAGAAGAGAGTCTTACTAACTCCCCTAGTCACCAAGTATGAGCAGGTAAGTCAAGAAAGTATCTGGAAAAGAAAAAAAAAAAAGACTTTCAGTTAGACATAAAAATAATCAAGAATAAGCTAACAGTTTAAGTTATCTGGGCAGAGATTTAAAGTATTATTTGCCTCATCATCCTAAAAAGAAGTAGAAAACACAGTCCGCTTTGACAAAAGGCAAACGGATGTGTATCGCCATACACAAGCAGAAACACATTTTACATCAAAAATAGAATACATATTTTAGATAATATAAAATTGTTTCTCAAATGATTAGAAAACCAAAATTCCAGGCAGAAAAATGATTATCCAGGGTACCTCATAAACTACATCAAAGTGATTTGTTACCTGACCATCTAAAAAAGAACCTTACCACATTTCCTTTTTTTAATAAATCAAAACCTATTTATCCTCATTGTCCTAAATTTTATTAAGCATAAATTAAGTTTCAGAGTCCATTCGGAATGAAAACTAAAATCTATTCTTGACTGAAGTGCTACAAGCAAATTAAAGACCCTCCTTCCCCTAGAGATCTTTAAAAGTATATCAAACAACTTCAGGTTGAGGCTGGGAGTGTGGCAAGCGTGCCCGGTGCCGGGGGAGGGATGGATTAACTGACCTCCCGCAGGATCCTTGTTCAAGACCTAGGCCTGAATGAAATTCCAGCTTAACCAGTTATTGCTTCCCTTAAAATGGAGGCTTGCCCGAGTAGGGGCAAAAATAATAGCACCCACCTCCTTGCAATCAATTTCGAAAAAATCACAGACTACAGGACCTTCATGTCTAAGAAAAAATAAAAATAAAAACCTTGAGAGTGGATTTGTTCTCGCTCTGCGCTGGTCACTTCGGCTTCGAAGACCTGGCATCACTTTCCTTACCGCTCGTCGGATTTGGGGGTGGGGGTCTGGGGGTGGGGGCGGAGTTTGACTCTTGACCCAAGTCTCGGGAGCGCCGAGGAGCCCCCGCGCCACCCCCACCGCAGAGGCAGGGGGGCGGGGGGGGGGGCAGCGAGGAGCCCCAGTTACCACCCCTCCCCCACCCTGGACCCTAGTCCCAAGCCCAGTCCCCCACCTTCCCGCAGAGGGGCGACTCCTTCTGCCCCATTCCCATTGTTGGGGGGGCCCGGGGGGGCGGGGGCCGGGCCGGGGCGCCCGCGGCCGCGGCCCCGCTCCCGTCAGGAGGGGCGGCCCGGGATGCAGCTTCCCTTCCTCTCCGCGTCGGTCCGTCCCACCTCGACTCGGCCTGGCGCCCCGGGCTCTGCTCAGCGCCCCCGGCCCGGGCCCGGCCCCGGCCCGCCCCCGGGCGGCCGCCCCCCGGGCCGCCCGGCCCGCAGCCCGCGGCCCAGGCCTGCGGCGGGCACGGGGCGGGGGTCTCCGCGCCCCACACGCGCGGCCCCGCTCCCCCAGCCCGGCCGCTGCCAGGGCCCGCGGCGGCGCCCGCTCCCGGGCCCTCCCGCCCGCCGCCCCCCGCCGGCCGCCCCCTCGGACTCCCGCGGCCGGGGCCGCCCCCCGCTCCCCACCATCACCCCGAGCGGCTCGTGCCCCCACCCCCCGGGCACCCGTGCCAACGGCGGCTCCCCCGGCCCGGACCTACCTGCACGGCTCAACCAAGCCTAGAAGTGGGGGGCGGGGAATCGGCCGGCCTCCTCTGTCTCTCATTGGCCCTTCCGGGGCTCGTCGTGGGCGCCATTGGCTGGCAGCGGGTGTCCGTCAGGGCGGCGGGGCGGGACCGAGGGGGCCAGGGATGCTGGTGCCTCAGAGTCTCTGTCTCTGAGTGTCTCGCTGTCTCTGTCTCTGTCTGGGCTCCTGGAAAGGAGACTTTTGGAAGCGAGGACTGGAAGGGGGCCCGGAGTGGGAGGAATAGAAATAGGATTCCTGGCAGAGCTCCCCACCAATCTGCCACTCCGAGCCATTTACCTAAGTCCCTTGTAGAGCCTCCTTGCATCACCCCCACCCCGGGCCCCTCACCCTTGGAGGTTCGCATCCAGGAAGCAACGTGATGAAACTCAAGGCCGGAAGGCCACAGGGGGGATATTTTTTATATGTGTGTAAAATATACGCATGTAAATACTTAGTCAGCCAGATAAAAGAGGAGAGGGCCTGGAGAGGAAAGGACACACACCCCACTAGCAGGGAAGGACCTGAAATAGAGGCAGTATAAGGAGGGATCTCAAATCACGCTGAGAGCTGCTCCCCAGGTTCCTCCCGGCCTGAGGACTGAGTGTCTAGAGACCAGGTGGGAGAAGATTCACATTTCATTGCCTAATCGTGTGTGTCGTTTGATTTTTGTGCCATTTAGAGAGATTCCAAAGCTTAAAACTTCCTTGCTTTAGATTTTAAAAGAATTCTAAGGTGGCAAAACCCGGGGGAGACAGACAAGGCCGTTGTTCAGGCAAAGTTGGACAACCTGCAGATTTGAGGAGGAAGCTTGGTTTTAATTATGTTCATGTCTAAATACCAGTGATGACATGACCTGGAGGTGTCCCAGAGGTAACTGGGGTTTTGGAACTTGGTAGAGGATGGAAGGTCTGGATGAGGGGAGATTTAGGGTTCTCCACCTAAATATGTGGTTATGGATGATATACTAAAGGATAAACTCAGCATAAAATGTAAAAAGACAGTTAAAGTCAGGAGGATGAAAGGAAACAAAGAGGGTTAGTGAGGTAAGGAAAAGCAATACTTACGAGGCATGAATGAAAGTTAAGAAATAAAGGGTCTGTGGCACAAAGAGAATAAGAAGGCTTTCTATGACCCCCAGGTCTTGAGGCTCTTTTCAGAGACCCCCTTTAAATTCATTTAATAAAAATAAAAGCCAGGAAAACACCATAAAACGGAATTCGAAAATTTTTCACACCCCGGACCCTCTCTGCAGTGGATCCCCTCTCTAAATGTTTCTAAATGCATAACAAACATATAGGAATTCAAAGGAAACCAACTATATTAAGATACAACTTTTTTAAAAATTATGCATACAAGACCTGGGGTATAAGCTAGAGGTGCGTGCAGGGTCAGGTGAGAGGATTCACCAGAGGCAGAGTGGGGAGCAGAACAGGCAGACTGACTGAAATACACTGCTGAGGGGAGCGATGGTGTGAGACAGGGGAGGTCTGCTGCCCCATGTGGGTCGCCCCATGACCAGGCATTGAACTCATGCTGCTGAAGTGGCTGTGGATAGCTTCATAGAGCTGAGACTTAACCCCTTGCACCACCAGGGAGGCCCTATGGTAGGATTTCTTAACCTATAGTCCACAGACTAGGAAATCCGTGAACTAGGTTAGTAAGTGTAAAATGTTAAATTTGGCTAAAATTGAACAGAAAATTAGCATTCCCTTCAATTTTGAGTGGAGCCAACAAACCAAGTACTATTAGTGCTTGCTATCTTGTGGCCAATAGAAATCCCAGGTATTTTCCTATATGTGACTGTTAAAGTAAATATCGTTTTTTTTTTTTTTTTAATTTTTAAATTTACGTATGCATACAAGAACTGGGGTGTAGACCAGAGGTGCAGGGGGCAAGAGGATTCACCAGAGACAGAGTGGAGAGCAGAACAGGTAGACTGACTGAGATACACTGCTGAGGAGAGCAGCAGGCAAAACAGGAGAGATCTGCTGTGCCATGTGGGTAGCTCCCTGGCTGGGGGGAAGGGGGGTTGACAAAGCTTGATAGCACTTTGTCTTTAACACCTGGGCCACCAGGGAGGCCCTAACGTGTAAATACCTTGAAATATTTTCACTCATTTACTACCTCAGAATTATGGTGATCATTAGGCCTACCCTTAGATCTTATTATTTAAGACATTAATAGGGGCCTCCCTGGTGGCACAAGGGGTTAAGCATCAGCACTATGAAGCTATCTACAGCCTCTGCAGCACAAGTTCGATCCCCACCCAGGGAGCTACCCACAAGGCAGACCTCTCCTGTCTCCCCACTGCTCCCCTCAGCCTGTTCTGCTCCTCATTCTGTCTCTGGTGAATCCTCTCACCCGTATCTCTGGCCTACACCCAGTTCTTGTATGCATAAATAAATAAAAATAAATCTCTAAAAAAAGAAAGAAAGAAATCTTACCCCAAAGAAATGATCCTTTACACCCTCCATTCTCCAGGGTTATTTTGTGGCCCTGCCCTTCCCCCCTTATCTCTGTCTTTCTCTTCCCCTTCCCACCTCCTCCCAGCACTCTGGTTGCAGGCCTGTCTCAGATGTAAACTGTCCCCATGACACAAAGAACAGGGAACGAATCAGGATTGGAAGGAAGATATATACACCATGTCTTTCTTCAAAGAAAAAAGAGAAAATTATGAAGTATATCAACAATGTGAGAAAATGGGGAAAGAAGCCCAGGCTAGGGTATCATTCATTCCCCAAAAGGAAAGCAAATTATACATTTATATATATTTATTTGTATATATTTATCAATTCCATATATTATCAATCTGCCTGTTCTGTTCCCCACTCTGTCTCTGGTGAATTCTCTCACCCTCCACCCCCCACACTTCTGGCCTGAACCCCAGTTCCTGTATGCATAAATAAATAAATCTTTAAAAAAATAAATCAGTTACTGTATATAATGGATTTAAAGCAGTGCTCAACATAAGCTGAACACATAATTAATTTTTTTTGTTTTTTTTTGCTATGAACATATAATTTTTAACTATTATTATTATTGTATTTGGCATCTTGTATTCCAGATCCATGAACATTTCTGGCATGATTATTTGTATTAATGACATGTATAATAGCGAATTAAGAACGATAAGGTTAACCCAGAGCATTTGTTTTTCATTCAAATCCTTCAAAACTAGAATACTCCTAGTATTCTGACCTCAGCTGTCGCTAAGGTGCTCGGTCCTTCCGAGCAAGCTAAGGCCACGTTGGGGTGAGCCCCTCACTTCATCCAGAGACTAGCACTACGCCCGGCAGCGTCTGTCTAGCCCTCGCCGGCACCAAGGCTTCGGTCGCGGAGCTCGCCTGCATCTTTCTACTCGACTCTCATCTTGCACGACGAGGTGGACGGTCACGGAGAATAAGATCAATGCTCTCATTAAAGCAGCGGGTGTAAATGTTGAACCTTTCTGGCCTGGCTTATTTGCAAAGGCCCTGGCCAATGTCAATATTGGAAGTCACATCTGCAATGTAGGGACTGGTGGGCCTGCCCCAGCTGCAGGGGCTGCCCCTGCAGGTGGTCCTGCTCCTTCCACTGCTGCTGCTCCAGCTGAGGAGAAGAAAGTACAGGCAAAGAAAGAAGAATCTGAGGAGTCTGATGATGACATGGGTTTGGTCTTTTTGACTAAAGGTCTTTTTATAACACATTCAATAAAAATTTGAACTCTTAAAAAAAAAAAAAAAAACTAGAATACTACAATTCTTCCAGGTACATTTTCATTCCTCAGGGCCGGGGGCCGGGGTGGGGTGGGGTGGGGGGCGGGCATCAATGCCTCTTTAAAAGGATTGTAAACTCAGAAAAAAAATTTTGTTACTCATTTTACAAAGGGCTAATTTCCTTAATGCTGTATATAAAGACCTCCTACAAAACAATAAAGGCCAGCAGTCTTTGTACACTGTTGGTGGGGGTGTAAAGTGGTACAGCCACTTTGGAAAATACTTTGATATAATCTAATAAAATTTTAAATGTGCATGTTCTATCCAAGCACTCCTACTTCTAGATATGTATTATAAGGAAATGCAGAATTTTAAGCATCAAAATTACAGGACAGAGGCAAGCATAGCAGCATTGTTTCTCATTGCCCCAAACTGGAGACTTCCCAAATGTCTACCAAGTGTTAAATGAAATGGTTATATTGTGATATGTTTGTACAATGAAAATTAATAAACTATTACTATAGTCAACAACACAAATACAATTTTCTAAAGGTAATATTGAACACAACCACAGAAGCAAGATATAAATATATATACAATATGATTCCACTTATGATTAAGTTCAAAAGCAGGCAAGACTATGCTACATTTTTTCAGGATGCAGTGACAGGTGGTAAAAATATAAGGAAAAGGAAAGTGAACACAATGAAAGTCAAGAAAACCAAAAAAAACTAGCAACAGCAAATGTTGGCGAGGTTGTGGAGAAAAAGGAACTCTTCTACACTGTTGGTGGGAATGCAAACTGGTCCAACCACTATGGAGAGCTGTGTGGAGATTTCTGGACCTACTAAACATAGAGCTTCCATAGGATCCAGCAATTCCACTCCTAGGTATTTACCCAAAGGACACAGAAACATCAATTCCAAAGAACACCTGCACCCCTATGTTTATAGCAGCTCTATTTACAATAGCTAAGCTTTGGAAACAGCCCAAATGCCCAAAAATAGATGACTGGATCAAGAAGATGTGGTACATATATACCATGGAATATTACTCAGCATTCAAAAAAGATAAACACATGCAATTTGCAGCAACATGGATGGCGCTGGAAGGGATCATGTTCAGCGAAATAAGCCAAAAAGAAAAAGAAAAATACCGGATGGTCTCACTCATAGCAGGAATCTAGAAAACTTAAATAAGGGACCAGGAAAATGAATAACTATAAGAAAGTGAAAATCAAAATCAACAAAAAACTATGAACCAGAGACACTCTATGGGGGTAGGGGGCGGGAGGGGAGGGATTGGGGTCAGAATGGGGGGTTTGCAATTGTATGGGGGAATATAAAAATAAAATTTATTAAAAAAAAAAAAAAGAAAACCAATAGGACGAACATGGCATTTTGTAATTTTGTGTGCTTTGGAATGAGGGGATTTCTTTTTTTTAAGATTTATTTATTTATGCATACAAGAATTGGGGTATAGGCCAGAGGTGTGGGGGGGGGTGAGAGGATTCACTAGAGACAAAGTGGGGAGCAGAGCAGGCAGATCTACTGAGGGGAGCAGTTGGTGAGACAAGAGAGATCAAGCACCATTCGGTAAGCTACTTTGCCAGGGATGGAATTCATGTTGCAGTGGCTGGTGATAGCTTGATAGTGCTGTTGTTTTTTTTTTAAAAGATTTATTTATTTATGCATACAAGAACTGGGGTACAGGCCAGAAGTGTGGGGGGTGAGAGGAGTCACCAGATACAGAGTGGGGAACATAACAGGCAGATTATGAAATACACTGCTGAGGGGAGTAGCAGGCAAGACAGGAGAGGTCTGCTGTACCATGTGGGTAGCTCCCTGGTAAGGGCTTGAACTCATGCTGCAGTGGCTGCTGATAGCTTCGTAAGTTGCATCTTAACCCCTTGTGCCACCAGGAAGGCCTGATAGTGCTGTGTCTTTAACTCCTGTACCACCAGGAAGGCCCAATGAGGGGGTTTCTTAAGGACTAGCAAGTCTTGTATTTTTCAATCAGGTGTTAATCTTTGCTCTATAGTTACTTATTCAAAGTTACCCCAAAAGTTGTATTTTTTCCCTTCATTCATGTTACAGTTCACAATGAAAATAGTTTTAAAAGCAGCATCTCTGTACAAAAATGCACAAGAGTTATAACACATTTCACAGAAAGGGAGATAAGAATGGCTCTTAAGGGGCCTCCCTTGTGGCCTAGAGATTAAGTCTAAGCATTATCACCCTACAGCCTGAGTTCCATCCCTGGCCAGGAAGTTAACCCACATATGGCGCAGCAGACCTCTCCTGCCTCACCTGCTGCTCCCCTCAGCAATGTATTTCAGCAAATCTGCCTGCTCTGCTCCCCACCCTATCTCTGGTGAATCCTCTTACCTCATGCACCTTTGGCTTACACCCCAGTTCTTCTATGCATAAATATAAATCCTTAAAAAAATATAATCATACCAATGTCATCGTATTGTTGAAAGGATGAACTAAGCTAATATTAGCATTTTGGCGGTCTCCCTGGTGGTGCAAGGGGTAAGCACCGCACAATGAAGCAATCTGCAGCCTCTGCACCATAAGCTCGAACCCGGGCAGGCCAGGGAGCTACCCACATGGCGCAGCAGACCTCTCCTGTCTTGTCCGCTGCTCCTCTCAGCAGTGTGTTTCAGTCAGTCTGCCTGTTTTGTTCCCCACTCTGTCTCTGGTGAATCCTCTCACGCCCCGCATCTCTGGCCTGTACCCCAGCTCTTGTATGCATAAATAAATAAATCTTTGAAAAAAATTAGATTTTGAATAGCGGTTAGCTGTGACAATATTAATCATTATTGTTGTGTTACCATTATTAAACATACAACAAAATAGTGTCCAGTCGTAAAATAAGAAAGAGAAAACCCTACCTACATATACTGCTCAAGAGAGATCTCCAAAACATATTGTTATGCAAAAAACTAAAAAAAGGTATCAAACAATGTTTATATGTTTCTATTTGTGGAAAGGGGAAAAAAATAACTTCACATATGTACTTATATTGACATAGGACAAGTTTCTGGAAGGATATGCAATTAAATAACACTGCTTGCTTCCCAATGGAGTATGTTAGGAGACCATTAAGTGCCCTCTGCTCCCCTCAGCAGTGTTTTTGGTCGTCTGCCTGTTCTGCTCCCCGCCATGTCTCTGGTGAATCCTCTCACCCTCCCGCACCTCTGACCTGTACCCCAGCTCTTGTATAAATAAAAATAAATCTTTAAAGAAAAAGCCATGCAAATATATATAGTGTTTCTTGTCAAAATCTCCCTGTAGACTTAGCATTCACTGATGATTCTTGCGGGATTCGATTTTTTACTAATGGTTGAGGAATGAGTTGAGTCAGCACTCTCTCCACATTTACCAGTCAGCCTTCAGCTGCGGGAGTGACATTGCCATCCCAGTGAGGCCAGAAAGAAGCCTAAGAGGATTATTCTCAGGCTTTAAAATCAAATGAAATTTTTCTCCTTCAGTTTTAGACTTAGCTCCTATCATTCTTTTCTTTTTTCCTGTTTTCCCCTTCTGCAACAAGCATGCCTACTCTTTGTCAGTCTTATCGTTGTCTTTGAAGCATATAACTTGTTTGCGTTCGGTTTCACAGGTTCCTGTAACAGGTTTCTGGAGAGGAATTCCTCAAAGTCCACCCACACCTGATTTAGAAGAGACTTTGGATTCTTTTAGAGTTGATACTGGAAGAAGATAAGACTTTGGGATTGAAAAAAATTTGAACTTTTTTTTTTTAAAGAAAGTCCCAAGCAGCTCAATGCAGGAACAGGTCTATTTCTTCCCGTTGCCATCTACGATTACAAGTTCCATGAGGCTGATTTCACTTTTAGAAATCGACATTAATTTGGCAAATATATGAGGACTCTAAAATCCCAAGGTCCCAGTGAGGCCAATAAGTGAGGACCAAACTTAAGCTGGACATATTCTGGGCAGCTGGAAAGGTCTAGCTCAACCAACACAGATCTGGGCACAGTGCTCTTCAGGGCAAGTTCTGATTTTCTGACTAGACTAGGTTTATCTTTTTTTTATTACAGAAAATTATATTTAAGTCAAAGATATAACTTTGGCAAATTTTTTTTTAATAGAGGCATGTTTTTATTTGTTTGTTTGTTTGTTTGTTTGTTTATACATGCACTGGGTACAGTCAGAAGTGCGGGAGGGTGAGAGAATTCACCAGAGCCAGAGCGGGGAGCAGAGCAGGCAGAAGGACCGAAGTACACTGCTGAGGGGAGCAGCGGGCGGCAGGAGAGGTCTACGCGCCATGTGGGACCCTCCTCTGGTGGCCGGGGAGCAGCCGGGGATCGAACCGGTGCTGCAGAGGCCGCGGGCAGCTTCACAACCCAGCGCTCAACCGCTGCGCCACCTGGGAGGCCCTTTGGCAAATATTTTTAAAAAGGAATCCATTAAAAATAGAAAAGCAGTGTCATTTGCCACTAAACAGAAGGCAATATAGAAATAAATACAATGTTATTAAATTCCAGCTAGGTCTTACTGGCTGTGAAAGGTTCCAAGTCCAAAGCTTTCTTTCCCTATGAAAGAGGGAGTTTGTCAGATACTGAGAAGTATTACGCACTCACTCCAAAACACTGCCTTTATGCATGCAGAAGGACTGGGGGGAAAAAAAACTGAAAAAGAAATCATGTTCTTATGTTATTCCAGGTTACTGAATTCCCTTATTGGTGTATTTAAAAAAAACTTTTTTTGGATTGTCTAGTGGAACCTATTTGGCTGTAAGTGAAAGGTCTGGCGGGAACCAGAGTTACTAGAGGGAAAAGGCATCTGGGAGGAAGCCCACCTAAGGGCGAGAATGAGGACCTGCCGACACCCTGTTCCTCCTTACCTGCAAGTCCAGTTTCCCTCTTCCCAACCTATAAAAACCTGCCTTCCCCTGACAATAGGGGCGGCTTCACCGACCCCCACCTTGGGTCCGTGAATTTCGCCCGGGAACGCAATAAAACCCCCTTTTAAACTTACTCTGTCGTCCTTGTCTTTCCCTCCTTGTCTTCCCCTGCCGAACCTTTCAATAAGAACAACAATTTTGAGAGGTCACAGAGAAAAGGCAAAGGACTGAATTGCTTTGTCTTCGCAAAATTCATTTGTTGAAATCCTAAACCCCAAAGATATTAAGAGGAGGGACCTTGGGAGGTGATTAAGACAGGAGAGTGGCGAGCTCATGCATGGGGTTAGTGCCCTTATAAAGGAGACCCCAGATAGCTCCCTTCCCCGTTCTGCCATGTTAGGGCATACTGGAAGATCATCTATGAACCAGAGTGGATGCTCATCAGACATGGAGTCTTCTGGCTCATGGCTCATGGCTCTTGGACATCACCGCCTCCAGTTCATAGCAGCTCACAGCAATCTTCCTCATACTTTTTTCTTAACAGCTGTATAATAAGTACGCCATTGTGTGAGTACCACAATTTATCCAGTTAATCTTCTACCTTTGGGCATTTAGGTCTTTTCTAATATTTTGCAATTACAAATAATGTTGTAATGAATAAGCTGATGTGTATATATTTCCATACTATTGAGGTGTGTCTTTAGGGTAAATCCTTGGAAGTGGGATTGTTAGGTTGAAGAGAAAATGCATTTGAAGTCTTGTAAAGTCATGTGAGGCTAAATGCCTCTGACAGTGATAGATCACATATACGGTGGTTCTAATTCGTTAGAAATACCATATAGCCTGTGAGTGAAGTAAGACTTTACTGTATAAGTTTGTGCAATTATACCCTATGATGTTTGCATAGTGATGAAGTAACCTAATGACGTATTTCTCTGAACATACCTGTTGTTAAGTGAAGCATAACTACATATTGCCAAATTCCTCTTCATGGGGTATGTACCGTTCTGCCTTCTCATTCAGTTTTGACAACTGAATTTGTCAAGTTTTGAATTTTTGCCAAAACTCTTGAGTGAGAAATTATATCTCAATGAAGTGAAACAACTTTTTAAGTCACTTTAGTATCTTTTTGTGAATTGTCTGTTTATCTCTTTACCTCTCTCAAAATTAAAGAAAAAAACACCCTCAGGTATATGCCCACTGTGTAAAATGAGCTAATTTCCTCCCATTTTGTCATTTCTCTTTGCTGTTGTCAGATATTGAGAAGTATTACGTACTCACTCCAAAATACAGCTTTTATGCAGTATTTTGCACACTGAGGAGCCTGGGAGGGCCCCCTCCTCCAGGCTCTTAAAAAGATATTTAATTCTGTAGGCCTGTCTGGGAGGTAATTTTCATTAGCAGGAAGATTTTACTGCACTTTTTCTGACTTTTTGCAAGTGTTTTGCATGGATGTGCACTGCTTTTCTATCCAAATCATTTCAGTAACAAAATCCCTAGTCTAAAGCCTTTGTTCCTCTCCCTCTTGTGCAGTTTAAGAATATTATTGGGGGGCCTCCCCTGGTGGCGCAGCAGTTGAGCGCTGGGTTGCGAAGCTGCCCACAGCCTCCGTGGCGCTGGTTCGATCCCCGGCTGCTCCCCGGCCACCGGAGGAGGGTCCCACATGGCGCGCAGACCTCTCCTGCCGCCCGCTGCTCCCCTCAGCAGTGTACCTCAGTCCTTCTGCCTGCTCTGCTCCCCGCTCTGGCTCTGGTGAATTCTCTCACCCTCCCGCGCTTCTGACTGTACCCAGTGCTTGCATAAGTGAATAAAGAAATAAGTAAAATAAAAATAAATAAATCTTTAAAAAAAAAAGAATATTATTGGGGCCTCCTTGGTGGTTCAAGGGGTTAAGCACAGCACTGTGAAGCTGCCAGCAACCTCTGTGGCACGAGTTCGATCCCCAGGCCAGCCAGGCTGTGACCCACATGGCATAGTAGACCTCTTCTGTCTCGCCCACTGCTCCCCTCAGTAGTGTATTTCAGACAGTCTGCCTGTTCTGTTCCCCACTCTGTCTCTGATGGATCCTCTCACCCCCCGCACCTCTGGCCTGTACCCCAGTTCTTATATGCATAAATAAATAAATCTTCAAAAAATGATTTTAGGGCTTCCCCAGTGGCGCAGCAGTTGAGCGCTGGGCTGTGAAGCTGCCCACAGCCTTTGCAGCACTGGTTCGATCCCTGGCCACCAGCCACCAGCGAGGGTCCCACATGGCGTGCAGACCTCTACTGCCCCCCCCCCCCCCGCTGCTCCCCTCAGCAGTGTACTTTGGTCCTTCTGCCTGCTCTGCTCCTAGCTCTCTCTCTGGTGAATTCTCTCACCCTCCCGCGCTTCTGACTGTACCCAGTGCTTGTATAAATAAATAAATAAATAAATAAATAAATAAATAAATAAATAAATAAATCTTTAAAAAAAATTTTATTAGTGGGGATGGGAAGAAAGGTTAGTTTGTCTTCTCTATTCTGGTAGTCTCACATCTCCTGCCCCACTCCCCAATTTCTTCATATCTGATTGTCCCACATAAATGCTGCTTCTATGAGGCTGCTACTCCTGGTCTCACACATTGTCACATCTTTCCCTGAAGTGAGGAGGATGATCTACCAAGCCCTAACCTACATTAAGTATTTTGCATCCTTTTTTTCCCCTGGAGATTGTGTGTTTCCTCTAAGTCCTCCACCAGAGCCAGAGCGGGGAGCAGAGCAGGCTGAAGGACCGAAGTACACTGCTGAGGGGAGCAGCGGGCGGCAGGAGAGGTCTGCGCGCCATGTGGGACCCTCCCCCGGTGGCCGGGGAGCAGCCGGGGATCTAACCGGCGCTGCAGAGGCTGCGGGCAGCTTCGCAACCCAGCGCTCAACGGCTGCGCCACCGGGGAGGCCCAGTTATTTGATTTTCTTAGCAATGAATTCATGAAACCTGTGTAGTTTTTATTTGACTTTATGGTTGTTTGAGAATAAGGGACAGATTTGTAATCAAGCTACTGCCATTGTTTTCTAGCCCCTTCTAGAAGGTGCAATGTGCTTAATAGATACATTTCAGCACCTAGTCATGATGAAGTTGAAAACTAGCAATAGAAAGGAGGTATCTTAAAATTATCTGATGACAAAAGGCACTCAAACTGGGAGTTGATGTTGAGACCGGCAACAAGATTGGCAAAGGGAACATGATGTATATGTAGTGTCTTTAGATTGTACCATCCAGTCAATAGCTTTAAGAAGCATTTTCCTTACGAAGGACAATGGCTGAGTGCTTGCCATTACAGCTGCTCAATAAAATACTGGTGATCCTGGTCATAACAATTAAAAAGAAATAAGGTATTGTATACTAGGATTAAAAAGGAGATAACTATTTGCAAATAATATAACTTTAAGTAGAAATCCTCCAATTTCTTAGCATAGAAAGTTCACTAAATGGAATGCGAGATCAACCTACAAAAAGCAGTAAGCTCTACACTGTGGCAGTTACTCTTGACTGCTAAACTAAGTCATTTCCTCTTCTTTATTGCTATCAAACTGTTGGTATAATCCCAAAAACATAAATCACGATTTATCTAAACCAGTCATAGCAAACCTATTGCCTTTTACCAGATAGCAAATTTATCGGTATCCCTTGCAGTCAGGGATGATTATATGACTCAATCCTGGCCAACAATATGTAAGCAAATATCTCTCAGGTTCTTCCGGTGGAAGATTTTCCTCTTTCTGCAAATGGCTTGATTTCTCTAAGTCTTAGTTTCCTTAGGAACTTAAAATTTGACTATTCACATATCAAAGTGATCCATAAATGCTGAATGAAATGCTAAATGCCGGTGCTATTCAAGATATGAAAATCATTATGGGCTCATATATAGCACTGACTGACATAAGTACAATAAACTGGCAATAAGTTTAAGGGGTGCCTTTCCCTAATCAAATCTTTCCACTAAGAAACTTTAAGTACGGATGAATTTTGTTCTTGTGTAGTACCTTCATCAATGATATATAAACTAACAGAGTACTGAGAAAAACCTAACACTTCAGACATATCATTTGGGTGATTCATAGATGGTTGTGCCAATACAGCTGTTAAGTTCTAGTTCAAGGTGCAAAAGATGTCAGCTTATAGGCACAGTATAATCTATACTATGGGCATAGTATATATACTTTTGGCATAGTCAGCTATAAACAATATGTAAACAAATGGATGTGACCATGTTCCAATGAAATGAAACCAGCAATGAACTGATTTGGCCTGCAGGACAATTCATGTTGTAGATTAGAAGTTGACAGTTTTACAGTGAGTTTGTCTCACAGGAAACATGCCTTGGGATCAACCCAGTTTTCCATAATGTGATATCCTCTCTATTAATCACTGTATTTATAAAGTGCTCTTACAGGATGATTAACACATTTGATCTTTAGTCCTTTGTGAGCTAAGGAGAGATCTGATTTCTTTGTATGGATGAGAAAAAAGTTTGCGTTGATAAGAAAGGTAACAGTTTCATGCTTTTAAGAAATAAATGATTGGAAAACTTAGTCTGCTTTATTGTTCTTGGCTTCCACCTTTACTCTTTCCTTATTCAAACTCTAGTGGAGCTCTTTCAATAACTTGAATTTTCTTGACAGTTTGTAGCCCCAAATTAAAAATTCTATCTTGAAGATGTTGAACAAAAATGCCATGATAAGGGAAACTGGTAAAAGAAAATTGGATTTAAAATGTTCTTCTTAACAGCAAGTTCTAGTCACTCAAGTGTGAGTAGAGTGGGTACAGACAAAGCCTATGATGGACTTTGCATGTAATAATTTGAATCTATGGTTAATAGCAAATTTCCTCTGTGAAACCCAAATTTCTATTATATACTATAGAAAATTTCAAAATGTTAGAGAGGAACACCTGACAGTTAACGTTAGATATAATCTCAAACATCGAAAGGAAGCTGAAAATTCGATATAAGGTTTTGAATATACAATAATGCCAAAAGGTTCAGCTGTATCATTTAAACTGAGCCTTGGGCTTTTCTTTTGTAAAATGCTACCTAGAGGGCTGGGGGTTGAAAATATTGTTGTACACAAAGCAACACAGTACACACGGGAAGACCCCATGAAACAGCTAGTTAGCAAAGTTTGCACTTACAAAGAAAAATTAAACCTATACTGAACCTTCTTGAACCATTAGTGCTAAACAAGCCAAAGAATACTTCCTGTCTATACTTCTACTAGTTACCCCCATCTAGCTGTCAACGGATGGCAGATTCTAGAGATTATCAAGTCTTGGCTGTTCCCTCAGACCTGCCCAGCTCATCTCACTTCATATAAATCTCTGCTGCTACTTTTCAAGTATGAACAAAATCTTTTAGCCATCACATTCTCCAATATATCAAGCTAGAGTAAAATTTAGTTTTTATGTTCTACTATCAGATCTTGATTTTTAAAATTGACTCTAATTGGAACAAAAAAGATTTTTGTCCATTTTAAAGGTATTTCATAAAATACATGATTAAAGAATAAGCAGTTTACTAGCAAAGTAGTAGTTGCTGGTGAGGGGCTTCTGTAGTTTAGAAAATACACATTATAAAAATTACCATTTTTGTTATATTTATCTTGAATTCCAAATAATACTAAAAATGAATGTTTATACACACACACAAAGGTGTAAGTAAAAATAAAGCAAGAGAAACATTGCCCTAGACCCTTATAGAACACAAAACTATCATCTTTCACTATTTTGCTGTTGCCTTAGTATATACATAGACGGCACAGCTCAGTTTTAGCAACTTAATTATAAATTGCTTTCAAAAGTAATTTATTTGGATTTTCCATATCCTTTAATGAACTGCAAATATGTTAAAAGAAAAGGCCCCCTCCCTCCAAGACTGTACATTTTCTGAAACAAGTCAGGAAAAGCAAACAGAAGACACATTACATTGTTTCAATGCAAACAGAACACACACATCACACCCACACTTGCATTTTTCTAGGTTTTCACAAAGAAAACGGGTCACCATATTTCTCAGTGAAGCTCCATAGTATACTCTGGCTAATCAGAGACTTCCAAACTTTTTTCTTCAAAAAGAGCATTTTTAATAGACTAAATACTGGTTATCACTGAGTTTTGTTTAAGGTACAACAGCAGCATGGTTCAAATGTTACTTGCAGTTCTTGGAAAAAAATAAAATTTTAAAATAGTGAATACAGAAAAAGTGGGGATCACCTTTCGTTATCTTGAGTACCATAGTTATCTTGAAAAAATATTTCCAACCTTCTGAAATCCCAGAGTTAAGAACTATTTCCAAGGGGGGAAATTTCAATGCCACAACATAATTTCTGAACCTAAGTGTATGTGTATAAATATCTATATGAGTATGTGTGCAAAACTTAACGGGAAAAAAAAAAAAAGACATCAAAGTACATGGTATTTTTAATTCCCTTCAAAGTTACTTCTGAAATTTGAATGAAACATTTGCTTGACTCAAATATATGTTCTTTTCTGGTTGGTTGATCTTCAATCCTGGGAAAAAAGTAAAGAACAGTTATAGGGTGGGAAACAATGCTTCAATGCCTAAATGTGAAAATAAGTGTAAGGAAAAATGAAATCAGGCCGAGCTTGGGATGAATGTCCCTCAGTCAGTCATTGCCATCGTATGCCTTCCACAACTATCCTTTCTTTTTTATCTTGGTGTCACAAAATCAGTACCAGAAAGACACTCACCTCTGGCACAGGGCATAAATTCCTACTACAAAAACATAAGGAATTATACACCAGCAATGAACTTCGTTTTTACCAGACTTTGTAATATAGAGTTGAGGTTGAAGTTTTCTAGGAAACTCTGTAGTTGATACTATTATAATAGCTGGCTTATGATTTGCCAATTTAAAAAATAAGATAATCTAAAATTAAATATTACAACACTAGTAGATAATAAAATGAATTATTTGCTAGATTCCGAATGCTAGCCTTTGGGAACTTTTAATGATATTTGTTTACTCCCAAACTTTCCTTTTTATTTTTTTAGATAGCACATATACATAGATTTAGGTAGGAAAATTTTGTTAAATACCTATCTGGCACCAAATACCTATTCTGAGACTCTTAATTGAATTAATTTATAATGGTATCTAATCTGTGTTCAAGTGAGCAGATTAGTAGTAAATGATAGAAAATTACTGAGTCTATGGGTTTAAATTTTTTCACATGTTCTGTAATCCACGTTAATTTCATGGTTTGACTAATAAATACAGGTAACCAGTAGATAAGTATGTCCTTCATCAAATAACCCAAAATAATAACTATAGGCCTGTCATTCGTAAGAAACTATAATTCGTTATATTATGACATTGGCACTTAATAAAATGTTAACAACTAAAGTTTCTCTAAAAATTTCAATACATTACAATAAAGGAGATACACAATTTAAGATTTGAAATCTGTTATGTGAAATTCCAATAATTCCCATTTTATTATGCATAATTAGATCTTAAAATTGTGGCCATTGCCATTCCCCAAAGATTCCAACCTACATCATGACAAACTCAGGAGAGAGAGCTCATCTCCTTCATAAGAACGCTTTTTTTTTTTTTGTATCTAAAACTTCCAATATCCTAAACCCAATCACTCTCAAGTAAACGCTTTGGGGACTCAGACTATTGAAAAAGATTTGAAGCAGAGAGCTAAAAAGAATGGAAATGACTTCAATCAAAGGTAACCACACATTCTTGCATCCTGCTTTAAACACTTAGAAAAGTCAAAGTGATACTGTCTTGAACAAACATAGATTCAAGGTAATGGTACATTTCCGATTATATTAAGGCTTTCACTGTCATGATCTCTTGAAGTCTTTCCGCTTTAGTGTGCTCATTTTGATTCTTATGGTGAACTTATAAGGTTATCAAGGGCCTTGTTTTGGCTTTTCAGTGAGTAAGCCTCTCCATTATCTCTGAATGTTACAGGCGATCCCACAGAGCTCAAAGAGAAGAGGCAATATGGAAAGGACCAACTTTAAAGTTTGCAATACCAAGACAACAATGATCAACACTTTGAAGCAGGATGAATAAATTAAAATTCTTGGTTAGACATTAAAGCATTCTTGCCAAGAGTAAGTGTACACTGTATGGAGGGATATTTGATTCCTACAAACAAGTCCCAATATGCCCAACACGTTTGTTTATGGGAGACACTGCAAGTTTAAGGTAATTTACATTCCTTGGCAATCAAGTTACTTTGTATAGGCAATGTCTTTTTTATTGTTCCATCTGGCACTTGCTAACACCATCCTTGAAGAACCTAGAAATGAAGGTCAGTCACTCTGTTATCAGGAACAGAACCAAATAAAAACAAATTTTTGGAAAAATGACCAAGACATTCGGGTTCATCACTATTTTCCATATCTAATGGTTCCTTCAAGATAAAACATAACTCTTCCTTCCATGATAGTTTTCCAACAAAGAGATTAAAAGAAAAAAAAAAAAAAGAAAAGTTCCCCACCCTACCCCCTACATTGTCATTCATACTGGTGAAAGAGCCAGTCTTGTTAGCAGCTAAATATTGCACTGCCTTTCATTCTGTATACAGTCAGGGTCCAATGAAAGTGGCACACTCATGGTATAAGTGATGGATGATGACACTGCTGGCTCAAGAGTGAAGACTCAGTATATGGAGGGACAAGAAATATGTCAGCACTAGTCACACATCCAGTTGCAAAAGTCTGATTTCCAGAAGTTAAAATTCATCACTTTCAGCTGCATGAAGTTGTGTGTCATCTGCATCTGTCATGCTGCTCTCCTGGGATTCATCTGTTCCCACTTAAAAAAAAAAAAAAGTCTACAGTAAGGTAGCTGACAAATATTTATTGTCGGTTCATGAAAACAAGGAGATGAGACCTTAAATAAAGCCCCTTAAGGATTCTGATATCCTTTAATAAAATATAATTCATGTTCCCTATTTTACATGACTGAGATTAGTTTACTCATTATTTTACATGACTGAGATTAGTTTACTTCATCTTTAAGAGTTTTAACTACTGAAACTACTTCTTATGAATTCCTTATTCCTAGCCTAGAAATCAGAACTAGTTTTCTGAGACATTCAAAGGAGACTGAGATTTCCTCCAATCCTTGACTCCACTTTGAGGACAGTCCTGGCTAGTCCACAGAAATATAGAATATAACCTTTAGTTTAAAAAGGATTATTGAGGGCCTCCCCGGTGGCGCAGCGGTTGAGCGCTGGGTTGCGAAGCTGCCCGCGGCCTCGGCGGCGCCGGTTCGATCCCCGGCTGCTCCCCGGCCACCGGAGGAGGGTCCCACATGGCGCGCAGACCTCTCCTGCCGCCCGCTGCTCCCCTCAACAGTGTACTTCGGTCCTTCTGCCTGTTCTGCTCCCCGCTCTGGCTCTGGTGAATTCTCTCACTCTCCCGCGCTTCTGACTGTACCCAGTGCATGTATAAACAAAACAAGCAAGCAAATAAATAAATAAATAAAAACATGCCTCTATAAAAAAAAAAAAAAAAAAAAGAATGGTGCAATTTATAAAAAAAAAAATAAAAAGGATTATTGAGATTATAATTATAATTTTAATTAAAGAGATTAATTAATTACTGAGATTATAATTTTAATTAAAGTCTTTCATCAGGTTTTCAGGAATAAGTCTCTTAGTTTTATTTACAAGTTTCTTAATTCTCTTATTACAAAATACTGATACATTAAGTCTTGGTTCTCACTAGGTATTTCAGATATATAATCAATTTAGGGATAGAGAATTTAAGGCCTTAAGCTCTCTTATTCCCTCAGCTTTTCTTAACCCTTAAATTTATATATATTAGATGTGTATTTGGATTTTGCATTTTCCAAAGTTATACAGTTTGAATAGCTACTACCACAGATTTGTCATTATTTTACAACATAACTTCACATCTATCACCTTTCCCCCCTCCACTACATTCCTATGAAGCAGAAAAGGCAGGCATTAGCTACACATTCAATATAAACTGAGGCCCAAGTAAAAGTCAGCAAAGGATTTGCCAAAGTCACACAGTAAACTAGGTTCAGAAAGAACTGAGATTAATTACCTGATTGCACATGCACATTTTGTTATTATGTCACCCTGTTCAACTCCCCTAAAATCCCATTTGATATAGAGGATATAGCAGGTTTAGAAAAATTAAAAAGGTCACAAATCCTTACGCAAAAGGTGGCTTTCTGAATACTCAAAAAATTTTTTTCTGTGTTTACTCTGTCATAAAGAAACATCTGTTCCATCTCACCTACTCTGATGTGTTGCTTTACTAGCTCTCTGGTTTGAGTAACTGCATACAAACCTAATTCATATGATGATACTCACTGATCTGTTCTTCTTGGGTTATTGGCTCCTCATCATCTGGAAGGTAGCGCTTATCAATTGCCTCTTTAATCTGATTATTGGCTCCTTTAGGATCTAAATCCATCGCCCAAGAGAAATTCATCAGGGCAAGGTGCGTCTGACCTAACTTCTTGTAAACCTAAAAATAAACAACAGGACTACATTTTTCATTAAGTTGTGAGCTTCAACTATAAAATCCAAAACATAATTTAAATTAGGCTCTTGATTTATGTGCTATAAACCCATTCTGATGCGTAGGAAACTATTATTCTATAGAAGACACACCAGCTTTTGAGTTCCTTTTATAATATGCTCAGATATTTTTAGAATTCTTGGCCTCTCAGAATTCTTTCAGGTAATGCGAGTCCAATCAATCTCACTCCAACTGGGAAAAATGACAATGTAAAGAATTGGACTATATGTTGTTTGATTAACACCGATTTACACTGACTTTAAATGGAGTTATACCAACTCTCAACACTTGATCAACATTCCTAGATGACAAAATCAATTAGCACTTGGGGGTCCTGTCTGCAAAGTCCTAATTATAGTTTGGTTTTGAAATACTTGGAAGTAATGTTTTCTAATTAAGACAGCCTTCTTCTGAGTAAGTATCTTCTTGATAACTGAAAGCCAATTTCAATTATAGTTTATTAATGATCAATAGCTGTAAGTGTTAATATACTTACAAAACCATACAGCTGGGGGAGGGGAGGAGGATGATGCTCTTGCTCCATCATTAAGGATAAACATTATATTAAATGTCAAAATCCATTCTGTATTCTTAGAATACTTGGTTCAAAGTGCTGGATAAATTTGCCCAACACAAGTATTATATTTATTCCCAAAAGTTACTATTTGTTATGAAAGTCACAGTTTAAGAGTAGGGGCCCAATCTTTACCTTTCCTATTAAGAAGTAAACAAGGGATTCTTTGGGAACAATTTGTTTCAATTCTTCAAGTTCTTGCAAAGCAGACTGAAAAGAGCAAAGAAAAAAGAAAATTTTGACGGATTTTGTTTTTCCAAATCATCATCACTAAAGCTTACTAGATCCTAATACTTCCTTATTGCATTAATTCTTATTGTTGTAAAACTAAAATGCATGAAAAGTACTTACGACAACAGAAACTAAGAAATGGCAGGGATTCACCATAATACATTAAAAGTTGACACACACATACACACGCACCTCTTTTTTGTGAAATAAGCAGTTGGTGACAACCTTTGTTTCTGTCACTGTTTAAAACAATCCATTACAATGTATATGGAATGAAGTTTAATTTGAAAATTAAATTCCAGAACAAAACAATCTCTTTCATGTAAACAATAAGCTTTGGATACCTTCCTGCCATTTTAACTGATGATGAATAGCTTAACATTTAACCCTCTCAATGGACCTAGTAGGACCTTCCTGGTGGCACAGGGGTTAAAGACAGAGCTATCAAGCTATTGCCAGCCACTGCAACATGAGTTCAATCCCCTGCCGGCCAGGGGGCAACTCACATGGTGCAGCAGACCTCTCCTACCTCACTCACTGCTCCCCTCAGCAGTGTATTTCTGTAGATCCGCCTGTTCTGTTCCCCATTCTCTCTGGTGAATCCTTTCACCCCCCTGCACCTCTGGTCCATACCCCAGTTCTTGTATGTACAAATAAATAAATCATTAAAAAAAAATAAATTGACCTAGTAACCCTTTGATAACTGGTATAGGCTTAGGGAGATTAAGAGGAAAGGTAACAGAATTAGATTTGAATTTAAAGAATAGATATGATTAAAAATAAAATTAGCTTCCCAAATGAGATACTGTCCCCGCAAATGGAAAAAAAAGTGAAAATTGTTTAATATTACCTAAGTCACCATGAGCGAGGGGAAACAGTCATTGTCATCAATGAGGGTGGAAGTATAAATTGTTGTTTGTTAGGACAATCTAGTGTATCTATTGAGTTAAAAACTACATGCAACCATTGATTTGGAAATCTTGCTGCTAAGAATTTGTACTAGGGATATCCTCAAAAAAGTTCACTAAATCATTATATGTAAGTTTAACTCAACATTATTATTCGAAGTAATCAAGCTATCTAATTGCAGCCTAGCTAAATACACTATGGCCCATCTTCTATGAAACATTAGATCTTAGGTGCTCAATTGTTAGGTTAAAATTTTTAAAAAGCAAAAGTGAGATGCATATGTACAATTTTTTTTTTTTCTATCAGAAACTGTTACATGTATCCCTTACACAAGAATGGTTTAACTTTGGGGATAAAAGAGAGGAAGGGGGGGGCAGGAGTGAGAGTTTTCACTTGGTAGCTTTTTTACTTTTAAAATTTTCTAACATTATGGATATGATACTTTATTTCCCTTTAATGTCTACAAAGTTTATCTGCTTTTTACTTTGTTTTATGCCTTGTTGTAGTAAAACAAAATCCAGGGTAAGAAAAAGAGAAATACCAGGATACTATTCACAGGAATATTAGTGAGAAAGGGAAGTTGTAGGACAGGATGAGATATTGTATTAGTTTCCTGTTGTTGCCATAACAAAGTACCACAAATCTGATGGCTTGATATAACACAAATTTATTACTTTACAATTCTATGGGTCCTATATAGAAGTCTCACACGAGTCTCATTTGGTTAAAATCAAGGTGTTGACATGGCTGCCTTCCTTTCTGGAGGGATTCTGGTTCCTTGCTTTTCTTGGCACCTAAGGCTCCTCACATTCTTCAACCTCCTTTCCTCCATCTTCAAAGGCACCAATTCAGGTTGAATCCTTCTCATGCTGGTTCTGACTACAGCTATGTGATTAGATCTGGTCCACCTGCATAATCCAAGATACTGTCCCCATCTCAAGGTCCATATCCTTAATCACATCTACAAAGTCTCTTGCCATATAAGGTAACATGTTCACAGGTACCAAGAATTAGAGCATGTGAGGGGCCATTATTCTGCTTACCATAACAATATAAGCCTACTTTGTAAGAAAAAATGCACAAATAATAAGAAATAGATTTGGAGAAGTATGCTCTGGGCCATTAATAGATCTCCACCCTAGAGGACAAACTTAGGCACATTAAACTTTTTGTTTTGTATGCTTTATATTATTTAAATTTTTTTATAACAAGAAAACTACTTTCATGAAAAGAAAAAACATAACATACAAAAAATAAATATATAAAGAGTAGTGATCAAAGATAGTTGGTTAATAAAAAGTATCAGGATGATGGAATTTAGGTAACTTTAATAAGGGAATTTTTGTCTTACTTCATTGGGATAAAACTAGTCTCATTTCTCTAAAAAGGCATACATAATGAGTAAGGAACTAGCCCTATTTCACAGTTCCAAAAGTTTAATACATTTTCTACCTTAACCTGAAGTAAAACGTAATTTCTCACCTTTTGCATGTTTTTTATTGGCATTATCTAAAATATCTATCTAAAATCTTTTTATGGAAAGTAGCTGGGGTTATCATACTATTCACAGGGGTTATCATACTACCTACTATAGAGATATCTGAAAATTTCTATATTAAAAGGAGAAATGAAAAAAAAAAAAGTGACGGCAGCCCCCACACAAATGCACATACATGTATTTTCATAGGCAGTCTGTCTAGAATGTTATTTTTGGGGTAGGGGGCAAGAATGTGGGGGCTCTGGTGCATCCTTAACACTTCATCCTTTTCTTAACTGCTGGCAACCCAAGAGAAACTCAAAGGAATTGCCAGACTTTGAATCACATCTGTGTGTCAGGAAATGGAAGATTTATTACACAATAATTCTAAGGGTAGAGTGTTCCTTTTCCCCTGCACAGTGCTGAATATTGTAAAATATACATGCAACAGAACATCAAAATCAAAGTTCTGTGGTCATGGATATTAGTTATTTAAAATCACTGCGTCACACCTATCAAACATTAATAATAAAGATTGACAAGGCCTGTAACACAATGAAGAGACTCGAGATTGACTTTAATAGTTTAAAGCAGCAGTTATCAGACATTTGGGCCTGTGGACCTCTCTATACTCTTAAAGTTTATTGAGGATCCCAAAGAGTTTTTGATAATGTGATTTATAATTATTTATAGTTAGACACTAGAAATTAAAACTTGAAAAAGGTTAAAAAATCAGGTATTAATTTAAAAGTAACAGTGTCTATTTTATGTTAACATAATGTTTTTAAGTGAAAAATAACTACTTTATAATTAATGAAAAGTCAGTGAGAGGAATGGCACTGTTTGACAATTTTGAAAATAAATGGTTAATTGAAGACAGCTGAGTTCTTTTTACTGCTTCTGTATTCAGTCTGTTATGACAGCATTTCATGTAGCTTTTGAAAAATCCATTTTACATTTGTGTGAGAATGAGAGTCAAAGGCAAATTAACACCTAAACATTATGAAAATAGCTTGACCTTGTAGACTTCTTGAAAGGACTTTCAGCAACCCTCATTAAGATCCCAAATAATACTTTGAGATGCTTTAAAGAGACCTTAGTCAGGAAGATACACTTAAATCCTTTTTCATTCCATATCACACATAGTTCAGAATAGTTATGTGTTTTCTATCACTGAACATTATAATTATTACCAAAATTTCATGCATCTCTCATGCCTCTTCCCACCCGATAATCAGATAGTATCCAATGTAACAGTAAAGTTCTCATTTTTTGTATTAGAAGATTAAGACTTCATGATTAGATATCAATACAACACATTATATAAAAATGTTCCACCACAGAGAGGTTGACTTGGCACTCTAACACTATTTGTTTTCCTTTTGGAGCTAAGACATTTTAGAAGCACTCAGTAACTTTTCCTTACACCCTTTTTATATAGTCTGCCTATTTCTAATCCATGCATCAAAACAGGCCTTATAGCTTAGTCAAGTCCTACATTGATATTCAAAATGGCTATAATCATTGCAGCCTGGACAGTGGGTCAGATTAGAATTTTGGCTTCTTGAAGTAAGGTACAAGCTGATTTATACAGCATATCTGGTGGGTGTGTTGGCATTAAAACAGCTTTAAGAATAATAAAATTGAATACAAGTCCTTTAATTGTAGAACCTGACCATATATCTAAAGAAGTACAATGAAGTCAAAACATGAAAAAAAAAAGTTGAATTACAATTACAGTATCTCAAAAGAGGAAGTTAAAAGTTTTAGATTTGAAAGCAGCTTTTTTAAAAGGTCAAAACTGTAGGACTAGAGAATGAGAGAATGACAGACAATAAATTACACATGTAATTCCTTTATTTATCTTTATTAGTCTTGGAAAGTTTATTACTGGTTTTATACTTTTAATGTCAGCAATTTTCAATATATACTAGAAGGACAGCTTTCTAGGGAAATATTCTATTTAAAGTGGATTATTTAGTCCAAGTTTTTCTGTGCTCTTTTTAAAAGTCTTTTACTCTTTTTAGCAAGAGCCTGAATTATTTTGAAAAATAGCCTGACCGGGCCTCCCTGGTGGCACAAGGGGTTAAAGCACCGTACTATGAAGCAATCCGTAGCCTCTGCTGCAAGAGTTCGACCCCCAGCCAACCAGGAGGCAACCCACATGGTGCAGCAGACCTCTCCTGTCTCGCCCGCTGCTCCCCTCAGCAGAGTATTTCAGTTTGCCTGTTCTGTTCCCCACTCTGTCTCTGGTGAGTCCTTTCAACCCACCCCACCCCTCCTCCCCATCCTGCCTGCACCTCAGGGCCTGTGCCCCAGCTCTTGCATGCATAAATAAATAAATCTTAAAAAAAAAAAAAGAAAAGAAAAGAAAAATAGCCTGATCTTTAAATGAAAACTTTAGATTGTTTATGACTGAGTAAAGGGTAACAAAAGTCCCATGTTATTTTATTGCCTCTTTTCTCTTTCTCAGTTTATCTTCTTTTCTCAATATTTTTTCAGGCTACAGTTGCATAATTTGCAAAATAGATTGAGAAGTTAAGAAAGAAACACATCAGACTAGACCTAGTTTCCTTATTATAAGCGCTCATATTTTCCCTTTATGTACTCAATATGTATTATTACTGTGATTATTCAGTTTATGTCTGTTTTCTCTCTAGAGGGACAGTAGTGGTAAGCTCTTCAAAGGCAAGATATGTGGTTGCTTTGCTCATCACTATATTCCTAACAGTATCTGGCATATAATGTAACTAATAAATATTTGGTTACAAAAGGATGGTTTAGGTCTGGCCTTTAAGGTAATTCTGATAGAAAAACTGCCTTTCTACATCTTTATAAGGGATAACCACATATTTCTGAATAGCTCATCCTTTCTAAGAGCATTCATGATGAAAGAAAATCATAAGAGAGAATGAAATTAATAGCTGCTGAAACAGGGGAAAACGAACTCAGATAAAAATTAAAGCATAAATAACTTTTACTTTATTTTTTAAAAGGGTACTAAATTTAATAAAATGCTGAAGACCATTACCTTACCTTATATTTTTCATTTGCAAATAAAACTGAGGCTCTGTGAAATTTGCATAGAGGGTTCTTGGGGTCAATAACAATGGCTTTGTTTAGGGTATCCAAAGCCTTCTCAGATTTCTTCAGTGCATGCTGAACCTATAAGAAAAAAAGATTTTATTAATGTTTCCATTTGATACTTAAAAAGATGAGAACCAAATAATGTGACTCAAAACCAATATAAAAGTAATAAAACCACTAGAGGTATATATTTGTGTAATCTAACTTGATTGCCCAATGGGTTAAGTGGACCTAGTAACTGATTACCAAACTATTAATAGAGTATCTTTGAAAAATTGCTTCCAATTCTAGTTCAAGTTCTTTAAAGATGAGAATAGTGAAGTCCATAAATATTAAATAACCTGCTCTGGGATCAGGTCCTTGTGTGCTCATAATGACAATCAAGATTCTATCTTTAGAGAAGATATTTGGTTACCTTTAAGTTTAAAAGACAAGGCAAAAGTTGGTTTTCTGTTCACAAGACAATCTGTACTATTTAAGTTTATTAGATAATACTCTCATTTCAACAGATTATGGCCATTCAAAACTGTGTTCAAAGAACCCCAAGAGAATATGGCTCTACCTTACCAAGCCTATTTCACTCAGAATAGCTACAATGCTACCTATTTTAGTAATTTATATGAAAAATTCTTCTGCTTTACATATTTGAAAATCACTGATCTTTAACATTGGTAAAAATAAGGTAGGCAACATAGTAATTACTACCAATTGCTGTAATTATTTGTCACTAATAAAAGAGAAATTAAGTGACTTGTCCAAGGAATGAGGAAAATTCAGTGATTTTTCTTTATGCCAAGCAAAAAAGTGATATTTTTGGTTGTAAAAGATTCCAGGATACTATTTCAAGAATAACAAAAACAGGGCCTCCCCGGTGGCGCAGCAGTTGAGTGCTGGGTTGCGAAGCTGCCCGCAGCCTCTGCAGTGCCGGTTCGATCCCCGGCTGCTCCCCGGCCACTGGAGGAGGGTCCCGCATGGCGCGCAGACCTCTCCTGCCACCCGCTGCTCCCCTCAGCAGTGTACTTCGGTCCTTCTGCCTGTTCTGCATCCTGCTCTGACTCTGGTGAATTCTCTCACCCTCCCGCGCTTCTGACTGTACCCAGTGCTTGTATGAATAAATAAAAAAATAAATAAATCTTAAAAAAAAAAAAATAACAAAAACACAGTTTCATGATAGCAATTGAGTCAGTAACAAACACATTTCAAAAGGGAGATTGATTAAAAAATGTTTAGAATCTACTTACTACTCCAATGTGGCAAAGTAAAACTGAACTTTGAGGGTTGATATCAAGTGCTTTCTGGAAATGCATTTCTGCAAGGCTGAATTTTTCTTGCTTGTAATAAATCATTCCTAAACCATACCTGAAATTATAAAATCCAGCATAATTTTAGAGACATGAACTTTTGTTACTAATTTTGTTCATCTAAAAAAGAATACATATGGAATCAGGCGTTTTAATAAATCAGTAGAAAATTACTGGTGGTCTTTAGGGAGGCAAAAACTATTAGTCATGATAAAAACCATCAGAGTGTTTTAAACAAGTTACTTTTATTAGTAAAGCCAATAAATCAGATCAAGTAATAATAAATTAAATTATGACAATGGAGAAAAAGAAACTACAACCTGAAATCTATGACTACAATCTAGATTTAATAGCCAAGTTTTTACTGAGTGGTTGTTATGTGTGTGTCAAGTACTTTGCTAAATTCTTTATGAGAATTCGCTCATTTAATCCTGAGGAATAAAGTATATAGGCATTGTTATTCACATTCAAATAAGTAAATTTAGAGACGCTAAATAATTTCAGGCTGATAGAGGGCAAATAACTTGCCCACAGTAATACAACTACACAAAATACAAAAAAGTAAAAGAGAAATTACTTAATAAATTGGAACACTGGGTTCTTAATAGCTTAACAAACTAGCACTTAATAAACTAGAACTCTGCCAAACAGCAACAACTAGCAGATCATTTTCAAGTTTTATTTTTCAATTTCCTGCCTAATCACCATTCACCAATTTAGTGTTCTAAGAAAAAGTAACAAATCAGGAAGATTTGTGAAAGTTTGAGAAAAGGCTGAAACTTTTGAATATGAGGATCTTGTATTCTATTATCATTAATTAAAGAGTTCATAAAGGTATAAATTTCACATAGAAAACATTTTAGTTAGAATTTACCAACCAGAATTACCATTCTTAAGTAACAAAATTCATGACAATAGAGAGAGTCTAACAAGAAAAAAATTAATGACTATCAGTCCCATCAATAGGACATTGTTGGGACATTAGCACTTACCAGGCATTATAATGTCTAGGATTGACTCTGATAGCATTTCTAAAACAAGCTAATGCTTTGTCTAATTCTTCAGTTAACACAAACTCATGTCCTAGTAGAGTATAGGCATAAGCATAATTTGGATCAACCTGGATAGCTCTCTGGAAGAATTTAATTGCAATATCATGTTCCCGTTGCAAACTGAAACAGTTCCCTGCAGCACACCAGGCCTTAAAAAAATGGAAACAAAAACCACATGTAAAATTAAAAAATTTTCTAACAAAACCAGATCTATGATTATAATCGAGACTCATATCTCAATACAGAAAGACAAAAACTGAAGTTTTTATAGATATAGTTCATCCTCATTATTCACTGATTTCTATATTTGTGAATTCGTCTACTTGTACAACCCAAATCAATACTTGTGGTCACTAGCAGACATAACATATAAGCTGCCCTCCTGGTACATTCTCCGTTGAGGTTGAACAAAGGCTACTCTCTTGCTTCTTGTTTCTGTTCCACATAGAAATGACCAGGGGATTGGGACTGTAGGGGCCTGTGGACTGTAGTGCAAGAAGCTCTGGCTCTAGGGTCCACTGGACAGTTTCAATCCCAACTCGGCAACCACTGGTAATGCAGCCTCAAGCAAGAATCTCATTTGTCTTTTGTAAAACTAAGAAAATAGAATCTATAGGTTATAATCTGTGTGAGGGGTATGTATGTGTGTATTTCATATAAGAACAATGGTTCAGTGCTTGCTAATTCAATGATCACGGAGACTACAGAACGTTAACTGAGAATAATGAGAATTAGCTGTTTTCAATACTAAATTTAACTATGTTATGAAGTACTACTAAATAGTCTTGAGATGTGTTGAAATACAATTCTTTTTTTAAATAAAGATTTATTTATATATACAAGAGCTGGGGTGAAGGCCAGAGGTGCTGGGGTGAGTGGATTCCCCAGAGACAGAGTGGGGAGCAGAATAGGCAGATTGACTGAAAGCACTGCTGAAGGGAGCAGCAGGCGAGAGAGGAGAGGTCTGCTGCACCATGTGGGTCAGCTCCCTAGCCGGGGATTGAATTCATGCTGCAGTGGCTGCCTATAGCTCCATAGTGCTGACTTAACCTCTTGCGCCACCAGGGAGGCCCAAAGTACAATTCTTATGGGGTGGAAGCATGTAAATGAATTGTGCCTATGTCTTAAAATGACAATTAAAATTGTTATTTTAATTTAATCTTTTTTCCCCCAATCTGTGTAATTTCTGCTTAATGAAATCTAATTGTATGATAATGGCAATTTCAACATAACCAAATCTTGATTAATCCCAAGTGAAATATCTGTTTCGTGATTTTTTTCTTTTGGCACATCTATATAATGTATTTCAGGACTTTCTGTTCTGAGTTCCTGTTATAAAAAATGGAAAAATAAATGTGTGTGATAGCAAATGGTGTTCAAATTATTTGGTTATCTTCATTTGGTAAAGGAGATCAAAACATGATTACACAAGTGAAGTATTTTGGTTAACATACCTCTGGTGAATTTTTATCCATGTCTGTTAAGTCTTTTGAAAGAACTGAAAGAGCAACATCTTTTTGAAGATGCCAAAGTGTTGTAGAGTATATCTCCATGCCCTCAACTCTGTAATTCTCAATCCTTCTAACCTCTGAAAATATCCTTTCAGCCTGAAATACAAAAACTAGTAAGGGGAAAACAAGTTGATGCAATTTACATATACACAAGGAGAACACTGGGCACTGTTCTCACAGGACCTTAATGCTGTACTGTTTAATAGTTTTTATGTGAATTAACATTAACACGAGGCCAAATTGAGCAACTATCCATGGCAAGTCAATATTGATGTAATTATATTCAAAAAGCCTAATTTTTACACACGAGCTGTGGCAAAAACATGAACTCTGAAAAGAAAACTTAAATTTCCATCAAAAGAAGAGAAATCTATACAAAGATACAATCTTAAAAGGGATAAGTCAGTTATTTTATTCTCAAAAACACACATTTCCAAGTTTTAATATTGACTTTACAGAATACCTTCTCAGGAAAGGTGAGAGAAGAATGATTTCTATAACATAAAACCCATTTTTGCATTGGCTTTAATTAAAACTTTAGGTTTCAGTTGGCAGCCAGCCCTGTAGCATCTGAGCACTGAGCACAACCATCAGCGTTGTCCAGGGCAGGCAGGACTGCAGTCCTGCAGTCTTGTAACTTGTAACTTTTGTAACTTTTTCTTGTAACTTTTTCTTTGCAGCACTCTTGAGTTCATGTCCCTTCCTCAGCTATCAGGTCAATTTTTTCCCTCACCATACTCACAGTTCCCAGAATTAGACTTCTCTCTTCCTGAAGTTTAAAGTTTTGAGTTATTTAAAAGCAATTAGTTTCCCAGTTTATCAATTTAAGAAGTTCAAAATTCTGAGAGTCAGGTTTAGTTTAATATAAGGAACATCTGGACTGTTATTAATGAAGACAGGAGAAAATAAGAAAATAGAATTTATAAAACTAGGAAAAAAATTCCAAGAAATGCCCATATATCTAGGATTAACATGATGATTTGTAACTTTACTGAAATTTTTAAAAATGAGTTGACAGACAATAATCATTAGCTGAATACAGGTTTTAGAAATCTTTTAGCTTGAGCATTTTAGAAATCTATTGCTTCCTTTGAAAAGACATCGAGGCACAGATAAAAAGAAAAATGGGGAAACTAAAACCACAAGATTAAGCTGAAACAAAGGGTTTCAGAATTAATTTTGTAAAGAGCTTGCCAAAGACACACCTTGTCTGTGTACCAATAAAGGACCATAATCCAAATACAGATTTTTGAGCAATGAGCAAGTGTTCTGTCTACAACTCTTTGTTCTTTAATATACAAAGTTATATGATCCAGTATCTTCTACAATTTATTTTCTACCTGAAAGATCATTTCATGCCTTACAAAGGGGTGAAGTCTTTCTCTAAGCATGCTTTGTAAACAATAGTGCCATACTTCATTGTGCCTCAATGTCCTTGCCATGCCTTATTTTTTCTTCATGCAACTTATTGCTGTCTATCCTTATTATACATTTATTGGCTTAGTCTTTTTATATATAGTCTCTTGGCTTAGTCTTTTTATTTATAGTCTCTTTTCATATATATTGAGTCATATATAAACTTTATAAAGGCAAGCAAGAAAAATCTGTCTAGCTGTATTAGTCTAGAAGAGAATCAAAGATGCGACATGCACTCAAATATATATGTTGAATAAATGAACTGAAAGTAAACAGGGCAAGTAACCTTATTATCAACTTTAAATTATTTATATAGAGTAATTTTATTAATATGTGGATTTCTTAAAGGTTATTTTTCTTTTTCAAAGTTTGAGGGAAGGAGGGAAAATGCTTTGGAAGGAGAACTGGAGAGGAAATTTAAATTGGAAATTAGAATTTTCTTTAGCTTTCAGCTAATCTTTTCCTTTTCTGATAGAAACAGACAACTTAAGCAATGAATATAATTATAATTAAAAGGATAAAAGCCTTAATGATAAAGACATTGCATTGTTACATTCAACTATATTCATAATGCTCTTCAAATTTATAAACCATATTAAATGTCAAGATTTTACCCCAGTAAGGACTTTGAGTATAGGAGAAAGAATTTTTATTATAAATACCAATTATATGACAATAGTATATTTTCGGATCCAAATGTATAGGGTATAAAAGTTCCATATAAGAATGCATGGATGACTTGGGTTCACTACATCCTCTCTTAAGTAATCTCAGTGATTTTAAATGTACCCCTTAACACAACAAAGAATTGTATTACAAATACAAATATTAAGAAAATAAACATAAAGACATTGCATAATATTGACCTTTTAGATTCAGTCCTGTTAAACATAGATATTTCAATTAAATTTAAATTATCACTAGAAAGTAATTTATAGCTGTTTATTAATACTTACTTGCATATACTCTGAAAGTTCAAAATAGGCCCTTCCAATTTGGCACAGTACCCAACCAGTATTGTAGTGGTGAGAAGGTAGGTGGCTCAAGATATTTATAGCTTCTTTGCAGTTGTATGAACACAAAGCTAAATAACCTTTCCCCATTTCACGAAGAAGGCTCATCAAACCTTCTAGGAGAAAACAATACAGTAAACAAAGAAGAAAACAGAATAAAACAGTTTGGTTTTCTAGAAAGGCTAATTACAAAATAATTCATTAAATATTCCAACACCTATCTAGAAAAAAAGGAAAGGCATTCTTTTTTTCTTTTTTAGTAATGGAACGAAAGGCACTTAAAAAAGACATCTATTTAAAATAAGTGAATAAAATAAAATTCCAAGAAATGCCCATATACAAAAGATATTATGCATTTACAACAGACCTGCTGCTGCTTTCTGCAGATTAAATGCCTGGATCTGAGGTGTAATTGTGGAGATTTTCCCTTCTGAAATGATGGAAGAGTCCAATTTTGTAATTTCCAGGCTATCATTTATGTTGGGTTGAGTTATTCCTCCTTTATTTGTTTTGCTTTTTGTTTTTCTGTTTGGAATTTTAGGTGGAAACTTCATTTTTAACTTTTTGCTATTTTCCTGTAAACAAAAAAATCCCACACTTAAACTCATGCATTTTAGACTACTCCCAACCCTTTCTTAAGTATTAGATATAAATATATAGCCTTGATGGGGCTGTATTTTTCTCAGAAATTTATAAAACAAAAGTCTTTAAAGTCATTTAATTTTAAATGCAACAACTCTGAAAATAAATTGTATTAACTGTTGATTAAGGGAAATCAGGTATTGCTTTTTTCTGAAAGTATACCATTTTCATTTATTTTATTAAAAAAATACAATAACTGGATGTGATACTAGCCAATGGTCTCAGAGCACGGTAAGTGATGCCATAAAATTGTTAACTTATACACGTCAACGGTAAAGATTGTCCATACTATTTGCCTATGGACCAAGAAAATTTACCAAAGGCATAATGAGATTCTCTGTGCAAAAAAAGTTCAAAGAAAACAGAAAATTTCCACTTACTCTTTCCCCAACGATAACATCTGATATAACCATGGTACAATACCAAATCCAGGAAAATGGATCTTATTTGACTTTCATGAGCTTTTTTTTTTTAAGATTTATTTATTTATGCATACAACAGCTGGGGTACAGGCCAGAGGTACAGGGGGTGAGAGGATTCACCAGAGACAGAGCAGGGAACAGAACAGGCAGACTGACTAAAGCACATTGCTGAGGGAAGCAGCGTGCGAGGCAGGAGAGACCTGCTTCGGCCATGTGGTTTGCTTCCTGTTAGGCTGGGGATGGAACTCGTGCTGCAGAGGCTGTGGATTGCCTCAAAGTGCAGTGCTTAACCCCTTGTGCCACCAGGGAGGCCCAGAATTTCATGAGTTTTTACTGAATTTTTTTTTTAATGTTTGATTTTTTTTTTTTAAAAAGATTTGTTAATTTATTTATACAAGCACTTGGGTACAGTCAGAAGCACGGGAGGGTGAGAGAATTCACCAGAGCCAGAGTGGGGAGCAGAACAGGCAGAAGGACCGAAGTACACTGCTGAGGGGAGCAGCGGGTGGCAGGAGAGGTCTGTGAGCCATGTGGGACCCTCGCCGGTGCCCAGGGATCGAACCAGCGCTGCAGAGGCTGCGGGCGGCTTCGCAACCCAGCACTCAACCGCTGCGCCACCGGGGAGGCCCTTTACTGAATCTTTTTAAGTTGAATTCTGTCCCCCCTTTTGTTTGTGGTGTGTATAGGTTCTTTGAAATTTTATCAGAAGTGCACATTTCTGTCATCAATCACAACTCTAAGTACACAGGTCTGTTTGACCACTTCACAAAGAAATTTCCTTGTTCTATACTTTAATAGGCACATCCTTCTTCCTACCCTTATCCCAAACTCAATGATCTGCTCTTCATCACAGTAATTTTGTCATTTCAACAATGTTATGTAATATTTATTAAAGGACCAAGAAAATTTACAAGTGTTGCAGACGGCCTTCCAAATTAAAAATAATTTAAATAGTTTCTTAATTTATTATAAATGGAGCCACTGATGAACCAAATTTTAAAAAGGGAAGACTTAAGTAAATGTGATATATAGAAATCTTGAAATTACCTTGGTTGTAGAGCTGTCACTAGTAAAAAGTCGTGAACTTCTTCGAGGCAGTGCATTTGGGGGAGATGTGATAGTGGGGCTCAATACCTGAGGTGTTGTACTAAAAAAAAAAAATAAAAGTATACATTTACTTAGCTCATGTATACAAAAACTTAGTTCATGACTATTACTACTGTTTCAATTCAAGTATATTTAAAAATATGCTTTGATCATGTCTGCACTCTAAAGTTGATGAGTTTGGTCAGAATTTAAAATCTACTGTTTTGCCAAAAAACAATAAAGATTATAGCACAGATCTTTACCTGAAATTGCCAATTTGAACTTAAAACAATTTACATAAAAATTCTGGGTCAATAAATGGCAAACTCATCTGTACACCCAAATATCTCTAGCCTTCATTTAAAACTATTGCGAAGTCAGAGAAAAAGGAAAAGACAGATGAAAATAGATGAAACAATGTTTTTTCAGACATTGAACAGCAGGTAGCACATGCCTAAAGGATTCTTAGGATGCAGTGCAAGAAAGGGGAATACAAATAGGGCTCAGTGAGCTCCCTGTGTTGAGGAAAGTGTTACGAATTTAGGGAAGTTAAAGTAGCTAGAATTTGCAAGCCTGGGTACTAGAAAGGAGAGAGCTACAAAGATGGGCGCTTCCAAGATTTGTCAGTCTCCTTAGAGTCTTCCACTGAAAACCGATCAGTGTAACTGTTAGTGTTTAAGTGTTATATGATAAAAAAGATCTGTTTGGTCTTTGTCCTGGGTTGGGGTTTTGGGCAAGGTGTTATTATTCTGACCTCTTTCAGGAAGGAGAGGGTGCTAGAGACTGAATTCAGTCATGTAGCTTATACAATCTATCATGTCTATGTATGAAAACGCCAATAAAAACTCTGAACATTAAAGCTTGGTTGAGCTTTCTGATTGGATTCCAGAGGGACAGGACACAGAAAATTAACTCTAGCATCCCCCCCAGACCTCACCGTATGGTTCTCATTTGTCTCATCCTGCTTGTAACCTTTATAATACAATTATATATATATTTTTTATTTTTGTGCAGAAGAACTGGGGTGTAGGCCAGGGGTGCAGGGAAGTGAGAAGATTAACCAGAGACAAAGTGGGGCACAGAACAGGTAGATTTACTAAAATACACTGCAGCGGGGAAGACAGGAGAGGTCTGCTGTGCCACACGCAGGTGAGCTCCCTAGCCGGGATCGAACTAAGGCCACAGTAGTGATAGCACTGAGTCTTAACCCCCTAGGTCACCAGGGAGGCCTCCTATAATACAATTATAATTGTAAGACTAGCACATTCCTCTATTTTATGAGTTGTTCTATAAATTATGTTAAAACCCGAGGAAAACCCTAAAATTTTCAGTCAGTTTGTCAGAATGTAGGTGGGTTGGGGAATCTCCTAACTTGCAACTGGTAAGTCAGTAAGACTTGATGATAGTCTTGCGGGGAACTGTGACCTTAGTCTGGGTAATTTGCATCAAAACTGCATGACAGACAGTACTGCAATAAGGAAACTAGCTGAATTTAGGGAAAGAACGACTGAAAAGGAGCAGGTGGGACAAATATTGGAATTCTCCCTGAACTGGGAATAGCACATATTTTCTAAAGCCATACTGAAGAAACCTCATACTGACGAGGACAGAAGAGTACTCAAAGAGTACTGAATCAATAGTGGGGCAAAATTAGTTTAGGCTAGACTGTTCTTGTTCCATCTAACAAAAATAAGATTTAAGTACCTAACAGCACACCAAAACAAAACTTAAAAATCTTTAAAAATACAAAATATTCAGCATGCAACAATGTAAAATTTCTAGTAATTGGCATTCAATAATAATAAAAAAATACTAGGCATACAAAGCAGGGGAATATAACCTATACTGAAGAGAAAAACCAATCATTAAAAAACAGACCAAAACATGATACAGGTAAGACAGTAGGTAAGATCATTAAAAGAGCTATTATAAATATATTCTATATATTCAAAAAGACAGAATGAAGCCTGTACATATTAACCAAATAAAATTTCTAGAGATGAAAAAATATGAGATTATACATATGTTTGAATGGCCTTAACAGCAGATAAGACACTACAGAGGAAAAGATTAGTTACTTGAAGACATGACAATAAACATTATCCTAAATAAAACAAGAGAAGATCAGAAAAAAAAAATGAATAGACAATTAGTCAACTGTGAGGCAACTTTAAACAACTGAATATACATGTACTTACAGTCCCAGAAGGAGAGAGGGGGACATGGACAGAAAAAATATTTGAAGAAATAATGGCCAAAAATTTGCTAACTTCCATGAAAAGTATACCTTCCCAGATCCAAGAAGCTCAGTGAGTCTGAAGCCAGAAAAAAAAAGCTACACTAGAGCTCACCATAATAAAATGGCTTAAATCAGTGAAGAGAAAATCACAAAGTCATCAGAGAAAAGAGTGATTATGTATAGAAGAACAAAAATGAGACTAACAGACTTCTGTCAGATATAATGCAAACTAGAATACAGGAAAGCAACATCTTTATAGAATAAAAATTGTCAGCTGGAATTCTATAGCAAATGAAAGTATCTTTCAGAAATAAAAAAATGAAATAAAAATTTCTTTGGATATACAAAACTGAAAAAATTCATGACCAGCAGATCTGGACTACAAGAAATAAAAAAAAGCCCTTTGAGATGAAGAAAAAGGATATCAAATTGAAATATGGATCTACAGACAAAATAAAAAGCATACAAAACGGGAAGTTATGTGGGTAAACACAAGGCAGAATACTTCCTTTTCTTTTTTAAAAAATCTCTATAAAAGATAACTGTTTAAGTCAGAAACACACCACCATGCATTACATGGTTTATAACATGTAGAAGAAGAATATATGACAATAGCATACAGACTGGGAGAGAAGCATGAAAGTATACTGTTGTAAGATTTCATACCATACAAGACATGGTATATTACTACTTGACAGTAGACTTGGTAAGTTAATATATATTCTATAAATTTTAAAACACCTATGTTATAGGTTGAATTATGTCACTCAAAAAGATATTATCCAAGTATCCATAAATTTTACCTTATTTGGAAATACAGTCTTTATAAATGTTAAGATCAAGTTAAGATGCAGTTATTAGGGTAGTCCCTAATTCAATATGACTAAGACTGATCAAAATGATTAAATTAGATCCCTTACAAGAAGTGGAAAATCTGGATTCAGAGACACAGGGAAGATGGCCATGGAGAGATGGAGGGAGGTAATGACTTTATGCTAGCACAAACTACGAGATGACTAGGTCTATCCAGAAACTGGAAAGACAAGCAAGGAAACCTAGAGATTTTAGTGGGAATATGGCTCTGTTAACACCCTGATTTTGGAATACAGAACTATAAATGAATACATCTCTATTGTTTTAACCTACCCACTAATTTGTGGCATCTTGTTAAGGCATTTGAAGGAAAACAAGGAAATAAAGGAGATTAAGTAAAAGCAGTAATACAAACGACACAAAATTATTAATAGATGAAGCTTACTAGTTAGTATATTTGTTTAGTTTTAAGTGAAATGTGTACTTTGCTAAATTATGTCCCCACAGTCTTCAGGATTAGCATCCCGCAGTGTATGTTATGTTGCTCTGCAGGAGGCCTCAGAGTCCTTCTCCTAACTGAGACCTGGGCAGTCACTGTCACCTGTCTGCTAGCTGGCACTTGGGATAAGATTTACCAACCTGGCATTTCAGAAATCTTGCGGGGCCTTAATGTAGCCAAGGTGCACGCACATTTGTGTCTGTTTAAGACTAGCACAGTTGTTTGCTATTTTGGAAGGCGACATCATTGTATCTTTCCACACCATGTCTTTTGGAAATGGACTCATTATTTGAAGATTTATTGGAAGCTTTTATGATCTCTTTATAGAAATGTGAAAATAGGGGAAGGGCAGAATAAAACCTATCTGTACTTGACCTATGGAGAACGTAATGGGCATGAGAAGAAAATTCTTTTGGAGGTGTTCAGGATACCTAGTTTAAACAAATTCATAAGGTAATTAAAGTATACCAAAAATATATTTTAACTGCTATATTGACTTGCATTATAATATTCAACTAAAAATTACACTAGTTGCTTCAGTAAGTTAAAATTTTCAAATTTGACATATTCAACACAAAGGAAAGAAAAATAACAAAAAATAGACATTCAACATTTTAAAGTTTTTTCTAGCATCCTTGGAAGAGTCAAAACCTGCCTAAACTGAAAAGTATGAAGACTCATGTTTTACAGCAAGAAAGACTGAACAATACCAACACTGATACCATAATAAATACCTTGTTTGTGGGCCAGAACTTTGCGTTTGTGCAACAAGAATTGGAGTTACCTCTCGACTATTTCCACTCTGTGAGAAGACAGACTTTGTTCCAGTTTGGCCGATTCTAGCAACAGACTGTAAAACATAAGAAGTCTAAGGTTTGTGAATTATAAATTACACAGTAAGTGACAGAGACCATGATGCTCTGATCTAAATTTTCTTAAAATAAGATTTCATAATACATACTGCTATCTAAAAACACAAATTTTGCCATTATTAGTGTTAATTAATCATTAATGTTATATATAGGTAAGAACCTCAGTCTATTTCTTCATTTTACCTTTAGTATTTTTATCTGTATATTCCCCTTTCATCTTAGTTTCCAAGGAAAGGTTCAAAATTCTTGAAATTTATTTATTACAGGGGCCTCCAGGGTGGCACAGGGGTTAAAGTCTCAGTGCTATCAAGCTATTGTCAGCCACTGCAGCATGAGCTTAATGCCCAGGGAGGGAGCTAACCACATGACACAGCAAACCTCTCCTGTTTCACCTGCTGTTCTCTTCAGCAGTGTATTTCAGTAGATCTGCCTGTTCTGCTCCCCACTCTGGCTCTGGTGAATCTTCTCACTCCCTGCACCGCTGGCCTACACCCCAGTTCTTGTATGCATAAATAAATCTTTAAAAAAAAAAAAAAGTTAGCTGAGCTAACTAGGGCTACATGCAAAGAATTTAAAGAGCGCCATTATCAAGACTTATGATCTAACCTATAGTCTCCATAAAAAAAAGTGATGCAGTAAGATTTTATATCCCCCCTTTTAACATTAGTGAAAACAGCCTTATAGTAGCGCAGAGGAGAAGATTTTCTAAAAATCATCTGATTACTTTCCAAATTCTAAAGATATTACTCGAGAATTAATATTTCTTTCTTGTGTAGCCAATCTTTCATTAACTGATTTCTGCTCCTTTGGAGGAAAAGAAAAATCTTTGCTTGGCCCTTTTGTCTTCTCTAATTTATCATCTTATTTCTTTTTATTTTTATCACTTAGCTTCTTCATAAAGTGATCTATGATTGTTTCTCAGTGGGTATTCTTAAATTCTTTTACTACCAGATAATTTTCTTCAAAACTTACTGTTACTTTGCTAGCTGCTGTATATAACCAAACAGCACAAGTAATCACTGATTACAAATAATCACTAATATCATCTTTTCATCAGATATGAAGTCTTATTTTAACTTCCCTGCATTCAACATCATTCATCATCCCCTCCTTTTTGAAAGGTTATATAACTTCTCAAATAGTATAGTATCTTGATTATTTGTCATACCACTTCATTTGCTGGGCCCTCTTCCTTCTGCTGTTTTTAAAATATACCTGTGTTTCTTAGCTACTCTTTCCCTAGGAGAGCCTGGCCATTTTAAAAGCTCTAATTACTATTTCTATCACTAGGCTAAATTCTTTCCTTTATGGCTATCCACCGAATAGTTTCACCAAATCTACCATCACCTAAAACAAAACTTTATAATCTCTTCCTCTTTCTTCCCTAACTTTGCACTCTAGGGACAAAATATCTAATCAGCTCTGGCTTTTTAAACAAAGAACTATATATATACTGCACTCACTACTTGGTGTATTTATTTTTAGTTGATATGCCACACAGACTTGCAAGTCTGTAGCTTTTCTTTTCTCTTGGTGATTATGCATATGATTCTTTTTAATGATATAACTCATTTATACAGAATAGTCATTTGGATTGATCTATTTACAGTTTTTTGTTTTGTTTTGTTTTCATTTTCACTGGCCAAATATATTTCACAAAATAGTCAACAATGACTTCAGTGGATCAACAATGTAAATCTGCCATGACAGGAATTTTAAGACTAGAATCTCTCTCTCTTTTTTTTTTTTTTAAAAGATTTATTTATTTATTTATATAAGCACTGGGTACAGTCAGAAGTGCTGGAGAGTGAGAGAATTCACCAGAGCCAGAGTGGGGAACAGAACAGGCAGACCGACGAAACACACCGCTGAAGGGAACAGCGGGCACGGCAGGAGAGGTCTGCACGCCATGTGGGACCCTTGCGGCGGCTGGGGATCAAACTGGTGCTGCAGAGGCTGCCGGCAGCTTCGCAGCCCAGTGCTCAACCGCTGTGCCACCAGGGGAGGCCCTAGAATCTCATTTTAACAGAAACATTTTACAATGAAAGATTAATCAGTCTTTTCCCCATCATATGAATAAATCTACCAAATAATGCAATATGATCAAATTTCCAACACATGTCATTGATTCTCTTCAAACCCATTATTTGCAGGTTTTATAAACCAAGGCAAATAAAATTCACTTCCCCTCAAGCCTTCTACAACTTACTACATACCCTCAATTTTAGCCTTTTCTCTATTTTTACACATTCTGGCACAACCAGATATTTTGATTTTAAGACAAAACTACTCTCCCTTTCCTTCTTTTTTTACTATCAGCCGTCAATTGCTTTCCCTCTTATCTTCAGACACCACTAAAACTTTCAACAAATCATGAAGGTGGTCTCCTTTCAATAGTCCAGAATACAAGGAGGCACTTTATGTGTTTGCCACCCCAAAATGCTTGCAAGTCTTTAGCTTTTTACTTAGGTGTCTACTGCCATTGGGCTATATAGAAAGAGTCTTACAAAACTTGTTGCAGTAAATTTAAATTTAAAAATTAAATTTAAAATTTATTTCTATGTCTTACAGTACGGTAAGAAGAGAACAGAAACAGAAATTGCTTTTATCATATGGACATTGAAATCATGTACCTGTCCACTGCCTAACTTGTGCTTGATTGCTCTTCTGGTTTTGGCCTATTTTACCTGGCATGCTAGCCACCATAATACTATTCTTCTTCATAACTGCAATAAACTAATTTCCACAATTTTATATCATTCCCATAATAATACAATAGTAGGCAGTTAGCAACTTTTAAAATCATATTTAAAATAACCCATCTATTAATTACTTTGCAATCCCCTTTTACCACTCTTGGAGTTCCTATTATCACTCATTAAGGAGCTATTAAAAAAAGAAATTTTGCACACTCAGGAAACTGAGTGAAAGAATAAAACAACAATAAGAAACATGTCTCTAGGCAGGTAAAGGGATATATCAGTCATTCACATTCTAGTATGACATAATTAGCTTCCATTTTTTAGACATTTGGTAAACATGAAAACAGGCATTTTACATCTATAATCTAATCTAATTCTCATAAAAAGTACCCTGTACCACAGATACGCTTTAAACAAATAGTACTTTGGGCTCTACTGCTATAGACCTATATAAAAGAACATTATACAGGTTTCTCATAAAACTTGTCGCAATATTTATATAAGGATACTGTAAAATACTTTTTAAAAAAAAAAAAAGATTTATTTATTTATTTATACAAGCACTGGGTATAGTCAGAAGCATGGGAGGGTGAGAGAATTCATCAGAGCCAGAGCAAGGAGCAGAGAAGGCAGAAGGACCGAAGTACACTGCTGAGGGGAGCAGCGGGCAGCAGGAGAGGTCTGCCCGCCATGTGGGACCCTCCTCCGGTGGCCGGGGAGCAGCTGGGAATCAAACCGGCGCTGCAGAGGCTGCGGGCAGCTTCGCAACCCAGCGCTCAACCGCTGTGCCACTGGGGAAGCCCTGTAAAATACTTTTTATTTTGCTACACATTTAGTACAAATTTACTACATATCTATGAGGATCTACCATAAAAATTTTATGATAAAAATAGCTGGCTTTATATGAGTTAATTTTTTTCATGTTATTAGTAAAATTAAAAAAAAATATAATGCTGACAAAAAGTAAAAATGACTGCATGCATAATTTCTATAAAATTGAAAGTGATAGAAATGATCTTAGACTTGTTTTAATAAAAGGAAATAAAAGGTAAAAATCTGAATAGGTTTATTTAGCTATAATAAATTAGATTTTTAATAAAATTAAGATAGATTATTTACAATCTTAACATGTCAAAAGAACAACTGTGTGTCTCCTACTAAATCCAGGAGGTTCTACAATGATTACCTTCATTTACATTTAAAACAATTGCTCTAAGACAACAGCAATTATATAGTTAGATTTCTCTCTGAAATTACCTTTACTGGAATTTTAAACAACTTTCTGTCATGAATTCCAAAACTGTATCTTACATGGAAAAATACCTTTTTGGAAGGGGCTCCGGTGGATGGCACGTCAATTACAGAAGATGTATTAGTGTAGTTTTGTAAATAGGATCCATCTCCAGGACTTGGGGTTTCTAATGGCAAAATCCCAAAACTGAGAAGAGGTTGAAATCAAGGTGTCAAAAAGTCATCAAGGCATATATAAAGCAGCAGTATACTTAAATTAGAAGGTCTAAAAGGAAGAGAATGGCAAATCAGTCTTGGGGGCAGTGAGGATTTGAGGGGCAGATTAAAAATAAGCTGTGAATGTAGACTATTTCAACCCACCATAAGCAAAATTAAAAAAATAAATCAAACAAGGAACTAAATTGAGCAGCAACTACTGATCTCAGAAGATTTATTAGAAATAAAGAGTAGCTTTGTAAAGACTAAGATCCAAATGACCAAATTATTTCAAATCCTTGTAATTTATGGGACTTAGACACTATTAGAAAATGTCTCTAAGATCACAGAATCCATTTGTGGAGTCATTGAGTTGCAATCTCATGGTCAAGCTATTTCAATAGCTCCCAGCCCCAGAATCAAATTCATAGTCTGTTCTAGCACACAGTTTATTTTGATTCATATATATATATATATATATACACACACACACACACACACACACACACACACATCTATTTATATATTTTATATATCTATCTACACATTATATATATATATATTTCTGGGTTTATTTCCTGTATTTACACAGTCATATAATACTGATAAAATATTTCATATTGATAGGTGTCAATTCCCCGTGTTGTGGATAACCACTGCTTCATTCTCATAAGCATTTCCAACATTTCAAGAAGTTCACTATTATATATTAATGCACAGTGATAAAGAAAATATCATTTAATGCATACACTATCTGAGTAAGACATATTTAAGAATTTAAAATTTTTTCCTAATATTTATATTAGATTTTTAATCATAGGTATTGTATATTTTACTTCATTTTCTGGAAACAGGTCTATTATTGACTTATTAAATGGCTCAGTTTCCAGAATGATTTAGAAGTTGCTGTTCATGTTCATTTATATCACTAATAATATAATTTTAGATTATTTAACATTACATTATATTTTAAAATATCTTTTGTTGTCTTACCTTGGGGTTAATGGGCTAAGAGCAGCTGGTCCTCCTAATAAGCTTCGACCTGTTTTTGGTTTATTTTGAACCTGTTTAGATAATATGGAAGTTCCTGTTCCAAGAGGGCAAGTATCTGGTGAAATTACAGCTGAATCTATATAAGACACTGAGGAATCTGTATTCAAGGAGTATTTTGAATTGGAAGATTCTAAATTCAGTCTGTTTAATTCCTGAAACAGAAAATTTCTACCATGTCATGTATGATACATTATTTAGTTCAGATCATTCTTTGTCATAAGCATAATATATTGAACACTAGAGTGTGATATACTTACAATTGTGTCCTGGGGTGTTTCTGTAAGAACTGTCTCAGGCTGTCTGTGAGATAAACTATGACTAGATACTAATGTTGTGCAAGAGTTGGGCAGACAGTTGCTAAAGTTCTGTAAAGATGTTAATTTAAATGTTTGGTCAGGATCTGGTTTTTCACCTGTGAAAGGAAAAAAAAGAATGTTTGCCTCTGAGGAAATGAGTCAATTTCTTCCCCAAGTATAAATTTGAAGAAGTAGGCCTTACCCAGAGTTTTATTTTTTCTTTATTGAGGTATCATTGGTTTACACAACATGATCTAGGGGAATAGGTTCATACCTTCTCAGATGTATGTTACCACAATTCTACTCCCTCCCCACCATCAAAGTACCCATTTATTCAGAGTTTTAAAGTTCTTCTGTCTCTTTTAGCTAATCAAATTTACCTCTCCCAAACCTATTCATCAATTTATTGTAAATTTACCCCTAACATAAAGTTGTAAATTTAGGAAATAAACTAAATTGCAACGACAATGATTTTAAATACAAACGCAGAGTTCTGTTTGTTTAAAGTAGAATGCAACAACAACAAAAAGTAGAAAGCCACTAGATCTCATTTTGTTCAAGGTAAGTAGTGAAGATGGAGAGCTGAATTCCAGGAGATTAAAGTTTTAAGCTTTTGCATATATACAGATACAACAGTGTTTTAAAATGATTCCTCATGCGTTCTAGAACATATACATTGAGACTCTCTCCCCATATTGTCCAGGTTTTATTTATATAACAGTTCGAGCTCCAAGCAGTCTATTAAATCTTTTCTCATCCAGAAAGCTATTTTGGCTAGTATTATACTCATAAAACAACTCATTCTAGAGGACAAAAAAAAAGACTGTATTATTCCTGAAATGTCTGTTTCTAACTTATTTCTCATTCTCATTTTTAGCTTCCCTTAGGAAAAATATTTTTCTCATGGATGATTTGTATCACTCTCCAAAAATTAAGGGGGAAGGAAAGAAGAGGAAATGGGGGAACCCTTCCCCAGCCACCTCTACAAACCTACCTATTTCACATAATGATTCAAAGGGGGACCAGAGGAAAGGATTTAAACTAAGGCTCTTTTGGTAACATTCTGATCCTTTGGCAAGCCGATCTGTCTTGCTGTAAAGACAAACAAATATATTAGACAAACTACAAAACCCAAAACATTTATTATAAAGAAATTTTTGGTATAGAAACCTAGGTAGATGTTACATAAGCTCTGAGAGTACTCTCCTTAATGCTTCTCTAAATCACTCATCCCCTCTTCTTATCCTTTAATGTATATTATTTTGGGTGGTTCAAATCAAAAGTTAAGTGAAAGCAAACAGAACATGAATTGAAAGAAATGCTAACAAACCAACCATCATCTCTTTTTCAGTATTACAACTGCTTTCAATTTCCTGTCAGATACTGGAATTACTGAAGCAGATATGGAAAACATGCAAATATTTTAGTGTAATTCTTAAATTTTTAATAGAATATCCCAGCAGCAATTGTAAAAATGGCTCAGATACAAGTGACTCAGATGCTTTCAATATAATATATTTAAATGATCAGATTTTCTAAAAAAGTAGAGAAATTTTATTTCTTTCTGAATCAACTGTATAATGGCTTACATTTAGAAGGTAGATCTGTCTGGAACCATATACAGTTGGGACAGTCTTGAATTTATTAGGATAGCATAGTTGCCTCCCTAGCTTTAAAATGGTAAGGAGAATGGGGTTGAGATTAGTGAGATTCATCAGCACTTTCAGGTAAAAAATACTAATCACCTGGTAAGGTTGAAATTTTTCATTATTTACGGGGAAAAAATAAAATATAGCATTTCTTCTAAAAACCCTAAGGTTTTTCATAAAGAAACAGATGGCATTTACTTTTTATAATAAAAGATGTATTTTATTTATGCACAGAAGAACTGGGTAGGTCAGAGGTACAGGGGGTGAGAGGAGGATTCACCAGAGACAGAGTGGGGAGCAGAACAGGTGGAGCTACTGAAATACACTGCTAAGGGGAGCAGCGGGAGAGACAGGAGAGGTCTGCTCTGCCACATGTGGGTCAGCTCCCTAACTGGGGATGAACTCAGGCCGGGGTTCGAACTCAGCCCCTTATGCCACCAGGGAGGCCCAGAAACAGGTGGCATTTAACCAAAACTTTCAAACAAACCCTCACATAAAACTATCAGCTAAAATGTACAATTTATTTTTATTGCTGTTAGTATAACCTCACAGAGCTGTAACAAAGGCCCCTTTGGTGATCTAGGTATTTGTTTGCCTCACTTCTAAATTTTGTGAGGAAAAACTAGAAATGATATATAAAGAAAGTAACAAGAAACAAGAAAGTATCACTAGTTACAGGATAGCTCCCCACACTGGCCTAATTTGAGCCAATAACACATGGACAAAGAGGGAAGCAAGAGGAGACAGACTTTCAGAATATGTAAATAAGTTTTACCAAGTATGTAAAATCAATTTTACATACTGAAAATTGTTAAGATGAAATTTCTTAAAGGAAAATTAATAATTAGCTATGAGAATGATGTAATCATTTACCATGGATAGAGGGGTGACTTAAAAAGGAAACAAAGACAAGACAGAAAAAGACCATTTTCTGAAAATAAAAAGAAGTGGGAAGTGGCAAATCAATGCTTAGGAACTTCTAACTTTACGTCAGAAAAAAAAACACTGAAACCCCAATGTGTAAGGATTAATCTAAGCATCAAACAATTCTGTTCTTTTCCAAAACTAATGCATGTTATAGAGCCCTCCTCTCTTAAGTAGGGGTGCCTACATACTTATCTTTTATATACTTTTTTCTTTTAAACATTTGTTGTCTAGGTCAATGCTGACCTGGATTTTCAATACTGACCAATTCTTTCCTTTTTTTTTTTTTAAAAAAAGATTTATTTATTTATTTATACAAGCACTGGGTACAGTCAAAAGCGTGGGAGGGCGAGAGAATTCACCAGAGCAGAGAGCAGAGCAGGCAGACTGACGAAGTACACTGCTGAGGGGAGCAGCGGGCGGCAGGAGAAGTCTGCGCGCCATGTGGGTCCCTCACCCAGTGGCCGAGGATTGAACTGGTGCTGCAGAGGCTGCGGGCAGCTTCGCAACCCAGCGCTCAACCACCGCACCACCAGGGAGGCCCTCCTTTTTTTTTAAAAAAAAAAGATTTATTTAAGTATACAAGAGCTGGGGTACAGGTCAGAGGTGTGGGGGGTGAGAAGATTCACCAGAGACAGAGCGGGGAACAATACAGGCAGACTGACCGAAGTACAGGGCTATGGGGAGCAGGGGGCAAGTCAAGAGAGGTCTGCTGCACCGTGTGGGTTGCTCCCTGGCCAGCTGAGGAGCGAAATCATGCTGCAGAGGCTGCAGACAGCTTCATAGGTTGCGTCTTAACACCCTTGCGCCACCAGGGAGGCCTGCAATTGATTTCAAATTTTCTGAGGATAGGGCCTCCCCTGGTGGCGCAGCGGTTGAGCGCTGGGCTGCGAAGCTGCCCGCAGCCTCTGCAGCGCCGGTTCAATCCTGGCCAGCAGGTGAGAATCCCACATGGTGAAGCAGACCTCTCCTGTCCTGCCTGCTGCTCCCCTCAGCAGTGTATTTCGTCTGTCTGCCTGCTCTGCTCCCCGCTCTGGCTCTGGTGCATTCTCTCACCCTCCCGCGTTTCTGACTGTACCCAGAGCTTCTATAAATAAATAAATAAATCTTAAAAAAATTTTTTTTCTCAGGACAGGAAACTAGATCTTTCTCATTTTTACATTTTCCTTTTTGTTTTCAAGTAGCCTTGCCTCCTTGCTTTGCTGGTACTTATTAATAATTTTTAAAGTGACACTGAATGATCCATACAAATTATTTACTGAACAGATTTTAACAAAGATAAAATATTATGTAAATGTAAGAGGTGATCCTTTCTGATGAAAATCCTCTTTTCCAGTAGTATTTAAATTTTATTTCCTTTTTGCTTTAGTAAAAGAAATATTTTCTAAGCTATAATTCAAAGAAATTATTCAATAGGGAGATAAAAATGGGAAAAGATTTAAGAAAAGGAAAACGTTTATGTGCCCCAACTTTAGATATAAGTTTTTACTAAAACCTAGAAAGGAGTTTCCCAAAGAATTGGGGTAAAAAAATTGCTTGGGTAGTATGAGTTAAAAATAGATTAATCTAAAAAGCCAAACTTAAAATCAATTGTGTCCTAAACATAGAAATTTTATGTGTTATAGTAGACAAACACCAATAAAGTGTCTATATAAAAATACTGAAGATAAAATAGATAAGCTAAGAAGTCTTAGTTACAAAACTACAACATACATGTGATCTAGATTACTGGGTGAATTTGGGTTATTAGATAGGCATATGATGGCTACTCCAACAGGCTGGTAGCACAGCTAGCAGTAACCATGTTGGTGGTCGGGAAGCTGTTCTGGGTGTTGGGGGGTAAGGCAGGCAAGGGTGGCCCAACCACCCAGGAGATCATCTAGCAGCTGTGGGGCATGGTGGAGATGCTAAGCAAGCAGCAGGAATTCCTGGAGAAGACACAACACTGCCGAGAAGCATGGGACCTAAAGCAAGCACGCTGCCCTCCAGGAGCTGAAATGCACGGAAGAGTACAAATATTTCACTGATTTCTGCTCTTAACTTTGTTATTACCTTCTTTCTATCTGCTTTTGTTTACTTTGCTCTTTTGCTCTCATTTTCTTAGTTTCTTGTTAAATTACTGATTTAAGGCTGTTCTCTTAATACAAGCATTTTGTACTCTAAATTTCCCCTTACCAATATATCACTTTTTAACATGTTCTATTTTCCTTTTCATTCAATTCAATATATTTTTTATAGTTTCTTTTTTTTTAATAGAAGCATGTTATTTATTTATTTATTTGTTTGTTTGTTTGTTTGTACATGCATGGGTACAGTCAGAAGCACGGGAGGGTGAGAGAATTCACCAGAGCCAGAGTGGGGAGCAGAGCAGGCAGAAGGACCAAAGTATACTGCTAAGGGGAACAGCGGGCGGCAGGAGAGGTCTGCGCGCCATGTGGGACACTCCTCTGGTGGCCGGGGAGCAGCTGGGATTGAACCGGCGCCACAGAGGCCGCAGGCAGCTTCGCAACCCAGCGCTCAACCGCTGCACCACTGGGGAGGCCCCAATTCAATATATTTTTTAAAAGATTTATGCATACCAGAACTGGGGTACAGGCCAGAGGTGTGGGGGTATGTGTGAGAGGATTCACCAGAGACCAAGTGGGGAACAGGCAGATTGACTGAAATACACTGCTGAGGGGAGCAGCAGACGAGGCAGGAGAGGTCTGCTGCGCCATGTGGGTAGCTCCCTGGCCAGGGATCGAACTCGTGCTGCAGTGGCTGTGGATAGCTTCATAGGTTGCATCTTAAACCCTTGTGCCACCAGGGAGGCCCCATCAATATAATTTTAAAATTTCCTGTGAGACCTCCTCTTGGACACATGAATTATTTAGGAGTGTTGTTTAATTTCCAAGTATTTAGATATTTACCTATTCATGCATGGCTTTTTATCATCTAACTAATTCTTTTAACCAAAGAGTAATATTTATTTATTTATAAATATTTATTTTATTTATTTATGCATATAAGAACTGGGGTGTAGGCCAGAGGTGCTGGGGAGGGGCGAGGTAAGAGGATTCACCAAGACAGAGTGGGGAGCAGAACAGGCGGATCGATTGAAATACACTGCTGAGGGGAGTAGCGGGCGAGACAAGAGAGGTCTGCTGTGCCATGTGGGTTAGCTCCTTGGCCAGGGATTGAACTCAAGCTTGACAGCACTGAGACTTAAACCCCTGCGCCACCAGGGAAGCCCGCAAAGAGTAATATTTATATTATTTCAGTTTAGACAATAATCCAAAGTAAAAGACTATAATGTTTTTTAAGAATTAATTATTTCCACAGCATTCCACTCTTAGAAAATTTTGCCAACTTTATTCACAAATCTCTCATCCTTGACTTTTTATAGATCATTCTTTTCAAGTAATTTATAGTCTTGGGAACATCTTTTGCTTTGGAATTACTCTATAGATATGAGATGATGTCAACTTTTATTTTTTTCTTTCAGATCCCTTCTGGTTACTATCTTACCCCTCCTTAATCAGGTAGAAATGATTATCTTCTCATTTGAACATAATACTGCTCAAATTTTATCACATCATTTTTGTTGTGGTCATAAAAACTTAAAACTTTTGGTTACTGCTTGTGTATCCTCCTACTCTTGTTATAAAACTTGAAGGATATAAAACTATAAGTCATTTACCTTTATACCCCCAATGCCAAGTATTATGTTCTAGCCATAATGGAGGATGAATCTAAAAGTTTCTTGAGTAAATGTCAAGATGAATCATTGCTGATGAACTAAATTCATAACTTCTAGGCCTTTTAAGATAAATGAAGATACAGATATTCTATCTTCACTTATCCCTTATTTAAGAGTGGTATTATTTAAAAATAAGCCCAAAAATTCAGCCAAATAATTTATTCTGCTCAAAAAGACATTTTCAAGGTTCTTTTTTTAAAACTACCATACAGATAAGCCTCAATTTATCTTAAAAACGTTATCCTAATTCTTTAAAAGAGCAATACGCATCCATTTCTTCCAAGTTAAGCAACATATGACATTTACACATAAGATGCACCCCCACCCCATGGGAGGTTATCAACAATCCTGTTCTCCTAATTATACCACCATCCCCTATGCCCCACTCTGAGAGTATTTCAGATAAAAATCAATGACTATAGTATTAACTATAGTGTCAACTTTGAATTCCCTCTCATTTGTTTTGAAAGATTTAAATTACTATAAATAAATTTTAAATAACCTTTAAAATTATTTATAAATCAGTATTATTTCAACCACCACTATAGAAGATTTCTTGTAACACACCTCAAAATCATTGACATACCAGATGAGAATAGCTATTCTTTATTACAGAAACTTGCCTTCAAGACTTTCTATGAAGCAACAGTGATTAAAAAAAAAAAACAAAAAACAAAACTTCACTCTTTTCTTCATTTTCCTCTGTGGTAATATGATACTCTCTCCTCACCCAGGGCAAAAAAAAAATATCTGCACACTCAGTTGTTAGGTGGTGCTACTGTTGCTATTCTCAAGAGAAAGCGGGATAATGGAAAAAAAGGGATCTATGTCTCTACCATTTCACAGGTTTAACAGGGTCATGGAATTTGTATACGACTCAGCTAAGTACTATTTGAAAGACACAGGTCAACATAGACTTTCTAAACCACAAAGCATTCTAGTACTGCAAGAATTTTCTAATCATTCTTACTTACCAATAAACATGTCCCAACAATGAAAGAGTAAAGCAAGCCGAATCACCAAACTCGGTAACAATATCATCATGGCTTTTCTGCTTATTAAAAACTCCACCAGATAAGATCTGTTCCCCTTCTGCAAGCCTTTAAAACAAATTTACAGATAAAGAAATGCTAAGAAATTTCGCATACCAATGTACCTTTTACTATGGAGACAGATAAAGTAAAAAGTTCATAGTACCTTTATAATTGCAGTAAACATGTATTTAGAATCTCTTTGAAGGCTGGGAATTTATGACCTTAAATTTCCAGTCTTGCCTTTAAAACTAGAACTACTTAAATTTGGTCTCTGCACGTACAAAATTAGTCTGAGCAACATACATATAGCTCATGCCAACAGAAATGGAGGAAGATCATTATACTGGGGAAAAAACAGGAGTATGCTTCTTTATTACCAGACATGTTGGTCCTTCTTAGTTCAGTAATTCCATAATTGCAAGCAAATTAAGCGAGATACATTTGATTAAAAATTGCATGCTTAATCGCTGCAGTCATTTTAAGTTTATAAATATAGCTTCAATAGCATTTCACCTCTTTTAAGTTGTCAATTTCTTTTCTTTTTGATAGAGCAACAAATGTTTCCAAAAGAAAAACAATTGCCTGATTTCATTATATTTTTAACATATTTGAGTCTTAATGGTTTGTATTTTAAAGTTTTTGATTAAAAACAAATCATGCTAAAACTCTCAAGTAAGTTAATGTAGCATATCCTATACATAAGAGGTGCTATCTGAAGCTCTTCTACTATCAGTTGGACTTTTAAAAATAGCTATAAATATAAATATCTCTATAGATATTTATATAAACTATAAATATCTGTAAGTGGGATAAGAAAATCTAACACTAAAAATTGACTTAAACTAGCAAATTAAATAAGAAAGTTGATTTTTAAGAATTTAACAATATTTGGAGTAGAAATAATTAGACTGTCTCAGAAATCTTATAGATATTTTAGCTAGCTTTAATTAAAAGGTCATCTATTAGACACTGGACAAAAAAATTGTTATCAGTCTACGGAGATTTTGAGGTTGATTTATAGCTTATTGTAAACCTGCAAACTAAATAAATATGCATGATTTTACAATTATCTGTGTAGTCATTATTACCATTATTCCATCTCTAACCACATTAGAACACATAAGAACATTACCTATATTTCTAGCTGCCTCCAGATTCAGAATAGGGATAAACTGATTTGGTTTAATTATTATGTTCAAAAGAAGTGCTTTCCTGAATCTGACCCCTCACTCCAAAGGAATAAGAGTAATGGTTCTCAAACAGAATGATCTTGAAAGGTAAATAATTACACAATTATCCAACACAAGATAGCATTAATCTCATGTGAACTGGTAAGGAGGTTTTCAGATTTATTCCAATTGGTCTAGCAATGAAAGCAAAGGAAAGGAAGTAATACTTGGGGTCACTAGAAAAATTACATGAATTATTTGTAACTTAAGTTTCTATAGAGTTAAATTCTATTATTCATTAACATGACAATGAAATCTCTCCGTTACAAAAATAACAATGTCATAAACGACAGTATAAACATTTCAAAATTAACCAAAAAAGACAAATCTCTACTATCAAAGAGGGGAGAAAGGGAGTTAATAAGAGTTTAATTCATTGACAGAAAAAAAATTCTACAGTAGAACAAAATTAGCTAGAAAAGATTGAAAAACTTACTTGCTGAGATCAACACAACATTTTGCAAGCAGGTATTTGCATTGTGGTGTAGTACAACTGTGTCCTTTCAAGAGTCTATATGCTTTATATGCCTTTCCTGAGCGGTAATAACAGGTTGCCAATAAAAACAAGGCTTCTTCTGAGTGTACTAAGAACACATATGAAAAAACAGTTGGCTATTATTCAGTATGTTCAAAAGTAATAACTGCTTATCTGGCAATAAACAAATTTTTGACAAAAAAATTAGGCATGTTATTTAACCTAAAACAATCATTTATTAAGTCAGATTTGAACTAAGGAGAAATATATTACTGACAGAAAAATAAGTTACCCAAGTCCTGATCACCTGCTTCCTCCAAGGGATCAGGGGAAATAATAAAATGAAGACAATCATGGCATTCTTTGTAAATCCTTAAGAAAAACAAACACACACACCCTTTAATACACTACTAATGTATTAAATACACCTTTAATACATTACTAGTGTATTTTAATGCAGTATTTTTCTTCTGTCAGACTCTGGAAGGATGAAGTCAAATTTCATCAAAGAAGAATACTCAATTATCTTCTCTTTTGTGGTTTCAAGTGTTTAATCCAGTTTGAACTGACTTTAGTATATGGTGTAAGATAGTGGTTTAGTGCTGTCTCTGTTGTCCTCCTTATTGGGGTCCTGGCCTGTGTGGAATACCCCTACTCCTCCATATGGGTTTTGCTTAGGTCAAGGATACGTGCCTATATACTGCTTCTGCTCCCTCCTATCCAGGGAACCTGTCTTGGTCAGCAGTTTTGCCATCTGTGTCCCCCAGCCCAGACAGTCTTGAGGGGTTTCTTTCCATCTACCTTCTGTTCAATAAAGTGTGATTCTACTCCATGTCCCCTTTGGTTCAGACTGTCCCAATGAAAAATAGGGTGGGGGGGTAAAACTGGAAACAATTCAATACAGTTGCATATAAAAGTAGCATATAAAGGAGCTACACAGATACAAGGCAATGTTTTTATGAACTAGTGTCAATCACAAAGAAAAAATGAAAGTAACATCTTATAAGAATCTTCTTATATCATATAGTGATGGAATTTCATATATTTCATACATTTACAATTTGGTAGAAATGAACAGATTACAAACCTTCTGCATACAGTCGTTCCGCAAGGAAAACTGCATCTCGGTAAGCATAGTGGTTCAATGCTTGCCATATAGCAGCCTGCAAGTAGAGGGAAAGAACATGAATATACAAACTTGGTGTTTCAAGGTAACTCCTAGCAGAGTCTGGCATATAATATTCAAATCAATAGCCTTAATTTAAGTGATAAAACCTCACGTCCACAGTAAAGACTCCATAGTGTGATGGATCATGGCTCTTCACAGTATGGTTCCCAACATACCTAAATTTACTGACTCAATTCTTCATGGTCTTTTAGGCCTCTGAGCTTCTGTACTTCTTTTTTTCTTCATTGGGAAATGTAAGTTCCCTCATTTACCCCCTCCCCTTTATGACTTTTTCATCCCTGAAGACCCAGCTTTAAGGAGAAGTACTCCAAAAATCTTTTCTGGATGACCGCTAGTCATTTTTTCTTAAGCATGCCTCTTCCAGTGAAGCAGTCATCATATTCCAGGTATCTGTTTATAGGTCTGTCTACACCAGTCAATTTACAGGCTCTGACAGTAGTGGTTGCCGACAATTTTTCATGATACACATGAGGGAGATGTTCAAATATATGTCATCCTCTCACAAAACTTTCCTACCTATTACATTTCGTGCCACCATTTTCTCACCTACTAAAGGAGGCATGTTAAAATACAAGTGAGTAAAGCTATCACATGAATACCTTCAATCTACTTGACTATATTTTTCTTTTTAAGATTTACAAAACAAATCACATTAAGTATATAGCAGAGAAGACATTTTAAGTAATAAAAACATTTTTTTATTTTTTAAAAAAGATTTATTTATTTATGCATACAAGAGCTGGGGTGTAGGCCAGAGGTGCGGCGGGGAAGTGAGGGGGTAAGCAGATTCACCAGAGACATAGCAGGGAGCAGAACAGGCAGACTGACTGAAATACACTGCTGAGGGGAGCAGCGGGTGAGACAGGGGAGGTCTGCTGCACCATGTGGGTAGCTCCCTGGTAAGGGCTTGAACTCATGCTGCAGTGGCTGCTGATAGCTTCATAGTGCTGAGACTTAACCCCTTGTTCCACCAGGGAGGCCCAGTAATTAAAACATGAAATATTATCAATATCTTTTTTTTAAGATTTATTTATTTGTTTGTTTGTTTATTTATTTATACAAGCACTGGGTACAGTCAGAAGCGCGGGAGGGTGAGAGAATTCACCAGAGCCAGAGCGGGGAGCAGAGCAGGCAGGAGGACCAAAGTACACTGCTGAGGGAAGCAATGGGTGGCAGGAGAGGTCTGCACACCATGTGGGACCCTCCTCCAGTGGCCGGGGAGCAGCCAGGGATCGAACCGGCGCTGCAGAGGCCGCGGGCAGCTTCGCAACCCAGCGCTCAACCACTGCGCCACGGGGGAGGCCCATTATCAATATCTTTGAAACCCTTGATATGCTCACCTTTGGTCCTATATCCTCTCTCTGGCTTTTTAAAGGAATCCACCAGCCTGGATTTTATTAATTTTTTTTTTTGTTTTCTTCACAATTTCATAAATTTATACTTATTCTCAAGCAATGTAACATTTAGTCTTTCCTTTTTTTGAATTTTAAACAAATATAATCACATTACATATATTCTGCTATGGATTATTTTCATAATCCAATATATTTTGAAAATTTATTCCTGATGATGCGTGCAGCTGGAGTTCACTCATTTTTATTGCTGAATAAATACTGTTTCCATTGTGTAAATATACAAAAATATATTTTATCCATTTTACAGCATATGAACATCTGGGTTATTTTGAAAAATAATGTTAGAATGAATACTCTTTTATTCTCTTCTTGGGGTACATGTTTAAGAGTCTCTCCAACTTAGTATATATATCTAATAGTGAAAGTATATTATTGTTGAGTATGCGCATCTTTAGTATGTAATGTCAAATTATTATCTGAAATTGTTGGGTTAATATATATTCTCACCAATAATGTATGAGTTCCCATTGTCCCGTGTCCATATCCATACTAAATATTGTTAAACTTTTAAATTTTTACCAATGACAGATGTGAAATGCCTGTCTAGTATGTTAATCAGCATTTTCCCAAATATAAAAATGAGGCTGTGTTCCTTGGTCAATTAATTCATGTTTACTGGTATTCTGGCAAATGCTTATTCATGTATCATATACTTTCCTGCTGGACAATTTATCTTTTCTTATAGTTTTACACAGCATTTTTAGGAGCACTATCAGAGAAGTCTCTTTTAAATTTTTTGTGTGTCACATAACATTAACTTTTTTTTTTAAAGATTTATTTATTTATTTATTTTTTTTTAAGATTTTTTTTTTTTTTTTTTTAATAGAGGCATGTTTTTCTTTCTTTATTTGTTTGCTTGTTTGTTTTGTTTATACATGCACTGGGTGCAGTCAGAAGCGCGGGAGGGTGAGAGAATTCACCAGCGCCAGAGCGAGGGGCAGAGCAGGCAGAAGGACCGAAGTACACTGCTGAGGGGAGCAGCGGGCGGCAGGAGAGGTCTGCGCGCCATGTGGGACCCTCCTCCGGTGGCCGGGGAGCAGCCGGGGATTGAACCGGCACCGCAGAGGCCGCGGGCAGCTTCGCAACCCAGCGCTCTACCGCTGCGCCACCGGGGAGGCCCGATTTATTTATTTTTAAACAAGAACCGGGGCACAGGCCAGATATGCGGGGAGGGTGAGAGGATTCACTGGAGACAGAGCGAGGAACAGAACAGGCAAATTGACTGAAATACACTGCTGAGGGGAGCATCGGGCGAGTCAGGAGAGGTCTGCCGCAACATGTGGGATTCTCGCCGGCCGGCCGGGATAAAATCTGTGCTGCAGAGGCTGTGGACAGCTTCACAGTGCGGTGATCAACGGCCTGCGCCACCAGGGAGGCCCCCACATAACATTAACTTTTAGTCTGCCACATTGTAAGAGATAAAAGCTCCCAATTAATTAAAAAAATCATTTATAAACTTACATATTTTTGGTAAATAACTACTTTGAGATGTCTCACAAATGATCATGATACAAGTTTTTAATCTTTTAGCATGTACACTAGCTCATAGTCTGTTGAATGAAGTAACAAAATTACAATAAAACTAGTAAGATCTCATTACCTAATGAAGGTCACTAGGCGACACTAGTAGATATAGGTTATAAGTGATTACCATGCCTTGGGTATATTAAAAGCTCAAATATTTGAATGAATCAGCAAATGTTTAATAACTTTGCTATGAGCTTTGTTAATTATAATTTTTAAAAAGTAGTAGTTGGTGACCTACTTAATCTAAGGGTGTATTTCTCTATTTCCTCAAGAAAAAAATGGCAAATTTCCTTCCTTCAGGGTTTCTATAGTTTCTTCTTTTACTTTATAGTCTACATAGTCTAAATCTTTTTTTTTTTAAAAGATTTGTTTATTTATTTATACAAGCACTGGGTACAGTCAGAAGCGCGGGAGGGTGAGAGAATTCACCAGAGCCAGAGCGGGGAACAGAAAAGGCTGATGAAATACACTGCTGAGGGGAGCAGTGGGCGCGCAGGAGAGGTCTGTCACGCCACGCAGGACCCTCGCCCGGTGGCCAGGGATCGAACTGGCGCTGCAGAGGCTGCGAGCAGCTTTGCAGCCCAGCGCTCAACTGTTGTGCCACCAGGGGAGGCCCCATAGTCTAAATCTTATAAAGTATCAGAAATAAATGATTTGACCATTTCCATCCAGCTACATGAGGAAAGAAGGAAAGAATTTAAACTTACTTTTAAGTAAATTATATTAACTCGGTCACTAACTTGTGTTCTAAATCCAGTGAATTCCTACTATTTTGAGAACTATCTAAAACTTTGGTGCTCAAAAGTATAGTCCATGGAGTAGTAACATTGGCATTTCTTGGGAACTTTCTACAATAATGGAATCTCAGACTCCATCCTAGACCTATTAAATCATAATACGCATTTTAACAAGACTCCCAGGTGATTTATATACATATTTAAAGGTTGAAAGGACTGATCTAGAAAACTTAATCTTATTAAAAACCTCCCTGCTTACTAGAATCCCCAATGCAAAAGAGAGCTTCTTATCTAATGTTAATTCAAGATGTTATGAATAAAATATTTTCTAAACCTTTTGGCCAAGTCCCTTTGCTCTCAAAGAAAGTCCTAAATTACTCAGGCCTTCTTGTTCATAGTTCTCTGGGTTTTTTGGTCCTAACCCACTTCTTATACCTCTTAAAACATCCCACCTATTAATAGATATGAATAACTACGCATCTCCTTTCATAGTCTACCCAAATTAGCCCAAATTGGGCTACAAAGAAATCTCCCTTTGGTCTGAGATTTATTATCAACTACCACGTCACTCTTCAAGATTTTCAGAAGTAGTTGGCATATATTGTAAGATTCCAACAGTTTACATAAAAATATGCTCTAAAGGAAAGGAATCCTGGGCCTCCCTGGTGGCCTAGGGGTTAAGCCTCAGTGCTACCACTTCAAAGGCTCACCACGATGGCCTTAGTTCAATCCCAGGCCAGGGAGCTATCCACATATGGCATAGACCTCTCCTGTCTTGCCCGCTGCTCCCTTTAGCAGTGCATTTCAGTAAATTCGCCAGTTCCGCTCCCCACTCTGTCTCTGGTGAATCCTCTCACCCCCTGCACCTCTGGCCTGTACCCCAAATCTTCTATGCAAAAATAAATAAACAAAATCTTAAAAAAGAGAAAAGGAATCCTGGAATTTTCAGATGCATATTCCAACACATATCTCTACTCATAATTTTCTGAAGACAAAGGGTTCATACAATTGTAATTTTGCCACACTTTAGTGCTCTTCCAGTTGACACATATTCTTGTTTCTACACTACTTCCATATAAATTAATCCCACAATATTCCTCAGTCTCCTAGAAAATATATAAAATACTACACCACACTAAAAAGACTCAGGAATAACTGGAGGGTCCTCTTTATTACTTGAGGAATACAGAGGTGGGAAGAGAAAAAAGGAGACAGGCACTAAATACTAATAGGGTCTGTTAAGAAGGACAGTTAAATCACTTAATGATTCCTTCCCAATTATTCACTTAAATAAAATAAGGTACCAAAACCAAGTTGTGCTGAAACAGCCAGACCCCTTCATAAAATGTTTCATAGTATTTGCTGCTGTTAACTTTTCTACATATCATTAGCCAAGCATCTAAGGTTCTTACTCTTTTTTTTTTTTAATTTTTTTTAAAGATTTCTTTATTTATTTATACAAGCACTGGGTACAGTCAGAAGCGCGGGAGGGTGAGAGAATTCACCAGAGCCAGAGCAGGGAACAGAACAGGCAGACTGATGAAATACACTGCTAAGGGAGCAGCGGGCGGCAGAGAGGTCTGCGCGCCATGTGGGACCCTCGCCGGTGGCCGGGGATCGAACCGGCACTGCAGAGGCTGCGGGCAGCTTCGCAGCCCAGCGCTCAACCGCTGCGCCACCAGGGGAGGCCCTAAGGTTCTTACTCTTAACCAAATAATGATTTTTTTTGGTTCTACTTCTTCCTCTGATACCATTTGCTTGTGGTAGGTATCAACAACACACATAGTTATTTAGAGCACAAAGGTATATTACTATGGAAGAAATTTGTTTACTGGTTCCAGCACAACTTACCATGAATAAGAAAGCAATTGATTTGTCTTTTTTCTTTTAAATTTTCTGAACAGTGGTGGTGACGTGGGGGGGACTTGACTATGGGGCCCTACTACTCTTTCATTCAACAAATATTTGCTGAGTGCTTTTTTTAAAAAAAGATTTATTTATTTATACAAGCATTGGTTACAGTCAGAAGCGCAGGAGGGTGAGCGAATTCAGAGCCAGAGCGGGGAACAGAACAGGCAGATGGACAAAGTACAGTGCTGAGGGGAGCTGTGGGCGGCAGGAGAGGTCTGCGTTCCACGTGGGACCCTCGCCCAGGGGGCTGGGGACCGAACCGGCGCTGCAGAGGCCGCGGGCAGCCTCGCAACCCAGCGCTCAAACCAGCGCTCAAGCCAGCGCTCAACCGCTGTGCCACCGGGGAGGCCCTATTTACTGAGTGCTTTCTAACTCTAGAAGTACAGTACTTAACAAAAAGTTTGTTTCCGTGGGATACTTTTTAATGCTATTCCTTTCTAAATCAGTGTCTATTGATCCTTGCTTAATGGTGCTCTACCTCAAATCCACTGTATTACAATCCCTGGAAGCTGCGATTGAATTTAGATATATAAACAATTCAAGGTTCAGAACCATTCTTCTACTTTTCTAAATAAATAGTTCTTACAGCTTTTATAAGACATTCTTTTGGTAAACATACAAAAGCATCCCCAGAAAAATGCAGTTGCATATATACAGGAAAATGTATACACATCGTTAAAAATTCAGAGATATTCTTCCTAGTTGATGGGAGACACTATTAGAACCTGATATATAATAGGTGTTCAATGAATATTTGTGGAATTGAATTTAGTTACTTAAAAGAAAGAGGGAGACAAATTACTGTTCTAGAAAGGTGTTCTCTCTTTTGTATATTAGAGACAACCACAGTACTATTGCCTTGAGGAGCACTGCTGCTGCCAAGACTAGGAGAGGTGTTCTTTTACCCTGCATACATGGTCACAGATGTTAGATAAGGATACATGAAGTAATTAATGCATTAGCAATTCAGCTTTGGTACATTAAGGATTTAAAAGGTTTTAATATGTTGATTGCTGAACCTAACCATCATTTACAAAATTCTACCTATTAAAAGGTATCTAGAATCTATCTCCTCCTGGCACTATATTCCTAGGATTTATTATATATATTTTTAAGCAGGTACTTAGTAAATGTATGTTGAATGAAAAACAAGATCTTTGACGTCTGGCAGTCCTCCCATTGTCAGCGTATGTATTACCCTTAGTCTTATGCTTTGTCTGTATGCTTGTATTACAGTTATGGATCTCTGAAAATCCTTATTGAAAGAAACTCTATGGCACGTAGAAGAATTATTTGGTAATGCAAATAATTACCACCCAAGCAGTCCCTTCTAAAATATGGGGATTTCCTAAAAACCTACTTATTTAATCGTGTTGTAGGTGAAAGAACATGGTGCGTAGAAAGAATATATCCAGGATTTGATGTTGGAGACATGTGCTCAAGCTTGAGTACCAGCACTTCCAGCAGTGTGACTTTGGAGGAATTATTTAACTTTGCTCAGCTCAATATCCTAATCCAAAATTGGAACGCTATTTCCTCAAGCTGTGTAGGTTAAATGAAATGATGCATTGATTATGCTCCTACCATACTGACTGGCACATTAAGTACTTAAAACCTGTCCGTATGTATCTCTACATACAAATTCAATAAATATATAGCGTCCACTATATAACATTTCCCAGCATATCTACCACAACTACCTATTTTGTAACAGATAGGCCACCAAAGAGCCAATGATGCACCAGCTACCTTACCCAGTTCTACTAGCAACCAGGAAAATTTGAGACAAATTTGAGACAAACACACAATGATCATAAGGCCCCAGAACTTAGAATTTTTTTTCTTTTTAAAAAAAGAGAAGAAAAAAAATCATATTCAAGAGTTTATCCATTTCTGACTTAAATCAACATTGTTCTTCATCACCACTTCTTAAGAAGGTCGGAAAGGAACAGTGAAGACAGTTAACTCAAACTTCCTCCCAAGCATCCCAGAAGTAAAAGCTGCCATAAGAGAATCCCACATACTGCACTCTTCTCAATCACCTCAAAGTTTCTGAGGAATAACGTTTCTTTTGGGGGAATGGGGAGGGTCACAGACTATTCTCTAAGGCACTACAAATTAATAGCTCATGAAGATTAGCCCTTGGCTATTACTTTACTTTTGCTCAACTACTGATTTAGAAAAATATCAACCAGCACATCACCTCAGCTGTTCGACAAAATATAGTTAGATGGATGAAACATACCTAAAGGAAAGCTATGAACCAAACAGAACAACACCTACCGCCCCCATCCCTGCCAAAAAAAGTTTCAAAGAGAAATCCTACTGATTAAATAAACAGGTTAGTCCTAGTTTGCATTCATTTAAAAGACAAATTAACAGCATAAAAATTAAATGCAAAATTTCTTACTGGCTTGCTCTTCCTAAACATGATATATTTAAAATACAAACATGACTACATAAAATGTTTTTATTCTTTTTTGGTCAAAAAAGAAAATACCTGTGTTTGTATTAAGCCATTAAAAAAGGATAATTTAAAAAAGGACACTATAAAGGGAAAAAATAATGGTGGAATTTTCCTATTACACATTACAATCTAATTTGTAGAACTCTAATTTAGTTTAGATCCCCATTGATAGTTCTCTGAGTAATTTTTTCCCTAAGGGATATTTAGCCATGTCTGGAGGATATTTTTGATTGTCACAAATGTTAAAGCCATCAGAAAGTAGAAGTCAGAATGTCACAAAACATTATGACAATACATAGACAGTGGTCCCCACAAGCAGAGAATTAGCTTACCAAAAATGTTGATAGAGCCAAGACTGAGAAACACTGGTGTGTATGAAACTGGATTTTTCTACTAGCCAGTATGGCTCCCCAATTTTTGTCTCTTACCTCCTTACCAATAACACCAGATTATTCTTCCCAAAGCAGTGTTTTCATTACATAATTCTTCTATTAAAAAAACTATTATTTATTTACATTAAATCTGAACTCCTCAGCCTGGATGTAAAATCCCCTAAACCTGATTCTACCTAACTAGCAAAACCTTATTTCTGCCTGCTCTCAATTTATTTTTCTTTGTTTTTAAAGATTCATTTTATTTTTTTATGCATACAAGAGCTGAGGTGTAGGCCAGAAGTATGGAGGCAGGAGTGAGAGGATTCACCAGAGACAGAGTGGGGAGCAGAACAGGCAGATCTATTGAAATACACTGTTGAAGGGAGCAGTGGGTGAGACAGGGGAGGTCTGCTGTGCCTTGTGGGTTAGCTCCCTGGCAGGGGATAGAACTCGTGCTGCAGTGGCTGCAGATAGCTTCATAGTGCTGAAACCTAACCCCTTATGCCACCAGGGAGGCCAGAGTTCTCAATCCTATTCTACCTAAACCTATAGTATTTTTACTGTTCTTTTGTTTCTAAATACCATTCTCAACTTTGGGCTTTTGCTCATGCCATTCCATGCAAAGAAAATTCTTTCTTTTCTCTAACAATCCAAACCCTTTCCATCTTCTAAAGCTCCAAGAAATCTTTCTTGAAACCTTCAAGAAATCTTTCCCATTTTTCCAATCTACAAGGTATCTCTCTTTCCTGAATTCCTTTATTTCCACCTGGTACAATCAAATACATAGTAAATTGTAACATTATTCAATTGTTCCTATCTTATCAAGGCTAGATTTCTCAAAAAATTAGAGGTTATGTTGCCATATTTCTACTGGTTGGTTTCACAATATCTTTAACTTAAAACAGAATTCTAAATTGTCCTGTTGCAATTGGCTTGCCCCTTGGGAAGTATTCTCCATTTTTTAATGGCACCACCAAAATAAAATAGAGGCAGTCACCCTCTTACCCATTCAATTTCCATATCTTAATGGTTCTACCTCTAAAATATGAGATTATCTCTTTCCTACTCCGCTACCATTTTATTCTATGTCTTCTTTATGCTAAGACTGTTTTCATTCTATTCTCCTTCCATTACAATTCTCATATAGTAGTCAGAGAGATCTTAATATCTACATTCAGATCATTTACTGAAAATCCTTCAATGACTGCTCATGACCTCAGAATGAAAAATGAGCTCCTTATAATGGTCATCCATTACTATGCAACTCACTATGCAATTCCAGCCACATTGGCCTTTTTTTAGTTCCAATTCCACATTCTGTTAAGTCTTAGGGAATTTACACATGCTGTTTTCTTTGCCTTTAACTCTCTTCAAATTACACTATTACCTTCTCACTATCTTCCCCCCATATCACATCTCCCCCATGTCAACTTCAATATTGTTTTAAAAGGACTTTGCTACATCCTTTTTAGTGACGGTTGTAGAGCATTTTTCTTTCATAGGCTTCTACGCTTGGCACATAGCAAATGCATAATATTCTTTCCAATTTAATATTTTCATTGAGATTGTTTAACTTTCTGCTGGTTTGAAGTACCTCCTTTGCGGTCCAATCACAAACCTAACTCCTGGGCTTAGGTCGGGTCTCTCCTATTAGGTCTCTCTTATAACATTCTATGTATAAGGTTGTTTTTTTTTAAACTTGTAATCAGTAATTTGTGACTTTTTTAACCTAATATTTTCTCTACATGCAGGTCCTAAGCACAAGGGCTATATCAGGACATTAGTTCAAGTATTAAATGATGTATTTATAATGACTTCATTATCCACCCCTACTTCCTAAGCTTATTTTCTGAATTCAAGTGCTATGTAGTACTTTTTCAAGATACAATATTCTACTAAAATAATGCCATATATTTTCCAAAGGAAATTTCATAAACAAATGTGTTTCAGCTAATATAAGTTTTTGAACAAAGATCAAATAGTCAAATCTAATTTATCATTTAGTTACACACTGTACTTTTAAAAATCACTATATTTAGAAATTTCATTTTTCTACTCTTGTTGCATAGAATAAGTTCATTGAAACTGTTCGCCTATCTCTGACCATTTTTTTCTTTCATCTAACAAAATATTCCTCATTACACTACCCTTGATTCTAAATTATCTGAAATATGGTACTCTTTGAATTAATGTTAGATGCTGTCCCTGTATATCTTATCCCAAGCCAAAAGTATTCCTTAACTACCTAATGAGTTCTAAAATGATATTATGTGTATAGTGCCTACTTACTATATGTTTATTATCAAGGCTTGTTTACAACTTCATCCAATACTACTACCTGTGAAGTCCTATCCCCAGGAATAATTGTACTACAGGAATAATCTGTATTCCCCCAGGAATAATCTATACAAAATGTATTTGGTTCTTTTTAAAAAACCAGTTTCATCAGGTGAATCTTATAAACATCCAAATTAGCATTGACTAAAGCAATTTAGGCTAGTGCGTCTTCCCCAGTTACATTCTCTCTCATAATGGGAGAGGTTTTTATAAAGATTCAAACATAATGTAACACTTCTATAATTTGAAGGAGGAGCTTACACCTAGGCATATATGGCACATGAGACTGGCTATTCCACGTTAAAAATCTTGAAGGGAAAAAAAGCATGAAACAGTTGCTCATCTTTTCTCTCAACTTTTTCCCATGACCAGCAGTACCACAAACCCTGAGGACTCCCAAGAAAGGAAACAACTTTTCAACTTACTCTCATTCCTTTCCAAACATGCACTTAGCACTAACAACAACAACAACAACAACATTCTATTTTTATTCTCTTCTTACAAATCTTCCCCATTTTCAGCACTATCCCTGATCTGTTGATGTTTACCATCCTAGCCAAAGTTGCTGGTTCCTCCCACTGCTCCAGATCCCTAGAACTTCTTTAACTATAAACTCAACCAAAATTCTCACCTGGTCATATCCTAAGCCTTACCACTCTCCCCAAATCTAACGGACAAAGGTAGACTGGAAAATATTTTTTACTTTTAAATCTTAAAAATATCTAAGTACTTTAAAGATAAAGAGAAAACCTGATGGGTACTATCTAGGAAGAGGCTACATATTTCTTCTCTAAGGTTTTACCCAAGCTGAAATTATTTTAAATCGTGATTACAGGCTATAAGTCAAACTAGTTTATCATTTTAGAAGCCTTTTGGAGCAAGAGAAGGCAGATGTATCATTAATTATTAAGAGAAAATTACAAGAAACTGAAACAGAAACAGCTTGAGTGATCTGCTTATTCATTTAAGAACTGCTAATTTCATGTCAGGCTTAAAAAGTGGAGGGCTCTTTATTAAGATGAATTTGGGTGGAAAGGGCGAGCTTTAGAAGCACTGGTACAACCTACAAACAGGTAAATTTCCTAAGAGAGAATCTCACACATAATTTAAAATACTAATAGATGCTCTATGTAAAGAGCTGGGGGGGGGGGGGGGAGGTAGGAAGGCCCAAATAGGAGAAAGTGACATGTCATCCTGTGAAGAAAAATTAAACACGGGAGTGGTGATGTATGAAAATATTTGCTACTGGATATCACCGGCCTATTAAGGGCTAGATGAAGTAATTTATAAATCAGCTTGCTTTACAACTTGCTTTTTAACTTCAATGACAGCCGTTGATAGAGGTCAACTCCTTTTAATTAAGTCAAATATCATAAGGTGGACTGAAAGCCTCCCAAATCTGGCTCCTCACCAAGAGACAAAAGACGTAGTTTTCTTCAGAGGGCAGGGAGTAAAATGACTTGGCAATGCATCACACGCTTAAAATCCAACCGGGTTTCTCCCATGCCAGGGGAGCACCGTGCGTCAACCCACACCTTGGTGTGGTAAGGACCGTGAAATGGTTGGAAAATGGACGGATTTGCCTTTCAGGCCCCCACACCTTAGAAGCAAGCACAATAAAACATTCCTGGTCGAAACCGCCGGTCATGGAAAAAACCCAGATGTGTCGTTTTCACCCCCTCCCCTCGCATAGGTGCTTGTCCCTCAGCACCCGGCCTTGAGTTCTCCGATCATTGTCCAATGGGAAATTCAATGGGCCAGAAAAGCAACGTCGGCTACAGAGTCTGTCACCAAAGCAGAAATTAATATTAAAAAAAACCCCCCACGACCCTACACTCCCCCTCGACCCTCTCACAGAAAACAAAAACAAATCTCCCCCCCTCCCCCCGCCAACTTGCCCCACCTTCGCGAGGACCGCACCGGCTCGGGTCAGACGCGCTTCCCAACCACCCCCCCGGGAAAGAGAGCCCCTGGGGCGAGTTTGGGGGGCGCCCCCCCCACCCCGGCCGGCCAGGCCCCTGGACTGACAGGAGGGGCTCGCCGGACGTTGGCTCGGACGTTGGCTCGGAGGTATCATCGGCCGAACCCCGCTCACCCTCGCGGCAGAAGTAACGCAGGACCTGAGGTAACGCGGCTCCGGGCGCCGGCGCGGCCTCAGAACTGACGAGAAGCCCGGCAGGACCCGGCAGGAGGGGAGGCGGGAGAAGCAGCCGGCCTAGGCCGCACCAGGCCGCGGGGTGGCCGTACGCGGCTTCCCGACCAACGCCGCGAGCCCGGCCTGAGAGAAGGGTTATCATTACCTGGACGGGTTCCTGCAGCACCGTCATCCTCGAGGCTCAGGCCCACTTTCTGCAGTGCCTCAGGCCCCCCCCGTAGCGGCTCCGGCCCGGCCAGCCCCGGCTCATTTAAACTCACCAGCGACCGTTACCGGGGGATGGGGGAAGGCCGAGCGATTGCCGAGTACCTCCGAGCGGGACACGGAAATACCCGAAGTGGAGAGATCCGCGCGGGAGCTAGACGGAAAAGCGCGAAGGAAACCGGAAATGCCCGAGGAGGATCGGCGGCGGCGGAACCCGTAGTCGGAAATTGTCGAGGATTGCCGAAAACTACCGAGTCTGAACCCGAGTGTGGGTGCCTCTTCTGGGCCCCGCCTTCACTCACGCACGCCACGCCCAATCGGCCACTAGGTTCGGCCCCGCCCAATCGGCACCCAGCAGACTGGGCGTGGCGTGCGGGAGGCGGCCGAGGGCGTTACGTGGCCCCGCGGCTGCTGGATTCGCCTCCACCTTGCGGGATTGAGTGGTGCTCGGTAGATTAAGCGAAGGGTAAAACTCGAGAGTTTGGGGCCCATTTTTAATTAACCAAGAAATATACGTTGGTTGAGTTTAGGTCCTTCATCCATTCCGGAAGTACCTGTTCGTGGTTCAGAGGGAAGTGGGGAATCTGGAAGCATTGCCGCTCCCCAGAGACCTGGCATGGCCCCTGACCTCGAAGAGGCTCAGGTCTATGGAAGGCAGAAGCAATGTGAAAGAGCAACAGGGTGGTCCCCAGGAAAGGGGGAGGTTCCCTGCCCCACCCAAGGGAGGGTGGAGCTGAGCAGGAAGAGGGGAAGCTGCAGAAGAGACTGAGGAAGGAAGCAGGATGGAGCCAGAAGGAGACCTGGAGGAGGCGCATGGAGCCTAGAGACACGTGAAGAAACTGCGCTTGTCTTTTGGTTGTGGACAGGGTGACACAGATGTGGGTGAGGCCCGTGGGGAGGTGACCATGGCAGCTTTTATCTTGATGTTGATTTTGCTCTTTTCCTTCCGGGCTTGTCCGGTTGTTTGTGACCCTTTTCTGTGGGTCCCCACTGGAAGATGCTTTAGACTTGGGGCAGGCTTTGGGGCCTTGTTCTGGGCCGATCCCATATGGATGGACTTTTACCCACGAGGGGACGGGTAACTTTGGGTGCTTCATTTAGAAACTAGACTCTTTGCCTTACCTGTATTGTTTCCTAGTTTTATTAAAGATCCTTCCCATTAGTCTCATGTGTTTTGTGTTGATGCGGCGGATGGCAGAACCCATTTAGAATAGGCAGGTTTGCGGGGTTTGGGCTGCCCCTCTCCCTGTCCTATAACAAAAGAATGCTACAAATGCGATGCCCGTTGTACGTAGTGTTCAAAATTCAGAGGAGGGCCTCCCCTGGTGGCGCAGCGGTTCAGCGCTGGGTTGCGAGGCTGCCCGCAGCCTCTGTAGCGGGAGTTCGATCCCCGGCCACCGGGGAGAGGCCCACAAAACAAACAAACAAACAAACAAACAAAAAACAAAATTCAGAGGAGAGGGAAATTAATTGGAGGGCGAGGAAAGCTAACCTATGGGAAAGGAGAGAAGCAGAAGTGGGCTGCGTTGAGTTAACTGAAATCCAGTTAGGTTGGGTCATTCCTTTCGTTTGGGGGATGTTGGAAGGAGCTCCTTTTGGTTTTTTTTTTTTTAAACACCAGTCGACAGAGCTATATTCTTCAGCAGCCATCTATAGTTACTGCTTATATGTTTGTAGATCCAGAAAGGTGTGTGCTAAGGTGATTTTCTACTCCCCTGGGCCTTGTTCTTGTAGCAGGATTATGCTGGATAAATTAGAATGGGAGGTCTTTACACTACCTGATAAAGTTGCCAGTAGCTATTTGAAGTTTGGTTAAAATCAAATGAAATTAAGAATGAAGTTCTTAAGACACCCTTGCCACATTCCAAGGTTTCAAAAGACATGTGTAGCATAGATAAAGAATATACATATGTTGGATTGCGTCGATATAGAATGTTACCATCGTTGGCTTGACTGTGGCTGAAAGTCCAAAATGGCTTCATGGTCACATATTTGGGGCCTTGGAGCCAGCTTGAGCCCCTTAGCTGTCTTCCACATGTCCTCTCTTATCCTTGATTTCTCACCAGTTATAATCTGGCTCCAGCTTCTTGACTTGGTGGTTAGCAACCAAAAGGGTAAAAATGGGTTATGAAGCCTCTTACATCTGAGGACTGTAGGTTAAGTCCCATTGTTGTAGAGTAACCTCGATACAAAACGGGGTGCCTGACTGTGGGTCCTCACCCGCGCGCTTAAAAGGACTTATTAATGCTCTATTGCAGGCACACGCAAAAGGTTAATAAAGGTTTATTTACAAGGGAAGGGCAAATGAGGAAAGGTACAGCTCAGGGAGAAAAGTGGGAGACATAAAGTTTTAAATGAGTCCTACCCTATCCGCCGATCAGGAATCCCAAAATGGCACTCTGAGAGCTGGCCGGGAGCCAGGAGCTGTGTAGCCAGGAGGCGAACTACAGGAGCCATCCCAAGGCCCATGTGTTTGGTTTTTATATGCAACCTGGCTGCCCAACTCCACCCTCAGGTCCCAGCCACCCTCCTTTTGGTGGTGATGGGATTTGTCTTTCCCAATGTCCTGATGGCTTTAGTCTGGAGTGGGGGTGGGGTCCACAAAGCCTGTATGGGATTAGCTCAGGACATCCTTTCCCCCTAACACCATCACTTCTTGTTGGCCATAATAAGACAAAGGGCCAGTTTGGAATAAAGGGAAGAAAAATAAGTTCTGCCTCTTGATGGGAGAAATGCAAAGTGACATTTCAAAAGGCATGTGTGTTAAGCCGGTTTGTTGGATCATCTTTCGAAACAATTGTCAGGGGTCGTATGAGAGAATCTGGTAATGGGAATGGAAAGAAAGCCATAGGTAAGAGATATGACTCTTAAAATTTGTTGCTTTTAACTCAACATAATACTCAGGTTTATTATAATTAATTCAGAATGCAGTAGGGCTATTGCTTATGTGGACACTTCTCTTACAATGGGCTAAAGTTGTACTTGCATTTTTAAGCAGTCACATGACACTGTTTTCCCATGAAACTTGTGGTCATTTTACAAACACAGCTTTTTCAGACAATATGCCACCAACTCAAGTCTTGTATAGTGCAATGGGTTTTTAAACTTACATGTAGGAATTTACAAGATAGGCTATATGAAGATGGTACTTTTTGTGTGAAAATGTGTCTTTAGAGTCAGCATTTAAAGAGTTTGTGATGCTTGACATTCTAACTCTTAAAATTAGAATTTGCCTAAAATCTTTTTTAAGAAAGAACATCTCTTTTCTGCTGTTCACTTACCTAATACATCTGCTGTGGTCTTCCACCCATCCACGAGCACGCCGTATTGAAGTTATGCTTTGATGGTATCTTTTTGTGAAAGTATTTTTACTTCCTTCTGTGTTCCTGATTGACCTACTTGCACTCACCATCCTGCAAGCCCTTGAACATTCTGCTTTCATCTATTATCCACATATGTCTAGCTGGTGAGTGGAGTTGGGTTATAATAAGCCTTGTTCCAAACATGGTTGATTGTCTCATGTCTTTAGCCTGCTTCTTGTTTATTTCATGTTCATCAGATGTGGACACCAGTGTTCAGGGAACTATTCAAGAAGCTAGATGTTTATCATTGGCAAGACTCTAAACAGCCCAGAGTAAGCTCACTCTTCTCAATTCCTTTGATTCTCCTTCTTTGTAAACTTCTTTTGTTCCTAGTCCATGCCGCCTCTTCTCCTTATCTTATCTGACCTTGAGGGTGTTTTCCCCATCTTTGTTTGTGCTTCCCGCTTGGTCAAATGATCCTCTTCCTTTGTCTTCTCACACTCCCACTGCTCTTTTCTTGAACAGTTTCCTTGGTAGACTCTCTAATGTTCCAGCGCTTCAAGGTCTTCTGCTCACCTTTCACCTTCTTCCTAGGCAAACTCATCCATTTTCCTAGGTTCAGTTTTTTTTTTTTTTTAAGTTTTTTTTTTTTTAAATTTATTTGTATAAGAGCCGGAGTACAGGCCAGATGCGCGGGAGGGTGAGAGGATTCACCAGAGACAGAGTGGGGAACAGAACAGGCAGACTGATGAAATACACTGCTGAGGGGAGCAGCAGGCGAGACAGGAGAGGTCTGCTCGCCATGTGGTTTGCTCCGAGGCCGGCGGGGATCAAACCCTCACTGCAGAGGCTGCGGACAGCTTCACAGCGCTGCGTTCAACCACCTGTGCCACCAGGGAGGCTCTCATTTTTTTTTTAATCTATTTTTTAGATTAATCTATTTAGATTATCTAATTTTTAGATAATCTATTTAGATTATCTAATTTTTAGATAATCTATTTAGATTATCTAATTTTTAGATAATCTATTTTTAATCTAATTTTTTTTTTAATTATTCCAAAATCTGTATCTTCAGCCAGACTGCTGCTTAGAATTCCAGACTCAAATGTCTAGCTGTCAACTGCATATTTTTAGCTGTGTGTCTCACAGGTACTTTGTTCACAATGGAACTTTTCATTCCTCAGACCTGAAATATTTCCACTTCTAGTTTAATGCATTGCCATCTACTCCATTGCTTAAACTTGAAGCCACTTTCTCAACCCTAACTTATGGTCACAAAACCCTATTTTACCTCCTAAATATACCCTTTTTTAAAAGATTTATTTTTATTTATTTATGCATACAAGAGCTGGGGTGTAGGCCATTGTGGGGGGGAGGAGTGGGTGAGAGGATTCACCAGAGACAGAGTGGGGAACAGAACAGGCAGATCTACTGAAATATACTGCTGAGGAGAGCAGCGGGCGAGACAGGAGAGGTCTGCTGCACCATGTGGGTTAGCTCCCTGGCCTGGGATCTAACTTGTGCTGAAGTAGCTGCAGATAGCTTCATTGTGCTGAGATTTAACCCCTTGTGCCACCAGGGAGGCCCCCTAAATATACCTTTATGTTTCTTCCTGTCTGTAATCTTACCTCCATAACCAATTCTGATCCTTTCAGGACTTCCCTTCCCAATTCAGATTTCCCTTTGCCCTCAGGATATAGTCGAAATCCTGTCACTTTCCTAACAAGACCCTTCAACATCTGGTCCCTCATTATTCAGTCTTATCTTATCTGTCTCCTGCTTATACTCTACATTTCTGCAAAGGGGATCAGAATATGTCAGTTTGACATAAGAATTATTTTGAGCTGACAGTAGTTAAAAAGCAGCAAATATAGGCAGAACTCTGTGCCCTCTTCCACCTGCCTAAAAGCAGAATATAAATTTCTTTTTGTGAGGGTGTTTCACCTTACCAGGAGGAGGAAAGCAACTTGATCACTGGAGGTAGAGAGTTGACACTGAGTTGGGTCTGCACAAATGAACTTAACTAAAATATCGTGATCCTACATTAATTTCCCCCACAATTTATCACCTCTGGAAGTCCAAATTCTTTTTCCTGTCATTTCTCCATTAATTTATTGCCCTTTGTTAAGGTGTCTGCTTAATCTAAATTATTAGTGCCACCCTATTATCCTCTCACACAGCTTTTTTGTTCTTTTCCTTCATAGCATGTATGGTAATTTTACTTCCCATTTGTTTGCTAATGTTCCAGGAAGGCAGGGACTTTGTCTGACCATCACTAGATGTCTCCTTTACCTACCATAGTGCCCTACACAAATATAAAAAGATATTATAATATTATAAATACATCTGATGATTTTTTTTCTTTTTTTTTTTTAAAGATTATTTTATACAAGAACCGGGGTACAGGCCAGATGCGTGGGGGGGGGGGTGAGAGGATTCACCAGAGAAAGAGTGGGGAACAGAACAGGCAGAATGACTAAAATACACTGCTGAGGGGAGCAGCGGGCGAGACAGGAGAGGTCTGCCATGCCATGTGGGACACTCGCCAGCAGGCTGAGATTGAACCAGCACTGCAGAGGCTGTGGACAGCTTCACAGCGCTGCGCTCGAATGCCTGCGCCACCAGGGGAGGCCCAAATACAACTGATGATTAAATGACTTGATCTCTTAAATGATTTTATTTCTAGTTGACATAACCATTTGACTCTCTCTTTTGATGCCCTTTTGACTCCCCCTTTCTGGACTCAGGGAAGATGCTGATTTTGCACATAAGTCCTTAAGGGATTTAAGTCAAAGCAACGTCTGAAATGTTGAGGCTAATCAGAAAATGCATCTTGGTTGAGCTCTGAAATGTGCCACAGGACCTAGGGTAGCGGTCTAGCCACACTCAGTGGTATGGGAAAGATAAGCTGTAAGCAAATTAGCTTGTCAGGAGTGGAGGCTGTGTAAACTCGGTTGAAATAGTGATGTTGAGGACAGTTGATAAGCTGTGGGTTCCAGGCTGATGACTTTAGATTGATAAAATAGATTGAAGGAGCTGCTGGTGGTGACTGGCTTGAAGAGTGACCACATGAAAATGGAATTTGAGAAAGATTATGCTAACAGCTGAGGATTTGTGAATTGGAGGATCTGGGAATGCAGCAATGAGGCTGCTAGGGAGCCTAGACAGTTCCAAGTTTCCACTATTCTAGGGTGCTAGATGGTTGAACCCCCCCAAAAAAGAATATGAAAATAGTTTCAAGTTACTTGTTTGCGATGAGAAATATTCCTGTCCAGTTCCTTCTCTTTAGGGCATTCAGATTCTAACCAGAGGCTGCATGGTGATTACAGACTTAAAACCAAAAGAATGAATTGAATGATCTTACTGGTTATGATCTCCTTTTCCTCAGAAGGGACATGTATGCCTGAAAGCTAGAGGGAAAATATCTACGTCGTGTGGAGAGGATGCCCACCAGATAATAATTCTTTTTCTCTCCCTTTTCTAAGTTCTATTCAGACTTTTACTGTTCTCTATATAAGCCATGGGTTAAACACAGGTTGATTTCTCTCTTATCTTAAGTATACACCAAAGTTGTCTTGAATAGGCTTTGTATTGTTTGCTTGGTGCTCAACTCTATGATTTGGGAGGTAGGTGATGAACTAGGTTTAAAATATACTGAGGGGGCCTCCCCGGTGGTGCAGCGGTTGAGCGCTGGGTTGCGAAGCTGCCCGCAGCCTCTGCAACGCCGGTTCGATCCCCGGCCACCGGAGGAGGGTCCCACATGGTGCGCAGACCTCTCCTGCTGCCCGCTGCTCCCCTCAGCAGTGTACTTCGGTCCTTCTGCCTGCTCTGCTCCCCGCTCTGGCTCTGGTGAATTCGCTCACCCTCCCGCGCTTCTGACTGTACCCAGTGCTTGCATAAATAAAAAAAAAAAATCTTAAATAAATAAACAAATGATCTTTTTAAAAAATAAAAAAATAAATAAAATAAAATATACTGAGGGCCTCCCTGGTGGCGCAGCGGTTGAACGCAGGGTTGCGAAGCTGCCCGCAGCCTCTGCAGCGCTGGTTCGATCCCTGGGCACCGGCGAGGGTCCCACATAGCTGCAGACCTCTCCTGCCGCCCGCTGCTCCCCTCAGCAGTGTACTTCAGTCCTTCTGCCTGCTCTGCTCCCCGCTCTGGCTCTGGTGAATTCTCTCGACCTCCCGCGCTTCTGACTCTACCCAGTGCTTGTATAAATAAATAAATCTTTAAAAAAAATAAATAAATAAAATAAAATATACTGAGTATGAATTTCCTTGGGTGAGAAATGTCCAAAGGTCAATTGAAAATGAACAATTGGTGAAACAATTTAGAAAGAAGTTGGGACTGAACATACAGATTTTTAAAAAAGGTTTATTTATGCATACAAGAGCTAGAGTACAGGCTCACCATGTGGGTAGCTCTCTGGCCAGGGATCAAACTCGTGCTGCAATGGTTGCAGATAGCTTCACAGTGCTGTGCTCAACCCCTGAGCCACCAGAGAGGCCCTGGACATACAGATTTTTCAGGTAGAACTAAATGCATTCTTTTTTTGCTTACACGCTTTCTTATAAAACTGCTGTGAGAGTATTTATCATTGTATTAAAACTTTTAATTTATTTATCTCCTCAACATCGGACAGTTCCAGTGCTACAGGTGCTTAGTTGAGGGCCTCCCCGGGTGGCGCAGGTGGTTGAGCGCCGCACTGTGAAGCTTTTCACAACCTCTGCAGCGCAGGTTCGATCCCCGCCCAGCAGGCCAGCGAGGGTCCCACATGGCGCTGCAGACCTCTCCTGTCTCGCCCGCTGCTCCCCTAGGCAGTGTATTTCCTCAGTCTGCCTATTCTGTTCCCGGGTCTGTCTCTGGTGAATCCTCTCACCATCCCACGAATTGGGCCTGTACCCCAGTTCTTGTATAGATAAATAAAATAAATCTTTTTTAAAAAAAAGTGTTAGTTGAATGTATCAGTGACAGTAATCTGTTTAAAAGAGGACAGTCAGTGACAGAATGTGGTGTTGTAAGAGAAGCTCAAAAGATAAATCTACTAAATCTAGTCACAGAGAAGTTACCAGTGGAATTCTACCGAGGAAGTCAGAATTCAAAAAGCAAAAGAAGAAGTTGGTGGAATAGGAAATCAAGGACAGAAAAAAAAAACCTTGAACATTAAACGCACATCCCCAAATGCTGGAAAAAAAGTGCCTGCTGAGGCTTTGAGTTTCTTTTTCCTTGCTGCAGGTGCTGTGGTGTCAGGCCAGGTCTTATGTTGGTGCCTTCTTTCTCTCTTGGGGGCCAGGACCCTCACTGGCCTGATTCTCCTTGGACAAGTCACCCCTGCTCTCTGGGCCTCTGTTGTCCCTTGCAGCTGTCAGGATGTCTGGGACAATGTAGTTTGGGTGACTGGTAAGGATCCCAACTTGCTCTCTGTTGCTTTTCAACTGTAAATCTCTTTGCCAAGCACCAGCTTTACTGCCCTCTGCTTTAGGTCCTCAGGAGGCTCAGGCCTGGGTGCTGAGGTCCCCTTCAGTGTCCTCACACTTCTCTATTCTCAGATCTGTCACTAGGCAGCACCTTCTGGATCCTAGCACAGAAATTAGCTTTAACTGTTTCTACTGATTGCTGAGCAATTAGGGCAAGCATACTTAGTGTTCTTCACCTGGGCTAAAGCAGCCAAGGAGATGAAGTGTGCAGGATGATTCAAAGTACTCTGAGAGTCACTGCTACCACCGTCCTTGAAATTTTGAGTTTTGACACCTTTCCAGTCCTTTTCTGCCTTTACCTTTGGAACTCTGGGCCTTAAGTGTCAGTAAGACTTTAGGTCACTTGTTGCTTTTTCCCTTCTTACAAGGGCTCTTAGGTATAAAGGATTGGGTTAATCATTCTCCTGGATTTGTAGTTAATTGTCTGTGTAAGGCATCTCTTGTTTATTTATTTATTCCCCTTTATCTCATTGTATCCAAACTACTTTCACTGTAGGCAAACATCAAATATGTTTAATGTGTATGTTTTTGTTTGTGTATGTTCTTGAATAATGGGTAATGCTTCTAGTATACATGTATTTTTAAAAATTTGACAATCTGTTAGACCTGGAGTATCCAGAGTGTTAACAATTTTAACATATAACTAATATAAAAATTACTAATATGATATATATTATTTTTACTCTCTTAGCAAATCTTAGTTTGGATGCTAAATTTTCATCATAAATACTTGACCTATATTTAGATTTTGTAAAAATTAGTTGAAAAAGTTGATTCACTTACCTCAGTGGTTCTAAGCATACTTTAAAATTTTCCAATAATTGAATCAAGTACAAGAAAATGATTTCCCTTTTAAAACTCAAATGCAAATTGACAGAATAGCTTTATCTATTTTAGAAGAATTGATATGACTATCCATTTCAAAAGCCTATCCATTTCAAAACTATGTCCTGGCTGAGAACATTCACTAAGTCTTGTATTAACTCAGAATTATTAACATGAAATTCAAAAAGATAAATATATGAATGTCAAGAAGACATTTAAACTTTTCTTCTCATTTTTGCAGCCAGTATTCATACTACTGTGTATTACAATGAAAACATCCTGCAAGTTTGTTCAAAAAATGTCTATTCATTTCCATTATCAAAGGCCTCAATTTTAACATAAGTTCTTGTACCTGTCTAGCTACATCACATATGAACACCTGAGCCCTGGCTCTGTGCTAAACACTGTTCAAGAACATCACCCCTGTTAACTCATTTAATTCTCACAATCATCCATCCTCATTTTACAGACAGGAAAACGGAGACTTAAAGAAGTTAACCAGGTTAGCCAAAGATCTGACCGAGTCAGGACTCCATTCCAGGTAGCCTGGCTCCTGAGTGTGCCCTCTTACCCTCTGCCTTGTTGCAGAGCCCGATTTACCCAGTGCCCTCTGTGGGGACAGATTAACACAGTGTTGGCTAGGGCACTGCCCCATGATGTCCAGAAGAGAGGAGGAAGGTGCCAGCACTCACAGCCAGGCCTGCTGTCAGCAGCATTTGATCCAGGCAGGAGACTCTAACAGATCTCTTTCAGGGCAGGACACAGGCCCTGCGTGGTGGGAGCAAAAGGGAGGAGGACTAGTGAGTGTGCAGAATCCCAGCCCACATGAAGGCCAGTGTCCGTTCTTTGTGCATTTGTCTCTGAATTTGACGTGAATTTGTGTTATAAACTGGTTGGCATGTCCCGTGTTTTCCATCTACTGAATTTGAAGTCTTTCCAGTGGGCACCTTGGAATGGGCTGGACCTGGAGCAATTCTGGCTCAGGAACCACCAAGAAACTTCCCCGACGCAGCTGTGAGGCTGCCAGTGTCTGCTGCTATACTTATCTCTTCACACTTCTGCCTCTTCTCTGCTGCTCTCTTCCTTTTCTGGGCTCCGACCAGTCAACATGTATCGGAGCTAAGACCCTGTCCCACATCCTGTGAAGGACACTGTAGCTGCATAGGATTTGCCAGTGGAAGGCAGTGGCCCTGAAACAGAGTGAGGGTCATAGGAAGGTGAAGCTCAGACTCCAGCTTACTGGTCTCTTGTGAGCTGTGGCATCACCAGTTTTAGTGCTACCAAGTCTGGTATCACGTATCTTGATTCTGGACACAGGCCTACCTGGGAAGCCACAGGTGTTCTCTAGTGGCTTCTAGAGGGCCATGCACTTTGTTAGCTGGGGTTGCTTAAAGGGAATCAGAAACTGATTAGGGGGACACTCCCCACCCCTCACCCCACGCAGACCTCCGGGTGCTGTGGCCCAAGGTTCCCAGTAGGGGTCTCCTCCTGTTTGCTGACAGCAGGCTGCCAGGCCCCAGAGACCTGTTAACTATGAGCCACAACAGGGGTACGCAGCTGCTGTCAGTCTCCCTTCCCCATTCCTTTCTCCTCTTCCCCATTCCCAGACCCATACCTTACAGTCTACTTTACCCACTGCCACCGCGCTGTGGCTCCTGCCCGTGGGCCCCTCTCCTGGAGTTCCTTCTCGGAAACGGAGCACACCACAGGCTTTCCCAGCACATCTGTGGGAAAGCTAAATGAAACCAGCATCTGTGTGTCTTCCCCATGAGCCAGAAAGGGTTTGTGGTGCCTGACTTATGCTGCTTCACACAAGGCTCACACTTCGAGAAGGAAATGTTCACGGTGAAAGGGCCTGAGGTGCCAGGCCAAGATTAGAACATGCCGAAGCCATGACGCAGACCCACTCCAGGCTGCCCCTGAACCCACCCCTCCTCTGTGTTTTCGGAGGCCCTTGGAGCCCCATACAGCTTTTCCCATGCAGATTGGCCATTTTGCTCTTCCTTCGAATTGAAAAACAAAACACAAAAAAGATATGAAGAAAGACGAAAGCAAAGAGAAGGACGGTCTCTCTGCTCTGCCTTTTGATGATCATGCATCTTTCCAGAACAACTTGCTTTTTAACTGGAAGGGGACATAGAGAGCATCTCACTCAGTGGTTATATTAAAATCTTTAAAGAGTGGGACCAAGTCCTGGTAGATGACTGTGGGTCGCCCAGTATACAAAACACATGGGAGGGGTGAGGACTGAAGTGACAGGCTGCGGGAGTGCCAAGATCTGGCCAGGCCAGCCCTCACAGCCAGTCAGGGGGGCCTGGCTTCTGACTATCTCTCATTTTAGAGATAAGCAAGCTGAGGCCCGGAGATGCAAAGTGGCTGCAAAGTAAGCCCTGATGCCCGGGTCTGCAGCTCTGGCCTCAGCTCTCTGCAGAGGCCTGTTGGTGTATCTCCCCACAAACCTATCTGGACAGCAAGGAAGGAGAGCCAATTGGTGGTGAGAAGGGGGGCGGTGATGGGCTTTCTCTTTCTTCCCCCTTTATCACCAACAACCTAAGCTCTCACGCCCCCTGAGGAATGAGGTAGTCAGGGAGGGGACAGACAGGGACTATAGAAGGAGGTGGGCTGAGGCACATGGGAGCAGGTGACAGGAGTCAGAGGGAGGAGAAAAGGCCAGCAGAGGAGGGGAAACAGTGAGGTGAAAAGATTGAAGGGGCTGCTGTCCCAGGCCAGGACCAGGACTGGCTGAGAGGCTGGGTCTTATTTTAGAATCCCCCTTGGGAAAGTCCTGGACGCTTTTCCTGTCTGTTTCCTTTGAAGGTCTCCCTGCCCCCCATTAGGGAGAGCATGAATAGCCCTATAGGAGGGGCAGTGTGGTGTGGGAACACCCTGGGAGCCAGAACCAGCTGGATCAGCTCTGCCAGTAAATAAAGCCTCCCTGGGCCTTAATGACGCTCTCACAAAGGAAGATGGGAAGCTAGATGAGGACAGAGATCATCTCTCAGGGCCTTTCGGCTCCAAACAATCTGGGCTTTGGAGCCTGTGCTTAGGGAGCTGGGCTCAGGAGCTAGTGGGCATCATGCAGTCTGGCCCTCTAGTTCACAGGTGGGGAAGGGCCTAGACAGGCAGAGAGACTTTTCTGCTCCTCTTGGCTTCACTACTCCTCTCATCCCAGCTGGAGTCTTAGGATTCAGCCCAAAAACAGGGCCCTTCTCTGCGCAGCGGATACACTTCTGTTGTTTTTGTCACCGTTTTATTAGCGTCTAGCTTTTTTTTTTTTTTAAGCAAAAACAGTACATGTTCGTTATCAAAATTTCCATTACCACAGGAAGTGAAAAAAGTAAAAAACCGTCCACTGCCGTCATCCTCCCGTCCTCAGCCCCACGGGCCTAGGGAAGCCTCCTGCAACAGTCAGTGTGTGTTCATCCTGGCCTTTCTGATAAGCACACCAACTTCTGTGCCCCCGTGTCTCCCCTCTCTAGGTGGGGTTATTATATCAATGATTCAGGCTTGCACTTCAGAATCAGACACACTTGTATGTACTCCCAGCTTGAAACTAGTTAGCTAAGCAATCTTGTGCCTGGACCATTTTTTGTCTCAATCCTCCCATGTATGAGATGGGGCTAAGAGTCATATTTACCTCACAGGATTGCGGTGAAGATTGATGAGATGCTGTATGAATAGAGCTATACACACACGCACACACGCACACACACATGTAGTCCAGGGGTATAGATACGTTAGAGGTATAGTAAAACCTAAACACAGGATTTCTGACCTTTAGTCTCGAGTTTCAGGCCCTGGGCTCTGCTGAGTTAAGAGCTCAACACTTGTTGAATGAATGACTGAGGATGGTGGGGGTGGTGGACCTAGGATTTGAGGCCTGTGGAGCTCCTGGGGTACGTGCTCTGGAAGATGGAGGGCTTTGCCCCATGCGTTGGGAGGGTGTGGCGGGACAGTGTGGGTTGGCTGGGCCAGCTGTTGCTTCAGGGCTCCAGGCCGGACTGCTGAGCCTCAGGCCAGAGCCCAGGGCCCAGAGTGGCTCTCAGCTTAAAGGATCTTGGCTTAAAAGGAATGTGCAGTGGGCTGCCCCTGCTCAGGAGGGGCTAAAAAAAGCCTTCCCCTCCCCTGGGCTTTGTGTGAGGGTTATCAACTGCTCAAGTCAGCTCATCTCTCTGGCTGGACACCGGCATTTTTGAGAGGGTCTGTGTTCCTGGCCCTTCTGGGTTTCCACCAATTGGCAGGAAGGAGTCAGCTTGTTCCAGAGGTGGAGGCTGTGAGGGGTGTGAGGTATGGGGGAGGGGGGCTGGTGGCCCCAAACCTGGTGACAATACACTGTTGTCAGCTGTACCCTGCTGGTGTTTCTTCCTTTTATAGTCAGCAGCAGTTGTTCCTGCTCTCACCCAGCCCCTCGATGGGGGCTCCTGACCAGGATAAAAAGGAGGAGGCATCTGAGTCTCCTGTCTCCACTCCTGGGTGCTGCATCTCCTGATTCCTTTCTAGGTCTCGCCTCCACCAAAGACCCCCAAGACAACATGCCTCCCAAGAAGCCGGAACCTAAGAAGGACACCCCCAAGCCGGCCCCAGCCCCTGCCCCGGCTCCTGAGCCCCCCAAGGAAGCTGCCTTTGACCCCAAGAGTGTAAAGGTGAGCAAACTTCAGTCTTGGGGATGGGTGTAGGTTTGACAATCAGGATCTGGTTCGCCTGCGGCTCAGAAATCTGCTTCATGGAGGCTGCCGGGGTTGAGAGCCGTGGTGTCCAGACCCTGGATCACAATCCCAGGGCCGTGGAGCAGGTCCTGGGGCTGGTCAGGGCTATTTTGGGTTGTTATCCTTTCCCTCAAGAACAGGTTTTGGTTCTGTCTGTGGATGCCCTGATCTGTCCCCCTGTACTTGCCCAGCAGAGTTGAGAGTGGCAACGAGGTGTAACTAGTCAACCATCCAACCCTTTTTGGCACTTTGGGGCCACCATAGTGAAGTGGTCGACTCCTTGCTTAGAGGTGGTGTGATATGTTGATGGAGAAAAGACACATGACGCTGACTGCCAGTGTTGCTCGGAGCAGGGATGTGACTAATGAGGGGGCATGTGCCTGTGTGCTGGGGAAAGGCCTTACACACAAAGGCCCTGTGTGTGTGCGTTGGCGGGGGAAGGGATCAGGAGGCCAAAGATAAGGTGAGAGAAGACAGGCTTTCTCTCCTGTTTACCTAGATGGGTCCCTGCCGTGAGCTCCTATCTGGAGTGTGCAGAGGACTGACTCTCCTTGCCCCCCACCCCAGCCGAGACCAGTTCTGACCTAGTGAGGGAGCTGGGCCCGGCTCCCTGTGCGACTCGGTCCTCGTCCCTCTCTGTCCTCTCTGTCCTCTTCACACCAGGAAGTTCCTCTGCCTGGGGCTGGGTAGGCCCTGCCTGCTGACTCAGTCATTTCGGCCCTCCCAGCTCACTAGCCCAGTGGCTGAAGAGATGGAAAGGGCAGGGGGTGGGTTGAGAAGGGGGAGGTCAGATGCCGCGGGAGAACGAAGCAATTTTAAGACTTGGCACCAGAATGTAGAGGTCAAGTGGCTTCTGCTCTGAAGAGCTATGAATAATGACTTAGGAGCAGAGGGTATCAGCTGGGGGTGGTGTGGGATGAGGTGGGAAAAAGAACTCAGAAGCAGGTTCTGTGACAAGCAGACAGGAAAACGAGGTCCAGGCCTCTCATTGGACGTCCCTCCCTGTCTCAAGATCCCTCCAGCACGGGCCCTGCAGACGGATTGTGCCAGAGACCTGGGGGACGATCTGTGGTAATTCCTACTGGGGGCGACCGAGATGTCTTGGCCAAGAAAGTTAATCAAGCCTCCCTGGGCTTGATTGTGGCTTACTCTAGGGAAACTGAGGCATACTTAAGCCCTCGAAAGTGGCTGAAGGCCTTCTAGGTCATCCACCACACCCTCTGAGGATCCCACCTTGCCTTGGTTTCTGATTTGTGTGGATAATACACCACTCCTGTGGGTGCACTAGTCCCGTGTCCCCAGGTCAGGGCAACAGCTGCTTAGCAGCATGGCAGGTGTCCCTTGGCCCATCACTTCCCTTCATCCTCTCATGCCCCTCAACTTCTCACCCCAATGGCAATCCTCTTTTCTACTTCTGGGGTGACTGAACTGGCTTTAAAGTTGAGAAAGAACGAGGTGACTTTCATGAGAATCACCTCCCCATTATGGTGCTTACCCAGTTTCTCTCTAAGATTATTTTTATTAAAAAAAAATTATTTATGTATACAAGAACTGGGGTATAGGCCAGAGGTGTGAGGGGATGAGAAGACTCACCAGAGACAGAGTGGGGAGCAGAACAGGCGGATCTACTGAAATACACTGCTGAGGGGAACAGCAGGCAAGACAGGAGAGGTCTGCTGCACCATGTGGGTAGCTCCCTGGCTAGAGATTCATGCCACAAAGGCTGGCCATTGTGTTATATAGCACTATGACTTTAACCCCTGTGCCACCAGGGAGGCCCTCTTAGAAGATTCTTTACTCAAAGACAGAGCAAAAGCAACATAAACCAATGTCTGTGGTTATGGCTTCACCAATTTCTCTTCCATGGTTACTCCTGAGGCCTAACACATTGCAAAATAAGGAGAACTTTTCCTCAGAGAGTACATGTGAAGCGTCCTTCCCCATTTACCGGATTTCTTTAACTTCCTGATGCCCCAGCCCCCGACGTTTGGCACAGTCCATTCCTGGGCACAACTAGTTCCCTTTATGGCTGGCATAACCCCCTCCTGCTCTCCTTGCTCATTCCAGTCCCCTCAAGGGTCCTCCTGAATGGATGTCAGCCTAAGGGCACCGCACAAGCTTGAGAATTAGGACTGGGGACGGTGGTGTATGAAGAAGATGCTCCAAGGCTGGTTACCACCCCCAGATGAGAAGGGATTGGGGTGGTAGTAGACAAGGGTGGCAGATTAACACATATGACTCTCGGTTAAAGTGACGACGCCCGTTTTTGTTCCTTGTTCATTTTCAGAGCTTTCCTCTTCTGTGCTCAGCAATGAATTATTGGGGATGGGGGCAGAGAATCTCAAGTCCTTCAGATTTTTTGAGTGCCTACTATATGCCAGGCATTTCAGTAAACAATAAACAAAAATCCCTGCCCTGAGGGAGTGCTGGCTTCAAGGAACTGGGGTACACATAAAGGCACACCTAGAAAACAGTCAGGAAGGCTGGGGCCACTCCTCTGTCTGAGAGTGAGAGCGCTTAAGAGGGACTAAGAGGGCCGGCAGCCTGAAGGAGGGGCTGGGATGGAGTGGGAGTAAGGGAAGTTGTCCCTGGAGGAGGTGGATTTAAAAGCATCAAATGGAAAAGGCAGTCCCAGGGAGGACTGGAGGGCACCCAACGGGAGAGGAAGGGTGGCTTGTGGAGGAGGGAAAGACTGAATGGGTGAAAGTCAGGGCAGCTTATGGCCGGTTTGCAGAGCATTTCTCTTTCTCCCTCACTTGGAGCGTCACTGACCAAATGTACTGAGGGAGCTTCGGAGCCACCTTATTTTATGCCCTGTCAGTCTTGGCCCACGACTGGGGTCTCCTGCCCTTCTTCCTCGGCCTGCCAGATGTGGAAACCATTTCTGCTTCCCTGTGGAAGCCTCTAGCAGCCTTAGCCCTGATTCCTCTGTGTTTCCTCCCCACAGATAGACTTCACTGCTGACCAGATTGAAGGTGAGTAGTGCTGCACCCCCAACCACCCACTGTTGCACTTCCCTGGAGGAGGAAAGAGAAGCAGAGGTTGTTATCTCGGTCATCATCCCCATAGCAAGCCTGTGTTTGATCTAGGTTATTAACTCCTCAGCCCTTTATGTAGCTCATTTAATTTTCACAAAACTGAGTCCCAAAGAGGTTGGATGACTCGCCCAGTGTCACACAGGTAATCCGTGAAGAGCCAGGGTTCCAACTCAGCAATCTGATTCCAGACCTGAGCTCTCTACTGCTCTGCCAGACCACCTGGAACATGATAGGGGCACAGTAAACCCCCCCCAAATCTACCATCCAGCTCATTTAGAACACCTCATTTCTGTTCCTGCCATTGGAAAGCCCCCCTCGTAGGTTACCAACTTCCTCTCCCCTCCTGCAGTCTGCCATGATGCCCACCCCCTGTGGTGGTAGGGCCAGTCCTGACGGGGGGTCTCCTCGTCCACTGTGCTCTCCATCAACAGCTCCTCTCCATCTTTGGGGCTCACTGTCACTTTACAGCCAGGACTCAACTCACCAAATGACTCTAGGAAAGACAAACAGAGGGCTTGGAAGGGAACCTGAGAGGTCTTGAACTCTTGATTTTAAGCACATATGGTATTTTACAAATTAAACTTGCGCATGCCTATGGTAAAAAAACAAAACAAAACAAAACACATACTACTTAAAACTAAATAATGAAAAATAAAAATACTTTTCCTTTATTTTCCTCTCATGCCGCTCTCCCAAAGACAACTACTATTAATAGGACTTTAGCAATCCTTTGAGAAAAATATATAATAATACATATTAATTATTATAGTTATATAATAAAATAAATAGGTACAAATATTCCAATAATTACTAACCAATATAAATAACCTATAAGTAACAAAGTTTATAAATATAAATAATAAAATATAAACACTAAAATTAATAGAATGGTATATATTATAAATGTAATAAATAATACAAATTAATATTGTTTAATAATATATTTAAATATCTTTTTATATTTTCATTCACCTTTTTTTTAGCTTTTTGTTTTGTTTTCATTTATCTTTCATTCACTTAATAATTACACAGTACTTCATTCTTTTCAATAATTATATTTAATCAGTCTTCCTTGATAGGCATTTGGGTTGTTTCCTGAATATCAGCATACTTTCCCCAAGGAATTTTCGTAGCAGTGGGTCAGAGGATATGTGCATTTAAAATGGCAAAAGCGGGCCTCCCTGGTGGTGCAGTGGTTGAGGGCTGGGCTACGAAGCTGCCTGCAGCCTCTGCAGCGCCAGTTCGATTCCCGGCCACGGGGCGAGGATCCCACATGGCACGCAGACCTCTCCTGCCGCCCGCTGCTCCCCTCAGCAGTGTACTTCAGTCCTTCTGCCTGTTCTGCTCCCAGCTCTGGCTCTGGTGAATTCTCTCACCCTCCCGCTCTTCTGACTGTACCCAGTACTTGTATAAATAAAAAAATAAATCTTTAAAAAAAAAAATAAATAAAATGGCAAAAGCCATTGCCAAATTACCCTCCCAAAACGTGCCACTTTACCCACAAAAAAAGGCCTGAGAGCTAGCAGATACATTCTGAAGTTATCAAGCTGAATCTGACTTTGTTTTTGGAATACTCAGTGGGCACTTTTAGTCAATAGTTTGGCATGCTGTGAAGTTCTTCAAATTAATTTGAATACATTTCAGTATGATCTATGTATGTATCACACAAGATTGAAGCAACTAATGATAAGTTTTTTTTCCCTCCCCCAGATGGGAATCAGGGATAAAGACAGCAGGAGAGCTGTTTTTCCCATGAAGCTTTTCAGAACTGGGGCCTAACTCCCAGTCTTTCATCCCTTTCACTTGGAAGACATTATTCCCGATGTCGCACTTGATTGTTTCTGCTTTAATTTTTCTCTGCTGTCTCTTCATTTGCTTTTCGGTGAGCTGGAGGTTGTTTTCTCACGTTATGGTGGAAAGCCATGCTTTTGAGTCAGGAGACTTTAGTGTTTGTCCTAAGTCTGCCATTATTGGCCATGAAACTGTGGGAAAGTCACTTCCTGACACTTTTTTTTATGTGCAAGGTGAGGATATTGGCTCTTTTCAGTCAAAACACATGATTCTTTTCCATATCCAGTTTCCATCTTCTTGAAGTTAGTTATCCAATCCCAAGGTAGCTTTATATTATATTCTCCAGGTGACAGGGCCTCAGTTTCTTTTATGCTTTAAAAAAAAAAAACTTTAATATTCATTTATCAGTTCCCTACATATGTGTGTGACTCTGTGGGTACATTTTTACTCCTCCACATGCTTCATTCACTCTCCAGTGCTCCTGGCCAGTGCCCTACCTCCCTTCCTTCCCCTGTTTCTTTTCCGAACCCCCATTCCCTCTGGTAACCAGTTTATTTTTCACAGAGTCTAAGAATTATTTTTGCTGTGCTTTGCCAATATGTGTTCTTTGGTTATTTATATTCCACAAAAAATTGACACCATCAGTACTTTTCGTGTTCTGGCTTATTTCACTCAGCATAATTGCCTCAAGATCCACCCTTTTGTCCCCAGAGGCACTATTTCATTTTTTTTAAAAAGCTGAGTAGTATTCCATTGGGTATATATTCCACAACTTCCTTATCCTGCCCCCTGTGGATGGGCACTTAGGCTGGGTCCCCGACTTGGCAATTGTGGGCCGTGCTGCTATGAACGCAGGAGGGCATCAGTCTTTTCATACTGGTGTTTGCATGTTCTTTGGGTAAATAGCCCCAGTGGTACTGCTGGATCACATGCTCCTTCCATTTTTTTTCCCAAAGGTATCTCCATTTAACCTTTAAACTTTTAATTGTTGACTTCCTTCTCTGGTCCCTGTCAGATTTCCAAATCCTTCTAGAAAGGGGTTACCACCAAAGTTGATTGCTTTAGCATGCAGCTGGCTACTTAGATTAGAGAAAATGTCTCTTCCTGGCCCTGAACATCACCCTTCGTATTCATCGAGACCACACTGGCTTTGCTTTTTTCCTAGCAGCACTCCTCAATGTCACTGTTTGGTTGTCATACATGGGCTATGCTCCCCTGCCAGCTAGGACATTAACAGGTACAACAGGTCTCTTCCAACACTTCCTCCTTCCTCCTCCCTGTTTCTTTGGTTTCCTTAATAGTTAGCCCAAAGTTACAGCTGCATGTCTTATTAATGAGGACAATAATACCTATAGCATAAAGTTTTGTAAAGATGAATGAGGCAATCCATGGGAAATTATCAGTTCAGCACCTGCCCTGTGGCAAATGCCCAAATTGTTCTTGTTACTTCCCGGTCACATTACACTCTCCTCATAAGACTCATCATATTTTTCTAATATGAGGAGACTCTTCTTTTTATCAAATCTGACCTTCTGATCCAACTAGCAGAAGATCAAAAAGTCCGAGTTCAGTTTCAACTAACAAATGGAACAACCTCTGAACTTGTGCCAGAAGCCAGGCTAATTGCTTTCAAACTTAAAAATATATATATAAATCCTCCTAACAAGTTGTTATTTCCTTCTCACAGAGGAGGAAATCACGGTTCAGACAGGTGAAAGGACTTGGCCAAGATCACACTGTTAAGTGGTAAAATCGGGATTAAACTGCTACAATAACACTAACTGCATTGTTACTGTGAGCAGGAAATTGTGTTGAGTTTCTAAACACATGATTGTATTTAATTTGAATGCCATTTAAGGACCCTGAGTTAGGTGCCATTTAGAGAAGAAAAGTAGTTTATAGAGGTTAAATATTAACTTTCCCAAGGTTACACAGCTTGTAAGTGATGGAAATGGAATTTGAACCGGACAATTCAGCAATAGGAAAGACATGCGGTTTCTATCTTTTAAAATTAAACAAAACTTAATAAAGAGCTGCAGGTAAACATCTTGGGAAACCTACTTTGATATGTAGAATGATTTGTAAATAACCCATATGCAGCCTCTGAGGAAGTAAGTATTGCTGAAGGACTTGGAGAGGATTACAAACCGCTTTTCTCCTAAGCAGTTCACACATTCTTCTTAGGTTTATATTGTTAATCTGTTTAGTAAATCATTTCTTTGCTATCATAAGTAACTGCAATGCACTCCAAGCCCAAATTATAATCGGCTAAATCCAAATGAGTGATTGTAAAGGCCGGACTGGCCACAGTGCAGGTTTTCTGATCCCATGCAGACCGGGTCAAGGAGTAGTCAGAGTCCTCAGTGGTTTTTTGCAGGTCTTTTATTGGGGTTCACCAGGCATATGGCAGGCAGGGGTGCTGGCTGGGAGCTGGGAGGCTGGCAGGCCTCCCAGCCCCCCAGCAAGTCTTCACTCTATCTGGGCTCTCTGGAGTTGGTTCTGCTGCTTCTCGGCTTCTCTTTCGGCTTCAGCTTCTACTGCTGCTACTGCTGCTGCTGCTGGCGTCCCCGTGACGCCGCCCTTAAAAAGCACAATCTTAGTTCAGCTGAATCCCATCTACCTATGCCCACACCCTATTCCAGGTGCCCGCCATCAGGCATGCATTCAGGACAAGGATCCATCATCTATCCTGATGGCGGAAGGGCAGAAAAGCCTGACATTTTCTTTACCCTACAGTGATGAATGAAGTTCTTTGCAGAGGACTCAGGAGGGTCTTAGTTTGGCCTTGCTCCTTGGAAACCTGCCCTGGTCCCTGCATCTCTGAGCGAGCCCCAGAACTAGGACAGTATAATCACCCCCATTTGTTCATTCCCTGACTATGAGTTAGACACTGCCCTCCATTTGCTTTGTAGTCAACCCCCACAACCCCCAGCGACCCCCTCAGGTGATCTCAGCTTAGAGCTAAGAAAAAAGGACCCTCAGAGGTTGGGAGTCCAGTGGAGCTGGTGGCTGTTTCTACCTTGTCCCCTTGTCTGGCCTGGGAGCCCTTTCAGCTGGAGGGGCCGATCATGGTCTGAGCTGACTTCCCCCGGGCCTTACCCCTTTGCAAAGGGCCAAAGTGCAGGAGGGCTGGCAGCCCTAAGCACTCCCCACCCCATGCCCCACCCCAGCTCAAGGAGGAGCCCGAGGGCCTCTCCTGCAGCCAGATGAGGGCCCGAATCCTGACACCCCCCCCCCCCCGCCCCAGTCCTGTCTTCACTACCCTGCCACTTGGCAGGGGACATGTTCAAGTGACCACAAGACAACAGGAGGATGACAGGGTGGGGATGGGCTCCAGGGAGGCGCCTTACTGAAATACTTGATGGGCCACACCGACCTGCCCCAGCCACCACCTTCCCATGGGCCAGGGCCTGCAGCAGGGTTTCTCTCTCCAGAGTTCAAGGAGGCCTTCTCGTTGTTTGACCGGACCCCGACTGGGGAGATGAAGATCACCTATGGGCAGTGCGGGGATGTGCTGCGTGCCCTGGGCCAGAACCCCACCAACGCTGAGGTGCTGCGCGTCCTGGGCAAACCCAAGCCTGAAGGTCAGCGCCCCCGTGCGGTCCACCTCCTCGTGTCGGGGTCTGTCCCTCCCGGGATCACCTTCTCCCCCTTTAGACCTCCCTGCCCCACCTTACCCCGCCCCACCTTACCCGCCTCTCATGGCCAGGATTTATCCGGATGCCCTTGGCACCTCCTTAACCCTTGAAAGGTGGGACCTGGGCTTGTTCTTGTTTTCCCTGCCTGAGCCCGAGCTCCCGCAAAGCCGGCAAGACATCGTGTTGTTTCAGTGTCTTCCTCTGAGACCCCATGGTGCTAGGGTCATGGGGCAGGGGCAGAAGGCATGGGAATCTGATGACCAACCATCCTCAGTGCCCCACCCCCCTTCTTAGTGGAGGTGTCACAGAGCAGAGCTGTCCTTGCTGGGTGAGAACTAGGTGCTCATATGGCCAGGGCCCTGAAGATGGCAAACCCTGCCCCTAATGTGAGCTAGTGCAAGCTCCAGGCAGCTGCTGGAAGGTGTGTCTCACACTCATTTGCCTTCTGATAGATTTTGGCAAGTGAGGATTTAGGTGCAAGGAGTGTGTCCCTTAGGGAATGACCACCGTGGCAGGGAAGTTACAAGCTGCCCTAAAACAGCCAAGGCCTTCTTAGAGGTGCAACAACTGGGTGGGCCAGGCAGGCCTGGGCAGGAGCTCACTGGCAAGGCTGGGCTTCTCTAGAGGCTTCCTGGTCCCCACCTAGGATGAAGGCTGGAAGAGGCCAGAGGATCGGGGGGCTGCCCACGTCAGCAGGGCTTCCTGGAGAACAAAGATACCTGGGCACTAGTTAAAGTGAACATTTAGGCTACTAAAAAAGGTTCACATCTATCAAATTAAAGCTTTTAACAAACCGCAATGTGGGAGAAGTGTGCTGTGAATTTATACACTTGATTGACTCAGAATAGCTCCAGGCAGCGTGGTCTAGTAATGGGGCCTAAATGCACAGTGATGTGAAATTTTGTCTTAAATCCTATCAGTTGGCCTCTATGACTGCATGTCTGTCACATAGCAAAAGTCCCGCAAGTCCTGCAGCCCCTCAACTTCTACTGCTGACACCATCAGCTCCCCCACCTCGGGGGCCACCTGAGCTCAGAGGCCTGGGTGGAGTCATGGTCCTTCTTTCCTTCTGCCCTGGTACTTTCCCGGAGAAAACTGCATCCCAGTGCCAGTCCTATGGTGCTCTCGTGGGCCCTTGTCCTCCAGGACACCTGCCTGGATGCCCCGGCCAGCGTGGCTGCAGCTGAGCCTGGTGCCACTGGGAGGTTCCTAGCCTGGTGGAGCTGGGAGAGGCCCTGCTGTGCCTCCGCTCCCGTGGGCTTCTGCTGACGTTGACTCTCTCTCCTGGCTGTGCCCGTGCAGAGATGAGCACCAAGACCCTGGACTTCGAGACCTTCCTGCCCATTCTGCAGCACATATCCCGCAACAAGGAGCAGGGCACCTACGAGGACTTCGTGGAGGGGCTGCGCGTTTTTGACAAGGAGAGTAACGGCACGGTCATGGGCGCTGAGCTTCGCCACGTCCTGGCCACCTTGGGTATGCAGCCAGGGAGAGGTGGAGTCCATGTGGAAGGGAGGAGGGCTTGGAGGCACTGAGGTGGCCTGTGTTGGAGGGACATTGGGGTCCATTCCTCCTGAACCTCACATCCCAATTCAGCGTCTGTCTATCTTGGCTCTCTAGGGACCTTCCCAGCTAGGTTTTCTAGCAGGGTTTGACAGCAGGGGTGACAGCTGAGGCCTCTGCAGTGGTACCCATGGTTTCCATCCCTGTCTTTACGGCAGTCTCTGAAATCCTGGTCTGCTCACCCAGTGGTGGCCACAGGCAAAAGGAGAGGTCTGGGGCCTATGAAGAGTCTTAAGACCCTTGGCTCTACCCTCTAAAGCCTTTGGGGGAGGCGTAGTATGACCACATCCCAGGACGGGGAGACTTGGGCCTTCAGACTTGCAGGGGTGTTTGGGTTCTGCCTGTCTCTTTGCTGCCATCTGTCATTAAGAGCCTTGCCCCACCCCAGGAGAGAAGATGACTGAAGCTGAAGTGGAGCAGCTGCTAGCTGGGCAAGAGGATGCCAATGGCTGCATCAACTATGAAGGTGTCTGGCTGTGCCTTCTTTCCTTCCATGGGCACCCAGGGGTGGGAGTGTGGCCAGCTTGGGCTGGGTGGGGGTCTGCAGAATGAGCAGACCTAGGAGCTAGAGGGTCTGTGCTCCAGACATGCATTGGTGGCTCTAGATCAATGTTCTTCTCCCTCCTGGGGGTGAACATCCTGGTAGAATGGAAGGTCTGGATTTTGGAGATCACTCTGGGATGCACCAGCTGTGTGGCCTTGATCTAGCCACTTACCTTCTCTGAGCCTCAGCTTTCTCTTTGAGCAAAGGCACCTTTCTTAAGGCAGCAGGATTGGCAGAGGTGGCGCTGCTCATTTCATCTACTTCCAGAAGCAGCACAGGGAGTTCGGCACAAAGCAGAAGTTAGGTCTCCTCTGCCCTTCCACCTTCTCCCCACCAACCCCAAGTACGAGAAAGAACTGCAGACTGAGGAAGGGGTGGTGAGGAAGCCTGAAGTCAGTAGAGGAGAAAGGGAGGAGGTTTAAGGGGCTGAGAGGGCAAGAAGGAGCCGAGGGGTGCGTGCGGGACTGACGGTGGCCTTCTTTCCAGCCTTCGTCAAGCACATCATGTCTGGGTGAAGCAGGCCTGCCAGGGTGAGTGCAGCCTCCCCCTCCCGGCCCCTCTGGGGCTTCGGGACCAGCCACCTGCCCTATAGCTCTGCTCTCCCAGCCCTGATCCTTTCAGAGGGGATGGCGGGAGATCACACTGGGGGAGCAGCTCCCCCTCCTGCCTGGTTCCTTCCCTTCCCCCCCCCCCCATGCCTTCTGCCCTCCTTGGGCTTTGCACCCCACCTTGCCCCTTACCAGGCACATCCTCCGCCTCTCCCAGGTCTTTTGGGCGAGACCAGTCCCGCAGGTCTGGGGCCGCCTGTATAGGCTCTGCTGTGGAAAATGGCTCCCACGGAGAGTGGCCCTGCCTGTGCCTCCTTCCTTTTACCCTCTACATGCCCCGTCCCTCCCCAACATCTCAGCGCCATCCTGATGGGGGTATGGAGGATGATGTTCTTCTTCTACCTAGTCCTTTCTTTCAGGTGCCTGGCCCTTGGCCTTAGCCCTCCCGGGGTGAGCGGTGAGAGGCCTGGAGAGACTGAGCTGGAACCGGAGTCCCAGCTTGTCGCTGTCCGCGGCCCCAGGACCTCGTGGGCCTATGGCTTTCCCTGGAAATAAACGGCTGTGGCTCACCTGGGCCAGGCCTCTGCTCCAAACAGCCCCTGAGTTGTTGTTTTTATTTTTATTTTATTTTTATTTTTTAATTTTTCTGTGTTTTTGTTGCTGTTGTTTTTAAATGAAATCACTGAGGGGTGTGCGTGTGTGTGTGCGCGCGCGTGCCCCCTGAGGCCTTATGTTTTGTTCCTAGAGAAATGAGTAGCTACCCAGGAACTGGGAGATCAGGACAAAAGCCCCCAGACCCAGAAATACGGGGTCACATGAGCTGAGAGCTTGGGCAGGTCCACAGTTTATGGATGAATTTTGTCTCCTTCCAACACTCAGTCTACCCCTTACCTCACCTCCAGGAGGGAAAGAGGGGGAGGGGCACCAAGGGGTCTGGGGAGGGGGGCAGGGACTCCTCAAATGGTCCTTGCCTTTTCTTCTCTTTGAGAATTGTGTTAAAACACACAACACAAAATTTTCCATCTTAAGCATTTCTAAGTGCATGCTTTTATCGAGTTAAGTATATTCACATTGTGTGACCGCTGTTCTCCAGAACTCATTCATCTTGCAAAGCAGAACCTCTATGTGCATTAGACAACAGCTCCGCGTCCCCTCATTGGGTGCACTATGGTGATAACATATGAGGGGGACCCTCTACGAAAATGCAAACAACGTTGTAAGCCAACATTACTTCAATTAAATTAAAACAATCATTTTTCCCAACTTGAAATGCTGATGTCCCTCCTCCATGGTGGAGCCTTTTCAGATTTTCCTCCTTCCTGTCTTCCTTCATCCTTCCTAAAGTAATTTATTGTGTGTGGTATAGTTCTAGGAATTGGGGTTAAGACTCCCAATGATTAAGAAACCAAAAGCGTGTTGTCCCGGCCAGAGAGTAAGGACATGGCAACCAGGGACTAACCACAGCAAGAACCATCCAGAAACAGCCTCACAATAGCAGGACAGCTTCAGTGCAAGGTCAGAGGACCTGCAAGAAGAGGCACCGGAGGGAAGAGAGGATGACAGGGGAGAGTCTTCCCTGGGAGATGAACTTCAAGTGAGACCGTAAAGGAGAAAGATGCCCCAAGGCTGGTGCTCAGGCCCCGGGAGAAGGGCACGAGGGTGTGTGTGTGTGTGGGGGGGGTGACTGCTCACTCATTCAGCAGATACCAGACACTGAGGGCCTACCGTGGGTGCGGCCCTGACCTGGCCTTAGGGATCTGCTCAGCCAAACAGACATGGTTCTGCCCTTGTGGAGCTTGCAATCTAGTGAGAAGACACATCAAGTAGTTGTATTTATAAGACAGATAACAGCCAACATTTTTGGAACACACTTAAAGTTATAATTATTTGGCTGTGCATTACAGAGATGGAAAGAGAGTGGCTTCAAAGAGATGAAGCACATTTCTCCCTTCCTTTGAAGTTCAGAGATTGGCAGTTCAGGGCTGGCGAGGGTAGAGGGGGTGCGGCTGTTCTCCACAAAGTATGAGGACCCGGGCTCCTTTACCTGTGACATTGCAGCTGGAGATGTCCTCTCCTGCTTCTACTGATGGAAAGGTTCAGGGAGAATTTCCTATTAGGTGAACCTGCTCAGGTGCCAGCGTAACTTACTGAGTCCCTCTGTGGTGTCAGACTGGTTTGTTTGAAGGTAGAAGAAATTCCCAGTCTTAGCCCACCTGGGAAGAGGTATGGGCAAAAGGACATTATTTCCAAGATTTCCTTTGACTGGGTTGACTTGCAATATTTTTTTTTTTAAAAGATTTATTTATTTATTTATGCATACAAGAGCTGGGGTACAGGCCAGAGTTGTGGGGGTGGTGGTGGTGGTGGTGAGAAGATTCACCAGAGACAGTGGGGAACAGAACAGGCAGGCTGACCGAAGTACACTGCTGAGGGGAGCAGCGGGCAAGTCAGGAGAGGTCTGCTGCACCATGTGGGTTGCTCCCTGGTGGGCTAGGGAATCGAACTCGTGCTGCAGAGGCTGCAGACAGCCTCATAAGTTGCATCTTAACCCACTGCGCCACCAGGTAGGCCCTGACCTGTAATATTTTAAACCCGGACTCAAACCATGTCTAACAAAATACCGTGGACTGGGTGGTTTAAACAACAGATATTTATTGCTCACAGTTCTGGAGGCTGGAAATGTGAGATCACATTTCTCTCTTTCTTGCTCTTTCTCTTTACTATATATACACACACATATACCTATAACACATGTATACATCTACAGGCACAGTTTACACACATGTACACACACCAAACATGTATACATACAGGTTCACACATGTCCACACCAAGATGAGGATCAAGGAGGAGATTTAGGGGAAGCTCCTGCTTACCTGGCCCCTCTCTGCTTTGAACACTGAGGAAGCCCAAAGCTTCTATTCACCCCTTGGAGAGAAAATGGGCAAGGAGGTCATTATGGCTAAGATGATCGTAAAGTGGGGTTCCCAGATGTCAAAGGTAAATTTTGGAGAGATGATAATAGAGAGAGCATGACCAACTTTGTGAACACCTACTATGTGCCAGGCATGGTGCCAAGCACTTCACACCTCATTCTCATAGCAGCCTGTGAAGTAGGGATTGCAATCCCCATTTAAGGATCTAAAAATATCCTATAGGAACAATAGCAACCACAAACTTGACTCTTAGTTCTTTTAGTTTCTCCCCCTCCAGTTTAAGGATGTAGCATGACATAATATGAGTATTTCTTTTTTTTTTTTAAGATTTTATTTATTTGTACAAGAACTGGGGTACAGGTCAGAGGCACGGGAGGGTGAGAGAATTCACCAGAGACAGAGCAGGGAGCAGAAAAGGCAGATGGACCTAAGACACTGCTGAGGGGAGCAGCAGGCAAGGCAGGAGAGGTCTGCCACACCATGTGGGTTTCTCCCTGGCCAGCCGGGAATTGAACCCTCACTGCAGAGGCTGCGGACAGCTTCACAGCACGGTGCTCAACCTGCTGTGCCACCGGGGAGGCCCGATAAATTTCTGCTATGAGTAAGACCATCTGGCATTTTTCATTTTATTTCTGGCTTATTTTGCTCAACATGATCCCTTCCAGCTCATCCATGTTGCTGCAAATTGCATGAGTTTATCTTTTTTGATTGCTGAGTATTATTCCATTGTGTATATGTACCACATCTTCTTGATCCAGGAAAAAGACTAATTATAATAAAGTAAAAATAGAAATCATGGGCCTCCCTGGTGGCGCAAGGGGTTAAACACTGCACTACGAAGCAGTCCACAGCCTCTGCAGCACGAGTTTGATCCCCGGCCAGCCACGGAACAACCCACATGACTCAGCAGACCTCTCCTGTCTCACTCGCTGCTCCCCTCAGCAGAGTATTTCGGTCAGTCTGCCTGTTCTGTTCCCCACTCTGTCTCTGGTGAATCCTCTCACCCCCGCATCTCTGGCATGTACCCAGCTCTTGTATGCATAAATAAACAGATCTTTGAAAAAAATCAAAATCAATAAGCAACTATAAACCAGAGACACACTATGGGGCAGGCGGGATGAGTGAGTAGGCGGGATGAGTAAGTGTGTGTGGGGGGAGCGTGGGAATCATATGGGGACTATAACCAAGATGAAAATGCATACATTGTGCAAAAATGAAAAATGATGTAAAAATATATAAAATTTAAAAAATAATAATAAATGGAAAAAAAAGAGTATTTCTAACGTCCATTTTCACGAAAGTCCTCAGGAACGACTTCCAAATTCACACTAAGGCTTATAAGATTTCTGTCTAGTTTCTAAGGCCTTCCTTTCTTTGCTCCTACTCTAGAAACACCTCTTGCTGCCGCTGGCTGACCTCCATCCTCTCTGTCAGTATCCCTCCTTCTCACCCATGACCTCTTTTTTTTTTTAATTTTTTTTAATTTTTAATTTTTTTTAAATAATAAATTTTATTTTTATATTCCCCCATACAATTGCAAACGCCCCATTCTGACCCCAATCCTTCCCCTCTCGCCCCCCACACCCCAAAAAGTGTCTCTGGTTCATAGTTTTTTGTTGATTTTGATTTTCACTTTCTTATATTCATTTTCCTGGTCCCTTATTTAAGTTTTCTAGATTCCTGCTATGAGTGAGACCATCCGGTATTTTTCTTTTTCTTTTTGGCTTATTTCACTGAGCATGATCCCTTCCAGCGCCATCCATGTTGCTGCAAATTGCATGTGTTTATCTTTTTTGAATGCTGAGTAATATTCTCACCCATGACCTCTTGATCCATCTCCTTTCCTCCCTCTTGCTGCCCATTCAACTGATTTCCACAGCCCAGGTTGGGCTCACTGAGGCTTTCCACACTGCCAGAGGTCTGTTGAGCAGCAGATGGCCGCAATTTAGTCTCCTTAACACAACTGCCGAATGGCAGCTGAAGATGTCAGAGCTGGAGGAGTCCTTGGAGACTTAGAGCAGAGTCACTCACCTCTGCAGCATTTAGCATCATGCTTTGGCTATGGTTGCTCTGTCTTTTAAGGGAGAATGTGCTGGAGATTGCCCATGCAATAGCAACCTATTACCACTAGATGGCACAATTGCAGCAGCTCGCTTCCAAAGGGACACCCAAATGTGGTGTCACATAGCCAGTCTCCAGGGACTTGAGGTGTCAGTTCATTTCAATGCCTTCAGGTAGATGAAGGTCTTGTTCACTTTCAAAGACTCACAAGGTTAGTTAGCTTGCTTCAGTACCTCCACAAAGGTTTGGCAATGAGAGGTCAAAGAGAAGACACTATTTTGGACGTGAAGACCTGGCATCTAGTCCAGTTCTGCTCCTAAGCCACATGCTCAGCTTCAGTTCCAAACTAAAGGGGTTGATTTGCTGTCCCTTCCATCTCTCTGATATGGACCATTTAGAACTCAACTAACTACCTCTTGCTATATTCAGCTTTAGCCCACTTATTTTATTTTCACCCTTATTGTGTATATGTGTTTAGAACGTTGAGAGTAAAAATCATCTATTCAAAATAATTATGGAATGCACAAGAGTAGGTTGTCTAGGAAATAAACAAAGTCACTCATGGTCTTTCACCCCATGAGTCTATACTCTACTAGAGGAAAAATGATCAGCACGTGACAATTTAAGCTATGTCATAAGATAAAACAAAGAAATGACACCAGGCAGTATATGTCTAAGGATTGAGAGAGAGGAGTGAGGACAGAGCACTGGGAGCTCGGAGGAGGAGGAATGATTAAAGAGGGCTTCATGGAAGAGGTGTGGCAATCCTGATGGGTTATAAATTGACGTGAACCTGGGGAGAGACATTCTAGACAGGAAGCACAGATACCTTGTTCTTTGTCAACTGTCCCTACAGCCCCTGCCTTTTAGGATTGGCTAGAAGAAATAAAAAAGGGCAAAAGAAGAGTGATAAAAAGAACCAGAGAAGGGAACAAGAGATGAGGAGAAGGGCAGGAGGGCAGAAAGTGGAGAGGTGAACAGGCATCACACTCAGGAGAGAGGCGTACCTATCCAGAGGTAAAAAGGGAAGTTAGAAAATACAAAGGTAAGCTGGGGAAATACCCATTCTTTTCTGTTCTAATCTGTGGAACCACAGAATCATCAGCCTTCAGGTGCCAGCCCTCTAGGTCAAACCCTTCCCAAAAACACTATAAAATGATCACCCATTGTCCACTTGAATACCTACCACAATGTGAACCTCATTATTTCCCCAGGTAGCCAATTCCCATTTGGAGAAAAAAAACCTGATATAGCTTTCTAGTAGGAATCTGATTTTTACACCCCTGAGGTTTCCATCCTGGATTTGTCTTCCAAATGGATCCCCCAAATCTCAGACCATACCCCTCTTTCACCAGCTTAGCATCTCCTGGGGCCCCTGGCTACAAACCAAGTTTCTTGAACACATTAACGATACCTGTTACTGGCAAACATGGGCTCTCAGTGCCCACTTAGCAATGTGGAGCCACATGTCAGAGTCTGGAAATCAATCTTCTTCACAGAAAAGATGGCTCTGATTGCTAGACCGAAGGGCAGCGTATTGTTTGTTCATTTTAACATTAAAAACAATTCCACCGCATTTTAACCTTACGCCCTCTTGGTCCTGTTCTCATGGCTCTGCGCCCCAACTTCATGTTCACAGTTAGCTCGCGGCCGGCCCTTCGCCCATGGGTCAGGTAGAGGAGCTACAGGGTTCTTTCCTCAGCTCAGGCTGCCCCTTTGGAGTCCCTTCCCCATCGGTTTCCTTATTTAGTTGTTTGCAGTTCCTTCTTGATAGCATCCATTCCTCTGGCGGTAGGAGCAGAGACTCTTAACCATAAAAGATCTTTGTGGGTACATTTATGCTGTTTTTCCAAGAAGGGAATTTGTATCTTTTGGTCATTTTTTCAAAAGGTCAAAGACCCAAAAAAGGTTAAAAGAGGACGCAGAGGCTTTGTGGGATTCTGTTTATCTTGCCCCTGAGTGTGTGGACACTGCATCTGGTGCGCCCAGCTTTCCTCCCGGGCGCTCAAACCCTCCCAGGACGCCCTTCACTTCCGCCTCTCCCCGACCAGCCCTGCGGCCACACTTCGTTTGAGAGAGAAATTCTACCTTTTATTTTTGCTTCCTGTGCAGTCCTGCTTTTAGCTGGACAAGCATTCCTACCAAGCCCTGGGATATTGTTTCGGACGCTGCTGGACATGCAATGGGCCTGCACCCCCAGCTAGCGTGCAGGGCCCACAGGCTCCCCTCCCCCCGGGGTCACTTTTGGTTCCATCTCCTTTATCAGGCTCCCCCAGCCTCCACTGGGCTTCCTCCCTTAGATGGGGGGTCCCTGTGGATGGGATCTTCCTGGTGGGCAGCACCACACACTCACTCTCCCACCGGTTTGATATTTCTTTTCTTTTAAAATTATATTCTTTTTTATTGAGGTACTCTTGGTTTGCAACACCCTACAGGATTTAGGGATATGGGTTCACACTTCTTCAGATGTATGTTACCACACCACACTCACCACCAAGGCAGCCATCCTCCTCCTCCACAGACTGTTAGGTCCCCTCTCTCTTTTGCTTCTCCTCTGGGAACCTCAATTCTACAGTTGTATTTCTTTTTTTTTACCCCAAGATTTATTTATTTATGCATATAAGAGCTGGGGTGCAGGCTTAGAGGTGTAGGGGGTGAGAGGATTCGCCAGAGACAAAGTAGGGAGCAGAACAGGCAGATTCACTGAAATACACTGCTGAGGGGAGCAGCGGGCGAGTCAGGAGAGGTCTGCTGTGCCATGTGGGTAGCTCCCTGGCCTGGGATTGAACTCGTGCTGCAGTGGCTGTGGATTGCTTCACAGTGCTGCGTCTTAACCCCTTGCACCACCAGGGAGGCCCCCTGACATAAATCTATGTATTAGTCATTAGGGGCAGGCATGTCATTTTGCAGCCAAGAGCCATTTTGCAGCCAAACTCTGTTCATTGTTCAGGGTTGCTATAGGGGCAGGGAGCTGAGGGTGTCTGAATCTCAGGTTTCTCTGTGTCATGTGGGACTTCGATCTTGGCCTCCGAGGACCTGAAAGAGCACACCTACAGTACTGGTCTCAGGGCTCCTTCAATGTCCCCATCTGGGCTTCCAAGGAGATTCCAGAAATGTCTGCCTTCGCCCTAACACTTCTTCCATTCCATCCCCACCCACATTGTAGCCCTCAACCCTGCCCATCTGTGCCCTCCACTTTAAGGAGAAGCCAGAGGTTAAAGATCTAGTGTTAAAAATCTTGGCGACCAGTCGGAATGTGGAGAACGCACTAGAGCATTTGTTTCACAATCACTTACTTGATGCAATTTATTGTGGGTACTGAAGTTTTCCTTTTAATTTAGAATTTAGTCTTGTGATGTTTTGCCAGTGCCTAGTGTTTAATAAAGGCAGCTGGCATTTTTTTCGTCAGGCTTTTGGGGTTTATGAAATTGAATAGGGCTTGGGTCATGCCCTCAAAGAATATCAAATGCTAGGTAAACAAAGTGGGTTGGTGTGCAAATAAAAAAGTATCAACAGAAAGGCAAATGTTGTAGGATAGATACCAAAGAAGTGGGGGAATTAGAAAATGAGTAACAGGATCATTTCCAGGGAGGAGATTAGAGAAGTCTCTTTGGAGAAGAAGCTGGCATTGAAACTGTAGAAGACAGGGGTGGGGCGGAGTTGGGGGTTGGGGAGAAACCCTAGAAGGTAGGAGTGCTGTTGTCATCACCCAGGGAAGCAAGAGAGGGCAGTGGTTAAGAGCCTCAGGGTTAGGATAGAGGTCATTCATGAGCTGTGTGATCTCAGGCAGGCTTTTCAGTCTCTTCAAACCTCCAATTCCTTGTCTATTAAGTGTGTATAATAGTATTCCTGGCCCTCTGTTCTGTTCCCCACTGTCTCTGGTGAATCCTCTCACCCCCCGCACCTTTGGCCTGTACCCAGGTTGTATGCATAAATAAATAAATCTTAAAAAAAATAGTATTCCCAGCCCTATCTATTTTTTCCAATGATCCAGTGAGTGAATACATACAAAGCAATTGAAACAGTGTCTGTAACATAGTAAAGACTGAAGTATTAACTCTGTAAGGAAGGGTGTTCCAGGCAGGAGAATCAGCTCTAGCAAAAGAAGGAAAATGAAAGAACTACTATTTTTTTGGGGGGGAAAAACACCCTCAAATGACTGATCTACCTGGGAAACACATGGGGAGAGCAACAGTGTTTATCATCACAGCAGCTGTCTCCACTGCATGCTCACCCTGTGCTGATGCTCTTCCAATGCTTTGTGGGCACGGTTCAGTGGCTCTTCCCAGCACGTGGACAGGATGGACCTGATTATCCCCATTCTACAGAGGGGGAAACAAAGGCTGCTAGAAGCCGGTGACTGCTGCCAGAGCACTCACTGACTGGGCAGAAACTTCAGGAATGTCTCTCACTTCTAAGCCTTCATTGTTAAGCACCTGCTGCAGTGCCCTCAGGTAGATACTGAGTGCCACCTGGTTTTCCCTCACCACCTGCCAAGCTGTTGCCTTGCCCTGTGGCTCTCTCAGGCTGGACTTCTGTTTCCTTTTGTGTAAAGGAGAAACTCCTGCTCTAATGAGTCTGATCTCTTTTTCTTCCCTTGCTCTCAAAATTCGTCCTTGTGTGTCTGCATCTTCCTGGACACCCACCGCCGGATAATAGGGAGGGACAGGAAGAGGAGAGCACAGCGCCAGGTCCCTTGGCACAAACCTGTAAGTGGGTTCAAAAAACAAAATCAAACCAGCATGGAATAAAATGAGAGCAGAAACACCAAGATGAGTCAGAGACGCTTCCTGGGGAGCAGACCTCAGAGGAAATGGGGAATTCTGCTTTGGGGCCCAGCTGGGCAGGTAGAATGAGGAGTCATTTCTCTGTGGCCCTCCCCTCTGGTCTTTTCTTTATGGCGTCTGGTTGAGATAAGTTTCTGGATTGTTGGAGCAGGAAGAGAGTATTTAGAGGAGTTTAGTGAAGGGGGACAGTGAGTCACTTCTGCAATATGATTTGCAGCTTAGGTGGACATGTTACTACATTTCTTTTTTCTGGGGATCTGGATTTGTTAGAATAGTCTTACTATACTATGTATTTTTCATTCACCTTTGTTTTATTTTTATTGTATTTTTTTTTCTTAGTTGAGGTGATGCTGGTTTGCAACCTCTAAATCAACTGTACATGATTCCAAGGTATAGGAGCACACCTTTTCAGATATATGTTACCGCACTGCACCCAGCACCAGAGCACCCCTAGCCCTTCCCCATAGTTCATTGGCCCCCTCCCCCCTTTGCTCTCCCAGACACACCTCTGGTGGAATTTGCTTTTGTTTTCTATCTTGATAAAATATAATTAAAAATTGCCAGGTGAATAGGGCTGGGACTTACAGCTTATAACCTGTGAAGCTACTATTGCCTTTGGCAATACTATGATGAGTCTCCTCGTCTTCTGCCCTGATATAATTAGTGTTTGAGGGACATTGAGAGTTTTGCCCCCTTACCTCAAAGGACAAACATGGTCACCTGCTCACAGTGTCATAACTATCCACTATGTCTCCTGTTTTGGAGGGTAGCCATTGAAGGTGCCTGCATATGGCTTGATGATTGAGTGTTTGGGTTCTAAAACCAGAAGGCCAGGGTTTGGAATTGAAGTAAGTAAATTTACCACTGAATGACCTGGTGGAAGTCACAGTCCCTCTCCCACTTCAGTGTACTCATCTGGAAAATGGGGATAAAAATAATACCCACCTTCTTCCAGGGAGCTAAGAGGGTTTTTACAAACAACAAATTTAAAGCAGCACCAGCCTAGCACATAACAAGCCCTCCGTAGCTGTTAGCTGTGGTGCCATCACCACTTCGGCATCTTTTTTTTACATTTAGATTTATTTTTTTTATTTATATATATATTTAACATCATTATTCATTTTTAAAAAATGTTTGCTTTTTTAACCCCCCCCCCCCCAAGGTGTAGTCCCCATAGAATTTCCTTCACCTATTCACCCGTGCACCATTACCAGCATCTTAACTTAAATCTCACTCAGTGGATTGCCCAGTAGGATTCGGAGGCTTGGCAATCTGGACAAAGGAAAGCTCTAGAAAGCAAGGTATTCATTAAGTAGGTTGGTCCCAGTCTGAAGGTTTTACCACATACAAAATCCTCTGGGCATTTAGGGAAGGGTGTGAAGAGGTAGAGTTCTGAAGGAGCAAAGAAATGGGTGAAGAAGACAGATGAATAGTGAGTGTGAGACATTCCCTGGGGATGGGGCAAGCAGCATGTGGGGTCAGGTGTCTGAGCCCCTGAAGAGAGAAGGAGCATGAGGGGAGAAGAAGGGAGAGGGAGAAAGGAAAGGGAGGGCCAGAGAGGTCCAGGCGCTCCTGCCAGGGGCCTGGTGGGAGAAGCAAGGTGAAGGAGAAGGATTGGGCTCTCCTCAGGCCTCATCCAGGTCAGGGCCCAGGCTGCAGGCCTGGCTGGGTTGAAACAGCCAGAGTCATGGGAGAGTGAGGCAGACTGCCTGTCACACTCCCAGCTCACAGTCACCCCACTCTTGATCATTCTTTCAGGAAGCTGATTCCCAGGAGCCTGCTGTTTGTCCAGACTTTGGTCCCATGCCCAGGTTTTTCCGGTGTGGTTGTCATATCTCAGGAGTCAGCTGGGCATGGCTGGTGAGTTTCTTGTAATAATTAAGGCAGGAAGTGGCCAGGACCTGGAAATAGAGCAGCTTTAAGGGAGGCAGGGTGAGGAAAATTCTTTTTCTGAGGGCCTGTGTGCCTTCTTGGGCTAGGTGCACAGAATTCCTGAACTTGATCTGGGCTGAGGGACCCTAGGGAAAAATTTTGCTTTATGGAAATTTTATCTCAGAAATGGAGAATCTAAGAATGCTCAATTCCAGTAGGGGTTTCTCCAATTCACATGGCAATGCCCTCTTGAAACATGTGGGGGTGTCCAGCACCCTATACTCATAGGAAGGGAGACCATGGCTTCTAGAGTAAGACTGATCTGTTTTTTAATCCCAGCTTTGCCCACTTAGTCTCTGGTCATCAGCAGTCTACCTGGTGGAGCTAATAACTTGAGCTAATTACTCCATCTCTCTGAACCTCCATTTTTTTTTTTCACTTAAACTCAGGATTCCCGTGCCTATTTTGTGCTGACTAATAATTTTTTTTATTTATGCATACAAAAACCGGGGGTAGGCCAAAGATGTGGGAGAGTGAGAGGACTCACCAGAGACAGAGTGGGGAACAGAACAGGCAGATTGACTGAAATACACTGCTGAGGGGAGCAGCGGGTGAGACAGGGGAGGTCTGTTGTGCCAGGTGGGTCAGTTCCCTTGCTGGGGATTGACCTCATGTTGCAGTGGCTGGCTATAGCTTGATAGTGCTGAGATTTTAATCCCTGCACCACTAGGGAGGCCCTGACTAACGAATTCTGAAGGCATTCTTAGCATAGCACTTTGCACATAATAACCACAAAATAAATGATAGTTAGAACAACAACAAAACAGCAAAAATAATTACCAGTTCAACTCTTTCCACCTTAGTTTTTAGCTTTGTAAAATGAGTTATTATGGGGAGTAATGAGGCTGATCAATATTTATGAAGGAAGTGGTAAGGGGTCTGCACTGGTTTGAGATGGGGTGTGAACAATCATGCGATGCTCTCAGTGGGCACAGAGCTCGAATCCAGGTTTGGCCAGGAATATGCAGAGCTGGGATGGAAAGTTCCTGGGCTCTTGTGTTTTCTTCTCACCTGTGGATGAGAGAGAAGCTTCACTGCAAGGCAAAGGTTGTTTGTCTCAGCTGGGCCCTGGCAGAGCAGGGCCAGTGTTCTTCCCACCACCACACCCTTAGTATCCCAAGAAGGACCTGGCACACAGTTGATGCTATATGTGTGTGTGTGTGTGTGTGTGTGTGTGTATGGTGAATGAATATTAAATGCCAACGCTAACTTTACCCCTCCACAATTACCTTGATAAAATTCTAGGGGCCTTTTCTCAGATAGCTCCCCCAAGTCCAGAAAGTCTATGCTATGCCATTTTTAATCAGTGTGGACTCTGAAAAACCCATTTTCTTTCAAGCCAGAGGAACAGCTGGCTCATCTCTCAATGGACCAAAGAGCCTCTGCCAAATGTGTGGGAGGAGAAGATTTTGAGCCAATCCACTACTCCACACTTAGCCTCCTTAACTGAGGAATGGATCTGCTTTGAGAGAGCTACAATCTCTCCACAAATAATAACAATATGAACATATTCCACTGTGCTTTTCGGATTCCAAAGAACTTTCACATCCATGTTCTTGCAGGACCTCAGGACCATGTGGGTGTGTTGGGAGGGGGTTGAGTGGAATTGGGGGTGGAAAAAATAGCAGGGAACAGATCATTACTTCTTACAAAAAAAAGAGTAAAGAGAGGATTTGTAGAATTTTTCAAGATCATCTAGGTAAGAAGTGAGACAAGGACCTGAATCCAGAAAGCTCTGACTTTAACTTTAGCACCGAGGGGAAGTGCGCATGGCCTGGTCGGCAAGAGGCTTAGGAAACGGTCACATTATCTGGTTGCTCCAACTTGCAGTAGTGACAATGAATAGGAGTAGGGCTTCCCCACCGGGCACACTGCTGATGACCAGCAAGGACTCTGTCCATGGCCGATAACATCCTTCTGCCTCAATTTGGCCAACATTGCCCAGGGGCCAGTGATAGGCAGCAACAATGAAGGGAAAGGATTCCTATTTTGTTGTCTATTTAATGTCAGGCAAGGGGGCAGATAATGTGACTCTTGTCTTTTAAATGGAGCTCAGAGAAGGTCTTCTACCTCCTGGATGCCCCTCCTGACCATACCACCCAGCAGCATGGCATGTGGGCAAATCACAGAATAGACACTCAGTTTCCCCAGCATCTTTGCTTGATTAATATTTTATTAAAGTTAATTATCAGTGGCTGCTAAGAAGGTCAAAAGTAGGAAATATTCTTACATTTACTGAGGACCTTCTAGGAAATACAAAGATAATAATCTACAATCCCTGCACTCAAGGATCTCACTGTCCAACAGTGGTGGAAGAAGTGGAAGTAAATAAATAACCACAGAAGTGATTATGATGGTGTTGCTGGAAGGGGACCTACTCTCCCACAGTAAACAACAATGCATTTGAGGAGCTGCTTTGAATAGTGAACACAGGCAACAGAAATAGTATCCTCGTGGGAAGGGAAACACATGAAGTGAACCTTACATCTGCCTAGCTTTCTACCTGAGGGAGCTTTCTGGATTGCGGTGCAAGAAGGTAGAGCCTTCTTGCTCTACCTTAAGGGCTTCTTGGTCCCTTGGTCTCACTGAGTGAAAGAGTGTAGATTAGACTTCCAGGCTAATCTTGTGGGGAAAGCTTTTAAAGAGGAAGGAGCTAAACAGAAAAGCCCCCCCCCCCCAGAAGTCTGTGTGGGTGTTCCCAGGTCTCTGGTACACTGGGAGACCCTCTGGGGGCCAGCAGGGAGTAGCTGAGAGCTCAGCAGGACACTGGTTCCTGCACATGGCTTGGAGGTGTTGGAGTTTTAGCCTAGGGAGTGTGGAGAGATCTCACTGGACAACTGGAGTACTTAGTTGATACAGGAAGTCCACCCCTTAGGAGTAAGGACCATTAAAAATTAAAATAAAAAAAAAACCCACATCTTCACACTAGACACACACACACACACACACAAAACCCCTTCAAACAAACAACAACAAAAACCATCTCTGAAAAAAGAATAAAATCACACTTGACTTGATCAAAATAATCTGTCAGTGATATAACTGCCGAATAGAACAAAATTCAAAACTCTTCAAGGGATGATAACATACTCATCCCGCTCAACAATGAAAACCCACAATCTGTTGTATATAATTTATTATTACTATACTTGTGAAGAAGTGTTTTACAGGCAGAAATGGAAGTTGGAGTGCATGGAAGTTATTAGCAAATACAAAACAAAGGATTGTCTCAGGCAAGGTTATCTTCTCTTAGGGGCCAAAAAGGCAGGGGTCTTACCTGGTCCTACTTAGAATGTATTGATTAGAAAATTCCAGACTGATACTGATTGGTTTTGAATTCCACTCCTGGAAGGGGCTGAAACTGCAGTTAGGTTAGGTATTGAGGCTTGGTGGGGCTTGGCCTAAGTGACCCCATTTGGGGCCTGTTTCTTTTTATGAAGGACTAGACGGGCACCAGGTGGGCAAGGTGGGCCAACTAAGTGAATGAATAAAACTCAAGATACGCCTGAGGACTTGGGTGAAACACTGTGTGGGTGTCTCCCAGGAGGCAGGATTAGGTCAGGACAAGGGCCGCAGGCTCCTGCCCTGAGCATACTATGGACTGGGGCGCCGACCCTTGCGAACGAGATGCCCAACCTGGGCTCCCCTGCGAGGGGGCGGATCATTCCCCCTCGGGCTGGGCAGGCAGAAGGCGGTCGCGGTTTCCCACCGCCCCTCTCCAGCGCGGGGTCGGGGGAAGAGAGGAAGGGCGAGTCCGCGGCCCGCCCACTGCGTCCCACCCACCGCGCGCCTCCCCTCCGGCTGCGGGAAAAGCGGACTCGGGCCGCGCGCTGTGGGCCGGGCGGGCGCGGGCGGACGCGATGCGGGCGCGGCCTCTCTGGGCCGCGGCGCTGGTGCTGGGGGCGCTGGCGGGCGTCGGTGCCGGAGGTGAGTGAGGTCCCCGCGAGGCGGGCGCGCCGCTGTCGGGGGACCCGCGCCGCGCATCCTGCCGCGGCCAAGGCTGCAGACTTGGGGCGGGGAGACTCGGCGGGCGGGTCCTGCGCGGGGCGCTCGGGGCGCTCGGGGCCAGCCTGGGACCGTCGGACCCCGGAGCTGGACTTTCCTGGCCCAGCGGAGCCGGAGCGAGGACCCTGCGGGCGGGTTCTCGGGGCTCCGCAGTCCCGAGCGGGGATGTTGCCTGCCGGGGCCGCTGGGGGTGCGCGGGGCGAGGCGGGCACCTCCGAGCGCAGGTGGTCCCGGGGCCGGCGGGGTGGCCGGGCGAGCTGAGCGCCCCGGGGCTGTCCCCGCGCCGTGGCAGAGGAGTTTGCAACTTCTTCGTGCGAGCGCGCGCGGATTTGCTGGTCCCCAGACGTTTCTTTCCTCCTGTCTTACACTTTCCCCCAAGTTTTTGTTTTTGTTTAACTGGGTGACTCCCCGCGGGAGCGACTCGGAGCAGGACGCGGGCTTCTCCCCCCTCCCGGTGGCCGGGGTGGCCGCGTGCCTCTGCTCCGGGACCCACCCGCATCCGAAAAATTTTAAGTCTGCGCGAGGAGCCGCGCCAAGGGTCCCTCGATCTGGCTCGCGTCCCCGGCTTTGTCTCTCCGCGCCTGCACACAGCCTCAGCGCCGCACCGGCCCGCCCGGCTGCCCTGCTCTGGGGAGAGGGCGGGGCCCCCAGCAGAGCGCAGCCCCGGGGCGCTGCCCCTGGTCCTCCCCGAGTCCTGGTGACCTTCCTGGGGAGGACTCTGCCTGCAGGTCCGCCGGGCGATCCTCTGCAGAGGATGCACAAGGGCGCAGAGATGCACTTTTAATAAAAGAGTGATGAGACAGTTTAGATCCTGCAGAAGTTATTATTTTTTTTTAAATTGAGAAGTTCATTTCAAAGAGTCAAAAATTCATTGATGACAGCCGTGAAGACGTGTGGATGTCATGCATGCGCACAGGCAGGACACCAATATTTTAACAATTCTTTATTGATGGTAGCTGATTGACTGCAGAAAACCATATTTATTTGATCATAGATGTGAATGGGTGATCCCAGCAGTGGGGATGGTTGTGCTGAGCTGCCCCCCACCCCCACCCCGGGCTCCTTGCAGAAGAGGAGGAGGGTGGTGTTTAAGAGCAGGGGCGCCCTAGTGGGTCCTCCAGAGTAATAAGGCCCCGGGCACAAGCCCTCCCCCTTATATTTTAAGCCTCATCCTAGTGTTGGTGACTGGGGTGCAGGCATCCTCAGAACCCCAGGAAAGAGGTGCTTGGGTGAGAGTAGCAGAGTTGTATGAGGACGCACAAAGTTGATTCATCACCGAAAGAACCAGGTGGGCGCCACAGAGAGGCTGGAATGGGAAGGAGAAAGGTTGTTTGATTGTAGAATTGAGTTCTGGCTTTTGCATACAAAGGTGGTATTTTTAGCTTCGCCCAAGAAGTATTAGATTTTGTGACTTCTCCATATAGAGGTCTTTATTTTTTCCCTTTGTTTTGAATTTATTTTTAAAATTAATTAATTTTCTTACATCACTGGTATTTTTGACCAGTAGTTGATTTCTCCCCTGAGGTGTAGTCCGCATAGTTCTCCCACCACCGTAACACCTGTGACCTGTAACACTGTGTGTGACCAGCACAGTGCTTTGTACCCTCCTGTTTTGATCCCTCTCCCCCACCAACCCCTGCTGTAAGCCTCATATATAGATTTTCATTTTACCTAAGACCTAAAGGAGAATACATTTTATTGGTGATCGCCACCTAAGATGATTGGTTTTGAGCTGGGGTGCTGGTTCCTCCTTCTGAGTTTATTTCCTGGCAACTACAGAAAGCTGTATTTATTTAATGTAGACAATGTTATGAGTTGGGAGTTAAGTATACATCTGTGAAACCACCACCACAATCTATGAACAAAATAAGTTTAAACATTTTTTGCTGAGTAAGTTGGTTTACATCGTTGTTTATATTTTAGAGTGATAGAATCGCCCTTCAGGTATAGTTAGCTTAGCACATGGACCACCAAAGTCCTGTCGTCCATGTGCTTCCTCCCCATTCTGTTCTGAACAATATCTGGATGAAGGAAGAGCTACAGATGAGGCATTAGAGGGCCATTTAAGTTACGGCTAAAGCGTCTCATGTGATAGAGGCTCAAGCAGGTCAACCAAAGCCTCACAGGAACCCAGAGGCCTGGAGAGACAGGAGACATGGGGGACGGCTCTGGGACGGGACAAGGGACAGCTGTGGTTACAGCCAGTCAGAGGTGGGTTCAGTTTTTGACTTTGCCTCTTACTGCCTGTCTGGCCTTGGGTAAGACTTTATTTCTTGGGCTCTCAGTTTCTTTATCTGTGAAATGGGCAGAACAATACCTCGATGAAATAAAGGTGCAAAAGAGTGTTCAATAGTTAACAAGTACCATTCTCATTATCTTTCTATCCTTGGCATTTACCATGGGTTGGAGGTAAGAGCTGCTACTGCTTGGGCATCAGTGCTATTCAGAGTCCCAGGATGACACCCTTGGGTCCTTTTCTCCAGACCTATGTGACAGGAGACCCTTTCTCACTTCAATTCACGCCTCACTGGTGGTGTGGCATCTCCCAGCTTCTCTGACCCATGGAGAAGAGAGGGTCACACTTCTGCTTTTTCCACGCAGAAACCCTAAGTCCCATCTCTAGAAAAAGAGGAAAGTTAAGATATATCCAAGTGTGCAGTATCATGAGAAGAAGCTAATGTCTATTTTATTCAATATGCTATGCCCGGTGACTGACACGCTTGTGGCAGCATAAATATCTCTGGAGTGCTCGAAGAGGCATCTATCTAGAGGTGATAGGCCTCATTTTGAGAAACCTAGCATAGGAGTTCATTCCTAGAAGATCGCCAGGTGCTCCCCAACTGGGCATTCCACACAATATTAGAACATGCCAAGACCATGAGTTCTTTGTGCTTTCAACCTCTGCTCAATTGTACCACTTAGACCTTGGACTTGAGGGTGTTAGAAAGTCAGGGGACCCTCTGTGAGGTGTCTGCCTTTTCCTCCTTCTTGGATTGAAAGGCACAGGAGGGCAGCATTCTCCTTTACTGCCCTGGACGCTGCAAGAGTGAGGAGGCAGAGGCCTCCTGGGGATACATTAGGTGGGGCCAGGGGGCAGTAGTGAAGGGGGGGAGGGGAGTCTGGTTGTGACTCTGGAATTTCCTAATAGAAATTCCTCCTCCACAACTCCCCACCCTACTTGGGATCTCTGGTTATCATCCCCTTCAGCCCCAAGAATCCTTCTGTCCTGGTTGGCAGGAAAAACCAGGAAGCACGTCCACAGAAACCACAACTCATGAATCAGCAGACAGATAATTAATGGGGGGAGTGACTGAGCAGCTTCAGGGATAAACCACTGGCTTGATCAGCCCACTCGGCTGCCCACAGGGCTGGCTTGTGCTTTACCCCTCACCTCGTCTTCTGACTCTGGAACCCCGGCCCTTCCTGAGTGGGAAGCTCAAGTGCATGGTGGAGCACAGGTCACTTGTGAAAATGCAGATGGGAGCAGGGAAATGTCTGCCTGTTCTCCGGTGGAAACTGCTGGTGTTTACACAAATATGAAACTCTCCAGCAAAAATTAATGAAATCTGCCTTTTTTCGCCATGTATACCGCATCTCCAAGGACACTCTTTTTTAAAAGTTAGGTTTATTCATATACAATAAACATAGAATAAAATCTGTCTGTTTGATGCCTACAGGTCTATGAATGTTGTCAGATGCAGACAGCCGGGTAACTGTCACCATAGTCAAGATACAGCATATTTCCATCTCTCCATGAGTTCCTGCTAGTTCTTCCATCATCAATTTCCTGTCCCCACCTTTCATTCTTCGAAGCCTCTGGTCTGTTTCCTGTCCCTGCAGTTGTACCTTTTGTAGCATGTCATATAAGTGAGTTTACACAGCATGGAGACTTGTAAGTGGGGCTACTTTCACTTTGGATGATACACCTGAGATTCATCCACATTGTCCTTAGCATCGGGATGCTCAGAGGTCGTCTGAGGCGTCTCCATCTTCTGCTGTTGTTGAGGCAGTTACCCAGAGAGGCCAGATCTGTTAAACCTTAGGGGTGCCATTCAACTTTGAATTTGTGAGTCCTGTAATTGGATTGATGCATTTGGGCCACGTAGAAGCCATGAGATTTCCCAAGTGCCAAGCAGTAATATTGTTAGGTTATGGAAGAGGATTTTGTAGTAACCAGCACTTTTACTGTTCTTAGTCCTAAAAACAATGGTTATGTTGTGGCCAAATGTATAGTAGTCCTTGGAACCAGAAGCTGCTAAGTCAACCTGGCGCTAATCAATCATTTAAAATTTTTGGTAGCCTCTCTGAGAAAAGCAACTCACCCTAAGTCTGCCTGTTTTTCTGTCATAGTCTGACAAAAAGACCACACCCTCCCCAGCATTTCTTAGTGAAGATGTTCAAAGATTCAGGGAGGAAAAAAGATACGGTGTATATACTCATTATAAGAAAATTGTATTGAAGAGCAAAATTATGACTTTCCCTTGGATTCAATGTCGTTATAATGTCCACTAGTAAACCTGTTTTCTCCTTGCTTATATAATGGCGTGTGTGTGTGCATGCTTGTGGTATTTATTCTTACCTCGAAATCTGTGTTATATCTGTTAAACTTACGGAAGCCACTTCCTTTCATATAGGAAAAGAACACAGTGTAAAAAGAAGTGAGGTTATGCAACTGAGAAACCGCTGTTTGGCTCTCGGCTCTGCGGGCGTTTTCATCAATTTTCTGGGTGATAATGAACCGGTCACCTCATCTCTGGACCTCAGGCTCTTGGTGTCCCAGAGGCTGCAAAGTGGGAGGAGCCCCTCCCACCTTTAACTGGACCACTTTCTCCTTTAACTGATTAGTAATTTGGAATTCCAAATTACTTTTTTTGGGGAGGGGTGTGGAGAGGGGAAGTGAGATTCTGATGTTTAAAACAAACTTGAAAGACTTTGCTCTAGAAGGAGGCTCCAGAAGTTTCCAGAGACACATTCAATAGCCACTTTAAAAGTCCCTGTAGTCAACCCTAACTCTCTTTGCTAATGGGTTCGCGGTTAGAGAAAGCTTAGGTCTGTGGTGGCCACCCCTGCTTTCTCTACCACACCTGATAAACTCAGATGAAACCTTTGCTGGATCTCCCTTTGAGGCTTGCATTTGAATATCAGAAGTGGAGGGGAGTCTGGTATCTCTGTTCTGAGCTTCTATCAATACAAGTTGAGAACAGGCTCCCCTCTCTCCAGATGGCTCCTGAAGGCTCTGGGAGTGGGTTGGACAAAGTCTATTCTTGGCCCCTGCTAAACTCTGGGCTACCTAGAGGCTGTGGGGTTTTGATGCTGAAGGTGCTCTGGTTTCTTGAAAGCCTGACAAACTCTGGGGGAGCCTGCATTTAAATGAATCCAAATGTCAAAAGGGAAGCAAGACAAAGGACATTTCAAATTAGCTTTCATTTTCTTTCAGCTTATAAAAGCAATTAAGTTTGTTGTCAAAGAAAGTCAAGCAGTTCAGAAATAGAGTAATGTAGCAACTACAGGTTCCGTATAGTATTGCCCTTCATGATAACCATTGTGGACATTCACTATAGAATCATTATCTCTTTCTTTTTTTAAAGATTTATTTTATTTATACAAGAACCAGGGTACAGGCCAGATGCAGTGGGAGGGTGAGAGGATTCACCAGAGACAGAGCGGGGAACAGAACAGGCAGACTGACGAAATACACTGCTGAGGGGAGCAGCGGGCATGACAGGAGAGGTCTGCTCGCCATGTAGGTTGCTCCGAGGCTGGTGGGGACCGAACTGGCATGGCAGAGGCTACGGACAGCTTCACAACGCTGCTCTCAACTGCCTGCACCACCAGGGAGGCCCAGGATCATTATCTCTTAGTACTATATGCTAGGCTTCTTTTCATGTGATTAATGACATCTCATCATTTATTCCAAAAACCTTTAATTCTACCTTGGGGGCCATATATGGCAAAACCAGAATTGATTTGACCAGTTCTCCATTGGAAGATAATGGGCTCATTCCCAATTACTTGCTACAACGAACAAAGTTGCAGGGAGTAGCTGTGACCTTTTTTTTTCCTAAAGATTTATTTATTATGCATACAAGAGCTGGGGTACAGGCCAGAGGTGGGGGGGGGGTTGAGAGGATTTACCAGAGACACAGTGGGGAACTGAACAGGCGGATTGACTGAAATACACTGCTGAGAGGAGCAGCGGGTAAGTCAGGAGAGGTCTGCTGCGCCATGTTGGTAGCTCCCTGGCTGGGGATCGAACTCGTGTTGCAGTGGCTGTGGACAGCTTCATAGGTTGCATCTTAACCCCTTGGCCACCAGGGAGGCCCAAGCTGTGGTCATTTTTATGCACCTCTGCGCTCCTGTTTCTGTAGGCTGAACTTCTCTAAGTAAAGTTGCTGGATCAAAGAGCATGAATCTTTTACATTTAAACTTTAATATCTTTGGCCAAATAGTCCTAAAAACCTGTGGGATCAATTTGCCTTCCTGCCAAGGCAGGCTGGCGGCCAGGACTGGTGATAGAATCCCTTGCCTGTTGCGCACACCCACAAGATATGAAGTGGAGGAGGAGAAGTAACAGAACTGGACAGCCAGCTGGATGCCAGGGAGGTCACCAGCGGGGTGCTGCTGGCCAGGACCTCAGAAAGAGCTTGGTATAGCCTTGCCGCCTCTGTACTGCGTGAGTCAGATGGGAGATGGGCCCATGCTGATAAAATTTTCCAGAATTTGAAATGCAGCATTATCATCAAATGTCAGCTAGGTCATTAAGAAGAAATGGACCCTTGTGCATTGTGTGAGGGGTCTTGAGGTCTGGGATGCCAGGCCTCCTAGAGTCTTAGCCACTCTTTCCTGGGCTGGCAGCACTTTGAAGCTCATTTGTCCAACAGGATTACTTTTACAGGTAAACAGGGGGAAACCCTGAGAGGTGAAGAGGCTTCACAAGATCACATGACTAATTTAGTGGCACTGGCGGGTCTGATCCTGAAGGCTCCCATCTCCTGTCCTGCCATTTCTTCACAGCATCTTTGGAGACAAAGGGCCCTCTGTCTCCTGGCCCCGAGGAATGGGCATTCCTAGTGCAGAAAGTGATTAAAGATAACGAGGATGGACGCCAACATCCACTAGCGGTGGTGCTTTCCTTTCTGTTACTTCATTGAATCCTGACTACTCAGAAGGAAAGTATTATATCCATAACCGGGAGCCTGGGGGGAAAGGAAGGAAGTAGCTGTTTGGGGTGCTTGGCTGGTGTGGCTGGGTTTGCCTGTTGAATCCTAAGGAGCAATGAACGATAAGCTTGTGAACAGGGATGTGACAGCAAATCAGTCTCTGAGCCTTAGCAGGAGCACTGGGTAGATGCAGGGATGTGGCTGAGGTCACCCAGCCAGGGGGATGGTGAAGGTGGCTTTAGACCTGAGGTTTTCTGCCTACTGACACTCCCCGCCACGAATCCCACTTAACACAGTGATAGTGTGCATTGTCTTACCACCCCTGCCCTTGTGGTGGTTCTCAGGGGTTAGGTATAACCTTGAGGCCACAACCATACAGAAAGCAGGACTCTGTGCAAGGAGGGGCTGATGCCTGGTGAGCCAAGGCTGCCTGGTGAGCCAAGCCGGAGATGACAACCTGAGATGATCTGGCCCCACTGACAAGGGCAGGGCCTGCTGCCTGGGGGCTGGGGCCAGGCATGGCCAGCGCCTAGAACATTCGAACTTCCCCAGGACAGGATCCTCAGAGCGGATCCTGTTGTTCTGTCTCGCTCTGTGTGTCACCCACCAGCAGGTCCTTACAGCTTCGCTGGGGTCTGACCACACTTTCAACACCACTACCTTCCTAGTCTAGATTCCTGTTCCCAGCCGCTTGGATTATTGCAACAGCTTCTTACAGCTCCCCTTGCCCTGCCGCCTGCCCTCCTCCCAAGTGGCCAGGACAGTCCTTTTCATCTCACCACTGCTTAGCTCCCTCCTGTGGTTTCCCGGCTCGGGGAGAAGGAAAGTTGTAGCCTCGCCATGGCCTCCAGCTTCCCTGTGTGCTGTGTGTGCTGGTCCCTGGCTGCTTCTTCATCTGTCTCTCTTCCTCTCTTCTTCCCTCTTTCTCCCTCCTATTTGTTTATTTTTGTTTTGTTCTTATCATGGGTTCTTTCTGGAAACCTCATTCCCTAGTTCTTTCCCTGTTCACATATCTTTTTGAAAATGCCACTCAGGGAGGTCTTTCCTCAGCACCTTCTGTAAAGCAGACGCCCTCTTCTCATTGATGTTATCCCTCTATCCTGCTTTATTTGTCTAAAGTGTTTGCCACTGGGGGCCTCCCTGGTGGTGCAGGGGGTTAAGCACTGCACTATGAAGCAGCCCGCAGTCTCTGCAGCATGAGTTGGATCCCTGGCCAGGGAGCTACCCACATGGCGCTGCAGACCTCTCCTGTCTCGCCCGCTGCTCCCCTCAGCAGTGTATTTCAGTCAGTCTGCCTGTTCTGCTCCCCACTCTGTCTCTGGTGAACCCTCTCACCACCACCTCCCACCTCTGGCTTGTACCCCAGCTCTTGTACGCATAAATAAATACATCTAAAAAAAAATGAAGTGTTTGCCATTGTTTGAAAGTGCACTTGTGTGTGCGCGCGTATGTTTGTTTTTCATCTTCACTAAAATTTCAGCTCCACGAGAGTTTGTTTAGTTCATCAGTGTGAACTAGCGCCTAGCAGCGCCCTAGGCACGGGAGGCACTCCGTGAATATTTGAGTGAATGGGTGAATGAGTGAGTGCTGCCGCCGCGGTGTGTGTTGGTAGAAGAGACTACAGCTCCAGTAACCGCTTTGCCTTTATCCATAGGTTGATTGACCCCAGCAGATTTTCCTTTCCTTCTTTCTTCCCTTCTTTCTCTTCTTTCCCTTTCCCGCCTTCCCCTCTCTCCCTCCTTCTCTCCTTGCCTCTCTTTCCTGAGAGCAAAATTTTCACCCCCTGCTGAATTTTCTCACTCATGCAAAGCATTTCAGGACAGTGTTCCTGAAAATCATTCCTATAGGCTATGGATACTCAGCTCCAGCTATCATCGTTGTCACGGGTGGCTTCAAAGAACAGAAATTTCCTGCATTGGAGGCTAGAAATCTGAAATCAAGGTATCAGCGGGGCCTCGCTCCCTCTGAAACTCTGGATGGACTCTTCCTTTGCCTCTTCCTCTTCCTGTGGCAACTGGCACTCCACGGCCTCCACCTCCCTGGGGTCCATCACTCCCCTCTGTGCCTCTACCTCTCCTGCCTCTCCCTGTGTGTCTGTCTCCATGTGGCGCTTTCCTCTTCTATGACATCAGTCATCTGTGATTAGGGCCCACCCTAATGACCTCATGTTAAGTATATCTGCAAAGATCCTATTTCCAAATAAGGTCACAACTGTAGGTACCGGGGCACAGGATTTCAATATATCTTTTGAGGGGACACAGTTCAACCCAAAACACATTTTGATATTAGTAGAGGGAAATTATACACAAAAGCCTTAGGGTGTTAGATGCCATATTTCATTGGTTTCTATGCACTTAAAGAACATTAAAAAAAAAAATTCTCCAAAACCAGGATGCATCCCGTATGGTAGTTTGGGCTTCCTACGGCTTTGGGTGATACTGGAGCTTTTTGCTCAGAGCACACAGGTGCGTCTTACCTTGAACTTCACCTTCCTGGCTCGTTCTCCTTCCTTGGATTACTGAGCTGCTGCTACACACAGTGAGGGAACAAAGCTTAACTTCCTTAATAAATTATTCTAATAACTGCTTGCGTGTACATAGGCAGTTAGTGTGGGTTGTTTTCTTCTTCAGTGATTCACTCAGTAGGTAACTGTGGCGGAAGACCAGCCATCCCCTGAGTCATCTCGTGTCCCCATGGGCCTAAGTGGGAAGTGACCAGTCAAAGGTCAGTAGCCGAGCTGGGGACCCAAGCCAGAAGCCGTCTCTGGCAGATAGTTAGAAAGACTTCAGTGGTGTCTGCAGTGGAGACTGCCCTCCCTTCCCTAGACTAAACACCTCTCCCTGCGCCTGAGCCTTCTCCCCAAGCCCCCTGGCTCACTAGGGTGGCCCATTTCTGCGTTCTGACATCCTGTTTCGTTGGACAACATGGCCTCAAAATAACTCTCTTTGATGTATTGTAACTTCCACTGATTCCAGCTCCCTTCTTGTTCCCCCCTTTTCTCTCCATTTTTCCCACCCTTTGTTTTTTTTTCTGCTTCTGTGACTCTGACCCATATGCCAAACCACAGCCTTCTGCTTTCCAGGCAAACTGCTGGACTGGTCCTGGCTGTCTTTTCTAACTGGCCTTCTTTTCTTGGCCCTCCCTCCAGGGCACTAACATTCCAAACTCCATGGAGAAGCCAAAGTTGAAAATTGATCATTTTACACTAGCCTGATGGTTTCTGACTCTGTGCTCCTCACCCCCACCACCCCCCATTTGCAACTCAGTGTGTAGTGTCCTGTTCACTTGTTCACTTCAGGGGAAAAAATGTCAAGCATTCATTTCTTCAACAGCTTGGCGCTCAGGATAAAACCAGCAACTACACCAGCGTTGCAAACCACCGCAGCAGCACTTACTAAACTAAGTGCCTTCTGTGCTCCTGCTGTCAGACTTACATTTGACAGGGATGCTCAGTTCATTCAAGCCTGACAACCACCCCGTGAGGACCAGGGCCAGTCCACCTTGTTTCCTTGCTCTGGCCGAACAGTCAGCAGAAAGGGGTCCTAGGAGTTGTTAGTTCTTTTCAATGACAAAGTTTGATGAAGGTCCGCAGGGCTGAGGCTGAGCAGGAGCATAGGTTCTTATGAATGGAAACAGAGGCCCCAACTCCTTCCACATGCTCAGGAGGGAGGCTGGCCTGGGAGCAGCAGCTCATTGAATCAGCATGTCCCAGGGCCAGACTCCCATGAGTCAGTCACTTTCAGCCGCTGCATTCCAGGGAAACTGCCCTTGGTGGCAGGTCTTGGTGGCGGGACTAGGGGAGACCACTCTTTCTCACGAAATCAGCCTGTGATTCATTAAGAAGAGGAGGTAAGGGGAACTGGGTAACCATGACCCCTCCAGGCCTGATTTCCTAAAGAACAGATCCCAGCCACTGCCTCATTCTCTGGGGTCAGGGACTGCCTGTTTCTGGGACATGCTGTTATTTATTTCCCATCTGGCAAGGCCTTCTATTGTGGCTACAAGTCAAGGACTCATGGGGGAATGCTAATTTGCGAATGAATGGATGGATAAGTGGAGAGACTGGGAAGTTTTCAAAAACAATTTGACAGTGCCCACACCACCCAAGGTCCTCTTGTCTCTCCTGACTCTTTTGGGGGGTTGGGGGGGCCCTCCTTTTGGTTCTCCTTTCCCTAGTAAACATTGATGGCCTTTATATCCAGAAATCTACCCCCCACCTTGCCAATTCCCATGGAAAGTTCAAAGAGGGAGGCTGATACCTAAAATATCTCAGGCGCTGCTCCTCCTCTCAGAACTCTCAGTAAGGCAGTGAAGAGCTATGTTCACATCTGACTGGGAAGAAAGAGCAGCTGTGAACTAGATGGTGGCAGGGCTGCTTCCTGGTGACATTGCTGGTTCTGGACATTCTGGATTCTGAATCCACAGCCTACCTCTCCTCTTTCTTTACAGATAGTGGTGGGCTTAGGGCTGTCCCAGCTCAGCAGGGGGCCTTGGTGCTTTAGGGCCAAGACTGGAGCCCCTGTCATCACCCCCACCTCACAGTCCTGCAACTCCCAGGTGCTCAGACAATGCTGAGGCTGCTGTTGAGTCAGAGGCTGGAGCTCCAAGTCCCTGCTCACGGACTTGTAGTGACCCCATGTGCAGAATCAGGGAGACCTTGGAAGTCAGACAGACTCAAGATGCCTTGAGCAACCTGGGACTTCCAGGAATGCTTGAAGACTCCACAGTTAGCCCAGTGCTTTTAGGGGAAAGATGAAAGTTAAAGTTGTCTGAGGAACTCTTTCAACCCATTGACATGTTTTATGTTGGAATTCTTTATGTAACTTGGAGAAATGAACTCAGTTCCTTAAAACAAGTAAATAAAACTGACATAGTCCAAACATTTCAATTTGCTCCAAAATGTATTTGTTTTTTTTTTTTGTTTTTTTTAATAGAGGCATGTTTTTATTTATTTATTTGTTTGTTTGTTTGTTTTTGTTTATACATGCACTGGGTACAGTCAGAAATGCGGGAGGGCGAGAGAATTCACCAGAGCCAGAGCGGGGAGCAGAGCAGGCAGAAGGACCGAAGTACACTGCTGAGGGGAGCAGCGGGCGGCAGGAGAGGTCTGCGCGCCATATGGGACCCTCCTCCGGTGGCCGGGGAGCAGCCGGGGATCGAACCGGTGCTGCAGAGGCCGCGGGCAGCTTCGCAACCCAGCGCTCAACCGCTGCGCCACTGGGGAGGCCCCAAAATGTATTTGTTGAGGATCTCTGTTGAGCCAGGACTGGGCTGGTTTGGACTGGACAGGGCAGGGCAGGCCTCCAGTGGCTGAAAATCTGTTGGGTGACAGTGTGAAGACAGACAGAAAAATAATTATGGTATGTTAGGATTATTAGAGTTGAAGAAATTGAGACTGAGAAGAATTAAATGACTCCCCCAGCCACATTCTTAGTGGGTGACTAAGTGAGCCCCACAATCTACTAATTGTGTGTGTACCCTCTGCCCCCCTAGTGAGACCTTGAGACACTTTCTGTTAAAGTGTAATTTTCAAAGAATTGTAAGTATGAATCCATGCAAATATCAAATCAACAAATGTCAAAGATGTTATTCAACTTAACTAATGAGAGAACTGATGTTAAGACCAGTTCAACAGAGAATTTGAAGAAGGACATTTATAGGAATGCTAAAATAAATTATCTAATAGATTAAACATTGGTTAATGTTCTACCAGGCAATAAACACTTACCTTTGGGGGCTACCTTTTCTACCAGGCAGAAACCATTTACAATGCTGTTGACCAAGAATCAGCTACATTGTTCTCATCAAGAATCATTTTCATTGTTAGTGGTTTTCTGCAAGGTGACCTCTAATAAATTGGTAAAATTGCCTCATTGGTAGAAGTCAAAGGTACATATCCTTAGAAAATCAGATAATCCCCAAAGATGGGAGTTTAACACCCTGTACTGCATTGAAAGGATACCTACTCGCTTTGTTTACTTCCAAAATCTGGATAACTTTCTTAACATTACTCTGTGTGTGTGTGTGTGTGTGTGTGTGTGTGTTTACATGCACATTTTCTGGGTATATTTTTGTCCAGATGTTGGAAGGGAGTTTAGTCACATGGTAATAAAATGGACAGACATTCAGCACCATGAAAGTTTTGGGGGTATCCACAGTGGTCTGCAAAATCACTTTGCAGGTCTTACGAGCTGTGGGCAAAAGGGTCGCTTTAGAAAACTGGATAAAGAAATTGTGAGGGTGACTGCCACAGGGAAGCACAGGCTGCCTCATCCTGCTCCTCCTGTTGGGAAAGGCCTTCTAGGGGCCACCACAGGGTTGTGGTTTGTCTGACTGAGGCCAGGAGGCAGAGTGAGGGGAAGCAGGACCAATGGTGGCCCCTATCTCAGCAGATGCCTGGTGTTCTTGGGGCTATTTTGATCTCCCTGGTTGTTTCTGCTCCTCCCAACCCCCTGCTCTGCCTCCCCCAGTCTTTTCTCTGTCAGCCTCTGACAGCATGAAGATTGAAGGTTGTTCCTATTTGAATGGTATTTTGTAGTATTCCAAATGCTTCTCCTTAACCTCATCAAATTCTTGCGCCAATCCTACGGGATAGATATGATCATTTCAGACATGAATTGAGCTGTTCGAGGTCATGGCAAGACTGGTAAGAAGAGCATTTAGAACTCAAATACAGGCCTTTGGACTCCAACATTCCATGTCCTTCCAGCTCACATCAGCCCACTTCTGCCTGAAGCAGTCTGTGCTCGATCCCAGAATGTATGTATCTGGAAGCCAGAGATGATTTCAGAGGAGTTGCTTTCCCCGGCAGACCTGTGGGGCACTGCTGGGGAGTCACCCCCACCCGACTGTCTGGGCCTTGGATCCTCTGTGTAGTGGACAGAGGGCACCTCACCTTTGCGCTGGGCCTCAGACGTTCATTGGAATAATGTAGGTGTCAAATCATTGTTAATTACAGCCTTGCCATCAGTTATCATCTGACACTTTGGGGCCATGGCTCAGCTTTGCCCCATCAGTTACCATCACTGTAGCCTCATCAATTCAAGGAGCTGATCAATTTGTCCAGATATTCCTCATTCTATGTCTTCCTTAGCAAACAGCTGGTGTTTGGTAAATGTCTATGGTATGGGTAGGATGTGTTTGTGTGCATCTAAGAGAGGTGAACCTGGACATTTGGGGATGTCGGGAAGGATGGGGCAGCCAGTTACTTCTTTGAGCCAAACTGGGCACTCATTGCTTTTTCTCTCTGCTGCAGGGCCCAACATCTGTACCACACGAGGCGTGAGCTCCTGCCAGCAATGTCTGGCTGTGAGTCCCATGTGTGCCTGGTGCTCGGACGAGGTAAGGAGCAGATACCCGACCTCACTTCATTCCCAGACTGCCTTGTACTGACCATGCCGTCTCACCTCCCTCCGAGATACACAAACTTCTTGTCTCTTCTGAGCAAATCTAGTTGAAGCCTTCCCTTGGATGGATATTGAAGTGAGCTGTCTCGGGGGATGTGGCTGGGATCACCCTCCTGGCCACATGGCCTTGTCCTTGGCCTGATTGATGGGGTCTCCTGGCCTCACCATAGTCACTGTTACCCCGTGACACACTTTGCTTGCCTTTTGCTGCAATGGAACCCTCCGGGAACCAGGGCCTTGGCAGAGGCAGGCAAGGGCTATAGGAATAGAAAGGATGCTGCTTGAAAACATCTAGCAGTTTAAAAGGGTAAATAAAAGAGAAACCTTGCATTTGTGGGGGGAGTGTTTAGATAGTGGATCTCTCCTCCCATGTCCTCTCTGATGATGGGGACTCCTAGGTGTCAATGAGGAAAGGAGCTGGACCAATTTGTCAGGATGGGGGTAGGTGGGGAGCAACAGGAAAGAGTTAGCTGTGTCTGGGCAGAGCGTTTGTTGTGTCTGGGGCCTTGGAGAATGAATGTGTCTGAGGGAATGGCTGTTTGTGGCTGGGATGGGAATTTGGTGCTGGCATGAGCTGGGGTGTGTATGTAGGGGGTGAGGGGTGAATGTGGCTGGAGAGATTTCAGTGATTTCAGAGTCTGAGGCTGAGTCATTGGCCTACCTCTCCATCCTCCCCACAGGTGGTTACCTGGACTCCTGCTGGCTGTTCTCCGTCACCTGAGGGGCCATCTGTTACCACAGATGTCCCAGTCCTTTATGGTCTTAAGATGGCTCTAACCCAGCCCCGCATGCGTTCTCTCTGTCTGCTTTTCTTCCCAATCAGCTGAGTTTCCTAATAAGGCAGCCTCCCTGGCAGGCTGGTTGGGGGATGGGGGATGTGAGCGTGGAGGCTGTGTTTATCCCCCAGAGGAGGATTGCCACAACACACCGCCTTGGCCTCTGTGCAGTTCAGCACGGGAACTGCTTCCAGAGGCAGCTGCCCAACATCTGGGCCACATTGACTTCATTTAGCAAATGAAACATTCCCTGGGGCAGGGAGGGGGTGGGGGGGGAGCCCTTCCCCTCCACCCCCACAGGTTCTCCACCCCTCTGGGCTGAGCTGGCTGCTCAAGTGTGAGGTGGCCGCCTCCCTTCTCACTGGCCTTAGGATGCCTCCCTGGGTTGCCATCATGGTATTATTAAGCCGCTTTGACAAGGAAGTTGGAATTCAGTAACTTAATCCTGGAAGAAGTGAGACTGTGTGGGGAGGGTGCCTCACTGGACTGGGTGACCTAAGCTGCTGGGACAGAGAAGGAGCCAGGGAGAAGTCCTAGCCCAGTCAAAGGAGCTCCCCCCTCCTCCACCCCTCCTTGTCAGCCCCAAGCAAGAGGAGATGCAGGCAACTGTGGCCCAGAGTCTGGGGTAAAAGAAGACTTTCTCAGGGTGTCTGTCCCCTCTCTTTGGCAGCACAGGACAAGTCACGTGGCTGTGGAATGCTGGGGCTTGGTCAAAGCCCTTAGGTTGCGTGACTCCATTTTGGAGGCGCAAGTATAGAATATTTATTGATGACTGGTGAATCCTGTCCCCTGGAGTAGGCGGGGGAGGGCAGGGACGGAAGGTGCAGGGTAAAATCAAAGATGAGGCAGGACCAGTCGAGGAATGGGTAGTAGAGTCAGAGAGGAAATGGGTCCATCTAGGACCAAAGAAAACTGATGAGGGGAGGTAGGAGGTCCAAGAAGATATTTTCTTAGACGAATGGAATATAAATAGGAAAGTAGGAGAGGCCAAGGGCGGAGCGAGTGACTACAGCTATCTCTGTGCAAGGGGTGGGGGGGAGTGGCACAGTGGAGGAGCCCACTGGGGGACCAAGTGTGACACCCCTACTCCCTCTTCCCCTCCCCCACACTGGAACGGGGAGGTGGGAATCCCAGGCTGGAACCTGAGCAGGGCTGCTATTTTTTTCCTGAGGACTTTCCCTGCACAGGCTGAGTTTAACTGCTGAAAGTGCCTTGGTCGTTGACTTAAAAACCCAAAACTGTACCGTCTGGGCCATTTTGTATGTGATTTGTTGCCTAATCCGCCCTGGAGAGCCCTCTGCTCTTGGCCCGCGCCCCCAGCTGCAGGCTGGGTTGGCAGTGCCTGGAAAAACAACTGGTTGGGCTCCGCTCTCCCTTGGTCCTAGAGGACGGCTGGGTGTGGAGAGCAAGCGCTTGGCTGGGCAGTAGGAAAGCTGGCCCATCTGCCTAGGGTGTGTTCCTGGGGGGCAGGGGGAGGGGCTTCCGATGCTGACACGGGTTGGGGTGTGTGCGATCTCTGGGCCCTGAATCTAGCACAGAGGCTGGCCCCACACAGAGATTCAACTTGTGGTCTTGATCTCAGTGGTACCATGATGGAATCTAGAACCTTCCAAACTTGCCTGGTGGTGAGAATCACCATGGGTGCTAATTAAATATAAAAATTTCCCAGCATGGACCCTGGACCTATTGCATCAGAATGAATGGTTATGATAGAAGATCTGGCAAATCAAAGCAGCTGGTCATCTGGGTTATGGTGTGTGGAGGTGCTGGTGATGTTGCCGATGTGATACAGGACACCCAGTTAAATAGGAATTAAACAACCAATAACTCTTTAGTATAAGTAAGTCCCCTGAATTTGGCAAACCCAAGGTGAAGGGAAGTACTCAGGATTCTCATATTGCCCAGAGTGTACATCAAAAGTGGACTCAGCCTGACATCCAATGTAAGAACGGGCTTGGGTCCTGGAAAGCAGAAAATTTCAGTAGAACTTCCTTTCCATGTTCTTCTCTTCATCTGCAGAGGAAAATTTAGGCCACTATAATTCCTTTCCTAACGTAATTTTATTCTTATTTCACTGTTACTTGGTCTTTCTACTTTTTTTAAATCTGAAGGATAAATGTTCAGCCTGAGAGTTTTGCTGCACCTTGTTATTGTGTGAGTGTAATATTAAAAGTGCTCCTTCCCCTTCAACCAGTGGGGCGTGAATGCCAATAACTATAAACAAAAATACGTTCCCTTTCCTCTCCTCCAGTCTGTTCCCTTCACACTACTTCTGTCTCTACAGTCAGGTGATTTCTTGTCCTCACCAGATGTCAGTCAAAAGAGCAATGTGAGTTTATTTGAGCTGGAGTGTTTGGTAATCCTGATCAACCCTGTGAGATAGGAAAGGTGATAGTCATTCAGCCTGAACTTGCACAATTTCCAAAATGGGATTCATGGAAAATGCGACTAATAGCATGTGTTGCTCTCCCAGGAAAGGGAGGGAATTCAGCTCATGCAGCACGTGGGCTGGGACTTCCCACCTCGGTGTTTATGATCTTCCCTTGGGTCTTGGTTATTTTTGCCCTTTTTATGTAATATCCGGTTTTACTGGAAGCTGGGACTTGAATATTCCTCTCCCTTCCTTCCCATTTTCTAAGTAACCTGGCGATATTTCTTCTCCCTTCTCAGCCTGTGTTGTCAAGAAAGGGAAGGTTGCTGAGTGTGTTGAGGTCACTCTGTTTCTGGGACAAGAGGCTCTCAGGGAGAGCTTGGCTGGGGCCTGGCCTGCTATGTTCCTGACTTCTCATGTCAGTGACCGCAAAAGGGAGGGAGGGAGACAGCTTTGTTTCTTAGTATTTACATTTCTAAGGAAGTTCGTAAGGAGCCTACAGATCATTAGCAAGGCCTCTCATTTCAAGCCTCCTCAAAGGCACTGTCATGTTAGCAAGCAGGGCCCAGGAATCCCCCTGCCAAAGCATTCTCTTCCTCGTGGATGAGTCCCTTTGGGGGTTGTTCTCATTCATTTTCTTGGCCTCCTCCTCCCCTCTCTCCTTCCCAGTCTTAGCTCTGGGAAGGATCAACTCCTCAGTGCATCTCGGTCTGTCCAATCATTGCCTTTTTGGGAAGGTTTTCTTCCTGGGGCTTTGTGGGCAACTGGGATCAGAGATACAGTGGGGAGCTTTTGAGCAGGAAAGATGCTGCTTTCCTAGGGGAGGGGTGGGGAGAGAAAGGCAGGGGCCGTAAGAAGAGTTTGGGCACAAAATTCCAAGTGCTGTGAGTCCTCCCCACTGCTGCTCTGGGTGTGGGCGAGGATGTTCATTTCTCTCAGCAAGTTGGAAGACCCTCGATGTCCTTGCTGGAATCTTTTAAGGCCAGGAAGACTTAGTCTTACACTGTTTCCCGTGGCTCATGCATTTCTCTGCCCTCAAACCTGTGAGGCTGAGAGAGAAAGAAGGAAGCTGCTGGCTTCCAGAAGTCCTCTCCACTCTTTGCCTGGGTTAGAGTGACCTTCATGCCATTTATCTCAGCCCGTTCAGGTGGCTGTAGCAAAAATATCTTAGGGTGGGTGGCTTAACAACCATCATTTATTTCTCACATTTCTGGAGGCTGGGAATCCCAAGATCAAGGGCCTAGCAAATTCTGTGCCACTTGCTCTTCTTGCCAAGTGTCCTCACATGCAGAAAGCCCCCACCACCACCCCAATACCATCATCTTGAGGGCTAGGATTTAACATATGACTTTTTGGGGCAGACACATTGGTTTATGATGCCATTGGTGTTGTTCCTGTGGAGGAGGGCTGGGAGGCGAGGGAGAGTCTGGGGGGGGGGTCTTCAGTTAGGGTCCTGATTTTCAAGTGTGGATGACTCCTTGAAGCCCAGTCCCTTCCCTGGAAGTGCTCCTACCAGTCACCCAGGGGCCTGACGAGGCCTCTACCTCTCAAGTCCCTCATTGGGGCACTCTCGGGTGTGGCTCTTTCCAGGACCATCACTGCCACGTCCTGCTTTTCTGCTGGACTCTCACTCTATCCTAGAATGAAACACAGCTTGCATTTCATGGGAGAATTAGTCGGACATTCGAGTAAGGGTCTCACTTCTGACACTTCCTACCTTCGTAACTTGGGCAGATGACTTAACTTCTCCAAGTCTCACTTTCCTTCCCTGTAAGGTTGGGTTCCATGTTTCTGAAAGTGCCAAGCCTCGGTTCCTCACTTGTAAAAGAATCCTGGTTCCAGCATCGCAGAACCGTCATCAGGGGGATGGCAAGAATCCATGTCAAGTGCTTATCTCAGAGCTGGCCATGCAGCAAGTGCTCAAAAGTGGTTGACATAGCCGTCCTGGGCTACTGGCTGGTTATTCAGCTGACTTCTGGATATGGCTGGAGGCGGGATGGTGGTCAGGGATGTCAAGGACCGGAGGGCCCAGATATTGTGAAATAGTCCTGGGAGGTGTTTTCCAGCGTTGGCAGCCAGTGCCCTCAGCAGGGTAAGGGCCCCCCTTGTGGGTTGGTGTCCCCATAATGCTGGCTCACTTTGTGAATGTCAGAGCAGGAAGGGACTGAAAACACCATGTCACCTAGTCCCCCCACTCCTTATCAAACAGGTGGGAAAACTGAGGCACACAGAAATGAAAGGATTTATCTGAGGTCACTTGGCTAACTAGTGGCAGACCTAGGATTGAATCTGATTCCCGTGTGCTTTCTGCTGTGGCAGGTCAACACTGAGGTGTAAAGGCACATGGAGCCCCCAGAGAGCCAAGGGATGCTTGCCATGGTCTCGGGAGGGTGCTCCACTTGTCCTTATCCAGGGCCAAAGAGGAAGCTTAGGCCATGGGACAGGCATCGTGATGCTTGCCCAAGCGTGTGCAGATCACTCATAAATGATTTTCCCAGGAACTATATTTTCTCCTATTTTTTTAAAATTCAACATCCATTCATGATGGAAATTTTTATTTATTTATTTATTATTTATTTATGCATACAAGAACTGGGATACAGGCCAGAGGTGTGGGGGGTGAGAGGATTCACCAGAGGCAGAGTGGGGAGCAAAACAGGCAGACTGACTGAAACACACTGCTGAGGGGAGCAGCGGGGGAGACAGGAGAGGTCTGCTGCACCATGTGGGTAGCTTCCTGGCTGGGGATGGAACTCAGGCCACAATGGTGATTATGCTGAGACTTAACCCCTAGGCCACCAGGGAGCCCCCCAGGAATTGTTGATGGAGCCTCTCATTACAAGTACTAACAGCCAGGTGTTCTGTGTGCACTGGCATGTTTAGTCCTGTGTAACATCCTTGTGAGGATGAGACTGTCATTGTCTTCGTGTTGAAGCTGAGGAAAGTGGGTTTGGAGAGGTTACGTGACCACCCTAGGAACCAGTTGGCCAGTAAGTGGCAAAGCTGAGATGTGGTCTCAGCCAACCTCCTCCTGTGCTCTTCACCCCTGTCTCTGCCTCCTTTGTGTTAAGTCCTAAGGGGTGCTAGGAATAGAGAGGGGGCAAGACACTCACAGCCCCTGCCCTCATGGATTGCACACCCCAGCCAGTGCCTTAACGCAGCATCTCCCAAGTGTTTTGACTCGGACCTACAAAAGAAACACATTGTCTATCATTATTTATTACATGTATTGTACACCTCTCCCCAATATATAAATGTGTCCAAAACAATATTTACTTTTTCTATTTATACACATTGATACTTTCTATTCTATTCTATTGCATTTTAATAACCAGGTGACTGAGATCCCCTGAATTGATTTTGGGACCTACAAGTGGGTTTCTCGCAGTTTGATAAAGGTCTATTATTGTTCTGCTCCACTTCTGAGCTTCCAGTCCATGTGCAGTCACCCATGCGGCCTTTGGAGGCCTCAGCTTCCCAATGGGCTCGCAAGCGGCCTTCTTGGGAAGGACTGGGCCAGTTCATTTATGCCGGTTTGGCTCCAAGTGCCGGGTGAGCTCCAGGCCTCTGGGAGGTGGCAGGGCCTGCAGGTGCGGGGAGACCCTGCAGCTCTTATCACAGACTTGCCCTTGGTCTCCTGTCTTACAGGCCCTGCCTCTGGGCTCACCCCGATGTGACCTGAAGGAGAATCTGCTGAAGGATAAGTGTGCCCTGGAGTCCATTGAGTTCCCCGTCAGTGAGGCCAGGATCCTGGAGGCCAGGCCCCTCAGTGACAAGGGCTCTGGAGACAGCTCCCAGGTTGTTCAAGTCAGTCCCCAGAGGATTGCACTGCGGTTACGGCCAGGTAGGGCTGGGGCACTTATGGGCAGAGGGCCTGGGCAGATGGGAACAGGGCACAGTGGCAGTCTGGGCAGGAAACCTGAGCAGGAAACAGCTCAAAACAGAAATGGGGGAGGAGGGGATGAGGGATGAGGGGAAATTATGTGCAGAATGCAAGAAAATGGAAGATGTTGAGACTTTGAGTCAGATCTGAATTTGAATCTCAGTTCTTCCATGTATTAGCTATTTGACCTTGAGTAAGTTACTTAACCCTCCTAACATAGTAGGTCTTGAAAAAACATTTGTTTCTTTCCCCCAAAGTCTGTTTTATACAAAGCTTGTAGCTTTGTATTGAGGCTGAAATGAGATATAAGATAAGAAAGCAATTTTAAGTCCCCTTTTCATGTGATATTGGCACAGGAGCACAGGGGCAGAGAAAATAGGCTCAGAACATTAGAAGGAGGAAGAATTAGATTAAGGACCGGCTTTTTGAAGCATTGACTTTGGCTTTTCAATTAGATCAAGAAGAATTTAAGAAAGTACTTTCTTTGTGCAAGGCATGTGATAGGTGTATGGGATTCAAAGAGTAGGACATACAGTAGTCCCCCCTTTTCTACAGTGGATGAATTTCAATGCCCCAGCAGATGCCTGAAACTGAGAACAGTACTCAGTGGACACACACACACACACACACACTTGTGAGTATGTATATATACGTATATGTGTGTGTATACATATATATATATATATATAAACTTTATTTTTTCCCTACACACTAAGTCCTCTCTTAATGGGATTGATTGGTTATTGGAAACTGAGATTTTAAGTGAAACAACATAAAATGAAACCAAATTTTAACACTGGCAATTTGATGTAAACAAGAGTTAAGTTCCTAAGGCATATTTAACTAAGGCATATTTTTGGTCATGAAAATATAACCGAACTTCTAAAATAAAAACCCCAAACAATTCTAATATTAAACAATAATTTGCATTCATTCATTTATTCATTTTCCAACTTATTCTAGTTCAGCATTGCAGGTGGCTGCAGCCTGTTCTGGTGGCAGCTCAGGGCAAAGGCAGGACCCAACCCTGAATGGGATGCTCTCCCATCACAGGGTGCACTCACACCTACATCCCCACATTCACTCAGGTTGGGATAATTGAGACATGGATAATTGAGACACACCCATGAACCTAATGTGCACATCTTTGAGATATAGGAGGAAATCAGAGCACTCAGAGAAAACCCACACAGACATGAGGAGCTTATGAACTCCAGACAGATAACCCTAGACAGGAGTGAAGGTTTTTTTTTTTCTCATCAAAGGTATAATGAAATGATATTGATTGAAATGATATTATTTGAGGACCTGCTATGTATCCATACCTATGATAAAGTTTAATTTAGAAATTAGGCACCGTAAGACATTAACAATAATAATTAATAACAAGATAGATCTCTTAAAACATGATAAAGTAATAAAAGTTATTACATTTTTTGTATTATGTCATCGTATGGTGGGTCACTGAAGCCTTGGAAAGTAAAAGCACTGATAAGGGGCGCAGTTTCCTGCCTCCTGCCTTTTGTAGGGTTTGAAGCGTAGAAAGTGCCAAAACCTCTGTGACTCAGGGCGGTAGATCCTTGAGACTTAGAGGTTTAAACAGCTGGTCATTTAGAGAGGATGGAGAGTTTTAGAATGGAAAAGAAGAGGTTAAAATGGGGGGAGGAATCAAAAGATTGAAAGAGAAATAAAACTGCAAGGGGAGAGAAGAGACCAGGGCTTTTACTTTTGATTTGATCAAGAAGTTACTTAATCCCAACAATGTCCAAATCCACTTGGAGGGAGAAAGAGGAGGAAAAGTTCCATTCTTCTGTCTTCTAGATGATTCGAAGAGTTTCTCCGTCCAAGTCCGGCAGGTGGAGGACTACCCTGTGGATATCTACTACTTGATGGACCTGTCTTACTCCATGAAAGACGATCTGTCCAGCATACAGAACCTGGGCACTAAGCTGGCCTCCCAGATGCGCAAGCTCACCAGTAACCTGCGGATTGGCTTTGGGGCCTTTGTGGACAAACCCGTGTCACCGTACATGTACATCTCCCCACCAGCGGCCCTCAAAAATCCTTGCTATGAGTAAGTCCCTTCTCTGTGGAAGCCAGAGTAGCACCCCTACACTTGACCCCAGGCAGGGCCACATCCCGATTCCTGATTCTAGTTCTTGGGTATCTGTTGGCTGCCTTCTGGCCAAATCACATTTCCTCTTGGCCTTGGTCTTCCTGTCTGGCAAGGGAGTGGGCCTGTTGATCTGAAGTTTGTGTTAATGGAATCCAAGGCTAGGAGACCTAGAAAGAAAATCCATCAGCATCTTGATCTTGGTTACAAATAAAAAGGCAAGAATGGGAGGAAATGATGTCAAAAGCAAAGATTAAATTTTTTTTTTGGTAAATATAATGCTGGCTATTTCTTTTCTTTTCTTTTCTTTTTTTTTTAAGATTTATTTATTTATTTATTTATGCATAAAAGAACTGGGGTACAGGCCAAAGGTGTGGAGGGTGAGAGGATTCACCAGAGACAGAGTGGGGAACAGAACAGGCAGACTGACTGGAATACACTGCTGAGGGGAGCAGGGGTTGAGACAGGAGAGGTCTGCGGCAACATGTGGGTAGCTCCCTGGCTGGGGATCGAACTCATGCTGCAGTGGCTGTGGATAGTTTCATAGGTTGCGTCTTAACCCTTTGCACCACCAGGAAGGCCCAAAAGTAAAGATAAATTTATGGATAAGTAGATAGAGGAATTATGGCTTCAGAAGGATTGATTCCAGTGTCCTCCTACTCCTCAAATGTATGAATCCTACAAGGATTAAGATGCAGCATTAAAATAAAGTCCTAGAAAAATGGAAATTATACTTATTGAACCATTGAATCATCTGTAAATTGATAAAGTGTGCCTCTGTTGACACTTTGGTTTATAATTGATTGAGTGACTTGTTTATTTAATTGGTGGAGGCTATGCAAATCCATGTGCTTTCCTCATTTAAAATGACAGTGACTGAGTCTGACAAGGTGTAAGACTTTTTGCGTTTTCAGAGTTATATGATGTATCTTTTAACCTCCTGTCTGGGTTCTGTATTTCCCCAACTACGCTGTCAGTCATCAATTTAACTAACAAATTAATTAGGCTGGGGACAGAAATAGTCCTCTCTGGTACAGACCTATTTATTAATGGTGCAGGGACATTTAGTGACCCATGAACATTTGCCATATGTTTGTGTTGGTGTTACTTCAGAGAAGTGTTAAGCATAAGGTGATAACAAATAAGTCTCCCTCCAATCAGAGTGCTTTGTGTTTATTAACTCATTGAAGCCTCACAACACCTCTTATAAGTTATGTGCTGTCATGTCCCCATTTTTTAAAAATGATTTATTTATTCATACAAGAACTGGGGTGCAGGCCAGATGCACGGGGGGTGAGAGGATTCATCAGAGACAGAGCAGGGAGCAGAACAGACAGACTGACTGAAATACACTGCTGAGGGGAGCAGCGGGTGCGACAGGAGAGGTCTGCTGTGCCATGTGGGAATTTCCCTGGCTGGCCGGGATCAAACCTGCACTGCAGAGGCTGCAGACAGCTTCACAGCGCTGCGCTCAACCCGCTGCGCCACCAGGGAGCCCATGTCCCCATTTTTGTAGCTGAACTATAGAGCATCTTGCCTGAGACCCCATGACTAATAAATGGAGGAGCTGGGATTTTTTTTGGTGAGATGTTATTTTTCTAACAGCGCTTATAAAACTTGCAACAAGGCATTTAATTAATGCATCCTTCTGTTTAAAAGTAGGTGTTAATATGAAATTTATTTTTTATTTGTTTTTAATGTTTAATTAATTTTTAATTTTTTAAACTGAGATTTATTTATTGTCTTACATGGTTGTTCATCTTTGGACAGTATTTGATTTCTCCCCTCAGGCGTAGCCCCCATAGTTCTTCCACTGCCACAACACCCGAGATCCATCACTGTAGTCCTTGTGTTCTTCCCTCTCCTGTTTCGACCCTTCTCCCTACCTCTCCCCAGCTGTATGCCTCAAGTCTATGGTCATCTTGCAAGTTTTGTCTTTTTCCTGACCCTTTGTTTGGTTTTCTTATATTCCCCCATAAGTGAAACTATCTGATATTTATCTTTATCCTTCTGACTTATTTTGCTTAGTGTATTGCCTTAGGAGCTGGGATTTGAACCCAAGCAGTCTAGTTCCATATCATTTAGGCTAGCAGCAGGTAAGGTCAATATGGGGCCTAGGTATTTGAGTGTTGGGGGGACCATCTGCCACTGGTGGTTATTATAGAGCTGGTTATTATAACCACTGTCTGTATTTACTTCCTCCTACTCCCCTTCCCATGCAGCCTTTTCCATCATGGTGTCTCCCTCCCTCTCCAGTATGAAGACCACCTGTTTGCCCATGTTTGGCTATAAACACGTGCTGACGCTAACGGACCAGGTGACTCGCTTCAATGAGGAAGTGAGGAAGCAGAGTGTGTCCCGGAACCGAGATGCCCCTGAGGGCGGCTTCGATGCCATCATGCAGGCTACAGTCTGTGATGTGAGTTCAGAGGGCTTGGAGTGCCAGGTGTGGTTCTCACATGTCAAAATGGGGAAGGAAGTGGCTCAACAGTGCAGATGTCTGTGTGCAGCAAGAGGCTGGAAGTAGACAGAGCTCCTATGGTTTGAGCAATAAGTTGCTCCTAATACACAGTTGGTTTCCCCTTCCTGGCTAGAACTGACATTTGTTTGAACCTCAAAGGTCCCGGTGTCCTCCGGGGAGGGCTCTCTCCAGCATCTCTGGAAGTGTACCAGAGTCAGGGCTGGGTTCTCATGACCTCAGCCAAGTGCACAGCTGTTCAGATGGGATTTCTTCTAGCCCAGCTCTGCGGATGCAGGTGGATTTCTAGATGGGTCATGTGACTATCATCAGAGAAGTTATTTCAATTTGAAGTTGAAAAGGTGTTCAGCTATGAGACTGTTTTCTTAAGAGAACACAAACCCTGAAGTCCCAAGATGGAAAGCTCCAGTTGGTGCTCCAAGGGTTGGGATGAAGGCCTTTCCCTGGATCTTGCCTACGGTGGGCTAAACTTCTTTCTCTCTTTGGCCCTTTATTTTTTTTAAACAGGAAAAGATTGGCTGGAGGAGTGATGCATCCCACCTGTTGGTGTTCACCACTGATGCAAAGACTCATATAGCACTGGATGGAAGGCTGGCGGGCATTGTGAAGCCCAACGACGGGCAGTGCCATGTTGGCCGTGACAACCACTACTCTGCCTCCACGACCATGGTGAGATTCTGTGTACAACATGTGGTTCCTGTTCACCACGGCCAGTGCTACCCTAAGCCTGGTAGAGTCTCTGTGAATATAAAAATGGCAGCCCATACTCTGGGCAGGGTGTGGGGTTCATTTCTTCCTGCTCCCACCCCTACCAACTGAAAACGCTCCTTCAGGGCACAACCTGCACAACCACTAGAGAATTAGAGATGGCCCTGACCATGGTCAGTGTTTCCACCACTTTACAGCCTTCAGCAGCAGCATAGCTTTCAGAATGGATCCAAAGAGCTTTCACAGATCCAGCTGGAAAGCCAGCCTTTCTCTTCACTCTGCACTGATTAGCCCTTTCTTGGAATTCCATGCCCTTATTGGAAGACAATAGAGGAAAAAGATCAAAAATCATCGCAAGCACAGAGAGCAGGTCATATGGGGGAAGGTTAAAGGACTCAGTCATTTAGTATGAAGGAAAGGAGGCAAAGGATGATTTAATGATGCATGAGAAGACTTCTTATGTCTTCTATGGCTGTACATGGTTACATAAGAGAAAAGAAGTTGAAATGAAAACAGAAGAAATTGTCATAAGCAGTAAAGAAAACGTACAGACCCTTAGGATGCTGATACTCTGGGCATCTTGGGGGAGGTGAGAATTCTTCATCTCTTAAAGACAGCAGAGCAACTACCTCTTCTAGGTGGCTTAAAGGTATACCTGTGTAAACAGGAGCCTGAGCTGGATGATTTCATGAGCTCCTTGTAAGAGCTAGGATCCCAGGGATGTGTTCACAACTTACTCACATACCCAGTGTTGCTTGAATTCCTTGGTATCAGTAATATCCCAGTTAAGCACTACCCAGTGTTGTGCTTGAATTCCTTGGTATCAGTAATATCCAAGTTAAACACTACCTGGCAATGGGTGATCCAGTAACTATTGACCCCCCTCTATGCAAGGCAACTTATCAGGAGCAGAGGGAGCTAAAGAGTCTATAGGTCTTCCCCTTAGGGAGTTTTCGGTTTAGTTGAGGTAAAGGTGTGTGTCTGTTACTCCAAGACAGGAGGAAGCTGCTCCATGGTGTGAGTGCGTCAAACCTGAGTAGGAGGAAAAGGGCTTAGTTTTGACACCACCAGGCTGTACCTCTTCATCTCTTACTGGAGTTCTCATCTCTTACTGATTTTGTGCTTCTGCTAACCCTTCTTGCCTTGATTTGGTCGTGGGTGAAAAGCTGTGAGCACCATCATTGACTGGACCACAGCTCCAGACAGCCAAATTCTAAGGCTTAGAACCCAGGGGGCTACGTGAGACCCCTTACTAACCTCCATCTCCTCCCTCTTTCCAGGATTATCCCTCTCTGGGTCTGATGACTGAGAAGCTATCCCAGAAAAACATCAATTTGATCTTTGCAGTGACGGAAAGGGTCGTCAACCTCTACCAGGTGACTGTCTTTGGGGCTTCCTGGAGTGGGGGTGGGGACGTGTTCCTGGGAGATAGCCCTGGCCAGCACTGGCCACGATCCCCAACCAGGAAAGACATGTTCCCAGGAGCTAATGATTCCTCTCTCCTGCCTCTGTTTGCTCCTCCTCCCACCTAGCTGGCTGGGGGTTGATTTTGTAGTGGTGGAGTGGGGAAATTCAGTGGGCTGAGAGGTGTGAGGTGTTCTCTATAGTTTTGCTCAGGGCTGAAAAACTGCCACATAGATTGCTGGCAGTGACAAGTAAATCATCTCTTCCTTCCCTCAGTGTTCATTTCAAGATCCTCAGTCTGATTTGGGGAGGGTTTTTGGAGGTTATCACTGATACTCAGTCAGCTCTGGACCTCTGGGTCTTCCTTTCTAGAACTACAGTGAACTCATCCCAGGGACCACAGTGGGGGTCCTGTCTGCTGATTCCAGCAATGTTCTCCAGCTCATTGTTGATGCTTATGGGGTAAGTGTTTTGCCTTAGAATGGGCCTGTTTGGCATGTTTTTGGGAGGGCACAGTGGCCTGGCTGCCACTCCACCATGCAGCCCTTGCTGCCTCCCTTTTGTTCTCCCAGAAGTTAGATGATGGCAACAGTGGGCAGATGCAACCTTTTGAGAAAGAATTTAGCCCAGAAAGGAATGCCAGGGGGTGTCAGGAGAACAGGGGAGAGCTTCAAGCAGGTGGGAGGGAAAGAGAAGATCGGGATGGTAATGAGAAAGAAGCAGAGCCCTGAAATTAGTGGGGGGGGGGTGGAGGTTGCAGGAGAGCTGTGCTCCAACAATAGAGAAAAGAGGGGGCTGAGTCATGGGGAAGGTGAGACTGATTAAAAATTATGTGGAAAGTGCTCAAAGGTGCCCAGACTGGCACCCCCCATTGCATGTCCACGAGGCCTGCAGGTTGGTAGAGCTTGTTTAGATTTTACTTGGATTCACCTTGACACAAATGGGAACACTGAGAAGGAACAGGCCCTGGCCAGGAAATAGGCTTCTGCGGTGCCCTGGCAGCTTGCGGTGAACCTCAGCATCTGGCACTGCCAGGGGGAGTCCAGGGCCACCAGGTAGGTTTTGCCTGGGATGGAATTGACTTTTACCAGTTGCCTCACAGCACACGTGCTTTTCTTCCTTTTCCTTCTTCTGCTCAGAAAATCCGCTCTAAAGTGGAGCTGGAAGTGCGTGACCTGCCCGAGGAGTTGTCTCTGTCCTTCAATGCCACCTGCCTCAACAACGAGGTCATCCCAGGCCTCAAGTCTTGTGTTGGACTCAAGATTGGAGACACGGTGAGTTGGCTGTGCAGGGGCTGACCCTGGCCTGCGCCTCTGAGTGACTGTGGGTGCCCTGCCCCTTCTTTCTCTGAGCCTTTTTCCTGAAGGTCATTACCAGCAGATGCATGGAGGTGCCACCCACTTCCTCTGAAGTGGGTGCTTCAACTCTCTGTTAAGTAGACGTCATAAGTTT